>NC_092148.1:51107733-53507733 GCF_045791955.1 Oncorhynchus clarkii lewisi | reverse complement strand
ATCTAACATTAAGTAGTTATATTTTCAGATGTAAGATATTATCACAATCTCTTTCAATAATGACAGGATTGGAGGTCTTTATTCCAGTGAGATTGCTAAGGCAAACACCGCCATGTTTAGTTTTGCCCAACCTAGATCGAGGCACACACAGACATGGTCTCAATGGGGAAAGCTGAGCGGACTATACTGACTATGCTAGTGGCAGACATGCACCATATTTCATTGTGGAGCTAGAGGAGTTAGAGCCTCTTTCTCAAAACTTCTTTCTCAAAGCTAAAGATCTGGATCACGTTCTGCGCATGTGTAATTTTATGCACTCATTTTTTCTAGGTACCGGTTCTTAATTTAATCACCCTGTTGCAGGAGAACTTTCCTGCAATGCATGAAATGTCAAAAATGTCGTGTTTTTGAAGTTTAAAAAAGCTTTTGAAAGTTTGTAATTTCCACTTTGAAATTTCAGACTTGATTTTCCCTTAAAATATATTAACCCCTACAAAAATGTCCATTAATTATAATGCACATAATAATTAACATTTCCTGTTTCTGTAGGATTATTTTCCTGCTGTAGCATACTGGCTCAAATTAAGATCCTACATCTGTAGCTGCTGCTCACATTCCACTTCCCTTCATGTTTCTCTCTTTACTCATGATGATGTAGCCTGTCTCTGCCTCATATTTACGAACAGCTGAAATTAAAACCCTGCAGCGAGTTGAACGAACATTCAAAGCCATTATGAAGGCTATAACCTCTCTCTATTGTTATGGATATTGCAGTCGCACAAGCAGGACACAGTCCCTACACATTATATTGGAGTAAAAAACTATCTGCGCTTTGTGTGATGATGTAGGCTAATCTTTGTAGTTGCTTCCATATTGTAGCCACTAGCCAGAGTTGCTGAAAAAGAACACTACTACTTTGACTGCCTGTCTGCCTCCTGTTTTGTGTTGTACAACATGTACAGTTGAAGTCGGAAGTTTACATACACTTAGGTTGGAGTCATTAAAACTTGTTTTTCAACAACTCTACACATTTTTTGTTTACAAACTATAGTTTTGGCAAGTCGGTTAGGACATCTACTTTGTGCATGACACAAGTAATGTTTCCAACAATTGTTTACAGAGATTATTTCACTTATAATTCACTGTATCACAATTCCAGTGGGTCAGATGTTTACATACACTAAGTTGACTGTGCCTTTAAACAGCTTGGAAAATCCAAGAAAATAATATCATAGCTTTAGAAGCTTCGGATAGGCTAATTGACATAATTTGAGTCAATTGTTGATGTATTTCATGGCCTACCTTCAAACTCAGTGCCTCTTTGCTTGACATCATGGGAAAATCAAAAGTAATCAGCCAAGACCTCAGAAAAAAATTCTACACCTCCGCAAGTCTGGTTCATCCTTGGGAGCAATTTTCAAACGCCTGAAGGTACCATGTTCATCTGTACAAGCAATAGTATGCAAGTATAAACACCATGGGACCACGCAGCCGTCATACCGCTCATGAAGGAGACTTATTTTGTTTCCTAGAGATGAACGTACTTTGGTGCGAAAAGTGCAAATCAATCCCAGAACAACAGCAAAGGACCTTGTGAAGATGCTGGAGGAAACAGGTACAAAAGTATCTATATCCACAATAAAACAAGTCCTATATCGACATAACCTGAAAGGCCGCTCAGCAAGGAAGAAGCCACTGCTCCAAAACCGCCATAAAAAAAGACTGGTTTGCAACTGCACATGGGGACAAAGATCGTACTTTTAGGAGAAATGTCCTCTGGTCTGATGAAACAAAAATGGAACTGTTTGGCCATAATGACCATTGTTATGTTTGGACGAAAAAGGGGGAGGCTTGCAAGCCGAAGAACACAATCCCAACCGTGAAGCACGGGGGTGGCAGCATCATGTTGTGGGGGTGCTTTGGTGCAGGAGGGGCTGGTGCACTTCACAAAATAGATGGCATCATGAGGCAGGACAATTATGTGGACATATTGAAGCAACATCTCAAGACATCAGTCAGGAAGTTAAAGCAATCATAGAACACAAAACATAGAATGCCCACCCCAACTCACGCCCTGACCAAACCAAAAAAGAGACATAAAAAGGATCTCTAAGGTCAGGGTGTGACATGTGGGAAGCTTGTGGAAGGCTACCCAAAATGTTTGACCCAAGTTAAACCATTTAAATGCAATGCTACCAAATACTAATTGAGTGTATGTAAACTTCTGACCCATTGGGAATGTGATGAAAGAAATATAAGCTGAAATAAATCTTTCTCTCTACTATTATTCTGACATTTCACATTCTGAAAATGAAGTGGTGATCCTAACTGACCTAGGACAATGAGGACATTTTTATAGGATTAAATGTCAGGAATTGTGTAAAACTAAGTTTAAATGTATTTGGCTTAGGTGTATGTAAACTTCCGACTTCAACTGTATCCTATTCTGTACCGCACCATAATTCCCAAATGTCCTGATTGGCAGACTAGCCAGGTCTTTGGTGGAGGGTGGCAGCTGGCCCCAGCTGGTGGTGGACACATGGCAGCGGGTGGCCAATACTAATGCTCCCGTCAGGGGTCCGGAACCATGTCCGGGTACATCTGGAGAGGCCAATCTGTGATGCTGCCCCGTATCGAAGGAGGTTAATGACAGACATGTCATGCCCATTGAAATATAACTTTCATCCTCTGTGACAGAAATGTATTGGTGATGAATGATACCACTCAAAAGTAGGCCATCAGTGGAACCTCAGAAAGCTTAAGGATAAATCACACCAGAAAAGAAGAGACTATCAGAGACAGAAAGTTGGTTGTCTGCACTAGAGTTTTCACAGATCCACCTGTACCCGAGTGCCTGAGACCCGTCCATTCCGATTAATCGGTCGACCTCTAAACTGTAGGCAGTGCTTGACTTGGGCAGGAGCTTGTCGGAGCTGAGTACCGGCACCTCAAATGTTCTAGTGCTTGAGTTCCTGTTCCTCTTTAGCTCAAAAGTATTGTGGAGCTCCTGCATCTAAATATAAACAGTACCAGCACCCAAAATGAGTACCGGCACCTATTTCAGTCCTTGTCAAGCACTGACTGTAGGATATGAAAGCGCATGCACTGCAGCCTCAATTAGCCTAGCTAGGTAAAGTTAGCTAGCTTAACTAGCTTCTCACGATTTGATGCAATCAAGACAGGTAGTATGTAATCACAGTTAACGTATCTCCCAAAATGGCTACAGACGTACATCCCCCAAGCCACCATGGAAATACTGGGTGATTGTTAATGAGTTGGTCATTTTACTCACTCTGACCTTGATGGATGGTCAAGGGACAGCCACAGTGGATTAATCTACATGAAAAGCAATTAGTGCGTAGGCTAACCCCTAAGCCCTGCTTAGTGGTTCCTACTGAGCTCCAGGTTGGTGGTTTATGATATTGTGTCATCTTCTTTCTGTGACCCCGCTAACAATGAAACATGTGGGAGGACTTTTGTTCCTTAGAGATGTTCCAATACAAGAATCCTTGAGCTTTTATGACTTAAAAATAAAATGCTACTTGCTCATAAAGACGGATATTGCACGAAGACTAAAGGATCACTCAGTACTGAGAAATATGGTTGTGTTGGAGGCCAGAGAGAGTGTTCAGAGAGATTAAAGGGAATGAGTTGGCCCAGAGCTTGGAGCAAGCAGCATGTTGTAGCCCTGCGATATCCTCTCTGGTCTGTTGGTCATCTGTGTCGGTCCATGTTTCCACCATCAGGGTACAAGGAGAAAAGGTGTTTCTGGGAAGTAGAGCACAGTCACGCTTGGATGAAGCTGACTGCGTCCGGCTGTGCAACCTCTTGTGTCCAGCATGTTCAGGGGAAGGCAGGGAACTCAATGGGAGTGCTGTAATTTCCCTTCAAAGCCTTTGTGTCAGTTGTCAGTATCTTCCATTGTCACCGCTTACAATAACACAACTCAGAGAAGGAGACATTCATTGCTCTTAGTGAGAGCATTTATTTGAACTTCTATTTCTGGTATTTCTTTGAGAGCATTTATATTGTCCTAATTGCATCATAGTTTTAGCAATCACAATTCATCCTATGATCAGGTGCTTCCTTGAACTTACCCATAAAATGTTTTTCTCCTTCCCTCCCATAAAGAAATCCAATCAGCTTATCAGAAATACCATGAAAGCAAGTGTCCTCCTACACTCATTCACAAACCCTCCTAGCCACCCACACCCCCGGGACAATGTGGAGACAATGTTGGCCGAAAATGCACCCATCCGGCTCAGATGTGGTTTAGTTGCTCTTCTTCTATTTCTGTTGTTGTTCAGGCTCCATGTGTCCAATTAGATTAAATCTATGTCTAGACGAGCCCATGCCAAAATAGCCTCACCAGGCTCCATGATCAGAACGAATCCTTTATGCATTTGGAAATCTGGTTAAAACGATTTGCCACAGTTGCCGAAAGTATCTCTTCCATGGAATAGGACAGCCTCATCAACTTTTTATCTCTGCCATTGATCCCGGTGGAATTGGGAAGACAGTTTCTGTCTTGTCAACTGCATTTTATAGAGGCAATTGTGTATGTGTGTGTGTGTGTGTGTGTGTGTGTGTGTGTGTGTGTGTGTGTGTATGTGTGTGCGCGCGTTTATGTGTGTTGGTGAAGCATATTTAATTTCATTGAACATCAATGACATCCCCCCCTCACTAATTTACTTAGCTGTATGCTTAGCTTTCAACTCCTATTTAAGTCTTCGCCACAGGCGTGTTACTTGGTGAATAATGACAGGGGTCCAGTCTTCTATCATATGCTATTCCGATCCATGAGGACGGAGATAGTACCTGATTGATGACTGGATTCAGGTTAGAATGGTTATGTAAGGGCTGGCATCTATCCTGCATTTCATCGAACACACACACACAGATTTGATCTCCCAAGCCAGACAACTGAGACTATCATGTTCAGCACTCACCTCGTAATGTGATACCATCAATGAATGGGGCAGTGTAAATAATCAAGAAGACTGTGTAACCGCCCTCTGTGCCTCCTAACAACCATGATCTCGACCTTTTTCATAAGAATGATGACAAATTAGCCTAGAAGCTGTCGTTACTCATGTTCCCTTCATTTTTATTGACGTGACAGACACCTAATCAAGTTGACCGGACAGGAACATGAAAGCTGGTAGCTCTAATTGGTGAGAGCTTCAAGGTGAGGGGACAGGAAACAATCAGAGAACGGAGGGTGTGAATACTTTCATGATTGGCAGAGTACCATATGGAGACCGAATGCACACCGTTCTTCCTGAAGGAGCAATTTGCCAAATACAGTGATGTCATGTAGCCATAGCAAATACATTTTAAAATGCTTTCAATTGGCTCTTGGTCCATAAATCACAGCCTGTATATACTCCTTAATGGTCTTTTCTGTAGGCGCTCCCACACTTCAATGTACGCTATTGCGTTTTACCCAAAGTTGATTTAAAAAATAAATAAATAAGTCCTCTGAGATCATTATGATGGAACTCTCCCCTTTTGATTCCAGTAAGACTCTCTCTTTTCCTCTAAACAAGCCGGGCTAAGTGATATCTTGTTTAAAACGTTCACTGTCCCGCTCTAGAGACGTTAGAGACGTTTGGGCTAATGACAAAAAAGAGACTTCTGGAAGACTGTCTGAATAACACGACACGATCCTTTTTCTCACACCACCCAGAGAGTGATCGAGACAGAGGTGATAAGAGAGACAGAGATGCAGATTGCAAGATCGTGATTTCTCTGTGGTGTGAAATGATACAGTACATCGTAACCAAGGCAGGCAGTGAGAGGAAACAGGCTGAATCTGTGGCCATGGCAATGTGTGGGAGACCAGGGGAAGTCACTGTGCCTGTAGGTCATAATGCGGTCCACTTGTTTTCCAGGGAGTTGGGCCCCACGAATCCTGCATGCTGATTTGCTCTGGCCAGATGACCTCAAGAGCTAGATCAGGTGCTTGGAATATGGCTGGCTACTGGACCAGGCCTTGCTTATCCTCTTGCAGTTCAGTTCTGCAGGGGAACGTTAGGATGACACATTAGAAACGCTGGATAAACACTGTGTGTCTGGCCTGAGTCCAGGGAGGATAACGATGGAAACCTTAAACGGCTGGAGCCATTAGACAGAGTCCACAATCAGACAGACTCTCTTGATGGGTCATTATGTACAGGAAGGAGCGTATGCGTGCACAGACGCTCGCACTAATGCACGCACACACAGAGATACTATATTTCTTTCCCTCATCTGTTCTTTATCACATGCACACATACTCCTAATTGTACGCATGTATAGTGATGGGGAAATTATTGATAAAGTTACATTTTGGGATATTATTTTTGACAGTATATCGTATCGTTTTGACAATATCGCAACGTTATTTTTTGCGCTAGTTGGCTGTACCTGCTCCAAAACTCCAGTATTATCTTAGTATTTTTTTGCCGCACTTTTATTTCCATGACTGATCCAAACTGGGTTTCTCATGGCTCTCTCTTGATCCTCTGCAGCAGACATATGGTGAGCAATATGTTTGGAACGTCGAATCGCAATAAAATCACAGTATCGAATTGCAGTACATCTAGAATCGTGAGAATTGCAATACGTATCGTATCGGCACCTGACTATCGTGATAATATTGTACCGTGAGGTCCCTGGCAATTCCCAGCCCTACGCACATAGCACACATACACACATGCAGGTGCACACACACACACACACACACACACACACACACACACACACACACACACACACACACACACACACTTTGGGCCACTCAGTCTTATCACCCCGATACAGGGGACCTGGTGTTGGAAAATACAGGCCGGAGAGATCAGAATGCAACGAAAAGTGTGAACACACACTTACACTCCAACTCATTTCACACTCCTCCCGTCGGACACACACTGTGGCACGTCGTCATGCCACCCGGGCATCGACAGACACTCTCCAGAGTCACTTAAAAAAGGCACAATGAGAGTGTGCCAGAACCAGCAGGATGCCTGTCATACTGCCTGTTCCCACACAGTTCCACAATGCCAATTGACCCATCTCACAGTGACATGAGCTTTTACTCTACAGAATGTGGAATCATTCTAGAATCCTCCACAGTCTGGACAAGAGCCAGCACTGTACAGCCATGTGTATACAAGGATCAAATCAGTTCAATCCACAATTAAACCAGGATCCTCCAACTCTAGTCCTGGGGAAATACTGGGTGTGTGCATGCTTTTCCCCCAGCCCATTATTAACACAGTAATCAAATAATCAACTGTTCAGGGACTTCGGTCTGTTGTGTTTTACTGAGGGGCTGGAATGAAAGCCTGGACTTTCTCTTCAGGACCAGGATTGGAGAACCCTGATTTTAGACATCGGCGTTTAGACAGAAACCTTTTCTCTGCGTCGTCACTAAAGCTGCATGATGTGCTTGGACACTATAAACTACAACGTCGACTCCTCTCACAGGTAGGATCTTTGAGATCAGTGTGTGGGCAGTAGGTTTAGTTATGTAAATAATGAAACTGGATAAACATTGCTACGTCAGGTTTGATTAAACCCGGCCCGTTGTCAAATATTATCTTTTGAGTTACAGATGTTTACCATCAACTCAGTCCTGATGTGCCGGCAAATGGTTCATTTGAAGTATTCAACATCCAACAAGGAAGTTTAAAGTATTCTATTACAACTCCCTTTGTTGGTTTGAACCAGTGTCCATGTACTTCTTCCTTGTGTGCAAATTCCAGGCGCTTTGGCCAGGGGGCCTGACCAATTTAAAAAAAGTAAACGATGATGGCCCTCAGGATAATTGATGATGCATTTAGTGTTATTGCCACCCCCGCTGTTGAAGTGTGTGAGCCAATGACGTGGACATCGATTAAGGTAGCCCCACCCCCCCACCCTTCCGCACTTCACTGATTCAGAGGGGTGGGGTTAAATGCGGAATACATATTCCGGTTGAATGCATTCAGTTGTGCTACTGAATTGGTATCCCCTTTCCCTAATGCTCCAGCTGTGCTGCCACATTATCAGTTTAGAGAGCAGACTGCCCTGGGCTAATAAGTGTGGCATGTTGCAGATCTCAGATCAGCAGCTGGACTCACACCACACGAAACACACACACACACACATACACACACACACACACACACACACACACATATATATATAAATATATATATATACCAATTCAGTAGCACAACTGAATGCATTCAACCAAAATATGTATTCCGCATATATATATATATATATATATATATATATATATATATATATATATATACACCATCAAACAGGAATCCCCAAAGACCATCAGTCATGCTTTCCCACCCAAGCAAAATGATGCATTGTAGAACTTGCCAGTTTATTTGTGTATGGTAATCCTTATTGAATGAATGCCAGGCTGCCTTTGTGTGTTTGGTGGCATCACTCCATGGAGGATTTGCACCTCTACCCTACTGTCTCGATGCAACCTGGGAACTGAGATATGACATTGGCTATTGCCAATTAAATGATTGGCACAGGTTCTGTGTGAATGCAGGGTGTGTGAGGGGGTGTAGTAATAGAAGCCGGTTGTCTGTTTACCCGTGACCACTTTGACTACTTCCTTTGCCTGTCTGTTGGTTTACAACGGAAGACAGCCACACTTAGCATGACACTTCTTTATATCAAACAGCCACACTTAGAATGACACTTCTTTATATCTTCTGCTGTAACTTTCTCAGTGACCTCTGGAGAGGAACTGCACATTTGTTGGGTTTCAAGAGGTCCCCATTGCCATGGGCTGCCTTACTCAACCTTTCTGGCTAAGGTAGAATTCTGTGCTCCTGCTCCGTGGGCTAGCCAGTGTCTCCCAAGGTCTGGTTAATCCTTTTATTCACCATGCAGCAGCATGATGGATGCTTCACAGACCCACAGCCTTCTATAGGCTACATACACACACAAGGCTGGCTGGCCACCCTCTGTTGGAGAAACACACAGATGTGGTCGTGGCCTATCTTTCTCTCTCTCCCCTCTCTCTTTACTCTCTCGCTCTTTTTCTTTCTCTCTCTCTCTCTCTCTCTCTTTTTACTCTCTCGCTTTACTCTCGTTCTCTTTTTCTCCCTCTCTTTACTCTCTCTCCCTCTCTCTTTACTCCCTCTCTCTCTCTCCCTCTCGCTTTACTCTCTCTCTTTTTCTCCCTCTCTCTTTGCTCTCTTTTTCTCCCTCTTTACTCTCTTGCTCTCTTTTTCTCCCTCTTTACTCTCTTGCTCTCTTTTCTCTCTCTCTCTCTCTCTCTCTCTCTCTCTCTCTCTCTCTCTCTCTCTCTCTCTCTCTCTTTACTCTCTCTCCATCTCCGTGTCTCTCCTTCTATCTAACTAGTAAGCTCAGGATTACTCATACTGAGGAGAAGTCTTACAATAAAGTATCTCCCCTCACTGGACAAGCATTTTGGGGGAGCTATTCAGTCCCTCTCTTGAGTTGCAGGACTTCATAACTCCCTTCCTCGATGTTGAGCGTCAGGCAGGATTCAGATTCAATTATCACTGAAAGGATATTGTAATGGGAAAATGTGTGATAAAAACTCTTTAGAAAATCACTCTTAAAGTAGGAGATTATTGTTTTGTTCAGCTGACTACAATATTATCGTTCAGAGAAATGCAGAATGAATCTGTCCGCCCCATCGTTACTATTAGTTTAACCTCCTCCACCATTCACCCTGACCGTCTGTGTGTGTTTTAAACCTTCTTCATTAATTCATGAGCACTGTAAAGTGAGACCGCACATTCTTCCCACCATTGTTTCACACACTATATGGCTGAGTCATCAAGACCACTAGCACCACTTGATTTACTACCAACTGACGTTCTACATTCTGATGAGGATAATGAGGTAGTAGAGTTTTATAGCAGGAGTTCAACAAAGCTTTCGACAGTCAATGTTTTTTAGGGATTGACATTCGTTCTTCACCGACATTATTCCCTTGAATAAAACAAGCAATTAACAAGGCAACAGCAAACATGTCGTCCCCCATGAGTGATGCAGCAGCACCCCCCCCCCCCTTGGGCCAATTGAGATACTGCTTGTGACAAACACATTTCAGTTAATTACTATAGTTCCCGCCTTAGGCCAATCAGTGGAGTTTTATAAAAGCCTGATCTCTATGGCTAGACGCATCATTAACCCAAGTTTCTGGAAAATCCTCCCAGTGCTGAGATATCGCATGTGACGAACGTTTGAACAGACAGAGACAGATCCACAGTCCACTCCCCGATTTTAAATAGAACGTTTTCCAATGGCCTTCCTGCTGTACTTACTGTATGTGCATGAATATTTCAGTTCTACCGTGGTCACGCTTGTTTTAGCAGATGTGCTCTTTGTAGTCTCACTGTAACTGAATCTATGGGCTGTTTGATCTGTGCATGTACGAGCGACGTGCCATTCAGACTGGTTTTTGTTTGTCCAAACTCCATTCAGACAAAGTTACAACAGGAAATTGAAACCTGGTGTCTCAATCTAGGCTATGAGGCTAACCCCCTTGGTGAAATAAAAACCTCTGTTGATTGAGTGAAACCAAACCGGGGGCGGGGGGGGGCAGGCAATCAAGGAGACAACTCGACAAGACAATGGGACAAGAAGTATCTGTCTGGGAGTGTAGCTCTCAGTTACTTGGGACGACCTCTTGTGATAACTACATGAGATGGTAGCACCTTACAAGCCGTGTAAAGCAAATGTGCACTCTCAAAAGCCTTTTTAGATCCTTGGATAGTTTCACACAATCCATTTTCGAAAGATGCTCAATGTCTGTCGAGACAATTGTAGTTTTCAATTCGGAAACGCCACAAATGGAGGCACTGGGCCACAATGAGTTAAGCAGCCCAGGTTGTAATTTAAGGAAAGCTTTTTGTTCCCTTTCAGTCACAGGTGCACCACTGATCCTTAAAGAGGATCACAGGACAAAGCAAGACGAGCCCATGTAGTAATCCTCTGTTGATGTTAAATAGGGATATGCATGGTGCCCTTCACCTCACACACACACACACACATGCAACACACAGCAGATACAGATGTACAACACACACAAACACATATGTAGTCAAGCAGGCATGCATGCACGCGCACACACACACACACACACACACACACGGTGTAATATAATCAAGCCTATTGAATGAACCGGTGCTGGAAATGGACAGGTGTCTCATGTGAAAGCCATTGTTTACACTCTATAGACAGAACACTGGTATGTGAGTGACTGGTGAAATAGAGAAGTTAGGTCTCTAGACCAACTGGATAAGATGAGAGAGAGAGAGAGATAAAGAGAGAGAGGGACAGATGAGAAAAGACTGAGGCTGAGAGGAAAAGACTGAGGCTGAGAGAGATAGATGCAGATACTGATCAAGTGGGAGAAGAAGTATGTAGCTTCGAGAGAGATTGAGATAGATGGCGAGAGAGAGAAGAGAGACAAGAGGGAGAGGAATGAGCTGAGAGAGAGAGACAGATGGGCATAAGGAGTTAAGTAGCCAGGGCTGTTCAATGTCGGTCCCGGAGGGCCGAAACACTACTAGTTCATCTTCTCCTAATAAGGGACTAATTCAGACCTGCAAAACCAGGTTAGTGCAATTAACTAACAGTTAGGAACAAAAAACAGTCGCTTTTCGACCCACCAGGACCAGAATTGAACAGCCCTGCTATAGACCCTACTTACTGTATGTCCAACACATCTCAGGGAGGAAAAGGAACATGGCAGAGATATAAATAAAAATAATTTGCGAAACAGAGAGGAAAGGAGGATGAGCGGTAAGAGAGCTACAGTTGTCTCTCCAACATGAATTAGCCAATTAGCATCACAGAAGTATGAGTAGAAAATATCATTGCCGGCTTCCATTCCTTTCTGTATGGTCTCAGTATGGTACATCAGAAGGTCAGCCAAGGGAGATAGGGACAGTGAGGCTGTATCTCAATAATCATTAAAGGTTTCCTCTCCTTGTACCCTTCCCTCATCTGCACTGAACAGAAAGAATAGGACGCCAAATACTCTTGTAGGCAATCATATCTCTCGGATTAGCGAGGGAGAGGAGAGGAGGAGAGAAATCCCTTGTAAAGATGTCCCTGTGTTGGAAAGAAACGAGTTGCTTTAAGGCCTAAGAAGACAAAGGGTTGTGTGTGAGTGAACTTCCAACCCCTGACCTTTTAATGAGAGGTCATGACCCTTGGCTGACCCCAGTGTTAGGCGGGCACAGACCAGTGAAGTCCAACAATGTGAGGAAGACCACAAGATAGAGATAATAATGAAGAGAATGCGAAAAGGGAAAAAAAAGAGATCTATTTATCACTTCTAGTTTCCTAAATATTATTTACTAGCGGGACTATATCCCTTTGCACCTTTTGGATGATATCCTTAATGGCTATTTAAACCAGCTCAGTATACAACACATAGCAAATGCTCTGCAGCGGCATTCTTTGAACTCCCCAGAAGAGTTACTGGTATACTGCTTTGGGAAGATTGTGAGAAAAGTGGACTTTTGCTTGGTCAAAGCCATTTAATCCAGGATTAGACAGAGAAATGATATCACAGGCAAACATGAAAACAGCCCAGCAGAGCACGAGTCCCCATCCTCATCTTCTTCCAACCAGAGTCAGGTCAGGTCAAGATTTGGACATGGTTTAAGACCCTTTTCACACTATTGTGCCAACCCGAGCCGTACTGTGTTGACGTAGATATATTCTTTTTACATTGACCCTTCCAGCACGTTTCCAGTACTGTTGGACTTTGGGGCCTATGCATTTGTAAGTGAATTCGTTTTTTTATAAAGGATAACAAGCTTCTTTCATCCCCCCCAGATGACAATCTTTTGTAGACAAAATGCTCAACTACGGAAGAATGTTGTTTAAAGGTTGAACATGTTTAGAAAAGGTCAAACCGGTACCCTCTCTTCTAATCAGTTCCTCCTGCTTTTGATCAGTCGCTCTGCGAGGGTCCCTCATGTCCACACTTTTTGAAAACCTTTGGCGTTATTAATGTTGCAGAAATGTAGCACATCCTCGTCTCCCATTCGTGGACATCACTTGGCTTCAGCAACATTTCCAGAACGTTTGGTGTAATCGGTTTGTTTCCCTATGCTTTAGTGAGCAGGTGCTTTGTGCAAGCTATGATAATGAGGCATGTTGGTTCTGACAGTAACTCTTCCGTAATTGCCTGGCAGTGTAGCCCTGAGGGATCTGGCTCCAATTAATTTTCCAGACAGGACTCATAGGACATTGTAATAATAAACTATCCCCTCCTAATCATTCTGCAGCACTGGTACAGTGAAATGCAAGGATAATTATGTCTGCTGGTGAGGTGTGTGTGTCTGTTTGCGTGCGCGCGTGCACGGATGGTTTTCTAGAGACAAGTAAACAAACACGCATGGATATATTCCACAGACAACCCCCAGAGTGCATTATGTTAATGGTCTGTGTGCTGCAGACCTACAGTGCCATCAGTTATGTAGACACAGCCCTTGTCTTTTTCCACATTTTGTTGGGTTACAGCCTGAATTTAAAATGGATTAAATGGAGATGTTGTGTCGCTGGCCTACACGCAATACCCCATAATGCCAAAGTGTAATTATGTTTTTATACATTTTTATAAATTAATAGAAAATGAAAAGCTGAAATGTCATGAGTCAATAAGCATTCAACCCCTTTGTTATGGCAAGCCTAAATCAGTTCAGGAGTAAGAATTTGCTTGACAAAGTCACATAAGAATTTGCATGGACTCACTCTATGTGCAATAATAGTGTTGAACTCTTTGATGCGTACGCTCACATATTGTGATCATTGTTGACTGGCACCTGCAGCATTCCATCACCAATATGTGATTGGAACAGTAGCAACAGAACGTATAATGCAACAAACGTGTCTAAAAAGCATTGTTGTTTGAAAAGCATGTAAACAATGATTTGTACTCCTGGGAAATAAAGGTCTTCACAACTTTATTCCTCAACTTCACCTTTTATTGTTTAGAAAAGAGATGCGTGTCAGCTAAGCTAACAGCAGCTAAATTCTTTATGATGGTTCATGTTTGACAAGTGAAAACTCTATAATCCCAGAATGCCATTCACTATAAGATGCACGTAAACTAAGTCAAAGACAAAGATGGCTGCACTCATTGCCTGAAAAATATTAACTTAGTTTGGCCACTTTTCAGCATTTTACAAATCTTCGACGTACTTGTTACAGTGTATAAGTTTATGGGGGGGGGTAGATATCGGGGAAGGTATCATGGGGGGATAAGATGCAGGGAAAATTACTTTGATTGGGGGATTTATCAATAAATGGGGGTCAAACAGAAGAAATTTGGAAATGGGAATGGGAAATGGGGTCTGTGTCACGTTCTGACCTTAGTTATTTTGTTATGTCTTTGTTTTAGTATGGTCAGGGCGTGAGTTGGGGTGGGTCGTCTATGTTCCTTTTTCTATGTTGTGGTTATGTGTTTGGCCTGGTATGGTTCTCAATCAGAGGCAGGTGTCGTTCGTTGTCTCTGATTGAGAATCATACTTAGGTAGCCTTTTCCCACCTGTGTTTTGTGGGTGATTATTTTTCCGTGTGAGTGTTTGTTTCACACGGGACTGTTTCGTTTGTTTTGTTTATTCACGTTGTTATTTTGTATTTCAGTGTTCAGGCAAATAAACATCATGAACACGTACCACGCTGCACATTGGTCCGATATTTCCTACTCCTCCTCAGACGAGGAGGACGACGATCGTTAAAGTCTGAGCTGGCAACCCTGACCTACCATAGTTACAATCTGATTTCGCGTTGAAAACAACTGGAAACTCGTAAATCTCTGACTTCCGACTTCAGTGCGTTCAAGACAACTGGGAACTTTAAAAAATATATATCTCCGACTGGGGAAAACTGTTTTGAACGGTCATCCAACTCGGAATTTATACTCGAGACCTCGGGCCTCTTTCTAGAGCTCTGACCTTCTGACCTGAAAATCACTGACATCATGATTTGACCTCATATTTTTCTGAGTTCCCAGTTGTCTTGAATACACCATAAGTCAGTTGAGTGAACTATCATCTTTGGTCTGACAGATGCGTACCCGACAAACAGAATGCATTGTGCAAACATGGCGCCACATATAGCTGAAAAATAGCTTAGTATTAGCTCATCATAATCAGTACAACCTTCAAAAAAGTATTTTACGCACATCCTATGTGTCCATTAAAATCTATGCAAGAATCAGAATGCATTATTTGTGAGCAGTACTTGAAAACATGTGAATAAAACAGTGAAATACATTTTGCTCCATGCATACATACATACATACATACATACATACATACATACCATACGGTATGCGACAGTAGAAACGACAGCACGATATACAGTGGGGCAAAAAAGTATTTAGTCAGCCACCAATTGTGCAAGTTTTCCCACTTAAAAAGATGAGAGAGGCTTGTAATTTTCATCACTTCAACTATGACAGACAAAATGAGAAAAAAAATCCAGAAAATCACATTGTGGGATTTTTAATGAATTTATTTGCAAATTGTGGTGGAAAATAAGTATTTGGTCAATAACAAAAGTTTATCTCAATACTTTGTTATATACACTTTGTTGGCAATGACAGAGGTCAAACGTTTTCTGTAAGTTTTCACAAGGTTTTCACACACTGTTGCTGGTATTTTGGCCCAGTCCTCCATGCAGATCTCCTCTAGAGCAGTGATGTTTTGGGGCTGTTGCTGGGCAACATGGACTTTCAACTCCCTCCAAAGATTTTCTATGGGGTTGAGATCTGGAGACTGGCTAGGCCACTCCAGGACCTTGAAATGCTTCTTACGAAGCCACTCCTTCGTTGCCCGGGCGGTGTGTTTGGGATCATTGTCATGCTGAAAGACCCAGCCATGTTTCATCTTCAATGCCCTTGCTGATGGAAGGAGGTTTTCACTCAAAATCTCATGATACATGGCCCCATTCATTCTTTCCTTTACACGGATCAGTCGTCCTGGTCCCTTTGCAGAAAAACAGCCCCAAAGCATGATGTTTCCACACCCATGCTTCACAGTAGGTATGGTGTTCTTTGGATGCAACTCAGCATTCTTTGTCCTCCAAACATGACGAGTTGAGTTTTTACCAAAAAGTTATATTTTGGTTTCATCTGACCATATGACATTCTCCCAATCTTCTTCTGGATAATCCAAATGTCCTAGCAAACTTCAGACGGGCCTGGACGTGTACTGGCTTAAGCAGGGGGACACGTCTGGCACTGCAGGATTTGAGTCCCTGGTGGCGTAGTGTGTTACTGATGGTAGGCTTTGTTACTTTGGTCCCAGCTCTCTGCAGGTCATTCACTAGGTCCCCCCGTGTGGGATTTTTGCTCACCGTTCTTGTGATCATTTTGACCCCACGGGGTGAGATCTTGCATGGAGCCCCAGATCGAGGGAGATTATCAGTGGTCTTGTATGTCTTCCATTTCCTAATAATTGCTCCCACAGTTGATTTCTTAAAACCAAGCTGCTTACCTATTGCAGATTCAGTCTTCCCAGCCTGGTGCAGGTCTACAATTTTGTTTCTGGTGTCGTTTGACAGCTCTTTGGTCTGTGGAGTTTGGAGCCTGTTCTGACTAGAGATGCACAATGTCTTCATATTTGATCTGGGGAAACATTGGGGAAGTGCTTGGGCTCTTGTTGAAGAGAGAAGTTTGTCCGGCTCAGTAAAGCCTCAAAGATAAATTAACCGTAACAGTGAAATGGGCTACTTCAAACTGTTGTTAGAAAATAAAACTTGTTAGAAAATAATTTGAAATTGGCAAGTTGAAACATTGTCTATAGATAATGTGCCCTGGTTTGAGGGCAGCGCAGGGTAACTGTACTCTTACGTAAAAATCACATTTTGGAACAGTGAGTGCATTCTGACATCATGCGCATAATAAAACTGACATTGGGGACAACCGTTACTGATATTTGGAACTCACACGTGAAAAGGTAACATCATTTTTGAATAACTATCTCATCTCTGTACCCCACACATACAATTATCTGTAAGGTCCCTCAGTCGAGCAGTACATTTCAAACACAGATTCAACCCCAAATACCAGGGAGGTTTTGCCATGCCTCGCAAAGAAGGGCCTCTATTGGTGGCTGGGTAAAAAAAGCTAACATTGAATATCCCTTTGAGCATGGTGAAGTTATTAATTACACTTTTGATGGTGTATCAATACAGCCAGTTACTACAAAGATACAGGCGTCCTTTCTAACTCATTTGCCGGAGAGGAAGGAAACTGCTTAGGGATTTCACCATGAGGCCAACGGTGACTTTAAAACAGTTACAGAGTTTAATATTGTGGATACTCCACAATATTAACCTAAATGACAGAGTGATAAGAAGGAAGCCTGTACCGAATACAAATATTGCAAAACATGCATGCTGTTTGCAATAAGGCACTAAAATAAGGCAAAAAATTAAGAAATTAACTTCATGTCCTGAATGCAAAGTGTTATGTTTGGGGCAAATCCAACACAACACATCACTGAGTACCACTCTTCATATTTTCAAGCCTGGTGATATCTGCATCTTGTTATGGGTATGCTTGTCATCGGCAAGAACTAGAGAGTTTTGTTAGGATAAAGAACTGAATAGAGCTAAGCACAGGAAAAATCCTACAGGAAGATCTGGTTCAGTCTGCTTTCCAACAGACATGGAGAGAAATTCACCTTTCAGCAGGACAATAACCTAAAACACAAGGCCAAATATACCAAGACGACATTGAATGTTCCTGAGTGGCCTAGTTACAGTTTTTACTTAATTCGACTTGAAAATCTATGGCAAGACTTAAAATTGTCTGTCTAGTAATGATCATCAACCAATTTGACAGAGCTTGAAGAAAAAAAAAAATATATATATGTATTAGTGTTTTAATATTTCATTATATTTTTTACAAATGTTAGAATTTCTCTTCCACTTTGAGATTAGAGTTTTTTTGTGTTGATCTTTGACAACAAATGACAATTAAATCAATGTTAATCCTACCCTGTAACACAACATTTTATGGAATAAGTCAAGGGGTGTGAATACTTTCTGATGGCACTGTAAATCTTACTCATTATTCTCAAAATTGAGCGAATTTCTTCAGACGGAAAAGATAACAGATTGTTTTTATTGTACAATCTCAGACCTCCCTCTTGCTGATATTTTCTCATATATAACTCTAAATGAGTGGTCCTCAATGTTGCACTGCACATAATGGCCTACAAGCAATATTGTTACGTGTAATAATGCATTGTTATTTTTTTTTTGCCATGATCTTTTGGAATGAGGGTATCGTGAATTGATCTTTCAAAGTGACGTGGATGTCTTTCAGTTCTCAAATAAAAACAGACCAACTCAATAGGATTTAGAGGCTGTGTGAACGTATAATAATTCTGGTGCCATGATAAGAATAATCCAGGCTGATTTAACCAAATTACATATTTGGACATAAACAGAGCTGTTTTTGAGAGCTATTGTCTTTCTGTTGCAGCTGAACTGGTGCAAGGATACGGATACCGGGCCCAGCGCAAATTCTCAGAAGACATCGACTGGTCCTATGCGGGTAAGTGTGTAGGGGACCAGACGAGTTTGGTTAAATGTTCTACGTCTATCTCAGTAGCATACATTGGGATAAATGATTGATATATGGAAGCTAAGTGATTTTGAAGCATTATAATACCAAAGACCAGTTGGAAGTGTTACCCTGTAGATTGAACGGGTTCCTCACTAGCCGTGAATCCACAAGGTGGTCAGGAGTGGAGTGGTACTCTGGCGGAGACAAGACTTTGATGTCTGCTGGACTGCCCCAATGTGTCCTCAAAGCTCCTCTTATGAGGTGTGTGTGTGTGTGTGTGTGTGTGTGTGTGTGTGTGTGTGTGTGTGTGTGTGTGTGTGTGTGTGTGTACCCGTGGGTGTGCAGGTGCGCGGGCACACAGTGAGTCAGTATGTGATCGATAAGTAGTGTGCGTCAAATAGATGACTGGGAAACGCTAGTATTTTGAGCTGGTAGTGACAGACTAGTAGTTGCTTGTGACTCGTGTACCGTGTGTGCGCGTGTAATGTGCGTGTGTAATGTGCGTAATGTAATAACAGATAACCACAGAGACGGTCTAGTCTGTGCATGTGTAAAATATCAGAAGGGATTAACTTTGTCTTTATCGGTTTGACTCATCCTTTAACAGAGCTGTTATGGTTTCCAATAAACCTATTAGGCTAGACTGGTCTTGCCTTAGACTAGACTGTTCTGACTGGTTAGAGAAAAATGGAGTAGCCTAGTCATGAAGCTTGTTCTCCTCACAAAGCTTGTACCTTGGAGTAGACTGGGATTTTCTTAGGAATGGCCACTCCTGGCATCTCTATATCAGCCATTTTTTGAGAGGAAGAACAAAGGTGTGTGTGCATGTGCGGCAGACATCAAAAGAGTAGGCCATTTGGAGAATAATTTGGCAATAATTTGGCAATAATTCTGTTTACAATGCAGGTCATAATGAATAGCTTGGTTTCATGAATATCTTCTGAAACGGGGACGCCAAAGAGACCTGGAAATTAATGTCCTATTTGAAAATATAATTTGAGAAAACATTCACGCATTCTCCCCCCTTCTCTTGAAGATCATCTGAACCCATTCCAATTTCCCCCCATGGTCCCATTTTGAGATTTGCATTTGAATACGTATCCCCTTAGAAATTCATTTGATCTTCATGAATTCGCCTTGACGTTTGGTATTGTGTGTGGAGAGAGATCAACAAGGAAATGGATTGGTTATCATTGGGGGTCATTTGGAGCCTTGTTCCTATAGTAAATGGCATGGCCTTCTCTCTCTCCTTTACTCAATAACCACAGGTTGGGGGAAAGAGCACACAAGTTTCAACTGAAATGTTTTCAGTTAAGAATTGATGGGGAGATGAGAAAGGAAGACTTATTTACGCCGAGGTTCAAGTTCAGAATATGGCCCGCAATCTCTTTTCAACTAATGTTGACAACATCCAAATATACACAATATTGTAACACAAGCTGTTAAACAGTGCAAGAGCTGCAGTGTATTGGCGTAGCCTCATTTGACAGAGGGTTACACACACACACACACACACACACAATACACCCCACCGCACACACACAAAACACTAGGGACTCTCTTCTCAGGGACTATTCCTTTATTTCTTTTTTCAGCCATGGTGAATTCCCTGGTGGTGAGAGAATTCCCTGTGTTAAGCTCTGGGACCCATATTTGGAAAGTAGGGCACATTCAGCTCCTGGTTTGGAGCGGCTGTTTAGCCTAGCTTGTCTGATCTGTGTTGGATGAGACATGACATGGGTTATGACTAGCCAATACGACATATAATGTATGATGTGTGGCAAAATGTGTGTATTTCTCTTCAATTCAACATTGACTTTGATACAGTTTGTATTATTAGCATGTTTATATTTTATACAGTTGTCAAAGTCAGTAATAGAGCATATTCTACAAAATAGATGCATCATTTGGCATGGAAATGTACCATACATATTTACAATGACCCTCAGGCTGTAGCACACAATAATCACCCCCACCACCCATATCTCTCTGTCAATCTTTGCTTTCACTAGACATGACAAGAAAAAATATATTATCTTTCCCTCCTTGCACCCCTCTCTCCACCCCTTGCTGTCTTTGTGTTCTCTCTCTCTCTCTCTCTCTCTCTCTCTCTCTCTCTCTCTCTCTCTCTCTCTCTCTCTCTCTCTCTCTCTCTCTCTCTCTCTCACACTCCCCCTCTTCTTCCCACTGTCTAGTCTACTCCTACCCCTTTCCCAAAGCTCTCTCTCTGTCTTCCCTTTGCTCCCTCTCTATCTCTTTACCCCTTTCGCCTCGGTCGGCGTCACAACAAACTGAATCTGGGTGACACATGGGGAGACTGGCACAACAATGGGGACATTATTGGGTGAGGGCACAGACATGTGGGCACAGGCAGCCAGGCGGGGGGACAACCTGTATTCCGACTGCCAATGCCCCCCTAACATGCCCCTGTCCCTCCCCAACTTCCCTGTCCTCAATAACCTTCCCCATCTATAGGCCTATCTTATAACTAGCATAAACAGAAAAACAGCCCTGGTCCAATGGCCCTATGGATGCTATACTTACCCTGTGCTTCAGAAAGTTTATGTTGGAGGCTTGAAGATATATTAGAAATAGAAAAGCAGTTGAAAGAGTTCGACGTTCAGATAAACTTGTTCATCCCCCATACACACACAGACAAACACACACACATACACTACATTGCTTATTAATATTGCAATGACTATTTTGTTCAGGCACAATATAGAAGCTAATGAGAGTTAAATAATCATTCTGCATGGTGGGCCCTCCCAGCCAAAGGGCTTAGAGTGATGATTTGTGGTGTGTGCTTGTTTGTGATAATGCAGGTTTGTGTGTGTGTGTGTGTGTGTGTGTGTGTGTGTGTGTGTGTGTGTGTGTATGTGTGTGTGTGTGCGTGTGTGTGTGTGTGTGTGTGTGTGTGTGTGTGTGTGTGTGTGTGTGTGTGTGTGTGTGTGTGTGTGTGTGTGTGTGATTTTATTGGATAATCTGCATTTTGTGTATGTGCTATCATGATGCAGGTGTGTGTGTGCTTCCATTTGATCATCTGCATGTGTGTGTATGCTCTTGCGGTTGTGTGTGTGGAAGGGATTCTCTTTTGCTGTGCATGCCTTTTGAGCGACGCATCCCTTCAGCCCTGATCTTTCTTATCCTAAAACCATAATAGACAGGCTCCTCTGACATACCTACCATATATATTTACCAAGCATTTATCCTAATTCATCTGAGCTCAATTTGGAGTGTCATAGCAAAGGGGTGTGAATACTTATGTAAATGAGCTATTTCTGTATTTAATTTTCAGTACATTTGCAAAAGATTCTAAAAACATGTTTTCACTTTGGATTTACAATTCTTCCAATGCACCAGATTATTTTTTGCACGCGCCCAAAAACACACTAATAACAATATTATCATGTGAAATATTATTACACACACATACAGGTAGCTACTAAAATAAAGGAAACACCAACATTAAAGTTCTTAATAATAGAGCGGTGGGCCATCACGAGCCACCAGAACAGCCTCAATGCGCCTTGTTATAGATTTTACAAGTGTCTGAAACTCTATTGGAGGATTCGACACCATTCTTCCATGAAAAATGCTGCTTTGAGACCCCTCATTCACTGATTAATCTCTTCTAGCCATAGTAGGCAACTGGGCATTTTTATACATGGCCCTAAGCATGTTGTGATGTTAATTGGTTAATTAACTCAGGAACCAGTACCACACCTGTGTGGAAGCACCTGCTTTCAATATATATGTTGTATCCCTCATTTAGGAGGTTCCCTTTATTTTGGCATTTTCCTGTATATAATAAATACGGTTCTAACGGATTTTTCATATCAACAATTGAAATGACTGAAAAATGTAGATCAAAACATCAAAAAAGTGAAAATGAAATTCTAGCTTGATAAATCATTCAAAGGGATTTTGTCCATTTTCATGTTTGTTCAACGGTAGCCTAACCCGCAAAAACGCTACCTAGCAAAATTTTTGATACTTGAGGTCAAAGTATAATATTGCAATATGTAACTGTATCTATTTTATGAAATTGGCTGAATGGAACAAATTAAGCTAAGCAAAGCAGCGCTGACCCTGTCGATTAGCAGTGACTGGAATCATGAATACCCAGGTGCCTTTCCTGAGGTTTTGTTGCAGTTTTAGCGAATGTTGAGAATTTGAGCATAAAAACCATCAGAACTATTTAGAAAAAATCATTAGATAACAAAGATTTTTTTTTCACAACAGCTTATTTATACGATTATCACGGGGTAAGCACACCAGCAGCTACAATTGCCCATAACAGATAGATGATGAAGAATATACTGTTGCATCATATCCCCTCTGCTGTGTGTGTGGAGCCATTGACATGCTAATGAGCTGACCCAGAACTCAGAATGACCTCATTCAGCCTTATTGTCTTCTGGCTCAGATTTGTCTCTACAGTATTTGGGCCCCAGGACTAAAATTCAGTTAGAAATTGCAACGAGTAATAGTAGTAGTAGTAGTAGCAGTATGTGTGTGTGTGTGTGTGTGTGTGTATCTACATGCTCACAGTATATAGCCTAAGCAATGCATATCAAATCTATCTGCTGGAAACTTCAAGGCAAGTGAAATAAACACTACCCATACTCACTGTCACTGATGTTTTAGCCAGCTTTTGTTGTTGTCTATGTCATATGAGACAGGTGTTGGCTAAAACAGAAACAGACTGGCAACCAGGTTTGATAGGATGAGTTAGGTTACAAAACTCAGGAAGGCAATTTAGGCCTCCCATACGACCAATACTCTGAAAATGATACTGCCAGTCCCTTAGTTGACTCCAGTTAAACTGGAAAATGTACAGCAATGAATGAGCTGGAGCAAATGTTGGAATGAAAGCATGACATTAAATTGTTCTATTGTGTGGAATAGGCACATCAGCTCCATGCACATACCCATATCAACCCTTTGCCATAAGCACCTCATGTAGATATGACTTGATTGAACTACTCATCATATCACCCAACCCATGATTACAAAAAAAATGATACCGGTAACTGATATTTAAAATTTTAGCTGCCTTTTAACTGCCATTCTAGTACAGTTAAATAGTTAACACACACACATGGACACTATCAGGTCACAAGGCGAGACCCAGATGCAGACACAGGAGGCAGATGGTTGGAGTCTTAGATGTTTATTGATCCAAATAGGGGAAGGCAAGAGAATGGTCGTGGACAGGCAAAAGGTCAAAACCAGTTCAGAGTCCAGGAGGTGCAGAGTGGCAGTCAGGCTCGAGGTCAAGGCAGGCAGAATGGTCAGGCAGGCGGGTAAAAAGTCCAGAAACAGGCAAGGGTCAAAACCGGGAGGACAAGCAAAAAGAGAATAGAGAAGGCAGGAGCACGGGAAAAACATGCTGGTTGACTTGGACATACAAGACAAACTGGCACAGAGAGACAGGAAACACAAGGATAAATACACTGGGGAAGACAATCGACACCTGGAGGGGGTGGAGACAATAACAAGGATAGGTGAAACAGATCAGGGTGTTACAGTACCCCCCCACCACCTGGGCGCATACCTGGCTGACCGGGGTGCCGGCGGTGAAAATCGGCGATGAGGGCCGGGTCCAGGATGTCTTTAATAGGGACCCAGCACCTCTCCTCCGGGCCATAACCCTCCCAGTTAACCAGGTACTGGAAACCCCTGCCCCCTGGTCTCACCGTATACACTGGCTGGCTATCGATGACCCGGGGGGAGGGATGGGCCTAGAAACAGAAGACAAAGGACTGTGAGACGCAGGCTTAATCCTAGACACATGGAAGGTAGGGTGAATACGGAGGGTACAGGGTAACACAAGAAGGACAGCAGTGGAACTAAGGACAGCAGTGGAAAAGGACCAATGAAACTTGGGACAGTTTGCAGGACTTCACCCGAAGGGGCAGGTCCCGAGTGGAAAGCTATACCCTCTGCCCAATGTGGTAGTGGGAAGCTGGGGTCTGACGGCGGTCCGCTTGTCGACGATACCTGGAGTTGGTCTTGAGAATTGCCGCCCGAGCTCTTCTTCAGCTACATCGACAGCGGCGGACAAACATCTGGGCCGAGGGTACGCTGACCTGCTCTTGTTCCCGGGAAGAGTGGAGGATGATACCCAAAATTACTGTGTAACTCATGTAGGGCAACATCTGACAAATAGCGCACTTGGTAGTGTGTACCGTTGCTCGACCAGTCGGCGAAAGCCAACATCACCCATGACAGAGAACAGTTGATTGTCAAGGGCAATGAATTCCATTATCTTGACTTTAATGGATTTCGCCTTTGAATTGTCTTGCTGAAATGTTCTTACTCTTTCAAATGACTGCTCGACTTGTTGACTGAGGGCGTAATTACGTCATGTACCTACATTATATAGGTATGCACAGTAGCTTTGAAATACGTTTTTAACCTCTCTAGGGTATGTGGGACGCTAGCGTCCCATCTGGCCAACATCCAGTGAGATTGCAGAGCGCAAATACAGAAATACTCATTCATATAAATTCAGAAAACAAAACATATTTTACAAAGGTTTAAAGATTAACTTGTTGTGAATCCAACCACAGTGTCAGATTTTAAAATGCTTTACGGCGAAAGCATACCTTATTATTTGAGAACATAGCCCAGTTGACAAATTATTACAAACAGTAACCAGCCAAGCAGAAGCGTTACAAAACTAAGAAATAGAGATAAAATGAATCCCTTACCTTTGATGATCTTCATATGGTGGCACTCAAAAGACATTCATTTACTCAATAAATGTTCCTTTTGTTTGATAAAGTAGCTTTATATCCAAAAACCTCAGTTTTGTTTGCGCATTTTCTTCAGTAATCAGGCTCAAACGTAGTCAAAACAGGCAGACAAAAAATCCAAATTGTATCCATAAATTTCATAGAAACATGTCAAACGATGTTTATATTCAACCCTCAGGTTGTTTTTAGTCTAAATGATCTATAATATTTCAACCGGACAATAACGTTGTCAATATAAAAGGTAAACAAGAAATGCACTCTCTCGGGGTTGTGCATGAAAAACCTCTGTGACACGGCAGGGTCCACTCATTCAGACTTGTCTTACTCCCTCATTTATAAGAAAACAAGCCTGAAACAATTTCTAAAGACTGTTGACATCTAGTGGAAGGCATAGGAACTGCAAATTGAGTCCTAAGTCAATGGATACTGTAATGGCATTGAATAGAAAACTACAAAACCAAATTTAAAAAAACTTCCTGAATGGATTTTTCTTAGGGTTTTGCCTGCCAAATCAGTTTTGTTATACTCACAGACACTATTTTAACAGTTTTGGAAACGGTAGAGTGTTTTCTATCCAAATCTACCAGTTATATGCATATCATATCTTCTGGGCCCGAGTAGCAGGCCGTTTAATTTGGGCATGCGTTTCATCCAAAATTCCGAATGCTGCCCCCTACCCTAGAGAGGTTAACATACCGATGTTGGCATTTTTAGCTAATATGTTCATTGATATATTGTGCACCCCTAGGTATTAGTGCTGGGATAAAAAAATAAATATTTATCACACCCTGGAGATCCCCCCCCAGGAAAGGCTTGAGAAATTCCACAGTTCTGCATGTTACACCCCAGTGATAACCTGTCAAAGCAGACACACCTGAAGGTGATTAGCACGTTAGCTACTCGCAGGATCACACCTGCAATCAGTTGGTCACTAATTAGAGAGGAAGAAACCAGAGTACACTTCCGGGAAAAGGGAAAACAACTGAGTTGTGTTTTGAAATGGAAAACGGCAAATTAATGTAGCTGACACACCACCAATATGTTAGCTGTCTACCTCTACCATGCAATAAACACATTCAAACTCTCTTTTGGCAGGGACTCTCAACCAAAACAACTGGGCCAAGAAGTACCCATCATGTAACAATGCCAGACAGTCGCCCATCAACATCGAGGAGGAGCTGACACAGGTCAAAGTTCAGTTCCAAAAGCTGAAGTTCGAGGGCTGGGAGGAAGCGATGTCTGATGGGACCACCATCAAGAATGACGGCAAGACAGGTATGCGCTCTCACGTCCCAATAAGTCGTCACCATAAAAAACAGCATTACAGCAGCCAGCAATGAAACTGTAAAGCCAAAGTAATACAGTAAAACAGTCCTATCTGCAACCAGCCATTCAGTCACCTATTCAGTATCCACTGCCTGTGGGTAGAAACTGCCTCAGAGCCTTGTGGTCTGGGTTTTAATACTACGGTGTCGTAGTAGAAGGAGGAGGTGGAGAAGAAGAAGAGTGGAAGGAGGAATGCAATACAATATGATGATGGGGAAATTATTATATATGGTTAGATACTGAAAGATTGGGCATTGTTATAGTGTATACTTATGGCACTTTTAAAGCCGATGGATGTGTGTGTGTGTATGTGACTTTTCGTGTTTTCACTTGGAAAGCTTCAGGCCACATCAATATAGTGTGTGTGTGAGTGTATGTGTGGGTTGTTTAATGGGGTCAACTAACACCCTCTGTGTGTTCTCTCCAGTGGCGGTGAACCCAGAGGGGGACTTCTATGTGAGTGGAGGGGGGCTGAGGGGCAGGTTTAAGGTGGGAAGAATCACCTTCCACTGGGGGCGCTGCAACGCCTCCTCAGAGGGCTCCGAACACAGCCTCAACGGGGTGAAGTACCCCCTTGAGGTAAGACCTGACATTCGCCCATTATAACTATGACAGAGTATAACCTTGTTATAACCTCCATATGACAGAGTATGACCTCATTGTAACCTCCCAAGTAGGGCTTTCTCATTTTTGACTGTTTGGCTGTATTTGACAGTATTTATCCCTTTGACACTTACCAACTAACGGGTGTGATCATTCTACAGTGTTCCCTGCAGTGTACACTCAAACCGAATAAGTGCTTGGGCTCTCTTCGAAGAGAGATTGTTCGGCTCAGTAAAGCCTCAAACGTCCGTAACAGTGAAATGGACTACTACTGTAAGAGTTCATGAGGAGGCGGTACACACCTCAATTCAAACTGTTGTTAGAAAATGCAAACGTTGATACATAGCCTATAGATAATTAGTAGGCAGAATGTCAGTGCGGGTTAACTGTCCTGTTGCGTAACAATCACATTTTTGAACAGTGCATTCAGACACCACTCGCATAAAAAAAAAACTCACATTGGGGCGAACATTCCAGATATTTGGAACACACACGATGACATGGTTAAGTTTATGAAAAGTTCTAAACATGTTTTATGCGTTGTACATGACCGTAGGAATTCTAAGTGGTTTTAATGGGCTTTCTCCATTCTGATGGTTTTATACTCAACCAAACTAGGACAAAATTGACTGTGAAGTAGTCCGATCAGTTTAGCATTGTATCAAAATATCGCTATAGACAGTATTGTTCAAATCCAAACCGGTATGTGGATCCATGCCAGTATACCTTAAAATAGGATATAGCACTCAGCCCTACTCTCAAGGACAGTACAAGGGATATCAACCATCTCCTGTACCTTGTATCTGTCTGTTCCAGATGCAGATCTACTGTTATGAAGCGCATCGCTTTGAGTCCTTAGACTACGCCATCAAGGACGGGGGCAGGATCACAGCTCTCTCTGTGCTGTTTGAGGTGGGCGTGAGTGTGTGGTCATTTTCTGCCTGTGTCTGTATCATTGGTGTAAAGTACTTAAATAAACATACTAATACGTACTACTTAAGTCGTTTTTAGGGGTATCTGTACTTCACTACTTCTATTTTTGACAACTTTTACTTTAACTTCACTACATTCCTAAAGAAAATAAGGTACTTTTTACTCCATACATACTGACACCCAAAAGTACTTGTTACATTTTGAATGCTTAGCAGAACAGGAAAGTGGTCCAATTCACACACTTATCAAGAGAACATCCCTACTGCCTCTGATCTGGTGGATTCACTAAACACAAATGCTTGTAAATGATGTCTGAGTGTTGAAGTGTGCCCCTGGCGATCTGTAAATAAAATAAAAACAAGAAAATGGTGCTGTCTGGTTTGCTTAATATAAGACATTTGAAATGATGTATACTTTTACTTTCTAAGTATATTTTAGCAAGTATGTTTACTTTTGATACTTAAGTATATTTAAAACCAAATAATTTTAGACTTACTCAAGTAGTATTTTATTGGGTGACTTTTCCTTTTATTTGAGTCACTTTCTATTAAGGTATCTTTACTTTTACTCAAGTATGACAGTGGGTACTTTTTATACCATTGGTCTGTATGCTTTGACCTACTATGGCCACAGTACCGACCTACCTGTGTGTTCAGGTAGGTAGGTACTGTAGATTGGGGGGAGTGGGTGTCCTTGACAGGTATGTCATCTGACACTGACAGGAAGCGGAGTGTGCTGATGGATTTGATTTTGTGCAGGTGTGCATTCGTTTGTGACCTGTGTCAAGAGTGTTTGATGGATCATTTTGCATCCATACCAGCAATGATTTTCATAGTCGATGAGGGATGACTTACTGTGTCTACATAACTAGTCTGAACAGTAAATCTACTGAATAAACAGCCTGGCAGTAACTGACAGTGTAGAATACCAGCAGCTCAATACCATGTATGTGAGCGTGTGTGTGTTTGTTGAGGAGATTAGCCCACACATTTTAGGCTACACTCCGCTGCCCACCTGGGAAATCAAAAGGGACAGAAGAATGGAACGGATTACCCACTACAGCATCAGACTGAGCAGAGATTAGACATGCCACAGTACATAGACGGTCAGCTGTGGAATATCACGTCTCTAGCTATTAGCTTAACATCAGTGTTGGCTTTAGCTTAGCATCAGTGTTGGCTTTAGCTTAGCATCAGTGTTAGCTTCAGCTAAGCGGGTCACAGCTTTAAAGGGGCATTCAGCAGTTCAAACAATAACAAAGTGATCTCCATGCCCTTGTTTCAGTAAAAAGCTGAGGGATGGGGCTGGAGAAATGTAAGCACTCTCAAATTCATTGACAGAGCTATGTATACAAGAACTGACCGTCCGTTATAACAACATTATAGTTTTAGCAATTCTTTTGAGGCTGCATGGTGTTTATTTACATTTACTTTGTTTACAAACAATGTAGTTAAACAAGGTTATGTTTTTGGGTTCTGATTGGGTACGACAGTTGAAATGAGATCATGAGGCATATATAAGTTATATTCTTCAAGAATCAATGGCTACATCATTATTCATTTATTTTTATATTGTGTTATTGACTGTACGTTTGTTTATGTGTAACTCTGTGTTGTTTTTGTCGCACTGCTTTACTTTATCTTGGCCAGGTCGCAGTTGTAAATGAGAACTTGTTCTCAATTGGCCTACCTGGTTAAATAAAGTATAACATAAATACATGTATGTCCCAAAATGGATGTAGCAACTGCAGATTGCCTCTTTAAAGCAGCCCAAGAAATGTAGGGACACAAAAAGGTGAGGAGATGAGTAGAAGAAGCTACTGTAGACTTTTGAGATGCCTGACTAACCTACTGCCTTTCCCTCTTTACAGACGAGCATCGAAGACAATGACAACTACATAGCCATTATCGATGGAATCAACAGTGTCAGTCGATTCGGTATGTCAACCTGACTTAACCCTAATAACTCTAATCTCAACCAATCAATTTTTTTTTACTCACCTGCTGTAAGCACAACCATAATTATCTCCCTTGCATTTCTTTATTGATGTATTACTGCACAGCACTGTTCCTAAGTTTCAGTACATGTCTGTTGTACAGTAGATAGTTAATGCTAATGGAGGTTGAAGTTTTCAATGCAGGTAGGCATTACAGAGTGCGTCAACTCATTTCATGTAAATTCAAAGGCCACTATCCCCCACAATCACACACCCCCTACCTCACTGTGCCTTAATGTAACCCACAGGCACGCCCTAATGCATAAACACACACACACTGTTTTCTTATATATTCATCTTCTGTTGTTCATCCTCTATTGTTTAACCTCTATCATTCATACTCCATCGTTCATACTCTATCGTTTATCCTCTATCGTTTATCCTCTATCGTTTATCCTCTATCGTTTATCCTCTATTGTTTACCCTCTATCGTTCATACTCTTATCGTTTATCCTCTATCGTTCATACTCTAGCGTTTATCCTCTATCATTCATACGCTTATCGTTCATACTCTATAATTTATCCTCTATTGTTTACCCTCTATCGTTTATCCTCTATCGTTTATCCTCTATCATTCGTACTCTTATCGTTCATACTCTATCGTTTACCCTCTATCGTTTATCCTCTATCGTTCATACTCTGTCGATCGTTTATCCTCTATCGTTTATCCTCTATCGTTCATCCTCTATCGTTTATCCTTTACCGTTTGTCCTCTTTCGTTTATCATCGGTCGTTTATCTTCTATCTTTTATCCTCTATCATTTCTCCTCTGTTGTTTATCCTTTATAATCTATCGTTCATCTTCGATCATTCATTCTCTAGCATTTATCCTCTATCGTTTATCCTCTATCGTTCATTCTCTATCCTTTATCGTTCATACTCTATTGTTCATCCTCTATCGTTCATCCTCTATTGTTTATCCTCTATGGTTTATCCTCTGTCCTCTATTGCTCATCCTCTATTGTTTATCCTATATCGTTTATTCTCTATCGTTCATCCTCTATCGTTTATCCTCTATTGTTTATCCTCTATGGTTCATCCTCTATCGATCATTCTCTATCGTTCATCCTCTATCGTTCATTCTCTATCGTTCATCCTCTATTGTTTATCATCTATCGTTTATCCTCTATCGTTCATCCTCTATGGCTCATCCTCTATTGTTTATCCTCTACTGTTTATTCTCTATCGTTCATCCTCTATCGATCATTCTCTCGTTCATCCTCTATTGTTCATTCTCTATTGTTTATCCTCTATCAATCATTCTCTATCGCTCATGCTCTATCGTTTATCCTATATCGGTTATCCTCTATCGGTTATCATCTATCGTTCAGCCTTCATTGTTCATACTCTATTGGTTATCCTCTATTGTTTATCCTCTATCTTTCATCCTCTATCGTTCATTCTCTATCGTTTATCCTCTATCGTTCATCCTGTATTGTTTATCCTCTATTGTTTATCCTCTATCGTTCATTGTCTATCGTTTATCCTCTATTGGTTATCCTTTATCGATTATCATCTATTTTTCAGCCTCCATCATTCATACTCTATTGGCTATCCTCTATCGGTTATCCTATATCGTTCATACTCTATCATTCATACTCCCATCGTTTATCCTGTATTGGTTATCCTCTATTTGTTATCCTGTATCGGTTCATCTCTATCGTCTGTCATTCTCTCTTCCTTTTGATCTGTTCCTCTATTTCACTTTTGCCTCTCTGTCTGCGTTCCCTACACTTTCCCCCTGTCTAGGTAAGAGTGGGAGGGTGGGTCCCTTCTCTCTCCGGGGCCTCCTGCCCAACTCCACAGAGAAGTACTTCATCTACAACGGCTCCCTCACCACCCCACCCTGCACTGAGACCGTGGAGTGGATCGTCTTCAAGAACACTGTGGCCATCTCCGACACGCAGGTGGGTCTGTGTGAGTGTGTCCATGTACGGTTGAAGTTGGAAGTTTTACATACACATATGTTGGAGTCATTAAAACTTGTTTTTCAACCATTCCACAAATTTCTTGTTAACAAGCTATAGTTTTGGCAAGTCGGTTAGGACAACTTCTTTGTGCATGACACAAGTAATGTTTCCAACAATTGTTTACAGATAGATGATTTCACTTATAATCAACTGTCTCACAATTCCAGTGGGTCAGAAGTTTACATACACTAAGTTGACTGTGCCTTTAAACAGCTTGGAAAATTCCAGAAAATGATGTCATGGTTTTAGAAGTTTCTGATAGACCAATTGACATCCTTTGAGTCAATTGGAGGTGTACCTGTTGATGTATTTCAAGGCCTACCTTCAAACTCAGTGCCTCTTTGCTTGACATCATGGAAAAATCTACAGAAATCAGCCAAGATCTCAGAAAATAAATTGTAGACCTCCACAAGTCTGATTCATCCTTGGGAGCAATTTTCAAACGCCTGAAGGTACCATGTTCATCTGTACAAGCAATAGTATGCAAGTATAAACACCATGGGACCACGCAGCTGTCATACTGCTCAGGACGGAAATGCGTTCTGTCTCCTAGAGATGAACGTACTTTGGTGCGAAAGGTGCAAATCAATCCCAGAACAACAGCAAAGGACCTTGTGAAGATGCTGGAGGAAACAGGTACAAAAGTATCTAAATCCACAGTAAAACGAGTCCTATATCGACATAGCCTGATTGGCCGCTCAGCAAGGAAGAAGCCACTGCTCCAAAACTGCCATAAAAAAAACAGACTACGGTTTGTAACTGCACATGGGGACAAAGATCATACTTTTTGTCCTCTGGTCTAATGAAACAAAAATAGAACTGTTTGGCCATAATGACATATCGTTATGTTGGACGAAAAAGGGGAGGCTTGCAAGCCGAAGAACACCATCCAAACCGTGAAGCACGGGGGTGGCAGCATTATGTTGTTGGGCTGCTTTGCTGCAGGAGGGACTGGTGTACTTCACAAAATAGATGGCATCATGAGGCGGGAAAATTATGTGGACATATTGAAGCAACATCTCAAGACCACAGTCAGGAAGTTAAAGCTTGGTCGCAAATGGGTCTTCCAAATGGACAATGACTCCAAGCATACTTTCAAAGTTCTGGCAAAATGGCTTAAGGGCAACAAAGTCAAGGTATTGGAGTGGCCATCACAAACCCTGACCTCAATCCTATAGAACATTTGTTGGCAGAACTGAAAAAGTGTGTGCGAGCAAGGAGGTCTACCAACCTGACTCATTTACACCAGCTTTGTCAGGAGGAATGGGCCAAAATTCACCCAAATTATTGTGAGAAGCTTGTGGAAGGCTACCCGAAAACATTTGACCCAAGTTAAACAATTTACAGGCAATGCTACCAAATACCAATTGGGTAATGTAAACTTCTGACCCACTGGGAATGTGATGACTGTCCTAAAACAGGGAATGTTTTACAAGGATTAAATGTCAGGAACTGTGAAAAACTGAGTTTAAATTTTATTTGGCTAAGGTGTATGTAAACCTCTGACTTCAACTGAACACCTGTGTGTGCATTTATGAAATCAGAGAGTGTGTGGAAATGTTGTTTATGTCAGTACAGAAGAAGAGATAGTGTGAGCAACAGGAAGAGGGGGAGTGGGAATTGACAGATGTCTTTTAGAGTGTGAATGGGTTGGGTGGGACCTACACTCCTTCATCTGTATAGATAAAAGGCATTGCACAAGGTTGTTTTCACAAGTCACTTCTAAACTGTTTCATTATGCCGGCGCCTGTGTCTTTTTGTTTTTGTGTCGGACTTTGTGCCAGACCTCTGCTTTTGATTTATGTCTGCATTCATAATTGATCGTGTGTGTGTGTGTGTGTGTGTGTGTGTGTGTGTGTGTGTGTGTGTGTGTGTGTGTGTGTGTGTGTGTGTGTGTGTGTGTGTGTGTGTGTGTGTGTGTCAGCACCATGCGTTTCAGTTTAAGCAGAGTAAAGGCCTCTGTGCGCCTTTATTTGTTTGTTTTAATTACAGCTTTTATATACCTGTCAATCACAAATACCCCGAGGGTAACAGGGAAGACATACACGCACTCACACTCCTTTTAAGTCTTTAACTGTTGACATCCTGTTGTCTGACACACACCCTCTTTCCATTTAAACTGGCTTTCAGTCTGCCCGTTTTCGGGTTTCTGTATGGTATGGTAATGTCACGTCTCAAGTTTCAAAACACTTTGAAAGGCCATTTTGGGAGAATTGTTCCTCTATTGTGTAGCTTGGTAGCTTTTCAAACACTCCCTGGAGGCGTACACTAGCTCTTATGTGATAGAATTACCATATCGCCAGTCGTGCATACAGTAGCCTATATATTCAAACAACGTTATCCACATATTTATTGTTTTGATAACCTTAACTAATAACCAATGCCTGTGCATATGCAAAAGTATTTTTCAAAAGTTGTGCCATAAGAGCGCCATGATCATCATGAATCCTACTGTGTGTTTCTAGACAACACCACACCTATCATTACATTTGTACATACCAATGGCTGTTGCAGAGGCTGCCTGAGTCACGGTTTTTGGCCCCCGGTCACACTCACAGCCACTCTGGTTGGAATGCTGTGTGAGTCAGAGGACCAGTGTTCTGTACAGTGTTATGCAATCAACTGTAGAAGAGGTGTATAGGACAGGCATCCATGCATGTGTCTAGCATGTGTGTATTTTATTTTACCTTATTTTACCAGTCAATTAAAGAACAAATTCGTATTTGCAATGTTCTTATTTACAGAAAGTAATTTTTTGATGGCCTGTGTGTTAGGTTGTGTGACGTCTGAATACTGTATGACCCATAGTTTTGAAGGTCTGTGAGAATGTATCATGATAATAATAATTAGCTAGTATGTTGGTGGTGCCATCAAGTTAGTGCATTTTGAGAAGATTTCACCTCATTTTAACATTCTGTCATAAAGAAAACATATTCAACTTAACCTCTGCCCACCGAACCCGGTAGCGGGATGAAATTTGAATAAACATACGGTGATCGCTACATAAATAGTCATATTAAACATTCATGAAAATACAAGTGTCTCACATGTTTCGAAAGCCTAGAATCTTGCTAATCCAACTGCGTTGTAAGATTTAAAAAAGGATTTACTGCGAAAGAATACGATGAGATTATCTGAGGATAGAGCCCCATAAAAAACAACTATTTCAACCAGCACAGGCGTAACAAAATCACAAACTGCAATAAAATAAATTGTTTACCTTTGACGATCTTCCTCTGTTTGCAATCCCAGTGCTCATTGTTACACAATGAATGGTCTTTTGTTTGATAAAATCCATTTTTATAGCCTAAAACAAAGCATTTTGTGAACCGCTTGTGTCGTGAATTCCGTCTCATTACATTTTCGATGACACATTTGAGGTAAATACACACACAAAACGTGACCTTTCCAGTCATGTTTGGTTTCATTGCAATCAACTGGTTTGTTTGTACCACAACCAAACCTGATGGGTCATTTCGCGGGACGTATTGACTGAAAGAAACCGATTTGCAGACAACAAGTAATGACATCATTGTGCACCAATGATTTGCCCACTGTTTCGTTGATTGACTGTATTTTAACCCAATGACCACTGATCGTCTTGAAATCTAGCTGGGTAGATAGCCAATGAGCTGAGGTAAACGGCAATATGTAATGTTTATGTGTTGGAAGACCAACCCATGTAGTAAACTCCAACGTAAAGAGGTTAATTCGCCATTGACGATTCATACCGGAAGGAGCCACGCATTTTGCGCACAGCATTGTTTTGGTAAAGAGCATATTCAGCTGTTTATATATCAATCAGTATGGCGACTAAGTCAGGGAAAGCTAAATCTAAGTCTAGATATACAGATGTACACACAATCTTAGAAGAAATTGATCGAGGACGATTAATTTAGCGATTCTCAAATGGAGGAATATTTTTTGAATGGAGAGGACATCGTTTTGGACTGGTAAGTTCTTCTCATGCTAATGCCGTTGTTTGAAATTAATAATATAAAATATTATTTGTGAAATGAAATAGCCTATTTGAGGCTGTTGAGGGGAGGGCAGGCCCACAACAATGGCCAAAGTGAAATGGAGACAGTAGATACAGCTGGTCTGTCGTAATATAATAAAGACAGTAGATCTAGCTGGTCTGCCATAATATAATAGAGACAGTAGATCTAGCTGAAATTTCATAATATAAATGAGACAGTAGATCTACCAGGTCTATAATAATATATTCAACCTTATGTTCTATATATATATGTTTATTATACCTGTTGATACAGGGCTCATATGTGAAACTATTCTAACTGAACATTTTCTTTCACAGTGACACTGACTCCGAATGGGAGCCCCCAGTGCCAAGGTGTCCATCCCCCACTGAAGCTGGTTCACCCAGCTCCTGCCACAAGTGGTGTTTGATTTGATTTTGATTTGATTTTATTAGGATCTCTTTTAGTCCCCATTTGGACTAATCTTCCAAGAGTCCTTAACATTAAAATACAATTTATAATACAAACACACTTTCACATATAACACACTATTACAAACATACATAATACACTAGCATAATGACCCAATAAATACTCAATCTAAAAAAATATTGATTCTTCATCTACTATAGTCCCACAACATTATATATTGAAAGGTTTCTAGTTTGCTCAGTTAATTTATTCCATTTCTTTATTGCTCTAAATCGAAATGTTCTTTTGCCCATTTCTTTTTTCTGTCTGGATAACACATAGATGGTGGACAATCTATTCCTAGTATTTACGGAATGTCTGTCTCTTACCAACTGAATACCATTGTGAATAGAACTTGGCCGTTTTAAATGATGTATATTATAAAATAAGATAAGCATGTTTTTTTCAATTATCTTGTCGATTGATGACCAACCAAGAACACTGCGCATGACTGCAACAGCTTTATTCTGTGCATTCTGCAGCCTCCTAACTTCACTAGATGATGCATTTCCCCAGACCACCGAACAATAGTTCACTTGACTCTCAACCAATGCCTGTGTTATTTGCTGAAGGATTTTCCCTGGTAAATATTTAGCTATCCTTCTGATTATGCATGCTGTTTTAATATTTTTTTTACATAGATTAGTTATTTGAGACGACCATGATAAGCAGTTGTCTAGCTGCACTCCCAGTAGTTTGGTTTCTGCCACTTCTTCAATTTGTACTCCTCCCATACTTAATTGTATCCCATGCTGTTTTGGCCTTTTCCTAGTTGAACAGACTGCCCAAATGTATTTCTGAAGGCATGGATGTGCTATGGCACCTGGCATCAGCAGCACAATTTTGTGTAGAGGACTGAGGGTCTTCCAAATATTGAAAGTGTTATTTTGTAAATGTGTATATATATTTTTTTCTCATGTTTTTTCTAAATGTTTTGTTGGGGGGAGGGGGGGGGGGGGGGTAGAATACTATTTTGGTATTTTGTATATAGTTATTTCATTCAAAATGTATAACTTCACCAATTTGGCCACTTGGGTACATTTGGGCTACTTGTGCGGGACACCTGGGTGACTTCATGATAAATGTCATGTAGCACACACATTTTGGAAGTTATCATTCTGAAACTTTGCACAAGTACTGTTGCCCTCTTATGTTTTTCACTGAAATTATCCCCATCATCCTATCTGAATGTTTGTTTTATCTTGTTAATTTTAAAGATGATGATACAACAATAAAAAAAATAATTAAAAAATGTAATTGTATTATCTAAACCAGATCTATTGTGTTATATTCTCCTACATTCAATTCACATTTACACAAACTTCAGAGTGTTTTCTTTCAAATGGTACCAAGAATATGCATATCCTTGGTTCTGTGCCTGAGCTACAGGCAGTTAGATTTGGGTATGTCTTCAGGCGGAAATTTAAAAAAGTAGGGGGGGTAGATCTAAGAGGTTAATAAGAAAACACGTTTTCCCATCTCAAGAGGTTAAATTTACAATTTAAAAAAATACTATAGTAAGTGTGTACTAAGTGCCAAGTAAAGTAACAAGGTTGACTGTAAGAGGGTTGACCAGAAAATGGCCAAAAAGAGTAGAACCAGCTCACCTGATTTTACACTATGATTTGACTATGAAATGTTCAATATTTATTTTGAATGAAATATTTTAAAAGGAATAGTTTCACCATATTTAAAGGAGAGTTCAGTTCACGACAGGGTCGATCTTAAACTGAGAGCCAGACGTAAATGAATCACTGATCACATAAAATAAATGAAAAACCTCAAGAAATGACTTTGTCGAAGCAGCAAAAAATAACTAGGGCTTTACAATGATGGCCACGCCGTGGATAAATGTTGGGACTAATTTGGTTAAAATATTCCTAGAAATCTCAGAGGCATTGTTCTGTATGAATGTGTTGGTTGTATTGTATTCTAGCTGGTGATGTTCTGTGAGGTGATGCCCATATAGCAGACTATATAACATTAAGACATGTTATAGCTATGTAATAATGTATGTATGAATGTGTTGGTTGCATGTGTTGTAGCTGGAGATGTTCTGTGAGGTGATGACCATACAGCAGACTTCCTCTGTGACATTATTTTGAGTTTATGCTATGAGGGGTCATAAGAGGTTATAACTGTTCATTGTGTTGTAGCTGGAGATGTTCTGTGAGGTGATGACCATGCAGCAGGCGGGCTACGTGATGCTGATGGACTACCTGCAGAACAACTACAGGGATCAGCAGCAGCAGTTCATGGGCCAGGCCTTCTCCTCCTACACCGGCACAGAGGAGGTCCTCACTCCCAGTATGTACCTGTCTGTCTGTCTGTCTGTCTGTCTGTCTGTCTGTCTGTCTGTCTGTCTGTCTGTCAGAGGAGGTCCTCACTCCCAGTATGTACCTGTCGGTCTGTCTGTCTGTCTGTCTGTCTGTCTGTCAGAGGGGGTCCTCACTCCCAGTATGTACCTGTCTGTCTGTCTGTCTGTCAGAGGAGGTCCTCATTCCCAGTATGTACCTGTCTGTCTGTCTGTCAGAGGAGGTCCTCATTCTCAGTATGTATCTGTCTGTCTGTCTGTCTGTCTGCCTGTCTGTCTGTCTGTCTGTCAGAGGAGGAGGTCCTCACTCCCAGTATGTACCTGTCTGTCTTGTCTGTCTGTCTCCAATAATCCATCCAACCATCTGTCGTATTCACTCCTGGTTCTTGGCACTAACACCTGATTCAACTAATCATGGTCTTGATGATTAGGTGATGAATAGATTCAGGTTTGTTAATGCTGGGCTGGAATAAAGTCTGCTGCCAAGTAACTCGCAGACAAATAGAGCATTAATATGTATTAAACCTACATTGTCATTGTAGCAGAGCATAGAATGCTTAATTCTGAGCAGAAAATAGCAACATACCAATAACAAACATCCTAAATATATTTGTGACACTTTTGGTGGACTATTAAAATGTCATAGGTGGATTTTTATACATGTGAGGCAAGACTGGTAACCCAACTGAGAACCTGCAGCTTGTTATGGGCAAAGGTAATCTGTGACGCACACGTGCACACACACACACACACACACACACACATATATACACACACACATACACATGGTACACTGTGGCTGTCTCAGAGGTCATTTGATGTATCATACTATGACGGGTTCCTGACCCTACTAAAGCCGTGATGGCAGTTTGTTGTGTGTTTTCTGGTTAGACATCAGCATTAATCAGGACTTTAACTAGCATGTGGCATGCTGGCAGGCATTCAATATAAGACAGCATGTGTGTCAGCATCTGTGTGTGTGTGCCTCTCTTAATTATACCCGGACTCTCTATATCCTTGAAGGGAGAATTTAATTGCTGTGGATGCTTAGGCACCAGGCTAATACACTAGCCCCTCTCGCGCTCTCATCTTTATGTCTCTCTCTCTTTCTCTTTCCCTACATGCCAGCAATGGTATTAGTCTCTCAGTTTAAAGTTCTCTCTAGGTTCTCGCTAGGTGTTGCTAGGTTACTGTGGCTGCCCCCTCTCTTTCACAGAGCACTTTCCAAATGTCTTCGGAAAATGGATACAGTGCATTGAATGTGATATATAATGTACATGAATCGGTGTGAGATGCACATCACAAAAAATAAAAAATAAAGAAAAGAACTGGAGAACAATATTGCTGTTTCTTTGCTCCTCTCTGCCCTCTTGTGTTGAAAAGGGGTTAGTACAAATGTGAGTATCTTTCTTAAATCCCTCAGCATCATTAAAAACATGAAATGAATGCATTCACCCCCTCACCACAAATGATTTCCATGGTCTACTCTTGTGGCGCCCTTTTGACCCTTCTGGGAAAAGAGGATACTTAACTAAGTAAACTGAAGTGCAGGCTTTAGCGTAGATCGTGTAGATAATGTGTCAACGGTTTAGTTGTTGTCCCTGGCCATTGTCTCAGGTCTCATTTTGATTGATTTAAATCTCGTTCTCCCCCCTCTAATCTGTGTTAATCCCAGAGTCTCAGTGTGTCTGTGAGCTGCATTAGTGCCGCAGCACTAATCTTTGATGGCGACCTTTGACACAGGCATGAGGCACGGGTTTACCTCTCTTAACGGGAGAAACACCCACTTGTGATGACCATTATTCCCCCATGCAAATATTTTTGTTTTGGTGTCCGGAATGAAGTTTGACATTTATTCTACACAGCATTTCTTTCTACCACTGCAAGTGATTATTTTACGTGGAATTCTTATGAATCTAAAATCATTTGGATAGATTTATTTCTCACTCTTTCTCTGTTTCTTCTGCCTCTCTCTCTCTCTCTCTCTCTCTCTCTCTCTCTCTCTCTCTCTCTCTCTCTCTCTCTTATCTTTCTCTCTCTCTGTCAGTCTGCAGTTCAGAGCCGGAGAATGTGCAGGCAGACCCCCATAACCTGACCAGCCTGCTGGTGATGTGGGAGCGGCCACGGGCGGTGTATGACGCCGGGATAGAGAAGTACTCAGTTACCTACAAGCTGGCCCAGGGAGAGGACCCTCCGGCCTTTGAGTACCTGACCGACGGAGACCAGGATGTGGTGAGGGACATTTATGTAGCGGGGGTTGTTCACGGAACTAATGCTTGTGATCTGGAGCTCAGCAAACTAACACGCAGATCACCAACTGAGGCCAATCACATTTTGGAAGGTTTGTGTGAATGAGCAAATGAATGAGGGAATGGATGAAGAAACAAACAAAGAAACTAAAGAACCATAGTATGATTGAAAGCAAGAACAGATCCTACAAAGGTATAACCCTCCACATCGCCTGCACCCTAAACCCTATGTACTCCCCTCTTCCCGTCGTTCCCCAGGGGGCCATATTGCAGGACCTGATGGCCAACACCAGCTACGTGGTTCAGGTCTTGGCGGTCTGCACCAACGGTCTGTACGGCCGCGTGAGCGAGCAGCTGACTGTCGACATGCCGATCGACGACCCCGGTAAGAGCGACCGCGACCGCCAATACGTCTACACAGACCGTACATAGGGAGGGGGGGGAGTTATACTCTGCCGTAGCGTTCAGCTGACATAGAGAGTAGAGACCAAACATAGACGGTTGATCATTTTCAAACAGTTCCTTTTACTGTATCGCTTTAATGGTAGGTCTTAACAGCAAAGTCACACTTACCGCTAGTGTAGTCTAGTCAGTCAGTTTGCCGATAAGATGCCCTGAAGGCTTCTCAGATAGAGTATGACCAGATTGTGTTAAGGGAATTCTGAAGAAGTTAAAGATGTAGTTCTGTCCTGGTTTCTGATTGGTGTCCACGTGGTGTCCGCAAATGACCACACATTTCACACCCACCGAACTGTCGCTGGTTTCCAGAGCCACTTCTGTTTCCCTAGCCGTCTTGGCCATGCTCCCTGTATGACGTTGTTTGTGATTGGAGAAGCCCCCCCCCCCCCCAGATTCTCTGTGTCTTCTCTTTGTTCAGTTCTGTTCCTTTAAACATGCACCCAGTTCCTCTGTGTGCCACAGTAAATGTATTGCGTGTATTGTACTCTGTCTCTGGTGAAATCTTCTGTTCATCTTTCTTTGTACCCTTTTCAAGTGTGCTTTGATTTCTAAGACGGAAGAATGCCCCCCTCAATCTGTTTGTTTAAGGTATTCCACGTGTACCTTCTATGTCACACAAAATATAAAAAATTGCACTTTTGTTTTGAAATGGCATCTTTTCCTCCTGTCACAGTAAGAGAATGTTTGCTTATGTGCAGCATTTGTATGAAATGATGGGTTCTCTGTATATCCTGAATTGTAAGTTTATAATAAACACATTTTGTCTTGCTAAAAATACTCGGCATCATATTTCGATGTGCATGAATTGTGTACACTCATCCAAATGACTTGAAACAATTGTGTGACCGAATGTGCTGTGACAATTGTGGTGACAAAACAACTCATTTGTGAATCGTGTTTGTGAATTCATTCATTCATCCCTTCCCTCTCCACTTAACTTTTGAAAAACCCACCTCATGCTTTACAAACCCACTCTGATCTGGCCTGAGGCCTCCATGATGTGTAACTTAGTCCCATCCAGGTAAGAGGATGTGTGTGTGCGTGGGCCTGTGAATGCATGTGCATGGGTGCGTTAACACTCAGTTTGTGCTGACGCGGAAGTACTACCTGTGGATAACTTTCCCTCCTGTTGTTATTTCTCTATCTCTCTCCCTCTCCATCTCCCTCTCCCTCTCTCTCACCTGGTGAGACAGCAACATATTCACCAAGATTTCTAATATAGGTTCATACTATCTAATGACTTGCCGCTTCATATACTGTGGACCCATTGAAAGATGTGGATATCAAGCTTCCGAAGATTTTTGTCAAGCCTCTATCCTGGACCCGAAGACCAATCTGTGAATTAAAATAAAGTTTTTGCACCCAGTTCATCAAACAAATACCATCAAAAACAGAATGGTTTTCACAAAATACTCAATCTGTTTGTGTGTGTGAGTGTCTCCTTGTGGTTATTCTTTCAGTTACAGTTTAAAGTACGTTTGAAGTAAAGTGTCTGTCTGTAAGAACGTCGTTGGTTTTGCCAATAGGGCCAATATTTCAGAATACAATGTCATTGTTACTAATTGTCAAAGTTGTAACTAAGGGCTCTGTGTTCAATCCGCATCGTGGAAGTTCAGCTTTACAGCGTGATTGAAGTTTAAAGGCAATGTTCCTGCTTTAGCGGACTGCATTCAAATAAAATGAATCAAATACATTTTATTTGTCACATACGCTGAATAAAACAGTGAAATGTTTACTTACAAGCCCTTAACCAACAATGCAGTTTTAAGAAAAATACCTGGACAAAAATATAAAAATAAATACTAACAATACTAACAGTAATTAAAGAGCAGCAGTAAAACAACAATAGAGAGGATATATACAGGGGGTACCGGTACAGAGTCAATGTGCTGGGGCACCGGTTAGTCGAGGTAATTGAGATAATATTATTATTAGAGTTATTAAAGTGACTATGCATAGATAACAAGAGGGGGGGATGCAAATAGTCTGGGTAGCCATTTTATTAAATGTTCAGGAGTCTTATGGCTTGGGGGTAGAAGCTGTTTAGAAGCCTCTTGGACCTAGTCTTGGTGCTTGCCATGCGGTAGCAGAGAGAACAGTCTATGACTAGGGTGGCTGGAGTCTTTGACAATTTTTAGGGCCTTCCTCTGACATGACACAGCCTGGTATAGAGGTCCGGGATTGCAGGAAGCTTGGCCCCAGTGTTGTACTGGGCAGTGCACACTACCCTCTATAGTGTCTTGCGGTCGGAGGCCGAGCAGTTGCCATACAAGGCAGTGATGCAACCTGTCAGGATGCTCTCAATGTTGCAGCTGTAGTTCGAGTCGTGCCTGGCCGTGCAGTCATGAGTGAACAGGTATTACAGGAAGGGACTGAGCACGCACCCCTGAGGGGCCCCCGTGTTGAAGATCAGCGTGGCGGATGTGTTGTTACCTACCCTTACCACCTGAGGGCGGCCCGTCAGGAAGTCCAGGATCCAGTTGCAGAGGGAGGTTTAGTTCCAGGGTCATTAGCTTAGTGATGAGCTTTGAGTGCACTATGGTGTTGAACGCTGAGCTGTAGTCAATGAACAGCATTCTCACATAGGTGTTCCTTTTAGGTGTGGAGTGCAGTAGAGATCATCTCTGCAGTAGAGATCATCTGTGGATCTGTTGTGGCGGTATGCAAATTGGGGTGGGTCTAGTGTTTCTGGGATAATGGTGTTGCTGTAAGCCATGACCAGCCTTTCAAAGCACTTCATGGCTACAGACATGAGTGCTACGGGTCGGTAGTCATTTAGGCAGGTTACCTTAGTGTCCTTGGGCATAGTGACTATGGTGGTCTGCTTGAAACATGTTGCTATTACAGACAGACAGGGAGAGGTTGAAAATGTCAGTGAAGACACTTGCCAGTTGGTCAGCGCATGCTCGGAGTACATGTCCTGGTAATCTTCTGGTCCTTCGGCTTTGTGAATGTTGACCTGTTTAAAGATCTTACTCACATCGGCCGCGGAGAGCGTGATCACACAGTCGTCCGGAACAGCTGATGCTCTCATGCACCGTAAACGCTGCCTATGTCGGCTCAATCGGAAATTACCTTTCAATTTATTTCACGGAATCTGTAATGCTTCAGCTTTACAGATTGATTAGAGCCCTAAATTGAAGGCCAGAAGAAAAACAATCACACAAAACAATGTCAAGGCTGTTATCTTCCTAACTTGTCAGACTGTTGACCATATCAGTATCAGTCTTAGTTATTTATTTGTATGAACATACTTACAGTAACCCAGTGAGCACAAGACGTTGAAAAGGCGTATTTAAAAAAAAAATATATATATATACATATTTTCTACCTCCCAAAAACTTATTTTGCTCTTTATTGTTTGCTAAATGTTTCTAACGCTCTCATCTGTGATTATTTTCAGAGGAGACCCCTTATCCAGATTCTACTGGATTTGCAGAGGAAGTAAGCATAATATAACATACATTTGACTTATTTCATAATGCAATGTGGTGATACTGTCTGTAGCGCACTGCAAGAAAAAACATGCATTTAAACATAGGACAAGGAGTAGTGTCTCATAACAAGGCATCAGTATATGTGGTGTGTGACTGTGTCTTTCCCCACCAGGAGGACTATGGACCCCGGGTTGAACCGGGTGAAGACCAGGACAATGACATGGACTGGACCACCCCAAGCTCTACGACGACCAGGCCCAAAACAACCACTGGCCTACCAAGCCTCCCCTTGCCTGGTATCAGAACAACCACCCCTTCTGTCCAGAGGAGAACCACCACTCCAGTGTCTCCTTTCAAGACCACTCAGCCCAACCGATCCCATACGTCCACGGAGCCGAGTGTAAGGTACCGCACCACGACCAGAGCTCCAGCAGAGGGGGCCGTCTCACCAGGCAGCAGAGGAAGCGGGAGTACCCAGAAGTATACCACAACAGCGACCATGCCACTGTCTCGCACTGATGACGTCACCACTTCCTCAACCAGAAAGGAGAAGGGCAGAGGGGTGATGCACCCCGTGACCGTCCCAAGCGGCAAAGGCAGCGGTGTTCCCATGGCCATCCCTCTCCCAGAAAGCTGGACCGTGGCCACTTCTTCCCCCTCCCTTTTTCAGGGGGTACCACCACAGCCTACAAGTCCCAGCATGCCCTTGTTTTCGTCCACTGCCTCCTCCTTCGGCAGCGTTCTCTCGCAGACCACGCAGCCGGTGTTCAACGGTGAGATCCTCCCCTCCACCCTTCCTGTGTGTGACACGTCGACCCCTGGTTACCCCGGCTCCGCCCCTAGCAATGCCCCCACCGCCTGCCTGCATGCCCCTCCTTCGTCTAGACCTGTGTCGTCTGTGACCCCTCCTGCTCGGGACTCCCCGCATGCTGCTACAGCACTGTTGTCTAGTGGTGACTCATTCCTCGCTCCCTCCTCCCTCTCCTCCCCCACCCTGCCTCTCCTCCCTCACCCCTCACACCCCCTGTCTGGTTGGGAGACCGTAGTCTCTCATGGTGTTGGCGATGAAGGCGATGATGATAGTGGTGATGGCGATGTGTTGTCTGGTTCTTCATCCATGGCCTCAGGTGACCCCGCACTATTTAGTGACACTCCCCCCCTTCAAACTCTCCCTGACTCGCCCGTCGAGTGGGACCTGTCTGAGCTAGCCTCTAGACCGCTCCCTGCAGCCTCTCTCTCCCTGCAGCCTTCTCTTCTCCTCTCTAGTGACTTCTCTCTGTCCGGGGCCACCCCGGGAATCACTGACTATGTCTATGGCAGGCTGGGGGACTCTAGTTATGCTACGGGCGGTGTAATAGAGTCTTCTCTGTCGTGGGTTGTTGATGGTGGCGGAGGGTTCACGGTAGCTAGCAATGGTGTGGAGTCGTTGTGTAGCTGCTCTCTGGATGGCACCTCGTCCTCTTCCTGGTTGCATGCCTCTCCTCACCTCCCCCTGCCCACGTCTGACTGGGGGGCGGCTAGCCTAGCGCTCTACTCCTCCGGTAGCGACTTAGACCATCTCATCCATTCATCTCTGGCGGGCTCCACCAACCCGTCTGTAGGTCAGCCTCTCTTCTCTTCCTCCTCCTCTCCTCCTGTTCCTCATCCTCCTCTCTCCGGTTCCCATGGTGACCTGCACGTTTCTGTTACAGCCACGCCACCCCGCTCCAAGGACCGCTGGGTCTCGGCCCTCCGAACCTCCGCCCCCTCCTCCTCTTCCTCCCGCACGGCCTCCCCCGTCACCCCCACCCTCACCCCTGACCTGCAGACGGTAGACAGTAATGCGTCTGGCTCGACTCTTTCGGGAGAAGCTCAGGAGGAGCTAGATGAAGAGTGGGACAGGATTCAGAGTTCAGCCTCGGCCTCGGCCTCAGGGGAGGGAATGCTCCCTTACATCCCCACCGCCCCCCGCCCATTCACCTCTGAGGTTGCCGCCTCTCCCGATTCCGACAATGATGAACGCTCCTCTGCGTTTTACTTTGAGAGTGAGAGTGGCAGTGCCGTCGCCACGGAGACGGCAACAGTATCTGCGATAACTGCGGCGGTGCCCTGGCCGCTAGGTGGGGAGGAGCAGAGTGGCTCGGGCCAGGGCGAGAGCCCATACGACAACGAGATGTCCTCAGACTTCAGTATCCCTGAGCGCACAGAGAGAGACTCTGAGGAGGAGGAGCCAATCGCAGGTAAAACAAACATCCACAAGGGGGCAACATCTCCCCGTACATCAAGGCAAGGCACAGTGCTGCACCTGTTGGATTGGGGAGAACTACAGCTTCCATGATGCCAATGGAACAGGAAATACTCTGGAATTTAGGAGGCACATCACCTAACACACCACCTGTCTACGATAACTAAAATCCCATAAGATGAAAGTGTGTGTGAGAGTGTTTGTGCCCGTGTGTGTGTGTGTTCACCATCATGGCCTTTCTTTGTAGAACAAAGACATGACTTTTTTATACGTTTTGATTGTAGACCTAACAATTTAGACCCAGGCAGCTCTACTGTGTCAGGATCATGTTGAAGTTCACAATCAGTTCCATAGTCATCATCATTTCAGTGTTCTTTGTTACGTATTTTCTGTTATATTCATTCACATTTACTTGCACGTGCCTGTGTCTCTACTGTGTGTTTGCTGTAACATCATGCGACATCCTGTAAAGGGAATCAGATCTCTTGCAAATCCCAACTCGCACCAACATAGATTGTTTGCCTTAGCAGACCACAAGTGGTCAAATTCCCCATTAAACAGTCAATGTAATTCACAAAACACTTGAGATGGTCTCAGGGCCCCTGTTTAGAATCTTTTCAGATTTATGACCTCTTTAATATTCCATGTTTTTGTCATCATTCAGACCCCAGACAAAACAGCTCATCGATAGAAACTATCACCTGCATTTAAGTCTTTGCATTAGAAGCGGGCAGAAAACAGTTTTGCCCAATAGGTTTTTATGGTCTCCACTCATTCACACTTCTTATACATTTGCTGCGTTGAGAGTCCCATAGATTTAAGCCCTTGTGTGCTTCAAGCCATACTCATGAACTAACCTTTAGTGCATGTTAACTATGTGAAAGCATTTGTGTTCACTTTCATCCTTATTGCCGCCATTGTATAAGGTTTAGAGAGGTCGCTAGGGGTTTAGATTTGTTCGCTGAATGGGTATAAAGATGTTGAAGCAAAGGTCTAGGGTAGCGTTTCAAATTGAAGTCAACAAGTCTACGTAGTTCAAGCAGGAGCTCTGAATTAGTCAATGTATTAGAACACAAAGACAAGTTGGACAATTCTTTAAAAGTGCTTTTTTTTTGGTACAAAACAACAATACATGTAGTTCAAATGCTAGAGTAGTTCGATGCTAACACGTTTCACTTGCCAAGTTTTGTCTCACCTCTATGTGAAATCACATGTTTATATTGCATCACTTGCTCAACCTTTGCGATGTTTGTTCTTGAGTACGGAGTGGGTGTATTGATTTACTACTGAAGTGTTCGTGAATCAGTATGTGCAATGGCAAGAAAAAGTATGTGAACCCTTTGGAATGACCTGGATTTCTGCATCAATTGGTCATACAATTTGATCTGATCTTCATCTAAGTCACAACAATAGACAAACATAGTATGCTTAAACTAATAACACAAATTATCATATTTTTCTTGTCTATATTGAATACATCATTTAAACATTCACACTGTAGGTTGGAAAAAGTATGTATACCCCTAGGCTAATGACTTCTCCAAAAGCTAATTGGAGTCAGGAGTCAGCTAAGCTGGAGTACAATCATTGAGATGAGATTGGAGATGTTGGTTAGAGCTGCCCTGCCCTATAAAAAAACACTCACAAAATGTAAGTTTGCTATTCACAAGAAGCATTGCCTGATGTGAACCATGGCTCGAACAAAAGAGATCTCAGAAGACCCAAGATTAAGAATTGTTGACTTGCATAAAGCTGGAAAGGGTTACAAAAGTATCTCTAAAAGCCTTGATGTTCATCAGTCCACAGTAAGACAAATTGTGGAGAAAGTTCAGCACTGTTGCTACACTGCCTAGGAGTGGTCGTCCTGCAAAGATGACTGCAAGAGCACAGTGCAGAATGCTCAGTGAGGTTAAGAAGAATCCTAGAGTGTCAGCTAAAGATGACAAAAATCTCTGGAACATGCTAACATCTCTGTTAACGAGTCTACGATACGTAAAGCACTAAACAAGAATGGTGTTCATAGAACACCACGGAAGAAGCCACTGCTGTCCAAAAAAAAAAACATTGCTGCACATCTGATGTTCACAAAAGAGCACCTGGTTGTTCCACAGCTCTACTGGTAAAATATTCTGTGGGCAGATTAAACTAAAGTTGAGTTGTTTGGAAGGAACACACAACAGAGGAAAAAAGGCACAGCACACCAACATCAAAACCCTCATCCCAACTGTAAAGTATGGTGGAAGGAGCGTCATGGTTTGGAGCTGCTTTGCTGCCTCAGGGTCTGTACAGCTTGCAATCATCGATGGAAAAATTAATTCCCAAGTTTATCGAGACCTTTTGTAGGAGAATGTAAGGCCATCTGTCCGTCAATTGAAGCTCAACAGAAGTTGGGTGATGAAACAGGACAACAACCCAAAACAAAGTAAATCAACAACAGAATGGCTTCATTAGAAGAAAATACACCTTCTGGAGTGGCCCGGTCAGAGTCCTGACCTCAACTTGATTGAAATGCTGTGGCATGACCTCAAGAAAGTGGTTCACACCAGACATCCCAAGAATATTGCTGTACTGAAACAGTTTTGTAAAGAGGAATGGGACAAAATTCGTCCTGACCGTTATGCAGGTCGGATCCGCAACCACAGAAAATGTTTGGTTGAGGTTATTGCTACCAATGGAGGGTCAACGAGTTATTAAATCCAAGGGTTCACATACTTTTCCCACCCTGCATTGTGAATGTTTACACAGTGTGTTCAATAAAGACATGAAAACGTGTAATTGTTTGTGTGTTATTAGTTAAAGCACACTGTGTTTTTTATATTGTTGTGACTTAGATAAAGATCAGATCACACAATTCCAAAGGGTTTCTTGCCACTGTAGAAGCTGATTGAGTGAATGATTTGTTGTGGGAGTTGTGTTGTGTGTCTCAATAGTCAACATTAGCTCACTCCTCATCCATTGTCCCCTCCTTATCTATTCTCACCCCACTTACAGAGGCCAGTAACAGCAGCCATGAGTCCAGGGTGGGTCTGGCCAGGGATAAGGAGAGGAGGGCCGTGGTCCCTCTGGCGGTGGTCTCCACCCTCACCTTCATGGGACTCATCATCCTGGTGGGCATCCTCATCTACTGGAGGTAAGACCAGGAGGAGCAGGTGGAGGAGGAGAAGAAGGAGGAAGAGAAGGAGGATGGTTATTATTAGATCCATAATGATTATATTAGATCCATAATGATTATTATTAGATCTATAATCCATTCTTATTAGATCCATAATCCATTATTATTAGATCCATAATGATTATTATTAGATCTATAATCCATTCTTATTAGATCCATAATCCATTCTTATTAGATCCATAATCCATTATTATTAGATCCATAATCCATTATTATTAGATTCATAATCCATTATTATTAGATCCATAATCCATTTATTATTAGATCCATAATCCATTCTTATTCGATCCATAATCCATTCTTATTAGATCCATAATCCATTATTTTTAGATCCATAATCTATTATTATTAGATCCATAATGATTATTATTAGATCCATAATCCATTCTTATTCGATCCATAATCCATTCTTATTCGATCCATAATCCATTCTTATTAGAGCCATAATGATTATTATTAGATCCAATATGATTATTATTATTAAATCCAATAATGATGATGAGTATCGTTTCCGCACTGACCCCTCTGACCCTAAGCATCATCTGTATAATAAGACAGCTAAACTATAGAACATGAACAACAGCTTCCTTTCTGCATTGATAGGCTCCACACACACTGGCACCAGTAAATCTTATGACTCCCAATGGAACAGCTGTGTGGAACTGCCCCAGGGTTGATACCTGTCATATTGTTATTCATCTGTCGCTGAGGATTGGGTCTGGTTGGTCCCCAGACATCAGGGGGCACGGGTGGAGTGAAGCGGGAGGTGGCGTATGCGAAGGGGGGAGGGGGTTGACCTTAAGAACCTCATATTTGTCTGTCTCACTGGGAGGCCTAATCTTCTGTGACACGGGCCCAATCTCCTTCTCACTCTCACACACTTCCCCATGACACATCCAATATCTTCACTACGGTTTGATGTCTGGCTTTTCACATGAGCTTTGCTGTGTTTGGGTAGGTTCACTTACACATAACTGCCAGCATTCAGAGTTGCGCGTCTTCAGGAATAAAGATATTTTGCCCAAACTGAGATCATAGAAAAATACTTATTTTCCCTGTGGCGGCATACTGACCAGTCGGACAGTAAAATAACCAACTTCTGCAATCCAATCAAGGACACACTTTCAAAAATGTAAACACTTTAAGACTGTCCATTTCTCATCCACTGGGCTGGAGACGTGACATATTGTTCATGCTTTCTGCCCTGTTTTTGTATTTTCATGTTAAGCCAGAGTAATCTTGGTGCTGCTAAGGGATTAAATCTGATAGATGGACCCCACTCAGGGTGTAGAGTGTTGGGCTCGGGGTCGTCCAGTGGTTGGGGAACAGGGCCTCGGTTGGAGTAGGAGGGGGAAAGAGCCTGCGTCTCATTATGTCCGACATGAAGGCGTCGTGTCAGCGTCTTGTAAAACGAGTGGCGCGAGGCTAAATTGCCGTAATCCCTTCCGTGTCGCATCCTTGTACTTCCCCTGGTAACACGGTGTTCATTTGGCCACCCCATAGCTGTGCACTTGGGTTTAGCAAAGTGGGTACGTCTTTTAGAAACGCAAACATGTTGTCTACTGGGGACATCTCCTTGATGGTTTTGTCGTCCAGAGTAATCTGTGTGGCGATGTCCATTTTTGGGTAGCTGAACACAGGCTCATCAAAGAGAAATGCAGGCGTGATCCTGTTAAAAACGTGTCCGAGATTAGAAGGATTTTTTTTTTCCTGTGTTACGGACAGATTACCATGTGTTCGCCAACATCTGCGGTTGTCTTTGTATCTTAAAAAACACAACAACAAAAGTGTTTTTTAGGCCTTTCTTGTCTCTGAGCGTCTCAAAAATATATCTACAGTTATTGTCTTTGTATTACATTTTACTCAATCATAACACCAATATTATTATTGTCTTTGTCACAATTGTTTTGCAAATGTTTCACCAAATGAGAACAAAGCTACAAATACCTCTTTTGGGTTAGATGAGATGGATAAAAGCTATATATTTTTTGGACAAAAAGTAAAAAAATCAATGGCAATAGGTCACGGAGACAAATATAAATATTTTTTTCCATCTCATCTAATACAAGTTTATTGTTTATTAACTTATATCATCATACATATGTTTCCACAGAAAGTGTTTCCAGACTGCCCATTTCTACATAGAGGACAACACATCGCCCAGAGTCATATCTGTTCCACCCACACCATTGCTTACAGCTACAGGTAACCATCCTGAGACAAGCACACTCTCACGCAATACAAAACACACACACACACACACACACACACACAGAGATAAAAGTGTTAACAAGCACAGAGCCATGTAGACAGTTACCCTCTCCATCTGTCCATGCTCTACATTTTCATCAAGCCTACCTCTGTCATTAACACTACCTCACTCAACATCTGCTTCTGACAAGAGTGTGGAGTTTCAAACGTTCATTCTGATAAAGGACTTTTGTTGATCATCTCAATACCTTTGCTCTCTGCCATTCAGATGAACATGAAGCCGTTGCGGTGAAGCAGTTTGTCAAGCACGTGACAGAGCTCCACCACACCAACGCATTCTCCCGGGAGTTTGAGGTGTGCTGTCAAGTTCTGTAACCATTGCTCCCTCAGAAGACAGGATATAGTTTATGACAAAAACACTAGTATTTATTGGTTACATGTTTCAAGTCAGCTGTCTACCTGTTTTTTGAGTTAATGCTGTTCTGTGTGTATCCATCTTGGCGAAATTGTTACGTGTCGTTTGCGATGTTACACGGCGGCTGTCATTATTTTAAGGTCAGCATGCAGAAACCTTATGAGGTGGTAGGCTATGCACTGTGATGGCCATTCAAATTCACACTCTCTCTCATGCTACATGCTACAGGCCCAGATTCCTCTGAGGAGCCATGTCTGTTGTCCTTACCACTGTGACTTACAAGTGTATCATAATCTACACTGCATTCATGGATGTTGATGTTTCTCTGGCTCAAGTTAAGATAGGTTCAACTGGATATGTACCATTGCTCACCATGTTAAATCCAGCTTGGCATTTTATCAGTGCTGTGTAAATGCATACATGTGTAAATGTTGTCAATAACACAAAAATAGGTTTGTAAGTCAAAGCTAATATAAGGACATTCACATGGTACATCGAGTGAATCTGAAAGCCACTTTTTAAGCCCTGTGTATCGCATGAACAGTGTCTTTAAGTTGAGATTTGCCCACAAACCGTTTTCTTGTTATTTATTTGGACTTTTTTGCTCACCTTGTGTCATGACATTACATTGCTGTGCTTTTTGCATTCTCACCCCCCCCCCCCCCCCCTCCATTAGATATTGAAAGAGTGTTACGAGGTAAGCTGTGTCTCCCTTTTCTCTTTTGATTCGATTATTTCTGTAGTAATTGTGTGTAGATGTTTGTCACATTTCCAGCTGCCCATGTTGACGTTTTTGTCAGGCATGATGACACATTTTTGTTTGGCTGCGTAGTAATGGAGGATGGTGGGATGTTAGGGGCGGAGTGCTGAAGGCCATGTGTTTTTTTAGGAGGTGCAGGTGTGCACAGTGGACCTGGGTATCACCGCAGACGGCTCCAACCATCCAGACAACAAGAACAAGAACCGATACATCAATATCCTGGCCTGTAAGTCAAACATGCAGCTTCAAACGCATGTACACACACATACATTGTTGAACGCACCCAGCTTATCTCTTTCCTCCTCTACTCCTAGATGACCACAGCCGAGTAAGACTCTCAACCCAGGCTGACAAAGACGGGAAGAGTGGAGATTACATTAACGCAAACTACATTGACGTAATACGTTTTTTGTTGCATTTCTATCTGCACAATAACGTCAGATGTTAGCAGTGTTCTGAGGGCAAATGTCTTGTTGACGTGTCAGTAGCTAATCTGTTGTTCACTCTCTTTCTCTTTACCTTCCCCTGCCGCCCTTCCCTCCACAGGGTTTCAACAAGTCCAGGGCCTACATCGCGGCCCAGGGCCCTCTCAAGTCCAGCACCGAGGACTTCTGGAGGATGGTGTGGGAGCAGAACGTGGGCGTCATCATCATGATTACCAACCTGGTGGAGAAGGGACGGGTGAGAGACCGGGGCCACCTATACGCTTATACATATTTAGTAATAGTTTATAAATAGTTTATTCATGCTTATTCATGAAAGTACACGAAAGTGTTTGGCTGTGTCTCTCAGAGGAAGTGTGACCAGTACTGGCCCCTGGAGAGCCAGGATGAGTACGGTGGTTTCCTGGTGACGGTGAAGAGCAGCAAGGTTCTGGCCCACTACACCGAGAGAACTTTCACCCTCAGGAACACCAAGGTCCAAAAGGTTAGAGGTCACACTATTTACATCACATTTACCTCTCATTCACCATTAATAGTTTCACCTCTACTTCCTCACATATATTATCTACTTTTGTTGCACCTACCCTACAAGTCAGTTGAAGCACTACATCATTACAACTTTCGTTTCTGAACATTTCGTATGGAGCTCACGAATCCCAAGTGTCAAAGTGACAGCCAAAGTCCCATCCTGTTCACCACTTCCTGTTTCCTCCCGCCAACCCCAGGGTTCACTGAAGGGGCGGATTAACGAGCGGACCGTGACACAGTACCACTACACCCAGTGGCCAGACATGGGCGTGCCTGAGTACACACTCCCCGTGCTCACCTTCGTCCAGAAGTCCTCCAAAGCCAGGACAGATGACATGGGGCCTGTCGTAGTGCACTGCAGGTGGGAAGCCATAGATTTGCAGAATGTATAGAATAGCTTTGAGGTCAATATCATTTTTCCCCACCGAAATTCAATTAATTAAAAATGTCTCATCTTCTATATGTGAATGATTCAATTTAGGAAGTAAATTTACATTCGGACTGGCATAGAAATAGAATAGAATGGACTTGGTCCTCCATTAAATGCAATCTCTTAACATGCATTCTGTGGCTGCTTTCATCTAGTCCAGCTGAGAAGGTCAACATGGAACATTATTTCATAGAGAACTAGAGTGAACTCAAAATACCAGGATTCACAATCTATATAAGAACCTTCCTCTATCCAAGTTCTTCACTATTCTCTATTTAAATGTGTCTCTTAAATGTAAACTAAATTGTGTACCTCGGTGTGTTTCCAGTGCGGGCGTAGGCAGGACTGGCACCTACATAGTGTTGGATAGCATGCTGAAGCAGATCAAAGAAGAGGGCACGGTCAACATCATGGGTTTCCTTAAACACATCCGCACACAGAGGAACCACCTGGTACAGACAGAGGTGAGAGCTCAGCCAGAGGGGGGGGGTTGCACTTTTGGGACTTTTCCATTGGTGCCATTGCGCCAGAAAAGCTCAAATAAAGGCTTCTAAAGTATTTGAAAGAATACTTTTTGATCCCAGGTCTGATACCAACAAGAAAACAGTGAATCTGCTATGATCAGTTGTCCTGTTACCTTTCCAAAACTGTACGAATGTCAACACCCAACTAAGGCTTTCAACCCCTACTTTCCCTGTGCATTCAGGAGCAGTATGTGTTCATCCACGACGCCCTGGTGGAGGCCATCTTGGGCAAGGAGACGGAGGTTTCCTCCAGCCTCATCCACAGCTACGTCAATGACCTCCTGACCCCAGGGCCCTCCGGCAGGACGCAGCTGGAGAAACAGTTTAAGGTAAAGACACATGCTTACAACAAGTCATAGAGGAAGTATTTGCATTACAGCAAAATGTACAACTGGTAAACTTTCCATAAGAACTCCAGTAAGGACATGAAGGGCAGAAGGACATGAAGGGCAGAAAGTAAAACATGCATTTAAAGGAGAATTTGTCTATGGGGTTTAAAGACAATTTTTTTTTTTCACATCAATTGTCTTTCTTTGTCCTTTGAAAAGAGCAGTTGCAACCGCTGGCACATCATGTTTAAACACTAACAGTTAATCTAGTGCCACTGATTACGTTTACATGCACACGAGTAATTCAATATTAACAGATTATGTCAGTAAGCCGAATATGGCATTAAACGCCTTACTCTGCTCATCCTAATTGGTCATAATCGAAGTACATATTCGCCTATTAAAACACCTGGTTTTCTGAGCAATCTCTCAAATGATTAGGACACGTAAGCAGCTTAATCGGACTTCCAGCGGTGTGTTTGATCTGCACGTGTGCTAGCACGAGCAGCGCGAGTGAAGTGAGTTCGGAAAAAAACTGAAAGTGTGTATGTTTAGAAATGATTTTCACGTACAAACTTTAGCTATCCGAACTCAGGATCGAATAGGCTTCCCAAAAATAACATGGTTGCTGTGGTAGAATATATATTTAGATTGCCGATTTTCTGCATTTATCACAGTCCCATCGGGTAGTCTGATTTCAGATGTGTTTATGTAAGCAGGATTATTTGGGAATTCGTTCTTCTTGGAAAACATGTAAACGATTAAATTATATTAATCTGACTATTCACAATAATCATATTGTGTGCATGTAACCGTAGTCAATGTGATTACAGCTGGTATCCCAGTCCAATGCCAAACAGTGTGACTACTCGGCAGCCCTGAAAGAGTGCAACAGAGAGAAGAACAGAAACTCCTCTTTAATACCCGGTGAGTTCCAGACAGGTTTGTTCATACTTCTCCAGAGGCAGACGAACGTGTGGACACCATTTTTATGTTTCTGCATCCAGTATGAAGGAAGTTAGATGTAGTTTCACAAGCCAATGCTAGCTAGCGTTAGCGGGAAACTACCTCAAACTTCCTTCATACTGGACGCAGAGACATTAACATGTCAAATTCCTTTAACAGTGTGTAGACAATGAGACCGCACCCGGCCTCAACATTGTCACTTTCAATTGAACATTTAACAAAATTCCCCCACACTTGAACCCCTCAACAAAAACTGTTATAAAAAAATTGTTAAAAAAAACTTTATTTGAAAGCATAAACCTTGGGTACTGTTTTACTCTTGTTTGGTGTAAGCAAATGTGTGTGACAAAATCACTTTAGGTAGATAAGCAGTGGTTATGGTTAAGTAATACTGCTTTAATAAAGCTAATCATTGTAATATTAATATTATACAAAATGACCTTCTCTATACCTAATGAGGAAGTTTAACATTGTGTGGCTTTGTCTCCAGTTGAAAGGTCACGGGTGTGTCTGTCCACGGTGGTGGGAGAAACTACATCAGATTACATCAACGCCTCATACATTACGGTAAGAACCCAACCATTCTACATTAAAGAGTCAGATGCAGCAGTGGAGGCAGCTAACGGGAGGACTGCTCATAATAATGGCTGGAATGGAGTGAATGGAATGGTATCAAATGTATGGTTTTTATGTGTTTGATACCATTCACTCCATTCCAGTCATAACACTCCATTCCAGCCATCATTTTCAGTAAATTCCACTTTTGGTTACTGGTCTAAATTGTCTGAATGTTTATACCACCTGTCTAAATTTTCTACCACCGGTTGTGTTCCTCAGGGGTACCGGCAGAGCACTGAGTTCATCGTGACCCAGAACCCACTGGCCGGCACGGTGACAGACTTCTGGAGGATGATCTGGGATCACAACGCTCAGGTCATCGTCACACTGCCGGGAACACCAGCAACACTGGGAACACCAAGCCTGGTGGGTATCTATCTGTCCTCCTGGACACAAAACTGGCAGCCATTTTGTGCCTCAAATAGGAAGTCCTTATCTTTCTGTGTTTTCAGGCAGAGGGGGAGGAGCCGTACGTGTACTGGCCCCGCAAGGAGCAGACAATCAGTTGTGACGCGTTCACAGTGACCCTGCGGAGCGAGAACCATGTGTGTCTGGCCAACGAGGAGATGCTGGTGGTGCAGGACTATGTCCTGGAGGCTACACAGGTGAGCTGAGGGAGACCAGTAAGACCAGGAAGATCAGCTTGATAAGATAAGAGATCAGTCACAATAGCATGATCAGCTACTTAGAATAGACTAACTACATTGAAGAGGAGGATCAGCCGCACACTGTGGGATCAGCCCAAAAATAACAGCCTCATAGAAAAGACCAGTCGCTATGGGCCAGTTGTTATGGACCAGTAGCTAGTGCTCAGCGAATGTTATCACTGTGTCTATACCCCAAAAACATTTAACCACTGTTTATTGTTACACAGAGGGAATATATAGCAACATGAGTATTCCATTTAGGAGTTGTTCTGCTCATATTTCCCTGGATCTTGGCCCATGGTGAAACCAAATGAAGGGTGGAAATGGAATTCAATACACAATCCCCACACATCAATGGAGCACAGCTGTTATTTTTTCACACAGTTTTCACTCAACCATCTGTACCTCCAATCACTGGACCACTTTCAACACACGTACACACAGGCACACACACACACACTCTCTCTTTCTCGCAGTCTTTCGATCTCTCACTCTGTCTTATTGTGTTATTGTCCCCCTCTGGGCCAGGATGACTATGTTCTGGAGGTGAGGCACTACCGGGCGCCTCGCTGGCCCAACCCAGACAGCCCCATCAGCAGCACCTTCGAGCTGCTCAGCCTAGTGAGGGAGGAGAGCTCCTCCAAGGAGGGCCCCATGGTTGTCCATGACGAGTAAGACCTATTGATTATTTATCTGTGAAATAAGGTAATGATGTCCACTCTAAACCTTTTTCAAGACTTGGAACCAATGGAATAGTCCCAAAAGTCAAAATCTCACCCACCTGGAACCAGGCAAGCTCAATACCCCTGAATCCCTCTTTTGCCTTCTATTTTTTATTTTGGCCACTGGTAATAGATTAAAGACGATCCACTCTGACCTAAGAAGATAAGTAGATATGTCTATATTTCCAATACACTTAATATTTCTTGGAACTGAAACACTGCACTGATCCAGGCCTATTGAGACAATCCTGTCTCAATACTCTTGTATGGCACTCAAACTTTGGTTTTAACCACAGATAATACTGTAAAGGTTCAGTAAATACTGACAGGATTAGTGCTCTATGCTCCAGTTTGTAACATTTCCCAAATATGTCTTGGAATTAGCCCAAAGTATCTAAAGCTGGCTTATCCCCTGGCTATTATGACCAGAGATTTTCAGTTTTTCGGCACTTCATGGCACCGGTCTGATTTTGCAGGGTTGGCGGTGTGACTGCGGGAACCTTCTGTGCCCTGTCTACTCTGGTGTGCCAACTAGAGTTGGAGAGCTCTGTGGACGTGTACCAGGTGGCCAAGATGATCAACCTCATGAGGCCCGGGACCTTCACTGATGTTGTTAGTCAATCTGAATCACTGTACCTGAGTGATGCACATTAGCCATTTTGTGTTAAAACATTCTCCCTTCAACAGCACAGTTTCTCTATTTCTTTCTCATTCAGGAGCAGTACCAGTTCCTGTACAAAGCCATGCTGAGCCTGGTTGGCACACAGGAGGACGAGAGGACGCTACAGTCCTCTGACAACAACGGAACGGTCCCAGGGGGCCCTGTCAGCACAGCCGAGAGCCTTGAGTCCCTGGTGTAACCATGGCAACGGGGCCCCTAACTTGCCAGTATGGACTCTTGCCTGTCTCACTGTGTTCCGTTTTTAAAGACAGCAGCTTTGCCTTTTTCCCCCCTCCTTTTTTTCTCCTCTTCTGTTCTCCGTCATTGAATGGCAGTTTCCTGACCGCTGGACATGATACCGCACGACCCTGTAATGTGTGCCTTTGTACATTCATCTTGTACTTCTAACGGCGTTCATACAATTGTAGATTAACTTTACGATGTTTTGTCGATACCGTCATCTTGAGATGTTTGCTTAACTAACTGTTTTCCCTAAACTTTCGTATTTATTGGCAGTAAGCTATAAAAAAAGAAGGGAAAACGCAACTTTTACGTTAAACAACATTTTGTTAGCCTATTTTTTGTAGAGTCAATGCATTGAGCAACTCATTCTTCCGTCTAGACAATGTAAATACTATTTTGTTTGTAGCAACGGTGAGCTTTTGAAATCAAAAATGCACATTGGCATGAAATAATAAATCTAATATGTAAATAATATTATAGCAACCAAGACAATGGACCAAATTTCTATTTATACTTCTAGATTTTTATATTTTACTACAGTTTTTTTTAGTCAATTTTCAATGTATGGCTGCAATTCTAATAACTTAGTCAAAGCATTTTTTTGTATGTTTTAATGTTATAGCTTATGTTCTGTATTTTGTAACGGACTAAATATGAAGCTTTGGGGTACTGACACGTTTTAGCTGTACATGAAACTTTGCTGGATGATTAGACATAGGATTAAACAAGTGAAAGAAAACCAAGGAAGGAGCTTTTTCTTAAACTACTGTGAAGGTCAATCTAGACCTGTGGGTGCACAGTACATTAAATATCAACTGTTCCATAATTGGTGTAACTTCACATTGAACTGGATGCTAGCACTATACAGCCTGAGGCGTGGGCGGCATCATGCCCTCAGGTCAGGTGCATTGTGAATATACAGTATGTTATTAGTGCCTCAATAGAGTTCATCTGACCCCATCAAATTGTTCAGCAGATGTTTGAAATAATTATTATGCATGATCATTTCCAAATAAGGCAGCAGGGCTAAGTCTTAACAATCAACCCAAGGTATGAGCTGTCCTCAACAATAATGGGAATCTGTAATCGCTCAAGAAAAGTACATTACAATAAAGGGGACAAGTATAGCAATGAGTGAATGCATTTGCTCTGTCCTTGACACTACTATTCATAAGATGAACAGATACAAATCAACTAACTAAAATGTAAACTGAGCTTTCAACCAGATAGTTCTTAATGTTAATGGATTTTTTGACAGTATTCACCATGGGCCTGATTCCAATTTAGGAATGTATTCCTTTCCAAAGCATGCCTTTCCTGCGCACTTCTCAGTATTTGGTATTCAGGCTTACCTTATTCAGTCGTGTAACGCGGTCTGCAGGTGTGGCTACCTTGCGCACTCTGAATACATTTCATTCAACTGCTCAAAACCCTCCCACTTGCTGGCCAACACATTTTCTTGTGGAGTTTTCATTCAATATGGTTTTCAGTATATTGAGAGAACAGGTTCTGAATATTAGGAATCAATGAAAGAAAGATATCTAAATATATGCGTATTCGTCTCCGTTTCGGTACCAATTGGTCGATTTAAAAATGCTCTTTTAGATTATTTAGGTTCAGGAATGTATTTATGAATCATAAAACAAATTGGTTTGGAGAGCCTTTATGCACAAAAGGAAGAAAAATCATGGTAATGTTGGAATATTAGTGTATATAGAATTGTAATAGGGAGAAGAATGTACAATAGTAGGCTATACCCTCTATTGCCTGCACTAACCATGGAACTGTGTGATTACACAGCCCAGAATTGCGCCATGCGTCAGGTTCAAACTGTTACGGTGTGGTCTGCGCTCCGCTCCATAACAATTTAATTAGCCTACATGTCTTTATTTATATATTATCAACTGTTGCTAATGATCCTCCGCAACAACCACACAGCATTTCATACATTTTACAGTGGGAAAGTTATGCTTCAGTTTGCTGCCATATGACTGGCTTCACATTTGTCTCCAGCGATTATAAGGTAAAACAGATGTAAAACTATTGTAATTTATGTTTTCAATTCTCTTATCCAACCAGAGTACTCATTTACCTAGCTCTTATCAATAGTTCTTATCAGGTTATAAATTACAGTGCCGTGAGAATGGTGTTATCTCTATCTGAAAAAAATCAAGTAGATGCCGGTAGGATCTCGAGACCTTATTCATGATTTCCTCACACGTTAAGGTGGTGGCATTATTTGGGATTTAAGAGCTGCTTTTTTGCTATGTTACAGAACGGTTTATACTGAACGACAGGTTTCCCCAAACGTTCTTGAACAGACAGGTACGTTTGCTCCCGTTTGGTGTGGCTTGAAGCAACAAGTGACATATTTAAAGGGCAGTGGCCATGCTGACAGCGTTCCCCAACACACAGCCCAACCCATCCCTGTTTTTCAACTGGTCGTTCAGTACTGTTTCCTTTCAATTGAACGTACCAGAACGTAAAAACCTACACCATAATCTGACCTGAGCTGCGTTCAGTATCTGTAGACACACCTTCGCCATACCTTCATTAGGTGTAGCAGGTGAATAGCATTAAGCTTAAATTCAAGGTCAGAATACACAGAAAGAAAAGTGCATAAAAAGGGAACTACTTAACATTTTCACATGCTTAACTCAGATCGGAATTGGGCCAAGAAAGTATTTGTTTATGGTTAGAAAAAAGATAACTGCCACTTCCTCATTGTCTTGTCCCCTCTTGAACCACCTACCTCCTATATACACCCTTCACCCAAATGTGATCAGGGGGCTTTGTGGGGGTGATCAAAGATTTGCTATGATAAAATGATCTTTCGGCAGGCTCCTGATAAGCCCTTGTTAAGAAACAATATGTGAGGTCAGAAGACAAACGGGTGTCTTGATGAAACCGGATCCATTTTAGACACTGGATTATGGATTGCCGGAGACGGAGATGCGACTCTATGGAGTTATGGAATAATCCATGTGGAGAATTGGTTATTCCAGTAGATTTCCATGTTCTAATCCATCTAAGACTCCAAAAGAAACGTGCATTTTCAGGGGAAATTAGGTCAAGTGTCCAGACACCGTCTTAATCAGGGGCTGTATCCATACCCCAATTTGCATTTTTGACTTTTAATGATTACATGCCCAATTATCCATGGCTTGGTGGCCTAGTTTGCATGGGCGGGCCCACATTGAGTGGAAGGAAAAGCTGATTGTTTTTTCAAAGAGGATGTAATGAGACAACAGCGCTATATTCATTGAAAACAGAATGGATGCAAACACTGTATTTATCGATTTATGCAGAAATGTTAATAGTTGATGAGTAACATGTGATATGGTACACAGATAAAATGCATACCTTATTGATAATTGGTGCCTCACTGGAACCATAGCTCATGTCAACTAAAAATAATCTCTTTAGGAACCAGACCTAACAATGATGTTAGGGAAAGCTATAAAAAAAAAGCTATATCAGGGAAAGCTATATCAGCTATATTTCCAACATTATCATTATGAAAATTGGATTTAAAAAATATATATTTAGAGTATTTAAAACAAAAATATCTAAAATCTCAGTGCCATGTAAAGTGTTACCAAATTTTTTTGATAAGAAAATAACTATCGAGTCCTTCAAAATGTTGAAATGCAAGGATGTTAAAAAGCTGCTCCACGATAACACAGATGAGCTGAAAATGATCCACTGATTCAAGATTAAAATAGCTTTTCTATATTTTTTATGCAATCGACCTTTCATATTGTGTAGGTACTTGAGCATTAATGACTCACTATTCAATCAATTTAATAACAGAGCCACACGAGACCTTCATGCGGATCACTTCCCTTTTATTGTTTTCTGAAATACAAAAAAGGAAAACCACATACAGTTGAAGTTGGAAATTTACATACGCTTAGGTTGGAATCATTAAAACTCATTTTTCAACCACTCAACAAAATTCTTGTTAACAAACTATAGTTTTGGCAAGTCGGTTAGGACATATACTTTGTGCATGACACAAGTAATTCTTCCAACAATTATTTACAGATTATTTCACTTATAATTCACTGTATTACAATTCCACTGGGTCAGAAGTTTACATACACTAAATTGACTGTGCCTTATTAAACAGCTTGGAAAATTCCAGAAAATGATGTCATGGCTTTAGAAGCTTCTGATGGGATAATTGACATAATTTGAGTCAATTGGAGGTGAACCTGTGGATGTATTTCAAGGCCTACCTTCAAACTCAGTGACTCTTTGCTTGACATCATGGGAAAATCAAAAGAAATCAGCTAAGAATTTTTTTTGTAGACCTCCACAAGTCTGGTTCATCCTTGGGAGCAATTTCCAAACGCCTGAAGATGCGTTCATCTGTACAAACAATAGTACACAAGTATAAACACCATGGGACCACGCAGCCGTCATACTGCTCAGGAAAGAGACGTGTTCTGTCTCCTAGAGATCAACGTACTTTGGTGTGAAAAGTGCAAATCAATCCCAGAACAACAGCAAAGGACCCTGTGAAGATGCTGGAGGAAACAGGTACAAGAGTATCTATATCCACAGTAAAACGAGTCCTATATCAACATAACCTGAAAGGCCGCTCAGCAAGGAAGAAGCCACTGCTCCAAAACCACCATAAAAAAGCTAGACTACGGTTTGCCACTGCACATGGGGACAAAGATCTTACTTTTTGGAGAAATGTCCTCTGGTCTGATGAAACAAAAATAGAACTGTTTGGCCATAATGACCATCGTTATGTTTGGACGAAAAAGGGGGAGGCTTGCAAGCCAAAGAACGCGATCCCAACCGTGAAGCAAGGGGGTGGCAGCATCATGTGGTGGGGGTGCTTTTCTGCAGGAGGGACTGCTGCACTTCACAAAATAGATGGCATCATGAGGCAGGAAAATTATGTGGATATATATATATTTTTTTACCTTTATTTAACTAGGCAAGTCAGTTAAGAACAACTTCTTATTTTCAATGAAGGAACAGTGAGTTAACTGCATGTTCTGTGGCAGAACGACAGATTTGTACTTTGTCAGCTCGGGGATTTGAATTTGCAACCTTTTGGTTACTAGTCCAACACTCTAACCACTAGGCTACCCTACCCCCCCCCCCTATATTGAAGCAACATCAAGATATTAGTCAGGAAGTTAAAGCTTGGTCGCAAATGGGTCTTCCAAATGGACGACCCAAAGCATACTTCCAAAGTTGTGGCAAAATGGCTTAAGGACAACAAAGTCAAGGTATTGGAGTGGCCATCACATTAAATCTTATCGAAAATGTGTGGGCAGAACTGAAACAGTGAGCGAGCAAGGAGGCCTACAAACCTGACTCAGTTACACCAGCTCGGTCAGGAGGAATGGGCCAAAATTTACCCAACTTATTGTGGGAAGCTTGTGGAAGGCTACCCGAAACGTTTGACCCAAGTTAAACTATTTAAATGCAATGCTACCAAATACAAATTGAGTGTATGTAAATTTCTGACCCACTGGGAATGTGATGAAAGAAATCAAATCTGAAAGAAATCATTCTCTCTACTATTATTCTGACAGTTCACATTCTGAAAATAAAGTGGTGATCCTAACTGACCTAAAACAGGGAATTTTTAATAGGAATAAATGTCAGGAATTGTGAACTGTAAACTTCTGACTTCAACTGTACTCTATGCCACATTATAATCTCTGAGCAGTTTTAAAATATAAATATACACTGAGTGTACAAAACTTTAAGGACGGCTGCTCTTTCCATGACAGACTGACCAGGTGAATCAAGATGTAATCTATGATCCCTTACTGATGTCACTTATTAAATCCACTTCAGTGTAGATAAAGGGGAGGAGATACAGTAGGTTAAAAGCCTTGAGACATGGATTGTGTCTGTGTGCCATTCAGAGGGAGAATAGGCAAGACAAAAGATTTCAGTGTCTTTGAACGTGGGATGGTAGTAGGTGCCAGGCGCACTGGTTGGTTTGTGTCAAGAACTGCAACGCTGCTGGGTTTTTCAGCCTCAACAGTTCCCTGTGTGTATCAAGAATGGTCCACCACTCAAAGGACATCCAGTCAATTTGGCACAACGGTGGGAAGCATATGTGTAAAATATGTACAAATCTTTGGAACTGCAGCAGCTGATCAATAACAGGAATATGTTATGGTCAAGGAAAGACTAGACCCTTTGGGTGAGTTTCTGATACACATCGTCTTAGCAGGTCTGCGAAGGTTATAGGATTGTTACATGTTATAAACGACACTCAGCAAGTTTTGTGGTTCTCCATGTCATGAATTGTACAGCCTTATTTAAAGAAGTTGCTTGGAAACTGTTCACCTGCAACGTAACTGTTCTATTCGCCACGTGTTGAAACAATAAATTGGTTGAGGTAAGGCTGTGAGGAAATGCCTTTGAAACAAGCAGAAAGTCAGGGTGCATCTCTCACTAGCCTGAGGCTTCCTCTCCTTGTCTCCTGTCCTCCTACAATTTCTACCATATTGCATTCACCACCCTGCCTTTTCAGATGAGCACAGATGAAGGCATGGAGATGAACAGAGGAAGTAACTTGGGACTATGGAGATGGTTTCTCTGGGCCTTGGTAGACAGCCAATGATTGGCTGTATTTCCCATCTGTCTTGGCGTTGAATCTACAAATATTTCTCAATTGTTTAAACTAGCTTTTTTTCTTAATCTCCTTTTCTTTATCTGCACTCTTCTGAAATAATTGAACTGAATTGAATAGAATTGTATTTTCTCATGTGTGGGGTCTTTTTTGGATCAGTGTAGATGAAGGAGAGGACACCAGGAAAGGAAATCAATATACACTATTTGAGACGCAGCTGATTATTTGTGAGTTACTACTCTTGGATGGTGCTTTTGAAGTGAATTGTAAGCCCTCCTTCTGCAGTCTCTTCTGAGCCACTCCATAGATGTCCTTGGTCATTGGCACCACCAGTCCCTTCATACGGATTTCTTCTGCAGATTGAAAGTCAGTTTTCACTTCACTTTTACAGACACGTTAAGGTTGTACATTTGTCTTTAGCAAAATTAGTGGTTCCCTGATGGCTTTACCAAAATGGCTGATTACCTCACGAAACCATACTTAACATCTCAGACATGACAAGTGCAATGAGGACTCAATTGTACCCTACTGACCATTCAGCACCATGCGAGCAGCGATGGCAGCAGGGTTGCCCACGGTCTTGGCCATGGCAGAGTAGCCGTTGGGGTCTCTGTAGACCACCAGGCTGATGTGCTTGGTCTCAAGCTCGCCTGTGGAGTGGCGCAGGCCCACGTCATTCCTCATGATGATCATGTCCCGCTCGCCTTTATCTACAGGAGAGGACACGGATGGACCGAGAAGGAGAGAGAGGGTTATACTATTTTTAAATCATCTTTACTGCTATTTTCTGAATAAAGAAAGTAAGAGAAGGAGGAATATAAAGATTATAGAGAAAGATATACATATTGGTGTTTGTGGAAGTAAAAAAAGTAGAGGGAGAACTTCTGCACATATTACCAAAGGAAGGCCTCTAAATGCTTAGCCAGTGAAGCAGGGTGTCTGCATGGGGGACGACCTCCTTACTCAGCATCCCGAACCTGACCATACAAACAGTGTTAATTAAAGACATTTACAGGGGTTAAAGCAAAACAAATCCCATGACTGAAACTTTAGTAGATAACCATAGACTTCCAGTCATAACGCTAGTTAGCATTGGTTAGTGAAATTACAATTCCGTTCAAAAGTTTGGGATCAATTAGAAATGTCCTTGTTTTTTTAAAGAAAATCAAAAAAAATGTGTCCATTAAAATAACATCAAATTGATCAGAAATACAGTGTAGACATTGTTAATGTTGTAAATTATTATTGTAGCTGGAAACTTTATGGAATATCCTCATGGGTGTACAGAGGCCCATTATCAGCAACCATCAATCCTGTGTTCCAATGGCACATTGTGTTAGCTAATCCAAGTTTATCATTTTAAAAGGCTAATTGATCGTTAGAAAACCCTTTTGCAATCATGTTAGCACAGCTGAAAACTGTTGTTCTGATTAAAGAAGCTATAAAACTGGCCTTCTTTAGACTAGTTTAGTGTCTGGAGTATCAGCATTTGTGGGTTTGATTACAGGCTCAAAATGGCCAGAAACAAATAACTTTCTTCTGAAACACATCAGTCTAGTTTTGTTCTGAGAAGTGAAGGCTATTCCATGCGAGAAATTGCCAAGAAACTGAAGATCTCGTACCATGCTGTGTACTACTCCCTTCACAGAACAGCGCAAACTGGCTCTAACCAGAATAGAAAGAGGAGTGGGAGGCCCTGGTGCACATCTGAGCAAGAGGACAAGTACATTAGTGTCTAGTTTGTGAAATAGAAGCCTCACAAGTCTTCAACTGGCAGCTTCATTAAATAGTACCCGCAAAACACCAGTCTCAACGTCAACAGTGAAGAGGCGACTCCAGTTCATGCTTTTCCAGACAGTTCATCAGAGCTTGATGTATTTGCCACAACATCCATAAAGCTAGCCACTAACTGGCTAATGTTAGATAGTCAGCTAGCTTGCTAAATCGCGATTTTCGTAAATGAACTTTATGATAAAGAAATATGCATAATCGTTTGTCTCTACATTAACTAACATATTCCTGTCAACTACATATTTTGCATGATTCGTTATGACGGTATAATCACTTACATTTGCTTCCATCCACGTAGTTTTGTCAGCCATCTTTGCTGAAGAAAGTCTAACAGTCACTAGCGCGTGCTGCAGCCTCCCCCAGGTCCCAGTGCCCGTCTCTAGGATGTTTAAGATATGATGCAACTGTTGACGAAAAAATATATATATTGATTTATTTAGGTGGGGCGCACACCGGTTTGGAACCACTGGCATACAGATGTAAAGAGATCGCAACATTCTATCTGTCTCATTGGCGCTGATCATGCGCTCACAGATGCCATAATGGGACAGATGTCTCCTTCGCTGTGACTGAGAACTTTAACCTCTGCATTTAGCAAAGATATGAGTACAACATTTTGAACGGTATCTGGTCAGGACTTGAGCCTCTCACCACTCCATCTTGAAGTCGTCTTGGCCGATGATTTCGTAGACCGCTCCCTCAAATGCACCGTTAGAGATAGACAGGGACAAGCCCATCTGTATACTCAGCAGCTCATTCTGTTGCACAGGGATTTTTTGTTGTTTTTGTTCAGTCTTGTCAGTCAAATCTCCATTGTAGCTCTAGTAGTGTATAAGTGATTCAGCGTTTGCTAGGTGTATCCTGGTACTTTAATAACCATTTCTGAAAAGCACATTCTAAATTAAGTTCTAAGTCAATTATAGGACAAGTATTGTTTTTTAAAACCAAATCTAAATTCTTTATGTAAATTAACTGAATCCGCAACGTTATATTCCATTTAGTTGGAATTCTTCTCCGCGTGCGAGCATGAACAGACTTTAATCACCACAATGGGAATGAGAAAGCACACGGAGAAGTAACGCTCCAGTCCAACAAAATGGAATATACCGTTGAGGATAAAGTTTGGAATGACAATTTCATGTGTACAACATCTAAAGACCTGCATTGCTGTTTCTCAAAGGACGTATTTGGGCGTTTTTGGAGCCTTTGTTAATGTTTTATCTGTGCCCCTGCAACTGCAGAACGAGCCTGAGGAAGTCTCGCTGGTGGGGTAAGCTTCTCAAAACCAAGTGAAATTGCAACAAACAAAAAAAAAGTACAAAAATAAAGATTTGGTTCCAAAAAAGTTAACTTGTCTTTTAAAGCTGTTATAAGTATCATTATATTTACCCAGGAGACAGCAGCTCTAGCTCTAGCAGGGGTCAGTGTTGATCAGACCCAGCTACACAAAGCCACTCATGGACTTGGAGAAACCCTGTTGGACAGAAATACAACATTTATCCAAAGCGACACAGAACCATCGAGATTGACAGTAACGCCATACTCACCGCCCTGGTGTTGGAAGTACCTTGAAGCGGAGTGGTCCTCTGATGAGTGTGTGGGCCGGCTCGATGCCGTATTGCTCGGCCGTATTGCTCTCGCGGTTGGGGAAACCCTCCAGGTGGAAGCCAGGCATGAAGTCCATGGGAGACGTAGACTCCATCAGAGTTCCTTCCGCTAGGATGCTCGCCACCTGGGGGACATAGAGGAGGATGAAGTTACTCCTAGACACTGATCCTGGATCAGTTTCTCAATTCTGGCCCTAATGGTTAAGTTTAGGATTTGGGGAGGATCTGCTCATCCTAGATGGCTACTGTGCCTTGTTGTCTTTGAGGAAGATAGCAGGGCTGATGGTATTGAGGAGGACTCCATAAAGGACTCCAGCTGAATATGTAGTGCAGAGGATTGTCTGAGCACTCTAGTGCAGGGAGTCCACCACAGAATGAGCTGTATGACTCAATCTAAACACGCACACACACGTAAATTGAGCCGTACACATCTATCAAATGTTTTGTGCATGGACTAGTCAAATGCGTTGTCAACATGCTGGCACATTTGTCCATTTTCCTGTGTGATAGTACGGTCCGTTCATCTTCACGTCAAGATGGGGGGAAAATGAACCAAATCAAAGACGCATGGTGTTTCAATCTGTTGGGCCCGCAATCAATATGGCTGCCAATGAAACTGACAAGATGCCACTCATCCCTTTGACATACGCTCAATCAATCATTATGTGCACAGCACATACACAGACACACACATGCACACAATCCCGTATGTGTACAGATTCCACACTCACCAAAACACTTTCTTTCAAAAGCACAAATCACTTATACTAGATTCTTTCACAATCTCCCTCACGTTTCACTCACAGTGCAGCCGTCCGCCTTGGCTTGGTCGATGCACTCCATAGCCAGCATGTGGTCAATGCCAGGGTCCAGGCCCATTCACCATGGTGATGCCAGCTTCCTCAGCACTGAAAGGAAACACACAGACAAACACACTCAGCCCCACGTAGAGACAATATATTCACTTGACTAGTAGCTTATCCTGCCTAATGCCATCTCAAGCAATTAGATCAAGTGTCTTGGTGCCTGCCTGTAGCTTACATCTAGTCAATTGTGTATCAAATAGCCCATGATTAGCATTAAAAGGTCCAATGTAGCCATTTTTATCTCAATATCAAATAATTTCTGGGTAAAAATGATTGGGTAATAATCAAGTACCTTACTTTGATTGTTTAAAATATATATATATACATGTATGTCAAAAAGAAACAACAATAGCTTCTTAGCAAAGAGTAATTTCTCAAGCAAGAATTTTGCTAGGACTGTCTGGGAGTGGTCTAATTGGATGATCCTAATGGGAGGGATATGTAACCTGAAAACTCAGATTGTTATTGGCAGAGAGGTTTGAAACCCCTTTGTTATTAACTTATACTGCCTGGTGTCATCACCAGGCAAGCCAAAACTCCATCCCAGCTAAACAGGCTTAAATTTCAGGCGTTCTTTTCAAACAGCTCTTACACTAAAAGGGCATTATCATAATTTTCACAGTATTATACACCTCATCGTGTGGAAATATGTACAAAACACACTGAGCATGCAAAACATTGGCACCTGCTCTTTCCATGACATACACTGACCAGGTAAATCGAGTTGAAAGCCATGATCCCTTATTGATTTCACTTGTTAAATCCACTTCAATCAGTGTAGATGACAGGGAGGAGACGGGTTAAAGAGCGATTTTTAAGCTTCGAGATAATTGAGACATGGATTGTGTATGTATGCCATTCAGAGGGTGAATGGGCAAGACAAAATATTGAAGTGCCTTTGAACAGGGTATGGTAGTCCAGGGTGCAACTCAATATTAGGAAGTTGTTCCTAATGTTTGGTATACTCAGTGTACAATACACAGGGAAATCCATTTGTTTGAGTTCACTGGACCCTTAAGACACGATAAAACACATTCTCCATTAAATCTCCACTTCTACAGAGATGTTTTCCCCTAACCCTACCCCTCTCACTCCTACTTTAAAAACCAGAAGAATCTTCTCTCCATGCACTTCTCTCCCACCTCTGTTGAAGGTCCTTCATGGCTTGACTCGGGTAGCTGGCAGTCACCATGTTCACCTTCTTGTTGATGCAGTGCTTGGCGATCACTGGGTGATACCCATACGGCAGCATACTGAAACATAAATGGCAGAGTACACGTGTCAATGACACATTTTCACCTCTCGTTCACCGTGTGTGTGTGTGTGTGTGTGTGTGTGTGTGTGTGTGTGTGTGTGTTTCTGAACCTTTATTTTGACAGGGAATACATATTGAGACCTCTGTCTTTTTTCCAAATGCACCCTGTATATTGTATAATACAATATAAAATACACATTAAACACACACACAGGTTGTTAGAAATATTTGCAGAAATACCTGATTTACATAAGTGTCAGACCCTTTACTATAAGACTCAAAATTGAGCTCACGTACATCCTGTTTCCATTGATCATCCTTGAGATGTTTCTACAACTTGATTAGAGTTCACCTGTGGTAAATTCAATTGATTGGACATGATTTGGAAAGGCACACACCTGCCTATATAAAGATCCCACAGTTGACAGTGCATGTCAGAGCAAAAATCAAGCCATGAGATTGAAGGAATTGTCCGTAGAGCTCCGAGACAGGACTGTGTCGAGGCACAGATCTGGGGAAGGGTAGCAAAACATTTTTGCAGCATTGAAGGTCCCCAAAAACACAGTGGCCTTCATCATTCTTAAATGGAATAAGTTTGGAACCACCAAGACTCTTCATAGAGCTGGCCATTCGGACAAACTGAGCAGCAATCAAAGGAGAAGGGCCTTGTTCAGGGAGGTGACCAAGAACCCGATGGTCACCCAGAGAGCTCTAGAGTTTCTCTGTGGAGATGGGAGAACCTTTCAGAAGGACAACCCTCTTTGCAGCACTCCACCAGTCAGGCCTTTATGGTAGACTGGCCTGACTACTCTTCAGTAAAAGGCATGACAGCCCGCTTGGAGTTTGCCAAAAGGCACCTAAAGACTCTCAGACTATGAGAAACAAGGTTCTCTGGTCTGATGAAACCAAGATTGAACTCTTTGGCCTGAGTGCCAAACGCCACGTCTGGAGGAAACCTGGCACCATCCCTACGGTGAAGTATGGTGATGGCATCATGCTGTGTGGATGTTTTTCAGCGGGAGGGTAGGGAGACTAGTCAGGATTGAGACAAAGATGAACGAAGCAAAGTACAGAGAGATCCTTGATGAAAACCTGCTCCAGAGCGATAAGGACAGAGCGATAATGTAGAAAATATTAAAATAATGACAAACCTTGGAATGAGTGGGTGTGTCCAAACTTTTGACTGGCACTGTGTGTGTGTGTGTGTGTGTGTGTGTGTGTGTGTGTGTGTGTGTGTGTGTGTGTGTGTGTAGTAACCTAAAAAGTGTTAATCAAATCAATATATATATACATATTTGAGATTGTTAAACGTAGCCACCCTTTGTTGGCTGCTTTTCCTTCACTCTGCGGTCCATCCCAAATAGCACTTACACAGCCTGAAGGTGTGTTGGGTCATTGTCCTGCTGAAAAACAAATGATAATCCCACTAAGTGCAAACCAGATGGGATGCCATATCGCTGCAGAATGCTGTGGTAGCCATGCTGATTAAGTGTGCCTTGAATTCTAAATATATCATCCACAGTGTCACCAGCGAAGCACCCCCACACCATCACACCTCCTCCTCCATGCCTCACAGTGGGAACCACACATGCGGAGATCATCCGTTCACCGACTCTACGTCTCACAAAGACACGGCGGTTGGAACCAAAAATCTCAAATTTGGACTCATTGGAACAAAGGCAATATTTCCACTGGCCTAATGTCCATTGCTCATGTTTCTTGGCCCAAGCAAGTCTCTTATTCTTATTGGTGTCCTTTAGTAGTGGTTTCTTTGCAGCAATTCGACCATGAAGGCCTGATTCATGCAGTCTCTCCTGAACAGTTGATGTTGAGATGTGTCTGTTACTTGAACTCTGTGAAGCATTTATTTGGGCCACAATTTCTGAGGCTGGTATCTCTACTGAACTTATCCTTTGCAGCAGAGGTAACTCTGTGTCTTCCTTTCCTGTGGCGGTCCTCATGAGAGCCATTTTCATTATAGCGCTTGATGGTTTTTGCGACTGCACTTGAAGAAACTTTCAAAGTTCTTGACATTTTCCGCATTGACTGACCTTCATGTCTTAAAGTAATGATGGGCTGTTGTTTCTCTTTGCTTATTTGAGCTGTTCTTGCCATAATATGGACTTGATATTTTACTAAATAGGGCTACCTTATGCATACCACCTCTACCTTGTCACAACAAAACTGATTGGCTCAAACGCATTAAGAAGGAAAGAAATTCCACAAATTAACTTTTAACAAGGCACACCTGTTAATTGAAATGCATTCCAGTGGACTCCCCCATGAAGTTGGTTGAGAGAATACCAAGAGTATGCAAAGCTGTCATCAACGCAAAGGGTGGCTACTTAAAAAAATCTCAAATATACAATATTTACACTTTTTTGGGTTACGACATGATTCCATATGTGTCATTTCACAGTTTTGATGTCTTCACTATTATTCTACAATGTAGAAAATAGTAAAAATAAAGAAAAACCCTGGAATGAGCAGGTGTTCTTAAACTTTTGACTGGTAGTGTATATATAAATAAATAAATACATCTGCCATAACTGACAAAAACAAAAGTCTGACAAAACAAGTCACTGGCTGTGTCTGAAATCGGGCTTGCCTACTACTTACATAAACTGCATTCTGTGTACGAATCTTACTACACAGTACTTAGAGCGCACCGTTTAGTAAAAATGAATGCGTTAATCAACCAATATCAGCACACCAGTCTCATCATACTGAGAATGTGCGAATACACAATTGCATTGATTACTGCATTTTGTTCATTTTGGTACAGTGCATCCCATCAGCTGATTATCAGCTGCTGTCAAACAGACGTAGGTCTTGTCTTCCTAAATAGTGTGCAGAAAATTCTACTAGATGAAAAGCCGAAATGACTGTGACATCTTGGCATTTAAAGCACTCATTTTTCAAAATTGTGCATACTATAAAACATACTTTTTTTGCATAACCAAAGTGCCTACTATTTAGAATGCAAGTACGGGTATTCGGACACAGCCACTTTCTATGGTTCAACTACAGCACAATGGCTCAAACAGGACAATATCGCATGGCAACTTTAGTCCAAAAGTCAAAAGATTTTTGGGGGGTCATCTCTATGCAGATTATGAACTTCAAAAAACCAACATACTTTAGAGCAAAAAACACCCAATTCAGCCACCAACTAGACCTTGGTTAGCTATTATCACATATAGCAAATAATGTAATAACTAGTTATTTTATGTTTTATTGTCACACACCAGATAGTTGCAGTGAAATGTGCTGTTTTACAGGGTGAGCCATAGTAGTATGGCGCCCCTAGAGAAAGTTAGGGTTAAGTGCCTTGCTCAATGGCACAGACAGATTTTCACCTTGCTGGCTCGGGTATTCGAACCAGCAACCTTTAGTTTACTGGCCCAACACTCTAAATGTTAAGCTACCTGCCGCCCTATGCCACCCATTGCTTAAGATGTCAAGCTATGTCTAGGTTTCAAGTCCATAGCCTTTTATGATGCACAAATTATTGAGTAATAGGGATTTGTGTGTGTGGTACTCACGTCTCTGACTTGAGGTGAGAAGTCCTCTTCTTCAACGGGCCTGGTGGCATCCAAGGGCAGCTGAGTAAGATAGAGCCGGGAAGCACTTGTTAATTCAGCAAAGAACAGAATTACCGTTCCAAGTGGCCATCACTGGCAAGCAGTGGCATCTACAGTACGGTAAGCTTGAACAGACGAACATAACCCGAGCTTTTGTTTTGTGCTTGTATTGCTACATTCCACACAACCCTCTCCCTCAAGCAAACTAAACCTCAAAAACCAAAACATGCTAATGGCTCACTGTACCTTACCCCAGCACCTCGTCTTACCATCTCCCAAATGTAGGGAAAGAGGCGGTCACCAAAATATTCAGTGCCTTTAATGGGGAGCTGGGCAGGAAGGTTATCAATACAACACGAGGATACCTGTGCCCTCCACACTGGAAAGACAAAAAGGCACCATCAAAGAAAAGCAGGCAACTTCCAGGAGTTATGTGTTACTTATGTGTCTTTGTACCTGTCGTGGTCTATGTGCTGGTCCGCATCATACATCCAGAAAGGCTTATCGATGGTGGTGCACTCAGTCATGAACTCAATAGCGCCCACAATGTTAGCAGATATGTCACAAATCGCAAGGAGCCTGAGACATTTTGAGAAAGGGAGACCGAGAGAGAGAAAGAGAGAGCACATCATTACAACACTGTATAATATCACAACGAGTGTAATGTTTACTGTTCATGTTTCTTGTTTATTTCACTTTTGTATATTATCTATTTCACTTGCTTTGGCAATGTTAACATATGTTTCCCATGCCAATAAAGCCCATTGAATTGAATTGAGATAGAGAGTGAGAGTGAAAGACAGGAAGCAATAAGGGAAGATAACAAAAGAAGGAAAGCCCATATCACAGTGTTTATCAGCCAGTCGGGTCACGGTGACTGCACTCCACGCTCTTTGAGTTCCCGTAGAACGTTAACATTATTAAAGATAAGCCTTGACATTTTGACCACAATCACCTATGGCAGGCTTCGGACTGCGATAGTACCAGTTCTTAGCGCAAATCCAATTGCTCAGTTGATTACTTAAGAATTGAGTCTCACGCAAAAACAAATGCACAAACTAACAGAAGTTTTGTCTGATGCAGAAGGGAGGAGGGGGGTGATTAGAGCTTACTTGTGGGGAAGCTCTGGCCATCCCTCGGTAGAAGTGACGGAGGGCTTGACGTGCCTCAGGAGCCTCTGGGCGCCCAGCCGCCTCAGGAGCCGTGGCGTGGCGTCTGGGGGTCCCAGTAGATCAAATCAAATCAACCTTTATTTGTCACATGCGCGGAATACAAGTGTAGACCTTACCGTGAAATGCTTACTTACAAGTCCTTAACCAACAGTGCAGTTCAAGAAGAGTTCAAATATTTACCAAATAAACTAAAGTAAAAAATTATGAAAAGTAACACATTAAAACAACAATAACAGATGTTAGATGTCGTTGATTAAGCAAGTGATGGCGCAACCATAAAGCGCAACCTGAGGCCGGAGGACAAAGACCAGGATGCGTCAAAAACTAGTCTGACAAGTTGTTGAATTAGTGATGCAATTGCTTCCACTACTTCTTCCACTGATATCACTTTTGCTGCTGCTGTTACCCCTGTCATTATCACTACTGTTACCACTGTACCACTTAAATCAATTCTACTACCACTAACAACTAGTCTTTGGCATATCTGCAGAACATACTGACAAGACATCCATAAACCCAGTTCCAAAATCAACAACTATATAAGCATTTTTGACTTCTCAGCTTGTACAGGGTGGTCACCCACTGACAGACTGTAAGCCACTCTTGCCTGTGTAACATGCTGGCTCCACATGACTCTCCCCTTCCCCCACGAGGGCTTAGCCAGGGGCAGGTGAGCCAATAAGCTCAGGCTTCAGAAGTAGAGAAGGGTGGCTGGGCCAATGGGGTCACAACTCTTAGCTGTGCAGCAGGAACAGGTGACCTGGCAGGGGGTGCAGCAGGAACAGGTGACCTGGCAGGGGGAGCAGCAGGAACAGGTAACCTGTCAGGTGGAGCAGCAGGAACAGGTGAACTGTCAGGGGGAGCAGCAGGAACAGGTGAACTGTCAGGGGGAGCAGCAGGAACAGGTGACCTATCAGGGGGAGCAGCAGGAACAGGTGAACTGTCAGGGAGAGCAGCAGGAACAGGTGACTTGGCAGGGGGAGCAGCAGGAACAGGTGACCTGTCAGGGGGAGCAGCAGGAACAGGTGACCTGTCAGGGGGAGCAGCAGGAACAGGTGACCTGTCAGGGGGAACAGCAGGAACAGGTGAACTGTCAGGGGGAGCAGCAGGAACAGGTGACCTGGCAGGGGGAGCAGCAGGAACAGGTGAACTGTCAGGGGGAGCAGCAGGAACAGGTGACCTGGCAGGGGGAGCAGCAGGAACAGGTGACCTGGCAGGGGGAGCAGCAGGAACAGGTGAACTGTCAGGGGGAGCAGCAGAACAGGTGAACTGTCAGGGGGAGCAGCAGGAACAGGTGACCTGGCAGGGGGAGCAGCAGGAACAGGTGAACTGTCAGGGGGAGCAGCAGGAACAGGTGACCTGTCAGAGGGAGCAGCAGGAACAGGTGACCTGGCAGGGGGAGCAGCAGGAACAGGTGACCTGGCAGGGGGAGCAGCAGGAACAGGTGACCTGGCAGGGGGAGCAGCAGGAACAGGTGACCTGGCAGGGGGAGCAGCAGGAACAGGTGACCTGGCAGGGGGAGCAGCAGGAACATGTGAACTGTCAGGGGGAGCAGCAGGAACAGATGAACTGTCAGGGGGAGCAGCGGGAACAGGTCAACTGGCAGAGGAAAAAGGCAGACTCACGCTGGTTCTGAAGTGTGATGTGTACATTTCCGGGTGATACTCCATGGGGTCGTAAACACCATCGCTTTTCTTTATCAAGTGGTGGTGATGACTCTGGTCATGTCTGAAATCCGAGATGGAAATTGTAATGTTCACCATGTGACACTGCTCACAGAACACATACAGCTGAAGTCAGAAGTTTACATACACCTTAGCCAAATACATTTAAAATCAGTTTATCACAATTCCTGACATTTAATCCTAGTAAAAATTCCCTGTTTTAGGTAAAAGCTCAAATTCCCTGTTTTAGGTCAGGTAGGATCACCACTTTATTTTAAGAATGTGAAATGTCAGAATAATAGTAGAAGGAATGATTTATTTCAGCTTTTATTTCTTACATCACATTCCCAGTGGGTCAGAAGTTTACATACACGCAATTAGTATTTGGTAGCATTGGCTTTAAATTGTTTACCTTGGGTCAAACATTTTTCAAGAAGCCTTCCACAAGCTTCCCACAATAAATTGGGTGAATTTTGTCCCATTCCTCCTGACAGAGCTGGTGTAACTGAGTCAGGTTTGTAGGCCTCCTTGCTCGCACAGGCTTTTTAGTTCTACCCACACATTTTCAATAGGATTGAGGTCAAGGCTTTGTGATGGCCACTACAATACCTTGACTTTGTTGTCCTTAAGCCATTTTGCCACAACTTTGGAAGTATGCTTGGGGTCGTTGTCCATTTGGAAGACCCATTTGTGACCAAGCTTTAACTTCCTGACTGATATCTTGAGATGTTGTTTCAATATATCCACATAATTTCCCTACCTCATGATACCATCTATTTTGTGAAGTGGACCAGTCCCTCCTGCAGCATAGCAACCCCACAACATGAAGCTGCCACTCCCGTGCTTCACGGTTGGGATGGTGTTCTTCGGCTTGCAAGCTTCTCCCTTTTTCGTCCAAACATAACGATGGTCATTACGGCCAAACAGTTCTATATTTGTTTCATCAGACCAGAGAACATTTCTCCAAAAACTACGATATTTGTCCCCATGTGCAGTTGCAAACCGTAGTTTGTCTTTTTTATGGCGGTTTTGGAGCAGTGGCTTCTTCCTTGCTGAGCGGCCAATCACGTTATGTCGATTTAGGACTCGTTTTACTTTGGATATAGATACTTTTGTATCTGTTTCCTCCAGCGTCTTCCCAAGGTCCTTTGCTGTTGTTATGGGATTGATTTGCACTTTTCGCACCAAAGTATCAAATCAAACTGTCCACTTAGGAAGCAACACTGATTGACAATAAATTTCACATGCTGTTGTGCAAATGGAATAGACAACAGGTGGAAATTATAGGCAATTAGCAAGACACCCCCAATAAAGGAGTGGTTCTGCAGGTGGTGACCACAGACCACTTCTCAGTTCCTATGCTTCCTGGCTGATGTTTTGGTCACTTTTGAATGCTGGCGGTGCTTTCACTCTAGTGGTAGCATGAGACGGAGTCTACAACCCACACAAGTGGCTCAGGTAGTGCAGCTCATCCAGGATGGAACATCAATGCGAGCTGTGGCAAGAAGGTTTGCTGTGTCTGTCAACGTAGTGTCCAGAGCATGGAGGCGCTACCAGGAGACAGGCCAGTACATCAGGAGACGTGGAGGAGGCCGTAGGAGGGCAACAACCAAGCAGCAGGACCGCTACCTCCGCCTTTGTGCAAGGAGGAGCAGGAGGAGCAGTGCCAGAGCCCTGCAAAATGACCTCCAGCAGGCCACAAATGTGCATGTGTCTGCTCAAATGGTCAGAAACAGACTCCATGAGGGTGGTATGAGGGCCCGACGTCCACAGGTGGGGGTTGTGCTTACAGCCTAACACCGTGCAGGACGTTTGGCATTTGCCAGAGAACACCAAGATTGGCAAATTCGCCACTGGTGCCCTGTGCTCTTCACAGATGAAAGCAGGTTTACACTGAGCACGTGACAGACGTGACAGAGTCTGGAGACGCTGTGGAGAACGTTCTGCTGCCTGCAACATCCTCCAGCATGACCGGTTTGGCAGTCATGGTGTGGGGTGGCATTTCTTTGGGGGGCCACACAGCCCTCCATGTGCTCGCCAGAGGTAGCCTGACTGCCATTAGGTATCGAGATGAGATCCTCAGACCCCTTGTTAGACCATATGCTGGTGCGGTTGGCCCTGGGTTCCTCCTAATGCAAGACAATGCTAGACCTCATGTGGCTGGAGTGTGTCAGCAGTTCCTGCAAGAGGAAGGCATTGATGCTATGGACTGGCCCGCCCGTTCCCCAGGCCTGAATCCAATTGAGCACATCTGGGACATCATGTCTCGCTCCATCCACCAACGCCACATTACATCAAAGTTGGATCAGCCTGTAGTGTGGTTTTCCACTTTAATTTTGAGTGTGACTTCAAATCCAGATCTCCATGGGTTGATAAATTTGATTTCCATTGATAATTTTTGTGTGATTTTGTTGTCAGCACATTCAACTATGTAAAGAAAAAAGTATTTAATAAGAATATTTCATTCATTCAGATCTAGGATGTGTAATTTTAGTGTTCCCTTAATTTTTTTGAGCAGTGTATATCATTTGGAGAGTATGCCCTTACTTACCCTTGCTGTCAATATTTTGTGGATAGGATGGGATAATAGATCACAACCCCAGGGTACGCCATAAGCACGTAGGTTAAAACATTTTTTTTTAAATGAAGACCCAGCCAGATTGTATTGCTTTATTCAACACACGTAGGCTACAATACTCCACAATATCAGAGAGAGTAAGAATTCCTCTCTCACTCCAAGCTGGAAAAGATATTGGCTGGCCACCCAACTCAAAATGAGACTGTAATTATTAAACAATGGCATATGGGGTGGATGATTAATAATATCTTTTCAATGGCTCCCTATTGAATGCCATATTGTAAGCATTTGCATGATGATATGGCCAAAGGTAAGTTTGGCTTTTTTGATAGAGATGTTGGAATATACCCGATCTTGGAGCCTGTACGGCTTTGCTAAATTCTCCTCCAGGGGGCGCCAGGCCATTGGGACATTGGTTATGCAGTTTCTTCCAATATCCCAGTGGAGGTGAGAGGGAAATCCGAGAGCTGTAGAAGTTTATCAGAGGAAGTATGTTCATCTTAATGATGGAAATGCATGTCTGAAAAGAGATGTGCAATTTGTGCATTGAGACCATCTTTGTAGGTCTAAAATTACAGTTACTGTTCTGACTTAAAATCGGCTTGAATTTATGGGAAGACTTGAAAATGACTATCTAGCAATGATCAACAACCAACTTGACAGAGCTTGAAGAATTTTTAAAAGAATAACGTGTAAATATTGTACAATCCAGGAGTGCAACACTCTTAGAGACTTACCTGGAAGACTTCCAGCTGTAATCGCTGCCAAAGGTGATTCTAGCATGGCATGGCAAAGCGACTGGTAATATGGCAGAATATAAACAGTGTAGTTATTCACTCTGCAAGCCAATCAAACAAGCTAAACGTCCGTATAGAGATAAAGTGGAGCCGCAATTCAACGACTCAGACACGAGACGGATGTGGCAGGGACTACAGACAATCACGGACTACAAAAGGAAAACCAGACACGTTGCCGAGACCGACTTCTTGCTTCCGGACAGGCTAAACACATTCTTTGCACGCTTTGAGGATAACACAGTGGCAACAATGTGGCCCGTTACCCAGGACTGTGGGCTCTCCTTCTCCGTGGCCGACGTGAGTAAAACATTTAAACGTGTTAACCCTCACAAGACTGCCGGCCCAGACGGCGCAGACCAGCTGGCTGGTGTGTTTACGGGCATATTCAATCTCTCCTTATCCCAGTCTGCTTTCCCCACATGCTTCAAGATGGCGACCATTGTTCCTGTACCCATGAAGGCAAAGGTAACTGAACTTAATGACTATCACCACGTAGCACTCACCTCTGGCATCATGACGAGACAGCCTAAAGGGGGAGGTGAGGGCTCTGGCAGTGTGGTGCCTGGAAAACAACCTCTCACTCAACATCAACAAAACAAACGTGATGATTGTGACTTCAGGAAACAGCAGATGGTGCACCCCCCTATCTACATTTATGGGACCGCAGTGGAGAAGATGGAAAGCTTCAATTTCCTTGGCGTACACTTCACTGACAAACTGAAATGGACTACCCACACAGACAGTGTGGTGAAGAAGGCGCAACAGAGCCTTTTCAACTTCAGGAGGCTGAAGAAATTTGGCTTGTCACCTAAAACCCTCAAAAACTTTTACAGATGCACAATTGAAAGTATACTGTTGGGCTGTATCACCGCTGGCAAACGCAAGGCTCTCCAGAGGGGGGTGTGGTCTGCCCAACACATTACCGGGGGCAAACTACCCCCCCTCCAGGACTCCTACAACACCCAATGTCACAGGAAGGCCAAAAAGATAATCAAGGACATTAACCACCCGAGCCACTGCCTGTTCACCCCGCTATCATCCAGAAGGTGCATCAAAGCTGTGACCGAGAGACTGAAAAACAGCTTCTATCTCAAGGCCATCAGACTGTTAAACAGCCATCACTAGCACATTAGAGGCTGCTGCCTATAGGCACAGACTAAAAATCACTGGCATCTTTAAGGAATAGAATACTAGTCTGGCATTAATCATCTCATGTGAACACTACCGTAAAAAAGTTTGGGGTCACATAGAAATGTCCTTATTTTCTAAAGAAAAGAAAAAAGAATTGCCCATTAAAATAACATCAAATTAATCAGAAATACAGTGTAGACATTGTTAATGTTGTAAATGACTATTGCAGCTGGAAACGGCAGATTTTCCAATTTACATAGAGTTACACACCCTTTAGTTTCCTATACCATTGGTACATTTTCTTTTACCTTAATTTATTACGTTACATTTTTTACTTTGAATTTCAATAGCTTTATCTATATATATATATACATACAGTACCAGTCAAAACTTTGGACACACCTACTCATTCAAGGGTTTTTCTTTATTTTTACTATTTTCTACATTGTAGAAATAACACATATGGAATCATGTAGTAACCACAAAAGTGTTAAACAAATCAAAATATTTTTTATAATTGATTTGTTTAACACTTTTTTGGTTACTACATGATTCCATATGTGTTATTTCATAGTTTTGATGTCTACGCTATTCTTCAATGTAGAAAATAGTAAAAATAAAGAAAAACCTTGGAATGAGTAGGTATGTCCAAACTTTTGACTGGTACTGTATATAAAAATAAATAAACAATGGAAACACTGCCATGTTGATCTGAGCCTTGCTGTTGGAAAACCACATTAGTGTCTGCCTTTCGGCTGTCGCTGATGCACCTCCACCGACTTCACTGCTCGACTTTCGTCTACAGTCAGTTGCTTTAGCCTTACCACTCAAACACGCCCATTAGGTGGCGTTCCATTGATTGTATGTTGCCAGAACTTACAACGCCTGGACAAGTATTTTACCTTTCAGCTAACAACATCATATGTTATAGCAATCTGTCAGTTTTTGACACAGTCAATGATGTGGCACGCAACTGTTGGTTGATGCATGCAACGTCTAAGCAGTGGAACACGACCAAATTCTGCCAAAAATGTAGCTTAAAAAAATAAATAAAAAAACATTGGCACATTCACTGATTGTCCCAATTGAATAATTCACCACCTTAGTCCAAATTATTATTTTCAATTTGAAGAATAGCCTATCCTGATTGAAGAAAAACCTATGATCATTTAAGATCAGTTGCAAGACTTATAGCTTGCCTAACTTACATCCCTTACATTGCATGTAAGCCTACATCACTGGAGGAGTAACTTTTTAGCTTCATTCAAAACTCACCATTATGATAAACTCCTTATGGAGGGTAATCAGTGCCACTTTGAAAATGAAATGCTTAAAGCTAGTTAGTTGCGACATCCATTTTTGGATTTACAAATACATGATATATAGGCTACCCTTGAATCTTGAAGAATATAACTTATAAATGCTTTATGAGCTTAGTTCAACTGTTGTACCTCATCAGAACCCAAAACATAAGCTTGATTTACTTCAAATGTTTGTAAACAATGTAAATGTAAATGTCAAAACATGGTTCAATCTAAATCTAAATCTAATCTAAATGTAAATGTCCAAACATGGTTAAATCTATAATGTTGCTATTGTGGATGGTCAGCCCTTGCATCCATAGCTCTGTCTATGAATTTGAGTGTGGTAGCATTTCTCCTAGCCTCGTCGAGAACCAGGCTTCCCTTTTCGGAAAGCCTGGTAAAATCCTGGTGAAGTCCATTACAGAAAGCAGCTACAAAGGGGCTTTGCAAACCAATCACGTCAAACCAATCAAATGCCTTGCTTGGACGGAGAAACAAAATACATAGCTTCAGCAATCCGGGGTTAATATCATTGATTAAAACCCCCATCAAAATAGGTGTATGTCTGCCGTGTTTGTGGTGACTTTCAATATCAATAAATCACAGACTGCTGGCTACACTTGATACACTAAACATTTACTATAGCCTGTAGGTAGACACGCCCTCCTGAGTGGCTCCCGAGTGGCGCAGCGGTCTAAGGCACTGCATCTCAGTGCCAGAGGCGTCACTACAGACACCCTGGTTTGAATCCAGGCTGCATCACAACCAGCCATGATTGGGAGTCCCATAGGGTGGTGCACAATTGGCCCAGCATCGTCCGGGTTTGGCAGGTGTAGGCCGTCATTGTAAATAAGAATTTGTTTTTAACTGACTTGCCTAGATAAATGTTAAATAAATATAAACGAATGCCATAACCAGGGCTGGCTGGCTCCAGGCGTAAGCGACATAAGTGAAATGTTTCTCCAATCCATGGCCAAATGGGTCGAATTTCTGGAAATGTCCTTTAAAATTGCAAAAAGTTCTCTCTGCCACATGGCATAATTAGTCAAAATCTATGAAATGTGTTATAAAATGTCCATGTTCTATCCGCCTGAAGAAAACATGCTTTAAAACTGCAAAAATGTATCTCTGCCCCATGGCAAAATAAAATAAGCAGAATTGCATGAAATGTGTTATAAAATTGCTACATTTTCTCTCTGTGTGGCAAAAGTGGAGAACTGCAGAGAATGTGCTTTAAACTGCAACATTTTCTCTATGTCCCATGGCGAAATGTGTTTCATGAAATTAACATTAAATCTTACATGTTTCTCTCAGTCATCAAGAGGGGGGCCACCAACCAAAATCTCACTTATGGCCCCAAAAGGCTAGAGCTGACCATAGCCATAACTTATTTTTGTTTTGTAGTGTTCAAGCAGAGCAGTTGTAATGCCTTCATTTACTAGGAAAGCAGTGATGAACATTACATGCAGCACACCTTTCATAGGCATGTTGTTGGTAGGGTTCTTGAATTCAAACATCCAGTCAAAATGTAGCTGCTGGAATCCAGTGGAGCATTGTAGCCATTCTGGCTAATACAAAAATCTCCTGGTCGCCAAACGAGGTGTGACAACAACGTAACTTTGGAGGTATGGCCACGGAAGACTGCATTTCTCCAGGCCCATCCCTCAGCATTTCCCCCGAACAGAGGCTGGATGACCGCTTTATTATTGTTTCAATTAAGTATTCCAGCTTTACTAGGATTTTTTTTAATGATACACACTAATATGAAAATATTTAGTTTATGATTAATGCCACATCAATTGCAAAGTTAAAATGAAAATCGAAAATGTCTCATTTAAATTGGCAGGTAAAAATGTATTCTAAACAAATTTGGGAAATTGAAAAAAAACTTGTATATGCAATGTGTAAAGTGAAATTGAAACGGTATTTTTTCCGGTTAGACATACTAATCGTGCATGTGTGGTCACTGAACAACCTCAGTTACAATGCAGCATCCTTTGACCTCCTCCCCTTCACAGAGACCCATCTGAGCCTGAGGAGTCTGTCTTGTGATGGTGTTGTGATTATTGTTCTCTTTCAAAGTGTGCCTGCGGTGTGGTCAAGTAGCTGCTTGTGTAACAAAGGTGGTTCAGTGACCAAGCACCTGTGATGAGTAACGATGTCTGATGTTGAGTAACTTTGCCTGAGACAAGAAAAATTGCATTGGCTCCCCAAGATAAATTGCCTAGGCTTTGGGTTAGCATGCCAAATGTTATTTTGGTGTAAAGGTAATCGGGTCTGAACCCTGTTGTTTACGCTAAAATCAATACACAGAGAGTGTGACGTGGCTAGGATGTAGCAATGCACGATGGAGTCATGTTGATCGCGTGGTTCAGCCTCCAGGAAACAATTTGCATACACTTTGAAAATGAAAAGAGAAAATTGTACATTGGGCAGTTGAAAAATAAAAACAAGCACTTTCCATTTCACATTTCACTTTCATTACATTTAGAATTTTCTGTTTACCATTTTCCATTTTCGATGTACCATTTAGCATTTTCATTTAGCATTTTCGATTGTCATGTTAACACTGCAATTTCATTGTGACACGAATCATGCACACTGATATGAAAATAGAAATGCATTTGTCATTTTGATATTCCAATTTAGCATGTCATTTTTAAAGTGGCACTGATTATCCTCCATATAGATGATATAGACCTAATTATCACTACAACAATCGTAGGCCTATGATGATGATGACAATAATAACAGTAAAGTTAAATTAGGATATTATTATTACTACTAATACTACTACTGTTATTATTAACCCGAATATTTCCTCTCACCATCATGCAATATTTTGGCCTAGGCTATGTCCATCACTTTCTAAATAATGGAACTCCTTTTCTTAATCATGTCAGTCAAATAGGATATCGGACACAATATGACATATACAGAGTTTAATTTTATTGTCATTATTTTATTTTCATAACTTAAATGATTGAGTTTGTGCACCTGTTTAAAAACGTAGCCTAGGTCTATGTGTCAAAGACACTCGTTTCCTGCAAAACTTTGCATATACACAAGTGTTGGAAAATCTTGTAACTTTATCAAGGGCATCATATAAAATGGGGTAGGCTACCACACTTATCACAGCAAAACATAATTTGTACATAGTCTTCAATTATTCTCTTAAATTATTAGCCTATAAAGTTTCAAATAAATATCGACATTTTACAGTAATCCTGAGATTTAAAACAACAGTATAGTGACATTATAATGTCAAATTCAAGGAAAATATGTACTAATAGAATAGTCCACAGCATCTTTGCGCGGTCTAAACTCGCATGCGTAATTCCAGATTTGGGCAAATCAGTGTGCGTAAAGGCGCATGGTTGGCATTTTAGCCTCGGAGCTTTTTAGTCAGTTTCGCCTGTGGCGAGAGTGGCAGGGGATTGGGATCCAGAGAGATCGTGTAGTTTTCGCATGTGCTTTTTCAGGTCAAAGTTCCTACAGAATCCCTTGCCGCAAGTCGGGCACGTGAAGGGCTTCTTGTCATTGTGCGTGTGCATGTGGAACGTCAGGTTGTACACTTGGTGGAAGGCCTTGTTACAGATGTTGCATTTGAACTGTTTCTCCCCGCTGTGCGTCAATTTGTGGTTCTTGTAATTACCTTGAAGATAAAAAAAGAAAGAAAATTGATGTCAACAATATTGTGAAGAATCAGAGCCACAGTTATCAGTCAATTCCGTTTGAATCCAAATCATAAATTGAGTCGTACATTGTACATGTAATCTGAGTTTCATTGAGCAACGTAAATTCAGTTCTGAAAGCAATCTAGATTTTCTTCTCAAATCAAAATAAATAATAATCTCATATCCAAATATTGCAAATTATTCCATGTATTTAGGCTACTTTATTTGAACAAATCGAGTAATGCTCATAACAAGGTACATTTCCAATCATGTAATCCAGAACACTTAACATTAACATTCTTTATAACCTTTTTGATGAAATCCTTTGCCGCAGAACTCACAGACGAAGGGTTTGTAACCTGCATGGATTCGTGTGTGAGTGTTAAGAGTTGAACTCCGGTTGAACGCTTTTCCACATTGGTTGCATTTATGAGGCTTTTCCTGTGAAGGGCACATGAACAAATGAATGTGATTTTAGAAATCTAATTTTATTTGGGTTCCAACTAAAGCTGTAGGCATACAGTACAATTGCTTATATATAGACATATAATAAACTAGACTATAGCCTATAGCCTACTGTTAAACAAGTGAACGTTGAGATGTTCAACATCAGGCAAAAATATTAATATTTTAGCCTAAAATACAATAATGGCATTGATGCGTTGTTAAATCAAATTTACCGATAATGCAGGCCTAGTTCCATGTTGTGGTTTTCATATAGCCTCGCTTAAACAACATAGAACATGGGAATGGCTTTGGGTATGATTATGATGATTGAATAGAATACCTGAGTATGAATAATTTTGTGGCGACAAAGGGTGCTTGCTTGTCGAAATCCCTTGCCGCATACTTTGCAGATGAATGGTCTCGCTCCAGTGTGCACGGGCATATGGCGCGTTAAATTGTAGTGGGCGTTGAACACCTGTGAATAGAAAATACAGATATTATGATTCAAACATGAACGATTTGAAATTATCAAGCAGGCCTGCAAATGAAAATACCACCAAATGTACGAAATGGATGGTCTTACCTTTCCGCAAACCTCGCAGGTGAATACTTTGGGTTTGCCGCTTGGGCAACCACTGTTCAATTTGGAAGAGCCCTTGAATAGTTTGTCCGATATAATCTGTGCGCTCTCTTTCATGTAGTGATGGAGTTGAGTATGGGAAATGTCTTTAACTCCGGATGCGTATCTGTCTGCACAGTGAGACACTTTATTTTTCTCCGCGAGGAAAGCTCTCTGGCGCGCATGCTGCAGTGGAGTGTTGAGAAAGTAGGAGGCCATGGGGTGGATGTTTACGATGCTGGCTGGGGGTGGGCATGCACTCTGCCCGCAGTTCAGGTAGCACACAGCCCCCATGGCATGAAAAGATGACTGGTTTACCACCCGTGGTCGAAAAAGTTTGTATTGTCCCACCGACGAGCTCAGATCTGGTTGTTCGTTCTTATAGTTCAAACCAATGCTGACCAACTCATTTGAATTATACGAGGAAGCGTCAAAGTGACTCGTATCTAATCCGTTCATATTTAGTTTATGACCCGGTTCGTATGCCAATGGCACTAATGGTATCATGCAATGCAGTGATGATGAAGTCATGTTGAGCGCCTGCTTCGGGTCCGCTTTGCCCACCGGAGTGTGATGGAACAGGTTGGGGAAAGGTATCGACTTTGGCTCGGGCGTCCTGGCCATAATCCGTTCGATCGAAAAAGCGAGAGGCTTGGTGGAGGTGATCATGTTTCCGCCCGCAGTCAAGTTTCTAGAAGCCGAGGGGGTGCCGAAAATTCCCGCTGAGTGGTAGAGCGCACTGTCCATAACTCTCAAAACAACACCTTTGGAAAGCAGGCGTTGGTGGTCCTTTTGTAGATACCTTTGATTCCTTCTCACTGCCCCGACAGAAAGGACATCATTCGGCACACTCGGAGTCGACGAGAGCCCCCTCACTGTTCTCGCTTGCGTTGATTCCGGAAAACCAGCACTTATGTCTAGCACGACTGCTCAATAAGGCGTGTTGAGTCAATAACGCAGCCAAGACCTCACCAATAGTCACCGCCCAAGAAGAAAAAGTAAAGTAGATAATTGCTCAATTCTCTTCCATCAATTATCCACTTGTGGCCCATCTACTAGGCTACTGCTACGATAACGTTTGTCTTACCCGCGTCGCAAAGGAGCTGTTCTTTGGTGGCTGGAGTCTTGTACAACTGTAAAGCTTTTGGCAAATCTGAGTTCCCCTTGTGGTTTCGTGTGACATCATTTGAAATCGCACAAGACAGGCGCTCTGTGGGGTCAGAGGATGTCAGCATTTGACATATCAGAATTTGATATCTTAATTGGTGAATGATATTTTAAGCATGCAACAATTCTAACTAATATAGGCATTGGTTTTACGAATGTGTATTATGCTCATATTAAAGATGAACTGTTATTTATAAAAATGTACAAAGCAGTAGATGTATAAATCCTCTTTACTATACTATAACTCAGCTATTAGGACCTAGTCCTAGGCCAATATTTTCAAATTGGTCAGACACATGACGCTACCTTTATACTCATTGCGTTTTTAACCGAATTAACAATTATAATTGTCTCTATAGTAATCCAACAACAAGAAAACCCCACTATGCAGAACACATTACAATCTAATCTGAATTCTAGTGGATACATTTTGATAAAAAGCTTATCTTAAGGTGGGCCTTTACATTTAGGCTACTGTATAAAATCCAATATAGGCTACAGTATTTTCATAAAACACTAAGTTAATTCAAGTAGAGCTATTCATTGTTTTTTTTTATCAGTCTGCCATACACGAGGAAGCTCAAGTAAACCCAAAGCCGGTGGGACTGCGGAGGTGTGCACGATGAGCTCCATATGTGCCTCAAGGACTATAGGTTTGCGCAGTCAGGAGAGGTGTATGTATCCGAGCAACAACTTCTCTAGCGAATGTACAGTAATGAAAGCTTGTCCACTGTTCTTGTTGAAGTCATATTGGTAATAACGTGGAACGTTTCATCTGGGTATATCTAGAAGAATGCTCAATGACAATCCTGTCAATGAACAAGGTAAATATGCGCATTGATTGAAACTGTCTGCGTTCTGTTACAGCAATTTTTATTTAGACTGTTTACACTGTTTGATTTCTTCCAATTGAAATAAAAAAATATGGGATACCGAGAAATGAATGATGAAGGAATGTCACGGAATAGAATAAAGAGATATGTTGGCGTTCTTTTTTCTTCTAATTGAAGTAGCACTAATAGCAACACTACATTATTATTATTATTATAACATAACTATTGGAGTAATTATTATTCAATATATTATATGATATGGATTGTCGACATTAATAGGTGACGATATTTTAAGTTTATTGCGTGAAACAAATCAAATTGGTGGTCAAAATGCTATCTGTTTGGTGTCAAATAGCCTATAATCTAAAGCCTTTTAAAGAGAATCAGCGGGGTGCTTTCTTGTGCTGCTCGAATTTCTTTCAGTTAAACATTTTGGAGACCTGACTGAAACCCATATGGCTTGGCTTGCTATTCATTGATGCGGTGCTAAGGATTCAGACCTAAACATCTTTCACGTAATTAAAATAATTTGTAATCACTTGATTGACATTAAAATCTCATATAATTACAAAGTATTGGTATAAAACTGGCGTTAATCCCTTGTGTTTTCTTTTCCCCTCGGACTTTTTATGTTCCTTCGATTCTGAGACTATGGCATGAAGAGAATGCGATACAGCTCACTTCTATTGCAAGGATCATTTAGGTAACCAACACAGTGATTGTAGTAAATGACGCAGCTCAAGGGATTAACAGTGATGCATAATAATAATAATTCCTATTTATAATATTTATTATTATTATTATTTAGTTAGGCCTATTTTTAATCTCAATCAATGCATATGTATTATTATAAATAGTATTATTAGGTATTATTTACTTTTCCTATTAGGCTAAAAGTTAATTGAAGAAATGCAAAAAAAACAAAAAACTGATATTTCACCAATAGAATTTAAGGTTAGGTCTATGTACTAAAAGCCAAAAATAAATAGGCTTAACTGCATGCATTCATTTCTTTAATATACGAAAGAATCGTTTATGTTGTGAAAATTCTGCGGACGGCAAATACGCCTAATTCAAAAAAATAAAAAAAGACTAGGCTAAACTCCTTCAGTAGCCTCCTATGAGGTTTATTTTGAAAATTAACCCATAACATATTGCTTATAGGCCTATTCATACAGTGTAGCCTAAATAGTTTTTATTAATCTTTCTGGCGAACAAAACGAAACAAAACATTGGATGTAGGCTAGACTTAAGCCTTCACACTGTGTAAATTATAACACTGCTTCAATCATCAAGTCAGTAACCGACCATTAACTACTTAGTAATTACATGCTGTCAGTAATTAATAAGGGGATATCCTGATTGGTTAACTCCACAGCAGAACGACGTTATGCTTGTGGCGACACAGACGGACAGCTGGACCACAGCTAGCTATAAAAAATCTTTGGCTGGACCGTGGACGAGGTTGCCTGATGCTGTTTCTCCTCTTCACTTGCATTTCGTTTGAAAATACAAACTCAACAACACCTTATTTTGTGTCATTTGAGATAGGGTAAAGTGGAGCAACTAGCACCCCTCCCTGTCATTCTCACAGAAACCATTTTCAACTCTTTCCCTGGTTGCCACTACTCTTGCACAAATCAAATGTGGCTCTTTTTAAAGTCACTCTAACAAAACGATTCTGAGGGAAGTTGATCTAATATTTTGCCTATTAGAAAAAGTTATGTACAGTATATCATCTAATTAAATTAGACCTCTAAACTTTTTATAGATATGTCTACCATTAGGGGAGACTAAAGATACATAATCCACTTGTTTAGAGATACAAAAAAAATGCAGTTTTTAATAAAGCAGTAACATTTAAGGTGAGTGTGCTGGGGGGTAAACTGCCCCCGCAGTCCAATGCAAGTGAATGGTACCCAAATTATAATTTTCCAAATCACGTCCAAATAATCAACAAAGTAACTTAAATGAGTTACACATTCATTTTTTAGATAGGCTACTTAAGAATGATTTGGCATCATAATGAGAAGAGGATATTGAGGATAGTGAGGATATTAATGAGAAGAGGATAGTGATGACAGTGAAGATATTAATGAGAAGAGGATAGTGAGGATATTAATGAGAAGAGGATAGTGAGGACATTAATGAGAATGTGGATAGTGAGGACCCTAATGAGAAGAGGATAGTGAGGACAGTGAAGATATTCACGAGAAGAGGATAGTGAGGACATTAATGAGAAGAGGATAGTGAGGACAGTGAAGATATTAATGAGAATAGGATAGTGAGGACAGTGGGGATATTAATGAGAAGAGGATAGTGAGGACAGTGAGGATATTAATGAGAAGAGGATAGTGAGGACAGTGAGGATATTAATGAGAAGAGGATAGTGATGACAGTGAAGATATTAATGAGAAGAGGATAGTGAGGATATTAATGAGAAGAGGATAGTGAGGACATTAATGAGAATGTGGATAGTGAGGACATTAATGAGAAGAGGATAGTGATGACAGTGAAGATATTCACGAGAAGAGGATAGTGAGGACATTAATGAGAAGAGGATAGTGAGGACAGTGAAGATATTCATGAGAAGAGGATAGTGAGGACATTAATGAGAAGAGGATACTGATGATAGTGAGGATATTATTGAGAAGAGGATAGTGAGGATATTAAAAGTTAGATGTGCAATGCCATTTATTTTTCAATATTTAATTTATTGAATTAAAATCAGATACCTAGACTTGAGTTTTTATGAGATAATTAAAAAAATATATTAGGGGGGTGGGGGGGGTAGTTACCCCCACATTACTCTAATGGTTATATAGACATGTAGGCCTAAAACAATATAAATGGGTGAAAACAATTTAAGTTCCATTCCAAAATGCTATATATACATTTTCAGAAATTTTGGTAAATTAGCTTTTATTGTTTAAACGGTAGACAGCGATATAACATAGATGCAGAAAATAAACAGCATATTGGATCAAGTTCCGCAACAACAAAGAGCATTGAAGCGCAAGGCTCAACTTCTCCGCTGCTTTGGTGCCCTGGCTACAACGCTGTGAACAGCATGATGCGAACCCATGCACCTGCGCAGATACTATCTGTGGCTGTGTGAGAGCGAAGTCTTGCATCTCACTCATCTCAATATCTGTGGTGTTGCTCGTGGCAACGTCATTTCGCGAAGTCGAGCTTTAAAGAACTTATGAAAGAGATTGGTATTTTTTTCCCCATCTAATCACAGCATGAGATACTTTACACCACTGCTTAATGGTTTCATTTTAGAGAGACAAATAATAATATTTTGTTGCAAAAGTGCCTTCAGAAAGTATTCACACCCCTTGACATTTTCCACATTTTGTTGTGTTACAGCCTGAATTTAAAATAGTTTAAATGTAGATGTTGTGTTCACTGATCTACACACAATACCCCATAATGTCACAGTGGAATTATGTTTTTATAAATGTTTACATATTAAAAATGAAAAGTATTCAACCTTTTGTTATTGCAAGCCTAAATAAATTCAAGAGTAAAAATGTGCATGGCATGTCACATAGGTTGTATGGACTCTCTGTGTGCAATACTAGTGTTTAACATGCCTTTTAAATGAATACCCCATGTCTGAACCCCAGTCGAGCAGTGAATTTCAAGCACAGATTCAACCACAAAGACCAGGAAGGTTTTCCAACAGTTCGTAAAGAATGGCACCTATTGCTAAAAAATAAAGACAAAATAATAGCTGACATTGAATATCCATTTGAGCATAGTGCAGTTACTAATTTCACTTTGGATGAGGTATCAATATACCCAGTCACTACAAAGATACAGACGCCCTTCCTAACTCAGTTACCGGAGAGGAAGGAAACCGCTGTAAACAGTTACAGAGTTTAATGGCTGTGATAAGAGATAACTGAGGATGAATCAACAACATTTCAGTTACTCCCCAATACTTACATAAATTACTTTATATAATTGATCTTGGCTTCATAATAGTTTCTTCTGCTTTTTGTTGCGTTTAGTCCCATAATTTCTCGATTTGCAGTAAGTAAGTCAGATGTGCAGCCAGACTTATTAACCACTCCTTTTACCTCATCTTTCAACCATACCGTTTTTCAATTTCTCATCAACCATGGGGCCTTAACAGTTAGTTTCTTAACAGGTGCATGTTTATCAATAATTGGAAGTGCAGCATCTAGAATCTAGATGCTTCTTATTAATCACATCAGACCAACAATAATGTTGATCTCTTATGCACTATTTTAGGCCCAGCTTTTGGAACAGCCCTTCAAATGAGTGGATTTGGCTATTTCACCCACACCTGTTGCCGACAGGTGTATACAATCGAGCACATAGCCATGCAATCTACAAGGGCACAGGGCAAGACCCAGATGCAGACACGGGAGGCAGATGGATATTAATAAATATCAGAGACTCGAACCAAGGGGCAGGCAAGAGAATGGTTGTGGACAGGCAAAAGATCATAAGGTCAGAGTCCAGGAGGTAAAGAGAGGCAGGCAGGCTCGAGGTCAGGGTAGGCAGTATGATCAGGCAGGCGGGTTCAGAGTCAAGGCAGGCAAGAGTCAAAACCGGGAGGACTAGCAAAAAACAGAGAAAAGGAAAAAGCAGGAGCACGGAGTAACACACTGGTTGACCTGACAAAACAAGACGAACAGGCATAGACAGACAGAAAACACAGGTGTAAATTACCAGGGGAAAATGGGTGACACTTGGAGGGGGTGGAGACAAGCACAAGGACAGGTGAAACAGATCAGGGTGTGACAGTACCCCCCCCCCCCCCCCCTCTAGGGGTGCGACCTGGTGTCCTACCTGGGCGCATACCTGGTTGACCGGGGTGCAAGTCGGCAATGAGGGCTGGGTTCAGGATGTCTCTAGCGGGGACCCAGCACCTGTCCTCCAGGCCATAACCCTCCCAGTCAGCCAGGTACTGGAAACCCCTGCGCCGTGGTCAAACACTCAGGAGACGTCTAACCGTGTATGCGGGATGGCTATCGATGACACAGGTGGAGGGGTGTGCCAGGAAATAGAAGACAAAGGGCTGTGAGACACAGGCTTAATCCTAGACACATGGAACGTGGATACGGAGGGTACAGGATAACAAAAGATGAACAGCAGTGGAACTAAGCACTCTAGAGATGGGGAAAGGACTAATGAAATGGAGGAAAGTTTGCGCAACTCTACCCGAAGGGGCAGGTCCCATGCGGATAGCCATACCCTCTGTCCAATGCGATAGCGAGTAGTTGGAGTCCGGCGGCAGTCCGCTTGTCGGCGATACCTGGAGTTGGTCTTGAGAAGCGCTGCCCGAGCTCTTCTCCAGGTACGAGGCCAGCAGCGGAAGAACTTCTGGGCCGAGGGTATGTTGACTTCCTGCTCTTGTTCTGGGAAGAGCGGAGGCTGATACCCCATGTACCACTCGAAATGGGTGAGTCCTGTGGCTGAACAGGGAAGAGTGTTCCGTGCATACTCCACCCAGACAAGTTGTCGGCTCCAGGTAGTGAGGTTGGTCAAGACGAGGCATCTTAAGGTTGTTTCCAGGTCTTCGTTTGCTCGCTCCGACTGGCCGTTGGATTAGGGATGGAATCCGGAGGACAAGCTGGCCGACGACCCAATAAGGGTGCAGAACGCCTTCCAGAACTGAGGCGAGAACTGAGGACCCAGGTCGGAGGACCCCATGTCCACCGGGGGTCCGTGGATCCTGAAGACGTGCTGCACCATGAGCTGGGCCGTCTCTTTGGCAGATGGTAGTTTGGGGAGAGGGATGAAATTGGCGGCCTTGGAAAACCGATCCACTACCATCAGAATGACGATGTTGCCATCAGATGGAGGGAGCCCAGTGACAAAGTCCAGGGAGATATGGAATCAGGGACGATGAGGGACAGGTAGTGGCTGAAAGAGGCCAGAAGGGGCCCCGGAGTCTTATCCTGAGCACAAACGGTGCATGCGGCGATGAAGGCAGAGGCGTCAGGAACCATTGTGGACCACCAGAAACGTTGTCGGAGGAAGGCCAGGGTTTGACGGGAACCCAGATGACAGGTAAGCCTGGAGGAATGAGCCCATTCCAGGACCGGACTGAATTAGGGACGAATAACCGGTTAGCCGGGCCCTCCCCAGGGGCAGATTGGGAAGGTTGTGCCTCGTGGACCAAGGTCTCAATACCCCAGCCCACAGCAGCCGCAAGGCATGAGGTAGGGAGGATGGTCTCAGAGTCAGAGGATGTGGCAGCGGGACTATACAGGCGAGAGAGGGCATCAGGTTTAACATTCCTGGACCATGGGCGATAGGAGATGGTGAAGTTAAACCTGGTGAATAACAGAGGCCACCGGGCCTGCCTGGAGTTAAGGAGCTTGGCTGTGGGGAGATATTCCACATTTATGTGGTCGGTCCAAACCAAAAACTGATGTTCTGCTCCCTCCAACCAGTGTCTCCACTCCTCCAGTGCCATCTTGACCGCCAGGAGTTCTCGGTTACCCATGTCATAGTTTATTTTTGTAGAGTTGAGACGATAGGATAGGAAGGCACAGGGATGGAGCTTTTGGTCCTGGACGGATCGCTGGGACAGGATAGCCCCCACTCCAACGTCAGAAGCATTGACCTCAACCACAAACTGAAGGGATGGGTCCGGATGGGTGAGGATGGGGGCTGTAGTGAACCAATGCTTCAGGTCCACCAAGGCTCTTTCAACTGCTGGGGACCATGTGAACGGTACCTTGGGAGAGGTGAGTGCCGAGAGGGGGTCAGCCAGGATGCTGTAGCCTCGAATGAAACGGCAGTAGAAATGGGCAAACCCCAGGTTTCACCTTTTCCGGGTCCATCTGGACATTTCCTTCAGCGATGACATATCCCAGAAAGGAGAGGGTAGAGCGGTGGAACTCGCATTTCTCTGCTTTCACAAATAACTGGTTCTCCAGGAGGAGCTGAAGGACTTGTCGAACATGGAGGACGTGTTCTTGGGCAGAAGGGAAAAAAAACAGGATGCCGTCGAGGTAGACAAACATGAAACAATTTAACATGTCCCGGAGCACATCATTTACCAGGTCCTGGATGCCCGCGGGGTCATGGTGAGTCCAAACGGCATGACCAGCTTTGCATAATGTCCCCTGGCAGTGTTGAAGGCTGTCGTCCACTCATCCCCTTCGCATATCTGAACCAGGTGGTAGGTTATCCGAAGGTCCAGCTTGGAGAAGATGGTAGCCCCCTGGAGAGGTTCGAAAGCCGAGGAGAGGAGTGATAGGGGGTAACGATTCTTGACCGTTATGTCATTAAGGCCCCGGTAGTCAATGCACGGACGCAGGGTCACGTCTCCCAATGGTGGCTTCATGCAGGGAGACAGCGTGGCAGAGCTGGTCCAAGTCTGTTGGGTCTGTCATGGCCACTTCGTACTATAGGGCACAGGGCGAGATCCAGACGCAGACGCGGGAGGCAGATGGTTCGAGTCTCTGATATTTATTCGTATCCAAGAGGCAAGCAAGAGATCATAACAAGGTCAGAGTCCAGGAGGTACAGAGGCAGACAGGCTTGAGGTCAGGGCAGGCAGTATGGTCAGACAGGCGGGTTCAGAGTCGAGGCAGGCAAGGGTCAAAACCGGGAGGACTAGCAAAAAACAGAGAAAAGGTAAAAGCAGGCGCACAGAGTAACACACGGGTTGACCTGACAAAACAAGATGAACTGGCACAGACAGACAGAAAACACAGCTATAAATGCGGAAGTGGGGATAATGGGGAAGATGGGTGACACCTGGATGGGGTGGAGACAAGCACAAGACAGGTAAAACAGATCAGGGTGTGACACAACCTCCATAGACAAACTGTAGAATGGCCTTACTGAAGAGCTCAGTGACTTTCAACATGGCACCGTCATAGGATGCCACCTTTCCAACAAAGTTCGCCAAATGTATGCCCTGCTAGAGATGCCCCAGTCAACTGTAAGTGCTCTTAATGTAAAGTGGAAATGTCTAGGAGGAGCAACGGCTCAGCCGCGAAGTGGTAGGCCACATACAGCTGGAACGAGCTGCAACAAACACTCAAACTGGACAGTTTTATCTCAATCTCTTCATTCAAAGACTCAATCATGGACACTCTTACTGACAGTTGTGGCTGCTTTGTATGATGTATTGTTGTCTCTATCTTCTTGACCTTTGTGCTGTTGACTGTGCCCAATAATGTTTGTACCATGTTTTTGTGCTGCTACCATGTTGTGTTGCTACCATGTTGTTGTCATGTTGTGTTGCTACCATGCCGTGCTGTCATGTGTTGCTGCCTTGTTTTATGTTGTTGTCTTAGGGTTCTCTTTATGTAGTGTTGTCTCTCTCTTGTTGTGATGTGTGTTTTGTCCTACAGTTATTTTATTTTTTAAAATCCCAGACCCCTGTCCCCTTAGGAGGCCTTTTGCCTTATGGTAGGCCGTCATTGTAAATAAGAATTTGTTCTTAACTGACTTGCCTAGTTAAATAAAGGTTAATAAGGCAGCCACACACAAGCTTAAGATCACCATGCGCAATGCCAAGCGTCGTCTGGAGTGATGTAAAGCTCCTTCCATTGAAACACTTTCTCTGGACTAATGAATCACGCTTCACCATCTGGCATTCTATTCGGACAAATCTGGGTTTGGCGGATGCCAAGAGAACGCTACCTGCTCGAATGCATAGTGCCAACTGTAAAGTTTGGTGAAGGAGGAATAATGGTCTGGGGTTGCTTTTTCATGGTTCGTGCTAGGCCACATAGTTCCAGTGAAGGGAAATCTTAATGCGAGCCAGGCCATTTCGCCTAACATCAGTGCCCAACCTTACTAATGCTCTTGTGGCTGAATGGAAGCAAGTCCCTGCAGCAACGTTCTAACATCTAGTGGAAAGCCTTCCCAGAAGAGTGGAGGCTGTTATAGCAGCAAAGGGGGGGGGGGGGGGGGGGGGGGGGATCAACTTCATTTTAATGCCCACGACTTTGGAATTAGATGTTTGACAAGCAGGTGTCCACATACCTCTGGCCATGTTTGTGATCACTGCATCCAAAGTTTAATGGCTGTGATAGGAGAAAATAGGGGATGGCTCAACAACGTTGTCGTTATTCCACAATACTAACCTAATTGTGAAAAAAAGGAAGCCTGTACAGAATAAAAACATTCGTCCTGTTTGCCATAAGGCACTAAAGAGTTACTGCAAAAAATGCGACAATTATTATTTATTTTTTCCTGAATACAAAGTGTTATGTTTGGGGCAAATCCAACACAACACATCAATGAGTACCATTCTTCATATTTTCAAGCATGATGGTGGCTGTATCATGTTATGGGCATGCTTGTCATCGGCAAGGAGTAGGGAGTTTTTTAGGATAAAAATTAACAGAATAGAGCTAAGCAAAAATCCTAGAGGAAAACTTGGTGTAGTCTGCCTTTCACAGTCAGTGGGAGACAAATTCACCTTTCAGAGGGACAATTACCTAAAACAGAAGGCCAAATATACACTGGGGTTGCTTACAATTTCTTAATTTTTTAATTTAACAAGACAAATCAGTTAAGAACAAATTCTTATTTACAACGACAGCCTACCAAAAGGCAAAAGACCTCTTGCGGGGACGGGGGCTGGGACTAAAAATAAAAATAAATAAAAATATAGGACAAAACACATCACGACAAAAGAGACAACACAACACTACATAAAGAGAGACCTAAGACAACAACATAGCAAGGCAGCAACACATACCACATCATGGTAGCAACACAACATGACAACAACATGATAGCAACACAACATGGCAGCAGCACAACATGGTAGCAGCACAAAACATGGTACAAACACTGTTGGGCACAGACAATAGCACAAAGGGCAAGAAGGTAGAGACAACAATACATCATGCAAAGCAGCCACAACTGTCAGAGTGTCCATGATTGAGTCTTTGAATTAAGAGATTGAGATAAAACTGTCCAGTTTGAGTGTTTGTTGCAGCTCGTTTCAGTCACTAGCAGCAGCAAACTGAAAAGACGAGACCCAGGGATGTGTGCGCTTTGGGGACCTTTAACAGAATGTGACTGTCAGAACGGGTGTTGTATGTGGAGGATGAGGGCTGCAGTAGATATCTCAGATAGGGAGGAGTGAAGCCTAAGAGGTTTATAAATAAGCATCAACCAGTGAGTCTTGTGACAGGTATACAGAGAGGACCAGTTTACAGAAGAGTATAGAGTGCAGTGATGTGTCCTATAAGGAGCATTGGTGGCAAATCTGATGGTTGATTGGTAAAGAACATCTAGCCGCTTGAGAGCAGCATTACCTGCCAATCTATAAATTACGTCTCTGTTATCTATCATGGGTAGGATGGTCATCTGAATCAGGGTTAGTTTGGCAGCTGGGGTGAAAGAGGAGTGATTATGATAGAGGAGCAAGAATGACAGTGTACCGTCTAGCCATGCCCCCAAGTACTTGTATGAGGTGACTACCTCAAGCTCTAAACCCTCAGAAATAGTAAAAACACACCTGTGGGGAGAGGGGCATTCTTCTTACCAAACCACATTACCTTTGTTTTGGAGGTGTTCAGAACAAGGGCAGAGAAAGTGTGTAGACACTAAAGAAAGCTGTGTTGTAGAGGGTATAAATGGATGAGAGAGCCTCCTACTGCCTGAGCTATGTTGTTGATGTACATTGAGAAGAGCGTGGGGCCTAGGATCGAGCCTTGGGGTACACCCTTGATGACAGGCAGTGGCTGAGATAGCAGATGTTCTGACTTCATACACTGCACTCTGAGAGCGGTAGTTAGCAAACCAGGCAAAAAACCCTCAGAGACACCAATACTCCTTAGCCGGCCCACGAGAATGGAATGGTCTACCGTATCAAAAGCTTTTGCCAAGTCAATAAAGATAGCAGCACAACATTGCTTAGAATCAAGGGACACATCCATAACCTGAGCGGAAACCAGATTGCATACCAGAGAGAATACTATAGACATCAAGAAAGAAAGACGACATTGAATGTTCCTGAGTGGTCAAGTTACAGTTTTGAGTTAAATTGTCTTTAAAATCTATGGCAAGACTTGAAAATGGCTGTCTAGTAATGATCAATAACCAACTTGGCAGAGCTTGAATCATTTTTTAAAGAATAATGGGCAAATATTGGATAATCCAGGTGTGCAAAACTCTTATAGACTTACCCAGAAAGACTCACAGCTATAACTACTGTGAAAGGTGATTCTAACATGTATTGACTCAGGAGGTTGCATACTTATCTAATCAATATACATTTTATTAAACATTTAATTTTCCATTAATAAAAATAAAAAAGTTTGAATTTTTCTTCCACTTTCACATTATAGTATTTTGTGTAGATTGTTGACAAAAAAAATGACAATTAAATCCATTTTAATCCCACTTTGTAACACAACAAAATGTGGAAAAAGTCAAGGGGTGGGGAATACTTTCTAAAGGCACTGCGTATATCCGCCTCACTCTCAGACAAATAAGTAGTCCTGTTAGGTTTTATATAAAGAACTGTACAAATGATACATTTGTGACAACAATATATTTTTTTAAGTTTCAAAAAATGAATCCATAAAGTAAAATGAGATCTGCATGTAAAATATTTACATTTGATATTTTAATCATTTAGCAGTCTATTACCCAGAGCGACTTACAGTTAGTGCATTCATCTTAAGATAGCGTGAGACAACCACATATCACAGGCAATATACTATACGAACATTCCATTCCAGCTAAACAATGGATACATAGCATTTAGCAAAACATTTAAATAATAATAAACATAAAATCAATGAATTACAAATCTGAGAACAGTAATATTTTACAAACACACACGAAGGTAACCATAAGCAATCGTTTCTGGTGAACAAAATTGGTGGATATAGCGCTTTGGAACCAAACTCTTCAATTTGACCACAGAACTGTATTCGTCCCATTTGGAGGAAAATTAAACCAATTCAGAATATTGATTCTTTCATTTTACACAGGTCAGTGAATGGGGAGGAAAAAGTCTGCTCATGATAACATTGAACAAGATAATTAGTTGAAACGAGGTTGTCATGTCTCAAGAAAATGACAATTTCTGCAATACAGTACTTTTTGAGATGAATACAAATCAAAGGAAATGGCCGTTAGGCTAGGTGTATTTCAACACGTGACTGTCAATGTTGATGTCATGATGGAGACTTTTCAGCTAGGCTTCTAACAAAACTATAAACTGTTGGAATAGGTTGGCAAATAGGTTGCCACAATTTGTAAGATAGTCATAATTTGTATATTAGTTATGGTAATGATATATGATTCTTGAAAAAAATCTAACTTATAAAAATGCCTATTAGCTTGATATTTTGTAAAACTCAATTGTTTATGTTTTTGTTGTGATTTTAGTCATTTGGTTTTAAATAGCAGTTTTTATAAAACAATATGCATCGCTCCTTAAAAACGAAAAATGTAATAACGTATAGCTCCATCCATCACCTTACCAATCAAAGGGTTCGTAGTTGCAGATCGTGCTGTTAATATAATTTATGGAGTAATTTAGTCAATAAGGACACCATGGTTGCATTAAAAACACTAATTCTAACACTTAGAACACACCTTAACAAAAACAGGTGCACAGAAGACAATAGAAATGTATTTCATATAATTCATTGCAGTATTACAGTTAAGACGGCAATTCAGATTCCAAACATGATGCACACAATCCATCAGACCTATTTAACACAGCTTTGAATTCATAGTCATCTGGTAACTCTTGTAGAGGAAAACACATTCAAGCATAGCCTACATACATGCCATGACAATGTGACACTTTAACCTACAGGTATACATTCCCATTCATACAGTGCACAGCATAAACATATGGATACTGCCTGTATCGACTGTCTTTCAGGGTACTTATGTAAGAACAACCCCAATGTCCTCATAATGCACTTTTTAATGCACTTTTTTTTAAAAACCTGTTTGAATTGGCATGGCTATATCTAGGTAACCATAAAGCCTTGTTCACACTGGCAGTTTGAAGTGACTCAAATTCTAGTGGTTTGCATATCCGATTTGAATCCGATTTCTTTTCTACATTCTGAACAGTCAACAACCACATCGAATCAGATATTTCAAGCCACAGTTCAAACCACATTTGTAGGTGTTTTTTGAAATCAGATACAAATCGGATTCCTGGCAATGTGACTGATTTATTTGCCCACAAGTGGTTTTCAGACTGTTTTATTTGGCATAACTCGTTGCTTGTAAGCTACTCTGTTGACAGTTTGACAAGAACAAGTGGTAGCTAACTAGCATGTTAGTCATGTACAAACAAATTAGTGAGTATGCTAGTAAGCTAAACTGCTAGCTAGCTTGTTGAATGTTGTGGCTAGCCAAAAGGGCTAATTTTGAAAGTTGGGTCATCTTATCCTTTAAGGCTTAAAAGTGTATGTATACTATGATTTTGAACATTCAATGCAATTGGGAAATGTTCATGACAGGCACTAGGCAGGTTTCCATTGACCCAGGTTTATTGGAAAGCAATGCCAACAAAAAATAATTGCGACATGTGTAATGGCAGATATAGAAGACATTTTCTAAAGATGGACAACATTTTTATTCGTTCGACTGGTGGATTTTTCTTTTGGTCGAACTTTCTTTATTGTGACAAATTAAAATGGAAAACGGGGTTTTTCTAATAAATTCTGATTGCAGAATATTTTTTAAGGTACATGATGTCATCACATAACTATAAAGCTCCACAACATTTCATTCTAAATGCCTACTCAATTATTGCATTCTTGCTGGCTTTCAAAGGCTACCCGAGACATGAAACGGGTAGGTGGGATGGCACACAGGTTGTCACCAATGTATTAATGTGCAATTTGCCTAAATGGGTAATGGAAACACTTCAGCCACTACATTTTAATTTGACACTGTAGGTTTTTGTGTTTTTGTTGGGGTGTGACATTATGTCCAGCTGTTTTTATCGACACAAGGTTGTTCAATGGAAACACACCCTAGCCGGCAATTGCTGCATCTATTTTCTATGCAAACTTTCTAAATATTGACACAAAATCACTGGACAAGTTAATGGAAGCATAGCTACTGTTTTTGTCACCTTAGCTTGCTACAGTACATATCTTCTGAGTGAGAGGAAGCATGAGCACCACCACCAATCAGCCAACACCACTGCACACACAACAGTCGTTACTATGACAACTAGCGTAGCCATGTCAGCAAAGACTGCTTTGTCAGCAAAATCCGATTTGGTCACTTGTAACCTGCTGTTTGGACAGTCACTATTCCAAAACGGATTTGAAAAAACAAAACTGATTTGAGCATTAAGGTCTGCATTAAGAGAACAACTTGCATTTTTCTTGGTCTACATCACCATTAAAATAAAGTAAAAACAAACTAACAAACAAACAAACAAATGAAATAAATAAACAAAGGGGTACTGCCCTGAAGGTTACCAGTTGGTGACCACTGAGCTGTACTGTACAAAAAAACATCATGTCATTATGGCTGGGAAGGTACCCACTATTGTACTAGGGATTGGTGAGAGAGAGAGGGGGTACACAAGGATGGATGAATTCATCACACAGTTTAGTGTGTGTTCTCCAACCCCTCCATATCATTCTGTCTCACACACACAATCTCCATCCCTTCCACACAAGCACACACTTCCCAAAGTTCATCCGTCCTCCTCGTCACTGTCTCTCATGGTGATACCTTGGAGACCGTCGCCAGCCTTGACCGCCACGGTAGTCTCCTCCGTGGTGAGTCGGTTGTAGATGGTCTCATAGCTTTTGTTGTTCAGGGTCCCATCCAGAACTCCTTGGAGCCGGAAGTCTCGGTATGTCTTCTGTGGGATGAAACCAAACACAAAAACACACACAGGACACGGAGGCAATGGGTAACCGAGACTTTGTACAGTTGTAGGCTAATTCACAACTGGAAGAAACATTCTTAGAGCACTAGACTTAATATTTAGATTGAGGTACATATGTACATGTTTGGAAGGTGGCCTACAGCTGAATGGTTACAGTGTAAACTTGCACCACTTCAACAATGCACGTTACCTTGACAATCTTGATGAGTGTTTTCAGCTGGTACATGTGAAGCTGCAAGTTCAGTCTGTCTGTCAGCCACACACACAGAGCCTTCATGGAGCTGGTGTACCATTGCTGTGAACACGCACACACACGCAGACAGACACAAACAAGTCAGCTTATACATTTCTTTTAACCAAGTTACACTGTAGATAAAGCAACATGTCAAGGTACAATGATTCTATACACTATATCTGTCACAAGGTAATAAGGCTGATATAACGTGGTTGTGAGCATGAAGTAACAGAAGATATAGCTGAGTTACACTATAACAGCAAATGTAATTTAGCTAAGCCAGATGGCTAGGCATAGGCTAGTGGTTGCCAGGACTGTGTAAATGGTTAAGAAATAGTATTTATTCATATTTTTTGATTGAACCTTTATTTTAGCAGGGAAATCCCATTGAGATGAAGGCCTATTTTTCAAGGGAGCCCTGCGTGTACACAGTCATACAAATGTGCAACATTTACAAATACAACGCAATAAAAACATACAATATTTCCAAGCAATTTAAGAAAAGCAATCACATTCCTTAACACGGAGGTCCTCCATCAACAACTTGAGCTGCCCTAGAGGTAACAAAGCATCAAGGTGCAGATAGCTCTGCAGATCATTCCAGACATGGGGTGCAAAAACACTGAATGCAGATTTACCTACTTCAATAGATATCAATGGAACCATCCCTGTGATCGGGTCTGGTGACTCGTAAGTCTGCAGTTGAACAATTAAGTAAGGTACAGCGGAAGTTTGTGCAAGAGGGCTTTATGAACAAAAAGAGAGCAGCATGTCAATCTACGAGACTTAACAAAGGGCTAGCCTACATTCTGATATAGGATGCAATGAAGTGTACTGAACCTGTCGCCCATAATAAAGCAAAGTGCGCTCTGGTAAACTGCATCTAGTGGTTTCAGTGAAGTGGAAGTTGTATAAATGGTGTCACCATAGTCTAGCACGGGCAGGAAAGTTGACTCTGCTTTCTGCTTTTCAGGGAGAGTCATGGTCTATTTCTGAAGAAGAAGCCTATTTTTATTCTCAACCTCTTAATTAACCCATCCATATGGTTTTTAAATTATATCTTTCGTCAATCCAGATGCCCAGATATTTACAAGCGGGACACGATCAATGTGGGCACCATCCAATGTTGATATGCATAAATCATCAGATACATTTTTAAGTGAAATGGACCGCGCACACACACACACACACACGCACACACACACACACGCACACACACACACACGCAATCAGTTGATTAAGATGAGCAAAAAAGACTACAAAATAAATAATACAAATACTGAAGCTATATGGGGAAATTATATTGTTTTATATTGTAATATAGTTGCTCAGAGAAAAATATTTTGGTTAAGTAACAAAAGTAACAAGTAATAAATAAATCGCAAAAAGATAGGTGCCAAAATTATTGGCACCCCTGTTTTCAATAGCTTGTTCACCCTTCCCTTGCGAGGACAATGGCACTGAGACTTTTTATGTAATGTTTTATGAGACTGAAGAACACATTGGGAGGGATCTTCCTCCATACAAAATCTTTTCAGATCCTTGATATCCTTCCGTCCGCGGTTATGGACTGACCTCTAAGAATTTATTTGTGGATTGTGATGTGTGCTTGGGGTCATTGTCTTGCTGTTAGATCCACGTTTGGCCAAGTTTCAGCCTCCTGGCAAAGGCAACCAGGTTTTTGGCTAAAATGTCCTGGTGTTTGGCAGAGTGCAGATGACCTAAACAAGGGCCCCAGGACCAGTGGAATCAAAACAGCCTCATAATATCAAAGATCCACCACTGTATTTTACAGTATATGCGGCATATGCATCCTTCTTTTGAGGCCAAACCCACCACTGGTGTGCATGGACAAAGACCTTTGTCAACTCTGAACATTGCACCAGTTCCAATCCAAGTGTCAATAGCAAACTCCAGGTGTTAACCTTTGTTGGTTGCTCTCATAAAAAATGTAAAAAAATCTACCAACCCTTCCAAATAACCTATTAGCCAAATGTAGATTTGGAGACTTGATGACCCTAGATGAGAGCAAGTTCTGTCATTCTCAAATGTTGTCCCTTCTTTACCTCCCAAACCATCTTCCTCACTGTGCGTGCGGACAAGATACACTTGTATCCTCTACCAGACAAGTTTACCACTGTTCCAGTGGTTTTAAACGTGTTAATTGTTGCCCTGATAGTGGTAAGTGGTATATTCGTTATTTTCAGTTTTTTTTTTTGTACCCATCGCTTGTTTGATGAAAGTCAACAACTATCTTTCTCTTTTAATTTTAATTTGTGAGTTCTTTTGTTTTTCCTCAATGGTGATGGATGACAAAAGGATTTGACATGCGATTTACCAAATGTTTATACCCCAGTGGAACAGGAAGCCATGGCAGGCCCAAATACAGTTCCTTAAAAGATGAGATTCATTTTAAAAAGTAGAATGTTAATGCAGATTGAATTTTGTTTGATTTAACTTACAAGAATCTTTAAAGGTGCCAATAATTTTGAAATATATATATTTGTTCATATATTTTTTAAAAACTTGTTAAACAAAGTCTCTTTATCTGAGCAATTGTATTAGTATAAAATAATATAATTTCCCCTTTTTTGTGTGCTCATTATCTGTACTATTTCTTTTAGAGTCTTTTTTGGTCACCTTTAAGGTGACTGTACATCTCATTCAACTTGTTTATTACCACATTCAAAGAGTTTATTGCTATATTTCCTTCAATCCCTTTTTGTATAGAAGACTAACATTTTCCATTGACAAGTTCCACAACACCCTCTCCAATCACACCAGACAACACATCACACAAGGTCAAATGATAGGGTTTAAAAGGACAACAGTGTTCCATTAAAACCATTATACTTTCAAATATGCCAATTACTGAAGAATACCTGAATGTGTGGGTCTGAAGAGGCTCACCTCCTTGCTTTAAAAATAGAATGCATAATGTGTTTGTAAATGCCTTTGTAGTTCTATTACCAGGCTGGCTACCTTTCACACCTCCTCCCTGGCTACCTTTCACACCTCTCTCCTGGCTACATACAGTAGTATGCCAGAACATTTCTTCTTCATGCAAATCATCTCACAATGTTCTTTCAATTAAGTCACTGGTATAGTATAGTAGTGTAGGTGTATAGATAGCATATTATGTTTACATATAAAGTTAGCCGTTCTATATGAGGCTTGGGAGTTTAGGGGACAAAAAAACAACTGAATTAAGTAAAAGGCACAGTACACTGTCTGTGAACCCTATTTGGAGCCAGTGTGCCTCACTCTATACAGAGTTTGTTTGACGATGCGATATCCTACATTGAGCTCCCTGCTCATTGAAAGGGAAATCAAAAAAACTAGTGGGGGTGTTGGTGACTGAAAGCATCTGGGTTTCTATCAATGTCTTCTCAAGTGAGGACTTCTGACAAAGAGCATGACACTCTCTCCATCGTTCAGCCTGTCCTCTCTGATATTTTAAAGCTCCCTTTCCAGAAGAATCCATCTCATTTCACTTTGAGTATCGTTGGCTCCACAACAGCCAATAAAAACATTAATACCTACAACGAGAGCCAGCCTACTCGGTAACAGGCTAGCCACCCCCTGGCACTCAATGGAGCGAGCGTGAAATTGAAAATGGAGATGCACTTTAATTGAGCCGATTAGTGGAAGAGGGGGAAAACAGATGGAGGGAACAAGAGAGCGTTAACTAGACGAGTGAACGTCAGGTCGTTTGTTGTCATTAGTTCTCCTGGAACATTATTTATGTAGTTTGGTAGCTGAGTGTGTCTTTGTGGTGTTTCTGACGGCGAGATGTTAATGACACACTTAAGTGTCCCTCAGTTGACATGGTTAAGGGCAGAGTGAAGAGAGCAGGGCCACACCTGGGGGCTGGCTGGAGGGGAGGGCTAGTTTGTGTGGCCCCTGTCAGAAGGCTTTATCAGATGAATCTGGGAGATTTGTCCCCTAATATGGAGGACGAGAAGAAGGACTGGTCGCCCGCAAGGGCATGCATTACCCTCGTCATCAACAAAGGAAGCTAGACACTATCGTGGCTGCTCCTCATGTGTAGAAACACATACAGTCAGATCCCAATTTATTGGCACTCTTGATAAAGATGAGGGAAAAAAAGATTGTATAAAATAAATAATACAAATACTAAAAAGATTGCGGTCAAAATGATTGGCAACCATGTTTCAAATACCTTGCAATACCTCACCTTGGGAGGGTAACAATACTAAGCCTTTTCCTCAAATGTTTTCTGAGATGGGAGAACGCATTGGGAGGGATCTTAAATTATTCCTCCATACAGAATCTTTCCAGATCCTTGATATCCTTCATCTGCATTTATGAACTGCCCCCTTCAATTCAAACCACAGGTTTTTAATGGGGGTCAAGTCCGGAGACTGAGATGGCATTGCAAAAAAATATTTTGTGGCCAATTAACCGTTTCTTTGTGGATTTTGGGTTATTGTCTTGCCGGTATTGTCTTGTGGCCACGTTTCAGCCTCCTGGCAGAGGTAACCAGGTTTTGGCTTAAATATCCTGGTACTGGGTAAAGTTCATGATGCTGTTGACCTTAACAAGGGCCTCAGGACCAGTGGAAGCAAAATAACCCCATAACAGCAAAGATCCACCACCATATTTTACAGTAGGTATGGGGTTCTTTTCTACTTAAGCATCCTTATTTCAATGCCAAACCACAACTAGTGTAAAAAAGGCTCAGTGCCGTTATGTAAAAAAGGCTCAGTGCGTTATGTAAAAAAGGCTCAGTGCCGTTATGTAAAAAAGGCTCAGTGCCGTTATGTAAAAAAGGCTCAGTGCCGTTATGTAAAAAAGGCTCAGTGCCGTTATGTAAAAAAGGCTCAGTGCCGTTATGTAAAAAAGGCTCAGTGCTGTTATGTAAAAAAGGCTCAGTGCTGTTATACTCACAAGATGAGGTATTGAAAATAGGGTTGCTGCGGTCTAAGGCACTGCATCGCAGTGTTGCGGCGTGACTACAGCTTGGGGTTCGATCCCAGGCTGTGTCACAACCGGCCGTGACCGAGAGTCCCATAGGGCGGCGCACAATTGACTCAGAGTCGTCCGGGGTAGGGGAGGGTTTGGCCGGGGGGGCTCATCGCGCTCTTACTTGCCTCATCGCGCTCTAGCAACTCCTGGTGGCGGGCCGAGCTCCTGCAAGCTGACCACCAGGTCGTCAGTTGAACGGTGTTTCCTCCGACACTTTGGTGCGACTGACTTCCGGGTTAAGCGAGTGGGTGTTATGAAGCGCAGGTCATGTTTCAGAGGACGCATGTTTTGACCTTCGCTTCTCCCGAGCCCGTTGGCGAGTTGCAGCGACGAGACAAGATCGTAATTGGATATCACAAAATTGTGTAGAAAAAGGGGGTAAAATAATAAAAATGATAGGGTTGCCAATAATTTTGACCCTTATCTTTTTGAGAAACAAGAGATACTTGTTAAACAAAATGTCTTTATCTGAGCAATTGTACTAGTATAAAATAATATAATTTTCAAATTTTGGGAGCATACAATATAGCTCAGTATATGCATTTATTTGATAGTCTTTTTTTGCTCATCTTTATCAAGGGTGTCAATAATTATGGCTCCGACTCTATATGCATGCATGCAAACACACCCACACAAGTAAACCATACACACACATGCAAACACACTTAGAAACAGCTGACCAATACAAGCTGATGGCACCCAAAAGCAGCAAGAGCTACACTCATGCAATGCAATTACCCCCACATAAACAGACAGATAGATGTGTGCACATTAACACATCTATGGAGAGATCATCACATTTCCCAGCACACACAACCACAGGCGGTGAGCGTGTGTGTGGTGACATGGTTAGACCCTGACGTTGTCTCTCCTCCTAGTGCATGACTGTGGGTGTGTGGGGTCCATTAGAGCTGTGCCTGCCTCCTCCGTCTCCCATCCAACCCCCTCCCCATCTCCCCAGCCCCAAATGAACACTGCTTTACTCCAATCTGAGTTTCCACGTCAAGTTTACAAACCCAATCTTAGAGGGTAGCAATGAGGAGGGCTGTGTTTGCGTGTGTGTCGGATGGATGAATCGTTTTTTTGTTGTTGTTGCATGCATTGTCAGATAGGTACGTATGTGTATGTATGTGTGCCTTAGATATAATTATAATTGTATAATTGTGTATGTACCGTTATGTGTATGCATTTCATCTTATGTGCTGAACACTGAAGGTACTCTGTCACACACTGCAACCGCAGGATATATAGAGGAAGTAAGGGGGCCACACACAGGGCACCTCTCAGCATATTTCAATGGTAGACAGGTCAACAAAAACCCTGGAGGGGGGGGGGGGTAGCTTGGGCCCTGGAAGTAGTCACAATGGGGTACTCTCACTGTGAAACAAGTGTCCTATCGCACTCATCACATCATGCGGCCTCCCCACAACAATAAGAGGGTGCAAATGAGATAGGGAGAGGGAAAAAGGAGGGCAAATGTGTGAGGAAGAAATGGGAAGGGAGGTGCATACAGGTTAAGAGGGGTCCAGAGAAGAGGGGGGAGTTTGTGAAAAGAAAAGAGGGGGGTTTAGGAGGTCTAAGTGAAAATAAAATGGTTGAGAGAGGGAGATATAAAGTAGAGTGGAAAGCACTGGTCAGGAAAGGGGAAGACAGAGGGCTGAAGAAGAGAGAGAAAGGTGGGGGAAGTGTGTATAACATGAGAGGAATAGGGGTGCAAGGAAAGGGAAACAGTGGGACAGAAATAGCAGCTGGTGAGATGGAGAGTGTGTGTCACTGTATCTATGAGTGAAAAGGAACGAGAGTTTGATTTTGTGCATGTTTGATTTTGTGTGTGTCTTAGTGAGAGGGAGGGAGTGTGTTTGTGTGTCCACTACCGGACATTTAAGGTTTGATGGAATCCCACACACACCTGACAACGATTCACCTCAGAATAGGATAAATAAAGTGGGTGAAATGTGTCTCCTTTTCATGCTGTTTTTCATTCAACACCTACGTATACTGTACTGGCATCACAATACAGCAGATATATTGTCCACTGGTTCCAATTTCTATTGTGTTTAACAAAATTCATTAAACTATTTTAACATAGCGTTGTAAAAATGACAGTTTTCATTCTATGTTCTTAGTATGACGAAAACGCCTAAAAAAAGTAAAAACATATACACACAAACAGGGGCGGCAGGTAGCCTAGTGGTTCGAGTGTTGGGTCAGTAACCAAAAGGGTGCTGGATCGAATCCCCGATCTGACAAGGTAAAAATCTGTCGTTCTACTCCTGAACAAGGCAGTTAACCCCCTGTTCGCCGGTAGGCTGTCATTGTAAATAAGAATTAGTTCTTAACTGACTTGCCTAGTTAAATCAAGTTTAAATATGTATTTTTTTAATTGTCAGGTGAAGTTGTCTGTCTGTTGTTTGTACTATTGACTTCAAAAAGTACAGGTAAAAACATGAAATGCTAAAAAGCAAGGCGTGTGTATAGTATAACATTGTGTCCCTTCCAGGTTTCAATACCATTGTAAACTCAGCAAAAAAAGAAACGTCCCCTTTTCAGGACCCTGTCTTTCAAAGATAATTCCTAAAAATCCCAAAACTTCACAGATCTTCATTGTAAAGGGTTTAAACATGGTTTCCCATGCTTGTTCAATGAACCATAAACAATTAATGAACACGCACCTGTGGAACAGTCGTTAAGTCACTAACAGCTTACAGACGGTAGGCAATTAAGGTCACAGATATGAAAACCTAGGACACTAAAAAGGCCTTTCTACTGACTCTGAAAAACACCAAAAGAAAGATGCCCAGGGTCCCTGCTCATCTGCGTGAAAGTGCCTTAGGCATGCTGCAAGGAGGCTTGACGACTGCAGATGTGGCCAGGGCAATAAATTGCCATGTCCGTACTGTGAGACGCCTAAGACAGCACTACAGGGAGACAGGACGGACAGCTGATCGTCCTCGCAGTGGCAGACCTCGTGTAACAACACCGTCACAGGATTGGTACATCCAAACATCACACTTACTGGACAGGTACAGGATGGCAACAACAACTGCCCGAATTACACCAGGAACGCACAATCCCTCCATCAGTGCTCAGACTGTCTACAATAGGCTGAGAGAGGCTGGACTGAGGGCTTGTAGGCCTGTTGTAAGGCAGGTCCTCACCAGACATCACCGGCAACAACATTGCCTATGGGCACAAACCTACCGTTGCTGGACCAGACAGGACTGGCAAAAAGTGCTCTTCACTGACAAGGTGTGGTTTTGTCTCACCAGGGGTGATGGTCGGATTCGCGTTTATTGTCGAAGGAATGAGCGTTACACCAAGGCCTGTACTCTGGAGCGGGATTGATTTGGAGATGGAGGGTCCGTCATGGTCTGGGGCGGTGTGTCACAGCATCATCCGACTGAGCTTGTTGTCATTGCAGGCAATCTCAACGCTGTGCGTTACAGGGAAGACATCCTCCTCCCTCATGTGGTACCCTTCCTGCAGGCTCATCCTGACATGACCCTCCAGCATGACAATGCCACCAGCCATACTGCTCGTTCTGTGAGTGATTTCCTGCAAGACAGGAATGTCAGTGTTCTGCCATGGCCAGCGAAGAGCCCGGATCTCAATCACATTGAGCACGTCTAGCACCTGTTGGATCGGAGGGTGAGGGCTAGGGCCATTCGCCCCAGAAATGCCCGGGAACTTGCAGGTGCCTTGGTTGCAGAGTGGGGTTACATCTCACAGCACGAACTGGCAAATCTGGTGCAGTCCATGAGGAGGAGATGCACTGCAGTACTTAATGCAGCTGGTGGCCACACCAGATACTGACTGTTACATTTGATTTTGACCCCCCCTTTGTTCAGGGACACATTATTCCATTTCTGTTAGTCACGTCTGTGGAATTTGTTCAGTTTATGTCTCAGTTGTTGAATCTTGTTATGTTCATACAAATATTTACACATGTTAAGTTTGCTGAAAATAAACGCAGTTGATAGTGAGAGGATGTTTTTTTGTTGTTGCTGAGTTTATGAAGCAATACAGACTTAACAATAGCCATACTCCTTGCTATGTCTACAATAATATAAATATGTTTGTTGTTTAGCAAAAGGTTGTTTAGGTATTGGATTAGGTTGTTGACAACATGTAAACTATATTTAATCTCCAAATGTTTATTGAAAACATAAATACATTTGCACAATGAGCACTTTTCCTCACTCAAATACATTGTTACAATTAGATTAGATTCGCTTAGATAGCTAGCGAATTTTAGCCATATTGACATGAAATTACTCAAAACACCTCAAAACAAGACATGGCATCAAGAAGAAGATAAAACTAGCTGAAACGAGCCACCTACGATTCCCCACATGGCAGCTTCTTGTGATTGTTGCTAGCTCTCTAACCGTTCACAATCATAACAAAGCACGGCTTCCGGCCCCATCGATGCTTGCGCATAATTTTCGTGACGTTGCCATCCAACCCGTCTACAAGGTGCAAGTGTGAGTGCACGTCACGGTCAACACACTTACGTCAAACAGCTTCTCGATGTACATCTCCTCGTTGACGCGGTCTCGCAGGATGTCCTGGTTCTGCCGCACAAACGTTATGTAGGTATCAGCCAGGTCCATCCCTGGCTTCTGAGAGCAGATAGAGAGAGGAGACAGGGAGAAGAAGAGGAGGAGAGATGAAAAAAACACACAGAGGCGATAGATAGGGTTAAACATGGGGAGTGTAATAGGAAAGACACTATTTGTAAACTGGTGTGTTCGGACTTTAACACCTAAACAGAGAATGGCCATATTCATTGCCTTAAAGTGGACATCAGCAGTTGAAACAATAACAAAGCAAACTCCCCCCACCTGTTTCGCTAAAAAGCTAAGGGGCTGGAAAAATGTAACCATTCTCAAATTATGATGAAAGGGCTAACCATCCATGATATCAAAATGATAGTTTCAACCATGTTTTGAGGCTATACAGTCATGGCCAAAAGTTTTGAAAATGACACAAATATAAATTTTCACAAAGTCTGCTGCCTCAGTTTGTATGATGGCAATTTGCATATACTCCAGAATGTTATGAAGAGTGATCAGATGAATTGCAATTAATTGCAAAGTCCCTCTTTGCCATGCATATGAACTGAATCCCCCAAAAACATTTCCACTGCATTTCAGCCCTGCCACAAAAGGACCAGCTGACAGCATGTCAGTGATTCTCTTATTAACACAGGTGTGGGTGTTGACGAGGACAAGGCTGGAGATCACTCTGTCATGCTGATTGAGTTCGAATAACAGACTGGAAGCTTCAAAAGGAGGGTGGTGCTTGGAATCATTGTTCTTCCTCTGTCAAACATGGTTACCTGCAAGGAAACACATGCCATCATCATTGCTTTGCACAAAAAGGGCTTCACAGGCAAGGATATTGCTGCCAGTAAGATTGCACCTAAATCAACCATTTATCGGATCATCAAGAAATTCAAGGAGAGCGGTTCAATTGTTGTAAAGTTGCTTCAGGGCGCCCAAGAAAGTCCAGCAAGCGCCAGGACCGTCTCCTAAAGTTGATTCAGCTGCGGGATCGGGGCACCACCAGTACAGAGCTTGCTCAGGAATGGCAAGTGTGAATGCATCTGCACGCACAGTGAGGCGAAGACTTTTGGAGGATGGCCTGGTGTCAAAAAGGGCAGCAAAGAAGCCACTTCTCTCAAGGAAAAACATTAGGGACAGACTGATATTCTGCAAAAGGTACAGGGATTGGACTGCTGAAGACCGGGGTAAAGTCATTTTCTCTGATGAATCCCCTTTCCGATTGTTTGGGCATCTGGAAAAAAGCGTGTGCAGAGAAGTCAAGGTGAGCGCTACCATCAGTCCTGTGTCATGCCAACAGTAAAGCATCCTGAGACCATTCATGTGTGGGGTTGCTTCTCAGCCAAAGGAGTGGGCTCACTCACAATTTTGCCTAAGAACACAGCCATGAATAAAGAATGGTACCAACACATCCTCCAAGAGCAACTTCTCCCAACCATCCAGGAACAGTTTGGTGACGAACAATGCCTTTTCCAGCATAATGGAGCACCTTGCCATAAGGCAAAAGTGATAACTAAGTGGCTCATGGAACAAAACATCGATATTTTGGGTCCATGGCCAGGAAATTCCCTAGACTTAATCCCATTGAGAACTTGTGGTCAATCCTAAAGAGGTGGGTGGACAAACAAAAACCCACAAATTCTGACAAAATTCTGAAAAAGAAGGCTCAACACTGCAAATATTGACTCTTTGCATCAACTTCATGTAATTGTCAATAACAGCCTTTGACACTTATGAAATGCTTGTAATTATACTTCAGTATTCCATCGTAACATCTGACAAAAATACCTAAAGACACTGAAGCAGCAAACTATTTGTGTCATTCTCAAAACTTTTGGCCACGACTGTACAGTGTTTGTTGACATTTACTTCGTTTACAAACATTGGAGTAAAACAAGCTTATATTTTGGGTTCTGATGGGGTAAAGCAGTTGAACTAAGCTCATGATGCATTTATACGTTATATTCTTCAAGAATCAATGGGTACATATCATTAGTAAGGTCAAAAATTGATGTAGCTATGGCAGATTTCCCCTTTAAAAAGTCATATTTCCGTTGGAAAACATGGACACTTGAGTTTCAACTGCCGCATTCTAACAAATCCCCTTCTCTTCAAGAGATACAAGAGGTACGACTCTGCACACTTGCTGTCAGAATAACAAGCGGTGGAGCTGTTACCAACTAAACATTTAGTGAATGTCAAAGCAATCCTGGCGCCAGAGGAGAGAGGCCAGAGGCAGAAAAGAGGGTTAAACCCTCTTCCATTCACACTCTCTATGTCAGTTGGAGATTTACACTGTAATGCTATTGTAATTGCTTTGACATCTTTCACACCCGCTTCTCAGGGCCTTAGATAGCCCCCCGGGGCCTGCTGTCCTACTACAGTGCTGAACACGACACGCCAACCCCCCTGTGGAAAAGGAGCTTCTGTATGTGCAAAAAAAAAAAAAAAAAAAAAAAAAAAAAAAAAAAAAACCAGAGCACAGAAAACCCCTTTGACTGATGTTCTTCCACGGAGATGGAAGAGAAAACTGTGATTACCAACTGTAATTGTGGCAACCGAAGCGGAAGGTGGGTAACTGACCCAGTGGGGTAACTAGCCTCTGTGTGTGTGGCATTACCTCCGGTTGAGGTAGTTATTAGAGCTGGGAGCAAGTCAACAGGGGCCAACTGTACCCAGTCAGCTTTGCCGTGACAGAGGTGATTCTGACGTGACAGGGATGACCCTGATGTGTCAGAGGTGGTCTTGACCCTGACTCACTGTCATGTGACTACTCTAAAAATAACAGCTTTCCCACTTGGCGTAGTCACCCACTGTCTAGGTCACAGACAGGATTTGTTTGAACTTTGTAAGATGTAATTGTAATTCAATTCATGACCCTACACTGATAAACGATAAGTAGAGTAAAATAATCACATATTATTTCAAATTTTAGCAGACGCTCTTATCCAGAGTGACTTACAGTAGTGAGTACATACAGTTTCCATACTTTTTCCAATTGGTCCCCAGTGGGAATTGAACACACAACTCTGGCGTTGCAAGCGCCATGCTCTTAGCAACTGGGCCACACGATGTATGTGACCCAACATCGATAAAAACTTAAATCAAACCCTGTACAAATACAACTACATTCAACCCAGCAAAGCATCATACTATCCTGTATATTTCAAAGAAAGATGTTGTTCATTCATTGTCACATAACTGGGGTCCATTGTTTTTGGTTTAAATAGTTTTTATTTCCTGAAAAATAAATGCTCCCTTAAAAAGGATTGAACCGACCAGAAATGTGTTTGCAGCTACCATCATTTATGTGATTTTGCCGCTTAGTTGGATAAAGAAGACGCTGGAGGGGAAAACCTGAGGCACACAATAGTAAATGGTGCCGAGGACTCACCTCTGCTCATGCATCCAAATAGATATTTGTTGCTTGACTGAATGGCTTATTTTCAGTTGCCTAGCAGCAAAACAGCCTTCCTAAAATGTGTTAAAAATAAATACTGATTGACTCTCAAATCCATAAACTCATATTCCCCTCAAAATATCCCTAAATTTCCTCTATAAAACACATTTCACTGAAATAAAACAATGAGACAATGAGTAGAGCTTCTTTATAGATCACATTTTCCTTTGTGATCCATGATGTTCCTACATTAATAAAATAGGGCATCCAATACAGAGTGTAGAAATATGTTTCTCACAAAGAAATGTATTTCATACTGTAAAAATGATGTAACACAAAGTGACATGAATGTATTTAATCAAAGGTTACATTCAGTTCACAGTAATTCATATGGACCTTTGATGAGCTGTACTTCAGTGTCACAGGGGTTAAAGTACAATAAGGGTGAGGAGGGTGAGATGCGAGGTCAAGGGGGGGGTTGGGCATGATGATGATTGACAGGGCTGTCAAAAAACTGTAATCCAGTGGGTGGAGATGTTAAATCCGCCACTTCCTGCGCTGCAGTGAGTGACAGTATGAATTGGACAGGTGTGGGGCTGTGTGTGTGTGTGTGTGTATCAGGATTATTGGGAGTATCACTGTCCCCCCACTGCCCCACCTCACACCCCCAAGGCAGGGACCTCTCTATTCCTCTCTTTCTATCCCCCTTTCCATCTCTTTCAGTAGCTCTCTCCTTCTCTCCCTCTGTGACAAGGTGACAAAGCAGTGTGACAGGGAAGCATGGTAGAGATACAGACAGAGGCCAGGTTCCAACACTGCTACAGTCCAGATTGGGGCCTCGCACAAAATACACACCGGTCGCCCTCTGTCACGCTTTGCCCTCTTTCAAAGAACAAACTTTAGTTCTGTACTTGACTTGTAGCCAAACACGCTAGACACATACCCGCACACACACACACACACACACACACACACACACACACACACACACACACACACACACACACACACACACACACACACACACACACACACACACACACACACACACACACACACACAGTTCCAGACCGTCAACAATCCAGTGTGAAATGGAATCATGTCAAAGGGAAGGATTAAGAGAAAAGTGGAGGTGGTGGAGATAGACAGAGGGTGTGGGAGTGCAGAAGAGGGTGAAGGAGGAGAGGAAATGTGGAGCCAGGCCAAGTGGTGGCTGAATGAGAGGTGTACAGTTAGGGTGAGGCAGCCCGGTTAACCTGATGGGGATAAGCGCTGGGAGCTGTGAAGACAAAAGAGAGAGAGAGGGGACAAAAATGTGTTGCTGTTAATTATACACTGCCAGTTCGGTTTCCTACCCTGGATCGGTTTCCCCCAGGTGCAGTTGGGTGTGTGTGTGCGCTCGCGAGCGTGTGCATGTGCGTGAACCAGTAGGGTGCACTGCCAACACGGGGCCCTTGAACAGCAGTCTTCACAAAAAAGGAAGGGAGGGACCGAAAAGAGTTTCCTGCTAAAGGCCCCAGCGACACAACCCTCCTCTTCTCTTTAGCCCACCTGTAACCAGGGGCGTAGCAGCTTTCGGTTCCCTCCACACAAAAGCACAAGGTGGAGGTCACATTCTAATTTCAGGTGAAGGGAGGAGGAGGAGAGGAGATTTGACAGGCTCAGAGCTCTGGGAAAAAGTGCCAATAGGACACGTGGGATTTGCTGAGTCAAGGACAGGCGGGAGGGGGAGGACTGAAGAGAACCACACAAAGGTTTGGCAAAAGGCTTTTGCGAGGCTCTGGCTTGGCTCTCTTTATCAAACGTTTACAGGCTACCCATGGATTCTGAAAAGCGTGTGCTTGGTTATCATAGAGTGAAACCACATCTTGCTTTGGGTTAAGAGTAAGATTTGTGGACCGAAACAGAACTAAACCCAGCCCACGATGGTGAATGGACTGAATCTTGAACAGGGAAAAGCTTTTGATAGCTTAAGAACAATTAACCTTCTACTGCGGCAGGCTAAATCAGTGTCACACAGAGTGTTTTTCTTGGTAGTCTTAAATAAATCTACTTTGAAACAAAAGTATACACCTCACACACATGGTTAACACCAGCTGCCGCTGGTGGAATGTTATTAATATTTTTCATAATTTTGTAATTAATAAACATTATTTAAAAACTCTTGACGGAAATCCGGTGTTTCTATGTCAAACGATTTGGTTATATTTCAGTCTTCTGTTATCTTTTTTTTTAAGCCATAGCAGGACGGGCTCATTGTAATGGCTGGAATGGAATTAATGCAACGGTATCAAACACAGCAAACATATGGAAACTACATGTTTGGCTCTGTTCCATTTATTCTATTCCATCCATTACAATGAGCATGTCCTCCTATAGCTCCTCCCACCAGCCTCCCCCGCATTCCACCCATGAGGCCACTAGGTCATTTGACTGCAGGAAAGGGCTACGTGTCTAAACTGACCAAGTAATGACACCCTGGCCCAAATTTGAACAACCTACCTCAACATTCTACTTTAGCTTTACAATCCCTGACCACTGGAGAGTAGGCGTAATGTGCATGTCCTTCAGTATGTGTTGTTGCGTCTCTCTTTTGGTAATTGGAGGCCTTCCTCATCGCTGTTTGTCATTTTTCTGTCTGCTGATATAGAGCTCCTGCTCCCTGCCATGGCGCTGTCACTCATTAGTGTTGCTGTGGCAAGTGGTGAACGTCCATGACCGACACCTTGGAGAATCGCTCCAAAAAGTTTTCATTAGACAACTGTGGCAATAATTAGCCCCGCACGCCGCCTCAACCTTGAACGCTCTGACACACAACGGTGGTACGAGGTGAAACGTTAAAATGATGACAAATCTTGAACAATATGACTCAATGTCAGCTTTCGTTACGAGCGATGTTTCTTTTAGACAGAAATAAATTGTGCAAACAGGTTCATATGAGAAAGTAAGACATCTTTAGAAATGAAGGAGAAATAATACTCACTGGCACATCCACATACTTGGCAGCCGCTTTCACCTTCGAGGCAAAGGAAAGACACAAAAATGTTCAACTGAGCAGATTTGGTTGTAACAAATAAAGCGTCGCTTTTGTTCGCACTGAATGCACTGAAAGCGCTGCTACTTACCGTGAAAGAGAAGATCGAAGAAAATAACGTCCCTTCGTCATATCTGGAGAGCTTGGAGAGAACGGCGTCTAGAGGTTCAGCAAACTCCAGGGGAGAAGACAATCAGACATGTTAGTTTGCCATTTGTAAAGGAATATGGGGCATGAGTGCACAGCCTGAATGACTTTCTCCTGTTCAAATGATCTATGTGTTCCTGTCATCGTTTAATTAGAACATATTCTATCATATTTTGCATAGAATATGAAAATAAAAAGCAGGTGTAATAAAACCGGGTAAGGTTAGGATCAAGTTGCTGTAGAATGGAGAAGGAATGATAATGTGATTCTTAGCAAAACGGACATTTGATTTGAGGTGGGCTGACATATACTGCATCTATAGGGAGGATGTTGTCATTGAGCCTGTGGAGGATGTGCAGTAACATACTGTACCTTTGAGACCAGGGAGGAAATCATGTCTTTAAACGTGTCATCGATCAGGTCGTCGATTTTCGAATGGTACTGTTGCTGGGAAGATGGTAAGGAAACAAACAAACAAGCATTTTAAAAATCTATGAGGGAGATAAGGTGAAAATGATTCCTTCATCCTGTCACGCACGCACAAACACACAAGGCACGCATGGACGACCACACTCTCTCCCCTTCTCTCTACCACGCCTCCCCACCCCAAACATTCAGCAGAGAAAATCTTCCCATGTAGTGCCGCTGAGTTAAGCAGCTAATAGGGCCATTATGTGGCTGAATGGCATTCCCGCTCTCGTTGGAAGGCAAAGGAATTCGAAGGATACTTTTTGTGCTTCCCCACAATTAGAGCAGCCTTGTGTTTCTCTAAAGCACCGGTCCAGCTGCGGGGACCAAAGACTCTCACTAGATTCAATTAATCCGCCATTTCATGTCTCATAACCCCCATATTCATGGCTTTTTTCCCCTCCCCAAAAAACCAATGGCGCAGCCAGAAAGAGGTATTGATAGAAAAGAGTAAGAAAGAGAGAGATGGAGGGAGACGGTGGAGAGAAGAGGGAGGGAGAACCTCCATTTGCAGCGTTGAATGGCTGGCTGCCTTCGACGCTCGCACAGCAGCCAGAGAGTTCATCTCTTAGCGACAATGCCCTTTCACGGTGCGTCTAAAGAACACCCAAATTAAAAATTTCAATCAACAAAGCCCGCAGATCAGTGACAAATTGAGGGTGCATGGAGGTCACTATCGGCAGCCCTAATTTTCTTTTCACCTTTTTCTCCATCCCACGAAATGGCAGCTTCTTTCATAAACTGAATTTCAAGCGAATCTTAAGGACTTATTTTTTTTACCTCAATTAACATTGCTGTGTTTTCTTTCTGTTTTACAGAGGGGGCCTAATTGTGAGGTCCTTCTTCACATTAGAGAATATTAAATTGTGAGGTTTTTGCCATGTGTGCATCACACCCAAAAGAACAATAATGTATTTTAAAAACATTTAACTGGTAGCAAACCACTAAGAGTCACTTCCGCCAGTTTTTTTTCTTCCAAGGCCCGACTGACATTTTCAAATGCAAGTGCCTCATTCCAATGACAATAACAACAGCAACAACAACATAGTCAACAACTGATTATTCCTTAGACATAACAATCCTGGGGATAAATTGGTATACAGCAACACAGTCCTAATTCGCAGAGATGCTTTTGATGAAGATATTCAATCATACGCTGGGGAATGATTAAGTGGAAAATCACAAAGGAGGACATTTTTGGTCTCGTAAAAGTTTATGACGACTCCTCCATTCAGTGGTTTGAATAGGAAGTATGATGAAGCAGGCAATGGCAGACACCATTCAATGCACAAGCATCTGAAATGCCAGGATCTCTTTTGTGTCGATCGAAAGCGAGCACTCTGGCACAGACTGCTATACCCAAAGACATTCTCTGGTGAATGTGCGACAGAATGTTAGGATGTAGTTCACATTGAGGTCCCTTTGAGACAAGTCAGAAGTTACACAAATTGCTTAATGCATTTACAAGGATCAGAGGGAACTTACATGTGTGTGTGTGTGTGTGTGGGGGGGGGGGGGGGGGGGGGGTTCTACAAAGCTACATAATTTAGCTATTTGATTATGGATTTTAGGATCGCTTTAGTTCTAAAAACATATCAAAAATATTATTTGATGAAACATTGAATTTGGCCTTACTGCTTTTAGCCCATTGAAACACATTGAATAACAGATTCATACATGGAAAAACAGATAAAAATAAATCAAAAGGAAGTTTGTTTGAAAGTGTTTGTCCTAATTCTGAGAGATGTAAGATTTTATGAGATTTTTTTCAGGAATTTTAATTAATTGATTCTTTACCCATATTTAACCCCTTTTTTTTTGCACAAAACTACTATATATACTGTACTTCCATAATTTATTAAAACGGGTCCCGGGTCCTGGTCTTCAGACAAGTCCGACATGTACATGTTCTTGAGAGTCTCACCTTTCCATAGAGGGTCATATTAGTGTGTAGCCCAAACTGTTTGGACGCTACAGACGTTTTTGTAAGAAGAACGATTTTTGGGACGTCTCATGGTCTGATAAACATTGCTATAGCTTGGCTTGGGATAGCTTGGGATTTTCTTATTATGCTAATTAGATTTCCATTCATTTCCATTCACTAAGCCTAAAGCATTTAGTTTTCGCAGATTTTTGTTGTTGTTGATGAAAACATTGACTCTAGAGTAACTTTCATGAATAAACACAGTTCAAGTCGGAAGTTTACATACACCTTACCCAAATACATTTAAACTCAGTTTTTCACAATCCCTGACATTTAATCCTAGTAAAATCCATTCCCTGTCTTAGGTCAGTTAGGATCACCACTTTATTTTAAGAATGTGAAATGTCAGAATAGTAGAGAAAATGATTTATTTCAGCTTTTATTTCTTACATCACATTCCCAGTGGGTCAGAAGTTTACATACACTCAATTAGTATTTGGTAGCATTGCCTGTAAATTGTTTAACTTGGGTCAAACGTTTCGGGTAGCCTTCCACAAGCTTCCCACAATAAGTTGGGTGAATTTTGGCCCATTCCTCCTGACAGAGCTGGTGTAACTGAGTCAGGTTTGGAGGCCTCCTTGCTCGCACACACTTTTTCAGTTCTGCCCACAAATTTTCTATAGGATCGAGGTAGGGCTTTGTGATGGCCACTTCAATACCTTGACTTTGTTGTCCTGAAGCCATTTTGCCACAACTTTGGAAGCATGCTCGGGGTCATTGTCCATTTGGAAGACCAATTTGCGACCAAGCTTTAACTTCCTGACTGATGTCTTGAGATTTTGCTTCGATATATCCACATAATTTTCCCGCCTCATGATGCCATCTATTTTGTGAAGTGCACCAGTCCCTCCTGCCGCAAAGCAGCCCAACAACATAATGCTGCCACCCCCGTGCTTCACAATTTGGATGGTGTTCTTCAGCTTGCAAGCTTCCTTTTTTCCCTCCAAACATAATGATGGTCATTATGGCCAAACAGTTCTGATCTTGTTTCATCAGACCAGAGGACAAAAAGTACGATCTTTGTCCCCATGTGCAGTTGCAAACTGTAGTCTGGCTTTTTAATGGCGGTTTTGGAGCAGTGGCTTCTTCCTTGCTGAGCGGCCCTTCAGGTTATGTTGATATAGGACTTGTTTTACAGTGGATATAGATACTTTTGTACCTGTGTCCCCCAGCATCTTCACAAGGTCCTTTGCTGTTGCTCTGGGATTCATTTGCAATTTTTTCATGAAAGTGCGTTCATTTCTAGGAGACAAAACACATCTTCTTCCTGAGCGGTATGACGGCTGCGTGGTCCCATGGTGTTTATACTTGCGTACTATTGTTTGTACAGATGAGTGTGCTACCTTCAGGCATTTGGAAATTGCTCCCAAGGATGCACCAGACTTGGGGAGGTCTACAATATTTTTTCTGAGGTCTTGGCTGATTTCTTTTGATTTTTCCCATGATGTCAAGCAAAGAGGCACTGAGTTTGAAAGTAGGCCTTGAACTACATCCACAGGTGCACCTCCAATTGACTCAAATGATGTCAATTAGCCTATCAGAAGCTTCTAAAGCATGACATCATTTTCTGGAATTTTCCAAGCTGTTTAAGGGCACAGTCAACTTAGTGTATGTTAACTTCTGACCCACTGGAATTGTGATACAGTGATTTATAAGTGAAATAATCTGTCTGTAAACAATTGTTGGAAAAGTTACTTGTGTCATGCACAAAGTAGATGTCTTAACCGACTTGCCAAAACTATAGTTTGTTAACAAGAAATTTGTAGAGTGGTTGAAAAACGAGTTTTAATGACTCCAATCTAAGTGTATGTAAACTTCCAACTTCAACTGTATATAACGACTTTGGGCTATTGTAAGTTCAGAGTCACTCGCCTCAACAGTCCGTGTGTGCTGGAGGCAAGTGAAAGGTCAGGAGAGAAGAGGCAGTGTGGTGAGGGTACCTGTACCAGACAGAGGGAGATGGGCCAGGGCAGACGGTGAACAGATCGCCAAGTGGAATCCAAGAAGCCTGTGCAGCAGGCAACGGGAGTAGGTGTCACACCCACTCGGGAGAAGCTTTGATTTCTGAAGGCAGATTTCTTATAAAAACAGGGCTTCAAAGGGGGCTTCAAAGACCCCTGCCACTTGTTGGGCCCATAGACCCCTGCCACATGTTGGGCCCAAAGGCCTCCCCACCTCTCACTTCACACCTCAGTGCTAATTGAAGTTGTATCTGGTCTGTCCTAGCAAGCCTGGCAGCCTTAACTCAGCATGCAGTCCCCATAAAAGGAACATATTACATTGTAATGTACTTTATTTTTATTCTTGGATTTCAAAATAGCATCAGACCAAACACTACTCACTCAGTTCCAGGTTGGATGGTGTCCTCAGGTCTCTGCTGTTTGTTTGCTAGAGCACCCTCCGTATATATTGGAAAAAGGAATCCTTGGTAGCAGTAATCCCTCCAGGTAATTTTGGCCAAAATGAGGTAATAAGTTTGAAGTTTTGATCTGGAGTGAAGGCTATGCTGTGGAGGGTAGCATCCTGCATATGTCTCTGCCGAAAAATCAAAGTTTATCTAACTCTAAATCTATCCTTTTGTAAAAAAACATGTTGAAAAATGTGAGAGCTCACATGCAGCTGTGTGTGTGTCTCTCTCTCATCAAGGTGAAGTATTTAATTACACTTTGGATGGTGTATTAATACACCCAGTCACTACAAAGATACAGGCGTCCTTCCTAACTCAGTTACTGGAGAGGAAGGAAACCGCAAGGGATTTCACCATGAGGCCAACAGATACTGAGTTTGGTATCTGGAAGTTTATTAGGAACCCCATTAGCTGTTACGAAAGCAGCAGCTACTCTTCCTCGAGTCCACACCAAACATGAAACAAGACATATTACAGAACATTAATAGACAAGAACAGTTCAAGGACAGAACTACATGCAGTACCAGTCAAAAGTTGACACACCTACTTATTCAATTTTTTTAAATTTAAAACTATTTTCTACTTTGTAGAATAATAGTGAAGACATCAAAACTATGAAATAACACATATGGAATCATGTAGTAACCAAAAAAGTGTTAAACAAATATATTTGAGATTCTTCAAAGTAGCCACCCTTTTCCTTGTTGACAGCTTTGCACACTCTTGGCATTATCTCAACCATTAACAGATGTGCCATCTTAAAAGTTTATTTGTGTACTTTCTTTCCTTATTATAGCGCTTGAGCCAAGATAGCCCTATTTGGTAAAAGACCAAGTCCATATTATGGCAAGAACAGCTAAAGAAAGCAAAGAGAAATGACAGTCCATCATTACTTGAAGGTCATTCAATCCGGACAATGTCAAGAACTTTGAACATTTCTTCTACTGCAGTCGCAAAAACCATCAAGCGCTATGATGACATTGGCTCTCATGAGGACCCAGAGTTACCTCTGCTGCAGAGAATAAGTTCATTAGAGTTAGCAGCCTCAGAAATTTCAGCCCAAATACATGCCTCACCACTAACAGACACATCTCAACATCAACTGTTCAGAGGAGACTGCGTGAATCAGGCCTTCATGGTCAAATTGCAGCAAAAAAACACGACTAAAGGACACCAATAAGTAGAAGAGACTTGCTTGGGCCAAGAAACACGAGCAATGGACATGAGCCTGGTGTAAATCTGTCCTTTGGTCTGATGAGTCCAATTTGTTTTATTTTTGGTTCCAACCACTGTGTCTTTGTGAGATGCACAGTAGGTGAATGGATGATCTCCACATGTGTGGTTCCCACCGTGAAAAGCATGGAGGAGTAGGTGTGATGGTGTGGGGGTGCTTTGCTGGTGACTCTTTCAGAGATTTATTTAGAATTCAAGGCACACTTAACCAGCATGGCTACCACAGCATTCTGCAGCAATACGACATCCCATCTGGTTTGCGCTTAGTGGGACTATCATTTGTTTTTCAACAGGATAATGACCCAACACACCTCCAGGGTATGTAAGGGCTATTTGACAAAGAAGGAGAGCGATGGAGTGCTGCGTCAGATGACCTGGCCTCCACAATCCCCCGACTTCAACCCAATTGAGATGGTTTGGGATAAGTTGGACCGCAGAGTGAAGGAAAAGCAACCAACAAGTGCTCAGCATATGTGGCAACTCCTTCAAGACTGTTGGAAAGATAATTCCTCACAAAGCCGGTTGAGAGAATGCCAAGAGTATGCAAAGCTGTCATATAAAATATATTTTGATTTGTTTAACACTTTTTTTGGATACTACATGATTCCATATGTGTTATTTCATAGTTTTGTAGAAAATAGTCAAAATAAAGAAAAACCATTGAATGAGTAGGTGTGTCCAAACTTTTGATTGATACTGTACATTTAGAAATTGCACAGATAGCCTACATATTAATACATACACACAAAGAATCTAGGTCGATTAAAAACCTTTTGGTGTTAGGGGGCAGTATTTTCATTTTTGGGAAAAAAACGTTCCCGTTTTAAACGGGATATTTTGTCAGGAAAATATGCTAGAATATGCATATAATTGACAGCTTTGGATAGAAAACACTCTAACGTTTCCAAAACTGTAAATATATTGTCTGTGAGTATAACAGAACTGATGTTGCAGGCGAAAGCCTGAGAAAAATCCAATCCGGAAGTGCCCCAGGTTTTGAAAGCGCTGCGTTCCAATGACTCCCTATTCAGCTGTGAATGTACCATCAACGAGCTTATGCTTTCTACGTATTCCCCAAGGTGTCTACAGCATTGTGACGTAGTTTTACGCATTTCTGTCGAAGAATAGCCGTAGGCGGCCACATTGCGTAAGTGGTCACATGGTGGCTCCGAGAGAGATTCTCGTAAAATACAGAGGTAGCCATTACTCCAATCGGTCCTAGTGAAAAACGAATTGTCTCGACGGATATATTATCGAATAGATATTAGAAAAACACCTTGAGGATGGATTCTAAACAACGTTTGCCATGTTTCTGTCGATATTATGGAGCGAATTTGGAATATTTTTCGGCGTTGTGGTGACCGCAATTTCCGGGCGATTTCTCAGCCAAACGTGAAGAACAAACGGAGCTATTTCGCCTACAAAAACAATATTTTGGGAAAAAATGAACTTTGGCTGTCTACCTGGGAGTCTCGTGAGTGAAAACATCCGAAGTTCATTAAAGGTAAACGATTTAATTTGATTGCTTTTCTGATTTCCGTGACAAGGTTGCCTGCTGCTAGCAAGGCATAATGCTATGCTAGGCTATGATAAACGTACACAAATGCTTGTCTAGCGTTGGCTGTAAAGCATATTTTGAAAATCTGAGATGACAGGGTGATTAACAAAAGGCTAAGCTGTGTTCCAATATATTTCACTTGTGATTTTCATGAATAGGAATATTTTCTAGGAAGATTTATGTCCGTTGCGTTATGCTAATTAGTGTCAGATGATGACAACGGTCCCATTCATGGGACGGGGTGTCACTACAGAGGCATTGTGCAGTGAGGAGTGTTGCTTGATCTCTGTTTTTTTAAACCAGGTTTGCTGGTTTTCCCTTCATTCCTTAAAATTAAATTATTGATCTTGGCTTCATAATACAGTTTTCTTTTTGTTGAGTTTAGTCACATCATTTCTCAATTTGCAGTTAATCAGCCAGTCAGGTGCATGTTTATCAATAATTGGAAGAAGCAATTTCATAGATTCATCAAGTGCATAGTCTGAATGCTCACAAATATTAATAACACATTTTTTAAAATCATCCACATACAGTGCCTTGCGAAAGTATTCGGCCCCTTTGAACTTTGCGACCTTTTGCCACATTTCAGGCTTCAAACATAAAGATATAAAACTGTATTTTTTTGTGAAGAATCAACAACAAGTGGGACACAATCATGAAGTGGAATGACATTTATTGGATATTTCAAACTTTTTTAACAAATTAAAAACTGAAAAATTGGGCGTGCAAAATTATTCAGCCCCCTTAAATTAATACTTTGTAGCGCCACCTTTTGCTGCGATTACAGCTGTAAGTCGCTTGGGGTATGTCTCTATCAGTTTTGCACATCGAGAGACTGAATTTTTTTCCCATTCCTCCTTGCAAAACAGCTCGAGCTCAGTGAGGTTGGATGGAGAGCATTTGTGAACAGCAGTTTTCAGTTCTTTCCACAGATTCTCGATTGGATTCAGGTCTGGACTTTGACTTGGCCATTCTAACACCTGGATATGTTTATTTTTGAACCATTCCATTGTAGATTTTGCTTTATGTTTTGGATCATTGTCTTGTTGGAAGACAAATCTCCGTCCCAGTCTCAGGTCTTTTGCAGACTCCATCAGGTTTTCTTCCAGAATGGTCCTGTATTTGGCTCCATCCATCTTCCCATCAATTTTAACCATCTTCCCTGTCCCTGCTGAAGAAAAGCAGGCCCAAACCATGATTTTGCCACCACCATGTTTGACAGTGGGGATGGTGTGTTCAGGGTGATGAGCTGTGTTGCTTTTACGCCAAACATAACGTTTTGCATTGTTGCCAAAAAGTTCGATTTTGGTTTAATCTGACCAGAGCACCTTCTTCCACATGTTTGGTGTGTCTCCCAGGTGGCTTGTGGCAAACTTTAAACGACACTTTTTATGGATATCTTTAAGAAATGGCTTTCTTCTTGCCACTCTTCCATAAAGGCCAGATTTGTGCAATATACGACTGATTGTTGTCCTATGGACAGAGTCTCCCACCTCAGCTGTAGATCTCTGCAGTTCATCCAGAGTGATCATGGGCCTCTTGGCTGCATCTCTGATCAGTCTTCTCCTTGTATGAGCTGAAAGTTTAGAGGGACGGCCAGGTCTTGGTAGATTTGCAGTGGTCTGATACTCCTTCCATTTCAATATTATCGCTTGCACAGTGCTCCTTGGGATGTTTAACGCTTGGGAAATCTTTTTGTATCCAAATCCGGCTTTAAACTTCTTCACAACAGTATCTCGGACCTGCCTGGTGTGTTCCTTGTTCTTCATGATGCTCTCTGCGCTTTTAACGGACCTCTGAGACTATCACAGTGCAGGTGCATTTATACGGAGACTTGATTACACACAGGTGGATTGTATTTATCATCATTAGTCATTTAGGTCAACATTGGATCATTCAGAGATCCTCACTGAACTTCTAGAGAGAGATTGCTGCACTGAAAGTAAAGGGGCTGAATAATTTTGCACGCCCAATTTTTCAGTTTTTGATTTGTTAAAAAAGTTTGAAATATCCAATAAATGTCGTTCCACTTCATGATTGTGTCCCACTTGTTGTTGATTCTTCACAAAAAAATACAGTTTTATATCTTTATGTTTGAAGCCTCAAACGTGGCAAAAGGTCGCAAAGTTCAAGGGGGCCGAATACTTTCGCAAGGCACTGTAAGAGTCACAACAAAATCTTACGCACTACTTTAGGCCCAGCTTTTGGAACTTTGGCTTTAGCCACTATATCGCGATCCCTGCATCCAAGTTGAATGGCTGTCATAGGAGAAAACGGATAAAATAGAGGATGGATCAACAACATTTTTTTTGTTTGTTTTTGAAACACGGTGGCTAGGAATAACTCCATAGAAAGGCAGGAACCTAGGAAAAAACCTAGAGAGGAACCAGGCTCTGAGGGGTGGCCAGTCCTCTTCTGGCTGTGCCGGGTGGAGATTATAAGAGAACATGGCCATTAAGACCAGATTGTTCTTCAAGATGTTCAAACGTTCATAGATGACCAGCAGGGTCAAATAATAATCACAGTGTTTGTAGAGGGTGCAACAGGTCAGTACCTCAGGAATAAATGTCAGTTGGCTTTTCATAGCCAAGCATTCAGAGTTAGAGACAGCAGTTGCGGTAGAGAGAGAGAGACGAAAAACAGCAGGTCCGGGACAAGGTAGCACGTTCGGTGAACAGGTCAGGGTTCCATAGCCACAGGCAGAACAGTTGAAACTGGAGCAGCAGCACGACCAGGTGGACTGGGGACAGCCAGAAGTCATCAGGCCAGGAAGTCCTGAGGCATGATCTTAGGGCTCAGGTCCTCCGGGAGGGGAGGGAGAGAGGGCAAGAGAGATAATTAGAGGGAGCCTACTTAAATTCACACAGGACACCAGATGAGACAGGAGAATTACGCCAGATATAACAGACTGACCCTAGCCCACCGGCACATAGACTATTGCAGCATAGGTACTGGACACTGTGGCCCCATCCGATGATACCCTCGGACAGGGCCAACCAGGCACGATATAACCCCACCCACTTGCCAAAGCAAAGCCCCCACACCACTAGAGGGATATCAACAGACCACCAACTTACTACTCTAAGACAAGGCTGAATATAGCCTATGAAAGATCTCCTCCACCGCACAAGCCCAAGGGGGCGCAAAACCAGACAGGAAGGTCACGTCTGTGACTCAACCCACTCAAGTGACGGACCCCTCCTTGGGACGACATGGAAGAGCACTAGTAAGCGAGTGACTCAGCCCCCATAATAGGGTCAGAGGCAGAGAATCCCAGTGGAGAGAGGGGAGCCGGTCAGGCAGAGAATTCCAGTGGAGAGAGGGGAGCCGGCCAGGCAGAGACAGCAAGGGTGGTTCGTCTCTCAATTGCCGTGCCGTTCACCGCACCACTGGGCCAGACTACACTCAATCATAGGACCTACTGAAGAGATGAGTCTTCAGCAAAGACTTAAAAGTTGAGACCGAGTCTGCATCTCTCGCATGGATAGGCAGACCACTTCATAAAAATGTTGCTCAATAGGAAAAAGCCCTGCCTCCAGCTGTTTGCTTATAAATCTAGAGACAATAAGGAGGCCAGCGCCTTGTGACTGTAGCGTTCGTGTAGGTACAGTGCATTCTGAAAATATTCAGACCCCTTGATTTTTTCCACATTTTGTTACACAACAGCCTTATTCTAAAATGGATTAAATTACATTTTTCCACATAAATCTACACACAATGCCTCCTAATGACAATGAGAAAACAGGTTTTTAGAATATATAATAAAAAAATACTTTATTTACATAAATATTCAGACCCATTACTAAGAGACTCGAAATTGAGCTCAGGTGCATTCTGTTTCCATGAATCATCCATGAGATGTTTGTACAACTTCATTGGAGTCCACCTGTGGTAAATTCAGTTGATTGGACATGATTTGGAAAGGCACACACCTGTCTATGTAAGGTCCCACAGTTGACAGTTAATGCCAGAGCAAAAACCAAGCCATGAGGTCGAAGGAATTGTCCGTAGAACTCCGAGACAGGATTGTGTCGAGGCACAGATCTGGGGATAGATACCAAAACATTTCTGCGGCATTAAAGGACCCGAAGAACAAAGTGGCCTCCATCATTCTTAAATGGAAGAAGTTTGGAACCACCAAGACTCTTCCTAGAGCTGGCCGCCCGGCTTACTGAGCAAAAAGGCCTTGGTCAGGGAGGTGACCAAGAACCCAATGGTCACTCTGACAGAGCTCCAGAGCTCATGTGTGGAGATGGGAGAACCCTTGAGAAGGACAACCATCTCTGCAGCACTCCACCAATCAGACCTTTATGGTAGAGTGGCCAGACGGAAGTCACTCGTCAGTAAAAGGCACATTACATTCCACTTGGAATTTGCAAAAAGGCACCTAAAGGACTCTCAGAACATAAAAAACAAGATTCTCTGGTATGATGAAACCAAGATTGAACTCTTTGGCCTGAATGCCAAACTTCACTCTGGAGGAAACCTGGCACCATCCCTACGGTGAATCATGGTGGTGGCAGCATCATACTGTTGGGATTTCTTTCAGCAGCAGGGACTGGGAGACTAGTCAGGATCAAGTGAAAGATGAACAGAGACATGTACAGAGAGATCCTTGATGAAAAACTGCTCCAGAGTGCTCAGGATCTCAGACGGGAGCGAAGGTTCACCTTCCAACAGGTCAACGACCCTAAGCAGACAGCCAAGACAAAGCAGGGTTGGCTTCGGGACAAGTCTCTGAATGTCCTTGAGTGGTCCAGCCAGAGCCCGGACTTGAACCCAATCGAACATCTCTGGAGAACCCTGAAAATAGCTGTGCAACGAGTCTCCCCATCCAACCTGACAGAGCTTGAGAGGATCTGCAGAGAAGAATTGGTGAAACTCCCCAAATACAGGTGTGCCAAGCTTGTAGCGTCATACCCAAGAAGACCCAAGGCTGTAAATGCTGCCAAATATGCTTCAACAAAGTATTGAGTAATGGGTCTGAAAACTTATGTAAATTTAATATTTATTTTATTTTCATTTTTAGAAATGTGCAAAAAATGTTTAAAAATATATATATTTTTAGAACAAGGCTGTTATGTAGCAAAACGTGGAAAAAGTCAAGGGGTATGAATACTTTCCGAATGCACTGCATATATACAGTACCAGTCAAAAGTTTGGACACGCCTACTCATTCCAGGGTTTTCTTTATTTTCACTATATATTTTATATTTTTGATTATTCAAAGTAGCCACCATTTGCCTTGATGACAGCTTTGAACACGCTTGGCATTCTCTCAACCAGCTTCATGAGTTAGTCACTAGGAATGTTTATCAAAAAGTCTTGAAGGAGTTCCCACATATGCTGAGCACTTGTTGGCTGCCTTTCCTTCACTCTGCTTTCAAACTCATCCCAAACCATTTAATTGGTTTGAGGTCGGGTGATTGTGGAGGCCCGGTCATCTGATGCAGCACTCCATCACTCTCCTTCTTGATCAAATAGCCCTTACACAGCCTGGAGGTGTGTTTTGGGTCATTGTCCTGTTAAAAAACAAATGATAGTCCCACTAAGCGCAAACCAGATGGGAATGCGTATCGCTGCAGAATGCTGTGGTAGACATGCTGGTTAAGTGTGCCTTAAATTCTAAATAAATCATTGAGTGTCACCTGCAAAGCACCACAACACAATCTCCTCCATGCTTCACGGTGGGAACCACACATGTGGAGATCATCCGTTCTCCTACTCTATGTCTCACAAAGACATGGCTGTTGGAACCAAAAACCTCACATTTGGACTCATCAGACAAAAGGACAGATTTCCACAGGTCTAATGTTCAGTGCTCTGTTTCAAGGCCCAAGCAAGTCTCTTCTTCTTATTGGTGTCCTTTAGTAGTGGTTTCTTTACAGCAATTTGACCATGAATGAATGATTCACACAGTCTCCTTTGAACAGTTGATGTTGAGATGTGTCTGTTACTTGAACTCTGTGCCTTTATTTGGGCAGCATTCTGAGGTGCAGTTAACTCTAATGAATTTATCCTCTGTAGCAGAGGTAACTCTGGTTCTATCTTTCCTGTGGAGGTCCTCATGAGAGCCAGTTTCATCATAGCGCTTGATGCTTTTTTTGTCTCATGCCCCCTCCCAGTTAGGGGGAGTGATGAGCTCTACAGCAGTCTCACAACTCAATCGCTGGTTGAAAACTGTTTTCTGACCCTCCCAAAAGATAGAATTTATAGATAATTGGCCCTCTTTCTGGGACTCACCCACAAACAGGACCAAGCCTATTCTGCTGAGGAGTGACGGACTCCATCCTAGCTGGAGGGGTGCTCTCATCTTATCTATGAACATAGACCGGGCTCTAGCTCCACAATGGGATAGGGTGAAGGCCAGGCATCAGGATGTTAGCCAGCCTGCCATCTTAGTGGAGTCTGCCACTAGCACAGTCAGTGTAGTCAGCTCAGCTATCCCCATTGAGACAGTGTCTGTGCCACGATCTAGGTTGGGCAAAACGAAACATGGCGGTGTTTGCCTTAGCAATCTCACTAGAATAAAGACCTCTTCTATTCCTGTAATTATTAAAAGAGATTGTGATATCTCACATCTCAAAATAGGGCTACTTAATGTTAGATCCCTCACTTCCAAGGCAGTTATAGTCAATGAACTAATCTTAATGTTAATGTGATTGGCCTGACTGAAACATGGCTTAAGCCTGATTAATTTACTGTGTTAAATGAGACCTCTTCTCCTGGTTACACGAGTGACAATATCCCCCGCACATCCCACAAAGGTGGAGGTGTTGCTAACATTTACGACAGCAAATTTCAATTTGCAAAAATAAATGACTGCATTTTCATCTTTTGAACTTGTCATGAAATCTATGCAGCCTACTCAATCATTTTTTATAGCTACTGTTTACAGGCCTCCTGGGCCGTATACAGCGTTACTCACTGAGTTCCTGAATTCCTATCGGACCTTGTAGTCATGGCAGATAAAATCACATTTTTGGTGACTTTAATATTCACATGGAAAAGTCCACAGACCCACTCCAAAAGGCTTTCAAAGCCATCATCAACTCAGTGGGTTTTGTCCAACATGTCTCCGGACCTACTCACTGCCACAGTCATACTCAGGACATAGTTTTGTCCCGTGGAATAAATATTGTGGATCTTAATGTTTTTCCTCATAATCCTGGACTATCGGACCACCATTTTATTACGTTTGCAATCGCAACAAATAATCTGTTCAGACCCCAACCAAGGAGCAACAAAAACTATCTAACTGAGGAACTAAATTTTACCTTGTGTAATACTCTAGATGCAGTCGCACCCCTAAAACAAAAAACATTTTCATAAGAAACTAGCTCCCTGGTATACAGAAAATACCCAAGCCCAGAAGCAAGCTTCCAGAAGATTGGAACGGAAATGGCGCTACACCAAACTGGAAGTCTTCCGATTAGCTTGGAAAGACAGTACCGTGCAGCTTTGAAGAGCCCTCACTGCTGCTTGATTATCCTATTTTTCCAAATTAATTGAGGAGAATAAGAACAATCCAACATTTATTTTTGATACTGTTGCAAAGCCAACTAAAAAGCAGTATTCCCCAAGAGAGGATGGCTTTCACAGCAGTGATAAATTCATTAACTTCTTTGACGAAAAGATCATGATCATTAGAAAGCAAATTATGGACTCCTCTTTAAATCTGCGTATTTCTCAAAAGCTCAGTTGTCCTGAGTCTGCACAACACTGCCAGGACCTAGGATCAAGGGAGACACTGAAGTTTTTTTAACATTATATCTCTTGACACATTGATGAAAACAGTCAAGGCCTCTAACCCTTCAAGCTACATTCTGGACCCTATTCCAACTAAACTACTGAAAGAGCTGCTTCCTGCCCTCCTATGTTGAACATAATAAACGCCTCTGTCTCCACCGGATGTGTACCAAACTCACTAAAAGTGGCAGTAATAGTCTCTCTTGAAAAAGCCAAAGCCAAAACTATCGGCCTGTATCGAATCTCCCATTTCTCTCAAAATGTTTTGAAAAAGCTGTTGCGCAGCAACTCACTGCCTTCCTGAAGACAAACAATATATACGAAACTCTTCAGTCTGGTTTTAGGCAACATCATAGCACAGAGACTGTACTTGTGAAGGTGGTAATTACCTTTTAATGGCGTCAGACCAAGGCTCTGCATCTGTCCTCGTGCTCTTAGACCTTAGTTTTGCTTTTTATACCATCGATCACCACAATCTTTTGGAGAGATTGGAAACCCAAATTGGTCTACACAAACAATTTCTGGCCTGGTTTAGATCTTATCTGTCGAAAAGATATCAGTTTGTCTCTGTGGATGGTTTGTCCTCTGACAAATCAACTGTAAATTTCGGTATTTCTCAAGGTTCCGTTTTTGGACCACTATTGTTTTCACTATATATTTTACCTCTTGGTGATGTCATTCGGAAACATAATGTTAACTTTCCCCGCTATGTGGACGATACGCAGCTGTACATTTCGATGAAACATGGTGAAGCCCCGAAATTGCCATCCCTGGAAAACCTGTGTTTCAGACATAAGGAAGTTGATGGCGGCAAATGTTTTACTTTTAAACTTGGACAAAACAGAGACGCTAGTTCTAGGTCCCAAGAAACAATGAGATCTTCTGTTGGATCTGACAATTCATCTTGAAGGTTATACAGTTGCCTCAAATAAAACTGTGTAGGACCTCGGCATTATTCTTCGATCATATTACTTCAGTGCTAGCCTCTCAGTCCACCGGGCTTCCTGTTACGGCTAGGGCTGATTTCAAGGTTTTACTGCCAACCTACAAAGCATTACATGTGCTTGTTCCTACCTATCTCTCCAATTTGGTCTTGCCGTAAACACCTACACGTACGTTACGGTCACAAGACGCAGGCCTCCTTATTGTTCCTAGAATTTCTAAGCAAACAGCTGGAGGCAGGGCTTTCTCCTATAGAGCTCCATTTTTATGGAATGGTCTGCCTATCCATGTGAGAGACACAGACTCCGTCTCGACCTTTAAATCTTTATTGAAGACTAATCTCTTCAGTAGGTCCTATGATTGAGTAGTCTGGCCCAGGGGTGTGAAGGTGAATGGAAAGGCACTGGAGCGACGAACTGCCCTTACTGTCTCTGCCTGGCCAGTTCCCCTCTCTCCACTGGGATTCTCTACCTCTAACCCTGAGTCACTGGCTTACTCCTGCTTTTCATTGCCGTCCCAAGGAGGAGTGCATCACTTGAGTGGGTTGAGTCACTTAAGTGATCTTCCTGTCTGGGTTGGCGCCCCCCTCGGGTTCGTGTCGTGGGGAAGATCTTCATGGCCTATACTCGGCCTTGTCTCAGGGTAGTAAGTTGGTGGTTTGGAGATATCCCTCTAGTGGTGTGGGGGATGTGCTTTGCAAAGTGGGTGGGGTTATATCCTGCCTGGTTGGCCCTGTCCGGGGGTATCGTTGGACGGGGCCACAGTGTCTCCCTGACCCTTCCTCTCTCAGCCTCCAGTATTTATGCTGCAATAGTTTATGTGTCGGGGGGCTAGTATCAGTCTGTATTTCTCCTGTCTTATCCAGTGTCCTGTGTGAATTTATGTATGCTCCCTCTAACTCTCTCTCTCTCTTTCTCTCTTCTGTCGGAGGACCTGAGCCGTAGGACCATGCCTCAGGTCTACCTGGCCGATGACTCCTTGTTGTCCCCAGTCCACCTGGTCGTACTGCTGCTCCAGTTTCAACTGTTCTGCCTGCGGCTATGGAACCCTGACCTGTTCACTGGACGTGCTACCTTGTCCCGGACCTGCTGTTTTTCGTCTCTCTCTCTCTCTCTCTACCGCACCTGCTGTCTCTAACTCTGAATGCTTGGCTATGAAAAGCCAACTGACACTTATTCCTGAGGTACTGACCTGTTGCACCCTCTACAAACACTGTGATTATTATTTGACACTGCCGGTCAACTATGAACGTTTGAACATCTTGAAGAACAATCTGGTCTTAATGGCCATGTTCTCTTATAATCTCCACCCGGCACAGCCAGAAGAGGACTGGCCACCCCTCAGAGCCTGGTTCCTCTCTAGGTTTCTTCCTAGGTTCCTGCCTTTCTAGGGAGTTTTTCCTAGCCACCGTGCTTCTACATCTGCATTGCTTGCTGTTTGGGGTTTTAGGCTGGGCTTCTGTATAGTACTTTGTGACATCGGCTGAAGTAAAAAGGGCTTCATAAATACATTTGATTGGTTGAACTTATTGGCTCAAATGCATTGAGAAGGAAATAAATTCCACAGATTAACTTTTAACAAGGCACACCTGTTAATTGAAATGTATTCCAGGTGACTACCTCATCAAGCTGGTAGAGCGAATCCTAAGAGTGTACAAAGCTGTCATCAAGGCAAAGGGAGGCTACTTTGAAGAATGTGCTAGAATTCCTTAGAAAAATTAATTTACAAGTAATCTGCATTTTAAGAAACAGGAATTTCATGTAAATGATCCAAGGTGAGTGGATAAATATATATTTTTTTGACATGTAGCTAGATCAAAAATAACAACATTTTAATCCGCTACGCTAAATCATCAACGGTTCAGACGCTGTATAGATAATGATCTTGAACTGTATTTTGCACAGGTGAAACAACACCTTATCACATCATAACCACATCAACTGTCGATAATTAATGCACTAACTCAATTAGTTCCAATCCAAATTGGAATCTGTAGAGCACACTGAGTGTACACACCTGAGTGTGTCTGTTCGGCGATGAATAAACATCCTCAGGGACTTGTGGAGCTGAAGGCTAAAAGGGACAGTGAGCTTAGCTCTCTGTAGAGACACTGTAAATGGTCGCTGGGTAGCGGAGGGTTAGCCTTTAGCACCGTGAAATGCTGTAATGGAGAGATTGAGCGCTCATTCAGAAACATCGATTTAGAGCAGCCACTGCACTTTACCACTAATCTGGACAAGATATGAATGCTCCCATCGCAATGAATGTTTTAGCTGTCAAGGTAATATTACTGAATATGCCACAGACAAAGGGAAACACATGTTATTGAGTTCTTTAGGGAAACCCAGGCAAGGTAGGGAACAATATTTGCTTCTGTTGTTGTGGTAGGTTCAGTGTACTTATAGCTGATTAGGGCATGTAGGGTTTAAAAAAGCAAATGAGGCCCTCCCCATTCAGTATACCCAGTATACCCATTGTTTGCTACACTCAATAGTTGAATACCCAAATCAAATCAAAGTTTATTTGTCACGTGCGCCGAATACAACAGGTGTAGTAGACCTTACAGTGAAATGCGCACTTAACAACAGTGCAATTTTTAAGTAAAAAATTGGTATTAGGTAAACAATGGATAAGTAAAGAAATCAAAAACAGTAAAATGACAGTGAAAATAACTGTAGCGAGGCTATATACAGGTGGTACTGGTACATGGTCAATGTGTGGGGGTTAGTCAGGCTAATTGAGGTAATCTGTACATATGAGGTAATATGTACATGTAAACAACCACGATTGACGTTAGTAGGGTTTGTGGTGGTTTTGCATGTATCGATGGAAATGTGTGGTCAGTTTGTGTGGTCAAAGAACAGAGAATAGCAGTTGAATGCGGCCGTACCTCTAGACCGGAGTCCAGCACACAGAGTTTGGAGCACTGCTTCTTGGCTTCAATGAGCACATTGAACATGGTGCATACCGACAACGGCACCCGGAAGTCTGTTGACTTGCTGGCCTTCTGCATCTTGGAGTCGAAAGCCGCTTTCGTCCTTTGGGTAAAAAATATAGTTTAATTTAGGTTTTATGATATGGTTAATTCCTAGGTGGCTATGGAAAACACTGTTCAGAACTCCATCACTAACTTCAGGGGCGGACTGGCCATCTGGCATTTCGCTCCATTTTTTGACCTGTGGGCCTGTCTAATTTGTTTTTTTTCCCTGCGCAAAATGGTAATTATCTTGACCGGTGTGAGGCCTCCAGGGAAAAAATGTGCCGGTGTGTTAGAAATGCCAGGGTGGATTTCTGGTCCCAGTCCGCCCCTGACTAATATTCTCCTCAGTAATATCTCAATTATAAACCAGGAATGCCGTGTCAAAAAATAGGTTGGGTAAACGCTGAACCCCAACCCATCCCAGGTGGTGACCATCTCCTGCCATCTGACCTTTTGACACAGGCCTCCATCATGTTGCTGGCCATGAGCTTCAGCCTCTGCTCCAGATGTTTAGCAAACTCAGGCTCGGGCCAGTGCAGGTCCATGACAAACATCTGGAGGGCGTCCAACTTCCAGAAGAGGTCCTCGGAGGTCTCCGAGCCGTTACTAGGGGTTTGGGTGGGAAGAAGCCAAAATAACAAAATCAGAGTAGAAATACTTTGTCTTCTTCTCAGACATGGAATACATGGGAGAAAACATCCAATACCCCCCCAAAATTGCAAGAACACACACAGACACACAAACAATTAAAAAGATCTGCAGTGTGCATTCACAGACACAAACTGATCTATTCACAGCTTTAATTACACCTCTACACAATTTTCCCTACATTGGTGTTCAGCCTCCAGATATAAAGGAGTGAATAACACAGTCCTTAGAATGGCATTTAGCCCTTAGAATGGCATTTAGCCCTTAGAATGGCATGTCTGCTGTGGTAAAAGTAGTTAAGTAAAAAATAATTTCAAGTATTTTTTGCGGTACTTTACGATTCATAATTTTGACAATATTTACCTTTCTTCACTATATTCGTAAAGAAATAGTGTACTTTTTACTCCATACATTTCCCTGACACCCAAAAGTACTTGTTACATTTTGAATGCTTAGCAGGACAGGAATATGTTCCAATTCACACACTTATCAAGAGAACATCCATGGTCATCCCTACTGCCTTTGATCTGGTGGAATTACTAAACACAAATGCTTCATTTGTAAATGGTGTCTGAGTGTTGGAGTGTGCCCCTGGCTATCCATAAATAAAAACAAGACAAGAAATGTTACTGGTTTGCTTAATATAAGGAATGGGAAATTATTTATACTTTTACTTTTGATATTTAAGTATATTATAGCAATTACATTTACTTTTTATACTTAAGTATATTTAAAACCAAATACTTTCAAACTTGTACTCAAGTAGTATTTTACTGTATGACTTTCACTTTTACTTGAGTCATTTTCTATAAAAGGTATCTTTACTTTTACTGAAGTATGACAATTGGGTACTTTTTCCCAACACTACATGTCTGGATGCATGAAGAAATAGGTAAACACTTCAATTGAAATGCCAATGTTCTGTCAGTTGTCAATAAACATTATCAAATGAAGACTGAGTAACACTGAGTCCAGGGCTTTGTGTAAGAGGTCTTTAAAGGAATACATCAGGATTTTGGCAATGAAGTCCTTTATCTACTACCTTAGAGTCAGATGAACTCCTGGATGCCATTTTTATGTCTCTGTGTGAAGGAAGTTAGAGGTAGTTTCGCAAGCCAATCCTAACAAGCCTTAGTGCAATAACTGGAAGTCTAGAGTATCTAATAGCATGCTAGCAGATACCACATTACTTAGCACTTGTGCTAACGCTAGTTAGCAACTTCCTTCAAACTGCACGCAGAGACATACAAATTGTACCTACGAGTTCATCTGACTTTTGATTCTTAGTAGAAAAAGGGTTTCTAGGCCTCCAGGGTAGGGCAGTGGTTAAGGGCGCAGTACTGCAGCGCCAGCTGTGCCACCAGAGACCCTGGGTTCGTGCCCAGGCTCTGTCGCAACCGGCCGCGACCGGGAGGACCGTGGGGCGACGCACAATTGGCCTAGCGTCGTCCGGGTTAGGGAGAGCTTGGCCGGTAGAAATATCCTTGTCTCATCGCACACCAGCGACTCCTGTGGCGGGCCGGGCGCAGTGCGCGCTAACAAAGGTTGCCAGGTGCACAGTGTTTCCTCCGACACATTGGTGCGGCTGGCTTCTGGGTTGGAGGTGCGCTGTGTTAAGAAGCAGTGCGGCTTGGTTGGGTTGTGTATCGGAGGACGCATGACTTTCAACCTTCGTCTCTCCCGACCCTGTACAGGAGTTGTAGCGATGAGACAAGATAGTAGCTACTAAAAACAATTGGATACCATGAAATTGGGGAGGAAAAGGGGTAAAACCTAATTGAGAGTGAAAATAAGGAAGCCTGTACAGAATACAAATATTCTAAAACATGCATCCTGTTTGCAACAAGGCATTAAATTAATACTGCAAAAAATACGTCAAAGCAATTAACATTTTGTCCTGAATACAAATTGTTATGTTTGGGGACAATCCAATACAACACATTACAGAGTACCATCCTCCATATTTTCAAGCATAGTGGTGGCTGCATCATGTTACGGGTATGCTTGTAATCGTTAAGGACTGGGGAGTTTTTCAGGATAAAATCCTAGAGGAAAACCTGGTTCAGTCTGCTTTCCACCAAACACTGGGAGATGAATTCACCTTTCAGCAATACAATAACCTAAAACACAAAGCCAAATCTACATTGGAGATTCTTACCAAAAAGACAGCGAATGTTCCTGAGTGGCCGAGTTACAGTGTTGACTTAAAGGAAAGTCAATACTGTCTAGCAATAATCAACAACCAATTTGACCGAGCTTGAAGAATTTTGAAAATAATAAAAGGCAAATGTTGCACAATCCAGGTGTGGAGAACTCTTAGAAACTTGCCCAGAAAGACTTACAGCTGTAATGGCAGCCAAAGGTGATTCTACAAAGTATCGACTCAGGGGTGTGAATACTTATGTAAATGAGATAAAGTATTTCTGTATTTAATTTTCAATACATTTGCAAAAAATGTCTAAAAACATGTTTTCACTTTGTCATTATGGGGTATTATGTGTGGATGGGTGAGATAAAACAAAATATATTACCCATTTTGAACTCTGGCTGTAAAACAACAAAATGTAGTCAACCAACAAAATGTGGAATAAGTCAAGGGGTATGAACAGTTTCTGAAGGCATGACATGTTCCTAAGATAGTTAACATGCCTCATAATTACTAAACACACCCAACAGTTCCTTATCACATCCGGCTGTCAGGCAGACTGTGACTAAGGAGACTCTAAGCTCACAGACAGATGGGTCTCCATCGCCACCTTCTCCCCGGTGTCTACCAGAGGTTACACGGAAACACATGGCAACCGGTGGCAGCAACCAGCATCCAAGTGTACAGCGAACCGGAGAGAGCGAGGTAGAGAGTGGGGGGTGGGTGAAGCGCATTCACTTCCTCACTTTTCTCACTTTGCCTTTAAAAGACTGTTACATTCACAAGTGGTGCGCGGGAATAAATAGTTTGGGCAAAATCCGTGTTGCAATTAAACGCTCGCTCATATCCCCCCCTCAGGACTAATTAGGAGCTCTCTTCTCCGAGCGTCCCCTCTCCCAGGGGAATGGAACAATCCCCCACGCCCGTCTGTGCTCACTAACGAAGTGCCAGTTTTTTTTTAATCTCAAGCAAGAAAGGGGAGGTGGTGGGTGGGGGCGTCCCGTAGGGGGGACATGGAGAGTGTGTGAGAAGCCTTTCCCAAACATCACAACTCAGCCTCCCTCCAGAGATGGGCACCCCTCGGGTGGCCCCATTACTGCCACTGTTTCTACGGGGCCCTCAGAAGCCACGTTGTTGAGTCTTCACTGTTCACTCAAATATCATCTGGTGGTCATACCAATGACTATACAACTCACTAGTTATTGATCAAATGCTATATGTTGTTTTACAACCACAAACACAGGAAAATTACTCCTGGTAGGCCATCTAAATTACGCTTAATAATCTTGCTTGCGGGGGATCATGTCTGCTCAATTATGACAATTGCTTGAGGAGAAAAGGGTCACTCGACAAGTTCTAAAAATTGTTTCATAAGAGTCACAAAGACCAGCACTGAGGTTTTCGAAAAACATATTCACTTAAATCCGTAAAATGGCTAAGCCTTCTTACAAAATATCAGGTAAATTAATTCCTTGCCAGCTGAAATAAATAAGAAAGGATACAATTTCTCATTCAACATTCATTAGGCATGTTAAACTCCACAATTCAGTCCTTAGTTGAGCTGTGAATTGACAAGCACACCTTAAGGTCATAATTAAAAGGAGGCAAAAACAGGTATCTCTTTGATACTCTCCATGTACAATAAAATATATATGTATACACAAATAAAAATACCTGAAACATGATTGGATGTGGGAACAAAAACATGTCATACATATTCCAAAACCGTTCCTGAAGAAGGAGGCAGGCTCCACAACCACAACATACATTTCACAATAGAGATGATGCTGTGCCACAGAAAATAACCATGCTGGGGAACAATGCGCCACAGAAGACAACCATTCTCACAAGACAACCATGTTTTTATCTTGGTATTACAGAAGGTATCAGTTTGAGGTCATCAAAAGGGGGCAACCAGTCCCAGGAAAATGTGAGTAGTGATGACAAAAGCCACCTGGATTGCACAGCTAAAAGGATCAGTGGTAGACAACAAAAATGGTTTTACTATAAACTTTGAAATTGAAATGTGAGAGCACATTTTCGAGCTGATCTTTCACATAAAAAATAAAACAAATGTAATAAACTAGTTCAATGCTTAATTGTACATCATTGGCAAAGGAAAGTAACACAATTGAAAGTTGTTTTCTTGAATAGGATACGTTTGACAAATGGCACAACAACCACAGCACAGTCCATGCCACATCGCCCCATTAGGTCTCGCGGTAGCCCATACACACGTGCTGTCACACAGCGGGCCCATCCAGGAGGGTGCTGAGAACCTGGGCATCTGTGGGAGACGGACTTTGGGCAGAGGCACGCTCGGTAGGTTGTTGGCAATTGTCCTGAAAAGAAATCAATGCCAAACCAAACCAAACAACGACAAAAAAAAGATACGACAGAGACAAAAGACAACAGAGTGTTGATTTTTCACCTCCATCTGGTGATAGCATGATTTAGTGCCTTGTCGGTGGACGTGATCTAGCCTACACTCATGGAAAACAAGGTGTTACCTAGAACCATAAAGTGTTCTTCAATTGTCCTCATAGAAGAACCCGCTAAAAATAACTCCAAGTGTAAAAGCCCATCTCTTAGACATAGAGCTTTAAATAGCCAAACAGAATGCAACAGATGACAACAGGGGGCATTTTCAGTATCGACATTTTGGTTTGCCGCCTTAGATTCCAATAGCAGAGTGTTACCATATTTCTTACACTTATCCAGTAATTTCAGATCTGGGTGCCTAGAGCCATGAAGGGGTAGGTTGCTCGGGAGAAGGGCACTTACTTGACGGACTGCCAGGTTTCCTGCTCGAAGCCGCGGTGGATGGACTGGGCGATGGAGGACTCCATAAGGTCTATGTAGCGCACCACCAGCGGGATGAACAGGTCCTGCAGGTGCTTGTGGAACATGCCATTGCACAGGTGAGCTGGGCGGGAATGAGGAAGGAAGGAATTCAAAGCTTAAGGTCGTGAATTTGGGCTTGAACATCTTTATACAGTTCTCCACCTTGATAAGCTAAATTGCTGTCCTTCCCTCCCGCAGTCCATGCTATGGCATTTGCATACAAATTCCATCTTCACACGTCCTGGTGTGCAAAGGAAGTAGGAGAAAAGAGAGGAGGAAAGAGACAACAAAGAGTGACACAGAAAGACAGAGGAAGACACAAACAGAGAAAAAGAGACAAATAGAAAATGAGAGACAAATAGAAAAAGAGAGAGAGAGAGAGAGACAAAGAAAGAGAGCGTAGGCCTCCTGCTGGTCTCTCAGGGCTTCATTAGTCCTAATTCCCCATCACTCTGTTCCTTCATGATTAACACTAGCCTTTTTACCCTCCTGAGAGACCACGGCTCCTCTCCCAACAAGTTCCCATCCCGCAACACATGCAGACACTAAAGTGAGCATTTAGTTAATCCTTAGAATACGTGGATATTAAGACCTGGTGTGATAAATTAAATATGTTTTGTTCACGCTACAAAACAATCATTCAAATGTGGCATTACAAACAACTAACGCTTCAATTCGGAATATCACGTACAGTATTTGTTCATTTATCAGACGATATCAACATAGCCTCTTTTCAGATTTGTGTGTGTTGAAAAAACGTTTTTTTTTACTCACATATCTCAAAGCATCTGTCAACATTGAAAATGTGGACATCCTGAAGGAGGTAGGAAACTGTCAAATCCTAAAAGGCAGACTTGACCATGCAGGTCTATAGCTAAGCAACTAAGAAAAATAGTTTAATTTTATCCTAACAATACCATCAGCTTTGACGTTTTCATCCATTTTACCTGATTTAATTGCCACCTAGATCCTATCACTTAAGAGATCATTATCAAAAACAGGGGGCCTCATTTGCATTAATAGTCAAAATGATAATTCTTTTGTCTAGATTTTGTTCAACCTATATTTTCATTACCTTACTCTTCAAATCAAATAATTGTTATGACAGTTGGAATAATTGCAAGATTAATGGAGAAAGTTAATAACAGACAATGAATGAAAAAAACAAAACAATAATGATCTTTGCCTATGCCTCACATAATGAGAGTTTTATTTTGAACATTATTGCCCTTGAGCTGTCTGTCTGCTCTGTGTGAGGCTTGCATAGACAATGTAAAACAACACTTCAGATGTAGCCAACTCTCAGCTGGCAATGAAACAAAGGCTCAGAGCAAAGAGTGAATCGGGGAGAAGAGAGAAGAAGAAAACTGAAGTATGAGAGAGAGAGAGAGAGAGAGAGAGGAAGTTTGATAGTACACAAGCGCACGCAAGGGCAAACACCTGGATGCCAGTGACATTGGCCGTGCACAAAATCGGCCTTGCTTACTAAAATGACATACTCATCATACTATATACTATTTAGAAAGTACTGTTTAGTATAAATGCATGTAGTAAGCAACACATACAAACATACTAGACTGATCCATACTTAGAATGCATCCTCTAAATTGCAATTGCGTTATTTTGCGCAAATTTTGTTCATATTGGTAGAGCACATTCTCTAAGCTGATTATCAGCTGATAATCAGCTGTTGTCAAACACATGTGGGTCTGAAAAGATGCTTCTCTTCCTCCATAGTGTGCAGTGAATTCTACTAGATGAAAAGCCAAAATGAGTATGACATCCTGACATTTAAATAATACTACATTTTCAAAATGTCACATTCTATGAAATTTGATATTTTCACAATACCAATCAGCATAAAATGCAGAAACCAATTACGGGTTTTCGGACACAGACACTGACTTCACACATGGTGGGGGTGGGTAGCAGGTGAAATCAAAACAAAATGAGATGAATGTTTCGGTCTATAACCTTTTATCAGAGTACCCTTTGTTTGTTTACGAGCTGCAAGTTATGTTCAAAGTACATTTACAAAAAGGGGAAAACTAAACATTTCTGTTTCCTGTTCATTGAGCAAAGAACTCAAAATGGAGGACACCCTGGTGAGACAGGTGCCTCAAACCGTGCTAATGCTCTCCTGTCTGTGTGACACTCCTCGCATTACAGGAAGTGAAAGGTGGTCTTCAGCTGACAGATGGCGTACGGTCAGCGCCACACCAGGCCGCTGACTTTACAATTGTGTTCTGACATCAGGTCCTAGCCTTTCTGCACATTACCTCACTGATGCTGATGTTAATTATTGTGTTGCCGACGCAGAAGTGCAGGAGCTTTAAGCGCAGTTAACCTCTTCTTCTAACGAGTCTTGTTTTCTGCAGCACTGCTGGTGTTAATTAGTGCTCTTAGTGGTGCGTACATTCACTGCGAAGTATGGGACGTGCTCTTGAAGACAGCTCAGGACAGGGAGGGGCTGTAGTCCGTGCTTTAAATACGGACAAGCACAAAACGGAGGGTCAGGGGACAAGACAAGGGAGGAGGTGGGGGAGGGGGCAACAAAATAATTAGAGGGAACAGTATAAGGAAGGGACGCACGCCACTCACGGTTACTGAACTGGAAGTTGAACTGTGCTCATGAACCAGTGATGTGTTGTAGGCTACGCTTTAAATCAGTATTGGGAGGCGAAGCAGAGGGTCAGAGGTGGAAGAAGAGGGGCACAGGGAGAACGGCGAACTCACGGTCACATCGCAGGAAGTTGTTAAGCAGCTGGAATAAGGGGAAGCTATCCCATGAGTCAACGGGCTGGACTTGCAGAGCACCATCTATGTCGACGGTGTAGAGAGACATGAACGTTTCTGCGTGCTGCGCCATCATCTCCGGCCACCATGAAATGGCCTAGAAAAGAGAAGGAAGGAGTAAGAGCAGGGTGGAAAAGGCAGAGAGAGAGGACAAAAAGAAAGAAAGGAAGAAAGAAAGAAAAAGAGGGAGAAGGTGAAATAAGGAAATATATTTTTTTTATGAAAAAGCACAAGTCTTCACAAACCACTATCTACTGTTTACGTGAGAGGCTCTGGTGAAGAATAGATAGACATAAAATGTAAAATGACACAATCAGAGGAAGATGGGAAAAAGTGACAGATGGATGGCGAGAAGACTGCTCTGAAAAAGAAAAGAAAATGCCATGTGCAAATCAAAGCAATCTAATGAAAAGAACCAACAGAGGAACAGCCAAATGGGTGATGGGTAGCATAAAGAGAGGACCTTGAGCGCACAATGGACTCCAACACTGAGGAAGAGATGCGAGCAGCATCATGACATCAGCCCAGGAGTAAGCTGCAATAGTACTCTACCCCAATAAAGATAAATTGCATATTGGTAATTACATTCTGCTTTCATATTAAGCTTTAATCTCCAAGCTGAGGCCATAAAAAGTTATTAGAAAGGCAAAGACAGACATAATGCGTTTTTAAACTGCAATCAAATCAAAATCAAATCCAATTTGATTGGTCACATACATATTTAGCAGGTGTTATTGCAGGTGTAGCGAAATGCTTGTGTTCCTAGCACCAACAGTGCAGTAGTATATAACAATTTACAACAATACACAAATCTAAAAGTAAATGATGGAATAAAGAAATATATAAATATTAGGACGAGCAATGTCGGCGTGTCATTGACAAAAATACAATATATTGAGTACATATGAAATGTAAACATTATTAATGTGACTAGTATTCCATTATTAAAGTGACCAGTGATTCCATGTCTATGTATATATGGCAGCAGCCTCTAAGGTGCAGGGTTGAGTAACCGGGTGGTAGCCAGCTAGTGATGGCTATTTAACAGTCTGATGGCCTTCAGATAGAAGCTGTTTTTCAGTCTCTCGGTCCCAGCTTTGATGCACCTGTACTGACCTCGCCTTCTGGATGGTAGCGGGGTGAACAGGCCATGGCTCGGGTGGTTGATGTCCTTGATGATTTTTTTGGCCTTCCTGTGACATCGGGTGCTGTAGGTGTTCTGGAGGGCAGGCAGTGTGGCCCCAACTGCACCACCCTCTGGAGAGCACTGCGGGGCGGTGCAGTTTCCGTACCAGGCGGTGATAAAGCCCGACAGGATGCTCTCAATTGTGCATCTGTAAAAGTTGAGTGTGAGGGTCTTAGGGGCAGAGTCTAATTTCTTCAGCCTCCTGAGGTTGAAGAGGAGCTGTTGCGCCTTCTTTACCACTCTGTCTGTGTGGGTGGACCATTTCAGATTGTCAGTGATGTGTACGCCAAGGAATTTGAAGCTTTTTATTTGAATCTTTTTTACTGGAGTTGGGCTGGTGGTTTGAAAGGATGATTAAAGTAAACATTGAGCTTATTGCAGTTAGGTGGTCACCCAGAAAGAACTTTCTAGCCAAACTGGACAGGGGTTAGCCCATTATGAACTGTCAATAAATACTAACTAGTAATATGCTAGCAGTTGGTGCCTGGTTCAAGACGGGCTTGCTTATAAACCTTTTGGTTGTTACATAATACAAATAGAATACTTTTTCATTTCATTTCTATTGTAACTAAGCTACGACAGTCAATATCATTGGTGGTAACTAGGCTATCATTAGTACAACTATACTTTATTTACTTTTAAACTGACTTTTTTTTAACAAATAAAATGTCAAATTACAATAACAAATAAACATAGGACATCATTACATGTATATTTTCTTCTTAAGACACATAAAATAACATTAAAGTAAAGCAAATAAACAAAAATAAGAAATACAAATCACTACACATGAATTGCCAGCGACAACAGTTTAAAAAGATAAAGTACCTCAAATAAAATAAACATAAAAAGTTCAGGCTCCACATTTGTATAAACCTATGATGTAAGAATACATAGTTGTTTCCCATTATTGACTAATTCTAGAGATTTAATAAAATATTTGAATTCAAGTCAAAAATGTATTGCATTTGGGGACAGATTTCAAATATTAGTTTTTCCACCATTCATTTTTCCCATAGGGAATTCTAGAAACACTTCAAACAAGGGCCGCGCTTCATGTAGGCCCACCCTGGTACGACCCCCCCGACAACCGTGTACATCTCTCCAAGACAAGGTAACTTCCATCAATATACTCGCCTGTACCCCCCCCCCCCCAAAAAAAACCCACTCTAATTAGCTGATAATATGGCTTTCATAAAGAACTACAAATACCATGATGATCTGGACGTGACTGCAGAATCGAGGCAAAGTTGTTGTCTGTAGCAACACTTTGTTGCTTTTATGAATTTTGTCTTGTTGCTTTTTGTTCTATGTTGCTCTGTCTGTATGCTACGTCTTGCTTGTCCTATGTTGCTCTGTGTGTGCTCACTGCTCAATGATTGTCTATATTGTAATTGTTTTTAATAACCTGCCCAGGGACTGCGGTTTAAAATTAGCCGGCTGGCTAAAACCGGCACTTTTACTGAAACGTTGATTAATGTGCACTGTAAAAAATAAAATAAACTCAAAGGTAAGAATCTCTGGATTAACTATCTAATATTAGCTAAATGTAGTAATGCCTAAATTGGCAACATTTCTTTAAATGGACAATTCTGTGAACTGTCGTGTGCAAGTTTTAAAATGACACAATACCTGTTAGAGAAGGTATCAGCGAGAGATGACGTGCAGGAGCTTGCAGGGATTTGTAGTTTTGTACGATGTCTACTTGTACGATGTCTATGCAATGTTTGTATTATCTGAGAGTAAATAGAGCCGAACATACTGACAAAAGTCAGCTATCTTACATAAAAGTAGCTTCTCCCAGTTCGATGCAGTCAAGACAGGTAATCCTATTGGATGATAAATAGCGAGGTTATGATAGCTATTGGTTTACTATAGGGCGAGTCAGCTTGGTTGGTTGCTGTCTCTCCCTCCCTTCTCCTTGTTCTGTGTCATTCGCTCACACTCACAGTAGCCTACACACACAGCACAGCCCCTGCTAGAGCATCACCTCTCTCTACCTCCTCTCCATCACACTTCATCAGCTCCGGTTAACAAAGGAGCGTAATCGGGCCAGGTCTGGATCCGACCAGGTCCATAAGGAACGGGTCTAGTTGTCCTCGGCTTCATTCAGAATGGGTCTCTATATATTTTGAAATGTATTTATGCATATCGTCTCCGGATGGGAAAGCCCCAGGTCTATTTTGAAAGAAGGCCTTTACAGCAGAGCCCACAGTGGATTAGCACATACATTTTATTGATTGCTACACTTAGGGATGGTACACCATGCATTTATTTGTGTTTTGAGCACATTATCGGTTTATAAGTTAGAATGTTAGCAAGCTAAATGTCCCTTACCTTGAGCTAAGAGCACGTGGGGAGCTTAATATGTTCCATACTCAATTATATTTAGAGCAGGATAGCAACCTACATGAAATCATTTGTAATATTGGTAGTAACCATCTGGATGTCACCGTGATATAGTCTACTGTTGCTCAATGGGGAGAGTTTGCACTACAAATTAGCAACACAACAACACAGGGCACAGTGTATCCTTCGCTCCCGAGTCCCGCTTGCCCGGCGCACTGCTGTCCTGCAGTAACTAACTTAGAGGGAAGCAGCTTTATAGTGTGCTTCTACACCTTCATTGCTTGCTGTTTGGGGTTTTAGGCTGGGTTTCTGTACAGCACTTTGAGATATCAGCTGATGTAAGAAGGGCTATATAAATTTATTTGATTTGATTTAGCTAATATCAGGCCAGGGATTTTGCAGTCCAATGAAAACGGAATGATTCTGAACACTCCCAAGTCAGTTTATAGACACAAGCATGAACTAGCTAGCTGGGAAGGGCTCATAACGACAACTGACTGAACTGATTCTGTTTGTCCCCCACTCTTGCTGCTCGACCATACATCATACATTTTAGGCACCAGGCGTGCCTGTATAGCCTCTCCCTCTTGTGAGCTAGTTAGTTAGGTAGTCTTGTTAACTCGATAGCTAGCTAGCTTGTTATCTATGCTGGTTGTTAGCTTGCATAACTGATATGTGTATAATCGTAAGGGACATTTCATGTTTTATGAATAATATTAAAATATACAGCGTGGGTGAGCTCCATTCCTGACAGGCTGATCAGATTCAATCAGCCTGCCAGCTAATGTCAGGCATCATTCAGAGCTTAAATGCCCCATGAGCGCATCGCAATCAACGCAGCCACAGGGCTCCTTGATGAGGTGGTTATCGTGCATCTGAACAAATGAATGGATGATGCGTGTTACTTATGATAACCTAGTGACAAAACGTTTTTGTTACGTAGTGATCATGAGATAAATCAATGGTAATCTCAACAAAATTAGGGAATTATCCATTTTTTCCCCTCCATATTTCCTCTCTGGACCACCGTAGAATTGAGAAGAATGTGAGCCCAACCATGAAGTTGTTGGATCATCTCAGCTACATATCCATTCGGGTGTCCATTCCCTTGAAATAAGCATAGTTCATTTTGCTGCATCGGGCATTCGTGTCATTTGCACTAGAGGTTTGATCTACATCACACAACATAGGAAAAGGTTGAAAAAGGTCCAAACACAGAAGGTCAAGCCAATGACATTTTCAAAACATTGGACTGTTTTGTCTAGGATCCTGTGTGCAGTGCAAGGAGTTTACAAATCTTAATGTCTAGCCATCATACATGTATTTACAAACCAAATCATTTACAGTGATTCTTCAACACAATCTTTGCTTAAAGTTCTGACCGGTCCTTGAGTATTGTTGCTGTGTGTAAGTGCGGTCACATACCGGTAAGAATTGTTCGTGTGCGACTCCATCTATAAGACATTTTATGTCATAATGGAACTTGACAAAGTCATCTTCTTAACTCTAAATTGAGGGGACATTTAGCAGTGCTGCAGTTGCTTCTCAAAGACTCCATCATCGCCATAGATGAGCTAGAGCATAATAAGAGCCAGTTCGCGCCCATTTTTCTTGCCCACCCAAGAGAGATGCTTCCTATCCTACTCAATAGCAGTGGTCGCCATGTGAGGTGAGAGAAAAGTGCAACTAGCCCAATGAAGCCCTCGAAAATAGCAATGTGGCATATTGATTGAAGGAGGTTGGTGTTCCTGTGTGTGTGTGTGTAAGGGTGTGTGTGTGTGTGTATGTGTAAGGGTGTGTGTGCGTGTGTATGTGTAAGGGTGTGTGCGTGTGTATGTGCGTGTGTCTGTCCGTCTGTGAGTGTGTCCCTGTCTGTGTTCTAGTGGGCGCTTGTGGCAAACAAAACACTAGGCTGGCGGTCAGAGACAGTATATGTCCCACAGCTATACCTGGCCTTGAGGGCTATTGTCATCAGCCTTTTCAGATGTGTCTTTTAAGCGCACCGTGACAAAAAAACACAATTAAAGAGTGACTTTGCGCCATACGCTTCGTTACCTATCGCCTTTCTCCTCCATTCGCACATTCACACCAACAGGCATCCTCACATAACTGTTGTCTCTAAGTGAGAGAGCGAGATTCCGATAAAGAGATGGAAGAAGAAAAATGAAAGGTATGTGACTGAAAGCAAGAGAGAACAAGAGGAGAAGAGAGACAGACAGAGAAATGGAAGGAGAGCGGGACTGAGTGTGAGGTGACGCAGCATGACTAGGGTTGCAACATTCTGTGAAGTTTCTACCAGAAATCATGGTTGGAGGATTCTGGATTTCCAGTTTATTCCCTTCTGATTCCGGGAAACCTCCAACCAGGATTACAGGAAAACCAGGGAATTTATTGAAAGTTCCTGGAATTTTGCAACCTTAAGCGTGACAAATGCTTTGCATTCATCATATAAATATGAAGGACATTGCTCCTCCAGGAGTCTGTGCTTTTAATTTAGGCTTAGCAAGCAAGGGATGGTAACAGTCTCAATTAGAGATTAAAAAGTAAAAAATAAATAGCTCTCTGTCTCTGTGTGTGTGTGGTGCGTGCGTGCGTATGTGTGCATGCACCAATGATATCTATTGTGATCAGTATAATGGTTTGGTTATCATGATGTGAATAATAACATCGCTGAATAAATGGATCTACTATGATTTCCTTTCCTTGAATCCATGAATTGGTGCTGCTTTCTATTGACACAGTTAATGGTTGTAATACTTCAGTTTCCTTCACACCAAGGAGGGCAAACGAAGGGCAGACGATATGTCAAGAAAGACTGACTGAAATTATTTGTACAGTAAATTGTGGTACAATAATCTAAAAAAAAACTACATCATTAGATACCCAAATAGCAAAATTAGGTACCATGGGACATAATATTCAGCAGTCCACCAGGACCACAACCTGTAGTGGGTACACCACGTTGCACTGTTTCTCAGTATCAACCATCTCCTCAATGTGAACCATGAACAGAGCTTTACAGGGTATGAGTGAGGTGTGGTATATGACTGACAGATGTTGACAGGCTTTGGGACGTAACACAATTTGATGGAAGTGGACATGACAGACATGAAGCTGGAGTTTTCATGAGATAAACTTACCTCTCTTCCCTTTCCAATTCATATTAGAAAAAGAGGGAAAGTGAAAGACAGAAATGAGAGAAATTGAGGGCATCTCTGGAATTTTCACTTAGCATAAAACACTGAAGAGGGTCATCACCGGTTTGATTTACACAAATGGCGAAATGGAAAGCGATCGTAATTCAACGTTTTGCCTTTGACAGCGCGTGGGATGCGCTACCTTGACTGGCCACCCACTAAAACTCCAGCGCCAGGCTCCTACCACAAAAGTCCTCATCTCATATGTGGTCGTGACAGATGCAGATTTGCATCCAGTTATAAATAGCTTTGTCGCTCAGAAACAGATGTTTGAATCCGCGCTGCCACTTATTAGGCAAATGTATGGTGTTTGTGGACGTCGCACCACTTACAATTGATCAGTTGTACACCGTACCATAAGAGTGATGTGTGCGTATGGGCTGTGGGCGTTGTTTTGATCTCTTCTCGCCAGAGACATTACTACAGTGTTGGCACTTGATGTATCATCTTCCACTTTGGCACACAGCGGCCATCGCAGACATAGGATAGGAATGGGCATCGCCACAATAAGTGGTCACTAGTTCTTAGTGAAATGATCAAGCAATTCCTTCTGGTGTGACACGGGCAAGAATCATTAAAAAATAGAAACCAATACAGCATTTAAGGTTGCATTTCAACTGAAATATTTATCTGTGACAAGAGTTGAGTTGTTGTGGCCGGGCGCATGCACACCGACTTCGGTCGCCAGCTGTACAGTGTTTCCTCCGACACATTGGTGCAGCTGGCTTCCAGGTTAAGCGAGTAGTCTGTCAAGAAGCAGTGCGGTTTGGCGGGGTCGTGTTTCAGAGGACGCATGGCTCTCGACCTTTACCTCTCCCGAGTCTTACCTTGAAACATGATAGTTAGTCTGGCGGAATGGTCCTACCTCTGAATGGTGCTCATCATTCTGCTGCAGGACCTCAATACAAAGTTCTCCCAGTCGCATCATGTCCTCCAACCTCTTCTCCGTGGCAGCTTGAGCATCAGCTGTTACATTAGCACACAGACATTCCAACACTGTGACACCAGCACACCGTATACACTAAAACACTAACCAGCACCCTGTATACTGTATTAGGAACACTGACAAACACCGCATATACTTTAACAAAACTAAACACAAACACATGACAGTGAAATACGACACAGTAACATCACCACACGTGAGCTGGGATTGCACATACCCTCGATCTGAGCGTGTTTGGTCAGCTGGGAGTAGTTGACAAGGGCAGCTTTCTCCAAACATTTCTGGACTACCTTCCTCATCTCATCAGGAGGAACCGGTGTGGTGATGTCCTTCATCAAAACCTAGAATTATCCAAACACAGTCATAAGCCTAATGCCAAACACAACAAAACAGACTACTAGATCCTTAAAAGAGTGACCCAAAACCTGTTTAGAGTGGAAGGCAACAAGGATATCCCAACACATTCTGGTCAACACAACAATCTGCAGTTTGAAGAATACAAAAACAATGTAAACTCAAAAAAATAACAACAGACTTAGACAGCAGACATAGCTTTCAAGCACAACATACCCTTTCTAGTAGGGAGAGTGTCGCTTTGAGGGCCCCGTCTGGTCGTCCAAAGGGGAAACAGTACCTGTAGATACAAGTGTGAGTGGACATCGCATCTACACCATTTTCAAGAAAGATACTGTGGAATGCTTGATGTTTGAAAGGACGCCAATGCACGACATTTCACAAAAAAACTAACATTTATTGACTATAGCCTACTGCATTCTTTGATTAGACAATGACCGGCACAAATATGTAGGTCAAAACTGTGGGTGATCAAAATCAAATAAAATTGTATTTGTCACATGCTTCGTAAACAACAAGTGTGGACTAACATCGAAATGCTAGTCCTTAACAAAGTAGTAGTCAGAAGTTGGAGGCAAATGCCTATGACCACACATGTATTGCCTACATGGCTCTCGGAACTCTGGTGATCTTGATTTGTTCTGTAATAATGGACTGGAAACAAGCAAATAGATGCTGACCTACAGGGTAATCTCTCTCCCAAATGGATATATCATATTTTTAGTGGATTTGAGGTGGTCCCTGTCAAACATGTCCCTTCGTGCGTGGTGAGGAATTACCAAACAACTCTTATAGCCCTTAATCAACTTCGCTGTGGTCCCCCTTAATCCTGAACTATATGCACCCCGTTCCTGTCTGCTGCATATTAGCATAATCCCAACATTGTCTAGGCTATTGTTTACTGCCATTGGCCTATCGTTGATGAGTGTTGCTATTGACCCCCGCTGCGTTCAACAGCCCCCTACCAACTTCTTGTCCCCATCTACCCTCTTTCCTCCTTGGGACCAGATGGAGGGCCCTTCACAGGCGTTGAACAAACCATCCTTCAAGGTCTGGATCTGTTTCCATGGCTCTGACATACAATGCAATAATGGTGAATGGCAGCTCACAGATAAAAACAATAATAATAATTTGGTGGGTGCTGAAACTTTTCCTATTTCAAGTGTGTATTGATACGGGAATTGATAATGTTTTTTTTTTGTTGCATATCTCAACTCTCCTGAGACACCATCGGAGAATGGGTTCATGACTAGGGTCTGCCATTATCAACAGCGACCCTGGACCAATTAGGGTTAAGTGTCTTGCTCAAGGGCACATCAACAAATGTTGCACCTTGTCGGCTCTAGGATTTGAACTAGCGACCTTTCAGTTACTGGCCCAACGCTCTAACTGTTACCAATATCCAATATACAGTATTTCACACTTGTTTAAATGTGTTGAAAGTTCTTATTATACTCAGTTACAAGTGCATTACTGACAAATATTATGACGTACCATCGTGTGTAATCACGTTAATCGTAGAGGAAGTCGTACCTAAAATGGATGATCTGGTTGTCCAATAGACTCAGGAGACGGCCTCTTATGTCCTCAAACTGTTCTCTCTCTTCCTCAGTCACTGTGCCCATTCCATCCGGCCTAAAAAAAATACACATACAAATTCTTGATGATCATTTCATTAAAGGGGCAATCTGCAGTTCAAACAACAACAAAATACACCCCAACACTTTTTGGGGTAAATGGCTTAGGGATGGGGTTGGAGAAAACTAACCAATCTCAATAGACTGTGCTATGGATGCAAGGGCTGACCATAAATTAAATCAAAATTATACTTTTAACCATGTTTTGAAGCTATACAGGGTTTGTTTACAATGCTATTGTTTACAAACAATAGAATAAAACAAGCTTATATTTTGGAGTTCTGATGAGGTTAGACAGTTGAACTAAGCTCATGAGGCATTTATAAGTACTATTCAAGAATCAATGGCTGTATATCATTCATTTTAAAGTCTGAAAATGGATGTAGCAATTGCAGATTGCCCTTTTAATGTTAGCAATGAACCCATTCCCTTCTTGCCTCTGTATGAATAGGCACTCTGGGGAAAGAGAAGAAAATGCAATCACTACCCAGACTGCTAACCTTGACTTCCAGGGCTATTTTCAGATGAACGAGATAGGCGCGCCCTCAAAACGACACTCACTTTCACCGGGAAGAGTGGGGGAGAGGTTGTCTGTGTTGTGCTTATAAAAGCCTATGCTGTGAGCTCCTGACCATGATGTATTAGCCTCTAGCAGGGGAGAATGACACGCATCTGCAACAATATTTGTGACTTGAAGTTTGAAATGAAAACTAAGTCGAAACGGAGAAACTGAACTGTGAATTGCATATGAAGAATTTACTAATTGTTTGTGTGTTTTTTTGTTGTCTGTTTTTACTCCGCCAAGTGACTTCTAGAAAACAAAAACCTCTAAGATAAATCTAGAATAAATTAGTGTAAACAATCCTATCAAAAATGTGCCTGGTTTTAGAGTAAAAAAATGTATCTCACATTTGAAATGTACAAAGGTAATTGGCTGTAATAAATGACTTTGTAAAAAAAAAATTGCAAGAAATGTAGTGACAATACAGTTGAAGACGGAAGTTTCCATACACTTAGGTTGGAGTCATTAAAACTCGTTTTTCAACCACTCCACAGATTTCTTGTTAACAAACTATAGTTTTGGTAAGTCATTTAGGACATCTACTTTGTGCATGACACAAGTAATTATTCCAACAATTGTTTACAAACAGATGATTTCACTTATAATTCACTGTATCACAATTCCAGTGGGTCAGAAGTTTACAAACACTAAATTGACTGTGCCTTTAAACAGCTTGGAAAATTCCAGAAAACGTTGTCATGGCTTTAGAAGCTTCTGACATCATTTGAGTCAATTGGAGGTGTACCTATGGATGTATTTCAAGGCCTACCTTCAAACTCAGTGCCTTTTTGCTTGACATCATCGAAAAATCTAAAGAAATCAGTCAAGGTCTCAGAAAAAAATTGTCTGGTTCCACGTTCATCTGTGCAAATAATAGTGCGCAAGTATAAACACAATGGGACCAAGCAGCCGTCATACCCTCAGGAAGGAGACACGTTCTGTCTCCTAGAGATGAACGTACTCTGGTGCAATAAGCACAAATCAATCCCAGAAGAACAGCAAAGGACCTTGTGAAGATGCTGGAGGAAACAGGTACAAAGTATCTATATTCACAGTAAAACGAGTCCTATATCGACATAACCTGAAAGGCCACTCAGCAAGGAAGAAGCCACTGCTCCAAAACTGCCATAAAAAATGCCAGACTACGGTTTGCAACTGCACATGGGGACAAAGATCGTACTTTTTGGAGAAATATCCTCAGCTCTGATGAAACAAAAATAGAACTGTTGGCCATAATGACCATCATTATGTTTGGAGGAAAAAGGGGGAGGCTTGCAAGCCAAAGAACACCATCCCAACCGTGAAACGGGGGAGGAAGCATCATGTTGTGGGGGTGCTTTGCTGCATGAGGGGCTGGTGCACTTCACAAAATAGATGGCATAATGAGGGAGGAGAGTTATATATTGAAGCAACATCTCAAGACATGCGTCAGGAAGTTAAAGCTTGGTCACAAATGGGTCTTCCAAATGGACAATGACCCCAAGCATACTTTCAAAGTTGTGACAAAATGGTTTAAGGACAACAAAGTCAAGGTATTGGAGTGGCCATCACAAAGCCCTGACCTCAATCCTATAGAAAATGTGTGGGAAGAATTGAAAAAGCGTGTACGAGCAAGGAGGCCTACAAATCTGACTCAGTTACACCAGCTATGTCAGGAGGAATGGGCAAAAAAAACCACCCAACTTATTGTGGGAAGCTTGTGGAAGGCTACCCGAAAAGTTTGACCCAAATTAAACAATTTAAAGGCAATGCTACCAAATACTAATTGAGTGTATGTAAAGTTCTGACCCACTGGGAATGTGATGAAAGAAATAAAAGCTGAAATAAATCATTCTCTCTACTATTATTCGGACATTTCACATTCTTAAAATAAAGTGGTGATCCTAACTGATCTAAAACAGGGAATTTTTACTCGGATTAAATGTCAGGAATTGTGAAAAACAGAGTTTAAATGTATTTGGCTAAGGTCTATGTAAACTTCTGACTTCAACTGTAGACACTTGCAGTCCACATCTCCCTATTAACTCTTTATTTGAATACATTGCTTACAAATAATCCTGCTCCATGACCACCACTACCCTTGTGTACCGTCCTCCTAAAGCTAATGAATCATTCCTGTCTGAACAACTCACCATTGCTGGCTCCCTCCATAAGCAGAAATGGTTCAGAACTCTGCAGCCCAACTCCTTACCCACACTAAGTCCTGGCAAAAAAAATCACCCCATCTGCTGTGAACTCCACTGGCTCTCTGTCTACCACCGTGTTATGACAAGATCCTCCTTCTCCTCCATAGCAGGCCACCTTGCCTTTCTCAGTTCAAAGCTCCAGCAACAGGGCCTTCTCCAGGTTTGCGCCAAAGCGCTCTCTCTCTCTCTCTCTCTCTCTCTCTCTCTCTCTCTCTCTCTCTCTCTCTCTCTCTCTCTCTCTCTCTCTCTCTCTCTCTCTCTCTCTCTCTCTCTCTCTCTCTCTCTCTCTCTCTCTCTCTCTCTCTCTCTCTCTCTCTCTCTCTCTCTCTCTCTCTCTCTCTCTCTCTCTCTCTCTCTCTCTCTCTCTCTAATGCATGGCGTTGTTGTTTTAATATCTGTTTTTTTTGTTTAGTTTCTACAATTGTAAAGTGACTCTGGGTCAATGAAAAGCACTATTTAAGTCCCATGCATTATTATTATTATTATGAACATAAGGCCTTCACTTCAACTCCTTTCTGCTTAATTACCAAAAGGCCCTGGTCTACAATGAAAAGCAGCCCTCTCTTCACAACCACACTTATAAGGACAACTTGTAAACCCTGTTGTTCCCTAAATCTGTCAATTCATTAACCCCCCCGGCTGCAACCCCTTTTAACAAGCACCAGCTAATCGCAAAGGAACACAAAAAGGATAGCGCTAGGAGGGGTGGGTGAGTGTGCTCACTCATGTGATGGCAAAGGACATTTTCTTTCATGTCGAGGTAAAAAGAAGGCAGTGGATTTCTTGTTCAGTTCCTCCCTCACACTCCAACCCAAATGTCCAGCTGAAGATATAAGGGTCATGTTTTGCAGCTTCCCCATCTTCAGCCTTTGGCCATACACTAAGCCTCACACACTCGACCTTAGTCCCAGCCCAAGCCCATGGATCCTGAGAGCTGACCAGTTGCTGAAATTGAATTATACAAATATAATCACATTAACACAAGCAAAACACCAGATTGCAAGGTTGGTCAAAACCGACAGTTTTGTAGTATGGAGTCAGATAATAAATAGACTCTCACTTCAGTTGTTCAGTCCTCTGATACATAACATCTCTATGTTGACATCCTTGTCACATTCAAAGTGTACCAGCATTCTAAGCCAGCGTTGTTTAACCAAAAATGGTTGGCAACAGGGTAAAATACCCTGATAGGCCATTCAAATATAAAGTATAACCCCTGTGCTTGTAACTGGCTTTCCCATAATAGCTTTTCTCTGACTGCTATCAAATCCAATCAAACTTCCCGTCATGCTTGGCTGCACACGTCTGAGTTGGATGCAGTGCAACAGCTTGTCGAGGGCAGAGGCATTGTTGCTGCTAAATGAAGCGAGCGTGTTTGAGTGGAGGCTAAACGCTGACCCCCACTCACAAAGGGTTAACAGGCTCCAGGATGGGGCTGTAGGTTACTGTCAGGGTGTTTACAGTGGATATGGCTCATCTGTAAGTGTTGACTGTCATGTTCGAACACGCTCCAAACCTCAGGATCTCTGGGTTAATCACATCCGACGGAGTGGGCGTCATCTGACGGTGAGGTAGCGGCCATGCGTGGCAGAGCACTGTGTGTGTGTGTCTCCTCCCTTTAGCAGCGTCGGGAACGGGGATGGGTGACAGTTAGGAGACACGGGATGGGTGGCATGCAGAAGTAAAAACTCCTGTCACATTCTGAGCTCATGAGAGCCGGACATCTCTGAGAAGCGGGGGATAGGAAGTGACAGGTAAGAGAGAGGTGAGCAGGAGATGATGTGTCCACTGTCACTTTCCACACGGCTCATAACAGCTCACAGTGCTGCCCTTTGGCCCTCCTTGCCATGGACTCCTTTAGCCTTGTTCTGCTCCAAAACACACCGGTCTCCATGAAGATGGAAGCCAAACCTGCACGAACCCATGGCGGTGGCAAAGCTCAACGAGTCAATCAAAACCAGTGATCCACAAAAGTTGTTTCAAAGTTAGCAAGGACAACTTTTTTTCCAGAAATCACAAGCCACATTCACAACCATTGTACAAAGAGTGTGATTGTTAAAGACTTACATTATCTGGTATAAATTTAATTTTGTGCAACAGCCTCTAACCAATTAACTGAGAAACTAAAAATGACAGCTCTGATAAGGAAATATTACCCTCAAATCAACCAGTTCTTTGACAACTATTGGTCTCCAAGTGCATAGGCTAATCCCAAAATGCAGGGGTACGCGCACACACACATATCACAAAGAAAGGGCATGGGTTTTTGTACACAGTAGATCTGACAGATTTCATATAATTAATAGATTTATTAAATAAAGTACACATTCGCCAAGGTCCTTCCCCTTTGTTTAGAAACAGGACCAGCACTTTTGACAAGACAAGAAGATTGCTTAAGGCTGTTGCATAAAACTACCCCCATTCTCTCGGTCTGTGGCCTCATGCTACTCAATGCCTCCTCTCCATTCCGCACGCCCCCCAGGCAACATCGAGAGTACTGAATAGGCATCAATTATTCAAATTAGGCTCCAACTGACAAAAAGCCAGTTCCAGCAATCTCTCACGTTTATACGTGGTGATTACTTAGAGAGGCTAATCATTACTGTTCTAATTTGCTAAATTACTGAGCAAAGAGAGAAAGCACATATATTAGCATTTATCACAGGGGAAGTCAAGCAGGGGTTATTTGAGGTAAGTGGGAAACTATTAGCCGTAAGAGAACAGTAAGTAGGGAACATAGTGGAGCTGTTAAGCCGACAAGTGGCCAAGGTATGCTGCTCATATCGAACTAAATACAATAAACTAATAACTTGTGCCTTTGAGAAAATTACCAATGGATACATGTTAGTGTTAAACATCCTGAAAATATGATTCTATTTGATTATAACTATTTGTTGGATGTGAAACATTTTCTGGATGCAAAGACCTTAGATATTTAGTTCAATCTAAATGATACAACTCAACCATATATGGTTTAAGAAATGGTGAGTGGAAATGAATCATGATCAACAACAAAAAAGAGAGAAACCAAGTAGGGAGAAAAGGGAACAATTATCATTACCTATTAAAAGCTGATGCAGAACCTATAATTATTTTCTAATCATATTATGCTCTGATGCAGAGTTGAAAGCTAAGTAGTAATTTGTGAGAGTCTCTGTACACCTTCTCCCTCCTCCTCAAATAATTGAGAAAAGTGGCCCAACATAGCCACTGGTGGTTACTATTATGGTACTGTCAAGTCCCTTTGCAGGACTCGTCTTTACAATTCACTAAAGCCACCAGTTTCTCTTTGACTTATTCTTTTAGCCAGGACACAAATCAAATCCTTGATTTCTGAGAGGAGAAATCCTGAAATAATAGGTATACACACTTTTCTATATGTGCATGACAGCCTATGCATGAAAAAAAAGGTATTTGTCGCATGCGCAGAATATACAACAGGGGTAGACTTTACCGTGAAATGCTTACTTACGAGCCCTTTCCCAACAACGCAAAGTCAAAACATAAGAACATTTTCAAATAAAAATAGATAACAAAAATGAGACCATATACAAGGACACCCGGTACTGAGTCAAAGTTAACATACACTTAGGTTGGAATCATTAAAACTCGTTTTACAACCACTCCACAAATTTCTTGTTAACAAACAATAGTTTTGGTAAGTCAGTTAGGACATCTACTTTGTGCATGACACAAGTCATTTTTTCCAACAATTGTTTACAAACAGATTATTTCACATATACACTGTATCACAATTCCAGTGGGTCAGAAGTTTACATACACTAAGTTGACTGTGCCTTTAAACAGCTTGGAAAATTCCAGAAAATTATGTAATGGCTTTAGAAGCTTCTGATAGGCTAATTTACATTATTTGAGTCAATTGGAGGTGTACCTGTGGATGTATTTCAAGGCCTACCTTCAAAATCAGTGCCTCTTTGCTTGACATCATTGGGAAATCTAAAGAAATCAACCAAGACCTCATAAAAAAATGGTAGACCTCCACAAGTCTGGTTCATCCTTGGGAGCAATTTCCAAACACCTGAAGGTACAACGTTCATTTGTACAGACAATAGTATGCAAGTATAAACACCATGGGACCATGCAGCCGTCATACTGCCCAGGAAGAAGACACGTTCTGTCTACTTGAGATGAACGTACTTTGGTGCGAAAAGTGCAAATAAACCCCAGAACAACAGCAAAGGACCTTGAGAAGATGCTGGAGAAAACAGGTACAAAAGTATCTATATCCACAATAAAACGAGTTCTATATCGACATAACCTGAAAGGCCGCTCAACAAGGAAGAAGCCACTGCTCCAAAACTGCCATAAAAAGCCAGACTACGGTTTGCAACTGCACATGGGGACAAAGATCACACTTTTTGAAGAAATGCGACCATCGTTATACAGTGACCATCATTATGTTTGGAGGAAAAAGGAGGAGGCTTGCAAGCTAAAGAACACCATCCCAACCGTGAAACACGGGGGTGGCAGCATCATGTTGTGGGGGTGCTTTGCTGCAGGAGGGACTGGTGCACTTCACAAAATAGATGGCATCATGAGGATGGAAAATTATGTGGATATATTGAAGCAACATCTCAAGACATCAGTCGGGAAGTTAAAGCTTGGTCGCAAATGGGTCTTCCCAATGGACATTGACCCAAAGCATACTTCCAAAGTTATGGCAAAATTGCTTAAGGACAACAAAGCCGTGACCTCAATCCTATAGAACATTTGTGGGCAGAACTGAAAAAGCATGTACAAGCAAGGAGGCCTACAAACCCGCCTACAAAAAATCCCCCAACTTATTGTGGGAAGCTTGTGGAAGGCTACCCGAAACATTTGACCAAAGTTAAACAATTTAAAGGCAATACTACCAAATACTAATTGAGTGTATGTAAACTTCTGACCCACTGGGAATGTGATGAAAGAAATAAAAGCTGAAATAAATCATTCTCTCTACTATTATTCTGACATTTCACATTCTTATAAAGTGGTGATCCTAACTGACCTAAGACAGGGAATTGTTACTAGGATTAAATGTCAGGAATTGTGAAAAACTGAGTTTAAATGTATTTGGCTAAGGTGTATGTAAACGTCTGACTGTAAGTGTGAAATGCCTTTGTTCGTCATTTATCTCGGTGGGAACCAAGCCTTCTCGGAAAGTTGTTGGCCTTCCAGCTGTATGGCTCTGATTGTCCGAAAGGGGTCTGCCTTTCCCGTCTTCTGTTGTTGTTCACTCTGGAAGATAACCAGCCATGCCGACGATTCCCATTGGTGATGAGCGTAGTAGGATAGTCTCACTTAGATTCGCTTTTCTCAATATCTGACTTAAGACAGCTAATCAGCTATACCAGTGATTGTCTGAGGTGAGCTTCTCACCTCTTCCTCCTCGTGTTGGTATTCAGGATTCGGACCAGGATGGACATGAGCTACAGCTACATTAAAATATGTAGCTCTCGCCTCACGTTTCCTGGTCTAATGTTCATTTCGTTACAAAGGCTTTTTATGTACTCTGGCCAAAAGGGGTGTTCCGTCATGCTGACAAGCTCTCTGACCTCACTCGGGGCGTGGCTATTTACTGTGCAAAGGATACGATTAGAAGTGATCTCTTATGACTCCTAAAATCACATTCCACTCTTAACAGAAATACTTTCCTCATTTTTCATATTATATGTACAACATATTGGATGGAAACTTGACATATAAAGGGGGTATTCTTTCCAAGTTACAGTATTTGGTCCATAGTTTTTAATAACATCACAAAATGAAAAACAACATGACATTAATTGTCTCCATCTCCCCACTGACCATTTCTCACATTCCCCATGTTAGAATTATTGTTCCATTATACACTTTTGGATGTTAGAATTTTGGGCGGCAAAATTGTCTGTGTCAAAGTCATTCCTTTAGTTGATACCAAAGGGTAAAGAGAGAGTTCTCTCCTGCTTAATTTACGACCGAGTGTGAACGGTCGACCATCCAGCAGCTCTCCCTCCCCTCTGTGGGAGAGAGAGAGAGGCCTGGTTACTGTTACCCTCCCACCAGTCTGATCTGACCCATTCTGATCCTCACAGGACAGTCACCTCCCAGACCAAGGCCCTTCTCCCCTGATTGCTCAGTTTGGCCATGCGGCCAGCTCTAGGGAGAGTCTTGGTGGTTCCAAACTTCTTCAATTTAAGAACGATGGAGGCCACTGTGCAATTTTTTTTGCTACCCTTCCCCAGATCTGTGCCTCGACACAATCCTGTCTCGGAGCTCTACGGATAATTCCTTCGACCTCATGGCTTGGTTTTAGCTCTGACATGTACTGTCATCTGTGGGACCTTATATAGACAGGTGTGTGCCTATCCAAATCATGGTGGACTCCAATCAAGTTGTAAAAACATCTCAAGGATAAGCAATGGAAATAGGATGCACCTGAGCTCAATTTCAAGTCTCATAGCAAAGGGTCTGAATATTTATGTAAATAAGGTTTTTCTGTAAAGAAAAATAAAATAATAATAACAATGTTTCCGCTTTGTCATAATGGGGTATAGTGTGTAGATTGATGAGATTATAAAAAAAAAAAAATCATTTTAGAAAAAGGCTGTAACGTAACAAAATGAGGAAAAAGGGAATGGGTCTGAATACTTTCCAAATGCACTGTCTGTGTGTAGGGGCAATGAATGGAAGTGTGTGAACAACATTGAGTCTTTTTACGAGTTATTGATATTGATTTCTTAACACTGACCATCTGAAGCTCCGGAGACTACATTTCAGTTAATCAAACAGTAAAAGCAAAAACCTGTAGCTGATGTAGTACAACAGTATACTACACTTTTGTAACTTGTTTGTGGAGCTTGTCAATGTATGTACCTGTTGCCATGAATGTGGGAGGCACAGAAAGCATAGCTGTAATGCAGTAGGGTGGGGTCGACCAGGACGTTGTTCCCAGAGTACTCCATCAGGTCCCGGAGGTAGCTGAGGTGGCGGTGGCAGCCCCTCACACCGTAGCGGGCGCAGTACTCATCCAGCACAAACACCTGACCTGGACTGAACCATCCCTGTGGACACAAACAGAAGACAGGCTAGAGAGGACAGCTTTGAGTTATTGGGGAGCCTGCCACAGATGGTCTCTGACTGGAATCTGTTGAAAACAATTGATAGATAATTCCGGCTTCTTTTTTGGGGGGCGGAGATTGGAATTCCGAACAACTTACACACATTTGAATTTACTTGTAAAAGGATGGGAGCAGATAAGTAGGGTTAAGAATAAAGGGATTCGGCATGTGTAGGGCTGATGTGGGTATCGAACCATGATCCCCACCACAGCAGGGGATGTACAGTGCATTCAGAAAGTATTCATACCCCTTCACTTTCACATTTTGTTACATTACAGCCTTATTCTAAAATGGATTAAATTGTTCCCCCCCCTCAATCTACGCACAATACCCCATAATGACAAGCAAAAATAGTAAAAAAAAAAAAAAAATGTTTGCTAATTTATACAAAATGTAAAATGTACATAAGTATTCAGACCCTTTACTCAGTACTTTGTTGAAGTACCTTCGGCAGAGATTACAGCCTTAAGTCTTCTTGTGTATAACACTACAAGCTTGGCACACCTGTATTTGGGGAGTTTATCCTATTCTTCTCCGCAGATCCTCTTAAGCTCTGTCAGGTTGGATGGGGAGTGTTGTAGCACAGTTATTTTCAGGTCTCTCCAGAGATGTTAGATCGGGTTGAAGTCCGGGCTCTGGCTGGGCCACTCAAGGACATTCAGAGACTTGTTCCGAAGCCATTCCTGCATTGTCTTGGCTGAGTGCTTTGGGTCGTTGTCCTGTTGGAAGGGGAACCGCTCTGGAGCCGGGTTTCATCAAAAATCTCTCTGTAATTTGCTCCATCTTTGCCTCGATCCTGACTAGTCTCCCAGTCCCTGGTGCTGAAAAACATCCCCACAGCATGATGCTGCCACCACCAAGCTTCACCGTAGGGAGTGTGCCAGGTTTCCTCCAGACGTAACGCTTGGCATTCAGGCCAAAGATTTCATCAGACCAGAGAATATTGTTTCTCATGGTCTGAGAGTCTTTAGATGCCTTTTGGCAAACTCCAAGTGGGCTATGATGTGCCTTTTACTGAGGAGTAGCTTCCACTCAGTTATGCCGGGCGGCCAGCTCTAGGAAGAGTCTTGGTAGTTTCAAACATCTTCCATTTAAGAATGATGGAGGCCACTGCGTTATTGGGGACCCTCAATGATGCATACATTTTTTGGTACCCTTCCCCAGATCTGTGGCTGGACACAATCCTGTCTCGGAGCTCTACGGACAATTCCTTCGACATCATGGCTTGGTTTTTCCTCTGACATGCACGGTCAACTGTGGAACTTTATATAGACAGGTGTGTGCCTTTCCAAATCATGTCCAATCAATTTAATTAACCACAGGTGGACTCCAATAAAGGCAATCTATGAGTTTAAAGCAGGAGCTTTGACAGAAGCTCAAGTATCACTGTAAATAGAGCATACAGCTAAGATACAACCCTCTGCGATAAGCTGTTAAAGGAAAGATTCACCCATATTGAATGTTATATTGTTTTTGTGCATCTCTGAGAGATGTTATATTGATTCCCTGGGTCATTTCATGTTTTCATGTGTATCCGAACTATTGCTGTTCAAGCAGGCAGAAATTTGGCCGGTATGACGCAGCATTGCGATAAAGTAGCTCTCAATACACTGGAAGTTAATAGGAAAACGGCTTTTCGATTGCGAAATTGTCTATCATACATGTCAGATTTCTATACTGATAATATTTTTGGAATATTCCTACCTCGAGAAATGTGTAATTTAGCAGAGCGTCTACCACATTTCTCCTATTTGTCTGCCTCTTCAGTCCAGGGTGCATTGCATGGTGCCGTTGCATGGCCATTACGAATGTCAGACTCCACTCTGTGAGGCACATCGATCTGCAGGTTGAACATGGTGAGATTCTAGACTAAATTGATTGTGCAGTTTGTTCAGGCAATAATATAGCTAACTAGCTACTTCACATGCTGATATTGACTTTGGTATTATTGTGTGTACCTACTGCACATTTGCTAGCTAGCTACCTAGCCAGCCAGCCAGCCAGCCCATAGAGACAATGGTAGTGGGTTTTGTAGTTGACTTGAGCTGCAACAGATTTTCACGTTGCTACCAACCTTACCAACGACAAAATAAAACGTTTGTTCACAAAAAATTGTGTTCTCACATATGAGTGTTATTTAACACTGTAAATTATAAGAATTAGTGGTTTTCAGTGGATTTATTTATTTAAAGAGAAACTCCCAGACTATTTCCAACAAATAAACAAAGGAGCGCAAGGTTAACAACAAACAATTAATTCATGGGCAAAAAAATGTCACGCGTGAAATAGGAAGTTTGGAGCGATCTTAAATCCTGGAACATTCATTAGTTCATTCATCCTGCGTATAATAACAAAATTAGGCATGAATCTTACAAACCTAATTAAGACTCCTCTCGGAAGGAATATTAACAAATTAGCACCTCCGCTGAGCAGTCGCCCACGACAACGCCAATAGATCCCTGGCATAGTAACCGAGACTCTTTGGGTGGCTATGGTTTGATTTGGGAGCAACCCAGACATGCGCAATACTGTGCCCCCTGTCTGGGTTTGGCTAGTTTCTATTTCCACATTAATGATGCTCTTGATATACTTTTACATGGAAGGCTGAATAAATATAAAATACTTTTTTCATATTTTCTCTCAGAAACAACAACATGCCGATGGATACAAATGATAATATGCTGCCCACGCCGCTCGTGTCGCATTGCAAAATAAATGTACACATACATGTTAGTCAATCATTGCACCCACAATGCTCACGTGCGTCAATGAGCGTCTGCTAAAATAGAACTTGATTCTATTTGTGATGCTTGACACGCTGCAAGTCCCGCCTCTCCCATCTCCTCATTGATTTTGAGGAGCATATACCCACGTGGATGATTGAAAGATGAACCGAGGTCCACACCCCAGTCCAGTTGGTGGTGGTAATGCACCTTAACGTTGGTTGCCAACCGCCATATAAAGTCCAAAAAAGAAGAAGCATGAAGGAGGAGAGATTACTAGAAAATAACTTGGTTTACCCTTTTATCTGTGGATTAATTGTCGGAGTAGAAGAGTATGTGCATTTCAGGTAAAATAACATCTCAATGTTTATATCCCAGGACAAGTTAGCTAGCAACAGCAAGCTAGCTAGTTAAATAGCCATAAATGTTTAATGCTTTTCGACATGTCTCCAAATTAATATAGTTGGTTCAGAGTTCTTTTTGATATTTCAACCTGCGTGTCCTGATTGCGTCTGGTGTGGCTAGACAAAATCCCCGCGGACACGCGCGGTCTGGTCTGCATGTAAGCGGCTCCAATTCTTGATCTTCCTCATGCTGAAAATAAAAGCAACCTTGAGCCATCCTGATAGGGACTGGGATATAATAGGATTCCTTCATGTCTTAATGTACTCTTTGTACAGTCAATCAAAACAGGCTCCACTAAGGCAGTTGGATAGGACCTGACTAGGAGGCATTCAGCACACATTTCCTTTTAGGCATTCTTTCTTTCATTTCCTTTTCTATCGCTCTGTCACTCCTACCTCTCCAATTCTCCCTCCCCCTTTAGTCATTCATTCTCTCTTTCTCCCTCTCTCCATCTGAATCGTTCCCTCTCTCTCTATCTGAATCGTTGTCTCTCTCTTTCTCCCTCTCTCCATCTGAATCGTTCTCTCTCTCTCTATCTGAATCGTTCTCTCTCTTTTTCCCTCTCTCCATAAGAATCGTTCTCTATTTCTCTGTTGGATCTATTAATATCACACTACAAAAGAATACAGCCGAGCGCCCTGCAGCCTGGCAGCATGTGACAAGATGTTCCACTGTGACAAACAGATGGCCCACTCAAGTCTTGGCGCTGACCGCTCAATTAGCCATTAACAAGCTGACTGCCTCGTTAGCTCTCTCTAACGAACATGGTTCCTGTGTGCTGAGTGACAGGAGATCTGCTTGGCCTGGTCTTGGTCAACTCTGTGTCATAGCTCTTGTAAATGTGACCCCTCGCAAAATGGAACCAGCTAGAATTAAAGTTGTTGTATCACTTTTTGAAAAACCTAATCTGTTGAACATAGGCTGTTGTGTGCATATTTATATATATATTTTTTTATTTAATTTAATTTTGACCTTTATTTAACCAGGTAAGCTAGCTGAGAACAAGTTCTCAGCTAGCTGAAAACAAGTTCTCCTTTACAACTGCAACCTGGCCAAGATAAAGCAAAGCAGTGCGACACAAACAACAACACAGAGTTACACATGGAATAAACAAGCGTACAGTCAATAACACAACAGAAAAAAATAATGTATATATACAGTGTGTGCAAATGGCATGAGGTAGGCAATAAATAGGCCATAGTAGCGAAATAATGACAATTTAGCAGATTAACACGAGTGATAAATGAGGAGATGATGATGTGCAGGTAGAGACACTGGTGTGCATAAGAGCAGAAAAGTTAATAAAAAAAACAATATGGGGATGAGGTAGGTAGATTGGGTGGGCTATTTACAGATGGACTATGTACAGCTGCAGCGATCGGTTAGCTGCTCAGATAGCTGATGTTTAAAGTTAGTGAGGGAAATAGAAGTCTACAGCTTCAGCGATTTTTGCAATTCGTTCCAGTCACTGGCAGCAGAGAACTGGAAGGAAAGGCGGCCAAAGGAGGTGTTGGCTTTGGGGATGACCAGTGAGATATACCTGCTGGAGCGCGTGCTACAGGTGGGTGTTGTTATTGTGACCAGTGAGCTGAGATAAGGCGGAGCTTTACCTAGCATAGACTTATAGATGACCTGGAGCCAGTGGGTCTGGCGACGAATATATAGCAAGGGCCAGCCGACGAGAGCGTACAGGTCGTAGTGATGGGTGGTATAAGGGGTTTTGGTAACAAAACGGATGGCACTGTGATAGACTGCATACAGTTTGCTGAGTAGAGTATTGGAAGCTATTTTGTAGATGTCATCGCCGATGTCAAGGATCGGTAGAATAGTCCGTTTTTCTAGGGTAAGTTTGGCGGCGTGAGTGAAGGAGGCTTTGTTGCAAAATAGAAAGCCGACTCTAGAGTGCGGGCAGCGAACGGTTGAAAAGCATGAATTTGGTTTTACTAGCATTTAAGAGCAGTTGGAGGCCACAGAAGGAGTGTTGTATGGCATTGAAGCTCATTTGGAGGTTAGTTAACACAGTGTCCAAAGAAGGGCCAGATGTATACAGAATGGTGTCATCTGCATAGAGGTGGATCAGGGAATCACCCGCAGCACGAGCGACATCATTGATATATACAGAGAAAAGAGTCGGCCCGAGAATTTAACCCTGTGGTACCCCCATAGAGACTGCCAGAGGTCCGGACAACAGGCCCTACGATTTGACACACTGAACTATGTCTGCAAAGTAGTTGGTGAACCAGTCGAGGCAGTCATTTGAGAAACTTAGGCTATTGAGTCTGCCGATAAGAATACGGTGATTGACAGAGTCGAAAGCCTTGGACAGGTCGACGAAGACACCCGTGACCAGCTCGGAAACCGGATTGCACAGCGAAAAAGGTTTGGTGGGATTCGAAATGGTCTGTGATCTGTTTATTAACTTGGCTTTCGAATAAAAATTGCAGAAACAAATAGGAAGGAGGGAGATGTTGATTTAAAAAAAAGTTTTACTTAACAATGTACATTTTATTTGCTTTAGATTAGAACAACCATGTACACCATTTTAACCAAGAGTCCATGATATTGGTGTATTACTTTCCGTCAAAATCAAATTATTCAATAAGTGTATGTAATCTTTTTTTTAAAAACACTGCTTCATGTCACTAGATGATGAACTGCTCATTTACATTATGACAGCTACAGTCGACTTACAGCGCCCTCAGAAAGTGTTCACACCCTTTGACTTTTTCCCAAAAGAATTGCATTACTGCCTGAATTTAATTTTTTTTTTTTTTTTTTGTCACTGGACTTCTCACAATACCCCATAATGTCAAAGTCTAATTATATTTTACAATTTTCTTTATAAATTCATAAAAAATGAAAAGCTGAAATGTCTGGAGTCAATACGTATTCAACCCCTTTGTTCTGGCAAGCCTAAATACATTCAGGAGTAAATATTTGCTTAATAAGTTACATGGACTTAATAATAGTGCAATACTAGTGTTTAACATGATTTTTGACTACCTCATCATAACCCACACATCTGTAAGGTCCATCAGTCGAGCAGTGAATATCAACCACAAAGACCAGGGAGGTTTTCCAATGCCTCGCAAAGAAGGGCACCTATTGGTAGATGACATTTTTTTTTAAAACACACCCATTGAATATCCCTTTGAGCATAGTGAAGTTATTAATTACACTTTGGATGGTGTATCAATACACCCAGTCACTACAAAAATACAGGCATCCTCAGTTGCCAGAAAGGAAGGAAACCCCTCTGGGATTTCACCATGAGGCCAATAGTGACTTTAAAACAGTTACAGAGAAGGAAGCCTGTACATAATAGATCCTGTTAGCAACAAGGCACTAAAGTAATACTGAAAAAAATGTGGCAACGCAATTAACTTTTTGTCCTGAATACAAAGAAAGTGTATTGTCCGGCAAATCCAATAGTGGTGGCTGCATCATGTTATGGGTATGCTCATAATCATTAAGGACTGAGGAGTTTTTCAGGATAAAAATGTAAAGGAATGGAGCTAAGGACAGGCAAAATCCTAGAGGAAAACCTGGTTCAGTCTGCTTTCTACCAGACTCTGGGAGACGAATTCACCTTTCAGCGGGACAATAACCTAAAACACAAAGCCAAATCTACACTAGCGTTGCTTACCAAGAAGACAGTGAATGTTCTTGAGTGTCTGAGTTACAATTTTGACTTAAAGGAAAGGTTCACCCATTTTGAATGTTATATTGTTCTTGTGCATCTCTGAGTGATGTTCTATCGATTCCCTGGGTCATTTAATGTTTTCAGGAGTATCTGAGTTATTGCCGTTTAAGCAGTCAGAAATCTGGATGGTAAGTCACTCTCACTACACAGGAAGATAATAGGAAAATTTAAATTAGATCACGAAACGATCTATCATACATGTCAGACTTCAATACTGGCCGATGTCATAACTCAGGAGGATGTCTTCTCTTGAATGCCATTGATAATATTTTTGCGATATTCTCTTTATTACTCTTTAGTCCAGAGTGCATTACATGGTGCCGGTGCCGTTGCCAAAGATATTATAGAAAGGAGAATTGAATCCACGTATATCCACGTAGGAACGTATAACGCCCCACCCAGCAGAATGTCGACCAATCGCTTTCATGTTGTCATGCTGCGTCACACGGTTGCTAAGCTAATCATCACTCAATCCCTTATCAAAGTCAGTGTATACAGTTGTATTCGGAAAGTATTCAGACCCCTTGAGTTTTTACACATCTTGTTACGTTACACCCTCATTCTAATTTTTTTATTTTTTATTCTCCAAATCAATCTACACACAATACCCCCTAAATACAAAGCAAAAACAGGTTTTTAGAAAAACAGTAATATCTTATTTATATACAGTTGAAGTCGGAAGTTTACATACACTTAGGTTGGAGTCATTAAAACTCGTTTTTTAACCACCACAAATTTCTTGCGAACAAACTATAGTTTTGGTACGTCGGTTAGGACATCTACTTTGTGCATGACACGAGTAATTTTTCCAACAATTGTTTACAGACAGATTATTTCACTTATACACTGTATCACAATTCCATGGGTCAGAAGTTTACATACACTAAGTTTACTGTGCCTTTAAACAGCTTGGAAAATTCCAGAAAATTATGTAATGGCTTTAGAAGCTTCTGATAGGCTAATTGACATCATTTGAGTCAATTGGAGGTGTACTTGAGGATGTTTTTCAAGGCCTACCTTCAAACTCAGTACCTTTTTGCTTGACATCATGGGAAAATCAAAAGAATTCTGCCAAGACCTCAGAAAAACAATTGTAGACCTCCAGAAGTCTGGTTCATCCTTGGGAGAAATGTCCAAATGCCTGAAGGTACCATGTTCATCTGTACAAACAATGACATGCATGTATAAACACCATGGGGCCATACCACTCAGGAAGGAGACATGTTCTGTCTCCTAGAGATGAACGTACCTTGGTGCGAAAAGTGCAAAACAATCCCAGAACAACAGCAAAGGACCTTGTGAAGATGCTGCAGGAAACAGGTACAAAAGTATCTACATCCACAGTAAAACGAGTCCCGAGTCCAATATCAACATAACCTGAAAGGCCGCTCAACAAGGAAGAAGCCACTGCTCCAAAACTGCCATAAAAAAAGCCAGTTTCAACTGCACATGGGGACAAAGATTGTACTTTTTGGAGAAATGTCCTCTGTTTTGATGAAACAAAAATTTGACAGATCTTGAAACCTTTTGAAAATGATAAATGGGCAAATATGGTAAAGTCCAGGTGTGCAAAGCTCAAAGAGACTTACCCAGACAGACTCACAGCTATCAATGCTGAAGGTGAATCTAACATGTATTGACTCAGGGGTGTGAATACATTTGCTAAAATGTCTAAACACATCTTTTCACTTTGTAATTATGGGGTATTGTGTGTAGATGGGTGAGGGAAAAATACAATTTAATCCATTTGGAATTCAGGCTGTAACATGACAAAATGTGTAATAAGATACTTTCTGAAGGCACAATATGCTCTGTCAAACAGAGGTTTTGACAGAGCAAATAGTTTTCTGAGCATTGTTCTCGAGGCCTCATTCAAGTATATTCAGTTTCATGTGACTAGCGCAAAGCAATTAAGAGCTATTCATCAGCTGTGATATTTCTAATTAAAATGATCTTAATTGCTTTGCTAGGGCTAAGGAGGAGGTGTGTGTGTGAGTGTGTGTGTGTGTGGGCGTGTGTGTGTCTGAATAATAATTCAGTTTCAGCATGACTGGCCATTCCACCTACTAGTTTGGCAACACATTCACACTGACGAGGAAGAATCTTAGTATGTGTGCATTAGAGAGTCTTCATGCATGTGTGTGTGGGGGGGGGGGAGATGTCATAAGCCTCAACCTTAACCTTTTTAACATGACTCACTTTTCAAGAGTGTCCTTTACATGTATACAAACACACAGACAAGAAAATATGTGCTAAATATACAGTACCAGTCAAAAGTTTGGACACACCTACTCATTCAAGGGTTTTTCTTTATTTTTACTGTTTTCTACATTGTAGAACAATAGCGAAGACATCAACACAATTAAATAACACATATGGAATCAAGTAGTAGCCAAAAAAGTGTTAAACAAATCAAAACATATTTTATATTTGAGATTCTTCAAAGTAGCCACCCTTTGCATTGATGACAGCTTTTCACACTCTTGGCATACTCTCAACCAGCTTCACCTGGAATGCTTTTCCAACAGTCTTGAATGAGTTCCCATATATGCTGAGCAATTGTTGGCTGCTTTTCCTTCACTCTGCAGTCAATCTCATCCCAAACCTTCTCAACTGGGTTGAGGTCTGGTGATTGTGGAGGCCAGGTCATCTGATGCTGCTCTCCATCACTATCCTTCTTGGTAAAATAGCCCTTACACAGCCTTGGTGTGTTGGGTCATTGTCCTGTTGAAAAACAAATTATAATCCTACTAAGCGCAAACCAGATGGGATGGTGTATCGCTGCAGAATGCTGTGGTAGCCATGCTGGTTAAGTGTGCCTTGAATCCTAAATAAATCACAGACAGTGTCACCAGCAACGCACCCCCACACCATCACATCTCCTCCTCATTGCTTCACAGTTAGAACCACACATGCGGAAATAATCCGTTCACTTACTCTGTGTCTCATAAAGACTCGTCAGTTGGAACCAAAAATCTCAAATTTAAACTCATCAGACTAAGCTAGTCTTTTCTTTTTATTGGTGTCCATTAGTAGTGGTTTCTTTGCCACAATTCGACCATGAAGGCCTGATTCACGCAGTCTCCTCTGAACAGTGGATGTTGAGATTTGTCTGTTACTTAAACTCTAGGAAGCATTTATTTGGCCTGCAATTTCTGAGACTGGTAACTCTAATGAACTTATGGTCTGCAGCAGAGGCAATTCTGACTCTTTCATTCCTGTGATGGTCCTCATGAGAGCCAGTTTCATCATAGCGCTTGATGGTTTTGCCACTGCACTTGAAGAAACTTTCAAAGTATTTGAAATGTTCCGTATTAACTGCCCTACATGTCTTAAAGTAATAATGGACTGTTGTTTCTCTTTGCTTATTTGAGCTTTTCTTGCCATAATATGGACTTGGTCTTTTACCAAATAGGGAAATCTTCTGTATAACCCCTCTACCTTGTCACAACACAACTGATTGGCTCAAACGCATTTAGAAGGAAAGAAATTCCACAAATTAACTTTGAACAAGGCACACCTGTTAATTGAAATGTTTCCAGGTGACTACCTCATGAAGCTGATTGAGAGAATGCCAAGAGTGTGCAAAGGTGTTATCAAGGCAAAGGGTGGCTACTTTGAAGAACCTGAAATATATTTTGATTTGTTTAACACCTTTTTGGTTACTACATGATTCCATATGGGTTATTTTGTCATTTTGATGTCTTCACCATTATTATACAATGTTGAAAATTGTAAAAATAAAAACCCTGGAATGAGTAGGTGTGTCCAAACATTTGACTGGTACTGTATTTTTTCACATAATATCCAGTTTAGTCGTAAGTATATGATCCCATGTTAACTTCACTAGGATAGGGGGCAGCATTCGGAATTTTGGATGAAAAGCGTGCCCAAATTAAACTGCTACTCAGGCCCATAAGCTGGGATATGCATGTAATTAGTAGATTTGGATAGAAAATACTCTAAAGTTTCCAAAACTGTTAAAATAATGTCTGTGAGTATAACAGAACTGATATGGCAGGCGAAAACCCGAGGAAAAACCAACCAGGAAGTACTATTATTTTGAAAAGCTGTTTTTCCATTGAAAGCCTATCCACCATACAAAGACTTAGGACCCAGTTTACGAGCTCTGTGGCTTCCTCTACATGTGGCCAGTCTTTAGGCATTGTTTCAGGATTTTACTCTGAAAAATGAGGGCGATACACTGCTTTCAATGAGAGGACAGTGGAAATGCCCATTAATGAACCAAGCACGTGATCGAGAGTGGGCATTTCTTGTTTACCTTTTCCATTGACGAAGCTTTAGTCCGGTTGAAATATTATTGATTATTTATGAAAAAAACAACCCGAGGATTGATTTTAAACATCGTTTGACATGTTTCTACTATCTTTTATTGTACTTTTTTGACTTTCCGTCTTGGTTTTGAGAGCGTGCATTGTGCCTTTGGATTTCTGAACAAAACGCACCAACAAAATTGAGGTATTTGGACATAAAGATTAACTTTATCGAACAAAACAAACATTTGTTGTCTAACATGGAGACCTGGGAGTGCCACCAGCTGAAGATCATCAAAGGTAAGTGATTCATTTTAATGCTATTTCTGACTTTTGTAACACTCTCCTTGGTTGGAAAATGGCTGTATGGGTTTCTGTGGCTAGGAGCTGACCTAACATAATAGCAAAGTGTGCTTTCGCTGTAAAGCCTTTTTGAAATCTGACACAGCGGTTGCATTAAGGAGAAGTTTATCTGTATTCGTATGTTTAACATTTATATCTTTTATCAATGTTTATGATGAGTATTTCTGTTATTTGATGTGGCTCTCTGCACTTTCACCGGATGTTTGTTTGAGACAATGCTCAACTCAATCTCAATAGCAGTATATAAAGGGATTGGATCTGATTTTGAATCTGAAAGATGGCCTATTTACACATTTCACATTCAAAATCTGCATATAGCTGAATTCCTGAAATTGAAAGGGAATTGACCACTATATGAATTGCACATATGGCCAAGTACACCCCCCCCACACCCCTTCTCTGTGCCATGCATGGCTTTTGGCTTCCTCTCCACTGAATAGGCCCAGCAGTTGTCTGTGAGGGTCATGTTTCTATTTGGGAAGTATTGATTAGCACCGTTTATCCCCCTTCATTGAGTGTGAGAGTTCCCAAACCCCCGAGGCATGAGATTCTTGCTGCACGCAGAGTCCTAAAGCTAGGCCTAGCAGAGGATTTCTCTCCCACTCTCTCTCCCCCTCCAAAATTTGGAGGCCTGTCTCCTTTTTTTCAGAAATGTCTGGCATATAGACAAGTAAACATTCAATTAAGGACCATCTTTATCTGCCCCTCTCTCTCTTTCTCTCACCAGGCAGGAGAAGGAGTCATTCATCCGGTGCTGTAGTGTCTGCTTCTGCAGAAAAGGGAACAGGGCGGCGTGGTCGAACCGACAGGGCACCGCAGAGATCAGCTCCTCTACCCCCTGCCTCTGAGAGCAATCCAGACCTGAGAGAGCAGGAGAGAGAAAAAAAAGAGAGTGAGCGAGAGTGAGAGAGTAAAAGCAGACAGAGAGAGGGTAAGAGGCCGAATGAGTAGAAGAGCTATAGAGAAACGGTTAACCCAAAAAAATCCATTCCATCCTGCATCTCCATCAATGAAAATAGATCATTTTACTGAACAATGGAGAGCAACTTTGCAAGCCCCGACAGCACAGACTCCTCCTGTTCAAATCAAATCCCAGCATACAGGCAGACAGAATGACGGAACATCTGCTCACAGCAATTCACACCTTTGAGTACAACCGTGAAACGGGAGTGTAAAAAGGAGGGAAATCTATTCGACTGCATTGGCATCATCAGTTTTCGCTGCTTTGGTTATTAGTTCCCACCTCCATTGGCTTGAGATACTCTGTGAAATCCAGTTTCCAAATTTCAGCTGTAAATATGAGAAACTGACAGAAACTCTTGCAACAAGCGAGAGTATGTGAGAAAAAACAGTGACACAAACACAAGCATGTAACGCGTCTCGTCACGACACTGGTATTCTTAGTCTTGGTAAAGCATCACTTGAAAAAAGGTAAGTAATTTGGTCAGCGGTGGATAAGCCTTGACCTTGAAACTTACGGGTCACCTTTTCAGTGGACCTTCCTAATGACTGTGTATGTGTTTTTGTGTGTTTGTGTCCTACATCTCATTGTCTGTCTCTAAGGCTGGATATTTTCAATGTCACACAAAGAGCCAGTGAATGGACAGGGAAGGGAGAGAACATCGTTGAAAAGAACACATCAATGCACATACAGTTGAATTCGGAAGTTTCCATACACTTAGGTTGGAGGCATTAAAACTCGTTTTTCAACCACTCCACAAATTTCCTGTGAACAAACTTTAGTTTTGGCAAGTTGGTTAGGACATATACTTTGTGCATGACAAGTAATTTTTCCAACAATTGTTTACAGACAGATTATTTCACTTAACTTTCACTTAACTCACTGTATCACAATTCCAGTGGGAATGTTGACTGTGCCTTTAAACAGCTTGGAAAATTCCAGAAAATTATGTCATGGCTTTAGAAGTTTCTGATAGGCTAATTGACATAATTTGTGTCAATTGGAGGTGTACCTGTGGATGTATTTCAAGGCCTACCTTCAAAATCAGTGCCTCTTTGCTTGACATCATGGGGAAATCAAACGGAATCAGCCAAGACCTCAGAAAGAAATGGTAGACCTCCACAAGTCTGGCTCATCCTTGGGAGCAATTTCCAAATGCCTGAAGGTACCACATTCATCTGTACAAACAATAGTACGCGAGTATAAACACCATGGGACCATGCAGCCGTCATACCGCTCAGGAAGGAGATGTGTTCTGTCTCCTAGACGTAATTTGGTGCGAAAAGTGCAAATCAATCCCAGAACAACAGCAAAGGACCTTGTGAAGATGCTGGAGGAAACAGGTACAAAATAATCTATATCCACAGTAAAACGATTCCTATATCAACATAACCTGAAAGGCCGCTCAGCAAGAAAGAAGCCACTGTTCCAAAACCACCATAAAACAAAGCCAGACTACAGTTTGCAACTGCACATGGGGACAAAGATTTTACTTTTGGAGAAATGTCCTCTGGACTGATGAAACAAAAATAGAACTGTTAGAACTGCCATAATGGCCATCATTATGTTTCGGGGAAAAAGGGGGAGACTTGCAAGCCAAAGAACACCATCCCAACCTTAAAGCGCAGGGGTGGCAGCATCATGTTGAGGGTGTGCTTTGCTGCAGGAGGTACTGGTGCACGTCACAAAATATATGACATGATGAGGCAGGAAAATTATGTGGATATATTGGAGCCACATCTCAAGACATCAGTCAGGAAGTTAAAGCTTGGTCTCAAATGCTTCCAAAGTTGTGGCAAAATGGCTTAAGGACAACAAAATCAAGGTATTGGAGTGGCCGTCACAAAGCTCTGACCTTCATCATATAGAAAATTAATGGGCAGAACTGAAAAAGCGTGTGAGAGAAAAGAGGCCTACAAACCTGACTCAGTTACACCAGCTCTGTCAGGAGGAATGGGCCAAAATTCAACAAACTTATTGTGGGAATCTTGTGGAAGGCTACCCGAAATGTTTGACCCAAGTTAAACAATTTAACGGCCATGTACTAATACTAATTGAGTGTATGTAAACTTCTGACCCACTGGGAATGTGATGAAAGAAATAAAAGCTGAAATAAATCATTCTCTCTACTATTATTCTGACATTTCACATTCTTAAAATAAAGTGGTGATACTAACTGACCTAAGACAGGGAATTTTTACTAGGATTAAAATGTCAGGAATTGTGAAAAACTGAGTTTAAATGTATTTGACTAAGGTGTATGTAAACGTCCGACTTCAACTGTACCATCCAAAAACAGCTAGAAGCAATGATGCCAGGTCAGAGAAAGAAATAAGGAAAACACACTGAGAGGAAAAAAGGAGAAGGTGAAAGAGATAAAGAAAGGATGAGGGCAGAATCGACAGCCCTGTATGTGCCCAGGTTCACTTCCAGTCCTTTCAGACTCGTCCTAGTTAATGGCTGGTGTCGAGCAGAACGAGCAACCCCCATGAAAAGCCTAACACTCTCTCTTTTTCCATATTGTAGAAATACATTTGTGACCGACTTTTCTTCACATGACACATGGTCCCACAAAAGACCAAGGCTGTAGAGAAAATAATCTTTGCCCACACGCCTCCAATGACCGCGGCTTCACACCCGAGACAAGCAATAGTGATAGCTTTTTATTAATGCTGCCATTTCTGTCTCGTCCACCACTCTTGTATGAATGGAGAAAAGCCCCGTGCTTTGCCTGCAAGCGCTCTCTCAGACATTTGCGTCTCCCCCTCCACCCTCATCTGTCGCTTTTGTAAAAAAAAAAAAAAAAAGGCAGCAGAAGTGCAATCCCCACAATCAACTCGGAATCGACGCTCTCCCTTTTCTTTCCTTCTTTCTTTCACTTGCTTTTTCTGTACTCCTGCCCTTTGGCTCCCTTGGCCCCCGTTTTCTTTAATTCTGATGTAGGTCATTTTACATGTGTTACCCTAAATGCGGTGTGTCCTTAATGTCATTTGGTTTAAGGCGTGGAGATATGGAGGAACAAGAAGATTCTAAAGAACACAAGACAAAGGGATATAGATTAAAGCTGATGATGAGACGGGGAGGGAGAGACAGTATTGATTTAGGGGCAGCAGGAGGAGGCGTGATGTTAATTTATCCAGTCACTAGGAGAAATCCTATTGATCCGTAACATCTAACTTCCAGCTACAGTATTATGTGCAGATGAGGGGGAGGGGGAGGGGGGAGGGGGGGGGTGTTAATGTATCCAGTCACTAGGAATAATCCTATTGATCCGTGTCATCTTTAACTTCCAGCTACAGTATTATCTGTAGACGAGGGGAGGGGGGATGTTAGAATATGTGTTTGTGTCTGTGTGTCTATATGTTGTGTGTGTGTGTGTGCGCGTGTGCGTGTGTGTCTAGACAGTGAGTGTTGAGGTCCGGACAGTTAGAGTGTGTGTATAATGTGTGTGTGTGTGTGTGTGTGGGGGGGGGTATGTGGATGAATGGGGTGGGTGAATGTGGCTAGACAGGTTGAAGAGGGTATGTACTGTGATGTGTGTGTGTGTTACAGAGCACAACTTATGTGTGTCTCTGGAGTTGTTGAATTGTAGCTGAAGGAGTATATCCCTTACGCCTGGTGTGGCACTAGGGAAGATAATATGGATACAGGGGGAGGTGCAGGGGGTTGGCGCTCATTCTCTTCATATCCCTCTCTTTGAAGCCCCATCAGCGTTGTCACGGCAGCAGTCATATCCATGTGGCATGTCTCCCAGTGAGGTGGCAGATATGATGATGACAGGTTATCAACGTGGGCGAAGAGAGACACCGAGCGCTAACATCTCAGGTATACCAGGCGGAGTGATTTGATTTGTTCGAGCGAGCCCGGCATGGGAACTGAGGGGAGTGACAGATGCGAATGGACAGGTTATCGGAGTCTCAGCATCGCTCCTTGCCACACATGCACACACAGACACCTTAAGTAAGAACTCTGCTCAGAGGTCTCAGCTGTCCTGGTAGACTTGGCTGTCAATTAAAATATGAGAAAGGCTAAAACTATGAGACAGGTTGGACTTTAGTCCTAAACTTCAAACACCTGCTTTTCAAAACAGAAACTGACAAGAACCTTGACAGAGATCAGCATGATGAATGTGTCACAAATCCGTGAATCACGGAAGGGAAAAGATGTGCGAGTCAGGAGCAACTTCTCTTCTAAGTTCACAATACATTATTGGAAATGACAATCAGTTAAAACTACCTTCATGCATACAACAAAAGTGGTCGAACACTTTTTAACTAATCTTATCTATATGGTCAGCATGGCCTTTTTATGACGTAAACATATATACCGATAACATCTCCATACAACATTAAATCCCGGTCATTAACGTCTGACTATACATATTAAAATGGTGTTGTTTCACGCAAACGATGAGTGAACGGTTGAAGGCCAGCGAAACAAAAACATGTTTACTACAGTCTGTGTCTTAGATTGTTCAATTACTGAAACCAATGCTCAAATGCAGCATTTGAACTCAACGCAAGGATATTATTAATGGTGTAGCAACCTGGCATTCTCTAATGGGCTCAAATCTCCTTGAGTATAATGCTGACCTTCAACAAACACCCACGTTGCAAAACACCTATGCTGTGTGTGTGTGTGTGTGTGTGTAGGTTTGTTTGTGTGTGTGTGTGTGTGTGTGTGTGTGTGTGTGTGTGTGTGTGTGTGTGTGTGTGTGTGTGTCTGAGAGGAGGAGTGCGAAGATGACAAGGAAGACTGGTATACAGTGTAATTTTACTGTGTGTGTGTGTGATTATTAGCTCGTTTTTTAACCTTTAAATCACACTACAGGAAAATTCTTCCAGGGTGCGTGAGCTCTGACACACCATCATTAGAGAGGACTGCACACACACATGTACACGCACACACACAATCATAACAACACTTAGCACTTCTGATTGTTCCCAGTTGAAGAGCTATTTCCAAGAGCCCATCACATTCCGTAGCGTAATGCCAACAAAAAGAGAGAAGAAAAAAACAGTATAAAAATACAGAACAGACTCAATAAACCCCACGAACGTGCGTGCATTTTAATGATCAAAATGACTCTGGTGTCAGAAAACACACTCCCTCTCTATCTCTCAACTGATGGGAGAAAAATGTGTTGCCACACACACACGCAGCGGCTCGACATGCTCATGCTAACAGTCTAAATCAGCCCCATGCTGGCGTGTGTGTTCCAGTGATAGCTCAGTCGATCAACGTCCTATCTCTGGCTACAGCACTGAACACTTTGCCTTGTCATAGACTCTCATCTCCTATCCAGTCAAGTGGGTTAGACATTCATCTGTTTGAATTTGTTCAGTCACTCATTGCCTTTGTTTATTTTCTTTCTGTGAACAATCAATATAAAAAAAAGAGGAAATGTTTCACACAACCACAATCTTATTTTGGTGATGCTTATACACAAGGTGAGTGCACAATACCGATGTCTCAGTTGGTTGGACCATGGGACTTGCTACAGTTGTGGGTTTGATTCAATTTGAAGACCGCATACAGACGCAGTCAAATATATTATCATCCTTGAATTTTACAATGGAGTGCAATGGAGCAGAATGTCCTGTTTTCTCTTTTCAAAACTGGTAGAATGGCTATTTTTACCCTGTATACATCTGCAACTTACCACAGGAGAGAGAAATTTCACAGTAAACCAGATAACTTGCCTCCAACCAAATTCATTTTAATATTGGATGGTCCTGTGCAGTTAAATCAATCAAATACATGTGTGAACATTCAATTTCAACTTATTTTAGATGAAATACTGAATCTTGCAAGTGTGCCAATATATTTGGTGTAAACTGAACATTCGTTAATTGTAAGTAAAAAATGTCATGACCATTTATATGATCTTATTTTTCAAGAATAAAGGAATAAATGCTGTTGAAGTGAACCTACTGAGCAGTGAGATTGGTGCGAATGGCTGGGAGTTCCCTGCTCTGCAGTTCTGGGTGGGTGGAATTGGTTTGTATGATTGGCCTGTAGCGCGGTACATGGCCTGAACCCACAGCATCCGGTCCTGCTCGTCATCATTGGCAAACACGACCAGGTCACCCTCCTTGACCGCATTGAAGAACACTCGACCACCCTGGAGACCTGAGAGAGAGAGAGAGAGAGAAGGTATGTGGTGCAGATGGTCATAACATAAGAGACAAGATGGATGGATAGATAAGGTATGGTATAGTGTCTTAACTCAGCGTTAGTGTGAGTGTTGTAACAAGTGAGTTACCTGTGTGTGTGTGTGTACCAGGCTGGGGGTCGGAGTAGTCCACAGTGTAACCTTCTAGTTGCATCAGTTCATGGGGCTCAGACTTCTTCTCTCTATAGCTGCACATTGCAAAGGTGTACTGGCTGACCTGCAACAGTTAACAAGGGTTCACATACTGTATAAAATGGCATTATAATTAGTAAAAACACATTACGCTATGTTTTTTAAATATGGGAATCAGGTGAGATAGTATAAGAGATTGTAATTTCCAGAAAATATGTTTGCATTACACTACAGTTTTTTTCATCTCCCTTTTATAGATTGCTGCATATTTCTCTCCGTAGTCAACATGTGTTGCTTCATGATTCAAAAACAAACTTTCTTCCTAGTGGAAAAGTCCACAATCTGTTAGAAGTTATACATTTGGCGAGTATACCTTAAAACATTGTATTATTCTCAATGAAACAAGTGTCAATGAATCATGACATTTAGCCTACCTGGACAAGAACGAAATATCTTATTTTCCAACGTTTCCAAACTCTCTGTCCCAACGCATAAAGGTACCTACAAATACAGAAAGATTAAGAGTCTTAATTGAAACACCTAATGTTAACTGTGTTTTATCACCGCGTAGCTGGAACTCAAACTCATTTACACTGTTGGGATTATAGATTTGAAGAAGTATTAACCCAAAGCAAATTCAATTCAATATAAATTCAATTCAATATATTATTTATAAAATATACAAACACGAGTTGCATCTAAAAATGACAAGATGTCCAGAGGACAACAAGACACAGCTCCAGTATCGGCTCTATTTACTTGGTCATCAGGAAGTCATTGAAAGATTTAGTCGGGTGACCAAGGTAGGTAGGTTAAATAAAAGATATCTAATATTGAGCAGCTCTTTTACAAAAATATTCCCAAGAATATAGACTATTTTATCATTCACTGAGAACATAAGACATGTTCTTATAAAAAAAAAACATTATTACCAGCACAGTGAAAAATGATAGGTTTACAACATTTTATTGAGGTTTATGCTGCAAATATTGTGACAAAGGGTAGGCCCAATTTATGAATTGCAAATAACAACTGTGATAGGCCAAATTGTAGAAGCATAATAATTTCAGCCTTGACACAATCAAGCAAATGTTTTCTCTGAGTCTCTTCCCTTGGAAAACTTGACCATTGTCAGAAATCGAATGATTAAAATCTAGAAGCTCCATAACCAAATCGCCAATTCACGGAAGTCAAACAATGGGGAATAACGCGTGTGGGATATGGGAAAGGGATGAAATCCATAGATTGTGAAAACACTATGCAAAGAGGAGAGGGGCTGCACTTTATGAAAAGGACTCCAGTCCAGGTTGGGAGCCCTCGTGAATGCGAATCTGAAAATCTGGGCCATTCTCCAGGAGTTGGGTTAACATGTGGCAGAAGTAATCATCCACTTGTGAACATTATTTTCCGTTCTTACTCAAACACCTTTCAGCCACTCATGATCCCATTTGCGACCCCAGAGGTGCGGACCAATGAACACGCGGCCGCAGGAACATTTTCTGTCCTTGATACAATGCATACTGCTCATGCACTTCCTAAAGCTAAGTACACACATTCATGTTTTCATTAGTAGGCCTAGTCTATACAAAATTAGAACAGCAGTTACATATATTCAAGCAACGCTTAGGCAATTTTTTAAAATTAATCAAATTAACTCTACAAAGAGAGAGCAGCCACAGTAGTTAAAACTGTCACTTGTATGAGAAAAGCAAGTACTTACCGGGGCAAAGAGAGCCATTGATCGAGATTGAACCAAATCAAACATATTAAGTGTGAGAAACAAAATATCTTCAAAAATGACATTGTCAAAAGGGGTTTAAGTGTACATTAAAAGAAGGTTATATTCAAAAGGGATAACAAGGCAACTAGATAGAAAAGACTACCCTGTAAGCCTATCAAGAATAGTCAGAGATCTCTAGATAAAAAAAAAAAAAATTAAAGTGAGATAAAATTTGATTCAATCAAGCATTTTTTCAGATTTGTCCTAATAGTTACCATCTACCAATCTTCACAATTGTTTAAAATGTTAAACACAGTATATTACTTATTTGAACATTTGGATAAGTAAGTAAATAGGTATTGATAAAAACTCAAAACTTGACAATAACTAAATGAAACAGGCTGCAACATCAACCCTGCAGCTACTACAAGTTTTGGAGTAACAATGCACCTGTGTGGACATTTGTTAGAACTGCACCTAGATGTTGCGAAGTACTTTGCACATTTTACATTCTCAAGCTTTCTCAACGTCCACACGAACCCCTTAGCCAAAAACAGGTTCATGCACACACGTACATACACCCTGGTGGTGTCTGTCCTGACTCCATTGTCCATACACCCTGGTGGTGTCTGTCCTGACTCCATTGTACATACACCCTGGTGGTGTCTGTCCTGACTCCATTGTACATACACCCTGGTGGTGTCTGTCCTGACTCCATTGTACATACACCCTGGTGGTGTCTGTCCTGACGCCATTGTCTTCCAGTCATTATTAGTAGCCCCTCGGCCCCCTTCAAAAGGCTCTCAACACCAGTAGAGATTTTTTTTATTTAAATGGAACCTTTATTTAACTAGGTAAGTCAGTTAAGAACAAATTCTTATTTACAATGACTCTAGCGACGCCTCAAGCACTGAGGTGCATTGCCTTAGACCCCTGCGCCACACAGAGATGGAGAGAGAGAGAGAAAGAAACAGAGAGAGAGAGAGATTTTGTAAGATTATTCTACATGTCCAGGGGAGAACTACAAAAGCTGAGAAAAAAAGAGCCCCCTCATCCAGCTTGTCCTGGGGCTGAGTTCACAAACCTGTTTAATAACTAACACACTAAAGCCTCAGGACCAGAGCATCCAATTAATCAGTATAAACTAAATTATAACACAGTCAAAACAAAACTACATGGCCTATTGGCAAACACAAGAACAAAGCAAAATGCAGTGCTATCTGGCCCTAAATCAACAGTACACCATGGCAAACTATTTGACCATGGTTACTGATCAAAACCTTAGAAAAACCTTGACAAAGTGCAGACTCTCTGAGCACAGCCTTGCCATTGAGAAAGGTAGATACAGGAAAATCTGGCTCCCTGTAGAGGAAAGGCTGTGCAACCACATCACCACAGCAGAACCTGAGACAGAGCTGCATTTCCTGACAAAATGTTTCTAATATATATCAAACAATTAGAGTGTAATTTCCCCAAATTGTAAACCCTTATTTAAGTTTTCAAAGACCTCTCTGATGAAAATAGGCTACCCGTCCTGTTGGGGGAAGACGCAGAGAGCTGTGGGTTGGCAGCACACTACATTGCTGCCTGCCATAAAATGAGAGACAGTGTCTGACAGACCAACCAACATGCACATGTCCTCTATGCCATTGTTATGGCCGATTGCATGGTTATTTTTACCCTTGATTATTGTTGTTACTGATTGTCCCGTTGACAATATGGATTATTATTATTTTAATTATGTTAAAATGTATCAAAGTACAGTACGCTTTGGAAATATGTACATTGTTACGTCATGCCAATAAAGCAAATTAAATATAATTTAAATTGAGAGAGAGGGGGGAGTAAAACACAGGAACAACAACAGTAATACCAGAGTGGATGGAGCCCATTCACTCACATATTTGTCCCCAAAGAGAAATAAAGGGGGTGAGAGAGAGAGAGAGAGAGAGAGAGAGAGAAGGAGAGAGAGAGAGAGAGAGAGAGAAAAAAAGGGGGTATCTGAATGTAAGGAATTGAAAAAAGGGAGGGGTGGGAGGAGAGGAGAGCTCTTAACTCTTTCCGACTTGGTGAATTGAAAGTGTGAGAGAGGATGAAGAGAGAGGGATATAGAGAAATACATAGGAAAGGTGAGCAGGGAGGTAGACAGAGATGGGGAGGAAGGCAGACACAGAGGAAGAGAGAGTAAATGTGCTGAATGACTATAAATAAAAACTTTGTTTTAAGTGAAGAGTAGAGAGAAAGAGAGGAGACAGAGCAAGCATGAAAGCACTCCTCTGTTTATGTATGTACTGTATATCAGGGTTGTGGTCAATTCTGAATTGAGTTGTGAATTGATCTTTAATTCCAATTGAATTTTGGAATTTGAATTGCATTGGCCACACCCCACAGGAAGCATAACTTGAATTGAATTTGAATTAAATTTGAATTGAATTAAATTGAAATGGCTTATTTATTCTACACATCAACATTTATGTTGACATCATGCATGGTTACCAATGCCATGTAGCATCTGGTTGAAACATTTTAAACAATTAAGGCATTCTTCTATGGGACAGATCAACGTTTACTGGGGGAGGGGTGGTCCAAAATAGGGGATGGTTGTCAAACTTTTTATTTTTTTGCTTTGGGGAGGGTAGTGCATTTTTTTCCACTGGTTTACATTTGCTATTCTGCTCGTATTTTCCCTATAAACAATGCTTGACTTACTTTTGATATTACCCTAATAAAGCTTAGATTTAAAAAAAATAATTTTTTAAAACTTCTGCTAATGCAGGCCTATGATATGAAGGCAGTGCACCCCGATGCTCCAACTGACTCGAACCGTTGAACTTGAAGTGAGGAAGTCTGTTTCGGGCCTTCCAGAGTTACTCCTATAAATCAAACAACATAATGTTAATCTTTATACAAATATTTGAATTAAGAATTACCATCCTTCTGTACGTCTATATCTGTATAGCAGAGGCAGTAGCCATCTGCTATAAAGAAATACATGTCAGTGTCTTAGCATGCCACCTGTATATCTCTATAACTCTGGGGATAGGCCTAAGCGTCTCTTCCTTTATATAGGCATTATATATACAGTACCAAAAGCTACTCATTCAAGGGTTTTTCTTTATTTGTACTATTTTCTACATTGTAGAATAATAGTGAAGACATCAAAACTATGAAATAACACATATGGAATCATGTAGTAACCAAAAAAGTGTTACACAAATCAAAATATATTTTATATCAGAGGTTCTTCTTAGTACCCACACTTTGCCTTGATGACAGCTTTGCACATGCTTGGCATTCTCTAAACCAGCATCATGAGGTAGTCAATTAACAGGTGTCCCTTGTTCAAAGTGAATTTGTGGATTTTTTTTCCTTCTTAATGCGTTTAAGCCAATCAGTTGTCTTGTGACAAGGTAGGGTTGGTATACAGAAGACAGCCTTATTTGGTAAAAGACCAAGTCCATATAATGTCAAGAACAGCTCAAATAAGCAAAGAGAATCATCATTACTTTAAGACATGAAGGTCAGTAAATACGGAAGATTTCTAAATTTCCACAGGAAAGGAAGACTCAGAGTTACCTCTGTTGCAGAGGATAAGTTCATTAGAGTTACACCTGATGGCAAATACTTATTTTCCACCATAATTTGAAAATAAATTCATTAAAAATCCTACAATGTGATTTTCTGGATTTTTTTGTGTCATTTTGTCTGTCAAAGTTGAAGTGTACCTATGATGAAAATTACAGGCCTCTCTCATCTTTTTAAGTGGGAGAACTTGCACAATTGGTGGCTGACTAAATACTTTTTTGCCCCACTGTACATAGACAGTACGGACTGTGCAAAAGTTTTAGGCAGGTGTGAAAAAATACTGTGAAGTAAGAAAGCTTTCAAAAATAGACATGTTAATAGATTATATTTATCAATTAACTAAATGCAAAGTGAGTGAACAGAAGAAAAATCCCAAATCAAATCCATACTTGGTGTGACCAGCTGTTGCCTTCAAAACAGCATCAATTATTCTAGGTACACATGCAAAGTCAGGGATTTTGTAGGCATATATAGTCAGGTGTATGATTAAACAATTACACCAAACAGGTGCTGATGATCATCAATTAAATGTGTAGGTTAAAACACAATCATTAACTGAAACAGAAACAACAGTGTAAGAGGAATAAAACTGGGTGAGGAACAGCCAAACTCAGTTAACAAGGTGAGGTTTCTGAAGACAGTTTATTGTCAAAAATCATACACCATGGCAAGACTGAGAACAGCAACAAGACACAAGGTAGTTATACTGCATCAACAAGGTCTCTCCCAGGCAGAAATGTCAAGGCAGACAGGGGTTTCCAGATGTGCTGTCTAAGCTCTTTTGAAGAAGCACAAAGAAACGGGCAACGTTGAGGACAGTAGACACAGTGGTCGGCCAAGGAAACTTACTGCAGCAGATGAAAGACACATCATGCTTACTTCCCTTCGCAATCGGAAGATGTCCAGCAGTGCAATCAGCTCAGAATTGGCAGAAAACAGTGGGACCCTGGTACACCCATCTACTGTCCGGAGGTCTGGTCAGAAGTGGCCTTCATCGAAGACTTGCGGCCAAAAAGCCATGCCTCCGACGTGGACACAAGGCCAAGCGACTCAACTATGCACGAAAACACAGGAACCGGGGAGTAGAAAAATGGCAGCAGGTGCTCTGGACTGATGAGTCTAAATTTGAAATATTTGTCTATAGCAGAAAGGAGTTTGTTTGCCAAAGGGCTGGAGAGCGGTACACGAATGAGTGTCTGCAGGCAACAGTGAAGCATGGTGGAGGTTCCTTGAAAGTTTGGGGCTGAATTTCTGCAAATGGAGTTGGGGATTTGGTCAGAATTAATGGTCTCCTCAATGCTGAGAAGTACAGGCAGATACTTATCCATCATGCAATACCATCAGGGAGGCATCTGACTGGCCTCAAATTTCTTCTGCAGTATGACAACGACCCCAATCATACAGCAAAAGTCATTAATAACTATCTTCAGCGTAAAGAAGAACAAGGAGTCCTGGAAGTGATGGTATGGCCCACACAGAGCCCTGATCTCAACATCATCGAGTCTGTCTGGGATTACATGAAGAGAGAGAGGCACCTGAGGCTGCCTAAATCCACAGAAGAACTGTGGTTAGTTTTCCAAGATGTTTGGGCCAAACTACCTGCCGAGTTCCTTCAAAAACTGTGTGCAAGTGTACCTAGAATAATTGATGCTGTTTTGAAGGCAAAGAGTGGTCACACCAAATATTCATTTGATGTAGATTTTTCTTCTGTTCACTCACTTTGCATTTTGCTAATTGATAAATATAAACTATTAACATGTCTATTTTTGAAAGCATTCTGACTTTGCAGCATTTTTTCACACCTGCCTACAACTTTTGTACAGTACTGTATATAATTAGTTTTATTTATTTATTTCGATATTAATATCATTCAGTGGACACCTAAGCCTATTGGCCTATGCATGCAACGCCCTGATACATTTAGTGCTCAAATCTCTGAAAGCTGAACCGTGCGGTCGACAATTATTGTTTTAAGAAGGTAGCCCCCCCGTCCAACAATGACTGCCTCGCCTGGTTCACTAACTACTTCTCAGATAGAGTTAAGTGTGTCAAATCGGAGGGCCTGTTGTCCGGACCTCTGGCAGTGTCTATGGGGGTGCCACAGGGTGAAATTCTCAGGCCGATTCTCTTCTCTGTATATATTAATGATGTCGCTCTTCCTGCGGGTGATTCTTTGATCCTCCTCTACGCAGACGACACCATTCTGTATACATCTGGCCCTTCTTAGGACACTGTGTTAACAAACCTCCAGACGAGCTTCAACGCCATACAACACTCCTTCCATGGCCTCCAACTGCTCTTAAATGCTAGTAAAACTAAATGCATGCTCTTAAACCGATCACTGCCCCGCACCCGCCCGCCCGACTAGCATCACTACTCTGGACGGTTCTGACTTAGAATATGTGGACAACTATAAATACCTAGGTGTCTGGCTAGACTGTAAACTCTCCTTCCAGACTCACATTAAGCATCTCCAATCCAAAGTTAGATCAAGAATCGGCCTCCTTCACTCATGCTGCCAAACATACAATCTTAAAACTGTCGATCCTACCGATCCTAACTGACTATCCTACCGGCAATGCCATTTACAAATTAGCCTCCAACACTCTCAAAATGGATGCAGTCTATCACAGTGCCATCCGTTTTGTCACCAAAGCCCCATATACCACCCACCACTGCGACCTGTATGCTCTCGTTGGCTGGCCCTCGCTACATATTCATCGCCAAACTCACTGGCTCCAGGTCATATATAAGTCTTTGCTAGGTATAGCTCCGCCTTACTTCAGCTCACTGGTCACCATAGCAACACCCACCCATAGCACGCGCTCCAGCAGGTATATTTCACTTGTCATCCCCAAAGCCAACACCTCCTTTGGCCGCCTTTCCTTCCAGTTCTTTGCTGCCAATGACTGGAATGAATTGCAAAAATCACTGAAGTTGGAGACTTATATCTCTCTCTCACTAACTTTAAGTGTCAGCTGTCAGAGCAGCTCCATTCACTGCAGCTGTACACAGCCCATCTGTAAATAGCCCATCCAACCAACTACCTACCTCATCTCCATATTTGTTTTTGTTTTTCTGCTCTTTTGCACACCAGTATTTCTACTTGCACATCCTCATCTGCACATATTTCACTCCAGTGTAAATTTCTAAATTGTAATTACTTCGCCACTATTGGCCTATTTATTGCCTTACCTCCTTACTTAATTTGCACACAACGTGTACAGATTTTTCTATTGTGTTATTGACTGTACGTTTGTTTATCCCATGTGTAACTCTGTGTTGTTATTTTTGTCGCACTGCTTTGCTTTATCTTGGCCAGGTCGCAGTTGTAAATGAGAACTTGTTCTCAACTGGCCTACCTGGTTAAATAAAGGTGAAATAAAAAATAAAAATAGGCTATAAAGTTTTGCATATTGTACACATCGAAACACAAGGAATAGTGTTTTTGTCATTTGTTATAGGCTGTTTTTAAGGACACATAAAATGTCCAATATCCCTTGTTTATTGATGGCGCTGGCTGCGCCATGTTGGATCTGAACGCATATAGATGTCCAGTAAATTAAAATCTTCACTGTCATCTTGTCCAGCGCCAAATTTTACTAAAAGGAAACTCTGAAATTGTATATTGCTTTTAATTAAGATTTTAGAATATTCACACGAAAATCTGTCGTCAATTCAATGGAAACCTAGCTATAGACACTGTAAAGTCTCAAGTGCGCTAGTCCAGTGTCACTTTGATTATGCCTGCACATCATGGTTCACCAGCAGCCCCAGAGATCTAAAGAATAAGCTACCAGCCAAACAAGCTTGTAAGAATTGAACTTAAACTCCCATCTCATACTCATCTGGAGGTACAGCATTTTTTAATCTCTATCTCTGTAATATATCTGTATTTATGTAATTGTATATGTATTTATGTAAAAAAAATAGGGACCACGATGGACATAAGTCCCCGACTTTATTGTGCAATCCCCATCCCTTTAAAAAAATCTGTGTATATACGTATTGTTTTTTACCGACAAATAAAAATCTAGCAACCAATCAATCAATCCAAACTGTGCAGTGGCCAATTGATGACTGGAAAGAGACATCTGTTTCAAAACACCAAAAAGTGTGACATACTAGACATAGTTTATTTATTGTCGTGTTGGAAACACAAACCATGATATTGAAGTGCCCGAAGTCGGAATGCATTGATTATTGGTAGTGTGGTGTATCGGTACAGAAACCTGTTGGTGGAAAATGACTTACTGACTTTATTGACCCCATGGGTAAATTTTGTTGCAGTGTCATGTACACGTTTAAAGTGCCGTTTAAATACAAAACAAAATTGACAATAGAACTTTCATAAAACACTAGACTGCTGGACTTACTGAGTCGGTAGGAACATTAGCCCGAGCTATTTAGGAGGGATATCACACCTGGCACAAATGATTGTCTAGTTCTGTTTTTCCTGCTGAGTGGTGCCCTATACCTGCGCCCAGAGATGAGTAGTTCAAAGTCCGGGTACAGGGGGTGGCTTGGGTCTAAAATTATTTTGTGAGCCTTGCGGAGGGCCCTGACCTTAAAGATCTCATCCAGGCCTGTCTGGTTGACTCCAAGTACCTTGCTTCCTGTGGTGATAATCCTTCTCAGCATATTTCTCTGGCTGACAGTGGCATTGCCAAACCAACAAACAACACAAAAAGTTTAAATACTCTCAATGAAAGATTCATAAAACAGAGTCAGTATAGTACAGTCTACATTAAAAGATCCCAGCTTTTTGAGAAAGTACAGTCTGCTGGCTGTTTTTGTAGATCAGGTCTGTACATTTACTCCACTGAAGCTTATTGTCCAAGAGGACACCCAGGTATTTGTACTCTACAATCTCTATAGTCTGACCTCTGATAGATGTTGCAGAGGTAGGTGTTGTACACTTCCTGAAGTCTATGCACATCTCCTTGGTCTTGTTGGTATTGAGGACCAAGTGTGATTCCTCACACAACTCTACAAAGTCAATTAGGACCCGGGCCATGATGTTCCTCGTCATCATGCAACAGGCTGATCATGGCAGTGTCATCAGCGAACTTAACGAGGTGTCTGTCAGGATGGGAACTAGGACAACTATTAGTATTTATTATTAATTCATTCCATATACAGTACCAGCCAAAAGTTTGGACACTCATTCAAGGGTTTTTCTATTTTATTACTATTTTCTACATTGTAGAATAATAATGAAGACATCAAAACTATGAAATAAGACATAACCAAAAAAGTGTTAAACAAATAAAAACATATTTCATATTTGAGATTCTTCAAAGTAGCCACCATTTGCCTTGATGACAGCTTTGCACACTCTTGGCATTCTCTCAACCAGCTTCACCTGGAATGCTTTTCCAACAGTCTTGAAGGAGTTCCCACATATGCTGAGCACATGTTGGCTGCTTTTCCTTCCCTCTGTGGTCCAACTCATCCCAAAACATCTCAATTGGGTTGAAGTCGGGGGATTGTGGAGGTCAGGTCATCTGATGCAGCACTCCATCCCTCTCCTTCTTGGTCAAATAGCCCTTATGCAGCCTGGAGGTATGTTTTGGGTCATTGTCCTGTTGAAAAACAAATGATAGTCCCACTAAGCGCAAACCAGATGGGATGGCGTATCAATACAGAATGATGTGGTAGCCATGCTGGTTAAGTGTGCCTTGAATTCTAAATAAATCACTGACATTGTCACCAGCAAAGCACACCCAACCATCACACTTCCACCTCCATGCTTCACGGTGGAAACCACCAAGATCATCCGTTCACCTACGCTGCATCTCAAAACAACTAAAAATTGGACTCATCAGACCACAGGACAGATTTCCATTGGGGATAATGACCATTGCTTGTGTTTTTTTGGCCCAAGCAAGTCTTCTTATTATCGGTGTCCATTAGTAATGGTTTCTTTGCAGCAATTCAACCACGTAGACCTGATTCATGCAGTCTCCTCTGAACAGTTGATGTGGAGGTGTGTCTGTTACTTGAACTCTGAGACTATCCTCTGCAGCAGAGGTAACTCTGGGTCTTCCTTTCCTGTGGCGGTCCTTATGAGTCAGTTTCATCATAGTGCTTGATGGTTTTTGCGACTGCACTTGACAAAACTTTAAAGGTTCTTGAAATGTTCCATATTGACTGACCTTAATGTCTTAAAGTAATGATGGACTGTAGTTTCTCTTTGGTTATTTAGCTGTTCTTGCCATAATATGGACTTGGTCTTTTACCAAATTGGGCTATCTTCTGTGTACCATCCCTACCTTGTCACAACACAACTGATTGGCTCAAATGCATTAAGGAAAGAAATTCCACAAATTCACTTTTAACAAGGAACACCTGTTAATTGAAATTCATTCCAGGTGACTAACTCCTGAAGCTGGTTGAGAGAATGCCAAGAGTGTGCAAAGCTGGGCAAAGGGTGGCTACTTTGAAGAATCTCAAATATAGAATATATTTTGATTTGTTTAACACTTTTTTGGGGTAATACATTATTTATTTAATAGTTTTGATGTCTTCACTATTATTCTACAATGTAGATAATAGTAAAATAAAAATAAAATATATATGGAATGAGTAGGTATGTCCAACTTTGCCTGGTTACTATATTTCATATAATTATAAATATGGCATCAAAAATGTTGGGAATATGATATCCCCCTAGCTGATCATTGTCTGCAGCCGGCTCTGATTGTAGTTTAATGAAACAGGCAAGGAGACTGAGCTCAGTGAACCCTCACCCTTGTGGCCTGTAGCCTTGCGTGGCATCGACTGTGTCACAAAAGCATGCTGAAGTGGCAAAGTCGATATACACATTTAGAAACCCAGGGTCACTACAATAATTGTTATATGTGGTCGTAAACATTATCTTAGTTAATTCTTTGAGGGGGTAGGTTGTTTGATATATTTACAGTACAAGGGGAGGGTCATGTGAAAATATTGTTAACGTTGGGGAGGGGGGTGCATTTGGTTTTTTTAAACACTGAGATGGATCAGCCCCACCCCCCACTGAATTTCGATCTGTCCCTAAAACTATTTTGAAATAATTACAGTGGTCTCTAAACATTCTAAGGACATGTTGAAACAAATACATTTATTTGAAAAAAACTGTTTGACATCTGAGATATAATCAAATAAATATTTGAAAAGGTATTTGTATTCTTTGCATTAATAAGTGTTCGATTTGTCAAATGAATGAGACTATGTTTTATGTCTTGGTTGAATGGCTTTGAATTTCCTTGAATTAAATTATACTTCCTTTAATTCAAATTCTGCTTCCTGTGGGGTGTGGCCAACTCTCTCTCTCTGATGTTGGTGTCAGATTGCAGTCTTTCAGTCTTTGGGAGTACTGAGCCAGAACCCACCCTGTGCCTCTTCTCGCTCTCCCCCTCTCTTTAACTCACTCCCTCGCACTTCCCCCATCTCCCCTTTTTCTGGTAGGTTGGAGGTGGTGGCAGATTGCAGTCTTTGGGAGAACTGAGACAGAGCTCCATCTTCTCTTCTCTGCCTCTTCGGCTCCCATCAACAGATGGCTGCTTTTAATGGTGAAGCATTCAACCTGAAAATACAACCTCTCCATCTCTCTGTATGTCTGTCAGTCTGTCTCTCTTTCTCCCCCTCCTCTCAGTTTCTCTCTCCTCCTTTGCTCGCTTTCTTTCTTATTTCCTAGAATGGACAGTCCTCAGGTGTGCCTAGTGTGTTTATGTGTGTGCGTGTGTGTGTGTGTGTGTGTGTGTGTACGCGCGCCCACCCTGGTGTCCTTGACACTCCAAGGGTCAGCTGAGATGATAATAAACTTTTGAAGGCACTAGCCAATTAGGGGGAGCCACTTACCATCCAGATAGACTGACACATACACACACTTGCAAGAGTGTGCATGCGCAAATGCGAACACACACTTCACTCAGCACCCCGGTTCTCTTCATTAATTAGCAGAGCCATAGTTATGAGGTAACCTCACAATGCTGCCCATCAGGGAGGCGGGGGCACTGTTGTAGACCTCAACCAGTCCTCCCAGGGGAATTGCACGAGAGGTCTTCACAGGTCCAAACAGATGGACCTGGGGCGTTCCTACCGGGATCCGATATGCATAAAACCTGTTTTTATTATATCGAGTCCCCTTCCAAATGGACCTGAGGACAACTAGACCAGTTCCGTACAGACCTGGGCAGATACAGACCCGATCCGAGTGAAGGAAGCAGAAGAAAATATATGTTTTAAGCTACTTTATTAACCAGAGCTGATAAAGGGAGAGGTGCCACACTAGTCAGTGGGGGAGGGGCCGTACTGTGATCTGTGATCGAGTGTAACAGGGAGCAGCAGTGTTGCCATGTTTGCGGTTTTCGAGCTGAATTGGGCCACTTTGAAAACAATGTCGCGGGTGAAAATGCATTGGTTGCAGGTTTTTGGGCTATTTCTAAGTTCCACCGAGGCCGCCATGGCATTTCTCTTAAAATATATATACACTGCTCAAAAACATAAAGGGAACACTTAAACAACACAATGTAACTCCAAGTCAATCACACTTCTGTGAAATAAAACTGTCCACTTAGGAAGCAACACTGATTGACAATACATTTCACATGCTGTTGTGCAAATGGAATAGACAACAGGTAGAAATTATAGGCAATTAGCAAGACACCCCCAATAAAGGAGTGGTTCTGCAGGTGGGGACCACAGACAACTTCTCAGTTCCTATGCTTACTGGCTGATGTTTTGGTCACTTTTGAATGCTGGCGGTGCTTTCACTCTAGTGGTAGCATAAGACGGAGTCTACAACCCACACAAGTGGCTCAGGTAGTGCAGCTCATCCAGGATGGCACATCAATGCGAGCTATGGCAAGAAGGTTTGCTGTGTCTGTCAGCGTAGTGTCCAGAGCATGGAGGCGCTACCAGGAGACAGGCCAGTACATCAGGAGACGTGGAGGAGGCCGTAGGAGGGCAACAACCCAGCAGCAGGACCGCTACCTCCGCCTTTGTGCAAGGAGGACCACTGCCAGAGCCCTGCAAAATGACCTCCAGCAGGCCACAAATGTGCATGTGTCTGCTCAAACAGTCAGAAACAGACTCCATGAGGGTGGTATGAGGGCCCGACGTCCACAGGTGGGGGTTGTGCTTACAGCCCAACACCGTGCAGGACGTTTGGCATTTGCCAGAGAACACCAAGATTGGCAATTCGCCACTGGCGCCCTGTGCTCTTCACAGATGAAAGCAGTGAGCTTTCTGAGCACATGTGACAGACGTGACAGAGTCTGGAGACGCCGTGGAGAACGTTCTGCTGCCTGCAACATCCTCCAGCATGACCGGTTTGGCGGTGGGTCAGTCATGGTGTGGGGTGGCATTTCTTTGGGGGGCCGCACAGCCCTCCATGTGCCCGCCAGAGGTAGCCTGACTGCCATTAGGTACCGAGATGAGCTCCTCAGACCCCTTGTGAGACCATATGCTGGTGCGGTTGGCCCTGGGTTCCTCCTAATGCAAGACAATGCTAGACCTCATGTGGCTGGAGTGTGTCAGCAGTTCCTGCAAGAGGAAGGCATTGATGCTATGGACTGGCCCGCTCGTTCCCCAGACCTGAATCCAATTGAGCACATCTGGGACATCATGTCTCGCTCCATCCACCAACGCCACGTTGCACCACAGACTGTCCAGGAGTTGGTGGATGCTTTAGTCCAGGTCTGGGAGGAGATCCCTCAGGAGACCATCCGCCACCTCATCAGGTGCATGCCCAGGCGTTGTAGGGAGGTCATACAGGCACGTGGAGGCCACACACACTACTGAGCCTCATTTTGACTTGTTTTAAGGACATTACATCAAAGTTGGATCAGCCTGTAGTGTGGTTTTCCACTTTAATTTTGAGACTCCAAATCCAGACCTCCATGGGTTGATAAATTTGATTTCCATTGATCGTTTTTGTGTGATTTTGTTGTCAGCACATTCAACTATGTAAAGAAAAAAGTATTTAATAAGAATATTTCATTCATTCAGATCTAGGATGTGTTATTTTAGTGTTCCCTTTATTTTTTTGAGCAGTGTATATTTCACCGTGACCTGCTGCTGACTGTCAGGCAGGCTGTTGCTGAGTGAGGAGGAGTGTGTGTGTGTGTTGAGAGAGCACTACAGTTATTGGCTGAGTCCCGTGAGCGAGAGCAGACAGAGCAGCACGCACATTGTGGCAACTTTTTACCAGTTGTAGGTAGGCTATTTAGATTGTGAAGACACCTATTTCCAACCCTTTTTCCATAAAACATATTAATACGCTAGAACTGATGCACATCAGTAATAATGCGGACAATGAACTGGAAAACGACTTTGGGCGCACTAGAGCATATTACATACATACGCTCGGAGGTGGCTTAAACTGCATTTTAATATTGAACTGCTTAAATTAAACGGTATCAAGCGAAGTGCTTTATGAGTGCTCAGTTCTTGGGTCTCGAGTAGACATTTGAAACGGAAGTTATGGAACTCCCTCACGTGGTTCTTTGAAACTGACAGACTAAATGTGGAAAATAATACATACATCAAGTTTATTAATTGATATTCCATTGCAGGCTACCATTTGATACAATACATATGTTGAAATGACAATATCACTGGAGTCAATGCAAATCAATTTGTGCCACTTGTGTAGCCTACCTGGAGCTGTAAAAACAGCTTAATAAATAGCCTATAACTTCAGTTTGTAGCCTTGTGTTATTATGAACACATTAGATTGACAGTAACAGTAGTCAGATTAGGCTACAGGTAAAATTAATTCTAAAAAATAAACATTGGCTGTTGTTGACAAGCATATTCAGTTCATATACATATTATTAATATTTAATTTAGCGATTTAAATTATGAATACATCCTCAGTAGCCTATTTCAGCGGGCTATTGGGAAACACAAACACTTCTTATTGCGAAATAGCCTCGCTATTCATGTTGAATAAATTAGTCTGTTAATTTGAACTAAGCAAACTGCTAAATTGTTCTGTTTACATCTAGCCTACATCTTGTCTAGGCTACTGTAGACTATATTAATTGAGATGTAGACCTATCAGGGGCTATAGGCTACATGCCTTTATCCAAGAAAACGATGGCAAATTTTATTAAAATCATAAACCCAGATTTTTGACAGCAGCCTATGTCTGTTGAAAAGACAAGTCAATGGGCAATTTATCACGGTTTGTAGTCTTAACACCTGGCACATAATAACAGCACAATTACCAGAAAAGGGCCTAACATTCGGTTTTTTATGTTCATTCAAGTGTTTATTGCTCAGAGTTTGAGGTCCTCTGTCCAACTTTTATCACTCAAACTCTGCTGTCAGATTCATCTATAGTAATGCACAAAGGGGATTTATTTACAATTATAAACTGGGTGGGTCGAGCCCTGAATGCTGATTGGCTGACAGCCGTATATCAGGCTGCATACCACAGGTATGACAAAAAAAATATTTGTACTCTAATTATGTTGGTAACCAGTTTATAAAGCAATAAGTCACCTCTGGGGTTTGTGGTATATGGCCAATATACCACGGCTAAGGGCTGTGTCCAGGCACTCCGCGTTGCGTTGTGTGCATAAGAACAACCCTTAGTCAAGGTATATTGGCCATATACCACACCTCCTCAGGCCTTATTGCTTAATTATAAACCTGGTTCGAACCCAGAATGTTGATTGGCTGAAAGCAGTGGTATATCAGACCAGATACCACGGATATGACAAAACATTACTTTTACTGTTCTAATTACGTTGGTAATCAGTTTATAATAGCAATAACGGCCCCTGGGGGTTTGTGGTATATGACCAATATACCACGGCTAACAGCTGTATTCAGGCACTCTGCGTTGCGTCGTGCAGAGAACATCCCTTGGCCGTGGTATATTGCCCATATACCATAACCCCTTGTGCCTTATTGCTTAATCATATTAGTCAAGCGAGTTAAATCGACATCCATTGATGGAACATGATCTGGTGAATTTAATAAGGGCAAATGATCTTTTCTCTTGCCACATAGTCAAATTCCTTTATTATGTAATGTCATATCTTGCAATAATTATTATTTTGAGGAAACCCGAATTTAGCTTCTAATGTCGTTACAAGTTACTATGATAGTCCTCCTTAATTGGCTTGATTACATTATGGATATGGCAATTCCTCTCTTTAGGTCATTGTAGCCTATCCTTCTCCTTTACCTTTTAATTCCATAATTTTAATTTCACCATCCATTGACTAGATATATCCTAACTTTTGCCACACACGGACGCTCTATGACTGTAGCCTATTGTCGATTTGATAACTTATGATTGGCCAACAACAACAACAACAAGCTACATTCGCCACTCTTGTCACGACTCCGACCGAAGGTGGCTCCCCTTCCCGTTCGGGTGGCGCTCGGCGGTCGTCGTCGCCGGCCTACTAGCTGCCACTGATTATTTCCTCCCCCTCCCTTATGTGTTCATTGAGTGCACCTGTTTTGAATTCTGTATAATTAGTGAGGCTTTATTTAGTCAGCCGGCCCGCCTGGTTCCTTGTGCGGGATTAATTATTGTGACCTTCTGTGTTGTGTAAACTTGTGTGCACGTCTGTGAGTTACGTGCTTTCCCATTTCGTGGGTCTTTTCTGGACCGTTTAAGTCCCCCTGTTTGGGGCGTTTGTTTTGTTTACGCCCTGTGTTTTCGTGGGGTTGGCTTATGTTCACCGTTGTGGTGCATTAAAATAGCACTCCCCTGAACTCTCTGCTTCCTGCGCCTGACTTCTCACCCACTACACTCAGAACGTTACAGAATCCCGCACCCTGAGGAATGGAGTCAGCAGGAGCAACAGCCAATCCCCTCCCATCGATGGAGGAAAGGGTTCTACATCATACCACCGTTCTCCATCGGATCGGAACGGCTATGGATCAAGTGATGGAGAGAATGGACCGATGGGAGAGAAGTGGTCTCCTCTCTCCACCTTCGGCTCCCCCCCCTCAGGACTCCCCATCTCCCGACTCCAGCACCCTCCGTCTTACGCTCCCGAGGGTCTATGATGGAGCGGCGGCGGGGTGCCAGGGGTTCTTACTCCAGCTGGAACTGTACCTAGCCACCGTCAGACCCACTCCCTCGGGAGCGGAGAGGGTGAGTGTCCTCATCTCCTGTCTCACGGGTCGTGCTCTGGAGTGGGCGAACGCAGTCTGGAATGGCCCAGACTCAGCGAAGGAGCACTACCCAGAGTTTTCCCGCCGCTTCCGCGCAGTGTTTGACCACCCTCCAGATGGCCGAGCAGCGGGAGAGCGACTATTCCATCTCCGGCAGGAGAAGAGGAGCGCCCAGGATTACGCGTTGGAGTTCCGGACCTTGGCAGCAGGATCTGGGTGGAACGACAGGGCTCTTATCGACCATTACCGGTGTAGTCTCCGGGAGGACGTCCGCAGGGAGCTAGCGTGTCGGGACACCGCTCTTTCCCTGGATGAGCTAATTGACATGTCCATTCGACTGGACAATCTGCTGGCTGCCCGCGGGCGTTCGGAGAGGGTCCTGTGTGTTCCACCACCCAGCACCGTCACTCCCGTCCCGATGGAGTTGGGAGGGACTGTGCCGAGGGGTACCGGAGGAGGAGGCTCCCTCTGCACCAGCTGTGGTCGGAGAGGACACACGGCCGATCGGTGCTGGGGGGGTCCGTCTGGGAGTCGAGATGGCAGGCGGAACATTTCTCGATCACCCCAGGTGAGTCAGCACCAAACTCACCCAGAACCCCCTGTTGGTCACATGTTTGTCTTGATTTTTTTCCTTAAATTTTTCCCCTCTTCCCAGCATAGGGCGCTAGTCGATTCAGGCGCAGCTGGGAACTTTATGGACCGCGGACTCGCTATTAAATTAGGTGTTCCGCTTGTGCCGATAGATTCTCCCTTTCCCGTGCACTCCCTAGATAGCCGGCCATTAGGGTCAGGGGTGGTCAGGGAGACCACGGTTCCACTGGACATGGTAACGCAGGGGAATCATAGGGAGCGTATCAGTCTCTACATTATTGATGCGCCTGCGTTTCCAGTGGTGCTAGGGATTCCCTGGCTGGCCCGGCACAATCCTAAAATTTCGTGGAGACAGGGGGTTCTCCAGGGGTGGTCAGAGGAGTGTTCTGGAAGGTGTCTGGGAGTTTCCATCGGTGCCACGTCGGTGGAGAGTCCAGACCAGGGTCCCACGGTGTGCATTCCCCCCGAGTATGCCGATTTGGCAATCGCTTTCAGTAAAAAGAAGGCGACTAAATTACCACCACATCGACCGGGAAGGGATTGTGCGATAGATCTCCAGGTAGACGCTGCGCTTCCCAAGAGTCACGTGTACCCATTATCCCAGGAGGAGACGTTGGCTATGGAGACATATATCACGGAGTCTCTGGGACAGGGGTACATTCGGTCCTCCATCTCACCCGTCTCCTCGAGTTTCTTTTTTGTGAGGAAAAAGGAGGGAGGTTTGCGTCCGTGTATTGATTATAGAGGTCTAAATGCCATCACGGTGGGATTCAGCTACCCACTACCTCTCATTGCTACGGCAGTGGAATCATTTCAGGGAGCGCAGTTCTTCACAAAATTGGATCTCAGGAGCGCGTATAGCCTGGTGCGTATTCGGAAGGGAGACGAGTGGAAAACCGCATTTAGTACCACATCGGGCCACTATGAGTACTGCGTCATGCCGTATGGGTTAAAGAATGCTCCAGCCGTTTTTCAATCCTTTGTAGACGATATTCTCAGGGACCTGCACAGGCAGGGAGTAGTTGTTTATATCGATGATATTCTGATCTACTCAGCCACTCACGCCGCGCATGTGTCTCTGGTACGCAGGGTGCTTGGTAGACTGCTGGAGCATGACCTATACGTCAAGGCTGAGAAGTGTGTGTTCTCCAAACGAGCCGTCTCCTTTCTGGGTTATCGCATTTCCACCTCGGGGGTGGAGATGGAGGGTGACCGCAGTAAGGCCGTGCGTAATTGGCCGACTCCGACCACGGTAAAAGAGGTGCAGCGGTTTTTGGGTTTTGCCAACTACTACCGGAGGTTTATCCGGGGTTTTGGCCAGGTAGCGGCTCCAATTACCTCACTGCTGAAGGGGGGTCCGGTGCGGTTGCGGTGGTCAGCAGAGGCGGACGGAGCTTTCAACAAGTTGAAGGCGCTGTTCACGGATGCACCCGTGTTGGCCCATCCTGACCCCTCTCTAGCATTCATAGTGGAGGTGGATGCGTCCGAGGCTGGGGTGGGTGCCGTGCTATCACAGCGCTCGGGTACGCCACCAAAACTCCGCCCCTGCGCTTTCTTCTCGAGGAAGCTCAGCCCAGCGGAGCGTAACTATGATGTGGGTGACCGGGAGTTGTTAGCGGTGGTCAGGGCTCTGAAGGTGTGGAGACACTGGCTTGAGGGGGCTAAGCACCCCTTTCTCATCTGGACCGACCACCAAAATCTGGAGTATATTCGGGCAGCTAGGAGACTGAACCCGCGTCAGGCAAGGTGGGCCATATTTTTTACCCGATTCCGGTTCACTTTATCGTATAGACCGGGCTCCCAGAACGTGAAAGCGGATGCGCTGTCCCGCCTTTACGACACAGAGGATAGGTCCACCGAACCTACTCCCATCCTTCCCGCCTCAAAGTTGATAGCACCGGTGGTATGGGAGGTGGACTCGGACATCGAGCGGGCGTTACGGGCTGAACCCGCGCCTCCTCAGTGTCCGGCGGGGCAGAAGTACGTGCCGCTTGGTGTTCGGGACCAACTGATTCGGTGGGCTCACGTCCTACCCTCCTCGGGTCACCCTGGGGTGAGGAGGACAATAGGAAGCCTTCGGGGGAGGTATTGGTGGCCTACCTTGGCTAGGGACGTTAAGGTTTATGTCTCCTCCTGTTCAGTATGCGCCCAGAGTAAGGCTCCTAGGCACCTTCCTAGAGGGAAGTTACAACCCCTCCCCGTTCCACAACGGCCATGGTCACATCTATCCGTAGACTTCCTGACCGATCTTCCCCCGTCTCAGGGGAACACCACGGTTCTGGTGATTGTGGATCGGTTCTCTAAGTCCTGCCGTCTCCTCCCGTTGCCCGGTATCCCTACAGCCCTACAGACTGCGGAGGCATTATTCACCCACGTCTTCCGGCACTACGGGGTGCCGGAGGACATCGTTTCTGATCGGGGCCCCCAGTTCACGTCCCGAGTATGGAGGGCGTTCATGGAGCGTCTGGGGGTCTCGGTCAGCCTGACCTCCGGTTATCACCCCGAAAGTAATGGGCAGGTGGAGAGAGTAAACCAGGAGGTGGGTAGGTTTCTGCGGTCGTACTGCCAGGACCGGCCAGGGGAGTGGGCGAGGTACATCCCCTGGGCCGAAATGGCCCAGAACTCACTACGCCACTCCTCTACTAATGTGTCCCCTTTTCAGTGTGTGTTGGGGTACCAGCCGGTCCTGGCACCGTGGCATCCGAGCCAGACCGAGGCTCCTGCGGTGGAGGAATGGGTACAGCGCTCCAAAGAGACCTGGAGGGCCGTCCGGGAATCCCTTCAACAAGCTAGTGGACGGCAGAAAAGGAGTGCTGACCGCCACCGCAGTGAGGCCCCCGTGTTTGTACCGGGGGACAGGGTCTGGCTCTCGACCCGAAACCTGCCCCTCCGCTTGCCCTGCCGGAAGCTTGGGCCGCAGTGTGTAGGGCCTTTCAAAGTCCTGAGGAGAATAAACGAGGTGTGTTATCGATTACAACTCCCTTCCTATTATCGTATTAACCCCTCGTTTCATGTGTCTCTCCTCAGGCCGGTGGTAGCTGGTCCCCTACAGGACGGTGAGGTGCCGGAGGTCCCTCCTCCCCCTCTGGACATCGAGGGGTCCCCGGCGTATACGATACGGGCCATTCTGGACTCGAGACGCCGGGTGAGGGGCCTGCAGTACCTCGTGGACTGGGAGGGGTACGGTCCGGAGGAGAGGTGCTGGGTACCGGTGGGGGACATTTTGGATCCGTCAATGTTGAGGGATTTCCATCGCCTCCATCCGGAGCGCCCTGCGCCTCGTCCTCCGGGTCGACCTCGAGGCCGGTGTCGGCGCGCTGCGGGAGCCGCGCGTCAAGGGGGGGGTACTGTCACGACTCCGACCGAAGGTGGCTCCCCTTCCCGTTCGGGTGGCGCTCGGCGGTCGTCGTCGCCGGCCTACTAGCTGCCACTGATTATTTCCTCCCCCTCCCTTATGTGTTCATTGAGTGCACCTGTTTTGAATTCTGTATAATTAGTGAGGCTTTATTTAGTCAGCCGGCCCGCCTGGTTCCTTGTGCGGGATTAATTATTGTGACCTTCTGTGTTGTGTAAACTTGTGTGCACGTCTGTGAGTTACGTGCTTTCCCATTTCGTGGGTCTTTTCTGGACCGTTTAAGTCCCCCTGTTTGGGGCGTTTGTTTTGTTTACGCCCTGTGTTTTCGTGGGGTTGGCTTATGTTCACCGTTGTGGTGCATTAAAATAGCACTCCCCTGAACTCTCTGCTTCCTGCGCCTGACTTCTCACCCACTACACTCAGAACGTTACAACTCTCGTGAAAAGTCAGAGAAGTCTCTCTCTCTTTACTGGAGCAGTCGTGTTTGGATCTGTAAGGACTTTCCAGACAAGTCAGTTAAATTACACATACCCGAGACCTGTGACAATCATATCCGATCCGACCCAGACCTGTGACATTATTTACAATTCTGGATCCAGACCCACTCGGGTACAGGTGGATCCGTGAAGACCTCTACCTTGCACTGACAGTGGAGTGCCATGATCCACCAAAGTATAGAACATGGATAATTTCAGAAGTCTGTTGGTTTACTATTTTTTTTTTCACTTTTATTTAACAAGGTAGGCAAGTTGAGAACAAGTTCTCATTTACAAATGCGACCTGGCCAAGATAAAGCAAAGCAGTTCGACACATACAACAACAGAGTTACACATGGAGTAAAACAAACATACAGTCACTAATACAGTAGAAAAACAAGTCTATATACAATGTGAGCAAATGAGGTAAAGGCAATAAATAGGCCATGGTGGCAAAGTAAATACAATATAGCAAGTAAAACACTGGAATGGTAGATTTGCAGTGGAATAATGTGTCACGAGTCCGACCGAGGGTGGCTCCCCTTCCCGTTCGGGTGGCGCTCGGCGGTCGTCGTCGCCGGCCTATTAGCTGCCACTGATTTTCTTTCCTCCTCCTCCTTGTATGTTTATTGTTAGCACCTGTTAGTTAGTAATTAGTTGGGCTTTATTAGACAGCCGGCCCGCCTGTTTCTTTGTGCGGGATAAATTGTTGTAACCTTTGTGTATTAAGTAGATGGAACGTGTTTGTTCCTGGTCGTGTATTCTGCTGTACTGTTTTCGTCCCCCGTGTTTGGGGCATTTGTTTTTGAGCACCCAGTGTTTTGTGAGTGCATTAAATAGCACAGTATTGAACTCTCTGTTTCCTGCGTCTGACTCCACACCCACGACACCCGGAGCGTTACAGAATGTGCAAAGTAGAGATAGAAATAATGGGGTGCAAAGGAGCAAAATAAATAAATACAGTAGGGGGAAAAGTAGTTGTTTGGGCTAAATTATAGATGGGCTATGTACAGGTGCAGTAATCTGTGAGCTGCTCTGACAGCTGGTGCTTAAAGCTAGTGAGGGAGATGTGTTTCCAGTTTCAGAGATTTTTGTAGTTCGTTCCAGTCATTGGCAGCAGAGAACTGGAAGGAGAGGCGGCCAAAGAAAGAATTGGGGGTGACCAGAGAGATATATCTACTGTAGCGTGTGCTACAGGTGGGTGCTGCTATGGTGACCAGCGAGCTGAGATAAGGGGGGACTTTACCTAGCAGGGTCTTGTAGATGACCTGGAGCAAGTGGGTTTGGCGAGGAGTATGAAACGAGGGCCAGCCAACGAGAGCGTACAGGTCGCACTGGTGGGTAGTATATGGGGCTTTGGTGACAAAACGGATGGCACTGTGATAGACTGCATCCAATTTATTGAGTAGGGTATTGGAGGCTATTTTGTAAATGACATCGCCAAAGTCGAGGATCGGTAGGATGGTCAGTTTTACATGGGTATGTTTGGCAGCATGAGTAAAGGATGCTTTGTTTGCGAAATAGGAAGCCAATTCTAGATTTAACTTTGGATTGGAGATGTTTGTGTGAGTCTGGAAGGAGAGTTTACAGTCTAAGTCAGAACTGTCCAGAGTAGTGATGTTGGACGGGCAGGCAGGTGCAGGCAGCGATCGGTTGAAGAGCATGCCTTTAGTTTTACTTGTATTTAAGAGCAATTGGAGGCCACGGAAGGAGAGTTGTATGGCATTGAAGCTCGTCTGGAGGGTTGTTAACACAGTGTCCAAAGAAGGGCCAGAAGTATAAAGAATGGTGTCGTCTGCTTAGAGGTGGATCAGAGACTCACGAGCAGCAAGAGCGAAATCATTGATGTATACAGAGAAGAGCTTCGGTCCAAGAATTGAACCCTGTGGCACCCCCATAGAGAATGCCAGAGGCCCGGACAACAGGCCCTCCGATTTGACACACTGAACTATATTAGAGAAGTAGTTGGTGAACCAGGCGAGGCAATCATTTGAGAAACCAAAGCTATTGAGTCTGCCGATGAGGATGTGGTGATTGACAGAGTCGAAAGCCTTGGCCAGGTCAATGAATAAGGCTGCACAGTATTGTTTCTTATCAATGGCGGTTAAGATATCGTTTAGGACCTTGAGCGTGGCTAAGGTGCACCCATGACCAGCTCTGAAACCAGATTGCATAGCGGAGAAGGTACGGTGGGATTCGAAATGATCGGTAATCTGTTGACTTGGCTTTCGAAGACCTTAGAAATGCAGGGTAGGATAGAAATATGTCTGTAGCAGTTTGGGTCAAGAGTGTCCCCCCTTTGAATATGGGGATGACCGCAGTTGCTTTCCAATCTTTGGGAATCTCAGATGACACGAAAGAGAGTTTGAACAGGCTAGTAATAGGGGTTGCAACAATTTCGGCAGATAATTTTAGAATGAAAGGGTCCAGATTGTCTAGTCCGGCTGATTTGTAGGGGTCCAGATTTTGCAGCTCTTTCAGAACACCAGCTTACTGGATTTGGGTGAAGGAGAAATGGGGAAGGCTTGGGTGAGTTGCTGTGGGGGGTGCAGTGCTGTTAACCAGGGTAGGGGTAGCCAGGTGGAAAGCATGGCCAGCCGTAGAAAAATGCTTATTGAAATTCTCAATTATAGTGGATTTATCGGTGGTAACAGTGTTCCCTATCCTCAGTGCAGTGGGCAGCTGGGAGGAGGTTTTCTTATTCTCCATGGACTTTACAGTGTCCCAGAACTTTTTTTGAGTTTGCGTTGCAAGGAAGCAAATTTCTGCTTGAAAAGGCTAGCCTTGGCTTTTCTAACTGCCTGTGAATATTGGTTTCTAGCTTCCCTGAAAAGTTGCATATCACGAGGGCTGTGCTATCTGTTCAGAAGCAATGTAGGCAATGCAAAAGTCAAAAAGTCAACTTGTTACTTTGCAGTCCATGGTGCATGAACTGAAGAACAAACTGGAATTAGATGTTTTTCACTGAAAAGAGGAAGGATTGGTTCAATTCAGCTTAGATTGAGTATCCCTAGACATTTTCTAGCCAGATAAGACCAGTCTTGTTATTCCAGTGATTTGACTGATGGCATGAATGTCATTGGGTTTAAAAATGGAGCTGGGCTGCCCTCTGTTGGAGTGAAGGAAGCCCAACATGAAATGCATTCAATATCATCAAAATGTACCTGAAATAATGCATTCCAATCAAATAGACAAGGCAGAGTGACTTGAACACACACATACGTCTCATATAAAAAAATGTTCTGTCCGCATACTGACAGACAGAAGTTACCCGTGCCTCTGCTCCTTAGCTCATCATCTTCCTCTCTACCCCTTTCTTTCTCTCCATCTCCTCTATCAGACACCGCTAGGGGGTGCTGCTATCCTTTCTTTGCCTTGTGTTCTAATGACAGTTTCTATTACAGCCTAACCCTTAAAACGTTAGTCACTCTGTTGTTTTTCATTATATCTCCACACAAACATACATATCCCATACAAATATATCCTAATAAACTCTAGGGTCCTATAAAATTCTTTATAGTGTGACCTAAGCTTGCCTGTCTCCCTGACCTCCACTGCCACCTAACATCATACCAACTGGGTAGTGTATTTCATACCCTCGGTATGACTTGGTAGTGTAGTTCAAACCCTCAGTATGACTGGGTAGTGTAGTTCATACCCTCAGTATGACTGGGTAGTGTATTTCATAACCTCAGTATGACTGGGTAGTGTAGTTCTTACCCGCTGTGCTTCATGTTGGGGGGTTTGTCCATGCGGACAGCTAGTTGGATCTTTAGCTCTACGTCCTGACTGTTCTTGGACACCACCATCTTGTGGAGCTCAGCCTGCTTGGGTCCGTTGGTAGTTGGGTTCAGGATCACCTGGGAATGGGAGAGTGGGAAAGGAAAGGATGGGGGTGACAAAGGGCGAGTGCACAGGAGAGATAATAAACTATTTTACAGAAGGTGATGTAATGATGGCTTCTGGCTTCACCACCACCAAAATATACAAACAGTCTCTCTCATCATACAGTTAGTCAGTGACAGACAGACGTACACATCCTCATACTTTGTTACTATGATGGGAACCGACAGGTGAAGGACATGACAAAACCATGGCTGTCTGGGGAAGACACAAACAAGACAGACTCTCTTTTCATATCACAACCCCCTCTTTAGTTGCTCCATATTGTTATGGAAAAGGTTAGGTAGTTTAGACTACCCCCAGAAGTTTCACAATTTAGTTTTAGCCCTGAACTAGTTCACCTGATTCACCTAGTCAAAGACTTGATGATTAGTTGCCTTAGGGGTGCTTGCGGTGGAATAGTTCAAATACATGGAACAGTTGGGGATCTCTGAGGAGAGGTTCGAGAACCACTGGTTTAGACCGCTCACTACCACCACACCATCCCCCAGGAGGCATCATCCCCCAGGGGGCAGCAGCAACATATTTGCCCATTGTAGAAGTAGTCAGAATGTAACTTTTTGGACCTGAATGCCAAAACATTTAGGAGATCGAGGTGTGCTCACACTTGACCCATTTTGCATACTCCACCCTACCATAAGACATCCATGTCTTCATCAATGGAAAGGGTAAATGGTTGAGTTTGATATAATTTAAAGGCTTACAAACAGGGTTGTGAAACTATTTTATAATTTCTTGACAAAAAATGTTGTTAACATAAAAATTATGCTCAAAAACCTTTCATGTCAATTACCAAAAAATGTGATGGCGGGCATAACACAAACTCCTCAGATGATGTAAAATAGGTTCTAAGCCTCAACATAAGCACAAATACTGTATTTATAGATCATTTATGATAAAGGATAAACAATGACAATACAAAATATATATATTCAAGAAATTCTAAATTAGTTTGAGAACACTGTAAGCTTTTAAATTATATCAAACTCTACCGTTTATCTTTTCCACTGATAGATGAGTATCATACTAGGGTGGGGTATGGGTCAACCAAAAGCATCTCTGTCTCCTAAATGTTTTGGCATTCGAATCCAAAAAGTAATTTTCTGACCACTTCTGCCATGTATGGAAAGTTTTGTTCAAATCAAAAGGTCAAAAAGTGATTGAAATCAAATAGAACGACCCTGATCGGTTTCAGAACTGTATGCATGAAACCCATTCAGATAGAGACTACATTTGTGGCAATGAAATCCTCATCTGTATTTAGACTCCATAGACATATTCACCATGCTTCAATTACTTTTAGACACAAAGAGTGCTTTGAGATGTTAGACACAAGTGTGTGTTTGTTTGTGCGTTTGTGTGTGTGTGTGAGAGAGAGAGAAATAGACAGAGCGAAAGAGGGGGGGGGTGGGAGACAGAGAAGGAGGCAGAAACAGAGATTAGAGAGGTTCAGGAAAACGAGAGAGAAGGAGAAAAACAGGATTAATGGAGGGGGACAGACTTTTAGAGTTATTACTTTTGACCAAAGAGAGAAGAAAATGGAGAATGAAAGAGGAAAAATGAAAGACAATAAGTTGGCAGAATGTGTGTGTATGCACGCTGTCATATTCCGCATGTGTGTGTGCACACAGTATGTATGTTGCATGAGTGTGGCACACCCACTCTAACACTGACTGGGAGACAGATCTTTGTGGTGCTCATTGTTTTGTTAGTGTCGCAGTGTTATCAGTCTCTCAAAGGGAGTCTCCATCTGTTTCTCAGAGAGAAGAAGAGGAAGAGATGGTGATGGGGAGAAGAGAGAGGGGGCTCTTCCGGTAGAATAACAGCTCCAGCTCTTGCACATTCTATACAATGCATATCTCAAATATTTCAATGGCATCCATGTCATGGGAAAAACTAGTCTAGGTACATTGCTGTTTGGGCTACATTGTTACATTGCCAGGCCAATGAATGATTGGGTCATTCTAATTGCTAGTATCTGATATAAATACTAACTGATATCAAGTGGCTGATATTGATAGCGAATTATATCTATCTTAATAGGTTGATGTACAGTATGTACTGGTGTCTTACCCTCCCCAGCTCCTTGTCTTCAAGGGCAAGTACCCCCGTGCTCTCTGTAAACAGCTTCACTTTGACCATGGGTAACGGGTGCGTCGTAGTGAAGTCGCCCTGAGTGCCCCACCTGAAAGACAAAGGTTCCAACCCTCAGGATTAAACATCAAGTCAAAGTGTATTTGTCACATGCACAGGATATAACAGGTGTAAACAGTACAGCGAAATGCTTACTTGCAAGATCTTCCTCAACAATGCAGTGTTCAATATCAAAGTTAAGACATAGGGAATCCAGAATAGGGTCTTAAAGCTAGAGTCCTTAAAGTCCTACTCCAGGCTCCTTTTCACTTCATTCATCACCCAATTTACTTAACAAAAGGCACATCTATATAGGTGGTCCAGGTATACTCATGACATGGCACAAGTAGGGGGGTGGGCCATTTCTCTTTTGTTCTCTATTGCTCCTCTATTGTTACCGCATGCAAAGGAGCGAGGCCGATGACATCAGAGGGCACCATCAGATCAACTCCTTGAAGTTTGCAGTAGTCTAAAAAACACAATTTTGCTCAAAACATATTTTTTTACCCTTAATTGTGTTTAAATTACTGTATTTATACATGAGATATTGTTTATCTACAGGAAAAGTTCTAATAGATGGAGCGAGTGTTTCATTGAAACAGTAACAAAGTGCCCCCCACCCCTGCCTCTGTTTTGGTAAAAAGCTGAGGGATGGGACTGGAGAAATGTAACCACTCTCAAATTCATAGACAGAGCGATGGATGCAAGGACTGACTATCCATGATACACAAATTATAGTTTTAACCATGTTTGGAGGTTATACAGTGTTTGTTTACATTTACATGGTTTACAAACCTTGGAGTAAAATAAGCTGAGTTTTGATATGACAGTTAAACTAAGCTCATGAGGCATTTATGGACCCGTACAAATCAGCTGGGGTTGACAATCTGGACCCTCTATTTCTGAAACTATCCGCCTCCATTGTCGCAACCCCTATTACCAGCCTGTTCAACCTCTCTTTCATATCGTCTGAGATCCCCAAGGATTGGAAAGCTGCCGCAGTCATCCCCCTCTTCAAAGGGGGAGACACCCTGGACCCAAACTGTTACAGACCTATATCCATCCTGCCCTGCCTATCTAAGGTCTTTGAAAGCCAAGTCAACAAACAGGTCTCTGACCATCTCGAATCCCACCGTACCTTCTCCGCTGTGCAATCTGGTTTCCGAGCCGGTCATGGGTGCACCTCAGCCACGCTCAAGGTACTAAACGATATCATAACCGCCATCGATAAAAGACAGTAATGTGCAGCCGTCTTCATCGACCTTGCCAAGGCTTTCGACTCTGTCAATCACCATATTCTTATCGGCAGACTCAGTAGCCTTGGTTTTTCTGATGACTGCCTTGCCTGGTCCACCAACTACTTTGCAGACAGAGTTCAGTGTGTCAAATCGGAGGGTATGCTGTCCGGTCCTCTGGCAGTCTCTATGGGGGTGCCACAGGGTTCAATTCTCGGGCCGACTCTTTTCTCTGTATATATCAATGATGTTGCTCTTGCTGCGGGCGATTCCCTGATCCACCTCTACGCAGACGACACCATTCTGTATACTTCCGGCCCGTCCTTAGACACTGTGCTATCTAACCTCCAAACGAGCTTCAATGCCATACAACACTCTTCCGTGGCCTCCAACTGCTCTTAAGCGCTAGTAAAACCAAATGCATGCTTTTCAACCGTTCGCTGCCTGCACCCGCACGCCCGACTAGCATCACCACCCTGGATGGTTCCGACCTAGAATATGTGGACATCTATAAGTACCTAGGTGTCTGGCTAGACTGTAAACTCTCCTTCCAGACTGATATCAAACATCTCCAATCTAAAATCAAATCTAGAGTTGGCTTTCTATTCCGCAACAAAGCCTCCTTCACTCACGCCGCCAAACTTACCCTAGTAAAACTGACTATCCTACCGATCCTCGACTTCGGCGATGTCATCTACAAAATAGCTTCCAACACTCTACTCAGCAAACTGGATGCAGTTTATCACAGTGCCATCCGTTTTGTTACTAAAGCACCTTATACCACCCACCACTGCGACCTGTATGCTCTAGTCGGCTGGACCTCACTACATATTCGTCGCCAGACCCACTGGCTCCAGGTCATCTACAAGTCCATGCTAGGTGAAGATCCACCTTATCGCAGTTCACTGGTCACAATGGCAACACCCACCCGTAGCACGCGCTCCAGCAGGTGTATCTCACTGATCATCCCTAAAGCCAACACCTCATTTGGCCGCCTTTCATTCCAGTTCTCTGCTGCCTGTGACTGGAACGAATTGCAAAAATCGCTGAAGTTGGAGACTTTTATCTCCCTCAACAACTTCAAACATCTGCTATCTGAGCAGCTAACCGATCGCTGCAGCTGTACATAGTCTATCGGTAAATAGCCCACCCAATTTTACCTACCTCATCCCCATACTGTTTTTATTTATTTACTTTTCTGCTCTTCTGCACACCAATATCTCTAGAGACCTGTACATGACCATCTGATCATTTATCACTCCAGTGTTAATCTGCAAAATTGTAATTATTCGCCTACCTCCTCATGCCTTTTGCACACAATGTATATAGACTCTCCTTTTTTTCTACTGTGTTATTGACTCCATGTGTAACTCTGTGTTGTCTGTTCACACTGCTATGCTTTATCTTGGCCAGGTCACAGTTGCAAATGAGAACTTGTTCTCAACTAGCCTACCTGGTTAAATAAAGGTGACATTTTTTAAAATGTTTTTAAAGAAGTTATATTCTTCAAGAATCAATGGGTATATATCATACATTTATAATTCAAAAAATGGACGCAGCAACTGAGGATTCTAGCTTTCAAAGGAGCACAGAATCAATATTAGGTCAGAGAAATAAAATGAAAAACACACGAGAAATAAAACAAACGAGAATGTGCACTATATACAAGGTCAGTACCAGTTTAGGGCTGTTGTGGTGACCATATTACCGCCACAATGGCGGCCAAGAGTTTTCCTGTACTTAGCTCCATCCCATTTATTTTTATCCTGAAAAACTCCCCAGTACTTGCCAATGTCAAGCATACCTATACCATGATGCAGCCACCACATTACTAGAAAACAAAGAGGCAGTTACTTAGTGATGTGTTGGACTTACCCCAAACATAAGGCTTTGTATTTAGGTAAAAGTGCATTCCTTTGGTGTTTTTTGTTTTTTGCATTATTACTTTAGTGTCTTTTTGCATACAAGATGCATGTTTCGGAATATGTTTATTCTGTATATTTGTATTCTTCGTCATTTAGGGCATTATTCTGGAGTCAATAAAATGTTGTTGATCCATCCACAGTTGTTTAATCCCATCACAGACATTGAATTCTGTAGCTGTTCAAAAAAAAAAAAACAATGGCCTCATGGTGACATCCCTGAGCAGTTGAATATCCTGTTGAGTACAGCTCAGTTCAGAAGGACGACTGTATCTTTGATGTGTCTGGGTGGTTTAATACCTAATCCACAGCATAATTAATAACTTGATCATGTTTAAAGATATGTTTAATGTCTGATTTATTATGGTTACCAATCACTGCCCTTCTTCATGAGGCTTTCAAAGAGCTCTTTGTAGTTGAATATGTGCTTGGAATTCAATACTTGACTGAGGGACCTTACATATGTTGTATATATATTTTTTAAATTTATTTTACCTTTATTTAACCAGGCAAGTCAGTTAAGAACAAATTATTATTTACAATGCCTGTTCAGGGGCAGAACGACATATTTGTACCTCGTCAGCTCGGGGGTTTGAACTTGCAACCTTCCGGTTACTAGTCCAACGCTCTAACCACTAGGCTACCCTGCCGCCCCAGGGGTGCAGAGGAAGGGTCATTCAGAAATCATGTAAACCCGTAATATTTCACACAGAGTGAGTCCATGTCACTTATTATGTGATTTTTAAAGCAAATTTGTACTCCTGAACTAATTTAGGCTTGCCTAAACAAAGGGGCTGAATACTTACGCAACAACTATATTAGTTATGAATTTGTTATTTATCTTTAAAAAATATATATATATATTCTTCCACTTTCACATGAGTATATTGTGTAGATTGTTTAAAAATAAATAATTTTTATCCCACTTTGTAACACAAAATGTGAAGAAATCCAAAGGGTCTGAATACTTTTGCAAGGCACTGTAGATGTATATAACTCGTTTTAGTATAGACATTCCTATTGAGGGCTTTGTAGTATATTCATTTAACAATGCATGTTATTGCCTTGGATTGAATTAGATGAAAATACATGCCCTAAATTTGAAGACCTAACAAAAATTTGAAGACTCCCCCCCCCGGAGCCTACCCAAATAAATTACTGTAAAAATAATTGAGACCCGGTCTGAAAGGACCCAAGGACAACCAGACCCGGCCCCGTATAGAGTGAGGGAAGCAGCAGAAAAGCAATTTTTTTAGCTAGCTACATTATTAACTGAAGGAGAGAGAGAGAGAGACAGCAGCTCAGTTTTGGGTGGACCCATGAAGACCTCTAGGTCTGTACTCTCCTGGAAGCTTCTAATTTGGGTTTAAGGTGGAGGATGAGCATGCTGGGTGGTTCAGTTATCCCACTAGGCACAAACTGATTGTTGGAAACTATGTTTATTCATTGTCATTTCAACAAAAGAAATGTATGTGATTATGTTGAATCATTGTGGAAAACTGATTGGATTTGCAAAAAGTCAACAATGTAAAGGGATTTCAGGAATGTCTGTATTTTCTTCACCTAAACCCACCTTTACCCTAAAACCAATGAGATGGTTAAAATGTTTGTTGGTTTTACAATCAAATTGAATTAAAACTAGCATTGAACTGACGTCTGTACCCAGTGGGATAACACCTGCACAACAGGTCACGAGTGTGTGTGCATTTATTATTTCCCAGTTGCCAAGACAACGTGTGGATTTTATTCAAAACGGTCTGTTCCTTTAAATTGCGAGAGACAAAAGAAGTATAAACTCACTCACAGGGGAGGGTAAAGGAAAAGATCAGTTCAAACAAGAAGTGTCTATTGTTTGCCTCGTGTTATTTTTTTTATCACGGCACACAAAGAAAATGGACACTGGAGATAACCCTGAGCAGACTTTACCCGACACTGATCTGTCTTTGTTTGCCTCTCTTAGGAAAGTCAACAGTTAAGGATGTCATGTGGAGGGCCGGGAAGTTAACTATGTGTGGTGTATTTTCCAAAAATATGTTTTCTGTCTTAAGATACATTATCTGACAAGGTATAGAACAGCAGCAAGTACCTACCTGGCTGAAGCAAAACATTTTACTTAATTTCTTCCTTGAAAAGAGAGTGAGTGTGTGGGAAGGAAGGTCTTTCTCCATCTCTGCTGAAGGACAAATATTGTCTGTCTATGCATAAAATACTTAGAAATGCACTGATTCATTCAGTCAAGTAACTACCCTCTAATTCAACTAAGATGCAAGACGATGACAATCATTGGTCTTGCAGTCAGCCTACACAAAGGCGTATAATGACTGAATTGAAAGGAGCCTCCAATGGTAAGGAAAAATAACAGAAAATGTTTTATTTATTTCACCTTTATTTAAACTAGGTATGCCAGTTGAGAACAAGTTCTCATTTACAACTGCGACCTGGCCAAGATAAAGCAAAGCAGTGCGACACAAACAACACATGGGATAAACAAAAGTAGGGTCAATAACACAATACAATATATATATATACAGTGTGTGCAAATGTAGTAAGATTAGGGAGGTAAGGCAAATAGGCCATAGTGGTAATAATTACAATTTAGCAATTAACACTGGAGTGATACATGCGCAGAAGATGAATGTGCAAGTAGAGATACTGGGTTGCAAAGGAGCAAAAACAAAATAACAATAGGGGGAGGAGGTAGTTAGGTGGGCTATTTACAGATGGCTTCAGAGATTTTTTGCAATTTGTTCCAGTCATTAGCAGCAGAGAACTGGAAGGAAAGGCGGCCAAATTAGATGTTGGCTTTGGGGATGACCAGTGAAATATACCTGCTGGAACGCGTGCTACGAGTGGGTGCTGCTATGGTGACCAGTGAGCTGAAATAAGGTGGGGCTATACCTAGCAAAGACTTATAGATGACCTGGATCCAGTGGGTTTGGCGACGAATATAAAGCGAGGGCAGCCAGCGAGAGCATACAGGTCGCAGTGGTGGGTAGTATAAACGGATGGCACTGTGGTAGACCACATATAATTTGCTGAATAGAGTGTTGGAGGCTAATTTGTAAATGACATCGCCGAAGTCAAGGATCGGTAGGATAGTCAGTTTTACGAGGGTATGTTTGGCAGCAAAGGATGCTTTGTTGCGAAATAGGAAACCGATTCTAGATCTAATTTTGGATTGGAGATGCTTAATGTGAGCCTGGAAGGAGAGTTTACAGTCTAACCAGACACCTAGGTATTTGTAGTTGTCCACATATTCTAAGTCAGAACCGTCCAGAGTAGTGATGCTAGTCGTGCGGGCGGGTGCGGGCAGTGATCGGTTGAAGAGCATGCATTTAGTTTTACTTGCATTTTAGAGCAGTTGGAGGTCACGGAAGGAGTGTTGTATGGCATTGAAGCTCACAGTGTCCAAAGAAGGGCCAGAAGTATACTGAGAATCACCAGCAGCAAGAGCAGAGTCATTAAGACTGCAATGATTGTATAATAGATGGATGCATAATAATAACTTTATTTGTATAGTGCTTTTCAATATAAGTAAAGTAGTGCTTCACATCAAATAAATAAAATAGTAGTAACAAAGAAACAGACAGGAGGAAGGAGAATAAAGGGTAGAGTACCTTATGATAAGCTGTAGACCACACTATCTACCAAGAGAGTTCTCATCTATATTATTCATAGCCGTCTATTTACCACCGCAGACTGATGCTGGCACGAAGACCGCAATCAACCGACTCCATAAGGTCAAAAGCAAACAAGAAAATGATCATCCAGAAGCAGCGCTCCTAGAGGCTGGGGACTTTAATACAGGAAAACTAATATCAGTTGTACCCAATTTTTACCAGAATGTCACATGTGCAACCAGAGAAAAAAAAAACCTTCAAGACCACCTTTACTCCACACACAGAGAGGCATACAAAGCTCTCCCCCGCCCTACATTTGGTCAATCTGACCATAATTCCATCCTCCTGATTCCTGCCTACAAGCAAAAACTAAAGCAGGAAGTACCTGTGACTCGCTCAATACGGAAGTGGTCAGATGACGAGGATGCTACGCTAGAGGACTGTTTTGCTAGCACAGACTGTAATATGTTCCGGGATTCATCCAGTGACATTAAGGAGTATACCACCTCAGTCATCAGCTTCATCAATAAGTGCATCAACGCAGTCATCCCCACAGTGAAAGTATGTACATATCCCAACCAGAAGCCATGGATTAAAGGCAACATCCATATTGAGCTAAAGGCTAGAGCTGCCGCTTTCAAGGAGCGGGACATTAATCCAGACGCTTATAAGAAATCCCGCTATGCCCTCAGACCAACCATCAAACAAGCAAAGTGTCAATACAGGATTAAGATTTAATCCTACTACACCGGCTCTGACGCTCGTCGGATGTGGCAGGGCTTGAAAACTATTACGGACTACAAAGGGAAACCCAGACATAAGCTCCCCAGTGACGCGAGCCTACCAGACGAGCTAAATGCCTTTTATGCTCGCTTCGTGGCAAGCAACACTGAAGCATGCACGAGAGCACCAGATGTTCTGGGTGACTGTGTGATAAAGCACTCGGTAGCAGATGTGAGCAAGACCTTTAAACAGGTCAACATTCACAAAGCCGCGGGGCCAGACGGATTACCAGGAAGTGTACTCAAAGGATGCGCGGACCAACATGCAAGTGTTTTCACTGACATTTTCAGCCTCTCCCTGACCGAGTCTGTAATACTTAAACTCAGCAAAAAAAGAAATGTCCTCTCACTGTCAAATGCGTTTATGTGTAAATATTTGTATGAACGTAACAGTATTCAACAACGGAGACATGAACTGAACAAGTTCCACAGACATGTGACTAACAGAAATTGAATAATGTGTCCCTAAACAAAGAGGGGGTCAAAATCAAAAGTAGCAGTCAGTATCTGGTGTGTACTTAATCCCCTCCTGTACTCCCTGTTCACCCACGACTGTGTGGCCAAACACGACTCCAACACCATCATTAAGTAAGCTGATGACACAACAGTGGTAAGTCTGATCACCGACAACAATGAGAAAGTCTATAGGGAGGAGATTAGAGAACTGCCATTGTGATACAAGGACAACAACCTCTCCCTCAATGTCAGCAAGACAAAGAAGCTGATCGTGGAGTACAGGAAAAGGCGGGCCGAACAGGCCTCTATTAACATCGACAGGGCTGTAGTGGAACGTGTCGAGAGTTAAGTTCCTTGGTGTCCACATCACCAACAAGAGGGCACGACAAAACATTTTCCCCCTCAGGAGACTGAAAAGATTTGGCATGGGTCCCCAGATCCTCAAAAAGTACAGCTGCACCATCGAGAGCATCATGACTGGCTGCATCACCGCCTGGTATGGCAACTGCTCAGCATTTGACCGTAAGGTGCTATAGAGGGTAGTGCGTACAACCCAGTACCACACTGTGGCCCAAACTTCCTGCCATCCAAGACCTATATAATAGGCAGTGTCAGAGGAAAGCCTATAAAATTGTCAGAGACTCCAGTCACCCAAGTCATAGACTGTTTTCTCTACCTTCGCACGGCAAGCGGTACCGGAGAGGCAAGTCTAGAACCAAAAAGCAGATATTTAAATATTTTCTTAACTCTTCTTGAACTGCACTGTTGTAGCGTCCCACCTCGACAACAGCCAGTGAAATTGCAGGACGCCACATTCAAAACATCAGAAATCCCATAATTAAAATTCCTCAAACATACAAGTATTTTACACCATTTTAAAGATAAACTTGTTGTAAATCCAGCCACGGTGTCCGATTTCAAAAAGGCTTTATGACGAAAGCACACCAAACGATTATGTTAGGTCAGCACCTAGTCACAGAAAAAACACAGCCATTTTTCCAGCCAAAGAGAGGAGTCACAAAAAGCAGAAATGGAGATAAAATTAACCTAACATTTGATGATCTTCATCAGATGACACACTCATAGGACTTCATGTTACAAAAAACATGTATGTTTTGTTCGATAAAGTTCATATTTATATCCAAAAATCTCAGTTTACATTGGCGCGTTATGTTCAGTGGTTCCAAAACATCCAGTGATTTTGCAGAGAGCCACATCAATTTACAGAAATACTCATAATAAACATTGCTAAAAGATACAACTGTTATGTATGGAATTTTAGATCCACTTCTCCTTAATGCAACCGCTGTGTCAGATTTAAAAAGAACGTTACGGAAAAAGCACACCATGCAATAACCCGAGTACAGCGCTCAGACACAAAAACAAGCCATACAGATACCCGCCATGTTGTGGAGTCAACATTAGTCAGAAATAGCATTCTAAATATTCACTTACCTTTGATGATCTTCATCAGAATGCACTCCCAGGAATCCCAGTTCCACAATATATGTTTGTTTGATAAAGTCCATCATCTATGTCCAAATACTTCCTTTTCGTTCGCGCGTTTAGCCCAGTAATCCAAATTCATGAGGCCTTATCACTAGGTCCAGACGAAAAGTCAAAAAGTTCCGTTACAGTCCGTAGAAACATGTCAAACGATGTATAGAATCAATCTTTGGGATGTTTTTAACATAAATCTTTAATAATGTTCCAACCGGAGAATTCCTTTGTCTTCAGAAATGCAATGGAACGCAGGTCACTCTCACGTGATCAGCTCATGCCATTCTGGCAGACCCCTGACTCAATCAGCTCTCATTCCCCCCTCCTTCACAGTAGAAGCCTCAAACAAGGTTCTAAAGACTGTTGACATCTAGTGGAAGCCTTAGGAAGTGCAATACGACACCATAGACACTGTGTATTCGATAGGCAATGACTTGAAAAACTACAAACCTCAGATTTCCCACTTCCTGGTTGGATTTTTTTTCTCAGGTTTTTGCCTGCCATATGAGTTCTGTTATACTCACAGACATCATTCAAACAGTTTTAGAAACTTCAGAGTGTTTTCTATCCAAATCTACTAATTATATGCATATGCATATCCTAGCTTCTCGGCCTGAGTAGCAGGCAGTTTCATTTGGGCACGCTTTTCATCCAAAATTCTGAATGCTGCCCCCTACCCTAGTGAAGTTAAGGGCTTGTAAGTAAGCATTTCACGGTAAGGTCTACACTTGTATTCGGTTCTATTCGGCACATGTAACAAAGTTTGATTTGAAACAAGATAGGTAATTAAAGTCATACATTAAAAACACTGGCCGTCCATGAGATTATGAGAAAATACAAACAATGGAGTTATGATGTGGTAGGACAGTTGTAGTAAGGCCAAGGGGCATTTATAAGTTATGCTACTCAAGAATCAAAGGGTATGTGGTTGATTGAAGTTATCATTAACGTGAACAGCAGGAAATATTCCAGATAGTGGCTTAAAGGCCATTTTCTTCTGGTTTCAGGGCTAATGAAGAGGATGGTATATTGTAGTGGCATGAAATTGAGGGCACACAGTCTGAGCTCTGGGAAATTCTACACCACTGAGAGTCTGAAAGGGTAGTCTTATTACCGCATTACCAGACTCCTGCCGCCACCGCCAGTCTAATAACCATGCTAAAATCAATGGCCAGAGGCACGGCAACAAGCAAGGACTCACTGTTACTGTACCTAATCATCAGACATTTTAATTTAGCTGGAGGCTGTGAGACAATAGCCACTTCATGATGTGATAGGAGGGATAATGCAGTGCAAAGTCACACAACAGAGGCTATTACTGAATCTCTCTGCTATGTGGATGGATGATATGAAAATTGTGTCCAGAAGTCTCAAGAGACAAACATATTTTCAATTTAAGCTTTGGAGGACAAGATGATAACTCTTCAGCTAAATGAGGTGGAACGGAAAATAATTACAATCGTGTTCCCCCAGACAACATGTTTAAAGGGCACAGCAGCACGACTTCACTTAATACCATGCTTTTAGGCCTAACTAACTTAAGCATTAGCTACCTGAGCAGCTAACCGATCGCTGAAGCTGTACATAGCTCACCCAATCTACCTACCTCATCCCCATATTGTTTTCATTTACTTTTCTGCTAATTTGAACACCAGTATTTCTACTTGCACATCATCATCTGCTCATCTATCACTCCAGTGTTATTTTCTAAATTGTAATTACTCCACTACTATTTATTGCCTTACCTCCTCACGCCATTTGAACACACTGTATATAGATTTTTTTCTCCCTATTGTGTTATTAACTGTACGCTTGTTTATTCCATGTGTAACACTGTGTTGTTGTTTGTGTTGCACTGCTTTGCTTTATCTTGGCCAGGTCACAGTTGTAAATGAGAACTTGTTCTCAACTAGCCTACCTGGTTAAATAAAGGTGAAATAAAAATAATTTAAAAAAAGGCCAGAGCCTGGACTTTATCTTCATTAATTTCCATTTCAATCAGGTGGGGGAAAACTTTGAGCAAGAGTGTTAAAGAATTCACTCCAAAACTTCATTATCACAAGTTACATAGGCTACTATGAGACACATGTCTAGATTGGACAGGCCCAGAGCTCTTGCGAGATGACTAAGAGGCCATTCAGTATTTCAGCAATGCTAACAAAGGAAGTGGAAATGATGTCGTGAGCTCAGACAGGGGAACTCCTTGACCTAACACTGAACGTGCATGGCATGGTAGCTCAAGGTTACGCCACCAAACACAAACTTCAGTTCTCTGTGTGCTGTGCTGTCTATTCACCTATGCTGAAAAACAAGTGAAGTGGAAAGCAGAGGAAAACTCACCACTGGAAAAGGAAGTTAAGAGTTGGCGAGGCTTTACTCTGTGGATCCAGAACTGTCGTTGGCGCTGTGTCATGATGATTCAGATGGGAGAAGACTGCAGAGCTATCAAGGATGCTCACTACCATCCAACCTCCCTTGCATTACATAACAAATCACAGCTTTAATAGGCGCCATTCGCAACGTTAAACAATGCTCTGGGGAAGCAGCGGTGCTCTATAGCCTTAGATGTTAAAGCTAGGAGTCTGTATTACATGGAGCGCCTGTGTTTAACTCTCATTAGCTCAGAAATGCAGCACATTGTTCGCATTTCAAAGCTAAGGTCTGAGTGTATTACCATCATCAGTATATTACCATCAGGTATGGCTGCCATGTGTACGCATGGGTACGTTAATTTAATCTTCAAAAGCTGACATGCCAAGACCAGGGATAATCCAATTAGACCTAAACAGGCAATGCTCTCTCTGCTGTAAACACTCAGGTTCCTATTAAAGCTGCATCTGAAATGTCCACACACATCTACATTATCTATACAAAACTAGTATGTGGACGCCCCTTCAAATTGGTGGATTTGGCTATTTCAGCCACACCCGTTGCTGACAGGTGTATAAAATCGAGCACGCAGCTACAGTGGTTCCTCCTTTAAAAGTTGCGTCATACTGCGACACGCCTTGCGTGCTGCCTCGGCATTCTGTGGCACGTCGTTTAATTCTCAGCCATTTTTTCTGTTACTGCAAGTTATTGCTAGTTTGACCACCAGAGGGCATATTTGAGAAGCATTTGATAGTATTCTGTATTGGCATTACCAGAGAATTTAAAACCTTTTTTGTAATAACATAGTATATTGGATTGCTTTTAAGAAATTTGGCTTAATCCATTTGATTAATACTGTGGTGTTTCTATTCAGAGAAAAAGGAAGCCCTCACGGTTTCTATGGCGCTGTACAACACGACATCGGGAGTAGGCTACAGGATCGGAGGATTCTAAATGGTTTGCCTTTATTAGACAACTTTGTTACAATATTTCGGTAAATCAGTGATATTTATTCCGATAGTAATTCGTTATGGATCCATAACTAAATCAACATGTGCATCTTGAAAGAGTATTTTTTATCATTATTTTATTAACGAAATGTGTTTATTTCTTTATTAGGCTACTGTCCAGTCTACAATAAATACTGTCGGAAATATGTAGAAAATAGTCAAAATAAAGAAAAATCCTGGAATGAGTAGGTGTGTCCAAACTTTTGACTGGTACTTGCTTAATTAGATTAATATTGTGATGATTAATACTATTCCATGAAAAATGAAATACCCTCTGCGTTTCTGTTAGAATGGAACTGAAAATATGGCGCTGTACAATGTGATTCCATATGTGTTATTTCATAGTTGTGATGTCTTCACAACATAGTTGTGATGTCTACTACATAATTAGACATTAGACATTACTCAACACTAGTGAGACTCATTTCGCCTATGGTAGGCCTACAGTACATCAATTTTTTTTTTTCAATGATGTTGACTCCTCCAATAATTACATTTAGAGGATTGGAGGACTAAATTAATATTTAAGGGGCATTTTCCATTGAGATCTGTGAGAATATCTGAGAATATCTAAGTTTTTAAATATAATTCTAAATTAATTAATAACAAATCACATTGTTTAAAAAGTAACAATATTTTGGAGATTTCGTTTTAATTTTTTCCTAGAGTTTGAGTGAGAAAAAGGCAATTCTTGAACATGGGTTGAGACATTCTCACTAATTTGTAAATAAAGCCAGTACAATGTGATGTCGGGAATAGGCTACAGGATTGGAGGATTCTAAATTGTTTGCTTTCATCAGACGTTACTCAACACTATTGAGACTCAATTCACCTATGGTAGGCCTACAGTATATCGATATATATTTTTTTCAATGACGAGACTCTCCGCCAATAATTACATTTAGAGGATTGGACTCTAAATTAATATCCAAGGGGCATTTTCCATTAGATATTATCACAGATCCTAAGGGGCTTTAATATAATTATAAATGAATTAATAATAATCACTTTGTTTAAAAAAGTAACAATATTTGAGATTTTGTTTTCATTTAACCTAGAGTGAGTGAGAAAAAGGCAAAAAAAGCAGACATCAGTTGCCTATATTCAGTCAACACATATCTCAAGACAATCATGGCATATTTGAACGCGTAATTCGTTATAGACCCATTTTTTATTTTTTATTAACAGCTCGTTTTTGAATGGTAACTGTGTTAAGGGTGGAGTTTTGGGTGGTGTGAGGAAAGGCATGACTTTAAGGTTACAATAGGCTATAAGTATACAGTAGATTGACAATTTTCCTCACTTTGATTATATTGTAGCACCATGACCAGGATCTCTATTCATTTAAGTGAGCAGATTAAGGCTTTCAGGAGGAACGGAAAATTGGAAAATCTAAAAGTAAGTAGACCTTTATGTAGTAAAATCAAGGTAAAATAAATAAATAAATAAAATACCTACAACACCTTCGGTAGGCCTACATGTAGGTCTCCTGATTTAAACCCGATCAAACTTGTTTGGCATCAACTGAAAACATTAATCTGTAACTCTGCCAAGCCGACAAGCAAAGATGAACTGGTGAAGGCCATCAAGAGGTGTTGTCTAGAGAAATTGACGATACAACAATGCAACAAATACATTGATCATCTCAGCAAGGTTTTACCTGTGGTCGTGGAGCTGGGTGGAAGTGCGACTAAAATGTAGTTTATATAAACATCTGCATTTGAATGTATTTTTTCTGGTTATTTTATTTGATTAACAAAATAATAAAGATGTTGCTGAATAAATACTGTACTGATGTTTTGAGTTAGAAATGTAACACTTTAGAGTACTTAAGCATCATACATTGCAAGTTGGGGGATTTTCACAACAGTAGCCGGGTTATAAAAAGTCTATTGTCCTGCTAATAGGAAACATTTGCATTATGGGCTACACCTGCTACAGTTGTGAAAAACAAGTGTTTGAAAACCTGTTTTCAAAATGCCTCCAGTTGTCCATCATTACTGTAAATAAAAACACAGCATCTTGTTTACATATTGTTTACATTCTTTATATCTACCTTTCCAATTAATTTTAGAGTTTGGAATTTACAACTGTGCGCTTTTAATTAATAGTTCCATTGTTTAAATCGAACATGCAGACTTTTTGTCTTTCAATTATGGTTTTATGTAGGATGCTACATTTTTGACCAGTTGCAATTGTAAGTAGGCCTAAAAAGCCTCATAGCCTACCACAACCACATACGTTATTTATATAGGCCTAGGCTCTGAAGACATAGACTCCAATTAAGCCCTCTTGTTGTTTGTAAAGTCAAATTAAAATTATGATTATTTTTGAAATTAATTGCTCGACTGGTGTAGGTTTTCACCATCTGTTGGTGTGCAACACTAGCATAACAAGCTAGCTATATTTTCAGCACCAGCCTACCAGCACCCTACCCCGGCCAATTAAGTTCTACCCCGGCCAAACCCACTGGGCCAATTGTGCGCCGCCCTATGGCACTCCCAATCACGGTCGGATGTGATACAGCCAGAATTCGAATATACACAGTTGAAGTCAGAAGTTTACATACACCTTAGCCAAATACATTTAAACTCATTTTTTTCACAATCCCTGACATTTAATCAGAGTAAAAATTCCCTGTCTTTGGTCAGTTAGGATCACCACTTTATTTTAAGAATGTGAAATGTCAGAATAATATTAGAGAGAATTATTTATTTCAGCTTTGATTTCTTTCATCACATTCCCAGCTGGTCAGAAGTTTACATACACTCAATTAGTATTTGGTAGTATTGCCTAAAAATGATTTAACTTGGGTCAAACGTTCCACGTAGCCTTCCACAACCTTCCCACAATAAGTTGGGTGAATTTTGGCCCATTCCACCTGACAGAGCTGGTGTAACTGAGTCAGGTTTGTAGGCCTCCTTGCTTGCACATGCTTTTTCAGTTCTGCCCACAAATTTTCTACAGGATTGAGGTCAGGGCTTTGTGATGGCCACTCCAATACCTTGACTTTGTTGTCCTTAAGCCATTTTGCCACAACTTTGGAAGTATGCTTGGGGTCATTGTCCATTTGGAAGACCTATTTGTGACCAAGCTTTAACTTCCCGACTGATGTCTTGAGATGTTGCTTCAATATATCCACATCATTTTCCACCCTCATGATGCCATCTATTTTGTGAAGTGCACCAGTCCCTCCAGCAGGAAAGCAGCCCCACAACATGATGCTGCCACCCCCGTGCTTCACGGCTGGGATAGTGTTCTTTGGCTTGCAAGCCTCCCTTTTTTTCCTCCAAACAAAACGATGGTCATTATGAACAAACAGTTATATTTTTCAAAATTGTAGCAGTGGCTTCTTCCTTGCTGAGCGGCCTTTCAGGTTATGTCGATTTAGGACTTGTTTTACTGTGGATATAGATACTTTTGTACCAGTTTCCTCCAGCATCTTTACAAGGTCCTTTGCTGTTGTTCTGGGATTGATTTGCACTTTTCGCACCAAAGTACATTCAACTCTAGGAGACAGAACGCATTTCCTTCCTGAGCGGTATGACGGTTGTGTGGTCCCATGGTGTTTATTCTTGTGTACTATTGTTTGTACAGATGAACATGCTACCTTCAGACGTTTGGAAATTGCTCCCAAGGATGAACCAGACTTGTAGAGGTCTTGGCTGATTTCTTTTGATTTTCCCATGATGTCAAGCAAAGAGGCACTGAGTTTGAAGGTAAGCCTTGAAATACATCCACAGGTACACCTCCAATTGACTCAAATGATGTCAATTAGCCTATCAGAAGCTTCAAAACCATGCCATCATTTTCTGGAATTTTCCAAGCTGTTTACAGGTAATGTCAACTTAGTGTATGTAAACTTTTGACCCACTGGAATTGTGGGATACAGTGAATTATAAGTGAAATAATCTGTCTGTAAACAATTGTTGGAAAAATTACTTGAGTCATGCACAAAGTAGATTTCCTAACCGACTTGCCAAAACTATAGTTTGTTAACAAGAAATTTGTGGAGTGGTTGTAAAACTAGTTTTAATGACGCCAACCTAAGTGTATGTAAACTTCCGATTTCAACTGTATATAAATATATATATATTTCAGAACATTAACCGCGTGTAGGTAGATACGTGTGTAGGTAGATGTGGAAAGATAGACACAAATTATTTGTTCCAAGTTGGGGAGGGGGAGGGGGTCACACCTAGCTCGGCTATTAGACAATTCTTTAGAAAAGGTGGAATAGTCTATTGTTCAGCTAATAGCCCATCCTGCGACGCTTGTGAAAAACGAATAATAATTTCCCCCCTTTCCACATGTTAAAGATTCCAATAGATAGTGTTTTTAGCCACAATCGGCCCCAACCCCAATTAATACATTTGGGCACAGTCGATAGCGTGCTGAACTTCGGGCTAGAATGTTGAGGGGTTGAAACCTTTTCCCTGCTTGTTTCATGACATTATTATGCCGGTCTCAGAGCAAATAGCCTGGAATGTTACTCCCATCTCATTCCTCACCCTCTTCCACATGTCATTCAGCACGCTTGTGGGCGTGCTGGCAGGATGTACTGTTTTTTATTCTGTATATATGAATTACAAAATCATGTTTCTAGTCTATTGCATAGTCACAATGTGTAATCATTGGTGTCCCAGGAGCAGCAGTGGTAAACACGGTTGAAGTGTATATTTGTAATACATACTTGCAGACACAGCACCATTCACAGAATGGAGTTTGATATTGGATATGACAGAAAAAAACTTGCAAAAAAGCGATTTTCGTAAATTTACTTTATGACTAAAATATGCACAATCATTTGTCTCTACATTAAGTAACATATTCCTCTCAATTGTACATTTTTTGCTTGACTCGTTATGACTTTATAACTACTTACATTTGCCTCCCAGTAATGTTTTGTCAGCCATCTTTGCTGAAGAAAGCCAGGCTCCGCATCAAATTCGTCATTGGAACCACTCGACATGATTGATCATATAAAAACATTGGGACCAAAATGCATAATGAGTGTTCTAACTCCCCTTTGTGGTGGTCTGGAGCAATGAAGCCATGACGCTGGGTACCCCTAACTCCTGCGGTGTAAGCTCGCAACTTTTAAAGGAGGAACCACTGTATGCAATTTCCATAGACAAACATTGGTAGTAGAATGGCCTTACTGAAGAGCTCAGTGACTTTCAACGTGGCACCGTCATATGACCTTTCCAACAAGTCAGTTTGTCACATTTCTGCCCTGCTAGAGCTGCCCCGGGCAACTGTAAGTGCTGTTATTGTGAAGTGGAAACGTCTAGGAGAACCAACGGTTCCAGCTGCGAAGTGGTAGGCCATACAAGGTCACAGAACGGGATCACCGAGTGCTGCAGCACGTAGTGCATAAAAATGGTTTGCCCTAGGTTGCAACACTCACTAGCGAGTTCCAAACTCCCTCGAGATTCAAAGTCAGCCCAAAAACTGTTGGTCTGGAGCTTCATAAAGTGCGTTTCCATGGCCGAGCAGCCGTACACAAGCCTAAGATCACCATGTACAATGCAAAGCGTCGGCTGGAGTGGTGAAAAGCATGCCGCCATTGGACTCTGGAGCATTCTCTGTGCTTCCACCTTTGTGGCAACAGTTTGGGGAAGGCCCTTTCCTGTTTCAGCATGACAATGCCACTGTGCACAAAGTGAGGTACATACAGAAATGGTTTGTTGAGATTGAAAGAACTTGACTGGCCTGCACAGAGCCCTGACCTCAACCCCATCGAACACCTTTGGGATGAATTGGAACACAGACTGCGAGCCAGGCCTAATCACAACATCAGTGCCCTACCTCACTAATGCTCGTGGCTGAATGGAAGCAAGTCCCCACAGCAATGTTCCAACATCTAGTGAAAAGCCTTCCCATAAGAATGGAGGCTGTTATAGATGCAAAATGGGGGAACAGCTCCATATTAATACCCATGATTTTGGAATGAGATGTTCGACAAGCAGGTGTCCACGTACTTTTGGTCAAAATATTTGCTAGCCTCTCTACACTGGCTTCCTGTTAAGGCTAGGGCAGATTTCAAGGTTTTACTGCTAACCTACAAAGCATTACATGGGCTTGCTCCTTCTGATCTCTCCGATTTGGTCCTGCCGTACATACCTACACGCATACCTACATACCTACACGCACTACACGCTATGGTCACAAGACTCAGGCCTCCTTATTGTCCCTAGAATTTCTAAGCAAACAGCTGGTGGCAGGGCTTTCTCTTATGGAGCTCCATTTTTATGGAATGGTCTGTTTATTCATGTGAGAGATGCAGACTCAGTCTCGACCTTTTAAGTCTTTATTGAAGACACATCTCTTCAATAGGTCCTATGATTGAGTGTAGTCTGTCCCAAGGGTGTGCAGGTGAATGGAAAGGCACTGGAGCGATGAACCACCCTTGCTGTCTCTGCCTGGCCGATTCCCCTCTCTCCACCGGGATTCTCTGCCTCTAACCCTAATACGGGGGCTGAGTCACTGGCTTACTGGTGCTCTTACCATCCCGTCCCTAGGAGGGGTGCGTCAGTAGGTGGGTTGAGTGGGTTGAGTCACTGACGTGATCTTCCTGTCCAGGTTTGGCGCCCCCCTCAGGTTCGTGCCGTGGAGGAGATCTTCATGGACTATACTGGGCCTTGTCTCAGGGTAGTAAGTTGGTGATTGAAGATGTCTCTCTAGTGGTGTGGGGGCTGTGCTTTGGCAGAGTGGGTGGGGTTTTATCCTGCCTGGTTGGCCCTGTCCGGGGGTATCGTCGGACGGAGCCACAGTGTCTTCCAACCACTCCTATCTCAGCCTCCAGTATTTATGGTGCAATAGTCTACGTGTCGGGGTGCTAGGGTCAGTCTGTTATATCTCGAGTATTTATCCTATCTTATCCGGTGTCCTGTGTGAATTTAAGTATTCTCCCTCTAATTCGCTCTCTCTCCCTCTCCCTCCCGGAGGACCTGAGCCCTGGGTCCATGCCTCAGGACTACCTGGCCATATGACTCCCTGCTGTCCCCAGTCCACCTGGTCGTGCTGCTGCTCCAGTTTAAACTGTTCTGCCTGCGGCTATGGAACCCTGGCCTGTTCACCGGACGTGCTACCTTGTCCCGGACCTCCTGATTTCGACTCTCTCTCTCTCTACCGCACCTGCTGTCTCTAACTCTGAATGATCGGCTCTGAAAAGCCAACTGACATTACCTCACGAGGTCCTAACCGGTTGCACCCTCTACAACCACTGTGATTATTATTATTATTATTATTTGACACTGCTGGTCATCTATGAACATTTGAACATCTTGGCCATGTACTGTTATAATCTTCACCCAGCACAGCCAGAAGAGGACTGGCCACCCCTCAGAGCTTGGTTCCTCTATAGGTTTCTTCTTAGGACCCTGCCTTTCTAGGGAGATTTCCTAGCCACCGTGCTTCTACATCTGCATTGCTTGTGGTTTGGGGTTTTAGGCTGTGAACACAGTCAATAAATGATGTGGCTGCTGCAGCGATTGAACATGCAACCTTGTTGTTGACTTACTGTGGTCTGGAGGCTTCTGCCTGGTCTGTCTGCAGTTTCTCTCCTCCCTCCACCTCCATGGTGCAGTACACAATCCTGTTAGGAGCCACCGACTTCAGGCCCTGCACCTCCACTATCACTATCTGCAAACAGCAACAGAGAGAGGACATGGTCAGCTCCACACTTATGCAGATAGAAAGGGAAGCATTAGACGTGGAGTCACTGGGTCGTGTAAGTCCAGTCGAGGCACTATCACAGAATGCCAACCTGCAGCCACAGAGGGGACATTCACAGGAAGGAATGGAAGGAAGGGAAGGAAGGGAAGGAAGGAAGGAATGGAGGAAGGGAAGGAAGGGAAGGAAAGGAAGGAATGGAGGAATGGAGGAAGGGAAGGAAGGAAGGAAGGAAGGAAGGAAGGAAGGAAGGAAGGAAGGAAGGAAGGAAGGAAGGAAGGAAGGAAGGAAGGGAAGGCAGGCAGGCAGGCAGGCAGGCAGGCAGGCAGGCAGGCAGGCAGGCAGGCAGGCAGGCAGGCAGGCAGGCACTAAGCAACATCAAAGAGCAGATAAGTTTGTTTCTTTTGTCTGGCCCCTTAGTAGACACAATAAGTCTCAAACTGACCCCAGAATAGATAAAACTACTACCAGACTAATTTAAATAAATGTAAAATACTCATTGATCTTTCTTTTAAAAGTCAACCAGAACAATTAACACATCAATTATCTTGACTGAGAGCAAGCAATCTGAGCGTACAACAAATCCCAAAAACAATCCCCACACACACCTCCAGTGCAAAGGAGAGGACCACGTCGGACTTGGAAAGGAATTCTGTCTCGTCGCCCATGTCCAGGAAGGAGTTGTTCATGGAGGAGCGTTTTAGCTTCTGTTTGAAGTTGGGGCCTCCCTTGGACACAGGTAGGCTCTCCAGGTTAGCCATGAGCAGATTGACAGACGAGCGCATCTCCTCGATGTACATGGCCTCCATGTCTTTAGACACAAACTTGGGGTAATTCCTCTCCTGAGAGGGAGTCAGTGTTAGAGGAAGAGTTGTGCATCCATCGTTGTGGAAGTTGATAACTACAGTGACCACAATATATTATTTAAAGTATTCTGAAACAGTTGTCAACTATCACCGGCTCAGTGAGTTACAAGGTGTCCATCCAACTTTAACAAAGCTGATTTAACTAATCAATGTGTAATTGACTAGTTGATTCAGGTGTGAAAGTACCTGGCTGAAAAATAAAAAACTTCTGGACACCTGTTAGTACACAGCATTTTTAGTTTGAGGGCTATAGGTGTAGGACTTACCCTGGCTATCGTCTCTGCAAGCTGTAGTCTTCCATCCAGCTCCCGGCGGATCTGGGCTGCCTGTTCGTCCACATTGTCCAGCTACAAACCACAGACCAGGAAGGCGAGTGTTAATCAACCAATCAACAGATTGCTGAGTACCAATCGACAATAAATTAAAAGACATGGGGTGTTGACCAAATAAAACCGCCCACAAAGTCATCATTATCCACACTTTTCCTTTGACAACCAAAAACAAAACCTCTCCACACAGGATATCGGCGAAACAATATGGAATAACTCAAAATCTTGAAGTCTTAATGTGGTGGCTGTCGCTGCATGCGGGTGCATACCCCCAATTAGGTTGTTATGGTGTCTGGTCATCTAGAGATTTGAATTGGTAGGGTAGCTCCTCCATAGTTTCTGACCCCCCTTTGCCTGATCAACCCTGATTGGCTGCGTTTACACATACAGCCCAATTCTGAACTTTCGCACAATTATTGGCAAAAAGATATCTCAAAAATGAAAAGCATAATTTTTGGGACAAATCACTCGCTCAGCGCTAAACCTTGTTTAGATATATTATTGAATCATGTGGCTATTGAGCATGTTGAGTATACTAAACTGCTGGGTGTAACTCTACATAGTACGGAAGAGGTTAATTTTTTTTCATTGTCGATCAACAATGATAAACCACCTGGGTCTGACAACTTGAATGGAAAATTACTAAGGATAATAGCAGATGATATTGCCACTCCCATTTGCCATATCTTCAATTTAAGCTTACTAGAAAGTGTGTGCCCTCAGGCCTGGAGGGGAGCAAAACGTATTCCCCTACCTAAGAATAGTAAAGCCCCCTTAACTGGCTCAAATAGCCAACCAATTAGCTTGCTACCAACCCTTAGTAAACTTTTGGAAAAAATTGTGTTTGACCAGATAAAATGTAATTTTACAGTAAACTAATTGACAACAGAATTTCAGAATGCTTATTGGGATAGAACATTCAACAAGCACAACACTTACACAAATTACTGATGATTGGCTGACAGAAATTGATGATAAAAAGATTGTGGGGTCTGTTTTGTTAGACTTTAATGTGAATTTTGATATTATCGATCACTGTCTGTTGCTGGAAAAACATATTTGTTATAGCTTTACACCCCTGCTGTATTGTGGATAAAGAGTTACCTGTCTAACAGAACACAGAGGGTGTTCTTTAATGGAAGCCTATCAAACAAAATCCAGGTAGAATCAGGAATTCCCCAGGGCAGCTGTCTAGGCCCCTTACTTTTTTCAAAATGTATTAACGACATGCCATCGGCTTTGAGTAAAGCCACTGTGTCTATGTATGCGGATGACTCAACACTATACACGTCAGCTACCACAGCAACTGAAATGACAGAAACACTTAAAGAGATGCAGTTAGTTTCAGAATTGGTGGCAAGGGATAAGTGAGTCCTAAATATTTCAAAAACTTAAAGCATTGTATTTGGGACAAATCATTCACTAAACCCTAAACCTCAACTAAATTGCAATTGGCTCAGAACAGGGTAGCAAGGCTGGCCCTTGTTAGTACACAGAGAGCTAACATTAATAATATGCATGTCAATCTCTCCTGGCTCAAAGTGGAGGAGAGATTGACTTCATCACTACTTGTATTTGTGAGAGGTATTGACATGTTGAATGCACCGAGCTGTCTGTTTGACATACTGGCACACAGCTCGGACACCCATGCATACCCCACAAGACATGCCACCAGAGATCTCTTCACAGTCCCCAAGTCCAAAACAGACTATGGGAGGCACACAGTACTACATACAGCCATGACTACATGGAACTCTGTTCCACATCAAGTAACTCATGTCAACAGTAAAACTTAATTTAAAAAACAGAAATTCACCTTATGGAACAGCAGGGACAGTGAAGCAACACAAACATAGACACATGAACACAACCATACAATAACGAATGCACTATGCACACATGGATTTAGTGCTAAAGTTATGTGGTAGTAGAGTAGAGGCCTGAGGGCACACACTTAATTAATATGCTGTGAAATCTGTTGTGAATGTATTGTAATGTTTTTAAAATGTATTGGCAGCGATACTTCTATGCTCGCTTCGAGGCAAATAACACTGAAACATACATGAGAGCACCAGCTGTACAGGAAGACTGTGTGATCAAGCTCTCCGCAGCCGATGTGAGTAAGACCTTTAGACAGGTCAACATTCACAAGGCCACAGGGCCAGACAGATTACCAGGACATGTACTGCGAGCATGCGCTGACCAACTGGGAAGTGTATTCACGGACATTTTCAACCTCTCCCTGTCCGAGTCTGTAATAACAACATGTTTTAAGCAGACCACCATAGTGCCTGTGCCCAAGAACACTAAGGTAACCTGCCTAAATGACAATCGACACGAAGCACTCACGTCTGTAGCCATGAAGTGCTTTGAAATGCTGGTCATGGCTCACATCAACACCATCATCCCGGAAACCCTAGCCCTACTCCAATTTGCATACCTCCCCAACAAATCCACAGATGATGCAGTCTCTATTGCACTCCACACTGCCCTTTCCCACCTGGACAAAAGGAACTCCGATGTGAGAATGCTATTCATAGAGTACAGCTCAGCATTCAACACCATAGTGCCCTCAAAGCTCATCAATAAGCTAAGGACCCTGGGACTAAACACCTCCCTCTGCAACTGGATCCTGGACTTCCTGACGGGCCGCTCCCAGGTGGTAAGGGTAGGTAACAACACATCCGCATCCGCCAACACAGGGGCCCCTCAGGGGTGCGTGCTCAGCCCCCTCCTGTACTCCATGTTCACTCATGACTGCACGGCCAGGCATGACTCCAACACCATCATTAAATTTGCCGATGACACAACAGTGGTAGGCCAGATCACCAACAACAACGAGACAACCTATAGGGAGGAGGTCAGAGACCTGGCCGTGTGGTGCCAGAACAACAACCTCTGCCTCAACGTGATCAAGACAAAGGAGATGATTGTGGACTACAGGAAACAGAGGACCGAACATGCCCCCATTCTCATCGATGGGGTTGCAGTGGAGCAGGTTGAGAGCTTCAAGTTCCTTGGTGTCTACATCACCAACAAACTAACATGGTCCAAGCACACCATGACTTTTGTTGTAAAGCAGGCACGACAAAACCCATTCCCCCTCAGGAGACTGAAAAGATTTGGCATGGGTCCTCAGATGCTCAAAAGGTTCTACAGCTGCACCATCGAAAGCATCCTGACTGATTACATCATTGTCTGGTATGGCAACTGCTCGGCCTCCGACCGCAAGGCACTACAGAGGGTAGTGCGAACGGCCCAGTACATCCCTGGGGCCAAGCTTCCTGCCATCCAGGACCTCTATACCAGGCAGAGTCAGAGGAAGGCCCTAAAAATTGTCAAAGACTCCAGCCACCCTAGTCATAGACTGTTCTCTCTGCTACCACACGACAAGCGGTACCGGAGCACCAAGTCTAGGTCCAAGAGGATTCTAAACAGCTTCTACCCCCAAGCCATAAGACTCCTGAACATCTAGTCAAACGGCTACCCAGACTATTCGCATTGCCGCCCGTCTCATGGTAATTGATCGTTAATTAACAAACACATGTAGCATCTCCTGGCTTTCTACAAGTCACTGATGCAGACCTTTGGGGAACATCCTAAGGTCTGCAGCCTACAACTTCACAATAAATCCATTATTTATTTTAGACAGGTCTAAAGAAACATGATATGAAGAAAATGTAGTCTATTTCAGAAGAACAGAATAGCATACTCTGAGTTGTCCTTATGTTAGGTGCTGATCTGGCTATGCCTTATGGCTGTGGGCTACACTAGTTCATTTAGCAGACAGGATTTTATAGTATGAAGAATACAATTGAACAAAGCTGAATAAAATAGAAAGGATATGATCTCCAAACGATTTGAGGGAGAGCGCACGTGGCTTTTGTGTTGAGCGGTTAACAAAGAAACATGTACTCCTATAAGCTTAATTTAGTGTTATTCATGTAACTTTAGTTGTTCAACAAATGCTGGGCTTGTTATGCGGCTACAAGTGAAGACAGACACATCGAGGACGCAACTGCGCGTGTCCTTATCCAATTCTGAGGTGCATATTGAAGATATTGGAAAGAAGAGCTGTCCACATTTACTTTTTGTCAGCCAACGAGATGAGTAGGCCTAACGGCAAAAGCAGTGGCCTATGTCAATCTACTATCCCCTGTAGTACAAAAGTTTACCTATTCTATGCGAGAAATAAATATTGTAAACATAGTTTGGGACAGTTGTGGGATGCGATAGATCCCAAATTAATACAACCACTAGCATCAAAAAACCTTTTTTACACATTGAGGCTGACAGATCAGAATGTTTTGCTTAAAATGTTGCTAAAATATCAGGCTATTTCTTCACATTATAAAGCACAGCAAAGTGCACACGGCAGTAAGCTATAAACGCAAATGTTCCATTAGCGGGAAAACATTATCAAATGTGACAGCAAATGTGATTATGCATGTGATGCTTTTATTATAAAAGGTGCATTTTTAAATGGTGAAAATTATCTTTCCCAAACTTTAAACTCAAGTGCTGCTTGAGTATGCCAATTAGGCTCTAGACCCCTTGTAAAGCAGATTGTGTTTAATTTTTAAAAGTTTTTAGCCATTATAGTTGTTATATAAACCTTAGCAAAACGTATAGGCCTATGGGCTAGCCTACATGAGGTGTACGACTAAGATTAGAAAAAGTCGCAAAAAAAGGCATTGCTTCTTACCTTACCCTAGGCATCATTCACAATTGACAATATATGATTCACAAGTGATAGGCTAATATTGTCACCCATCAAACTATTCTTGATTTAATCTGGTCTTTACAGATACTAAATAATGTATGTGTGAAATTTGTTTTGATTTAGCATGGATCATTATCCTGCACCTGTCTCGAAACAGGGGCAGGGGGAAAGAAAACATGTAAATCTGTGCTTTTCCCATGGTTCATTTTCATGCCAGCCAGGTAGGCTATGTTCCTGTTGTAAAGATAACCAATGTGCTTAATATTAGGAAAGTTGAGAAATAAATAAGTAGGTCTAGATTAGAGAAAGCTGATGGTATCCTCTTTTTAATAGAAGCTATCACTCTGTTTTCTCACGCAAATGCATAGCCTATAGAAATGTTGCGCAACATGAGCTCATGGGCTCTCTGTAAGGACAGAATCTGGGAGAGGAGAAGCAATTACAGGGAGTGAACATTTAAGAAACAACGAACATAAAACAGAACACGGACAGCGTCTGGACAGGGGAAACAAAATGACAATATGCTGATGCGGGGATCAAACTGAGGAACAGACAGATATAGGAGAGGCAATCAGCAAAGTAATGGAGTCCAGGTGAGTCCAAAGATGCGCTAGTGCGCGAAACGATGGTGACAGGTGTGCGTAATGATAGGCAGCCTGGCGACCTCGAGTGCTAAGGATGGGGAGCGGGAGCAGGCGTGACACTCTCATGAAGTGTTTGATTAGATTTTTGATTTAATTTGCCTTGATATCAGAGTGATTAGAGGGACAATAGAGTGCGGAGTACCAGGCAGTTATTAATGACCATCATTGTGTGAATGCACTGATATGTAGGCTATGTATTTCAGTCCTTGATAATGTTCTGTACTATGTATTGTCATGTTTCATGTGGACCCCAGGAAAAGTAGCTGACATTTTTGCAGCGATAGAATGGGGATCTTAATAAATACCAACAAGCCTATTTCTTAAAAAAAAAACAATTTCTCATCTTTAACTTCAAAAGGTAAAATCTTACCTCAGATTGACACACCAAAATCTGAGGACACATTAGGAAGTACAGTATATTAGCTAGTATTAGCCATTGGCTGAGAATTGATTAGAAATAATTACATGACCTGTATCCATGCCTGATAAGTAATTAGACATATAAAGCAGAAAATCAACAGCTCTCGTTGCTAATGTATGGCTAATTGGTAAATAAGGCAGTTGTATTTAATTCACTCCAGGAAATGTTATCGTCACAATAACGTGTCACGAAAACTGAACACATCGTACTGTTTGCAACCAATGAAATGCAATTTGCCGATTAATCTGAAAGGGATTCTCTAATTACTAGCTTCAGATGTAAAACTCAGCCATACATAATGACATTCATTTACAAGTACTAATCTTGACACAAAACACCCAAAATATCCTAAAATTTCAACAGCCCCCCACAAAGAAGGCATACAAACGAAAATGATATATGGTCTCTGTCTGTCATTAACCTCCAGCATGAAAAACGTATATATTGCTCATTCAATTACATGTTGCTTCTGGCATCGGTCAATTCCAACAAAACAAGAAACATCAGACAGAAAGGCAAGATTTTAGCCAGTCATTTCCATTTTGGCTGGATGCCTAAATCCTCGGGTTACAGGGGTGGGGATGGCTGTGAATAACGGTTGACTAAATAACACAGGCAGAAGGACAGGCATTGGGGCACACACAGTTTAAATCCAACATGGTAACTGAGGCCCCTGGGGTTGAAATAAATAATTATGGAAAAAACACAGGTGTAATGTGATTACAGGTGTTCTAGTGCCAACACGTTCCCACTGTTTCTCTCTTTCTTTACAAATCCACCTAGGGCTGACTTAAGTGGTGTTGTATCCATTTTAAAACTAGGTTCAATTTGGAGGCTTATCTACCTCTTCACTGTCATCACCTCATTGTGTTATCTTATCAGCTTGGAGAGTTTCCATCAGCAGTCCTATCTGACAGAACCTAATTTACAGCCTTAAAATACCTATACCTTACTGTGATCTGCTTCAAAGGCACTGGAATTATGCACTGCACGCTAGGGATGTGACAAATGTAAAACATTTCTTAACATTTAATTATTTTTTATTTTTTTACATTCAAAAGTTTTTTTTTTTTTTTTAACAATTCATGAACTCACAATTCAGATATGGTCCTGCGTATGACCACTAAGGGACAGTGCAGTTCAATCTACCGCAGTCCTGGCTGCCTACCAGACAGCGCTCACCTTACTGCTGTCCCCCACCCACTCAGCAATAAATGATATTAATGCGGTTTTAGGTTCTCTGCGATGTGCTTCTCCTCCATGTTCTCAGTTGTCATACATGGGACTTCATGTTCCACTTCTCGTCAATGTGATGGCTCGTTGCAGTGATTTATGAAAGCATGTTAATAGAACTCCAAAAATCTGTTGTTAATGCCACATATGATGGTGTTTGACAGCTCACGATTCCAATTGCAGAACAATCATTGTACAATTTATTTTTGTAGTCTGGTTCTAAATAAGCCATTATAGTATTGAAGACATCCTCTTCCATTAAAAATGGCTGAATATCAACTGCAATCATGTCTGTCATCAGCATTTGATTTTGTCACTCCCTCTGTTATCGCACTGCTGCCAGAAACGGGCTTGATCACACGGTGCCTCGCTTTTAGCATTGCACCTGTACTGTCACTGTAGCTCAATTACACCTCGCAAAGTTAGCATTTCATCACCTTCTCATTTAGCTTCTCAAAGTATTGCTATACAGGACTTCACTAATGTCCCTTCCATGTCTCACTGCTGTTTTTCCAACGATGATGCATGTAGAACTTAATATCCGTGGAAAATGCAGCTGTGTACTTGGACTCATTCATGTAAATGTCAGAAGTTTGATTTCAAAAATGGATCTTATTGTAATTCTGGCTTCTCAAACTAATGCAAACATTTTGATAATTACTGAAACTTGTTTAATACAGTCTATTACAGATTCTGATGTGTCTAAATTGATACAATGTTTATAGATCTAACAGAGGTGGGGGTATTCATAAATAACAACTTAAATGTTGCTGTGAGTATTGCCACCTCTGTCCCCAAGCAATTGGTATGTCTTGTTCTAAATGTGGGAGTTTTACCACCCTCCCAATTGCTCTTATCAAATTGTCTGACTTGCGGTCTAACAATGCTAAATCTGAATTATTATTATTGGGTGATCTTAACCTGGATGGGTGATGCCAGTATCAGATAGACTGAAAGATATTTGTACTGAGCTAAATAGTACTCAACTGATAACTAAACCAACCAGGCCCAACTTAAAACACCCTGAAAAAACTACTCTTTTGGATATCATTCTGACAAAAAAAACTAAAAAGTATACAGTCAATGGAATCTTTGCTAATGAGCTCAGTGACCATTGTCCCATTGCCTGCATTAGAGATACTAAGCTACCTAAAGCATGTCCATAAACTATTACAAACAGAAATGAGCAACATTTCCTGTATGACCTGGGGTTGTATGATTGGGAGGGTGTGTCCCCTATCTCTGATTTGGATCAGGCTGTCACATCCTGACCTTAGTTCCTTTTTTATGTCTGTATTTTGGTTTGGTCAGGGCGTGAGTTGGGGTGGGCATTCAGGGTTTTTTCTATGTTTTCTATTTCTATGTGTTTGGCCTGGTATGGTTCCCAATCAGAGGCAGCTGTCAATGGTTGTCTCTGATTGAGAACCCGTGTGTGCACCTTGGTTGCGTCACGGTCTATGCTGTTTACCTGTTTGTTTTTTGGTTATTTCGGTTTCACTTTCATTAAAAGATGTGGAACTACATGCACGCTGCACCTTGGTTGATTTATGACAGGGAGTTTGAGGATAGCGAGCGTGACACAGGCCCTTAAATGTTTTACCTCTCTGTTTAACTCTGTTTCAGATAAGCATGCCACATATGAGATATTAAGGGTAAAGGACAGATCTAAGTAGTGGATCACACATGAATTGTCTGAAAGATTTCATAAAAAACTTAGCTTGGGCTAAAGCTAGATTGACTGATTCTACTTCTGACTGGCAGTCCTTCAGACATTTGAGGAATATATGTCTTACTCTGGTTAGAAAAGCAAAGCCAACAAACTTCTTGAATTGTGTATCTGAAAGTGGTGGAAATCTAGCTAAATTCTGGAAAGTGGTCAAATCTTTGGTAAAAAAAAAAAAACACCCCTCAACGGTTATGACAGGCACATAACAGACAAAACACATTTGTGGTGCTTTTAATAACCATTTCTGACCAACCGGCTCGATCCCATGTAGCAACATTTGAAACGTTTTTTACATTTTTACATTGGATACACAGTACCAGTCAAAAATGTACACACTTAATCATTCCAGAGTTTTTCTTTATTTTTCCTATGTTCTAAATTGTATGAATTAACACATATGGAATCATGCAGCAACTAAAAAAGTGTTAAAACAAATCAAAATATATTTTATTTGAGATTCTTCAAAGTAGCCACCTGTTGCCTTGACACTTTGCACACTCTTCACATCCTCTCAACTAGCTTCATGAGGAATGCATGAGGAGTTCCCACATATGCTGAGCACTTGTTGGTTGCTTTTTTCCTTCATTCTGCGGTCCAACTCATCCCAAACCATCTCAATTGGGTTGAGGTTGGGTGAATGTGGAGGCCAGGTCATCTGATGCAGCACACCATCACTCTCCTTGGTCAAATACCCCTTACAAAGTCTGGAGGTGAGTTTTGGGTCATTGTCCTGTGGAAAAACAAATGATAGTCCCACTAAACGCAAACCAGATGGAATGGCGTAGCTCTGCAGAATGCTGTGGTAGGCATGCTGGTTAAGTCTGCCTTGAGTTCTAAATAAATCACTAACATTGTTACCAGAAAAGCACCCCCACACTGGTCCACCTTCTCCTCCATGCTTCACGGTGGAAACCACACATGCGGAGATCATCGGTTCACCTACTATGAGTCTCACAAAGACACAGCGGTTGGAACTAAAAATCTCAAATTTGGACTCAGAGGAAAGGACAGATTTCCACCAGTCTAATGTCTATTGCTCGTGTTTCTTGGCCCAAGCAAGTCTCTTCTTCTTATTGGTGTCCTTTAGTAGTGATTTCTTTGCAACAATTCAACCAAGAAGGCCTGATTCACGCAGTCTCCTTTGAACAGTTGATGTTGAGATGTGTCTGTTACTTGAACTCTTATCAGGCATTTATTTGGGCTGCAATCTCAGGTGCAGTTAACGCTAATGAACGTATCCTCTGCAGCAGAGGTAACTCTGGGTCTTCATTTCCTGTGGCGGTCCTCATGAGAGACAGTTTCATCATAGCGCTTGATGGTTTTTGCGATTGCACTTGAAGAAACTTTCAAAGTTCTTGAAATTATCCGGATTGACTGACCTTCATGTCTTAAAGTAATGATGGACTGTCCTTTCGTTTTGCTTATTTGAGCTGTTCTTGCCATAATATGGACTTGGTCTTTTACCAAATAGGGATATCTTCTGTATAGCAACCCTACCTTTGTCACAACACAACTGATTGGCTAAAACGCATTAAGGAAAGAAATTCCACAAATGAACTTTTAACAAAGCACACCTGTTTATTTAAATGACTTCCAGGTGACTACCTCATGAAGCTGGTTGAGAGAATGCCAAGAGGGGGCAAAGCTGTCATCAAGGCAAAGGGTGACTACTTTGAAGAATAAAATATATTTTTGGTAACTACATGATTCCATATGTGTTATTTCATAGTTTTGATGTCTTCACTATTATTCTACAGTGTGTCCAAACTTTTGACTGGTACTGTATATAAAGTGTAATATTGGGATGCAAACTCAAAATTGAATACATTTCAACTCTATATCTGACATGGAACATGTCTTCTTTTTTAAAAACCATAACCATGTGTGTGAGGTGTATACACTGTGTGACCCTTATTTAGCCCACTCCAGTAAAAGGTTTTAATGTCCCGTTGATAGGATAGTCTCAAACGGAGCTCGTCCAGTTTGTTCTCCAGCGATTGCACATTCGCCAATAGAACAGAGGGTAGGGGTGGCTTATTCAATCGTCGCCGTAGTCTCATCAATGTGCCTGCACGGCTACGTCTATTGTGACATATTTCCTCTTCCGAGTGTCGGGATTAGATGTCCTGTGCCGAAGACTCACTGAAGTAAAAGTAGAAGTCCAGATCAAGGTGAATGATTTCTGTTCTGATGTCCAGAAGTTTTTTTCGGTCAGATAAAAAAAGAGTTATGATCAGCACAAAAAAAAACAACAGAAGAATTGGTCAGGAGCCTGTACAACAACAGCTATGCATCCTAGCGTCATCTTAGACTCAGCACAGCTATTTCTGGATGCCTCTCTCTGGATCAATGCTCTGTATAGAGACCCATTGATTAGGCTCTCCCAGCTATTGATCTGGCAACCCTGCATTAATGTGTGGAAATGGAGCAAGAGAGGCAAGAGCTCTGATGTGTTTGGAATGGGCATATTCACACATGAATTCAGGAGGCATTCCGTTTCTACGCAAGTCTGTTTTTGGAGTGTTTTGCACAAGCTGTATGAAGACTGAAATGCCTATAGTATCTCTGAGTTACTGTACTAACTCTGATGTGTCTCAGTAATAATCTAAAGCCAGAGAGGGACCTCAATAAAGACAATGCCATAAGCCATAAGACTTAAGCCAAATATGTATTGAGGGACAGTGAAAAAGACAGTGGAGAGAAAGAAAGAAATGGAGGGAGAGAGACAGAGGGAGAAACAAAGTGATGAGATTGCTCAGGTGGGCAGGTGGAGGACTGCAGTTGCTCTGAGTGGGTGGCAACCCCCGGTGAAGTGACAGACAGCAGGCGGACGTGTGTGTGTGTGTGTGTGTGTGTGTGTGTGTGTGTGTGTGTGTGTGTGAGAGAGAGCGAGTGAGTGAGCGGGAGGGAGTGTGTGAGCGAGAGAGGGAGTGGGTGAGACAGTGTGTGAACAGATAGCTTGACAACCCCCCGCCCCCCCCATCTCTAATGATCACATCCTTGTGTTTGGCCGTATTCACCTCTGTCGTCTCTCGTTAGTGGTCGGAGGCGGGCGAGTAGGTGAGCTGTCTGGAAAGGCTAATAAATTATCACAGGCTGCAAAGTGCTGGCTCGCCGAGACAGCCGCCGCTAGTCAGTTCTCTTTCTCACAGCTTTGTGTTATTTTCATCCCTCATTCTCTCTTGCTTTCTCTCTCTGCATCTTTCTCTGTTTTTAGATAGCCCTCTTTTTTTTCTTCATCCTCTTATTCACTCACTATTTTTCCTGATTCCATTCTGTTTATAATTTTCTCTCGCACTCTCCCCTCTTTCTCTCCATGTGCCTCTCAGGCACCATGAAGCTGCCCAGACATACATACAGCCTGTCAGCCAACGTAATCAAACCCAGAGTAATATCCAAAGCCTTCCTCCATCAAGGACCTTGGCCTAACTCCCTCTTCCTCCAGTCCACCTTTTGAGTTCAGAAAGTACCTTCAGAGACAGGATTGGCATCCCTGGCCGAATATGATTTAAAGACGAGACTTCAGGACCGTTTCCAGGATTGTTAATTTCCGTGGAGTCTCTGCCGAGTCCTTGACAGAATGGATCATACGTTTAGATGTGTCGACGTCAGACCTGTATGATGGCTTTGATTAATAGCTTCATATGCCTTGTTGTCACATAAATGGTGCAAATTAGAAAGGCTGTGTAAGAGGAGAGAAGTAATGGGAGCACTGCAAGAAGAATAAATAAAGCTGAGGTACTGTAGGTGTGTGTACAGATGTAGAATCTTAATTTGATCAATTTTTTTTTGCTGAGAATTTTCCTGCACCATAGGAATGCAGATGAGCTTCATGTTTTACATACATTCACTGAAAATCTGAAATAAGACAAGGTTATATTAACAGGATTTCACTTTTTTCCATATAGGCTATTTTGGCTAGTTAATAGCCTAACCACAGATCAAGTAACATTATGGACTAAACGATCAAATCCTGCTACTGCAGGATTATTTTGCTGTGAGAATACTGGTCAAATTAAGATCTAACAGCTGTATTTCTAAATGTTTTATTTAACTCTGATATATTCAGGGGAACACATTGAGACCAGGGTCTAATTAACAATGGTGCCCCGAGGACAACAATAAAACACATTCAAAATTATAAAAAAACTTTTAAAAAACTACAAATGACAGAATCAACACTACAGCTTCAAACACCACAAATACAATTATTTACATTCAATCTAAACAGTTCTCGTTAAATCATTTACCTAGATTGGTACGTACGAGTGGAACCTTGAGAGTTAACCATTCCTGTGAATGGGTTTGGTGTCTCATATTTCTTCATTTTAACAGTGAAGTTAGGTAGGTCAGAAGCTTGTAAAGTAGAGCTTTGTAAACAAAAAAGGGAGCAATGAAGTGATCTACAGGACTTTAATTAGGACCAGCCACCCTTTTGATACAGGATGGAGTAATGTGTATTAAAACTGTCACCTGTGATAAAGCGACGGGCGCTATGGTAGGCGGCATCCAAAGATGTTAGAGTAGTGGCTGCTGCATTCTGATAAATGGTGTCAAGAACTGGCAGGAAAGTTGACTGTACAATCTGCTTCCTGCTGTTTATGGAGAGGCATGTTATATTTCTATACTTTGAATCTCAGCTTCTTAACTAACTCATCCGTATGTTTTTTTAAACGTAAAATTATTGTCAACCCAAAAGCCCAGATATTTATAGGTATGAACATGCTCAATGAAAGAACCATCCAATGCATGTGTAAGTAAGCCTTCTGAAATATTTATATGAGAATTAGAAAACAGCATACATTTAGTTTTTCCAACATTAAGTACAAATGTTTAGTCAACAAGGACTTCCTGCAAGGTGACAAAATCAGATTGCAGCTCCAACATACAGTGCCTTGCGAAAGTATTCGGCCCCCTTGAACTTTGCAACCTTTTGCCACATTTCAGGCTTCAAACATAAAGATATAAAACTGTATTTTTTTTGTGAAGAATCAACAACAAGTGGGACACAATCATGAAGTGGAACGACATTTATTGGATATTTCAAACTTTTTTAACAAATCAAAAACTGAAAAATTGGGCGTGCAAAATTATTCAGCCCCTTTACTTTCAGTGCAGCAAACTCTCTCCAGAAGTTCAGTGAGGATCTCTGAATGATCCAATGTTGACCTAAATGACTAATGATGATAAATACAATCCACCTGTGTGTAATCAAGTCTCCGTATAAATGCACCTGCACTGTGATAGTCTCAGAGGTCCGTTAAAAGTGCAGAGAGCATCATGAAGAACAAGGAACACACCAGGCAGGTCCGAGATACTGTTGTGAAGAAGTTTAAAGCCGGATTTGGATAGAAAAAGATTTCCCAAGCTTTAAACATCCCAAGAAGCACAGGCTTCAAACATAAAGATATAAAACTGTATTTTTTTGTGAAGAATCAACAACAAGTGGGACACAATCATGAAGTGGAACGACATTTATTGGATATTTCAAACTTTTTTAACCTCTTGGAACTCCCCATACCGGATCCGGTATCAGGAATACAGACTCAAGCTCATTACCATAACGCAACGTTAACTATTCATGAAAATCGCAAATGAAATGAAATAAATATGCCATCTCGCAAGCTTAGCCTTTTGTAAACAAAACTGTCATCTCAGATTTTCAAAATATGCTTCTCAACCATAGGAAAACAATAATTTGTGTAACAGTAGCTAGCAAACAAAGGATTTAGCGTTAGCATTAGCGTTAGCATCCAGCACGCAACATTTCAACAAAAACATAAAAGCCTTCAAATAAAATCATTTACCTTTGAAGAACTTCTGATGTTTTCAATGAGGATACTCTCAGTTGGATAGCAGATGCTCAGTTTTTCCAAAAAGATTCTTTGTGTATTAGAAATAGCTCCGTTTTATACATCACATTTGGCTACCAAAAAAAACCCGAAAATTCAGTCCTCAAAACGCGAACTTTTTTCCAAATTAACTCCATAATATCGACTGAAAACATGGCAAACGCTGTTTAGAATCAATCATCAAGGTGTTTTTCACATATCTCTTCATTGATACATCGTTCTTGGACACATGCTTTCTCCCCTGAATCAAATGGTAAAGTGGAAGCAGCTGGCAATTGCGCACCGAATTCGACGCAGGACACCAGGCGGACACTTGGAAAATGTAGTCTCTTATGGTCAATCTTCCAATGATATGCCTACAAATACGTCACAATGCTGCTAAGACCTTGGGCGAACGACAGAAAGTGTAGGCTCATTCCTTGCGCAATCACAGCCATATAAGGAGACAATGGAAAACAGAGCTTCAGAAATTCTGCTAATTCCTGGGTGATGCATCATCTTGGTTTCGCCTGTAGAATGAGTTCTGGGGTACTTACAGACAAAATCTTTGCAGATTCTGAAACTTCAGAGTGTTTTCTTTCCAAAACGGTCAAGAATATGCATAGTCGAGCATCTTTTCGTGACAAAATATCGCGCTTAAAACGGGAACGTTTTTTATCCAAAAATGAAATAGCGCCCGCAGAGATCCAACAGGTTAACAAATCAAAAACTGAAAAATTGGACGTGCAAAATTATTCAGCCCCCTTAAGTTAATACTTTGTAGCGCCACCTTTTGCTGCGATTACAGCTGTAAGTCGCTTGGGGTATGTCTCTATCAGTTTTGCACATCGAGAGACTGACATTTTTTCCCATTCCTCCTTGCAAAACAGCTCAAGCTCAGTGAGGTTGGATGGAGAGCATTTGTGAACAGCAGTCTTCAGTTCTTTCCACAGATTCTCGATTGGATTCAGGTCTGGACTTTGACTTGGCCATTCTAACACCTGGATATGTTTATTTTTGAACCATTCCATTGTAGATTTTGCTTTATGTTTTGGATCATTGTCTTGTTGGAAGACAAATCTCCGTCCCAGTCTCAGGTCTTTTGCAGACTCCATCAGGTTCTCTTCCAGAATGGTCCTGTATTTGGCTCCATCCATCTTCCCATCAATTTTAACCATCTTCCCTGTCCCTGCTGAAGAAAAGCAGGCCCAAACCATGATGCTGCCACCACCATGTTTGACAGTGGGGATGGTGTGTTCAGGGTGTTGCTTTTACGCCAAACATAACGTTTTGCATTGTTGCCAAAAAGTTAAATTTTGGTTTCATCTGACCAGAGCACCTTCTTCCACATGTTTGGTGTGTCTCCCAGGTGGCTTGTGGCAAACTTTAAACGACACTTTTTATGGATATCTTTAAGAAATGGCTTTCTTCTTGCCACTCTTCCATAAAGGCCAGATTTGTGCAATATACGACTGATTGTTGTCCTATGGACAGAGTCTCCCACCTCAGCTGTAGATCTCTAGAGTCCATCCAGAGTGATCATGGGCCTCTTGGCTGCATCTCTGATCAGTCTTCTCCTTGTATGAGCTGAAAGTTTAGAGGGACGGCTAGGTCTTGGTAGATTTGCAGTGGTCTGATACTCCTTCCATTTCAATATTATCGCTTGCACAGTGCTCCTTGGGATGTTTAAAGCTTGGGAAATCTTTTTCTATCCAAATCCGGCTTTAAACTTCTTCACAACAGTATCTCGGACCTGCCTGGTGTGTTCCTTGTTCTTCATGATGCTCTCTGCACTTTTAACGGACCTCTGAGACTATCACAGTGCAGGTGCATTTATACGGAGACTTGATTACACACAGGTGGATTGTATTTATCATCATTAGTCATTTAGGTCAACATTGGATCATTCAGAGATCCTCACTGAACTTCTGGAGAGAGTTTGCTGCACTGAAAGTAAAGGGGCTGAATAATTTTGCACGCCCAATTTTTCAGTTTTTGATTTGTTAAAAAAGTTTGAAATATCCAATAAATGTCGTTCCACTTCATGATTGTGTCCCACTTGTTGTTGATTCTTCACAAAAAAATACAGTTTTATATCTTTATGTTTGAAGCCTGAAATGTGGCAAAAGGTCGCAAAGTTCAAGGGGGCCGAATACTTTCGCAAGGCACTGTATGTTAGAGGAATTTTAATTATGAGATTTCTGTTCTTTTGAATATGGTGCCCTGTACTTTCACTGGATGTTGTTATATCGCTCCCGGTAACGGGATCTCAGCCATAAGAAGTTATAACAAAATGAGGTGAGTTCACTCATTTTTTGAGAACTTCCGGAAGTGAATGGTGGGATGTGAATGATGGTAGACGACACACCCCCTTCAACATGCATACTATAAACAGACCAAACTCATCTTGTCTTCCCTTATTATCTTTGGTTTCTGTGAGAGAAAAAAAGCATGGCGGAGCACAGAAACTACCCAACGTCAGATTACTTTCGATTTCTAGATAGTGTTTTACTCAATTATTTCGATCAATGGTGAGCTCACCCGTGATGTGATTAATTATAATAGTAATTGCTATTAGCTAATTCATATTGTAGTTTGTCAGCAGAGAGGTATAAAAATGACCAATTATGTTATGTCGATCTTTCCTCAGTTAGCGCTAAGACAAATGTAGCCTAAATTTTTTCAATTTGGATAATTGTGTTATGCTGTAGATACTTCTGTTAATGTCTGAACATTGCATCCAAAAATACTGCTCACAATCTGGACATAACTTTGTAAGGACTGCGTTTATGGCCAACTCAAATGCTGATTCTTGCGTCATTCGAAACTGGCCGTTCTAAATAAGCATTCTAATCACATCGGTTTGATCGTACGATACAGGGACCACTGTAGAATGATCACACCCCTGTGTTGGTAAGTGTGAAAAGGTTAAAGGAGCGGGACACTAAATCAGACACTGGAAAAAAATATTGTACGCCCTCCAATGAACCAATAAAGGTTACACCTGCTCTGACGCTCGTCGGATGTGGCAAGCCCTGCAAACTATCACAGATTACAAAAGGAAACCCAGCCGAGAGCTGCCTGGTGACGTGACCCTACCAGACGAGCTAAATGCCTTCTACGCTTGTTTCGAGGCAAGAAACACTGAACCATGCGTGAGAGCATCAGCTGTTCCGGGTAACTGTGTGATCACGCTCTCCGTAGCCGATCTGAGTAAGACCTTTAAACCGGTTAACATTCACATTCATTCAAAGCCACAGGGCCAGACAGATTACCAGGATGTGTACTCCGAGCATGCGTTGACCAGCTGGCAAGTGTCTTCACTGACATTTTCAACCTCTCCCTGACCCAGCCTGTAATACCTACATGTTTTAAGCAGGCCATCATAGTCCCTGTGCCCAAGAATGCCAAGGTAACCTGTCTAAATGACTACTGCCCCGTAGTGTACTCACATCTGTAGCCATGAAAAGCTTTGAAAGGCTGGTCATGGCTCACATCAACACCATCATGCCAGACACCCTGGACCCACTTCAATTCGCATAATGCCCCAACAGAGCCACAGATGACACTCTCTCTATTGCACTCCACATTGCCCTTCCCCACCTGGACAAAAGGAACACTTGTGAGAATGCGGTTTATAGACTACAGCTCAATGTTCAAAACCATATTGCCCTCCAAGCTCATCACTAAGCTAAGGTCCCTTGGACTGAACACCTCCCTCTGCAACTGAATCCTGGACTTCCTGAAGGGTCACCACCAGGTGGTAAGGGTAGGCGACAACACATTCGCCACGCTGACCCTCAACACAGGGGTCACTCAGGGGAGCGTGCTTAGTCCCCTCTTGTACTCTCTGTTCACACACGACTGCGTGGCCGCACACACGACTCCAACACCATCATCAAGTTTGCCGATGACACAACGATGGTGCCAGGACAACAACCTCTCCCTTAACGTGGGAGAGACAAAGGAGCTTATCATGGACAACAGAAACAAAGGGCCGAACACGCCCCCCTTCACATTGACGGGGCTGTAGTGGAGCGGGCAGAGAGCTTCAAGTTCCTAGGTGTCCACATCGCTAAAGAACTATCATGGTCCAAACACATCAACACAGTTGTGAAGAGGGAACACCAACGCCTCTTCCCTCTCAGGAGGCTGAAAAGATTTGGTATGATAACTGCTCAGCATCCATCGGCAATGCGCTACAGAGGGTAGTGCGTATGGCCAAGTACATCACTGGGGCCGAACTCCCTGCCATCCAGGAGCTCTATACCAGGCGGTGTCAGAAGGAGGACCTAAAAATAGTCCGACTCCAGCCACCCAAGTCATAGACTGTTCTCTCTACTACGGCACAGCAAACGGTACCGGAGTGCTACGTCTGGGACCAAAAGGCTCCTGAACAACTTCTTCCCCTTAACAATAAGATTGCTAAATACACTAAAACAAAAATATAAACACAACGTGTGTCGGTCCCATTTTTCATGAGCTGAAATAAAAGATCCCAGAAATGTTCCATGAGCACAAAAAGTTTTTTTCTCTCAAATTTTGCGCACACATCTGTTTTCATCCCAAGGTCTAGTGTCTGCAGGTCTCATTATTTGAAATCATTCAAAGTATTACACATGGGAACACTGTCAGCCTTTAAAGCCATTAGGACTGACATTTAAATGCCTAAATCTCATTTACAGGGGAACTGTATAACAACACATTTTAATGCACATTTCACTGCAGAGGGACACTGATACATGTATTCTTTATCAGGTTCTTCACAGCACATTATGGATGATAATAAAAATTATAATAATATACAGTAACAGTCAAAACTTTGGACAGCAATGGCATGTATTTAAATATACCCTTTAGATGAATAAGCCCAACCCGTTTACAGTTTACAAATGACTGTAACCACTGATCACACCAACATATGCCAACTAGTTACAGCCATCTCTTACTACTAATTGGTGGCCATGGAAGACCCCCTAGTAAAAGGTAAAGAGGAAGGTAAGACACCCCTGCCTTAGTTGACAGGTGAGGGGGAGAACTCTGATTAAAAAGTCTCATCAGTCCCTGACCTTAAAGACATGTCTTCAAAGAGACCTGTGATTAGCTGGTGATTAAAGGACATTTGACTCCAACATCCTCAATAGTATATTACTTGGGCATTGGGCGCATTGCATTGTAATTAAACAATGTATCCTTGCATGAATCATTGTGTGGTTACCTAGGCAACACTTCCAACAATCTAGAAATAGATAATACAAATTTAGGGGGGGAGGGTGTGTGTGTTCGTGCATACGTGCATGTGGTCCATCGCTCACCTGACAGGCGTTGTACAGCAGCTGGTGCTCAAACTTCTTGATGCCCAGAATCTGCTGGAACATCTCGTACAGTTGCTCCTTGCTGAGGATCATCTCGGACACGGCACTGAGGTGCATCCTCTGGGGCTGGCGCCACATGTCCTCATCCCCCCTGTAGATGGTGTCATACTTGGCGATCCAGGAGCTCAGCACTGTCTCTTTGCTCAGGCCGTCGATTTTGGGCAAGCTGCGCACCCGCCGCTCAATGTTCTTTTTGAAGACGTCACGGAAGTCGCAGGCCGAGCAGCCGCCGCTCTGCACCATCCTGGACACCCGCTCGCTCTTCAGGAAGCCCTGTTCAAAGTAGAAACCAGGGATCAAAATGGACCCGGAAGAAAATACAACTAATATAGTGCTGCTAAGTTAATGTAGCTAATTAATGCAGTTGGTTACCGTCATTGCACTTTGTTATAGCTCCTGATAAACTTACCAATGACCCATGACCTCAGAGTCTAATCTCGCCGTTGCATCTCTGGGAAACAGTTATTTTTTGCATATCATCGTATGTACAGTAGATACAACCAGGAAAATGATAAAGTTGATATAACATACTGAAAAACACAATATGGAACCCACGTAAATAAAGAAATTAAAACAATATAGGTTGATTCAGCTCGTGGTAATCTCCTTACATGGGCTCCAGTTGTATTAAACATGCAGGTGTTATGCCCAGCTCAGGGCAGGCAGCCGCTATTAACCTCTATAATTACACAGAATGGATGTTTCTTCCTCAGGGCTTAACTGCAGACTCACTCTGCTGGTAGTCATGACATCTGGGAGAGGAGGATGATGGTACATGAAGTCCAGGTTTTTAGCCTCACTCAAGGGTCTCATCTGGATGTAGCATTTCCTATTAGGGGAGGCTAATCTTTTATTTGGCCCCTCAGTATAAACGGGTTAGCTAGCTTGCCTAATACTCCTCAGGGAGAGAGAAGATAATTGGGTTCGGTTTACACCTGGGTACATGGTCAAGATCTGTGAGGGGGTTGTACTGGCCTCTCTGCCTCAAAGAATCCCCAGACTCTTCACACGGTGTATGAGTGATATGCACATCCCAAACTTTCATAGGCTAGCAAGGACCACTATGAAAGAACGCCTGCACATGGCATGGATGTTCACGTGACGTGAAGGCTTTCGGATGGACAGATAAAAGAAGGCACGATCTGAGAATGTTGAAAGCGACATGATATTATTGGACCATCTAAAGGACAGGGGGCATTGGATTCCAGCAAAACAGGCATTAGCTACTTCTGTCAAGAAGAATGCTTACTGGAGCTGAAGTGCTCAAAGGGAGTAGGGATCTAAATATTTATGGTAGACAGTAGTTTAGAGAGGCTGGAGAAAGACATCGACCGACTAACTGGCTGACTAGGAGACAGACAGACAGACAAACAGTGGAGCCCGGTATTGACAACGCGCGTCACTGATTCTGTTTGATCCCGTTTTGGCGGGACGATGCAAAGGCGTCTTGGGGTACAGAGAGCTACTAGTGCATGAACAGCAGATGGAGAAGAATAGTGGCTCCTCGTGGGGAGTAATGGTGCGGAACAAAAGCATTTTGCGTCGGAGAGTCTCTGGGAGGGAGGAAACCACAAACCAACAAAATAAATGTGTTTGTGTCGAGAGCAAAGCCATTTCCTGAGCCAGACTGAGATTTCAGCACATCGGGGGGTAACACGGCTGCTGACGGGCTGCCAACTCTCTAGGCCAAGTTTCTCTGAACTGCAGTTAGAAAGAGAGAGCCAGGCTTTATGAAGATAAATGGAAATTGGCCAGAGTTAACTAGATAAAGATGTGGTGACAGATGTAGCTGCCACTGGCATGTACTGCTAACGCGGCAAGAACAGCCAAGACGTGTTCCTTGGAACTGCAGTAAGGAGAAAGAAATAACAGCCCACCACATAAAAAGTAATGGCAAATTGCAAAGCAGGAAAAACTAGAGTTTGCTAGACAAAGATGGAGGAGGTAGGCTAACAGCCTCCTGCTCTGCTATCAAAAACTGATTGGCCTGAGTTCAATCTTATTTTGTTAGCCAGGTGCGATGCAGCGCTAGGCAACACTGGTGCAATGAGGTGAATTGAGCAAATTGTTCAGTGAGTCAAAGAAAGCATGTGGGGGGAACTTATGTCATGCCGCAATTGCAGGGGTGTCAAACTCAATTTCTGGAAGGCTGAGTATCTTAAGCCTTGTTCATATTGCCAGTTTGAAGTGACTCATCCCCTGTTCCTGAAGTCTAAATAGCCAAAAACCTAATGGAGTCGGATATTTCAAGCCACAGTGGAAACTACCTTCGTAGGTGGTTTGAAGTCAAATACAAATCTGATTCCTGGCCAGACGGCTTGTGTCTGAACGGTCAAATGGGATTTACTTGTACTCAAGTCGTTTTTAGACTGTTATTGGGCATATCTTGTTGCTTGCTAGCTACTCTGTTGACAGTTTGACAACAACATGTGGTAGCTAACTAGCTTATTAAACAAATTAGTGAATGTGCTAGAAAGCTAAACAGCTACCTACCTAGCTAGCTAGTTGACTGCTGTGGCTGGTCAAAATGACTCATTATGAAAGTTGGATAATCTTATCCTTTGAGGCTTTAAAAAGTGTTCTAACACTATGATTTTGAACATTCAAAGCAACTAGGAAACATCTGTGGCCGGCATTGTTGTCACCTTAGCTTGCTACATAACTTCTGAGTGATAGGAAGCATGAGCACCACCACTAATCTCCCTACACCACTGCGCACACATCCTTCATTACTATGACAACTAGTGTAGCCATGTCGGCAGGTAGCCCAGTGGTGAGAGCGTTGGGCCAGTAACTTTCAGTTACTGGATAGAATCCCCGAGCTGACAAGGTAAAAATCTGTCGTTCTGCCTCTGAACAAGGCAGTTATAACCCATTGTTCCCTGGTAGGCCGTCATTGTAAATAAGAATTTGTTCTTAACTGACTTGCCTAGTTACATTTTAAATATCAGCAAATGGCTGCTGTCTGAACACACATAAATCCGATTTGGTCACCTGTAACTTCCTGTTTGGGACAGTCAATATTCCAAAATGGATTTGAAAAGCAAAACGGATTTAAGCATTACAGCCTTCAGTGTAAACAGGGCTTAAGGGTTTTCCCTTGTATTTGATTTATTAGTAGGAACCCCCTCACCTGGTTAGGTCTTAATTAATCACAATGTGCACATTGTTATAAACATAAATAGAAGCCCTACAAAAATACTCCATGGTTCAGTGACTCATGGAGCAGCTAACTGTTTTGGGGCAGGGTCATCCAAAAAAGTCAGCCGTGTCATGGCCCCTGAGCAGAGTGTCACTCGCAAGGGCCTTGCCAAACTCACTCCTGACCCTATCCCGTGGATCCCTGGTTGATGAGACTAACCACTAACCCCAGCTCCACTGTCAAACCACATAGCATCCCATCTGGACGGGAAGCATCCATAAGCATCTCTAAAAGAGTTCGATCCAGAGTTGGAGGAATTCGAGGAGAGGGAGTTGGGATGTTGTTTACACACTGAAATTAACTGAAATGCGATCACATGAACTGGTTATACTGTCCTTGGCCAACTCAAACCCTAAAACCAAATGACTTTGCCTCTATGTAGTGCATCATTTTCTAAAGCTACTTTCCTGCTACAGCGATAAAAATATCAAATTGAGCACACTGCAAATACTACAACATGACCACTTTGGAATCGAATTCGTGTTCATTTCAGCACTATACTACTTGGCTTGCTCCCTTGAAACATGAAAGGTATTCTATGCTCTAGCCCTCACGACTCATCCACCATACCTTACAAGCTCCTATACATATGTTTGAGTCCACGTCACCACCCCTCGTTGCTAAATTAAATGTCTTTGTGTTGGTAATTGTGGTCACCACTGAGGGCCTCCGAGAGCTTTATGGCTAATGCCTTCATTACATGCGGTCACCCATTATTACCCATTATTACTAATGAATCTGCCACCATGGGATTTCCTCTCTCCCTGCTGTTTGACTTAATTGAGGGTTTAAAATCTCATTGAATTATTTCTAACCAACACTGCTCCGAGTTTACTCCTCAGTTAAGAGATTAATAAAATAAGCTCCCGTCGCAGCCTTATTAAGTTATAAGTTAAGTTAAGTTATTATCTGCAGAAATGAATCTACTAAGGAAGATGGAAACAGATCTGAAAGCCTGGCTGTAAAAATATAACTGACACAGGGAGAGATAGCTGTCAGGTTTGGAGCTCTTGGATTTTAACTGCAAACAGCTGAATTTGTCTGAGACAATTTTTCTGTGAGGGAGTGAGGGAGAATCTGAACAGTTGTTTATTGAATCAGAGGAGATGTGTATCCTTTGAGAAATCAGTGTTTCTTTCTTCAAAATAACAACTTTAGACAATTCAAAAAGACCTCTTTGGAAAGTAAAGGAGCAACTACTGCACACGATACAGTGCCTATAGAAAGTCCACCCCTTTAAACTTTTTTTCACATTTTGCTGCCTCTTAAGGATTGGACCCTTTTTTCAAGGATATGCACATTCTTGATATCAATTTAAAGGAATCACTGAAGCTTGTGGAAATGTGAAATTAATGTAGAAGAAAATAACACATTCGATCTGGTAAAAGAAAATACAAACCAAGAAAACATGCATTTTCAACTTATTTTTTGTTCCATCATCTTTGAAATGCAAGAGAAAGGTCATACATTAAGATAGGATCCTAGGTGTGATTTAGACTTTGTCCACAAGATGGCTGCAGTGTCTGTGCAAAGTGTCAGACTGATCCAGTGAAGAATTACCTCATTACACAATATTTTGCATCAAGTCTGCCAGGAGTTTGCACAAATGTGCCGAATTGGTCAACTTATACATCTTTAAGTACATAAATACAGAGAACATACAAAAATGCTATGGTAATAAAAAAAAAAGTTTACACACTCCCAGGAATGTCATACATGATGGATCATTAGCTTATACACTAACCTTTAGCTTATACACCACACACATCTAGATGGCCAGCTGGGCTGGGTGTGGAGCCAGAGACAGCAATGGGGTCAAACTGTAGACCCCAGTTCCTACATTTGAATGTAAAAATTGATTTTATCAAACAAAACTACACTACATTTTATCTCTGGGACCCTCAGGATGACAAATCAGAGCAAGATTACTGAATGGAAGTACATTATTTACCTTCAGAGGTGAATGTATCAAACCAGTTGCCGTGATAAGTGTATAGTTGTTGTGCACTATCCTCAAACAATAGCATGTTTTTTCCTGTAATAGCTACTGTAAATTTGATACTGCAGTTAGATTAACAAGAATTTAAGCTTTCTGCCCATATAAGACATGTCTATGTCCTGGAAAAGTTTTCTAGTCACATTCTCATATTGCGCAACAACTGTCCCGGTTTAGTGACACTGATCCCGTAGAGGTTAAAATTAAATTAAAGGGATTAAATTTGATGCTTTCCTACAGATCTACCCAACCTACTATACAGTAGCTCCACACTGACATGATTGTTTGACGGTAAGTAGAGGCAGTAGGCCCTGTATAAACACAAACTCACTTCCTTGACAACTTTCTTCACAACAGCTTTGCTCTGCTTGCGAAGCGCAATACGTATGAATGCCCTGACTTCTGCAGAGGCTGCATCGCAGTAAATGCTATACGGCCAATACAGACGCTGGATTTACCATAAGTCGGCTTTAAAGCAGGAGATGTGGGACCAGATCCCTCACAGGGACATTGTGATTACGTCTGGCAGGTCTAATAAGAGAAGGAAGGGGGAAAAAAAGCCTGGCGGTCAGATGAAATCACTGCCTGTGCTCTGCAGAGGACGAATGGAAAGCCTGCCCACCTGTCCCACTGAAGGTGTGAACTGAGGCCTCAATTAGGGACAGTTTGACCGCTCAGTCCAGACTGCTAAACGGCAGCACTGGTGGCATAAACAAAAGAAAACATTCAAGAACTAGAGACATCTGACCCAAAGGCTTTCTGGCATTTAAACCAACTTGGCCGGGCTAGTGAACGCCGCCAGTTAATCTCCTGGGAAGTCCTAGAGCCCGATGGAGCCTCTCGCACTGATAAGCACACTGTACTAGATAGATAAATGACATTGCAAGCCTGTTCCAAACAGCCCATCACAGTACAACAAAGCCAGTGTTAGTGGCTCAAGGCATATTGACTCTCCTTTAAACCAGCCAATTAGTGTGTCTGATATTGTGACCAGTTTGCAAACAGTTAAGAATGTGTAAGGCCCAAAATGTACTGTACAAGCTCTTTGGTTATCGCTTTGAGCAGGCTGAATCACATCCGCCCGTGATTGGGAGTCCAATAGGGCGGCGCACAATTGGCCCAACGTCGTCCAGGTTTGGCCGGGGTAGGCTGTCATTGTAAATAAGAATTTGTTCTTAACTGAATTGAAAAACTTTTTTTTTTTTAATGTCATCCCAGAGATGTGGAAATACGGCATTATCAACATACCCAATTCAGAAGACAAAAGGATCCCAATAAACTATCGTGGTATAGCCCTGACTTCTGCTATGTATAAACTATTTTGTTGTGTTCTGTTTACCCGCACTTAAACACTGGGCTGAAAACCACAATATCATAGCAGATGAGCAAAATGGGTTCAGAAAGAAACAGAGCTGCCTTAACCATAATCATAGATTCAAGGGGGGGAAAAAAGTCACATTTCTGTTTTTTCATTGATTTCTCTAAAGCTTTTGACCACATTCAAGGAAAACTCCACCCCAAAACAATATTTTGGTATTTGTTTCATTAGTCCATTGTTGACATAGTCCAAAATGTTTTGCTTGTCAGCAATCAAGTTTTCAAGATATGTAACTTTCAAAATGCAGAAATCATCCCCATCTAATGCAAAATGCATCATAGGGGGTTGATTTCTGTATTTTGAAAGTTACATATCTGGAAAACTTGAAAGAAACACCTGTCTATATAAGGTTCCACAGCTGACAGTGCATGTCAGAGCAGAAACTATCCCATGAAGTCCAAGGAAATGTCATTTGATCTCTGAGATAGAATTGTGATGAGGCATATACACTGCTCAAAAAAATAAAGGGAACACTAAAATAACACATCCTAGATCTGAATGAATGAAGTATTCTTATTAAATACTTTTTTCTTTACATAGTTGAATGTGCTGACAACAAAATCACACAAAAATGATCAATGGAAATCAAATTTATCAACCCATGGAGGTCTGGATTTGGAGTCACACTCAAAATTTAAGTGGAAAACCAAACTACAGGCTGATCCAACTTTGATGTAATGTCCTTAAAACAAGTCAAAATGAGTCACAGTAGTGTGTGTGGCCTCCACGTGCCTGTAGGACTTCCCTACAACGCCTGGGCATGCTCCTGATGAGGTGGCGGATGGTCTCCTGAGGGATCTCCTCCCAGACCTGGACTAAAGCATCCGCCAACTCCTGGACAGTCTGTGGTGCAATGTGGCGTTGGTGGATGGAGCGAGACATGATGTCCCAGATGTGCTCAATTGGATTCAGGTCTGGGGAATGGGCGGGCCAGTCCATAGCATCAATGCCTTCCTCTTGCAGGAACTGCTGACACATTCCAGCAACATGAGGTCTAGCATTGTCTTGCATTAGGAGGATCCCAGGGCAAACCGCACCAGCATATGGTCTCACAAGGGGTCTGAGAATCTCATCTCGGTACCTAATGGCAGTCAGGCTACCTCTGGCGAGCACATGGAGGGCTGTGCGGCCCCCCAAAGAAATGCCAACCCACACCATGACTGACCCACCGGCAAACCGGTCATGCTGGAGGATGTTGCAGGCAGCAGAACATTCTCCACGGCGTCTCCAGACTCTGTCACGTCTGTCACATGTGCTCAGTGTGAACCTGCTTTCATCTGTGAAGACCACAGGGCGCCAGTGGCGAATTTGCCAATCTTGGTGTTCTCTGGCAAATGCCAAATGTCCTGCACGGTGTTGGGCTGTAAGCACAACCCCCACCTGTGGACGTCGGGCCCTCATACCACCCTCATGGAGTCTCTTTCTGACCGTTTGAGCAGACACATGCACATTTGTGGCCTGCTGGAGGTCATTTTGCAGGGCTCTGGCAGTGCTCCTCCTGCTCCTCCTTGCACAAAGGCGGAGGTAGCGGTCCTGCTGCTGGGTTGTTGCCCTCCTACGGCCTCCTCCACGTCTCCAGATGTACGGGCCTGTCTCCTGGTAGCGCCTCCATGCTCTGTACACTACGCTGACAGACACAGCAAAACTTCTTGCCACAGCTCGCATTGATGTGCCATCCTGGATGAGCTGCACTACCTGAGCCACTTGTGTGGGTTGTAGACTCCGTCTCATGCTACCACTAGAGTGAAAGCATCGCCAGCATTCAAAAGTGACCAAAACATCAGCCAGGAAGCATAGGAACTGAGAAGTGGTCTGTGGTCACCACCTGCAGAACCACTCCTTTATTGGGGGTGTCTTGCTAATTGCCTATAATTTCCACCTGTTGTCTATTCCATTTGCACAACAGCATGTGAAATTTATTGTCAATCAGTGTTGCTTCCTACATGGACAGTTTGATTTCACAGAAGTGTGAATGACTTGGAGTTACATTGTGTTGTTTAAGTGTTCCCTTTATTTTTTTGAGCAGTGTATTTGTGGAAGGGTATAAAACAATTCATAGAGTGTTAAAAGTTTCCAAGAGCACAGTGGTCTCCATCACTGGGAAATTGAAAGCATATGGAACTATCCGAGTCTGCCTAGAGTTGATTGTCCGACCATACTGAGCAACCGGGCAAGAAGGACCTTGGTCAGGGAGGTGACCAAGAACCCAATGACCACTCAGACAGAATTACAGAGTTACTTGGACTGAGATGTGAGTACCTGCCAGAAGGAACACAGTCTCTACAGCACTTCACCAATCTGGGCTTTACGGGAGAGTGGCCAGACGGCACATGACAACACGCCTGTAGTTTGCCAAAAGGCATATTAAAATAATCCGAAAGCATAAGGTAAAAGATTCTGTGGTCTGATGAGACCGAAATGTAGCTCTTTGGCCTGAATGCAAAGTGCTGTCTGGAGAAAACCAGGCACAGCTCATCACCCGTCTAACACCATCCCTACCGTAAAGCATGGTGGTGGCAGCATCATGCTATGGGGATGCTTTTCAGTGGCAGGGACTGGGAGACTGTTAAGGATAGAGAGAACAATGAATGGAGCCAAATACAGGAATATCCTTGATGAGAATCTGCTTCAGAGCGCAAACGACCTTAGACTGGAGCAAGAATTTACATTCCAACAGGACAATGACCCCAAGCATACAGCCAAATAATTGCTGGAATGGCTTCAGAACAAGTCCTTAAAATGGCCCAGCCAAAGCCCAGCATATTTCATTTTCAATAAATGTGCAAACATTTCTAAAAACATGTTTTCAATTGGTCATTATGAGGGATTGTGTGTAGATGGGTGAGAAAAAAAAAAAAAAATCATTTTGAATTCAGGCTGTATCAACAAAATGTGGAATAAGTCAAGGGGTATGAATACTTTCTGAAGGCACTGTATATTAATGATCTCATTGGCCTTCAAAGCTCTTGGAAAAGGTGTCTGTATAAACAATGAACGAGTGTCTGTTATTTTATATGCAGATGACATTAAATGAAAGTTAAATGTTAAAAAAATGTTTTAACTGGTGTGAACAATGGAAACTGAATATCAGTGTAGACAAAACTAGGTCGTACACTATAGGAACTTGGTGCCTAGGACACCTTTTATTTTCTCCTGTGGTCCTGCCACAGATGTTGTCAGTTAGTACAAGTATCTGGGGTTGATTATCAATACATGTTTGGATTACAATGTGTAATTAAATAACACTAATATGTGAGAACAATGTTTTTTTTAACAAGGTCATTATAGTAAGGTTGGTAGCAACCTGTGAAAATCGTTGTGGAAACCATTTGCAGCTCAGGTTGACTACAAACCCCACAATCCAGTGCTCTCTCTATGGGCTGGCTGGCTGGCTAGCAAGCAAACGAAGCTACACAATAATACCAAAGTCAATATCAGCATGTGAAGTAGCAAGTTAGGTGTAAAAACAAACGGCACTATTAATTTAGGAGTCTTAAATCTCACCATGTTCAACCGGCAGATCGATGTGCCTCGCAGAGTGGAGTCTGACATTCGTAATGGCCATGCAACGGCACCATGCAATGCACCCTGGACTGAAGAGGCAGACAAATAGGAGAAATGTGGTGGACCTTCTGATAAATTACACAATTCTAGAGGTTGGTATATTACAAAAATATGATCAATGGCTCATTCGTGAGAAGACAGCCTCCCTCATTATGACACAAGTCAGTATTGAAATCTGACATGTATGATAGACGTTTTCACAATCTAAAAGTTATATTCCTAATAAATTCCAGTATAGTGCGAGAGGCTTTATCGCAGTGCTACGTTATACTGGCCAAATTTCTGCCTACTTGAACGACAATAGCTCAGATACACATGAAAACATGAAATGAACCCTGTCCATCTCTCGCTCAGAGATGCACAAAAACAATATAACATAAAAAATGGGTGAATCTTTCCTTTAAGTACATAGCTAACCATGCAAATTATGCCCCTGGTGCAATCATTGCAAAGTGTAAAGCCATGGGTGGCCTACCATTTAAATGCTTGAAACGTTGGTGCTAGTTATTATTACATAGGCTGCAGGAGTATGGGGGCACATAAATTATACGTGTGTTAATTATGTTTGTAACCATGCCTGCAGAATCAGATTTTACCTTGGTGTGGGTAAAAAACATGCCAAATTCTGCTATTCAAGGCAACATGGTCTTGAAAACAAGATGGTATCACCAGTTGCTATATTAAAAAAATAAAATGGCAGAGATTTTGCAAGAAAATCAACACTTTTAGAGAGCAATGAACTAACGTGGTACCAACTAATAAACAAACCTGAAAGTAACAAACTGCGCACCTAGTGCCTTTTTACATTAACTTTTGGGACAGAATCCTATGACATATTGTTTTAACCAAGCAATATTTATCTAAACCCTTTTGCTAAATTTAGAAACACTCCCTTAGATAAAGGTGTATGTACTTTTTATAACGACGGTTCCATCGAAACTAAAGCTCATGCCTTGCTTTAAAACGATATTACAGATCTTATTTTTTGTCAACTGTCCAGCCCAAATAAAAATTAATTACGGTCTTGATGAAAATAATAAACTATGTGAAATTTTAATCAGGTAACAATAATGTAAATGGCTGCGCCAAAGCCTGACATATTATCCTCAGTTTCTTTTTAAGTGCCTAATTGTCCTCTCATCCACTGTGCTTAAAAGAAAAGATGCATACATGTGTATAGATTATGTAATGTATTACAGATAATGCCTGTACCATTTTTGACCATGATTGTTTTTAGTGTCTCAATACTCAATGAGTGGTCCACAATGTTTTTTTTTAAACAATCTGTATTTTGCATTATTGTATCATTTTGGAGGGACATTTTGGAGGGACACATTTTTTCTAACTTCTAAGTGTCAGCTCTATTTGATGCCATGGCTTGGTGGAATAATATCAATATTTAAATCTCAGGCCTCCTCCTCCCTGCCCTAACCTCTGTCTTTTAGAGTGAGTGGCCAAAATTCCAACAAAAATATATTTCATAGGCTGCAGGGGGAAGTCCAGAGACAAGAAAACCCAATAGACTGGCACACGTACACAGATAAACAACCTGCCAGACAGACAGAACAATTAACACACAGGCCTTAGGGACAAAGCAAGATGCTACCATTTCAATTGTAGAAAACTGAAATGTGAAGGTGCAGATTTCCCAGTAAGACACAAAAAGAATGATATGCCACAATCTGGGATAAGGCGGCAAACACTGCGACTTTCATTCCGATTTTCCTCATCAAGTATGAAAACGGGAGGCGGACAGCGTGCCCTTCTCCTGGCGGTCTGAGAGATAGTGGACTCCTGCTGCGTGATGGTCACGTCTACTTTACAGTAGAACAAACACTTGTCGTGTGAGAGAGAGAGATAGACACAGAGAGCAAGTGAGAGTGACAAACAAAAGACAAATGGTGAGAGTGAGGGAGAAAGGAAGAGACACTTAGAGGAAATTAAAGGAGAGAGGCAAATAAAGGGAGGTGCAGGAGAAACTATTGAATAGAGGGGACCCCAAAGAGATGAGATTTGAACAAAAATGTTTTTACTTCCAGCTCTCTCAGCCTTCAAAACCAATGCCCTGAGAGCTGTGCTGTTTTTACAGGCAGACAAACAGTAATCCGATTGAGAAGTTCTGGGCAATAAACAGGCCATGAAGAGGGAAAGAGAGAGGGAAATAGAAAGAGGGAAATAGAGGGAGAGATATGACTACCCAGGGCATGCTTTGAGTCTGAGAAATATGTATACAAGCTCTGCCGGACAAACTATTCAATACGTGCTGAATATATAGGTTAATACTGCATCTGCTGTCTGATTCTCTCTTCACTATCAGACCTCAGGATAAGACCCAGATGCAGACAGGGCAGGCAGAGGTCAGTAATCCAGGGCAGTATCACAAGGTACCAAACGGCAGGCAGGTTCAGGGAGAATGGTCAAAACCGGGAAAACAGGGACTAGAGAGCAAAACAGGAGTACGGGAAAAATGCTGGTATGCTTGACAAGACGAACTGGCAACAGACAAACGGAGAACACAGGTATAAATACACGGGATAATGGGGTAAATGGGTGACACCTGGAGAGGGGGTGGAAGACAAGCACAAAGACAGGTGAACAGATCAGGGTGTGACATTCACATGACTACGGTAGGGGAAGCAGAGGCGCAAAGGTGGTATGTCGGATTCAGAGACGTAGCAGAGGAAATATCTTTTGATTTATGGAGGTGTTACAGTTATTATTCAGTCTCACGTTGCCATAGCTCCAAAATCACGTCATTGTCACGCCTCCCTTGGAGGTCTGGAGACTTTTGTATTGCAAAGAAAATGGTTTGAATGGTCCTCCAGAAAGATTTTGATTGGATGTTATATTTCAAGAACCCTCCCTCCACATGCTCGTAGAAGGGGTGTGTGTGTTATGTGCATCACTGTTTTCAAGCCAGGTAGTTGTTGCCTATGCTTGTTTCAAGTGTTAGTTTAAGTTATCAAGTGTGGCCCACAGTCTGCGATTTATATTTATTGAAATTGAAAGTGGATAATGCTAGTAAAGTCAAACGTCACAACACGTTTTAAACCACTCTGATGACACACTTTTTTCCTTGTCTCCATTCATCCACATTGCTGCTGACTGCACTTTGCTACCACCTAAAATATTGTGACGATTGGCCATTCATTTTTGAAAGAGCCCCAAAAACAGAGGCAGTGGGATAATCTATTCAAGTAAGTAAATACATTTTTGAATAGATTAAATACAGTTGGCCACTTTGTGGGCTAACTCAACTGAGCTGCTAGCTAGCTAGCTAACTTTACACACTGTTTAGCTAAGTGAATTATATGTCATCAGCTAGCTATATTAATGTAATCATTGTAAATTAAAAACAGTCTCGAAATTATTTTGTAGATAACAGCCATTGAAGAGGGTGAAATTAAAGCTCCAGCTGTCAGTAAAGGGAAAGAGTAGGCTACTGTATGGGGAAGGTCCTTTTGTGGGAGGACATTATGAAAATATTCTCCAGTTCCAATCCCTAGAGGGGAAGCGAGATAATAGCAACATAATATTCAGTGCTGTCTAATTTTAGTACAATGAACCCTGTTAATTTGTGATGTTTTTTTTTACCTCAGATATGGAATGCTGTGAAAGCCTGTTTGCAGATGAAGAGAGAAGTCCCAATGAATGTCCCAAGAGACTAAGGGTTAAACTGTATGTGTTGGCCGATGTTAGAAAATGTTGTATACAAAAATACAGTTAAACGTCACACACACACTATATAAACCTATTACAATTGGAGCAGGTCAACCCTGCTGGAGGTCTGCTGGGTGTGCAGGGTTCTGTTTCAGCCCTGCAATAACACACCTGATTCAACTTGAAAAATTGAATGAGTTGACAATCAAGTGTGCGATTTCTGAGCTGGAATAAAAATCTGCTCACCCAGTAGATCAGGGATCAGTGGAGCAAGATTGGCCACCATGTCGTTCGTTTTGTTCACCTGAAATTATGCATTAGTAATAATAGCCTACTTGTTACTACTCAATTATCCATTGTTGTCTAGACTAATATGTCTAATCTTCACATACGAGTTAGCTTATTTGTACATTTTGAAGTGATAATGTGTTGATTCTTTGAAGTGAACTGTTTAAACTTGTTTTAAAATATTAAACCATTATTCAAAACGAACAAGTGTCCATGTTGATTAATCACATAACACAATCCTGTAATATAGAGGGGAAAGGGTTCTGTCTCTAATGCGTCTGTGTTGTATTCTCAAATGAACATTTTATTTTTGTCTAGTACAATATCGGCAATCTGTTTTATTTGATTGTCACTCTCTCGCAGTATATCAGCTATGTGAATCTATTTTGCAGCTTATCATAAGGCTTGCATCACCAATGCAGCCATAGGCCTACAGTACAGTATGATGGCATTACTGGCTGTATGGGCATCTATCATCTGAAGCAGAGAATGGCTAAACTCACATTATTTCCATGTTGAGCTATACGTTTTCAATTTAAAATGACAAGTAATTTAGGTACAGTATGAAAATAAGGAGACGACAATTAGACTACAGGAGATGAGCATTACAGGTAACATTTTATGAGGATCATTTTATTTTATTACGTTCATTTTAGCAACGTTGTTTGCTAAATTATTGTAGTTGTTCCCATAGACAGCACGTGGTTGCTCTATGTATCACTGACCCTGGATAAGCTAGCGACTGGCCTAAAACAGCTAACATTTTAGGTCAATAATATGCTGTTTATATAAAAATTTTGTTGGCTTTATAAATTGTGAGTGAAATTGAACTAGCTAGTAGCTAGCTAGTTAGTTATACCTAGGTAGCTTACAAGGTTAGCTGACATTTCTCAAAACTAACCTTATTGCGGCTAGCTACTTCTTGTCGCTCATGCTAGCCTTCACAGCCATATATCACTTAATATTTTTTTTAGATATTGATATGGCCAGCATTGTCGACCATTTCTCCCCTCTTGCTGCAGATTTAGCTCATCTCGAAATTACAGAGAAATGCTGTGAAAACCAGCATGCTGTAAACGTTCTAAAATGTTTTGTCACCAGTGCTCGTTTTGTTGACATTTTTTGTCCTCACGCACTCCTACAGCACTAATCTGGTGGAACCTTAGGAGCTCCACCCAAGCAAGGCATTTGATTGGATTGACGTGTTGTATGGCACTACTGATTTACACCGGGTTCTGACCCTCTTTAGCTGATTTCTGCCATAGGGAAGCCTGGTTCGCGACAAGGTTAGTCAGACAATCATCAGAAAAACAGCTAACGGTTTGAAAGATGAGCCTGAACAACCTGCAAGGAACATGATGAACCCACACGTTATGTGTTATGTTTATTTGCTGCAGTAGTCCTGGTATTTAGTTGCTGCAGTAGTCCTGGTATTTAGTTGCTACAGTAGTCCTGTTTTACAGTTCCCATCCCAATCATTCAGAGACAGAAGCACAGGATACCAGTGTGAGGATTCCCTCAAGAACACCCCAGACAAGCTGATGTCCATCAGTTCTCAGATCACAAACAGAGAGGAGGGGAGAGTGAAAGGGATGCATTGACAGAATCTTTCGCTATAAATCTCGGACAAATCGCTCATTACTGATCGATTTCATGTACTGTTGTCTGTGATTTAATCCTCTAAGCTGCTTGAATACAAATGTGTCCCTGATGCACTACTTGTCACGCCTGCTCCTGTTCCCCCTCCATGGCGCTTGAGGGCACCAGGCTGCCCATCATTACGCACACCTGTTACGCACATCAGCGCTTCATTGGACTCACCTGTACTCCTTCACGTTTTGACTGCCTTACCTATACAGTGGGACAAAAAAGTATTTAGTCAGCCACCAATTGTGCAAGTTCTCCCACTTAAAAACATGAGAGGCCTGTACACTTCAACTATGACAGACAAAATGAGGAGAAAAAATAATCCAGAATAATCCAGAAAATCACATTGTAGGATTTTTAATGAATTTATTTGCAAATTATGGTGGAAAATAAGTATTTGGTCACCTACAAACAAGCAAGATTTCTGGCTCTCACAGACCTGTAACTTCTTCTTTAAGAGGCTCCTCTGTCCTCCACTCATTACCTGTATTAATGGCACCTGTTTGAACTTGTTATCAGTATAAAAGACACCTGTCCACAACCTCAAACAATCACACTCCAAACTCCACTATGGCCAAGACAAAAGAGCTGTCAAAGGACACCAGAAACAAAATTGTAGACCTGCACCAGGCTGGGAAGACTGAATCTGCAATAGGTAAGCAGCTTGGTTTGAAGAAATCAACTGTGGGAGCAATTATTAGGAAATGGAAGACATACAAGACCACTGATAATCTCCCTCGATCTGGGGCTCCACGCAAGATCTCACCACGTGGGGTCAAAATGATCACAAGAACAGTGAGCAAAAATCCCAGAACCACACGGTGGGACCTAGTGAATGACCTGCAGAGAGCTGGGACCAAAGTAACAAAGCCTACCATCAGTAACACACTACGCCGCCAGGGACTCAAATCCTGCAGTGCCAGACGTGTCCCCCTGCTTAAGCCAGTACATGTCCAGGCCCGTCTGAAGTTTGCTCGAGAGCATTTGGATGATCCAGAAGAAGATTGGGAGAATGTCATATGGTCAGATGAAACCAAAATATAAAAACTCAACTCATCGTGTTTGGAGGACAAAGAATGCTGAGTTACATCCAAAGAACACCATACCTACAGTGAAGCATGGGGGTGGAAACCTCATGCTTTGGGGCTGTTTTTCTGCAAAGGGACCAGGACGACTGATCCGTGTAAAGGAAAGAATGAATGGGGCCATGTATCGTGAGATTTTGACTGAAAACCTCCTTCCATCAGCAAGGGCATTGAAGATGAAAAGTGGCTGGGTCTTTCAGCATGACAATGATCCCAAACACACCGCCCGGGCAACGAAGGAGTGGCTTCGTAAGAAGCATTTCAAGGTCCTGGAGTGGCCTAGCCAGTCTCCAGATCTCAACCCCATAGAAAATCTTTGGAGGGAGTTGAAAGTCCATGTTGCCCAGCAACAGCCCAAAAACATCACTGCTCTAGAGGAGATCTGCATGGAGGAATGGGCCAAAATACCAGCAAGTGTATGAAAACCTTGTGAAGACTTACAGAAAACATTTGACCTCTGTCATTGCCAACAAAGGGTACATAACAAAGTATTGAGAAACTTTTGTTGTTGACCAAATACTTATTTTCCACCATAATTTGCAAATAAATTCATAAAAAATCCTACAATGTGATTTTATGGATTTTTTTTCTCATTTTGTCTGTCATAGTTGAAGTGTACCTATGATGGCCTCTTATCTTTTTAAGTCGGAGAACTTGCACAATTGGTGGCTGATTAAATACTTTACCCCCCCACTGTATCTGTCTATTCCTCTGTTTCATTCCCGTGCTTGTATTAAATGGGGATGTCGTTCGAAAACATAATGTTAACTTTCACTGCTATGCGGATGACACACAGCTGTACATTTCAATGAAACATGGTGAAGCCCCAAAATTGCCCTCGCTAGAAGTATGTGTTTCAGACATAAGGAAGTGGATGGCTGCAAACTTTCTACTTTTAAACTCGGACAAAACAGAGATGCTTGTTCTAGGTCCCAAGAAACAAAGAGATCTTCTGTTGAATCTGACAATTAATCTTAATGGTTGTACAGTCGTCTCAAATAAAACTGTGAAGGACCTCGGCGTTACTCTGGACCCTGATCTCTCTTTTGAAGAACATATCAAGACCATTTCAAGGACAGCTTTTTTCCATCTACGTAACATTGCAAAAATCAGAAACTTTCTGTCCAAAAATTATGCAGAAAAATGTAGCCATGCTTTTGTTACTTCTAGGTTAGACTACTGCAATGCTCTACTTTCCGGCTACCCGGATAAAGCACTAAATAAAACTTCAGTTAGTGCTAAATACGGCTGCTAGAATCCTGACTAGACCAAAAAAATGTATCATATTTCTCCAGTGCTAGCCTCCCTACACTGGCTTCCTGTCAAAGCAAGGGCTGATTTCAAGGTTTTACTGCTAACCTACAAAGCATTACATGGGCTTGCTCCTACCTATCTCTCTGATTTGGTCCTGCCGTACATACCTACACGTACGCACGGTCACAAGACGCAGGCCTCCTAATTGTCCCTAGAATTTCTAAGCAAACAGCTGGAGGCAGGGCTTTCTCCTATAGAGCTCTATTTTTATGGAACGGTCTGCCTACCCATGTCAGAGACGCAAACTCGGTCTCAACCTTTAAGTCTTTACTGAAGACTTATCTCTTCAGTGGGTCATATGATTTAGTGTAGTCTGGCCCAGGAGTGGGAAGGTGAACGGAAAGGCTCTGGAGCAACGAACCACCCTTGCTGTCTCTGCCTGGCCGGTTCCCCTCTTTCCACTGGGATTCTCTGCCTCTAACCCTATTACAGGGGCTGAGTCACTGGCTTACTGGGGCTCTCTCATACCGTCCCTGGAAGGGGTACGTCACCTGAGTGGGTTGATTCACTGATGTGGTCATCCTGTCTGGGTTGGCACCCCCCCTTGGGTTGTGCCGTGGCGGAGATCTTTGTGGGCTATACTCAGCCTTGTCTCTGGATGGTAAGTTGGTGGTTGAAGATATCCCTCTAGTGGTGTGGGGGATGTGCTTTGGCAAAGTGGGTGGGGTTATATCCTTCTTGTTTGGCCCTGTCCGGGGGTGTCCTCGGATGGGGCCAAAGTGTCTCCTGACCCCTCCTGTCTCAGCCTCCAGTATTTATGCTGCAGTAGTTTGTGTCGGGGGGCTAGGGTCAGTTTGTTATATCTGGAGTACTTCTCCTGTCCTATTCGGTGTCCTGTGTGAATTTAAGTGTGCTCTCTCTAATTCTCTCTTTCTTTCTCTCTCTCGGAGGACCTGAGCCCTAGGACCATGCCCCAGGACTACCTGACATGATGACTCCTTGCTGTCCCCAGTCCACCTGGCCGTGCTGCTGCTCCAGTTTCAACTGTTCTGCCTTATTATTATTGGACCATGCTGGTCATTTATGAACATCTTGGCCATGTTCTGTTATAATCTCCACCCGGCACAGCCAGAAGAGGACTGGCCACCCCACATAGCCTGGTTCCTCGCTAGGTTTCTTCCTAGGTTTTGGCCTTTCTAGGGAGTTTTTCCTAGCCACCGTGCTTCTACACCTGCATTGCTTGCTGTTTGGGGTTTTAGGCTGGGTTTCTGTACAGCACTTTGAGATATCAGCTGATGTACGAAGGGCTATATAAATACATTTGATTTGATTTGATTAATGTCGTTATGTTTTTCATGTCCAGATGCTCTCCTGTCCTGTTTCATGTCGGTTTATTAATTAAAATGTTCACTCCCTGTACTTGCTTCTTGTCTCCAAGTGACTGTCCTTAGACTACTGCTATGTAATATGTTCGCCATCATGAACTGCATTTTTCCTCTCAAGGTCTCCTGTTATAATCAAAGAGGCTTTCACCTAGCCAACATCGCTTCAATGTGACTCCCAGCTGTGGCAAACGACTTTGTAAAATGTGACTGAAGAAAGCCCTTTTTACATCCGCAACTGTAACAAAGTGCTTATACATGTGGCAAAATCCTAAATTGAGGAATGCGTGAGTAACTACAACATTTGCACAAATCTGTGCCACCCTGATCTGTTTCACCTGTATTTGTGCTCGTCTCCACCCCCCTTCAGGTGTCGCCAATTTTCCCCATTATTCCCAGTGCATTTAAACCTGTGTTCTCCGTTGCCCGTTTGTTTTGTTCGTCAAGTCTACCAGTGTTTTTCTACTTGCTCCTGTCTGTTTCCAGTTTCTGTTTTCTAGTTTTCCCGGGTTAAAATCAAAATCAAACTTTATTTGTCACATGCTTCAAATACAAGTGTAGACCTTACTTACAAGCCCTTAACCAACAGTGCAGTGAAAGAAGTGAAAAATATTTACAAAACTAAAGTAAAAATGTATAAAAAGTAACACAATCAAAACTATAACGAGGATATATACAGGGGGTACTGGTCCCGAGTCAGTGTGTGGGGGTACAGGTTAGTTGAGGTTATTTGTACATGTAGGTAGGTGTGAAGTGACTTTGCATAGAGTAGATAATAAACAGCGAGTAGCAGCAGTGTACAAAATAAATGGTGTGTGTGTGTGGGGGGGGGGGGGGGGGGGGGGGGCAATATAAATAGTCCGGTGGCCATTTGATTAATTGTTCAGCAGTCTTATGGCTTGGGGGGTAGAAGCTGAGAAACTTCTTGGTGACTGGGGGACAGTATTGAGTAGCTTGGAATAAGGTGCCCTGAGTAAACTGCCTGCTACTCAGCCATAAAAGCTATAATATGCATTTAATTAGTATATATGGATAGAAAACACTCTGAAGTTTCTAAAACTGTTTGAATGATGTCTGAGTATAACAGAACTCATATGGCAGGCGAAAACCTGAGAAAAAAATCCAACCAGGAAGTGGGAAATCTGAGGTTTGTCATTGTTCAACTCATTCCCTATTGAAGATACAATGGGATATTGGTCATGTTGCACTTCCTAAGGCTTCCACTAGATGTCAACAGTCTTTAGAACTTGGTTTGAGGCTTCTACTGTGAAGTGGGGCCGAATGGGAGGGGAATGAGGCAGAGCTCTGCCAGAATGCTTTGAGCTCGTGACGAGCGGTCATGTGAGAGTTAGCTCGCGTTCCTTTGCAAAGGAATTCTCCGGTTGGAACATTATTGAAGATTTATGTTAAAAACGTCCTAAAGATTGATTCTATACTTAGTTTGACATGTTTCTACGGACTGCAATGGAACTTTTTGGACTTTTCGTCCAACCTTTCAGGTGGACTTGCACGCGCGTTTGGATTTGTTTACCAAACGCCCTAACAAAGGAAGGTATTTGGACATAAATGATGAACTTTATCAAACAAATCAAAAATGTATTGTGGAACTGGGAATCCTGGGAGTGCATTCTGATTAAGATGATCAAAGGTAAGTGAATATTTATAATGCTATTTCTGACTAATGTTGACTACACAACATCTTTGGCTGGTTTGGGCTCTGAGCACCGTACTCAGATTATTGCATGGTGTGCTTTTTCGTAAAGTTTTTTTGAAATCTGATACAGCGGTTGCATTAAGGAGAAGTGGATCTAAAAGTTCCATGTATAATAGTTGTATCTTTTAGCAATGTTTATTATGAGTATTTCTGTGAATTGATGTGGCTCTCCGCAAAATCACTGCATGTTTTGGAACTACTGAACATAACACGCCAATGTAAAATGAGATTTCTTGATATAAATATGCACTTTATCGAACAAAACATACATGTTTCGTGTAACATGAAGTCCTATGAGTGTCATCTGAGATCATCAAAGGTTAGTGATTCATTTTATCTCCATTTCTGCTTTTTGTGACTCCTCTCTTTGGCTGGAAAAATGGCTGTGTTTTTCTGTGATTGGTGGTGACCTAACATAATTGTTTGTGGTGCTTTCGCTGTAAAGCCTTTTTGAAATCAGACACTTTGGATAGATTAACCAGAATTTTATCTTTAAAATGGTGTAAAATACTTGTATGCCTGAGGAATTTTAATTGAGATTTTGTGTTGTTTTGAATTTGGCGCCCTGCACTTTCACTGGCTGTTGGTGCGGTGGGACGCTACAGTCCCGAATATCCCAGAGAGGTTTAGGAGCCTTTTGGTTCTAGAATTGGCACTCCGGTACCGCTTGTCGTGCGGTAGCAGAGAAAACAGTCTATGACTTGGGTGACTGGAGTCTCTGACAATTTTATGAGCTTTCCTCTGACACCACCTATTATATAGGTCCTGGATGGCAGGAGGCTTGGCCCCTCGGGATGTACTGGGTCGTACGCATTAAAGGAGGCCAAATTCTTCAAACTGGACCACCGCAAAGCTTACAATCTGGTGAGAATCAGGGAGGGAGATTAATGGAAAATTGTCTTTAACATCCCTAGTGGCCTCTGACTATTTAGTCATGCCATTCGGATTATCGAACTCACCAGAAGTCTTCCAAGCATTGGTCAATGACACTCTTAGGGATATGTTGAATCGGTTCGTCTTTGTTTACCGCAACGACATCCTGATCTTCTCCAAGACCCTCCCGGAACACATCCTGCACATGCGCCAAGTCCTGAGATGCCTCCTGCAGAGTCAACTATACGTCAAGATTGAGAAGTGTGAGTTCCATGTATTGCAAGTCTCTTTCCTGGGCCACATCATCTCTACAGCCGGTATCCAAATGGACCCTGTTAAGGTCAGGGCGGTCACTGACTGGCCCAGTCCCGCCTCACTTAAACAAGTCCAGCGGTTCCTCGGGTTTGCCCATTTTTACAGGTGTTTTCTAGGCAACTTTGGTGCAGTGGCAGTGACTCTCACAGCCCTAACCCGCAAGTCCCAGACCCATTTTGTTTAGACCCCCGAGGCTGACAGGGTATTTCATGGAGCTCAATGGATGTTTCATCTCCGGACACTCATTCATCCTGATCCAACTCAACTCAACTCAAGTCCCTTCGTGGTAGAGTTTGATGTCTCGGATACCGGAGCAGGGGTGGTCCTTCCACAGTGGAAGAGGGGGACAAGAGATTGCACCCATGTGCCTTTCTTTCAAAGCAGTTCTCGCCAGCAGAACACAAATATGCTGTAGGCAACCGGGAGCTCTTGGCACTCAAGTGGGCCCTTGAGGGGTGGAGACACTGGTTGGAGGGGGCACCTCATCCTTTCTTGATCTGGACGGACCATAAAAACTTGGTCTCCATTCAAGAATCCAGGAGGTTGAACGCTCGCCAGGATAGGTGTGCTGTTTTTTAACAGGTTCAACTTCACTCTAGCCTATCGCACAGGATCCAAGAATCAGAAAGCGGATGCCCCATCCCGCCAACACAATGTCTCTAACAATGAGATGGACCCCAAGCCCATCATACCCAGCTCCCACATTATTTTTTTATTTATTTATCTGTTATTTTACCAGGTAAGTTGACTGAGAACACATTCTCATTTGCAGCAACAACCTGGAGAATAGTTACAGGGGAGAGGAGGGGATGAATGAGCCAATGTTTAAACTGGGGATTATTATGTGACTGATGGTTTGATGGCCAGATTGGGAATTTAGCCAGGACACCGGGGTTAACACCTCTACTCTTACAATAAGTGCCATGGGATCTTTAATGACTGCAGAGAGTCAGGACACCCGTTTAAATCACATCAATGCATCCGAAAGACAGCACCCTAAACAGGGCAGTGTCCCCAATCACTGGCTTGGGGCATTGGGATATTTTCTAGACCAGAGGAAAGAGTGCCTCCTACTGGCCCTCCAACACCACTTCCAGCAGCATCTGGTCTCCCATCCAGGGACTGACCAGGACCAACCCTGCTTAGTTTCAGAAGCAAGCCAGCAGTGGTATGCAGGGTGGTATGCTGGTGGCTATTATGGTTCCGTATTACGGAGTATAGAGACCATGGTATGACAAGGCAAGACCCAAGAACCTGACCCCACAACCAGACTATGTTCCGCGATCAGCCCGTTCCTGAGTACTACAATGGGGACACTCCTCTGAATTAACTGGGCATCCAGGGGTTAAATCGGACCCTCGACTTCCTGAGGCGGGAAATTCTGGTGGCTCAACATGATTGAGGATGTGAGATCCTTTGTTGCGGCCTGTTCCACCTGTGCCCAAAGCAAGTCCTCACGACAGCGACCGGCTGGGTTGCTCCCAACTCTGCCCAACCCCAGCCGGACCTGGTCCCACCTGTCCATAGACTTTATCACAGGGTTGCATGCTGGTCATGATTACCCATGTCTTTCGACTACACGGACCTCCCCAGGACATTGTCTCGGTTTGTGGGCCCCAGTTTGTCACACGGTATTGGAAAGCCTTCTGCTCCCTTTTGGGGCCGTCGGTGAGTCTCTCCTTGGGGTTCCACCCACAGTCGAATGGGCAGACAGAGAGTGGGCCAACCAGAACCTGGAGAAGTTCCTCCACTGTTTTGTCTCCACCCAGGCCAGCAACTGGAGCAAGTTCCTCGTCTGGGCGGAGCATGCTCACATCACACTGCCGAACTCATCCACTGGACTGTCGCTGTTCGAGTGTCAGTTTAGGTTCGCAACCCCCCCCCCCCCCCATTTCCTGATCAAGAGGCCGACGTGGGGGTGGCATGAGCTGAGACGTTCATTCAATGATGTCGCCGCACTTGGATCAGAGCACGATCCTCCTTGCTCCGCTTCTCTGCCCGACACCAACACGAGGCTACATAGAACCATTCAAGATCCTGAATCACATCAACCCGGTCACCTATCGTCTCCAGCTTCCCAGGTCTATGAGGATCTGTCCATCCTTCAATGTATCCCATCTTAAGCTGGTAAGCTCCAGTCCCTTCTCTCCCCCCATACCTGGTAGGCACATTCATTCTTTAGCCTTTTAATGTGTGTTTCAGTAGTCACATCAAAAGGTGGGACAGCATTTGAGAAAGATTATTAAAAATAAGCAAAACTACTAATTAGATCAGTATCTTTCAACGTAATAATAGAACAACTGAATATGTTCTATTGAAATAGTGTTAAAGCAATTAATGATTGAATGTTTTATTTATTTTTAACATGAATTTTGAGTCAGGGCATGGGACAGCCACCTCAATAGAAATAACTGTATAAAACAATGACTTTGTAATATATTAATTGAACAATATGTTTGTTATTGCCTTGGATTGAATTAGAACATAACATGATGTAAATAAAATGTCCTAAGTTCGGAGACTTAACTGTTGTTCTTGTATGGTTTTCTTCTGGGGTGGGACTGCAATATGCACCACTTCTGTAGAATCACCCATACAAAATCAGTGCCACTCTCCTCTCTGCACGCCCCCTCAGTGAAAGTAAATCCACTTTCATGCCACGTTAAGAGTGTTCGCTCTGAAACACATATCAAAGCAAACAGATGCTTGCAGGAGCCGCCATAAAACCACCACGCTCCCACGCTGTCCTACAAAGCCACCAGAGAAACAGGTGCGGAGTTGACTGCTGCAGAGGACAGCAGGGTCCCTTGTTTGTGGCAAAGATTCTCTGGATTCAGAGACAGCTTGATTCAACCACAAATGCCTTGCAAAGGGCACAAAAAAAAAAATCAGACATGGAATATCCCTTCGAGCATTGTGAAATTAATAATTACAATTTGGATGGTGTTTCAATGCACCCAGTCACTACAAAGATACAGGTGTCCTTCCTGACTCAGTCGCTGGATAGGAAGGAAACCGCTCAGGGATTTCACCATGAGGCCAATGGTGACTTTAAAACAAGTTACAGAGTTGAATGGCTTTGATAGGAGAAAACACAGGAGGGATCAACAACATTGTAGTTACTCAACAATACTAACCTAATCGACAGAGTGAAAATAAGAAAGCCTGTATAGAATAAAGAATATTCCAAAACATGCATACTGTTTGCAACAAGGCACTAAAGTAATACTGCAAAACATATGTCGAAGCAATTAACTTTTTGTCCTGAATACAATGTGTTGTGTTGTATTGGATTTGCCCCAAACATATTCCTGAGTTTTGCTCTCCATATTTTCAAGCATAGTGTTGGCTGCATCATGTTATGGGTATGCTTGTAATCGTTAAAGGACTGGGGAGTTTTTTCAGAAAAAAAATGGAATAGAGCTAAGCACAGGCAAAATCCTAGAGGAAAACCTGGCTCAGTCTGCTTTCCACCAAACACTGGGAGATTAATTCCCATTTCAGCAGAACAATAACCTAAAACTCAAGGCTAAATCTACACTGGAGTTGCTTAACAAGAAAACAGTGAATGTTCCTGAGAGTCAACTTGAAAATCTATGGTAAGACCTGAAAATGGTAGTCTAGCAATGATCAACAACCAATTTGATAGAGCTCGAAAAAGACTTACTTAAAAAAAACTAGTTGTAGTCGATGCCAAAATGTGCTTCAACAAAGTATTGACTCAGGGGTGTGAATCCTTAGGTAAATTATATATTTCTGTATTTCCTTTCAATAAATGTTCAATTTGTCATTGAGGTATTTTGGTAGATCGGTGAAAAAAAATCTATGTAATACATTTTGCATTCATGCTGTAACACAAAATGTGGAATAAGCTAAGCGGTATGAATATTTTCTGAAGGCAATGTGCCTCTTGTTTCTGTCTCTTTTCAGTCCCTATTCTTCAGCTCTCTCACCAGTTACTTGCCTTTCTCCTCGTTCACACAACTTATTTCTCTATGCTAACCATCATTCTCTCCTTCATCACCTGTCGTTCTCCTTCTAACACTCCTCTCTCTTTCCCCTCTTCCTCCAGTCATCCACATTTTACTTTGTCTATGCTTCCCCTACACTTCATTACCTTATTACTGATACATTTTTTAAATGATTTTTTCTACTGTTTTCTTTCTCCTTGCATTTTGTATTTGATGTAATTTCAGGGTTCATCTGTTCATCTGTAAAATAGATCTAGGTCTCAGTAGCCCTGATAAAAAAGGTTAAATAAATGACAAATACAATTAATAACAGTTCATGAGATATAAAGCATCATAAACCACCACTAAGGGATGTATAAATGATAAGCGAGGGTTTTACGCACATCCAACTTTTGTATAGCAGTTGAACAAAAAGTGCCATTATAGAGAGAAAAAAAGCATGTTGGCTCACTGTTTGTTGCTCCCAATAAGTGCTCTTAATAAACCTATCGGTAATACTGACTTTCAACCAACATGGTCTTCAATGGTAAGCAAAGTATATATACACTCTGGTGGGTCAGGGTATGGAGACTACTAGAGGTCAGTAAGTGTTCAATAGACAGAGATTAATGGTGGACTGTCAGGGGTGCAAACAGGCCATTGCGGTGTATTGACAAAGTGACTTTATTGATCAGGCCCAATTAATTACCTGACAAGCAGAGGTCACATTAGAACTGATTATATGTGGCGGGGTCTAGTGCTGGTGCCGGAGGACTCCCAGATACACATTTCCTCCACATATCCATAGAAACAATATTGAGTACATGAAAATGCTCAAGCACACACTTATGCAAACAGGCTGTGTGCACCGAGGGAAAAACAGACTTCCAGACAGAGCCTGTGAGAAGGGCAAATACATTTGAACCTTTAAAGAGTCTCTATTGTTTTAGTGGATTTGCATAGCCCCGAGCACAGCTTGGGTAAATGTGTGAGCACAACACATTTGTCAGACATAATTACACCTCCTCCAGTTGGACATAATGTCTCATGTGGCCTGCTGCAATGTAGCGGATGCCTTCTAAAGACACATTGGAGAATTGAACATTGAAAAAGTTGATGAGCTTCTATCACTTCGACACTATATCCAGTGAATAGTAATAACGGGTCAACTTTGATCCATTCTTGCGATGACACATTACATAGTGAGCCATGCAAAGACTGAGGCATATACTTCCATGGGTTTCTCTCCCATCTACTGCAATTAAAGAGGCTGAGATGCCCGCTTTTCTGATAAGCTCTACATCTCATAACGTATGACAGGCACAACTCACTTCAGACGAAGAAATGAGAAAGAGAGGGAGACATGGAAAGACAGAGAGGGGGGTGACGAATGGAAGGGGTAAAGAAAGGATGGCGAGACTGCAAAAGAGGGACGGGCAGGGAGAAACAGATAGTCAAATCTAATACTCATTTATTTGTCACATGCGCAGAACACAACAGGTAACAGGTAGACCTTACCGTGAAATGCTTGAACAATGCAGTTCAAGAAATAGAGTTAAGAAAATATTTACTAAATAAAGTAAAGAATCTAATAAAAAGTAACACAATAACAAAAAAGACGCTATATAAAGGGCGTACCGGCATCGAGTCAATGTGTGGGGGTAAAGGTTAGTTGAGGTAAAAGGAGTAAAATGGGTGATTCGTCACGAAAACTACAACAACAAAAATACCATGATTTGGGGGTTTTCTTACATTTTATTAATATACTAGATAAAAACATAAACACAACATGTAAAGTGTTGGTCCCATGTTTCATGAGCTGAAATAAAACATCCGTGAAATTTTTCATAAGCACAAAAATATTATTTCAAATTTGTTTACATCCCTGTTAGTGAGCATTTCTTCTTTGCCAAGAGATAATCCATCCACTTGACAGGTGTGGCATAACAAGAAGTTGATAAAATAGCATGATCATTACACAGATGCACCTTGTGCTTGGGACAATAAAAGGCCACTCTAAAATGTGCAGTTTGGTCACACAAAGCCATAGATGTCTCAAGTTTGAGGCAACGTACAATTGGCATTCTGACTGCAGGTATGACCACCAGTTACCAGAGAATTACCAGAGAATTGAATGTTAATTTCTCTACCATAAGCCGCCTCCAAAGTTGTTTTCGAAAATTTAGTAGTACTTCCAACCGGCCTCACAACCGTAAACCACGTGTAACCAAGCCAGCCCAGGACATCCACTTCTGGCATCTTTACCTAAGGGATCGTCTGAGACCAGCCACCCGGAAGCTGATGAAACTGAGGAGTATTTCTGTCTGTAATAAACCCCTTTGTGGGGAAAAACTCATTCGGATTGGCTGGGCCTGGCTCCCCAGTAGGTGAGCCTGGCTCCCAAGTGGGTTGACCTATGCCCTCCCAGGCCCACCCATGGCTGTGCCCCTGCCCAGTCATGTGAAATCCATAGATTAGGGCCTAATGAATGTATTTAAATTGACTGATTTCCTTACATCGTTGAAATTGATGCATGTTGCATTTATGTTTTTGTTCAATATAGAAGGGTAGTTTACATATATTTTACATTTGTATCTTAAAGCATAATTGAGAAATAAGTTGGAAAATGTAACATTTTGGATTTACTAGGCACATTTTTAAGAGTCCATTATGTTTCGTCTGTAGATGCTACAAAATTAGTTCCAGATTACATTTTACGCTTGCTCTGTAATATGAGTAGAATTTTTATTTCCATAACAATTTTCTTACATTCATTCATATTAAAAATATACACCACAGTTCAAAAGTTTGGAGGTCACTTAGAAATGTCTTTGTTTTTCAAAGAATCACTTAAATGTCCTTGTTTTTGAAAGAAAAACATTATTTGTCCATTAAAATAACATCAAATTGATCAGAAAGTGTAGACATTGTTAATGTTGTAAATGACTATTGTAGCTGAAAACGGCAGATGGGAGGGATGGTGCCAGGTTTCCTCCAGACGTGACACTTGGCATTCCGGCCAAATAGTTCCATCTTGGTTTCATCAGACCAGAGAATCTTGTTTCTCATAGTCTGAGAGTCTTGAGGTGTCTTTTGGCAAACTCCAAGTAGGCTTTCATGTGTCTTTTACTGAGGAGTGGCTTCTGTCTGGCCACTCTACCATTAAGGCCTGATTGATTGAGTTCTGCAGAGATGGTTGTCCTTCTGGAAGGTTCTCCCATCTCCACAAAGAAACTCGGGTTCTTGGTTACCTCCCTAACCAAGGCCCTTCTCCCCCAATTGCTCAGTTTGGCCGGCCAGCTCTAGGAAGACTTCTTCCATTTAAGAATGCTTCAATGCTGAATAAATGTTTTCTACCTTTCCCCAGATCTGTGCCTTGACACAATCCTGTCTCGGAGCTCTACAGACAATTCCTTTGACCTCATGGCTTGGTTTTTGCTCTGACATGCACTAACTGTGGGACCGTATATAGACAGGTGTGTGCCTTTCCAAATCATATTTAAATCAATTGAATTTGCCACAGGTGGACTCCATTCAAGTAGTAAAAACATCAAGGATAATCAATGGAAACAGGATGCATCTGCGCTCAATTTCAGTTAGGCATCCGTTTTTTATTTGTAATAAATGTGCAAACATTTCTAAAAAACGTTTTGCTTTGTCATTATGGGGTATTGTGTGTAGATTGAGGATATTAGGATATTATTTTATTCATTTTAGAATAAGGCTGTAACATAAATAGTGGAAAAAGTCAAGGGGTCTGAATACTTTCCGAATGCACTGTAGACAGATCACCACCCCTCGTTACTGGAAGTAGCTGTTCTGTCTTGCTGATGTACGGAAAACCCAGCCAACTGTATATCATCCAGGTTGTCTTTCAGCCACGACTCGGGGAAACATAAGATACTACAGTTTTTAATGTCCCGTTGACAGGATAGTCTCGAACGGAGCTCATCCAGTTTATTCTCCAATGATTGCACATTTGCCAATAGGACGGATGGTAGAGGCGGGTTACTCACTCGTAGAAGAATTCTCACAAGGCACCCACATCTGCACCCCTTGGGTCGGCGTCTCCTTTTCATGAGAATGACAGGGATTTGGGGCTGGTCCGGGAGCAGCAGTAAATCCTTTGAGCTCGACTTGTTAAAGAAAAATCTTTGTCCAGTTTGAGGTGAGTAATCGCTGTTCTGATATCCAGAAGCTCTTTTCGGTAGAAATATTTTGTACAAAATAAGTTACAAACATGAAAAAACACAAAATAGCACAATTGGTTAGGAGCCTGTAAAACAGCAGCCATCCCCTCCAGCACCATATTGTTCACCACTCATTACGTTAGTTGTCTTCCTTTTACAATCTATACTTTCTCTCGCACTTGTGTCAATGTATATTGGAAGCCTGAATGCATCACTTGATCATGGAATTGTTTCACTTGCAATTCTGAGAGTCTGTAGTTAACAGTGAGTAGGGGTATGCCGAGTAGTCGGACAAAATGAGTATCGTAACGGATATGGACAATTGTCCAGATACGATTATGATCCAAGTATTTTTTGAAGACCATGATTGGGAAAAATGATTTCAGGTGCCAGTGCACATCTTTCAATCAAGTGTGAGGTACTACGTGGTCTCAATAACTCAATTGGCTAGTTTGCCTGTCTGTAAAGAGGAATGTGGGCTGTACATTGATTCTGCTGCTCTGATTGGATAGAGTGAAGCTGTATTTCTCCATCCACTCTCTTTGCTTCATTCACCCGATCACTTCTCCTTGCATGTTTCGATAGGATCATTTAGATTGCTGCTGGCTCATGTAAGCTTGCTACTATGATAAATCAAAATGTGAGGACGTTTGCTAAAAGCTATCCATGTGCATTGCATCTAACAAGCGGGGCGAGGGTAGGGAATAAATCTGAGCCACTGATGCTCATTCGGACTAAGTGACAGCAAACTTGTCTGCCCGCTGCAAGTTCAGGACACAGATACACACCCCTCTGTGTGCTGCTCCTAATATCATTTTTTTTGTCTATAAATGTGCAGTATTTTGCAACATCTAGCCTACTCGCCGTAGGCATATTAAAGCACGTCCGTGTTTTCCGATCATCTGATCCAATCCGACTATCAGCTATCAATCTACGGGTAAGAATATGAGTATGGCCAGGTCAGCACACCCCCAGTAGGGAGTATCAATGGATGCTTTTGGTCATAACTCCAAGTGGTCATAATCCATGCTGATCTAGGAATGGGTTTAGAGTTCAGATCTTTGCACGTTGATCCACCTCCCATCCTGTTCTTAACGGTTTCTTTTCGTCAGTAAAAGCTTGGTTCTGGGTTACCTTTATTCAGTATCCCTCTGCCTCTGCGATTTCTCGTGTGGATAATACTCCTTTTCCCCTTTCTTGATACATTTACAATTCTTAGCACCCATGCAGTCACTCGTGGAACTCTGCTCAAACTACAGTACTGTTCTAAAATGCGCTGTTAATCAGTTACATTTGTTTGAAATGTGATTTGCTTGTCTTCAACCTTGCATTCACATTCATTGTCATTAGATTTTTCATTATCTTCAGGTTCAATCTTCTCTCTGCACTCTAGCCACTGTGGCCCTGTGCACACTTTCAGTTGATTGGCCCTCTAGTGCCTGCATCCGCCGGGTTTTCTTTTCCACAGCAATGTCTCCACTTCAAGGGTTCAGTCAAGCTCTGTATTTCTTTGGCTCCGTTTTCTGCAAAGGGTTTCCACTGTTTAGTTGTATGCATTTGCGTTTTCTCCATCTTCAGATGAGTGCCTATATAGTTACCAAGCCTTGCTCCTATCAAGGCAACTAATAACTCTAGCCTGAGTAAGGCGACTTTCTTCAGTGGAGCTACTCTGGTCTTGGATGCAATCAGTCACTGCACACACACCATCTTCATATGTGCCTGGAATGATGTGCAGGAATGCAGATACACAGAATGTGCTTTCATCGCTGAAAACATAACTCTTTGGTCACATTTGAAGTACACTTGTTCTCCAATGCTGGATCGTAATGTCATGTCATGGTGAGTTCACTCAAACTGGCAACTTCTCACAACACTACCGCCATTGTTCAGACAGATCCCCGGGCAGCTGTTCGTCCCACCGGATGCCCCGTTGCCACATCTATTGGAATCTGACATTTGTGAATGGCGATAGCAATCCAATTGGGTCGAAGATCCGTGCTGCAACAAAACTCTTTTAGTATTCTTTCTGTACTGTATGAAAGCCATCAGGTTGCATGGCTCAAATACAAAGTCGTAATTTTACATTCTCCAGTACTAAAACTTTCAGAACTCTGGCCATTCTCATCACGCGTAGTTGTTTGAACTTGGCTTGGTTAAAGATTCCACGAACCAGAAAAATAAGCACATCTCAAACTTTGCCTAAGGAAAGACAGCGCTAGGATGAATGGAAATGAAAACATTTAAGTATGGCAGCAGATGTTGGACCATTTGCCTAGAGATTCAGTTAACCTGTTCGAGAGGGGAAGAGATGCTGTAGCTTGGCAACCTTAACTCTGTCACTCCTGCTCCCGCTCTCCTTCTCTTTGCACTCGAGGGCGCCAGGCTGCTCTCCATTACGCACACCTGTCACCATCATTACGTGCATCAGTGCTCACTGGACTCACCTGGACTCCTTCACTTTGTTGATTGCCCCATCTATATCTGTCTGTTCCTCCGTTGGTTCCCTGTGTCAGCATTAATGTCAAGGCTCTGTCGCAGCCGGCCGCAACTGGGAGACCCATGGGGTGGCGCACAATTGGCCCAGCGTCGTCCAGGTTAGGGGGAGGGTTTGGCCGACAGGGATGTCCTTGTCCCATCGCGGACTAGGGACTCCTGTGGCGGGCTGTGCACAGTGCACGCTGACACGGTCGCCAGGTGTACGGTGTTTCCTCCGACACATTGCTGCAGCTGGTTTTCGCGTTGTGGGCATTGTGTCAAGAAGCAGTGCGCTTGGCTAGGTTGTGTTTCGGAGGATGCACGTCTCCCGGCCTTCGCCTCTCCCGAGTCCGTATGGGAGTTGCAGCGATGAGACAAGACTAACTACCAATTGGATACCACGAAATTGGGGAGAAAAAAAGGGGTGAGCTAGCAAGCGAAAACAGCTGGTTAGCTAGCTTGTTAGCTAGCCAATGACTTCTTTTGAAGGATCTTCTTATCATCAGAGGCTTTGAACATTCAAACGAATTGGGTTAGCTAGAAAACATGTTGTTCTAGTGAATTCTGTTTTAATCCCAAAATATACAGTCAATATTTTTCACAAAATGTGCATGTGCTATGCTAATTGGCTAGCGCGACTTATGACTAATTATGATAGAGCACGTCACATATTACAGAGCAAGCGGTAAAGCTTCATATGACACCAATTATTTCTTAGTAGCACCTACAAAGCAAGATGAAACATTAGCTTACCCTAACGTGGCCAAAATGTCTTAAATATTCCAACTTCAATTAATTATTTCTCAATTATGCTTTAAAATACAAATGTCAAATATACAGTGACTTCAGAAAGTATTCACACCCCTCGACTTTGTTGTATTACACCCTGAATTTATAATGGATTAAATTGAGATTTTGTGACATTGGCCTACACACCATAATGCCAAAGTGGAATTATATTTGACAAAATTAAAAGCTGAAATGTGTTGAGTCAATAAGTATTTAACCCCTTTGTTATGGCAAGCTCAGGAGTAAAGATTTGCCCCCCTTTTTCTCCCCAATTTTGTGATATCCAATTACAATCTTGTCTCATCCCTAACGGGCTCGAGGCGAAGGTTGAGTCATGCGTTTCCCGAAACACAGCCCGCCAAACCGCGCTCCTTAATCCGGAAGCCAGCCGCACCAATGTGTCGGCGGAAACACTGTTCAACTGATGACCGAACTCTGCCTGCAGGCGCCTGGCCCACCACAAGGAGTCGCTAGAGCGCGATGAGCCAAGTTAAGCCCCTCAGCCAAACCCTCCCCTAACCCGGACGACACTGGGCCAATTGTGTGCCACCCTATGGGACTCCAAGTCACGGTGATTCTAACATGCATGTACTCAGGTGTCTGAATACCTGTGGAAAATGTGATATTTTTCAATACATTTTCAAAAATGTAAAAAAAACATGTTTCCACTTTGTCATTATAGGGTATTGTGTGTAGATGGGTGAGACAAATTCAGGCTGTAACAAAATGTGGAATAAATCAAGGGGTATGAATATTTTCGGAAGGCACTGTATGTCAACAATCCTTCCTCCAAATAACCATTCTATCGATTACATTTTGTGAAAATCTCCAAAATCAAGGTCTTTTGTTGTTGTTCTAGTCTCGAGAGGAATCTCCCAAATAGAGTATACAAAAGAGGGGGAAAAAAGAGGAAAGAAAATGACAAAAAGTGATGGAGAGAGTGATGGAAAGATAGTAGTAGACAAAAGGAAATGAAAAAGTGATAGACATATTGAAAAAGAGGGCACAAAGATGTTTGAGAGCACCCTCTTCAGAATCCCCCCACGCATAAACTGTTAGCATCAGCTGATCGATTTCTAATATTTTTTACCAGACACTTGCAATAACGTTAATGACAAAACTGCCCATATGAGTGAAATGACCTCTCACCCTCTCCATCTCCAGGCATACTGTGGGAGTGAGGGTGGCCACATAACTGAGATTAAGTGGGAGAGAAAAAGCCTTTATCGAGATTGCACCACTGACACCTGTGGTTTTCTTTGACAAGTTGAATGGGTGAGTCGTGCGAAATTGAAAAACACAAGAGGTAAAGGCCCTTCTTCTAAAGAACAGCTGCTAGACAGTACAGCTAAAAATAACAACTGCTTGGCAAACAAGTGTGGTATTTTGGAGAATTGCAACCCTTACTGGACTCCAGGCAGTACAGCATACCACAATGGAAGCTAGTCATTTTAGGGGCACGGGTGAGGTGGGTGAGCTCTTGCCTCATAGTAGCTGCGCACGGCGTTGCAGAAGGCCTCGTCCGCCACCATCTGTGTGTCCCCGTTCAGGAAGGCCTGGAAATTATCCTTTACCGCCTGCAGCTGCTGCTTATTCAGCTGAGAGAGAGAGAGAGAGAGAGAGAGAGAGAGAGAGAGAGAGAGAGAGAGAGAGAGAGAGCGAGAGAGAGACAGTGCTGTTATAAACTGACATAAGCTGTCATTACTAGCCATTATAACACCCTCATGTAGGCCTTGTGGTAGAGACTTCAAGAAAGCACAATAGGAGCATACATTCATTGAGAAAGGAAAATAATAATCAAATAAAAAATCCTTCATTGTCTTCCTTTATTTTCTGTTTGGCACATTCAATTCATTTGTGGAGTAGTACTACTCTGTGACAAGACTTCAAGTGCTTGAAATGCTTTTGAATGGAATTTAACTATTGTGTATTTTCTGCAGTTTCCCTTTTAGTCATGGTAGAGGATTTGGGTGCTTGACAACCAATTCAACAGAGTGTTGATGGAATGATGCATCTACTTCGCTATATCATGGCAATAAGTGGAATGAACTATTTCCCAGAAGAAACCATTGCAAGAATAGAACCCCCCAAAACACCGAGGCAACCATTTCAAAAACGCCATCAGTCCTTATCATTCTTGTTCAGAGATTCTCTAATGATTACTATTGGTGTCCTTAGGCAATGCTTTTTGCCAACATGTTGTTTTCATAACAAAAAAGTATAAAAAAAATAGCAGCTTTCTCTTTCTCTGCCATTGCATATGTATGAGGGCAGAGGCAGTCTGTATTCTTCCCATTGACAGTAGCACTGTGACTGCAAGCTACAAAAACATAAATCAAATAAATATTGATGTTTCTTACTGAGACAATGTGGACAGCGACTTATCTCCCGCCTCCAGCCCCAGTGTGAGGAGCCTTGTTCCAAAATTGGTTTTCCACAACATAAGCAACTTGTGTGTTTAGCCTTTCAACTGTGTGGCTACTAGCAAGCTGGAGGAATGCAGATGTACGAGTGGTCATTGTTATTCCTAGTCTTTAAAAACGGTTTAGCTCCAAGTCTTATCTCCTCATTTTCAATAGGAATGCTCTGACAAAAGTGAGTCAGCTGAAATGAAAGCACTGCAATGAAAAGGGGCAACTTTGTTAGCAACCTGATTGTTGATAGCCTCTTCGATTGGGGATGGTAATGTGTGAAAATCAAGACAATATTTATCCACCTGGCCTCTTAGCTCTTTGTAAAGTGGGTGTTTTGTGTGTGTGTGTCCGTGAGAGAGAGAGAGAGAGAGAGAGAGAGAGAGAGAGATGGAAAATAAATAGTGGGTGTGTGCATGCCCAAAAAAGTACTTGGCCATAGGGTGGCCTCTAGAAAAGTGTGACGCAAAGCACTGCAACTCTAGTCTAACATGGGGTGACAAAGCCCTGGAGCAAGGTGCTCTGACATTGTCTTCATTGGTACCTCTCTACCAAACAGCCTCTCTTCACTGAGAAATAAGAGTCTGACAGAACAGGTCAATCCAAGGGATACTGTTCTCTGGACAAAGCCTCTAAGAGAGGTACAGACATAAATTGAGCGGAAACTCAACAGGCAGACTTCACGTAACAGAGATCGGTCTTCTCTTGGAGGTCACCTCCATTTCAGGGCGGGACACATTTGTCAGTGGGAACCGTTATTGATGCATCACCTGTCAATAGGGCGTAACTGTGAAGAGTTAAACATTATACTGTTATTATGCTTGTTTGTGTAAGAGCCATGATCCGTTATGACTGTTCATATCAAGACTCATAATTCATCACCATGCATTACACACAGGTGGCAAATAAATAGTGTTCTAGATTACATGACTAGGAAAAATGTTTAACAGGTTGGGAGTGTATTTTCCAGTAGAATGTACAATGTTCATCTCCACTGAACCTGAGAATGTGTGTAGAGTGGGGTGGGAGGTGTGCACGGAGGTGTCAGTCTGTGTGTGTGTGTGTGTGTGTGTGAATGTATTCGAATCACAAAGTCTTCCTCTCCTCAGAAACTCCACAGATCATTCAGAACAATTAAAAGCTTGTTTGGCAAACAGCAATTCCCTCAGGGTAGCAGATCAAGACACAGCCAGGTGTGTCAGTCAGCTCAATGTCAGTCACTAATGCATTGCCCAGTGGTCCTTTCCATGTGGAAAATACTAAGTTGTGTGTGTGTGGCAGAATGAGGCTAATCTCCTGGGCATTAAAGGCTCTTATATCAACCTGTTTGTCCATGGCTGCCAGACTGAACGGACATACCTGCAAGAACCATGTGTTAGCAACAGATATAACAACCTTTCCCTGTGTCACCTTGGGCATGCATTTACTCACTCTTAGCAGAGCTCCATGTCGCCAAGACAAAGTTGCATCTGGCCTGCCTCCCTCAAAACAGCATTTAGCCATTTGACGCCACTGGTTTGATGCTTCTTTCCACAAATGGAGTCGGCTGCACACTCCCTCTGAGAGCCATTATGAGAGCTAATGGAGCGCGCACTTGTGACATCATCAGAGGACGCCAGAAGCAGTTTCCACTGTGGAGAGCCATCCCTTTCATTCACTCTCTATTTCTCCTCTCCATTTCCACACTTTCCCATTGTCTCCTACAGCCTTGCTCCATCTCTGTACGTTGTACATTTTCAGTGTACAAAAGCTATTTAGCAATCTTTCTATCCACACATTTTTCTCACCCTTTCTACACCTTTCTCAACAAAGCCTTTTTTCTTCTCTCTCACATTCACCTCATCCATTCTGTAAATCCCCTACCAACCCCTGCCCTTTACCTCTGCTTTCATGCCTCCCTCGCCTCTCTATTTCACAATCACTCAATCCATCTCTGCAATCTCTCCTGCTCCATCACTACACACTGAGTTTACCCCCCCCTTTTCCCCCCAGAACAGCCTCAATTGGTCAAGGGCATGGACTCTACAAGGTGTTGAAAGCGTTCCACAGGGATGCTGGCCCATGTTGACTCCAATGCTTCCCACAGTTGTGTCAACTTGGCTGGATGTCCTTAGGGTGGTGGACCATTCTTGATACACACAGGAAACTGTTGAGCGTGTTAAACCCAGCAGTGTTGCACTTCTTGACACAAGCCGGTGCACCTGGTACCTACTACCATACCACATTCAAAAGGCACTTACACCTTTTGTCTTGCCCATTCACCCTCTGAATGGCACACATACACAATCCATGTCTCAATGCATAAAAATCTTTCTTAACCTGTCTCCTCCCCTTCATCTACACAGACATCAATAAGGGATCATACAGTAGCCTTCACCTGGTCAGTCTGTCATGGAAAGAGCAGGTGTTCTTAAGCAGGTGTTCTCAGTGTACATTCTCTTCATTTTCTCAAGAGGGGACAAGGGTAGATATGAATAGATTATGGTATTAAAATATACTGATAAGTGTATTTTAAGAATGAGGAGGAAGCATTGTGTTGATATGTGGTAAGGAACTGTTCTAGCGACAGACCAGTCTGTGTCAGACAAGAAAGACAGAAAATACATCCGCCCTAGGAAACCATAACCTTCACCCTGTGCCAACACACACACACACCTGCCCATCTGTAGTATGGAAAAGTGTGATAAGTATGCAGGGTTTTCAGTGTTTGCCAGATGCCGGTGTGCTCCATGCCCGCCTTCCTTCTGGATTCTCTCTCCACTTCGTCTTCATTAGTCTCAGAGCACAGCAGGGCATGGTGGGTGGACCTGCTCCACTACAGTCAGGACTTTTAATTGAGTAATTGTGTGTTGCCTGCTCTGCGTCTGTCTGAGAGCAGCAAAGATGAATGTGTTCTATTGTGATCTGAACACACACACACACACACACACACACACACACACACACACACACACACACACGCAGGCAGATGCTGCGATGACAGCAGGCCACGCCTGTATGTGTGCACACAGCTATTTACGGATATTGCGGGGACCAGAGGTAACAGTTTCCCTCTATCCTAGTGGAAGACAGTGTTACAGTCTAACACACACCCTCTTCTTTTTCACCCCTCTCTTGGTAACAGCGTGTTGACTGCTCCCCACTCAGTGCATGACATCGCCAAGCATCGTCATGGCAACATCAGTTCCACCGCATGGCAAGTAAGGTTGTGACGATACCAGTATCTCAATATTTTTTCCATGGATTTTTTTTTAACACAAAGCAGACCGAAGTCATTGGTCCTTTAAAAACCTGCTGTATAACTTGAAAAATGAATGGTGACATAATTATGTTTGTTTACAACATTCGGGCTGTTTTTCTAAAGAAGTTAAATCCGCTTTGTGTTTTGCTTCCATGCCACGATACTAACAAGTATTGAGATACTGGTATAGACCATAAACTAACTGTTTCAAAGCCAACTGATAGTGAAATCCCTGAGTGGTTTTTATTCCTCTCCAGCAACTGAGTTAGGAAGGACGCCTGTATATTTGTAGTGACTGGGTGTATTGATGCACCATCCAAAGTGTCATTAATAACATCACTATGCAAAGGGATATTCAATGTCTGCTTTTTTAAAATTTTACCCATCTACCAATAGGTGACCTTCTTTGCAAGGCATTGGAAAACCTCCCTGGTCTTTGTAGTTGAATCTGGGTTTGACATTCACTGCGCAACTGGGGGGACCTTACAAATAATTGTATTTCTGGGGTACAGAGATAGGAGAAAACTGTGCATGTAAATTGACCACGTTTACATGCACAGTTTTCTCCTATCTCTGTACCCCAGAAATACAATTATTTGTAAGGTCCCCCCAGTCGAGCAGTGAATGTCAAACCCAGATTCAACTACAAAGACCAGGGAGGTTTTCCAATGCCTTGCAAAGAAGGCCACCAATATCCCGTAATTAAATCGGAATACTCTAGTATTCTGTTTTTGAGTTGACGCATAAAAAATAAAATATCCCATTTACAATAGACCGAAAAAGCTTGTATCCCGGTTATGAGAAACCTGAATAATATGCTGACCTTAGAAGGGATACTGTGGCATGTAAACATTTTATCCCATTTACGTTTTTTTGCGGTCTGCACAGGCTCAGTTATCATGGGTGTTGTGTGATGATGTTGTCATCTGATTGTCAAACAAATCACGTCAAAAAGTAGGCACTCTGCACAGTTTGATCCACCATAATAATTTATTTTGCTGATACTCCGTACTGGACCGTATAGTCTACTGGTAAGTTATTCACCCCCAATTTAGACAGGTTTCTGCTTATAAGTTTTCAACATTTGGTAGGCCATATTATAATTTCTGACATTTGGTAGAGCATTTGTTTGCCAACTATAGTTAGTTAGATACATGCAGGTTCTCTTCTGTCATAACTTGTTGACCCAGAAGACTAAATAAAGTAGTGCTCACCAGAAAAATGTCTTACAACGATAGAATGAATGCATTAGTAATCAAGTTAACACTGGTAAAGTTGTCTGTTTCATTTAGGGACTGGGAAGAAAACACAATAACTACAAAACAGTCGAATGATTGGTCCTGCGCAAAATGTCCAAATGTCATCAGTTTGACAGGTTTTATGGAAATGAAAAGTTCAGAAAGCAATGAAACACGCTTCTGATAAGACAGTTGGTCTTTGGTGCATATTTTATGTGGTTGAAATACTGTCTGCTTGCATAACAGTGTCAAAGATAACACATTACACACGCATTCGCATTTTCTCAAGAGATGCTGAAAGAAATCCTATTTCTCCACTTCTGTTTCTGAGACAAATATAACATATGTTGTATAATTTCACTGAAAGGAATGCATTATTCTGCAGGAGTTAATATTATATTTGGCTACATGTGAGAGGTTATAGGCCTACAAGTCAGTGTCCAGATGTCAGTTAATATTCCATTTAACCCACATGAACTTAAATTAGGAATATTGTGTTTATTCATGAAAACAGGGATACTCATGAGTGGGATATCAAAGTTGCATGTAAACAGCTTATCCTGAATAAGACCTTAAGCGGGAAATGAGCTACTATCCAGAATACTGTGCGAATGTAATTGAGGTCAAGTAGACTCAAGTTAAAACTGTAACTTGGTCACTCAGGAACATTCACGGTCTTCTTGGAAATCAACTCCAATGTAGATTTGGCCATGTATTTTAGGTTAGTGTCCTGCTGTTGGGTGAATAATCTTCAAGTGTCTGGTGGAAAGCAGGCTGAACCAGGTTTTCCTCTAGGATTTTAATGTGGCATAAACACAACCAGTCATGACGTTGTTTTCATCCGATTGTCAAACAATCAATTCAAATAGTCCCTCCTGTAGGCTACCCTACCACGTTCGTCCACTCACAAAATAATTCCAGCATCCAAAAAGTGCACTCACAATTTGATGACTTTAAAAGCGACAGCATGTATTGTAATGACATTCTGCAGATTGTCAATAGGCCTCCTACACTTGTAGCCTGAATGAACACGTCCATCACGCTTTTCGGTCTCGGCCACTCCTCTCCGCCTTGGCAAAATGTACAGTTGAAGTCATAAATATACATACAAGGTTGGAGTCATTAAAACACGTTTTTCAACCACACAAATTTCTTGTTAACAAACTATAGTTTTGGCAAGTCGGTTAGGACCTCTACAACAACAGACAGATTATTTCACTTAATCACAATTCCAGTGGGTCAGAAGTTTACATATACTAAGTTGACTGTGCCTTTAAACAGCTTGGAAAATTCCAGAAAATTATGTCATGGTTTTAGAAGCTTCTGATAAATTATGTCAATTAGCCTGAGTCAATTGGAGGTGTACCTGTGGATGTATTTCAAGGCCTACCTTCAAACTCAGTGCCTCTTTGCTTGACATCATGGGAAAATCAAAATAAATCAGCCAAGACCTCCGAAAAAAGTTGTAGACCTCCACAAGTCTGGTTCATCCTTGGGAGCAATTTCCAAATGCCTGAAGGTACCATATTCATCTGTACAAACAATTGTACGCAAGTATAAACACCATGGGACCACGCAGCTGTCATACCGCTCAGGAAATAGACACGTTCTGTCTCCCAGAGATGAACGTACTTTGGTGCGAAGTGCAAATCAATCCCAGAACAACAGCAAAGGACCTTGTGAAGATTCTGGAGTTAACAGGTACAAAAGCATCTATATCCACAGTAAAAAAAAAGTCCAATATTGACATAACCTGAAAAGGCGGCTCAGCAAGGAAGAAGCCACTGCTCCAAAACCACCATTAAAAAGGCTAGACTACGCTTTGCAACTGCACATGGGGACAAAGATCGTACTTTTTAGAGAAATGTCCTCTGGTCTGATGAAACAAACATATAACTGTTTGGCCATAATAACCATTGTTATGTTTGGACGAAAAAAAGGGGAGGCTTGCAAGCCAAAGTACACCATCCCAACCGTGAAGCACGGGAGTGGCAGCATCATGTTGTGTGGGTGTTTTGCTGAAGGAGAGACTGGTGCACTTCACAAAATAGATGGCATCATGAGGGTGGAAAATTATGTGTATATATCGAAGCAACCTCTCAAGACATCAGTCAGGAAGTTAAAGCCTGGTCTCAAATGGGTCTTCCAAATGGACAATGACCCCAAGCACACTTTCAAAGTTGTGGCAAAATGGCTTAAGGACAACAAAGTCAAGGTATTGGAGTGGCTATCACAAAGCCCTGACCTCAAATGTATTTTATGTAAACTTCCGACTTCAACTGTAGTACCCTCCAAACTCGTCATTAAGCTCGAGACCCTGGTTCTCAACCCCGCCCTGTGCAACTGGGTCCTAGACTTTGACTGGCCGCCCCCAGGTGGTGAAGGTAGGAAACAACATCTTCACCCCCACTGATCCTGAACGCTGGGGCCCCCAAGGGTGCATTCTCAGCCCTCCTATACTCCCTGTTCGCCCAACTCAGTCATCAAGTTTGCAGACGGCACTACAGTGGTAGGCCTGATTACCAACAACAACGAGACAGCCTACAGGGAGGTGAGGGCCCTCGGAGTGTGGTGTCAAGAAAATAACCTCTCAATGTCAACAAAACAAAGGAGATGACGAAGACATTTGGCTTGTCATCTAAAACACTCAAACCTTTACAGATGCACAGTCAAGAGCATCCTGTCGGGCTGTATCATCGCCTGGTACTGCAATTGCACCGCCCTCAACTGCAAGGCTCTCCAGAGATTAGTGTGGTCTGCACAAAGCATCACCGGGGGAAAAATGTGCTTTGAAAGGCTGGTCATGGCTCACATCAACAGCATCCTCGCAGACACCCTAGACCCACTCCAATTCGCATACCGCCCCAAAAGATCCACAGATGACGCAATCCACTCTGCCCTTTCTCACCTGGACAAAAGGAACACCTATGTGAGAATGATGTTCATTGACTACAACTCACGTGTTCAACACCATAGTGCCCTCAAAGCTCATCACTGAGGTAAGGACTCTGGGACTAAACACCTCCCTCTGCAACTGGATCCTGGACTTCCTGACGGGCCGCCCCCTCGTGGTAAGAGTAGACAACACCTGCCACGCTGATCCTTAACACTGGGGCCCCTCAGGGGTGTGTACTTAGTCCCCTCCTGTATTCCCTGTCACCCAAGACTGCGTGGCCAACCACGACTACAATACCATCATTAAGTTTGCTGACGACACAACAGTGGTAGGCCTTATCACCGACAACGATGAGACAGTCTATAAGGAGGAAGTCAGAGAACTGGCAGTGTGGTGCCAGGACAACAACCTTTCCCTCAATGTGAGCAAGACAAAGAAGCTGATCGTGGACTACAGGAAAAGGCAGGCCGAACAGGCCCCCATTAACATCGACGGGGCTGTAGTGTAGCGGGTCGAGAGTTTCAACAAACTTGCATGGTCCAAACTTACCAAGACAGTCGCGAAGAGGGCATGACAAAACCTTTTCCCCCTCAGGAGACTGAAAAGATTTGGCATGGGTCCCCAGATCCTCAAAAGGTTCTACAGCTGCACCATCGAGAACATCCTGACCAGTTGCGTCACCGTCTGGTATGGCAACTGCTCAGCATCTGACCAGTACATCACTGGGGCCAAGCTTCCTGCCATCCAGGACCTATATATTAAGCGGTGTCAGAGGAAAGTCCAGAAAATTGAGTCACTAAAGTTAGACTGTCTTCTCTGCTACCGCACGGCAAGCAGTACCAGAGTGCCAAGTCTAGGACCAAAAGGCTCCTCAACAGCTTTTACCCCCAAGCCATTAGACTGCTGAACAATTCATAAAAATCGCAACCGGACAATTTACGTTGACACCCCCCCCCCCCCCCCCCCCCTTGTACACTGCTGCTACTCGCTGTTTGTTTGTTATCGCTTTTATACATGTACAGATTACCTCAACTAGCCTGTACCCCTGCACACTGACTCGGGACCGGTGGCCCCTGGTATATAGCCTTGTTATTGTTATTCTTAATGTTTTACTTTTTATTATTACTTTTAATTTTAGCCTACTTGGTAAATATGTTCTTTTTCTTGAACTGCACTGTTGGTTAAGAGCTTGTAAGTAAGCATTTCATGGTAAAGTATACACTTGTATTCGGCGCATGTGGCAAATAAAGTTTGATTTGATTTTGATTTGTAGGTGTCCTGCCCTCCAGGACACCTACATCACCCGATATCACAGGAAGGCCAAAAAGATCACCAAGGACAACAACCACCCGAGCCACTGCCTGTTCACGCTGCTATCATCCAGAAGGCGAGGTCAGTACAGGTGCATCAAAGCTGGGACCGAGAAACTGAAAAACAGTGTCAATCTCAAGGCCATCAGACTGTTAAACACATCACTAACATAGAGAGGCTGCTGCCAACATACAGAGTCAAATCGCTGGCTAAAAAAACAAAATGGTTCAGTTTGAGGCCATGTGGCGGAGAATGATACGGGCCCTGGAGTTGGGGGGGGGGGGTGAGCAGGTGGGTCTGGGCAATGGTGATGTTTGTGCATGTTTGTGTGCGTCTGTATGTTGTCGTTTGTATGTTGATGTTTTGTAAAAAATAAAACAAATAAAAAAGGAGGTGAAAAAAAGAGAAAAATATGTGCCGAAAGGAACTTGGGGAAGAAAGGACTAATAGCAAGATGTGGGGTGTGAGAGAGGAAGTTAGGGAAGGAAGAGGATCACAGCAAGAAAAATATAAGGTAGAGGGAAAGAGTGAATGTTTGATTGAGGTGATGTGAGGGAGATGGTTCCTTTTAATGGTCGCTGATGGGTAAAGCCAGACGCAGAATTAGACTCGCCTAGGCCACAGCAGGCAATGGAGAAGACGAGGCAAAAGGGGCAGAGAAGTAAAGGAGAGGGAAAAGGAAACTGATGATAGTTGAGGAGAAAGAAAAAGACTGGAAAGGAGAGGGGAGGAGAGCAAGAGGTGAGAACAAGAAAAAGAACAACGAGGAGAGAACCGGAGATGAGATTGAGAGAAGAGACGGGGACAGGGAGATTGCACCAGTGACTTGGCTGGATAGAAATAGAACGTGGGATGTTGGATAGAGCAGTCCACCGAGGCTGTTTGAATCAATTGATCCTCACTGTGACAGAGAAGTTGAAGACTCTTATTACAATTGCCAATCTTATTGCACACCTCGGCAAAAGGATCCAATCCATAATCCTTTATCATCAACAAATGCATTCTATTTTCACCTCCAAGGTCTGGCACAGAGCCAATCTCATTATGACAGGAGGTCCACAGAGGACCTGCCAAAGAATTTAGCTACCTATCACAACAATTCCTAACTAGTCCAATCTGAGTGCGTTATTGGAGTGACTAGGCAAGGTGCAAGGTGGACAATGCAGTTGAACAATATCTTCCATTTCAGTCCGCCCACACACACACAATTATAGAGCTCTCCCATTATGCATGAGTGGAATTGAGAGTGGTATAGTAAGTGAGGGCAGGTACGGGCATCGCCAAGTCAAAGAGCTTCTGCTCTGAAGCGCTTTACCCCTGGACAGCAATTATATAGAGTAGTGGGGGACTGTGGAACCTCAAGAGTTTGGGGTTGACAACAGGGGCATTGTGGGGATCAAACAGAAGATTACAGCACGTGTAGAAGCTGGTCTCCCATTTCCGACAGGTGGACGAGAGAGGAAAGGGACTTGGAAATGAGAGAGGGAGCGAAAGAAGATACAAAAAATTAAGCAAGGGGAGGGAGGGACACTGAGTGCTAGTATCAAAAGCATAATTTCTGAGTTGTGAAAGTTGGAGATTTTGGAGTGCTTACATCTCTGTCCATGTTCAAGCAGAGACAATTACTCAGGCAATATGAGGTTCTACATTGTAGAATAATAGTGAAGACATCAAAACTATGATATAACAGATACGGAATAGTGTAGTAACCAAAATACGTGTTAAACAAAATATATTTTAGATTCTTCAAAGTAGCCACCTTTTGCCTTGATAACACCTTTGCACACTCTTGGTATTCTCTCAAATCAGCTTCATGAGGTAGTCACCTGGAATGCATTTCAATTAACAGGTGTGCCTTGTTCAAAGTTAGTTTGTGGAATTTATTTCCTTCTTAATGCGTTTGAGCCAATCAGTTGTGTTGTGACAAGGTAGGGGTGGTATACAGAAAATAACCCTATTTGGTAAAAGACCAAGTCGGTATTATGGCAAGAACAGCTCAAATAAACAAAGAGAAATGACAGTCAATCATTACTTTAAGACATTAAGGTCAGTCAATAGGGAACATTTCAAGTACTTTGAAAGTTTCATCAAGTGCAGTCGCAAAAAACATCAAGAGCTATGATGAAACTGGCTCTCTTGAGGACCGCCACAGGAAACGAAGACCCAGAGTTACCTCTGCTGCAGACCATAAGTTCATTAGAGTTACCAGTCTCAGAAATTGCATCCCAAATAAATACTTAAAGTTTAAGTAACAGACACATCTCAACATCAACTGTTCAGAGGAAACTGCGTGAATCAGGCCTTCATTATCGAATTGCTGCAAAGAAACCAATGCTAAAGGACACCAATAATAAGAAGAGAATTGCTTGGGCCAAGAAACATTTTGGTTTGATGAGTACCATATTTGAGATTTTTGATTCCAACCTCCGTGTCTTTGTGAGACACAGAGTAGGCGAGATTCTTCAAATAGCCACCCTTTGCATTGATGACAGCTTGGCATTCTCTCAACCATGACAAAAGTGATCATTATATATTAAAGGGAAATTTCATCTCTGTTATTTCACTTTATATGCCCATTAATATGTTATTAACATGTGTCACACAAAGAGAATTTCCTCACTACATGCAAATACAAGCATTTCTGCATCTCCCGGATAGAAATCTATATATCTATATTTCCTGGTTGTAAGCTAACCACAATGTGCAGATTTCATAGTGATTTCAAGACATAGTACCGCCCCGGGGCAGGTGGATCCAGTCAAAGAGGAAGAGGCGAATCGAGAGGGTCCACTTTCACTAAATTCTGTCCAAAATAAGCCCAATACGTTTCTATTAGAGGTCAACCGATTAATTGTAATGGCCGATTAATTAGGGCCGATTTCAAGTTTTCATAATCGGAAATTTTGGATGCCGATTTTTTTATTATTATTATTTTTTACACCTTTATTTAATATTCATTTAACTAGGCAAGTCAGTTTATAACACATTCTTATTTTCAATGACGGCCTAGGAACGGTGGGTTAACTGCCTTGTTCAGGGGCAGAACGACAGATTTTTACCTTGTCAGCTCAGGGATTCAATCTTGCAACCTTACGGTTAACTAGTCCAACGCTCTAACCACCTGCCTCACGAGCAGCCCGCCTGTTACGCGAATGCAGTAAGAAGCCAAGATAAGTTGCTAGCTAGCATTAAACTTAATCAATCATAATCACTGGTTATAACTACACATGGTTGATGATATTACTAGTTTATCTAGCGTGTCCTGCGTTGCATATAATCGATGCAGTGCGCATTCGCAAAAAAGGACTGTCGTTCGTCCAACGTGTACCTAACCATAAACACCAATGCCTTTCTTAAAATCAATACACAGAAGTATATATTTTTAAACCTGCATATTTAGCTAAAAGAAATCCAGGTTAGCAGGCAATATTAACCATGTGAAATTGTGTCACTTCTCTTTCCGTTCATTGCACACAGAGTCAGGGTATATGCAACAGTTTGGGCCGCCTGGCTCATTGCGAACTAATTTGCAAGAATTTTACGTAATTATGACATAACATTGAAGGTTGTGCAATGTAACATGAATATTTAGACTGATGGATGCCACCCGTTAGATAAAATATGGAACGTTTCCGTATTTCACTGAAAGAATAAACGTCTTGTTTTAGAGATGATAGTTTCCGGATTCGACCATATTAATGACCTAAGGCTCGCATTTCTGTGTGTTATTATGTTATAATTAAGTCTATGATTTGATAGAGCAGTCTGACTGAGCGATGGTAGGCAGCAGCAGGCTCATAACATTCATTCAAACAGCACTTTCGTGCGTTTTGCCAGCAGCTCTGCTGTTTATGACTTCAAGCCTATCAACTCCTGAGATTAGGCTGGTGTAACAATGTGATGTGAAATGGCTAGTTAGCTGGGTGCGCGCTAATAGCGTTTCAAACGTCACTCGCTCTGAGACTTGGAATAGTTGTTCCCCTTGCTCTGCATGGGTAACGCTGCTTCGAGGGTGGCTGTTGTCGTTATGTTCCTGGTTCGAGCCTAGGTAGGAGCGAGGAGAGGTACGGAAGCTATATTGTTGCACAAGCAATACTAAAGTGCCTATAAGAACATCCAATAGTCAAAGGTATATGAAATACAAATGGTATAGAGAGAAATAGTCCTATAATTCCTATAATAACTACAACCTAAAATATTGAAGACTCATGTTAAAAGGAACTACCAAACGTTTGCTTTCTTACATGGCACATATTGCACTTTAACTTTCTTCTCTAACATTTTGTTTTTGCATTATTTTAACTAAACTGAACGTTTCATTTAAGGCTAAATGAACTTTATTGATGTGTTATATTAAGTTAAAATAAGTGTTCATTCAGTATTGTTGTAATTGTCATTATTACAAATACAATCTTTTTCTTTTTTTTAAATCTTTTTTTTCTTTTTCTTTTTTCTTTTTTATTGGCCGATTTATCGGTATCTGCTTTTTTTGTCCTCCAATAGTCGGTATCGGTGTTGAAAAATCATAAAATCTGTCAACCTCTAGCTTCTATGGGCTTATTTTGGACCTAAGTTTGTCGCCTGCATCTCGTGATTATATACAGATCTATGATCCAGTTGTTGTGGAGAAATATCAACATTTTTTCCAGCAATTTCAGCCAGATGACTTCAAAACGTAACTCAAGTCTCAAATGATGGGGTAACCAGGTTGTTGAACATTGAAAAGTGATGCTATTCCATCGAATTTCCCCTTCATTTCAAAGAGGAAGGCATCCTTGGTTTCATACATGTTAACATCAGAAGCCTCCTCCCTAAGTTGGTTTTACTCACTGCTTTAGCACACTCCACCAACCCTGATGTCCTTGCCATGTCTCAATCCTGGTTTAGGAAGGCCAACAAAATTTCTGAGGTTTCCATACCAACCTACAACATTTTCAGTCAAGATAGAACTGCCAAAGGGGGAGGAGTTGCAATCTACTGCAGAGATGGCTAGCAAAGTTCTGTCATACTTTCGAAGTCTATGCCCAAACAGTTCGAGCTTCTAATTTAAAAAATGAATCTCTCCAGAAATAAGCCTCTCACTGTTGACGCCCGTTATAGACACCCCTCAGCTCCCAACTGTGCCCTGGACACCATATGTGAATTGATTGCCCCCCATCTAGCTTCAGAGTTCGTTCTGTTTGGTGACCTCAACTGGGATAGGCTTCACACCCCAGCAGTCCTACAATCTAAACTAGATGCCCTCAATCTCACACAAATGATCAAGGAAACCACCTGGTACAACAATAAATCCGTAAACATGGGCACCTTCATAGATATTATCCTGACCAACTTGCCCTCCAAATACACCTCTGCGGTTTTAAATCAGGATCTCAGCGATCACTGCCTCATTGCCTGCATCCGCTATGATCCGCGGTCAAACGACCACCCCTCATCACTGTCAAACGCTCCCTAAAACACTTCTGTGAGCAGGCCTTTCTAAATCGACCTGGCCCGGGTATCCTGGAAGGATATTGACCTCATCCCGTCAGTCGAGGATGCCTGGTCGTTCTTTAAAAAGTAATTTCCTCACCATCTTAAATAAACATGCCCCTTTCAAAAAATGTAGAACTAAGAACAGATATAGCCCTTGGTTCACTCCAGACCTGACTGCCCTTGACCAGCACAAAAACATCCTGTGGCGGACTGCAATAGCATCGAATAGTCCCCGCGATATGCAACTGTTCAGGGAAGTTAGGAACCAATACACACAGTCAGTCAGGAAAGCAAAGGCCAGCTTTTTCAAACAGAAATTTGCATCCTGTAGCTCAAACTCCAAAACGTTTTGGGACACTAAAGTCCATAGAGAACAAGAGCACCCCCTCCCAGCTGCCCACTGCACTGAGGCTAGGCAACACGGTCACCACCGATAAATCCATGATAATCGAAAATGTCAATAAGCATTTCTCTACGGCTGGCCATGCTTTCCTCCTGGCAACCCCAACATCGGCCAACAGCTCCGCACACCCCGCAGCTACTTGCCTGAGCCTCCCCAGCTTCTCCTTCACCCAAATCCAGACAGCAGATGTTCTGAAAGAACTGCAAAACCTGGACCTGAATAAATCAGCTGGGCTAGACAATCTGGACCCACTCTTTATAAAATTATCCACCACTATTGTTGCAACCCCTATTACCACTCTGTTCAACCTCTCTTTCATATCGTCCAAGATCCCTAAAGATTGGAAAGCTGCCACGGTCATCCCCCTCTTCAAAGGGGGTGAGACACTAGACCCAAACTGTTATAGACCTATATCCATCCTGCCCTGCCTTTCTAAGTCTTTGAAATCCAAGTTAATAAACAGATCACTGACCATTTCGAATCCCACAGTACCTTCTCCACTGTGCAATTTCAGAGCTGGTTATGGGTGCACCTCAGCCATGCTCAAGGTACTAAACGATATCATAACCGCCATCGATAGAAGACAGCCGTCTTCATCGACCTGGCCAAGGCTTTCGATTCTGTCAATCACCGTATTCTTATCGACAGACTCAATAGCCTTGGTTTCTCAAATGACTGCCTCGCCTGGTTCACCAACTACGTCGCAGACAGAGTTCAGTGTGTCAAATCGGAGGGCATGTTGTCCGGACCTCTGGCAGTCTCTATGGGGATACCACAGGGTTCAATTCTCAGGCAGACTCTTTTCTCTGTATATATCAACGATGTCGCTCTTGCTGCGGGTGATTCTCTGATCCACCTCTACACAGACGACACCATTCTGTATACATCTGGCCCTTCTTTGGACCCAGTGTTAACAAACCCCCAAACGGGCTTCAATGCCATACAACACTCCTTTCGTGGCCTCCAACTGCTCTTAAATGCTTGCAAAACCAAATGCATGATTTTCAAGCGTTCGCTGCCCGCACGACTAGCATCACTACTCTGACCTAGAATACGTGGACAACTACAAATATCTAGGTGTCTGGCTAGACTGTAAACTCTCCTTCCAGACTCATATCAAACATCTCCAATCTAAAATCAAATCTAGTCGGCTTTCTATTCCGCAACAAAGCCTCCTTCACTCACGCCGCCAAACTTACCCTAGTAAAACTGACTATCCTACCGATCCTCGACTTCGGCGATGTCATCTACAAAATAGCTTCCAATACTCTACTCAGCCAACTGGATGCAGTTTATCACAGTGCCATCCGTTTTGTTACTAAAGCACCTTATACCACCCACCACTGCGACCTGTATGCTCTAGTCGGCTGGACCTCACTACATATTCGTCGTCAGACCCACTGGCTCCAGGTCATCTACAAGTCCATGCTAGGTAAAGCTCCGCCTTATCTCAGTTCACTGGTCACGATGGCAACACCCACCCGTAGCACGCGCTCCAGCAGGTGTAGCTCACTGATCATCCCTAAAGCCAACACCTCATTTGGCCGCCTTTCGTTCAAGTTCTCTGCTGCCTGTGACTGGAACGAATTGCAAAAATCGCTGAAGTTGGAGACTTTTATCTCCCTCACCAACTTCAAACATCTGCTATCTGAGCAGCTAACCGATCGCTGCAGCTGTACATAGTCTATCGGTAAATAGCCCACCCAATTTACCTACCTCATCCCCATACTGTTTATATTTATTTACTTTTCTGCTCTTTTGCACACCAGTATATCTACCTGTACATGACCATCTGATCATTTATCACTCAAGTGTTAATCTGCAAAATTGTAATTATTCACATACCTCATGCCTTTTGCACACAATGTATATAGACTCTCTTTTTTTTCTACTGTGTTATTGACTTGTTAATTGTTTACTCCATGTGTAACTTTGTGTTGTCTGTTCACACTGCTATGCTTTATCTTGGCCAGGTCGCAGTTGTAAATGAGAACTTGTTCTCAACTAGCCTACCTGGTTAAATAAACGTGAAATAAAAAAATAAAAAATGCACCATTATTGAGTGAGTGTAACAAGACACCAGTCTACTGCACCCTTTTTGTTTACAGATGAACATGGTTACACATCCTCATGATCAGTCTTTATTTCCAGGAGACTTGCAGTACAAACAAAACATGTTTTGGGATATTTTTTGGGGCAAATGTATTGAAAATTAAATACAGAAATAAATAATTTACACGAGTGTTCACCACCCTGAGTCAATACTTTGTAGAATCACATTTGGTGGCGATTACACCTTTGAATCGTCTTGGGTATGTCTATCAGCTTTGCACATCTGGATTTGGGGATTTTCTCACATTCTTCCTCGCAGATTTTCTCAACCTCTGTTAAGTTAGATGCTGAGTGGCGGTGAACAGAAATCTTCAAGTGTTCCACAGATTTTCAACAGGATTCAAGTCTGGGCTTTGGCTGGGCCACTCAAGTATTTTCACATTCTTGTTCTGAAGCCATTTCAGCATTGTTTTGGCTGTATGCTTGGATTCATTGTCCTGTTGGTACGTAAAACTTCGCCCAGTCTCAGGCCATTTGCACTCTAAAGCAGGTTCTCATCAAGGATTTGCCTATACTTTTCATACTGGATATCTGACCGACTCCCACCCGCTACCGCAAGAACTGGTCCCGAACCCAAACGCAGTCCTGCAATGTTATTTTAGGCGCATATGATGCAGCTCACTTGCCAACCATGGTCCCTGCAATTTTGCGCCTATAGGCAATATTAAAATGAGCAGAGATAACCGAAGAAATAGCCTAGTTTAACTTACCAGAGATTCTCACACAGCCCATTACATTAAGCTATTGGTCATACTGGGCTATAATCAGCCAATATGCTAGACACAGTTTAAAGAGAGCAGCACTCAACTTCACAGTAGGGATGGTGTTAGATGAGGGATGAGCTGTGCCTGGTTTTATTCAGACATAACATTTTCCATTCAGGCCAAATAGTTCAATTTTTGTCTCATCAGACCACCGAATCTTTTGCCTTTTGCTTTCAGCTTCTTTAATGTGCCTTTATGCAAACTCCAGGCATCTGGGCAATCTCCCATGAAGCCCAGATTGGTGAAGCGCTGTAGAGACTGTTGTCCTTCTGGCAGGTTCTCCCATCTCAGCCAAGGAACTGTAGTTTTGTCAGAGTGGTCATTGGGTTATTTGTCACCTCCCTGACCAAGGTCCTTCTTGCCCAGTTGACAGTTTGGTCAGATGGCCAGCTCTAGGCAGAATCTGGGTAGTTCCATATTTTTTCAATTTCCCAATGATGGAAACTTTCAACACTCTAGAAATTGTTTTATACCCTTCCCCAGATATAGGTCTCATCACAAGACTGACTATCTCAGAAATCTACGGACAATTCCTTAGACTTCATGGTCAAGTTTCTGCTTTGACATGAACTGTCAACTGTGGGACCTTATATAGACAGGTGTTTCTTTCTAAAACATGTCCAAACAATTCTATTGGCCACAGGTGGACTCCAATTAAGTTGTAATGACATCAAGGATGAGCAAAGGAAATTGGATGCACCTGAGTTCAATTTGGTCATAGCAAAGGGGTGTGAATACTTATGTAAATGACATTTCTCTGTATTTAATTTTAAATAAATTAGCAAACATTTCTAAAAACATTTTTTTCACTTTGTCATGATGGATTTCTGTGTGTAGATGGATGAGATGTAGTTATTTAATTAAATCAGGCTGTAACAACACCGTGTACAATCATTAATTTAAAGTTTAAAAGCAACAATGTTTCACATGAATTATTTTAAAAACAGTGCCACTTACCAAATGATGATCATTTGTAAATTAACTTCTTGTTGAAAGTTAAATCTTGAAGGGCAATGTTAACAAATTAGCAAAAACATCCTCCTTGATGACACACTTCAACAAAAGCTAGCTAGACCGTGGGAAAACTAGGCTACTGCTCGTGCTCTTTGGGGTGACGTGTCTAGGCCTTTGAGAAGGTGGAAGTTTTAAAAAATGATAGTAAAAATGGTCACACCCATTACAAGTCAAAATATGATCTGTTGATTTCCCTGTCACGCCAAAGTTCTGCAGTTGAAGGCCAGATGCCTTCTGTTTAATTTCTGAGGGCCTAGCCAATGGCTGACAGGGTAGCTAGATTTCTCTCCCCAGAGACCACTAATAGGTGGTGGGCCGAAGCCGAAAAAGTGAAGTTCATCGATCCCCGTAGAGGAAGGAGCAGTTTTTTTGTATTTGACAATAAATCATTCTTATGATGACTATAGATTTTGTTGTCAACTTCTTGCACATTTCTCATGAAAAGTATATTTCAACACCGTCTGCTCAGGCAAATTTGCCAAACTGCTAAACTTGGAACAAATCAGAACTCCCATACATACCCCTCGTGATGAAGGCAGCCAATGCCTGCTTCTATATATGATGTAAACACAGCCTCCTGTTGAAAACCTGAGCTGCTGTCTGATGAAGACTGAAATAAGATAAATATCTGTTTTCGAATGTACTTGAAATATGCAGCATGCAATACGAATTGTCTTGATCGTATGAAGAGGTAATGCCGTTGATCATTAGGCTAATTTATTGAAAGCAAGCCAATGTTACAGTTTGACTAGCCTAGCCAGCTACTGTAAATGTCAATTTGTGTTTCATTAGCTATCCATCTGTCAGTGAATTACATTTTTGACTCACATTTTGGCATCATTATATGTCTTATTTCAAGAAACTAGTTGAAGGCTTAAATCATATACTTTGCAAAGAAACCCAAATAAAAACGTGTATAACAATGTGTGTCATTTATGCTAGAATGACGGTTTAGAAACAACACAATGCCTTCAGAAAGTATTTAGACCCCTTGACTTTTTCCAAATCTTGTTAGGTTACAGCCTTATTCTAAAATGTATTAAATTGTTATTTTCCTCGTCAATCTGCACACAATAGCCCACAATGACAAAGAAAAAAATAGTTTAGACATTTTTGATACAACATTTACATACAGTTGAAGTTGGAAGTTTACATACACCTTAACCAAAAACATTTAAACTCAGTTTTTCACAATTCCTGATATTTAATCCTAGTAAAAAGTCAGTTAGGATCACCACTTTATTGTAAGAAAGTGAAATGTCAGAATAAGTAGAGAGAATGATTAATTTCAGCTTTTATTTATTTCATCACATTCCCAGTGGGTCAGAAGTTTACATACACTCAATTAGTATTTGGTATCATTGCCTTTAAAATGTTAACTTGGGTCAAATGTTTAGGGTAGCCTTCCATAAGTTGGGTGAATTTTGGCCCAATCCTCCTGACAGAGCTAGTGTAACAGAGTCCGGTTTGCAGGCCTCCATGCTCGCACACACTTTTTCAGTTCTGCCCACAAATTTTCTACAGGATTGAGGTCAGGGCTTTGTGATGGCCACTCCAATACCTTGACTTTGTTGTCCTTAAGCAATTTTGCCACAACTTTTGAAGTATGCTTGGGGTCAATGTACATTGGGAAGACCCATTTGAAACCAAGATTTAACTTCCTGACTAATGTCTTGAGATGTTGCTTCAATATATCCACAAAATTGTCCACCCTCATGAAGCCATCTATTTTGTGATGTGCACCAGTCCCTCCTGCAGCAAAGCACACCCACAACATGATGCTGCCACCCCCGTGCTTCACGGTTGGGATGGTGTTCTTCGGCTTGCAAGTAAGATATTTGTCCCCATGTGCAGTTGCAAACTGTAGTCTAGCTTTTTTATGGCGGTTTTGGAGCAGTGGCTTCTTCCTTGTTTAGCGGCCTTTCAGGTTATGTCGATATAGGACTCGTTTAACTGTTGATATAGTTTCCTCCAGCATCATCACAAGGTCTTTTGCTGTTGTTCTGGGATTGATTTGCACTTTTCGCACCAAAGTACGTTCATCTCTAGGAGACAGAACACGTCTCCTTCCTGAGCGATATCACGGCTGGGTGGTCCCATGGTGTTTATACTTGATTAGCATGGTACCTTGAAGCGTTTGGAAATTGCTCCCAAGGATGAACCAGACTTGTGGAGGTCTACAATTTTTTTTCTGAGGTCTTGGCTGATTTATTTTTATCTTCCCATGATGTCAAGCAAAGAGGCACTGAGTTTGAAGGTAGACCTTGAAATACATCCACAGGTACACCTCCAATTGTCTCCAATGATGTCAATTAGCCTGAAGCACCAGAAGCTTCTATAAAGCCATGACATAATTTTCTGGAATTTTCCAAGCTGTTTAAAGGCACAGTCAACTTGGTGTATATAAACGTCTGACCCACTGGAATTGTGATACAGTGAATTATAAGTGAAATAATCTGTCTGTAAAAAATTGTTGGAAAAATTACTTGTGTCATGCACAAAGTAGATGTCCTAACTGACTTGCCAAAACTATAGTTTGTTAACAATAAATTTGTGGAGTGGTTGAAAAACAAGTTTTAATGACTCCAACCTTGTATGTAAACTTCCGACTTCAACTGTAAGTATTCAGACCCTTTACTCAGTACTTTGTTGAAGCACCTTTGGCAGTGATTACATCATCGAGTCTTCTTGGGTATGACGCAACAAGCTTGGCACATCTGTATTTGGGCAGTTTCTCCAACTATTCTTCTCGGAAGATCCTCTCAAGCGCTGTCAGGTTGGATGGGGAGCGTTGCTGCACAGCTATTTTCAGGTCTTTCCAGAGATGTTAGATCGGGTTCAAATCCCGGCTCTCGGCTGGGCCACTCAAGGACATTCAGAGACTCGTCCCAAAGCCACTCCTGCGTCGTCTTGGCTGTGTGCTTTGGGTCGTTGTCCTGTTGAAAGGGGAACCTTCGCCCCAGTCTGAGGTCTTGAGCAGGTTTTCATCAAGGATCTCTGTACTTTGCTCCATTCATCTTTCCCTCGATCCTGACTAGTCTCCCAGTCTCTGCCTCTGAAAAACATCCCCACAGCATGATGCAACCACCACCATACTTCACCATAGGGATGGTGCCAGGTTGCCAAGCATTACGTATTGAGGAAATCAGGCCAAAGAGTTCAACATTGGTTTCATCAGACCAGAGAATTCCTTTTGGCAAACTCCAAGCGGGCTGTCATGTGCCTTTTACTGAGAAGTGGCTTCCGTCTGGCCACTCTACCATAAAGGCCTGATTGGTGGAGTGCTGCAGAGATGGTTGTCCTTCTGGAAGGTTCTACAATCTCCAGAGGAACTCTAGAGCTCTGTTAAAATGACCATCGGGTTCTTGGTCACCTCCCTGACCAAGGCCCTTCTCTCCTGATTGCTCAGTTTGACCAGGCGGCCAGCTCTTGGAAGAGTCTTGGTGGTTCCAAACCTCTTCCATTTAAGAATAATGGAGGCCACTGTGTTCTTAGGAACCTTCAATGCTGCAGACATGTTTTGGTACCCTTACCTAGATCTGTGCCTTAACACAATCCTGTCTCAGAGCTCTACAGACAATTCCTTTGATCTGATGGCTTGGTTTTTGCTCTGACATGCACTGTCAACTGTGGGACCTTATATAGACAGGTGTGTGCTTTTCTGTTTTCTGGGCATCTGTTTTGGTTTTGTCATTATGGGGTATTGTGTAGATTACTTAAGACATTTTTATTTAATACATTTGTGAATTAAGACTAACATAAAAGAAATTGGAAAAAGTCAAAGGGTCTAAATACTTTCTGAATGGACTGTATATACAAAAGTATGTGAACACCCCTTCAAATTAGTGGATTTGGCTATTTCAGCCACACCCGTTGCTGACAGGTGTATACAATCGAGCACAGAGCCATGCAATCTCCATATACAAACATTGGCAGTAGAATGGCCTTACTGAAGAGCTCAGTGATTTTCAACGTGACACTGTCATAGGATGCCACCTTTCCAACTAGTCAGTTGGTCAAATTTCTCGCCTGACAGTTGACCAGGGCAGCTCTATAAGTGTTGTTATTATGAAGAGGAAACGTCTAGGAGCAAAAACGGCTCAGCCACAAAGTAGTAGGTCACACAAGCTCACAGAACGGGACCGCTGAATGCTGAAGCACGTAGCTCATAAAAATCTTCTGTCCTCGGTTGCAACACCGAGGAACTGCCTCTGGAAGCAACATCAACACAAGAACTGTTTGTCCGGAGCTTCATGAAATGGGTTTCCATGGCCGAGCAGCTGCACACAAGCATAAGATCACTATGCACAATGCCAAGCGTCGGCTGGAGTTGTGTAAAGCTTGAAGCCAATGAAGCAGTGGAAAGACATTCACTGTAATGATGACTTATGCTTCACCATCTGGCAGTTCAACAGACAAATCTGGGTTTGGCGGATGCCAGGGAAATGTTACCTGCCCGAATGCATATTGCCAACTGTAAAGTTTGGTAGAGGAGGAATAATGGTCTGTGGCTGTTTCTCATGGTTTGGGCTAGCCCCCTTAGCTCTAGTGAAAGGAAATCTTAACGCTACAGCATACAATGACATTCTAGACGATTCTGTGTTTCCAACTTTGTGGCAACAGTTTGGGGAAGGCCCTTTCCTGTTTCAGCATGACAATGCCCCAAGTGCACAAAGTGAGGTCCATACAGAAATGGTTTGTTGAGATCGTGTGGAAGAACTTGACTGGCCTGCACAGAGCCCTGACTTCAAACCCATCGAACACCTTCGAGACTAATTGGAACACCAGGTCTAAAAATCACCCAACATCAGTGCCCGACCTCACTAATGCTCTAGGCTGAATAGAAGCAAGCAAGAAGCAGCAATGTTCCAACATCAGTGGAAAGCCTTCACAGAAGAGGCTGTTATAGCAGCAAAGGGGGGACCAACACCATATTATTGCCCATGATTTTGTAATAAGATATTCGTCGAGCATGTGTCCATATACTTTTGATCATGAAGTGTATTTGGGAAACTGAACGCAATCATGCAGGGGAAATCCAAAAACATTATCCAGATGAGTGACTGAATCAGTGGATTCAGAGGAGATGCCTCCTTCCCTAGGCTGTGCATGTTTCTAACAGAAAACAGCATCATTAAGTGTCCCACACGAGTGATGACTGCTCACCAACGCTTGGAAGAGCACTTTGGGACCTACTTCCCAATCCGTTTGACTGTAATGCTGGCTCAGTTGACATGCCAGTAAGTGGAATCGAAGAACTGATCGAGGTGTCATGTGACCGAATGCATTCACTGGTCACTACGGAGGGGTTTTCGTTCCCTCTGAGCATTAATGCCGCTTTCAAAACAACTGCGAACTCGGAAATCTCAGACTTCAGTGTGTTCAAGACAACTCAGTACTCGGAAACAAACAAGCTCCGACTGGGGAAAAAAACAATTTTGAACGGTCATCCAACTCGGGAACTCAGGCCTTTTTCTAGAGGTCAGAATTTCCGACCTGAAGATCACCGATGTCATGATTTGACCTCGTATTTTTCAGAGTTCCCAGTTGTCTTGAAAGCACCAGAAAACTCATGGTAACCTTTGCCAGCTCATATCTGTGTGAAGCTGGGTTTAGCGCTCTCGTCTGCATTAAAATAAAATATTGATCCAAGTTGGATGTGACAGCAGAGATGAGGTGCACACTGTCAACCACGCCCCCTGACTTTGAGAACCTCAGACACGACATGCATCAAGCACACCCATCTCATTAGTGGTGGTGAGATAAGATACATACCTTTAATGTGGGGCTATGACAGTCAATTAGTCTGACATAATGTGACGGTTAGTTGAGAAGACAATCAGAAATACTGTTAGACTGATTTTCAATTGACTGCCATAGCCCCAAATAAAAAACACTGGCTGTTAATTACATTTTGTTTCTTTTTTTACATGGTTGGGGGTCGCAATAATTTAAGGGAATGAACAGGGTTGTACACGACCATGCTATTATCCCACACACAGTCTTCTGTGGTTCATATGAACCCCGAAATTAGTTGTCTTTCTCCAGTTCAAAGTGTTTCATTTCTGGGAACTAGAGTAAAATTACGAATCGCCCAGTCTGTTGCCACAGAGGGGGCCATTTTTCACAGCTGTCTGTCCCATTCCCAACTAGGTTATAAGGTGCTTTGTCACCAGGAACTATGACTAGTAGTGTAATCTCCATAAAAAAAAATTCCCCTGGGTTTATTTTTAATGTGTGCGGTCCACCCTTCAGATGGCACTTCACGAGAGGCTCGCTGTCTGCTCCGGCCAATGGTGACCAGGCACAGTGTTGCCCTGGATCATGCGAACCGTGACGTCAGGGTACTGGCTACAATTTGTTGTGCGTCACCCATGCTTCTGATGCTCAGGCGCTTTCCCCTGCTTGCCTGGTCAGAACCAACAATATGTCAATGGTGGCATGCATCAGAGCTCTGTTACCCGACCTGACCTGGGAAAATAATTAGCATGTCTGTTACATTTCTACCAAATCAGTTGAAACAAGCTATATTCTGTACGCAGGAGGAGAATGACATATTAAAAGCAGAAAAAAAACACAAAAAACGTAATAAAACTTAGAAGTTCTAACAGTCATTCAGAGTGATGAAAAATCTGAAAATAACAATGATGTTGAAAACGATGCAAGATATTCCCATTGACTGACAGAGAGAGACGTAATTAAAAGGCGTATGATGGATCAGTCTTGGTTACCAATCCGTCGCCACGGCCCGCAGATAAAAAATTATAATCAGAAGTGACTGCAGTGTGAAGGACAGGGCATGAAAGACAGACTGATTGCTTATACAAAGCGTCACTTCAATTTCACAGACGGAGATCTCCAAAAGCATTGTGAATGCACAATCAATACCCTGTGAGGAGACAAAGAGTGTGCTCAAACACACACACATAGATAGATCATCAGTAAGAAGGTATTAAAGTGACTCAATGACTTTACATAGAACACTCATATTATAAGTCAGAGGCAGATAATTGAGTGTTATGCTAATTATTGTTTTATAAGTATTAGGCCTACTCTGGTATGAATACACACATGGTATTCCTTTTCATAATTTTTCTTCGGGAGTCATTTTCAGCCTGGACAAGGAAAACTAATAAAAATGTAAGTTTCTCATGGCATTAAGGATAAACAAATGTAGCCAATCAGTGTAAAATACTAGGAGGGTACCAGGGGATATATGTTTTTATTATATACAGTGCCTTGCGAAAGTATTCGGCCCCCTTGAACTTTGCGACCTTTTGCCACATTTCAGGCTTCAAACATAAAGATATAAAACTGTATTTTTTTGTGAAGAATCAACAACAAGTGGGCCACAACCATGAAGTGGAACGACATTTATTGGATATTTCAAACTTTTTTAACAAATCAAAAACTGAAAAATTGGGCGTGCAAAATTATTCAGCCCCTTTACTTTCAGTGCAGCAAACTCTCTCCAGAAGTTCAGTGAGGATCTCTGAATGATCCAATGTTGACCTAAATGACTAATGATGATAAATACAATCCACCTGTGTGTAATCAAGTATCCGTATAAATGCACCTGCACTGTGATAGTCTCAGAGGTCCGTTAAAAGCGCAGAGAGCATCATGAAGAACAAGGAACACACCAGGCAGGTCCGAGATACTGTTGTGAAGAAGTTTAAAGGCGGATTTGGATACAAAAAGATTTCCCAAGCTTTAAACATCCCAAGGAGCACTGTGCAAGCGATAATATTGAAATGGAAGGAGTATCAGACCACTGCAAATCTACCAAGACCTGGCCGTCCCTCTAAACTTTCAGCTCATACAAGGAGAAGACTGATCAGAGATGCAGCCAAGAGGCCCATGATCACTCTGGATGAACTGCAGAGATCTACAGCTGAGGTGGGAGACTCTGTCCATAGGACAACAATCAGTCGTATATTGCACAAATCTGGCCTTTATGGAAGAGTGGCAAGAAGAAAGCCATTTCTTAAAGATATCCATAAAAAGTGTTGTTTAAAGTTTGCCACAAGCCACCTGGGAGACACACCAAACATGTGGAAGAAGGTGCTCTGGTCAGATGAAACCAAAATTGAACTTTTTGGCAACAATGCAAAACATTATGTTTGGCGTAAAAGCAACACAGCTGAACACACCATCCCCACTGTCAAACATGGTGGTGGCAGCATCATGGTTTGGGCCTGCTTTTCTTCAGCAGGGACAGGGAAGATGGTTAAAATTGATGGGAAGATGGATGGAGCCAAATACAGGACCATTCTGGAAGAGAACCTGATGGAGTCTGCAAAAGACCTGAGACTGGGACGGAGATTTGTCTTCCAACAAGACAATGATCCAAAACATAAAGCAAAATCTACAATGGAATGGTTCAAAAATAAACATATCCAGGTGTTAGAATGGCCAAGTCAAAGTCCAGACCTGAATCCAATCGAGAATCTGTGGAAAGAACTGAAAACTGCTGTTCACAAATGCTCTCCATCCAACCTCACTGAGCTCGAGCTGTTTTGCAAGGAGGAATGGGAAAAAAATTCAGTCTCTCGATGTGCAAAACTGATAGAGACATACCCCAAGCGACTTACAGCTGTAATCGCAGCAAAAGGTGGCCCTACAAAGTATTAACTTAAGGGGGCTGAATAATTTTGCACGCCCAATTTTTCAGTTTTTGATTTGTTAAAAAAGTTTGAAATATCCAATAAATGTCGTTCCACTTCATGATTGTGTCCCACTTGTTGTTGATTCTTCACAAAAAATACAGTTTTATATCTTTATGTTTGAAGCCTGAAATGTGGCAAAAGGTTGCAAAGTTCAAGGGGGCCGAATACTTTCGCAAGGTTCTGTACATGATATGTGCAAATACTACTACATATTCATTCATCTGTTGCTACAGTATCAATAAATGCCCACTGTCAAACCATAGCTGTTTAAATACTTTGGGATTATGGCAATGATTTGACAAACGTCCCCAGAGTCAGATGAACTTGTGGATATCATTTGTATGGCTCTGCGTCCAGTATGAAGGAAGTTAGAGGTAGTTTCAAATGCAGCAATTGTGCTCAACTTCCTTCAAACTGCACGCAGAGACATAAAAATGGTCTCCACAAGTTCATCTGACTCTGGGGAAGTAGAAAAAGGGCTTCATTGTGAAAATCCTGAAGTATCCCTTTATAGTCCTTTTGTTCACCTGACCTAGAATTCCTTACAATTAAATTCCGACCACATTATCTACCAAGATAATTATTTGCGATCATAATTACAGTCGTGTAAATCCCGCCCCAATCAGACACATCGACGGCCCTGAAAGAACTTAATTTGACTCGATGCAAACTGGAAACCACATATCCTAAGGCATCATTTATTGTAGGTAGGGATTTTAACAAGGCTATTCGGAAAACAAGGCTCCCTAAATTTTATCAGCATATCGAATGCGCGACCCAGGCTGGCAAAACCCTGGATCATTGTTATTCTAACTTCCGCGACGCATATAAAGCCCTCCCCCACCCTCCTTTTGGAAAATCTGACCACGACTCCATTTTGTTGCTCCCAGCTCATAGACAGAAACTAAAACAGGAAGCACCCGTGCTCAGGTCTGTTGGGCCGACCAATCGGATTCCACGCTTCAAGATTGCTTCGATCACGTGGACTGGGATATGTTCTGCATAGTGTCGGACAATAACATTGATGAATACGCTGATTCGGTGAGCGAGTGATGTTGTACCCACAGCGTCTATTAAAACATTCCCCAACCAGAAACCGTGGATTGATGGCAGCATTTGCGCAGAACTGAAAGCGCGAACCACTGCTTTTAATCAGGGCAAGGTGACCGGAAACATGACCGAATACAAACAGTGTAGCTATTCCCTCCGAAAGGCAATCAAACAAGCTAAGCGTCAGTAGAGACAAAGTAGTCATCTCTCTTTTGTGAGATGGTTCCATCTTTGGAAAGTTACCAACTTGTCAGAGTTTGCTACAGAGTTAGAACTGAAAAGGATATTTGAACTCCTAAATACCAAATTAAAATGTCATCACATAAAAAAAATTGACATTTGTAATATAAGCCAACGTCTCTCTTGCAGGAGCGTTGGAATATAAAATGTGATTCAAAATTATGCTTGGATAAAGGTCAGAAGAGCAAACAATCAGTGTGGGCAAGGTTCCAGACGTCAACCTTTTAGTAGCATTTTGCAACCCTTTCACTTGGCTGTGCGAGTTAAACCTTCAATTGGTCGCAGAGGTGCACATTCTACCTGGTCACCCGAATCAAAACATCCTCCTTCGGGCCTCCCAAAGGTGGCGCAGTGGTTAAGGGTGCTGTACTGCAGCGGCAGCTGTGCCACCAGAGACTCTGGGTTCGCGGCCAGGCTTTGTCGTAACCGGCCGCGACCGGGAGGTCCGTGGGGCGACGCACAATTGGCCTAGCATCGTCCGGGTTAGGCCGGTAGGGAAATCCCTGTCTCAATCGCGCACCAGCGACTCCTGTGGCGGGCCGGGCGCAGTGCGCGCTAACCAAGGTTGCCAAGTGCACGGTGTTTCCTCCGACACATTGGTGCGGCTGGCTTCCGGGTTGGATGGCGCTGTGTTAGGAAGCAGTGCGGCTTGGTTGGGTTGTGTATCGGAGGACGCATGACTTTCAACCTTCGTCTCTCCCGAGCCCGTACAGGAGTTGCAGCGATGAGACAAAATAGTAGCTACTAAACAATTGGATATCACGAAATTGGGGAGAAAAAGGGGTCAAATAATTTTTTTTATATATATATATTTTTTTTATCCTCTTTCTTAGGCAGATAAAACATTTGTTCAACAGTAAATTGCATTATCCTCATGTCATTTCAACGTGGATAATTGGGTAATATTTGGTTGAGACATTGATCAATGACATTACAACCTATGTTCACCCACTCAAAAAGACAGCCAAAAGTTTGTGGAATTTACAATGTGTTGTCACTATGCTTTCAAACATCTAAAAGCACAACCAATTTGCAATGGCAAAACAATGTGTGATTTTTGGCTTAGTTGTCACCCGAATGTCTATCACTGCACTTTCAACCACTTAAAAGCAGATTATTGCAGCAATTGTGAAGATCTCCACAGACCTGCGACGATCTATGCATGCTATTGTGAACATGCACACTTTATATGATTAGATAAGACATGTATAGTTACAGTAACCTCTAAATGTGGCTATGGATGTGTTACTCATTTTAAGGTTGAATGTTACATTAGTTTGTAAAATACCTGAACTTTAGGCTATTTACTGTACTACAAAAGTAATATTGAATTGTGTTTGGTTGACTACTCAACCAAATAACAACATTTGAAGGAGATTTATGTTCTGCTCTAATAGTTCCATCTGTGCCACTGACTTAGTCTGGCTTTAATTCCAGTTTGTCTACATAATAATTAATAATTTATATGTTGGATTCACGTATCCATCTCAACCAAAATCCAAATGAAAGAATAGGCCTAAATCAAACTTTAAATACACTTAAAATAATGTTTGATTTGATTTAGTCCTGTTCTTTAACTTAGATTTTTGATTGAGAATGATATGTGAATCCAACATACTGTAGCAATGATTAATTTGCAGTCAAACTGGAATTAAAGCCAGACTAAGTCAGTGGCACAGATGGAATTATCCAAGCAATTATCCTTCAAAATGTTGATATTTGGTTGTGTTGACAAACACAATTAGCATTACATTTGAAATCAACCGGAGCTAGGCCCCCTAGGGCTATTGTATTGTCTATTGTTTTTATTTATTCTGGGTTAACTGAAACAATAGCTCTTAATTACTACAAATGCTATATAGGCCTAAATACATTTGACATATGAGTGGTAAAGTATGGTCACATTTCATTTGGAATCAATAGCAACAGTGACTATTTAGTTTTTTTAAAACTAATCATTCTCACGATAGCATATTGATAATATCAGTGACATATCATAGCTAAGCAAGGCTGGGTTTGATTAAAATGGTATAAGGCACTGCTCTGTAGTGCTTGAGGTGTCACTACAGACCCGGGTTCGATCCCAGGCTGTGTCACAACCGGCTGTGACCGGGAGTGCAATAGGACAGTGCACAATTGGCCCAGCATCGTCCGGGTTAGGGGAGGGTTTGGCCGGGGGGTCTTTACTTGGCTCATTGCGCTCTAGCAACTCCCTGTGGCAGGCCAGGCGCCTGCAGGCTGACCTCGTCATTAGTTGAACGGTATTTCCTCCGATACATTGGGTTAAGCGGGCTGGTGTTAAGCTTTTGGGTTAAGCGTGCGGGTGTTAAGAAGCGCGGTTTGGCGGGTCATGTTTCGGAGGACGCATTACTCAACCTTCGCCTCTCCCAAGCCCGTTGTGGAGTTGCAGCTATGAGACAAGATCGAAATTGGGGAGGGAAAAAAAATACCTGGATGGGACACCAAAGGGTAGCTGTTGATAGATCAATTCTGACACTGTATATGTTGTATATCAGATGTTGCTTTAAAAAGGTACAAATTCAAAATATTTTATACAAAGTTTCTCTGTTGAAATTTGGTTACCATGATGACATAATCCTGTGGTTGAAATTTCACCATCAAAACAACAGTTGATTACTTTTTTCAAATCCAATGTATTTTCCAAGTCAAAATACAAATTACACTGAAACAACATTGACTCATCCAGTTTTGCCCAGTGGGAAGTGTCTGCCCTGCCACTGTGCCTGCCTGTGTTGCTGGGGCTGACTGCTGTAATGAGGGAGCCTCTCACACTAAATCAAATCGTATCGGTCTCTCGCGCACACACACACACACACACACACACACACACACACACACACACACACACACACACACACACACACACACACACACACACACACACACACACACACACACACACGTGTTTAGCAGATGTTATTGCGGGTGTAGTGAAATACTTGTGTTTATAGCACCGACAGTGCAGTAATGTCTAACAAGTAATATCTAACAATTTCACAACATATCCCCAATACACACAAACCTAAGTAAAGGAATGGAATTAAGAATATAAATATATGGACGAGCAATGTCAGAGCGGCATAGATTAAGATACAGTAGAATAGTATAAAATACAGGATATACATGAGATGAGTAATGCAAGATATGTATACATTATTAAAGTGATTAGTGTTCCATTTATCTCCCCTCTGCTGTGCACCTCGTGATTGAATAACTTTCCAAAATGTAATTGCAGGGGTAAAAGAGAGGATGGTCTCAGCATTCTGTAGGTATAATTTTAATTGAATTTATTTTGCTGATAGATTAATACATGGCTACTGTCAGTTGGTGTTATAGACTTAGTGATCTTGTTAAAGTGTTTTGAGTTGGTGAATTAGCACCAATTGAAATGGGCCTATATACACTGCTCAAAAAAATTAAGGGAACACTAAAATAGCACATCCTAGATCTGAATGAGTGAAATATTGTTATTAAATACTTTTTTCTTTACATAGTTGAATGTGCTGACAACAAAATCACACAAAAATTATCAATGGAAATCAAATGTATCAACCCATGGAGGTCTGGATTTGGAGTCACACTCAAAATTAAAGTGGAAAACCACGCTACAGGCTGATCCAACTTTGATGTAATGTCCTTAAAACAAGTCAAAATGAGGCTCAGTAGTGTGTGTGGCCTCGCCTGTATGACCTCCCTACAACGCCTGGGAATGCTCCTGATGAGGTGGCGGATGGTCTCCTGAGGGATCTCCTTCCAGTCCTGGACTAAAGCAGCCGCCAACTCCTGGACAGTCTGTTGGTGGATGGAGCGAGACATCATGTCCCAGATGTGCTCAATTGGATTCAGGTCTGGGGAACGGGTGGGCCAGTCCATAGCATCAATGCCTTCCTCTTGCAGGAACTGCTGACACACTCCAGCCACATGAGGTCTAGCATTGTCTGGCATTAGGAGGAACCCAGGGCCAACCGCACCAGCATATGGTCTCACAAGGGGTCTGAGGATATCATCTCGGTACCTAATGGCAGTCAGGCTACCTCTGGCGAGCACATGGAGGGCTGTGCCACCCCCCCCAAAGAAATGCCACCCCACACCATGACTGACCCATCGCCTGCTGGAGGATGTTGCAGGCAGCAGAACGTTCTCCAAGGCGTCTCCAGACTCTGTCACGTCTGTCACGTGCTCAGTGTGAACCTGCTTTCATCTGTGAAGAGCACAGGGCGCCAGTGGCGAATTTGCCAATCTTGGTGTTCTCTGGCAAATGCCAAACGTCCTGCACGGTGTTGGGCTGTAAGCACAACCCCCACCTGTGGACATCGGGCCCTCATACCACCCTCATGGAGTCTGTTTCTGACCGTTTGAGCAGACACATGCACATTTGTGGCCTGCTGGAGGTCATTTTGCAGGGCTCTGGCAGTGCTCCTCCTTGCACAAAGGCGGAGGTAGCGGTCCTGCTGCTGGGTTGTTGCCCGCCTACGGCCTCCTCCACGTCTCCTGATGTACTGGCCTGTCTCCTGGTAGCGCCTCCATGCTCTGGACACTACGCTGACAGACACAGCAAACCTTCTTGCCACAGCTCGCATTGATGTGCCACCCTGGATGAGCTGCACTACCTGAGCCACTTGTGTGGGTTGAAGACTCCGTCTCATGCTACCATTAGAGTGAAAGCACCGCCAGCATTCAAAATTGACCAAAACATCAGCCAGGAAGCATAGGAACTGAGAAGTGGTCTGTGGTCTCCACCTGCAGAACCACTCCTTTATTGGGGGTGTCTTGCTAATTGCCTATCATTTCCACCTGTTGTCTATTCCATTTGCACAACAGCATGTGAAATGTATTGTCAATCAGTGTTGCTTCCTAAGTGGACAGTTTGATTTCACAGAAGTGTGATTGACTTGGAGTTACATTGTGTTGTTTAAGTGTTCCCTTTATTTTTTTGAGCAGTGTATAATATTACCGCACAGTCAGATGAAACCAAATTCATCTCTATTGAACAAAAATCACTAGATTAGGTTGCAAATCAAAATATTCAGAATCTTACATTCCTGGATGGACATGTTAGATGGTATTAACATCTCAGTAGTCCATTACTCATCTCAATGAAGTGTTGTGAAAGACTTTAAGATGATGACTCAAATGTATTCTATTGTTTGACTCTGCAAAACCTTTTTTGGGCATGCCACCTAATCATAGCCTGGTGCCACCAATTGAAAAAGGTAGTGTTACTACAAATACATACCTTATGTCCGATTTTGTCTATTGTCTGAGATCAATCCAAATTTGCAAATGGCCACATGATAGCCTTAAGAACGATGACCCTCCCCAGAGCTTCTGGGAGCACAAATGATCTCCTGAACACACATGTGCAGCTTACTGTGTAGTACAGGATTCGTCAACAGGGACTTCATTGGCAAGCAGACCAACTGACTGGAACTGCTGGCATAGGCCTATATTGACACTATTCAGAGCATTTACAAACACACCGAAAAATGATCACCTCCATGTACCCAAGGGTGTTGCAAATTAAGCCAATAGTCAGAATGCTTGAGGTAGAATCACGTTGTTCTCTGCCCATAAAACTAGAGATAATAACATGAGAAGATGTAATACACAACTCCAGGGGACTATAAACATTGTGCTGTTTCTCAATGAGGGACACGAAACAGGACAAAAAAATTGAATTTGGGGAAAAAGCCTGTTGACATGTAGGTTATAGGCCTAATAGAAAGTGTCCTCTGAGGTGGCCACAATAACAAGAGTTCCATTGGAATAAGCATGACTGTGTATGGCAGAAGAAATACAACAGTAAGGTCGCTGAACAAACTTATTGATTTAAAATAAAATGGGATGTAGTTTCCAAATCAATTGTGTACTAGGCTCTTGGGTGTTGTCCAACCTTTTGTTCATGAAACAATCCAAAGCCTTGGCATTTCACGGCATTCTCATTTCATTACACTGTTCTGTCTCATAAACAAAATGTCACTTGTCCCATCCTGAACTATATATAAAAAGTTGACACACCTACGCATTCAATGTTTTTCTTTATTTTTTCTATTTTTGACATTGTAGAATTATAGTGAAGACATCAAAACTATGAAATAATATATGGAATCATGTAGTAACCAAAACATTTTAAACAAATCAAAATATATTTTATATTTGAGATTCTTCAATGTAGCCACCTTGGTAACAGCTTTGCACCCTCTTGGCATTCTCTCAACCAGCTTCATGAGGTAGTTACCTGGAATATATTTCCATTAACAGGTGTGCCTTGTTAAAAGTTCATTTATATAATTTTTTTCCTTCTTTTTTGTGTTTTAGCCAATCGGTTGTGTTGTGACAAGGCAGAGTTGGTTGGTATACAGTAGATAGCCCTATTTGGTAAAAGGCCAAGTCCATATTATAGCAAGAACAGCTCAAATAAGCAAATAGAAATGACAGTCCATCATTACTTTAAAACATTAAGGTCAGTCAATACGGAACATAACAAAAACTTTTAAAGTTTCTTCAAGCGCCATGATGAAACTCGCTCTCATGAGGACAGCCACAGGAAAGGAAGACCCAGAGTTACCTCTGCTGCAGAGGATACGTTCATTAGAGTTACCAGCCCATATAAATACTTCACAGAATTCAAGTGACAGACATTTCAACAGCAACTGCCGAAGATAAGTTCATTAGAGTTACCAGACTCAGAAATTCTTTCCCAAATAAATGCATCACAGAGTTCAAGTAACAGACACCTCTCACCATCAACTGTTCAGAGGAGACAGCGTGAATCAGGACTTCATGGACTAATTGCTGCAAATAAACCACTAATAAAAGGACACCAATAAGTAGAAGAGATGCTTGGGCCGAGAAACACGAGCAATGGACATTAGAACCGACGGAAATCTGTCCTTTGGTCTGATGAGTCCAAATTTGAGATTTTTTAGATCCAACCGCCGTGTCTTTGTGAGACGCAGAGTAGGTGAACGGATGATCTTCGGATGTGTGGTTCCCCCCGTGAAGCATGGAGAAGGTGTAATGGTGTGTGGGTGCTTTGCTGGTGACACTGTCAGTGATTTAATTTAGAATTCAAGGCACACTTAACCAGCATGGCCACCACAGCATTCTGCAGCGATTCATCCCATCTGGTCTGCACTTAGTGGGACTATCTTTTGTTTTTCAACAGGACAATCACCCAACACACCTCCAGGCTGTGTAAGGGCTATTTGATGAAGAAGGAGAGTGATGGAGTGCTGCATCAGATGACCTGGCCTCCACAATCATCCAACCTCAAACCAATTGAGATGGTTTGGGATGAGATTTTTATTTATTTTATTATTTCACCTTTATTTATCCAGGTAGGCCAGTTGAGAACAAGTTCGACCTGGCCAAGATAAAGCAAAGCAGTGCAACACAAACAGAGTTACACATGGGATAAACAAACGTACAGTCAATAACACAATAGAAAAATCTATGTACAGTGTGATCAAATGTAGTAAGATTAGGGAGGTAAGGCAATAAATAGGCCACAGAGACAAAATAATGACAATTTAGAATTAACACTGGAGTGATAGTGATGTACAAGTTGAGATAATGGGGTGCAAAAGAAAAAAAAAATATATATAATTTGGGGATGAGGTAGTTGGGTGTTGGACCGCAGAGGGAAGGAAAAGCAGCCAACAAGTGCTCAAGCATATGTGGGACCTCCTTCAAGACTGTTGGAAAAGCATTCCAGGTTAAGCTGGTTGAGAAAATGCCAAGAGTGTGAAAAGCTGTCATCAAGGCAAAGGATGGCTACTGTCATGACACTCCTGGTCGAGGATCCAAGGCCTCAGATCAGCTTGGCAAATGGCTGACCGATATCCAGACCCCCCTCTCTCCTACAGGAGAAGAGATGGGAGGGGGCTGGGACGGGTTTTATGACACCTTCACACTGCCGTAAATCAAGTGAGACAGAACTCTCCCTTTGGTCTCTAGTATCAAGATTGGAATGGCTTTGTTACAAAACCTCTAACGTAAAAAAAAAGTGAATATTGGAACAATATTTGAGTAGGTGTGTCAACTTTTGACTGGTACTGTATAAATACTTGTCACTCCAAGCAATGCCAAGCATGTCAGCATAAGCAACAACTATTAGTTGTTATCAACCTCATTGAACCTACCAAGAGCTTTATTGGGATCATCATGTCCTGCCACATTGACAGCCAAAAATCTCTAGGGCCCAGCTACCATAGTGTCCCTTCCAGATCTGGACTCTAAACCTTGGTAGCAACACAACACACCATGGGGGATCTCATCGGGCCAGCTCTGCCCTCAGGGTTTTGGAGAGTCTACAACTCTCCTCACAGCATCTCTAATTAGCTGTCAGAAAGCCCCACTGAACTGTCCATTCACTTTTTTGTCAGCGGAGGGTGGAGAGGTAGCAAGTTACATAAGCCCCTGGGAAGCGCTGCATGTCAGGGAGAGGGAAATTGACAAGGGAAGGCTAGACGACAAAGACCACAGAAGTGTGCCTGTGGTCTTTGTCGTTTTTTGTTTGTTTGTGTAATAATCGGGTGCCAGAGGATTAGACGTGGAAATGAGGATGCGTTAGACACCTCGGAAAGGTGTTCCTGTAGCATTGGCTTCCCACCTTGGCGGTCATGCAGGCTTGGAGACAAAACATTTGTGGGGAGACTTGCCATCATGGGCCAAACACCAAGACAGTCGTGAAGAGGGCATGACAACGCCTATTCCCCCTCGGGAGACTGAAAAGATTTGGCATGGGTCCCCAGATCCTCAAAAAGTTGCATCATCGAGAGCATCCTAACCAATTGCTTCACCAATTGGTATGCAGCTGCTCGACATCCAACCATAAGGTGTTACAGAGAGTACTGCATACGGCCCAGTACATCACTGGGGCAAAGCTTTGTGCCATCCAGGACCTCTAAATTAGGAGGTGTCAGAGGAAGACTCCAGTCACCCAAGTCATAGACTATACTCTCTGCTACCGCACAGCAAGCGGTACAGGAGCGACATATCTAGGTCCAAAAGGCTCCTTAGTAGCTTCTACCCCCAAGCCATAAGACTGTTGACCAATTAATCAAATGGCCACCTGGACTTTTTGCATTGACAACCCCCCCACTGTTTATTATCTATGCATAGTCACTTTACCCCTACCTACATCAAAATAAAATCAGATTTTATGTCACATGCGCCGAATACAACAGGTGTTACCGTGAAATGCTTACGTACATGTACAAATTACCTCAACTAACCTGTACCCCCGCACATTGACTCGGTACGTACTGGTACCCCGTATATAACCTCGTTATTGTTATTTTATTATGTTACTTTTTTTTCTTCTCAACTTTTGTTTATTTCGTAAATATTTTCTTAACTGCATTGCTGGTTAAGGGCTTGTAAGTAAGCATTTCAAGGTCTACACCTCTTGTATTCGACGCATGTGACAAATACGATTTTGATTTGAGGCTTATGGTTTCTCTCTGGTTACTGTGAGGATTGTCGAGAGACAGAGGAAAGGCGCTTATAAAATGTATGCCTTTTACCTTCCCTGCCATTATCATACATGTTTAATCAACTCTTCAATATTATTATATTAATCATGGTAGCTAAATGACATGTTTCTATTGAGTTAAATAAACATGAAAATTAATAGAGAGAGAGCAAGTAAGAGAGATTAAATACAGAAAAAAAGAATGAGATGAGGGATGAAGCAGTCAGCCCCCTCATGGACTTTCAGTGAAAGAGCCAACGTTTTGAGGGAAGAGGAGAAGGCAAGCCTTTTGGGAGAGGGAGTTTGATTCATATCCTCGTGGACAATAGTTACTCTCTCCTCCATTAGACAGGGAGCAATACTGTGGCCAACTCACAGTCCACTGCAAAGAAACAATTTGACAAGTAAGGCAACAGAAATAATTCCTTAGCACAAACAGTATCACATTGGCACCAACATGTGTGAGGACCCTGTGTGCTTTATAGTAACTAATTAAAAAAATAAAATGCAATAAGGTATTCTAAGAATGTGGGTTCAGTGATAAGTAACAACTTCTCATAAAACTGTGTGTGGTCCTGTCAATCCATTCTTCAGTATACCGCTACGCACATTCTGTGGTATAAGCCTTCCCACTAGCTTGATCCTCTTCATTCAAATTGACTTTTTGCATTGGACTTTTTCGTTAGTGATCTATGGCCCTGATCTCTGGTCCTCTGAGATATGCCAATTGGAGGTCTGACGAGGCAAGGTAACTAAGGCGTTTTGAAGTGGTTTCTAATACACTGGTATACACTAGTCCACTGCTACTACTGCTATACACTAGTCCAATGCTTGTTTTTTGATTCTGGACTGGTTCGTCATGAGAGAGATACCTGAGACAAGAGTCAGAGAGATACTGAGATGGCTAGTTGGCATGTGACTGCTTCATTCCCACTACAACCAGTCAAGTATGCAAACAAGGAGGAGACAGATTCAGTAAAGCTGGTTTGTTCAGTTCAGGTAAACGTATCATACCTGAAATCCCTCCAGGAATGATACAACATGTTCCGTTCCGGAAATAAAGCTGATCCACATCTGTGTCCTTTGAGGCTTTTTATTGATATCATTGGACATGACAATTATTTGAGCAACAATTATGTGGGTGTGTCAGTTTCTCTGGTGCCAAGACCTTGATTCCATATAATGAGGATCTGGAATCTCTCTGGAGACCAGACATGGGGACACATTGAGTAATTCTGCCCGGGGGAGGTAGTGAGGGGTGGGTAGCGATGGATAGCAGTAGCACTTGCTAAGGATAGACAGACACAGACCAAACTTCAAGCTATGCTCATGGTGCAGTATGGGTGACATTATGAGATTGAGCAAAATGTTGATTTTGTGGCCAATTAATCATTTATTTGCCGATTTCAATCGACAGTTATTGTCTTGCTTGAAGATCCACTTGTGGCCAAGTTTTCAGCCTCCTGGCAGAGGCAACCAGGTTTTGGCAAAAATATTCTGGTACTGGGTAAAGTTCATAATGCCGTTGACCTTAACAAGGTCCCCAGGACCAGTGGAAGGAAAATAGCCCTACTTTTACAGGTCATGTCTATAGGGTTCTTTTCTGCTCATGCACAACAACAAACCCACCAATATAGAATATACACCGGTATTGATGCACAGACCGGTTTGAATATTTACTTCACCTTACATAATGGTATTTCAATGTTTGGATTGTTTGTTAAAATGTAATAACTCAGTAATTAATCAATTGAAAATTCATGGTCATAGATGATAATAATTAATCAGATGAAGGAAAAAGTCAAGAGATCTGAATAATCTCAGAATGCACTCCGTGTGTGCCATTCAGAGGGTGAATGAGCAAGACAAAGGGGTATGGTGGTAGGCGCCAGGTGCACCGGTTGTGTCAAAAACTCTGCTGAGTTTTTCACGCTCAACAGAATGGTCCACCACCCAAAGGACATCCAGCCAACATGGCACAACTGTGGGAGATATCCCATGAGACAGCATCCCTGTGGAACGCTTTTGACACCTTGTAGAGTCCATGCCCCGACGAATTGAGGCTGCTCGGAGGGGAAAAGGGGGTGCAACTCAACATTAGGAATGTTTTCCTAATGTTTTGTACACTCAGAGTGTCTAATTTTATTTGTAGGAATACTTGGGAACAGATTTCCTAAATTAATTTGCTGAATTCCTGGTTATTTTTTTTTATAGTATTTGTTAACCAAAAACTAACATCAAAATGACTGCACCTCCAATGCCACATCTGTCAAACTACTCAAGTTTGCTGATGATCCTACCCTGGTCAGTCTCATCTCCAATGGTGACGAAACCAAGAACAGTGGAGAGGTTGACCGCCTGGTGCAGTCGCAACAACCTGAACTCAACACAGTCAAAACTGTGGAGATGTCCTGCCTCTGCTAAATGAATATAGGGTAAACACAGAGGTCATAAGCTCTGGCAGGTAGGAGCATTGGGCCAATAACTGACAAGTTGCTGTATCGAATCCCCGAGCTAACAAGGTAAAAAATATGTCGTTCTGCCCCTGAGCAAGGCAGTTAACCCACTGTTCCCCGGGCGCCGATGACGTGGATGTCGATTACAGCAGACTCCCCTAAAGCAGACCCCCCCCCCCCCCCATGAACACACCATCTTTCAAAGCCTCCCTTCTGGCAGACGGTTTAGGTCATGACCAAAACTACCCAACACCTGAACATTTTCCTTCCCCTGTGCTATGGCCCTCATTATGCAGCCATCGGGCTCATAGGGATTAAGTGACTTTGCATTGGGCCCGAACACTGCACCTTGTCATCAATTACCTCTAATACACCTCTGTACAACACTGTATACGAACTGTCTATATTTGTCACGGCAGCATCCCTCCCTCCTCATACATAAAATAGATATATCCCCTCTATAAATGGTATATTCCCACTGTAATTAGCCTATACTCCAGAGTTTCATATTTTATGCTTACTGTTCTGATATTGTATATTCCGTATGATATCTATGTTGACTTGTGTCTGCATTCTGTTTGTATATTGATTTGGCAAATTTTTCCTTATATTATTGAACATAAACTCTATGGGCATATCAAAAGTTCCAAAGTGGGATATCTGCTAGTTTTAAAGTTATGGCCCATTTTATACAGATAAATTGGCATAATAGGCAATGTAACCCATTACAGCCCTTTTTATTTGTATTGTTGCACATCCTGCAAATCACCAGCTGAGGTTGACCATTTTGAATCCATTTTCACATTCACTCGGTTGGTAATGCTTACAAATTGGATCATAACTCTAAAAGTAGCAGAGATCCCACTATGTAACTTTAATATGCCTGTAGAGCAGGGCTCTTACAACCCTGGTCCTGGAGGTGTTCACTCCAACCCTAATCTAGCACGCCTGATTCTAATAATTAGCTGGTTGATAAGCTGAATCAGGTTAGTGACAACTGGGGTTGAAACAGAAACCTACAGGAGGGTAGCTCTCCAGGAACAGGTTTGGAGAGCCCTGCAGTGGAGTATATTATGTTAAACAACAAAATTGTTTTTTTTTTCAATATACATTTTTAGATTTTTCAATATTCATAAACGAATGCAAGAAAATTGCTATTGAAATCAAAATACTGCTCATATTACAGAGCAAGTGGTAAAGCGTCACACCAAATGTAGCTTTGTAGCACCTACAGATAAAACATAATGGAGTCTTAAAGGGGTCCTGGTTAAGGCCAAAATGTAATAAATATGCCAAACATAACTAATTGTTTCTCCATTATGCTTTTACATACAAATGTCAAATGTATGTCTCAACAATCCTTCCTCCAAATTGACTATTATTTGGATTAAATGTCACCCTGGTTTCGTGAGGAATCACTCATGAGCGCTGTGAAAGGCATTTTTTTTGGCCTCAGTGTGCAAATCAGCCCTGTTCTTGGTAAGCAGGGTGGGCTTTTTTCCCTTTTCTACGTCAAGCCTCAGCCCAGGGTCAAATAGCGAAGTGTGCTACTACTGTCAGTGTTGCGGGGCAAAGGGAATGCTGAATGAATATTTCACATTGATAAAATGCACACAGTAGCCAATATAAACCACAACGACACCCATACATAAAGTCTTACACAAATGTAAGCAAAGACATACAGTATAAGGTGTACCAGTCTCGCAAAGTTATGTTTCACTGTGTGCCTCTCTCTCTCTCTCACACACACACACACACACACACACACACACACACACACACACACACACACACACACACACACACACACACACACACACACACACACACACACACACACACACACACACACACACACACACACACACACACACACACACACACACACACACACACTCTTTTTTTTATGTCCCAAGTTCTGTGAGAACAGGAATGTAAGCAAACCTAGGATAGACTAGGACCATGTGACCAAGATATGAAATCCATGTCCAATAATGTGATGGCAGGTGCATATCAGGATTACATGTATAGAAAATAAACAGTTGCTGCCTGGCTCCAAGAAGAATCTCGGTACCTGTGAGTGAATTCTTAAAAATAGCTTCTGGGCTTAGTCGAGCGCTTGGGCACAGTGACAAACCAGTCCAAATAAAGTGAAGGACCCATTTGACATATCAAATATACTTAATTTGTCTGCAAATAGTTTCCATTTGTTTTAAGCTCCCAAGAAAATTTAAATAACCAGTAATGGAGATTACAAAGGGATTACAAAAGATTACAAAAAAACTGTAATCCGTTACCAGCAAAAATATTGTAATCAGATGAGATACTTTTGAAAAACTAGATGATTGATACAAGGATTACTTTTAAATTCAGAAAGGATGTTTGCAAAAAAAAAAAAGATCTGACACTTCTGTTTTCTCAATGACATTCAAATCAGCATTGAAAAAAGGCGCAAGTTTAATAATGTTCCACCTGAGCGTGACCACTATGTTGACACACCAAATGTGTTTGATGGATCACGGGAAAAGAGCAGGAATAAGCTTTTGTAGGCTTTCAGTCCAAGCTATGTCTTCCAATGGTGTGACTGCTGTCGGCATCCAAAGATTATCCTACTTGAATAAATGCTTGAAGGTAAGTACAAGAGCAGTGGTGTAGTCTACAACAATACGGATATCACTTATTTTTTAGATCTACATAGCGCATCGATGTGAATCACACTGCTGCTCTCATTTAGCTTTTTGCGCCTTACGGATTGTGGTGGTTGGGGATGGCTGTTCAGAAATCTAAATGTGTATTTGAACCCAATAATGGTTGAATTCAAGAAGTTTAAGTTGCCTATCAATCATAGCTTTTGAAAACCAGTAGACAGACAGTGAAAAATGCACTCTTGCAACAGCTACATTAGTGCGGATCCCAGCCTACGGTACAAAAGTAGGGCTTTTATTGCTCAATCTAATTCATGCTGATAAAAATAAAACAAAAAAAGGCCTAATGAACACATGCTCAAAATCGCCACGTTTGATAGACTTCAAGGGGCAATATGTAGTTGCTACATCAATTTTTGTACTTAAATATTAATGTAAAGATATAATTTAATCATATTATTACATGTAGTAGAAAGCAGTGGGTTAGAAGAAGCCTACATAACCAACTCATAAAGTAAAATGTAACATCCATATATGGCCAGCTATCTAAACTTTAACATTGATATATCCTGCAAAAAATGTCATTCAATTGGTAACATACATTTTTGTCTTCTTCTAATGCCTCTTAAGTGGAAAGTAATCTAAAAGTACTGAGTTACTGAGTTTGGGTAATCCAAAAGTTACTGATTACAATTTTGGACAGGTAACTAGTAACTAATGGATTACATTTAGAAAGTAACCTACTCAACCCTGAAAATAACGAATGTACGCCACTAATATTTACCATAATGAACATCCATCATTCATAACATTTCTGTGGGGCAAAGAATGGAGTGGACACCTGGGGTGTGTTCAGGTTAATTTAACGTTTGCTACGTTGCGTGACGTTATGTACTAAAATACACTTTTCCCCAAAACCTTATTTAAACTTCTTGATTAGACTTTGAGGTACATTTGGTCAGTTTGGTGGGTGTGGTTTGAAGCAATGAGCGACGTCTTTAAAAAGGTAGCGGAGAGTTCCCCAACCCCTCACTGTTTTTCAACAGCACCGTTTCCTTTAATTGAACGTTTTTCGTATTGAATGCAGCCCAGCACTGAGCCCTGTCACAACAAATGAATAACTTAATGGCTACTTTTATTCATTAATTTATGAAAACGCTCTAGAGATGAGGTTCCTCTGACATGTTACTTGCCTACATAAACATTTGCTTCAAGTTTAAAACGTTTTCATGTCGTCTGGCTCTGGCTTGCAATGGGGCGCTAAACTGAAAAGAAAACAGGTGCATTAAGTGGCTATTTAAAAAGTGTTCTCGCTGTGGCTGGGCGTTTGCGCTCACTCACCTTTTGTTGCCTGCGTGCCATATCCGTGGGTTGTTTGGCATTGAAAGGGTACGCTATACATCTCAACACAAATACATACATCTGTAGTTTACTTTTCCTCTCCGCTTCCTCTTTCTGAAGTCTTTCCTGTTCATTTTTCACCTGGTCTTCGACAGGAGACTTTTCGGCTTGTGCTTGGTCCGCAGGTGGTCGTTTCTTATGTTTACCTCCTTGACCCGAGGAAGTCGGGGGGTCTTTTGGAACTTGAGTGTCCTCGTTAATTTCTCCCCCCGAGTCTTCGCTGGAGGATGGGTCTAACATGTTTCGCACCAACACAGGTAAACTCCTGAACGCTTCCCTTGAATTGTCTAAACTCCTCGGTGTTTATTGGAGCTGTGACGACTCTTGAGTGAAATGTTTCTTGACATAAATGCGAGGGTGGAGTTTTGAGGAACGTGAGTCGGTGGATTTAGTTTAACGTTAGTCATCTCAGAGAGGAAGAGGCGAGAGGGTTTACTGCGACCAAAATCTGTCCACGAAAATAAGACGATTCATTTTTCTGTAGAGGTCGAATACAAATCATTTATAATTTGCTACTTGAAGCATATTTGATAAAATATGTTTCGTAATGGTTAGGTTGTTACGAATGCACCGATATAAGTGGACTCAAGTGGCAACTTTGGGGGAGGACGACTTTCAGTTGAGCCCATTCACACGTATCTGTCCTCTCATTGGCTAGAAAGGGTCCACCTGATCTCGCCTCCTACCGTCTGCCTTCCATCTTTCGGACATGTATTTCAATTGGTCACTCGACTATTTTATCAATATAATAGATAATCCTCTCCTTTGTAACGACTGCGCGAACTGTGTTGCTGCCGGTACAGTCCGAGGGAGGCAATACAGGTGGACAACCTGTAGCATGGGCAACATGTGTGCTGTACCTTGCCTCTCAAAGGGGCAACTATGGTACTTTCACTTATACCATGGTATAGTCTGAATCATGGAAATGTACCATGGTTTTAGCTTTTAAGTTGTGTATTTATATATATTGTGTGTGTGGACACATCTTTAAATTAGTGGATTTGGCTATTTCAGCCACCTGTTGCTGACAGGTGTATAAAATCAAGCACACAGCCATGCAATCTCCATAGACAAACATTTGCAGTAGACTGGCCTTGCCTTACATAAGAGCTCATTGACTAACAACATGGCACGTCATAGGATGCCATCTTTCCAACAAGTCAGTTTGTGAAATGTATGCCCTGCTTGAGCTGCCCCAGACAATGGTAAGTGCTTTTATTGGGAAGGCGCAACAACGGCTGAAGTGGTAGGCCACAAAAGCTTCAGCACTCGAACCACTGAGTGCTGAAGAGCATAAAAATCGCCTGTGCTCTGTTGCAACACTCACTACCAAGTTCCAAACTGCCTCTGGAAGAAACGTCAGCACAAGAACTGTTAGTCGAATTGGAATGCCAACTGAGAGCCAGACCTAATTGCCCAACATTAGTGCCCGACCTCACTAATGCGCTTGTGGCTGAATGGAAGCAAGTCCCCGCAGCAATGTCCCCACATCTAGTGGAAAGCCTTTCCAAAAGAGTGGAGGCTGTTATAGCTGCAAAGCGGGGACCAACTCCATATTAATGCCCATGATTTTGGAATGAGATGTCAGATGAGCAGGTGTCCACATACTTTTGGTCATGAAGTTTATGACGGTACTGCCATGCACACCTAAATAATACCATGGTATTGCCTCATTTTTACCATGGTTTCATGGAAATACCAAGGTTTTAACCTGCATTATACATTCTACCATATTATGATAAATGGTACCAAGAATTATAATGGTACTATTTGTATGAATTGTCTGTTAACGGCCGTATAATGCATTAAATAAATACCCGCCAACAAGGTCAAGAGGTCAGATTATTATAGGGAACAAAAATTTAACCGCAAAATTAATCGATTTCACAGCTCCATTTGATTCATTGAACAGATGTGAGTTGAGCAATGTCTACATAAGGGTGCAAATTATACACTCAAAAGCTCTGCCGAATGCATTGAGGCCGATACGTAAAGCTTAAATGAAAATAAGTGATACTAGCAAGAGCATTGTGCAGGTTTCGTTTTTCCTCTTATTATTCAACTGTTACCATGCACCTGTAACAAAGAGAGCTCAGATTTGAGTGCCATTTTGAATCACAGATCATATAAGCAAATCACGCAATTGCAATTAATTCCTTAGGCCGTAATCTATGGATATCACATGACTGGGCATAGGCCCACACACTGGGGAGCCAGGCCCAGCCAATCCGATTTGAGTTTTTCCCCCACAAAAGGGCTTTATTACAGACAGAAATACTCCGCAGTTTCATCAGCTGTCTGGGTGGCTGATCTCCAATCCCGCAGGTGAAGAAGCCGGATGTCAAGATCCTGGGCTTGCGTGGTTACACGTGGTCTCACGCACCATCAACAAAACAAAGGAGATCATGGACTTCAGGAAAGAGCAGAGGGTGCACCCCCCCCCCCCCCCCCCCTATCCACATCGATGGGACAGCAGTGGAGAAGGTGGAAAATGTTAAGTTCCTCAGCGTACATGTCACGGACAAACTGAAATGGTCCATCCACACAGACAGTGTGGTGAAGAAGGCACAAAAGAGCTTCTTCAACCTCAGGAGGCTGAAGAAATGTGGCTTGTCACCTTAAACCCTCAAACCTTTACAGATGCACAATTGAGCCACCTGTCGGGCTGTATCACTGCCTGGTAAGGCAACTGCACCGCCCACAACCGCAGGACTCTCCAGAGGGTGTTGCCGTCTGCTGTTGTTCTGGGATAGATTTGCACTTTTCGCACCAATGATGGCTGCGTGGTCCCATGGTGTTTATACTTGCGTACTATTGTTTGTACAGATGAAAGTGGTACCTTCTAGCGTTTGGAAATTGCTCCCAAGGATGAACCAGACTTGTAGAGCTCTACACATTTTTTTCTGAGGTCTTGGCTGAGTTTGAAGGTAGGCCTTGAAATACATCCACAGGTACACCTCCAATTGACTCAAATGATGTCACTTAGCCTATCAGAAGCTTCTAAAGCCATGACATAAACTTCTGACCCACTGGAATTGTGATATAGTGAAATAATCTGTCTGTAAACAATTGTTGGAAAAATGACTTGTAATGCACAAAGTAGATGTCCTAACCGACTTGCCAAAACTATAGTTTGTTAAACAAGACATTTTATGGAGTGGTTGAAAAATGAGTTTTAATGACTCCAACATAAATGTATGTAAACTTCTGACTTAAACTGTATATACTGTATTCTATCTATTGCATCTTAGCCTATGCCACTCTGTCATTGCTCATCCATATATATTTGTTTGTTTGTACTAGGAATTTGTTGTGGAATGGTTAGATTTTCCTTGTTAGATATTGCTGCACTGCACAAGTATTTCGCTACACTTGCAATAATATCTGCATGTGACCAAAAATATTTGATTTAATTTGTTGTGAGGCCAGTTGGACGTATTGCTGAATATTGACGTATTGAGAAATGTACATTTAATTCTCTGGCAATAGCTCTGGTAGGCATTCCTGCAATCAGCATGTCAATTGCACACTCCCTCAACTTGAGACATCTGTGGCATTGCGTTGTGACAAAAGTGAGCATTTCTGTGGCATTTTATTGTCCCCAGCACAAGGTGCACCTGTGTAATGATGATGCTGTTTAATCAGCTACTTGATATGCCACACCTGTCAATGCTAATAACATAAATGCTCACTAACAGGGATGGTAACAAATATGTGCACAACATTTTAGAGAAATAACATTTTGTGCATATGGGACATTTCTGGGCTCTTTTACACTACCGGTCCAAAGTTTTAAAACACCTACTCATTCCAGGGTTTTTCTTTTACTTTTGACTGTTTTCTACATTGTAGAATAATAGTGAAGACATCAAAACTATGAAATAACACATATGGAATCATGTAGTAACCAAAAATCAAAATATATACACAAATCAAAATATATTTGACATTCTTCAAGTAGCCACCCTTTGCCTTGAAAGCTTTGCACACTCTTGGCATTCTCTCACCCATCTTCATGAGGTAGTCACCTGGAATGCATTTCAATGAACAGGTGTGTCTTAAGTTCATTTGTGGAATTTCTTTGTGTGGTCCTCATGAAAACATGGGATCAACATTTACATGTTGCGTTTTATTTTTGTTGTGTGTGTATGTATGTATGTAAACATCCCTTTTTCAGGACCCTGTCTTTCTAAGATAATTCGTAAAAAACAAAATAACTTCACAGTTCTTCATTGTAAAGGGTTTATACACTGTTTCCCATGCTTGTTCAATGAACCATAAACAATTAATGAACATGCACCTATGGACACTAACAGCTTACAGACGGTAGGCAATTATGGTCACAGTTATGAAAACTTAGGACATTAAAGAGGCCTTTCTACTGACTCTGAAAAACACCAAAAGAAAGATGCCCAGGGTCCCTGCTCATCTGTGTGAATGTGCCTTAGGCATTCTGCAAGGAGGCATGAGGACTGCAGATGTGGCCAGGGCACAATATTTCAATGTCTGTACTGAGGCGCCTAAGACAGCGCTACAGGGAGACAGGACGGACAGCTGATCGTCCTCGCAGTGACAGATCACGTGTAACACCACCTGCACAGGATCGGTACATCCAAACACACCTACGGGACAGGTACAGGATGGCAACAACAACTGCCCGAGTTACACCAGGAACGCTCAATCCCTCCATCAGTGCTCATACTGTCCGCAATAGGCTGGACTGAGGGATTGTAGGCCTGTTGTAAGGCAGGTCATCACTAGACATCATCAGCAACAACGTCACCTATGGGCACAAACCCACCGTCGCTGGACCAGACAAGACTGGCAAAAAGTGCTCTTCACTGACGAGTCGCAGTTTTGTCTCACCAGGGGTGATGGTGGGATTCGCGTTTATCGTCGAAGGAATGAGTGTTACACCGAGGCCTGTACTCTGGAGCAGGATCGATTTGGAGGTGGAGGGTCCGTTATGGTCTGGGGCGGTGTGTCACAGCATCATCGGATTGAGCTTGTTGTCATTGCAGGCAATCTCAACGCTGTGTGTTACAGGGAAGACATCCTCCTCCCTCATGTGGTACCCTTCCTGCAGCCTCATCCTGACATGACCCTCCAGCATGACAATGCCACCAGCCATACTGCTTGTTCTGTGAGTGATATCCAGCAAGACAGGAATGTCAGTGTTCTGCCATGGCAAGAGAGGTGCCCGGATCTCAATCCCTTGGGCACGTTTGGAACCTGTTAAATCGAAGGGTGAGGGCTAGGGCCATTCCCCCCAGAAATGTCTGGGAACTTGCAGGTGCCTTGGTGGAAGAGTGGGGTAACATCTCACAGCATGAACTGGCAAATCTGGTGCAGTCCATGAGGACAAGATGCACTGCAGTACTTATTGCAGCTGGTGGCCACACCAGATACTGACTGTTACTTTTGATTTCGTTCAGGGACACAATATTCCATTTCTGTTAGTCACTCTGTGGAACTTGTTCAGTTTATGTCTCGGTTGTTGACTCTTATGTTCATACAAATATTTACACATGTTAAGTTTGCTGAAAAATAAACACAGTTGATAGGGAGAGGACTTTTCTTTGTTTGCTGAGTTTATGTATGTATGTATGTAAATATGCAGGTTTAAAAATATATACTTCTGTGTATTGATTTTAAGAAAGGCATCGGTGTTAATGGTTAGGTACATGTTGGAGCAACCACAGTCCTTTTTCGCGAATGCGCACTGCATCGATTATATGCAACGCAGGACACGCTAGATAAACTAATAATATCATCAACCATGTGTAGTTATAACCAGTGATTATGATTGATTAAGTTTAATGCTAGCTAGCAACTTACCTTGGCTTCTTACTGCATTTGCGTAACAGGCGGGCTGCTCGTGAGGCAGGTGGTTAGAGCATTGGACTAGTTAACTGCAAGGTTGCAAGATTGAATCCCTGAGCTGACAAGGTAAAAAATCTGCCGTTCTGCCCCTGAACAAGGCAGTTAACCCACCGTTCCTAGGCCGTCATTGAAAATAAGAATGTGTTCTTAACTGACTTGCCTAGTTAAATAAAGGTTTTTTAAATAATTGGCGTCCAAAATGTACTATTTCCGATTGTTATGAAAACTTGAAATTGGCCCTAATTAATCGGCCATTCCGATTAATCGGGCGACCTCTAGTAGTAATGCACGTAAAGTTGGTTGCCAATCGATACATAAAGTCCAAAGAAGAAAAAGAAGCCTGAAGGAAGGAGGAGAGTTGATGAGCACGAATTCAGTGTACCGTTTGATCTGTGGAATAATTGTTGGAGTAGTGGACCTTGTGCATTTCAGGTAAAATAACAACGCAATGTTTATATCCCAGGACAAATTAGCTAGCAACAGTAAGCTAGCTAGATAAATTGCTATAAATATTTAATGATTTTTGACCTGTCCCCAAAGTAATATAATTGGTTCAGCGTTTGTTTTGATATTTCAACCTGCTGGCCTGATCGCTTCTGGTGTGGTTGAGCAAAATCAACGTGCGCGCGAATAGATTCTATAAAGAGTGCTGAGGGCATAATCGAATTATCCTCGCGATAATGATCATTCTGCTAGAGACCTGTGTCTGACGTCATTTCAATGTTTATCAGGCGTCTCTGACATGACGTGGGTGTGCATGTGTCTGCATAGCAAATCTTTATTTACTGAACATTATCACCCGTTAGATTTCATCTTTTGAAGATGGACACCTCTGCCAAAGCCCAAGGAAGCGTTGTGTGTTCTTTTAAACTCTCACGCCTTTCCACGTGCTACTGTATCGTCACAAAAACAGACCCGATAAACATGTGGCTTTTTTCCCTTCAGAACATTCCTACTTCGTTCTTTAACACCGGACCTTTATTTGTAGCTAGCTTCTTAGTGGGTTGTTAATTAAATGGTAACCTCAATTGACATTGTAAACTTTGACCCCCAGGTTATTAGACAGACTAATAACGCACAGCATTAGACACCAATCTACTCTCCCATTAAACTGGGCTTGTTTACAATAGGGAAATTAGTCGCTTTGGTAAAGTGTTTGGTTTGTCTTATTGTGTTGGAAGGGTTGTCATTTCTATCCGTGTTTGGCTTTTTTAGAGTCCTTGATTTAAAGGGTAACCTGTAATCATCTGCACAATACAAGTGGCACGAAAGCCAAAACAACACAGCACAAGTACTCACATTGGACATTGTAACAATAATCAACCATTAAGGGAGATAGGGGGAATGGCCTGTCCGACGAAGCTGGTCCATGTCCATCCGGCGCCGCTGCAACTGGGCTGTCCCGACGTCGCCACAACGGGTCCGTCTGACTGCAACTGGCCCGTTCGACGCCGCCACAACCGATCCGTCCGACGCCACTGCAATTGGCCCGTCTGACAACACAACTTCGGCAGCTGCATCAGGTCCTGATCGACCTGCACTGCATCTAGTAGGCACTAGATTCGATTTTCTTATCAGATGCATGAAAAATAAAAACATTTACTGCGATGTCGATGATAACCTATGGCCAAATTCTCAAGACAGGCTTGATGCAAACTAGTGCCTACAAACCTATGTTGTAATTATATCTGAACAATACATGTATTTTTGTTGCATCAATGATAGTGATAGTCTTCAATCATCACACATGGATTAGAATTATATATTATTATATATATTTATATATTTTCCTACAATTTTGACAGTACGGTAGCATATTCAATTCAAAGGGTAATTTTGAAACCTGTATCTGGCATTTTTTTGCTATTGGATTAACTGGTTGTCATTATATTTTGGTGATTAAATCAATGTTCTCATGGTATTTCACATCAAAATGATATATTTAAGATCAATGGTTGTGTGGTGAAAGTTGTATCCAAACCAAATGAATGCACAATAAAAGGTTTTGAATATAAGACTTGCTGCGTTACAAGTGTTACCAGTTTGAAGTTTTGTATTAAGAGTTTAGCATATTCACCACATCTCACTGGGCAAAAACTGGATGGATCAATGTTGTTTCCATGTCATAAATAAAATAAAATGCAATGTGAATACGTTGAATTAATGTGGAAAACTGATTGGATTTGCAAAAAGTCATCAACATAAGAGAATTTAGTATTTTTTTCACCCAATTTTTTACCTAAATCCAATGATGGTGAAATGTTTTGTTGAATTCACATTATTTTACAACTCAACCAAAACTAGACATTGAGCTGACGTCTGTGCCTAGTATAAAACAATATAATTTCCCCATTGTTTTGAACATACAATATAGCTCAGTATTTGTATTATTTATTTTAGTCTTTTTTGCTCATCTTTATCAAGGGTGCCAATCATTTTGGACCTCACTGTATGTACTGAGAACATTGTCTTTTTGCTATTGTAGTATTTTAGCCTGGTACGACCATCCTGATCTCGCGAACTTACACGTAGATCAGGCTAGTAGTCTTTGACCATACAGTACAAAGCACTGAGAATGACCCTATGCCACCTGACTGTTAATCATTTGGATAACAGATAAGAAATGTGCCTCAATAACTTATTACGGACAGACATGAACACAAAGGTTTTAAATGTTCAATGTGATGTAAAAACAATGTAATAAATACTCCTGGATTTATTCATCAGACCAGAAGATAAGTTTATCACACATGAAAGTGAGCAGTTTGGTAAGGTGGGTATAGTACACTATCACATTGGATTTTGAACATTCTGAATTGCTGGTAAAAATCCTTACCCAAGATCCTTTTAAGGATCTTATGGTTTTCCAGTGTAACACTGTTGTATCTAGCACTGAGGTATGTACCAGCTTCTTACCAAGATCATGCACACAAAGATCCATTCAGATTGTATTTTACAGTATTTATTTAATATCATCACTTCTATCATGAAATTAGACATCCATTTCAAAGTTGCATAAGCCAAACCAGTTCAATGATCATCAAATACACTATTTTTATTTGACATACAAGAGAGACGGTGAGGAAGAGGGGAAAGGGGGACAGACAGAGATGGGAAGAGGGAGGAACAGGGCTTCACTGCGTGGCCTTGCCAGCAGCGGCTTGTGGGATGGTAGTCGGGATCCTGGCTGTCACCGTGTTGATGGGCTTGGCGACTAACAGGTTACCGTGGGTGGCTGATTGCAAGTCCACTTCCTGGAGGTATTTGGCCATGACGGGGATCTTGGAGAAGTATTTCTTTGCCACTGTGTGTTTGTGTTTAACATTCCGAATGAACACCACTCCATAGGCCTGTCCATGGTCAACAGGGGTTGATACTTTAGACTTTTCCTCCCATCTAGCTAGTGGTATCTATGACATTATATTGCCTAGACTGATTTTTTCTCTGTCTGGTACTCTAATACTATCTCTTAATATAGGTTATATTTACTTAGTTAAAACAAAATCTGCTGGAGAAACTAGGCAATTCATTTTAAACCCTCAAGTGTGCGGGTGTGTGTGTTTACCTTCTCAATGTTCTCCATTTTGATGTGAGCAGCAGCTTCTCCCTTGGTGAGCAGGATGCAGTTCCAGGGACTCCACTCCCACTGGCAATCCCACCTCACCATTACCAAGTCATGCATGTCGCTCCACGCACTGAGGGCCGACTGGGCCCCCCACACTACATCTACCAGGTACCGCAGGTCCTGCTCCTGTAAGATACACACGACCACAGTCAGACACACACACACACACACACACACACACACACACACACACACACACACACACACACACACACACACACACACCTGCAGCAGGTAGGTAATCTTGGCCTCTTTGTTCCTCTGAGCCTCAGTCTTGCGGAGCCTCCTGAGGATGGTCTTGTAGTGGGAGAAGTCCTCGCGGCGGCGAGCCTCGTTGTCCAGCTCCGAACAACTGCGACACTTGCCTACCAGGCGAGCATTGGCCGTAAGTGCAAAGTCAGTGGAAAGCAGGTAGCGGCTGCAGCCGCGGCAGAAGTAGATGTTCTTCCTCAACTGGGCTGGGTCCTGGGGGACCTGAAGGAGGAATGAGGGGGATGGAGAGGAGGGTGAGGGTCAGAATAATACCGTTTTCTTAATTGGCCTAATTGAATCCACTGGGCGCACACTGGTTAAATCACTGTTGTTTCCACGTCATTTCAATGAAATGACGTTGAACCAATGTGGAATAGATGTTGAATTGACGTCTGTGCCCAGTGGGAAGGTTCAATAATTATATTTTATTGACAAGAAAATACACCATATAACACCTATTCACCATACGGTCTCAGATATGTACACTCGATATACAAAAGTATATGGACACCCCTTCAAATGTGTGGATTCAGCTTTTTCAGCCACACCGTTGCTGACAGGTGTATAAAATCGAGCACACAGCCATGCAATCTCCATAGACAAACATTGACAGTAGAACTTACTAAATAACTCAGTGATTTTCAACATGGCACAGTCATCAGATGACACCTTTCCAACATGCCAGATTGTCAAATGTCTGCCCTGCTAGAGCTGCCCCGGCCACCTGTAAGTGCTGTTATTGTGAAGTGGAAACATCTAGGAGGAACAACGGCTCAGCCGCGAAGTGGTAGGCCACACAAGCTCACAGAACAGGACCGCCAAGTGCTGACACTCACTACCAAGTTCCAAACTGCCTCTGGAAGCAACGTCATCACAATAACTGTTAGTCGGGAGCTTCATGAAATCGGTTTCCATGGCCGAGCAGCCGCATACAAGCCTAAGATCACCATTCGCAATACCAAGCGTCGGCTGGAGTGGTGTAAAGCTCGCTACCATTGGACTCTGGAGCAGTGGAGACGTGTTGTCTGGAGTGATGATTCACGCCGGAGGACTGAATTCACCATCTGGCAGTCCGATGGACAAATCTTGGTTTGGAGGATGCCAAAAGAACGCTACCTGCCCGAATGCATAGGGCCCACTGTACAGCTTCCTCAGTGAAGGGAAATCTTAACGCTAAAGCATACAATGACATTCTAGACGATTCTGTACTTCCAACTTTGTGGCAACAGTTTGGGGAAGGCCCTTTCCTGTTTCAGCATGACAATGCCCCCGTGCACAAAGCGAGGTCCATACAGAAATGGTTTGTCGATAGGTGTGGAAGAACTTGACTGGCCTGCACAGAGCCCTGACCTCAACCCCATCGAACACCTTCAGGATGAATTGGAACGTCGACTGCGAGCCAGGCCTAATCGCCCAACATCAGTGCCCAACCTCACTAATGCTCTTGTGGCTGAATGGAAGGAAGTCCCGCAGCAATATTCCAACATCTAGTGGAAAGCCTTCCTAGAAGAGTGGAGGCTGTTTATCAAAGGGGGGACCAACTCCATATTAATGCCCATGATTTTGGAATGAGATGTTCGTAGAACAGGTGTCCACATCCACTTCTGGCCATGTAATGTACCTTTAGCAGTTTGGCCACCTCAGGGTTAAAGGTGGGGGTTTTGATGTATTGGAGGAAGAGGGTGGAGATTCTCTTCCTCAGCCCCTCCAGATTGGTCTCCTTTACCCCCCTCATCAGGAGGTCCGCCTCCCTGTCAATCAACTCCACAATGTTCTGGGTCAGCTTGCAGTCGTGCTCCTGTACAATTATGAAGCATTTTTATGATTCACAAATTAAAGAATCCTCATAGAAAACAATGGCCAATTGTCAATTCACAATCAATCAGTATGTATATTTCATATCTAAAAACAACTCAAGATTAATATATATTTTCAGTCAGTATGGGTTGAGGGTAAGTGTTCCCACCTTGACGGTGTGTTTGAGTGTGAGCAGCACGTCAAGCCTCTCCTCCTGGTTGAGGTAGTGCAGGTTGATGCTGGAGTACAGGTCTCTCAGCTCCTTGGCTCTGATGGTGTACTGGGTGTCCACCTGGGTCATCTTCCCATCGAATGCACGCCACCTCTTAGGGGCAGCACACTGGCAAATACAAAAATAATATATTGTTTGGTCAAATTTTTTATTTGAAACTGAGAGCCTGCATTGCCTATACAATGCTATGGAAAACTCTGGGAGAGAATTAATGGGACACCGCACATATCCCAGACCAGTGGGAGAGAATAGAGGGGACCTTTGACCTTCTCAAGGAAGGCCTGCACGGCCTTGTCGTAATTCCTCTCTCCGGCGGCGATGCGGTGGCGTCCGATGGAGGCAATGAGCTGGCTCTCCTGCTCCAGTAGCGCACACAGAGCAGCCTTCCTCTCAGCACCATCCAGAGTGGCATCGATGTGCTCTACCTCCTCTTTCCTCCACTCTGTTACAAACACATTCAGAGGATTTAAACACACACACACAGTATTGTACAGCTAACCTTTTGAGACACACAATTCAGGCCCATTCAAAAACCTATTTTCCCCTAACCCGTTCACTTACCCTAACCTTAACCCGATTGGCGCAGTAGTCTAAGGCACTGCATCTCAGTGCAAGAGGCGTCCCTACAGTCCCTGGTTCAATTCCAGGCTGTATCACATCTGTCCGTGATTGGGAGTCCCATATGGCGGCGCACAATTGGCCCAGCACCGTCCGGATTTGGCCGGGGTAGGCCGTCATTGTAAATAAGAATTTGTTCTTAACTGACTTGCCTAGTTAAATAAAGGTTACACACAACCCCAAAACCTAACCCTTAACATAATTTGAATTCTAACCTTAACCCTAAACCCCCTAGAAATAGCATTTGACCTCGTGAAGACTAACAAAATGTCCCCAGTTGGTAAAATGTTTGTTTGTTTACGATTCTTGTAGGGACTTCTGGTCCCCACAAGAATAGTTAAACAAGTCCACTCACACACACACAAACCAGTGGAGGGTGCTGAGGTGAGGACAGCTCATAATAATGGCTGAAATGGAGCGAATGGAATGGTATCAAACACATGGAAACCATGTGTTTGATGCCATTTCACCTATTCCGCTCCAGTCATTAACACAAGCCTGTCCTCCCCAATAAGGTGCCACCAACCTCCTGTCACACACACACACACACACACACACACACACACACACACACACACACACACACACACACACACACGAGCAGCAGAGGGTGGTCCCTGCTTACTCTCCAGGGCACTGTAGAGCAGGGCAAAGTCGTCCCTGCACTGGGGGTTCATCCTCCTGTGGTGCTCAGCCTTGATCTGCTCCTCTTTCTCCTCCCTCTTCCTCCTCCCCTCTCTCTCCATCCAGGCCAGACGCAGCTCCCTGTCCTGCCTCAGCTGGTCCGTCATCCGCTTGGCCTGCCAGCGCCGCGTGTACATCTGCAGAGTGATCACCTATAGGTGGGGGTAAAGGTGTGAGCACAGAGATACAAAGGCAGCTCTGTCTGTCTATGTATAGTTCAGAGGACGTACAGCTCTCAGTCTCTTGCTATGGTACTGGGCGGCAGTGATGTAGGAGCCAGGGGAGATGAGCTTGTCCTCCATGTTGGACACGTAGCAGCCGATCTTGGTCATCTGGGTGGATGTGCTGTTGGTGCACTGCTGGGACTGGCTCTTCACCGTCACTGTCTGAAGGAGAACATTTGGTTGTTCGCATACCTTATGCAGATCCAGGTGCAAAAAATAATAATGTTTGAAAAAGATTTTGGTTTCAAACTTCAAACTTTTAACACATTAAATGCACTATGCCTTATGTGGGTTGAATGCTGTAACGGCAACATTTATTCACATTACTTTACTTTAATAAAATATTTCAGTTGTTGTGTATATTACATTTGTTTTATTTGATGACTATTATTTTATTCAATGACATCATGTCATTTCTATAGAGCTGCTGCTTATGCTGTCTGAAAAAAATCACAATTCCCGATACCAACTATCAATCACTTAGATAATGTATTTTTAGGTAGATACCCCACGAAGCAACTGCTTTCTATCCCTCTCGATCGCTCCTCTCCGTGCCTGCCCCACACAGACCGGACAAGTAGGCACGCAATGGATTATGGTCATTGTTAGTTACCACGTTTTCTGTGCTAAACTATGTAGAATATTGGCCTGTTGGAAACTACAACACCCTACTACATTGCACAGTTCGGGCTTGATCTGATTTACATGATATATACAAAAGTATGTGGACATCCCTTCAAATTAGTGGATTCAGCTATTTCAGTTACAACTGTTGCTGACAGGTGTATAAAATCGAGCACACCGCCATGCAATCTCCATAGACAAACATTGGCAGTAGAATGGCCTTACTGAAGAACTCAGTCACTTTCAATGTGGCACCTTCATAGGATGCCACCTTTCCAACAAGCCAGTTCGTCAAATTTCTGCCCTGCTAGAGCTGCCCCGGTAAACTGTAAGTGCTGTTATAGTGAATTGGAAACGTCTAGGAGCAACAAAGGCTCAGCCTCAAAGTAGTAGGCCACATAAACTCACAGAAGTGCTGAAGCGCATAGCTCATAAAAACCGTCTGTCCTCGGTTGCAACACTCACTACAGAGTTCCAAACTGCCTCTGGAAGCAACATCAGCACAAGAACTGTTTGTCGGGAGCTTCATGAAATGGGTTTCCAAACACAAGCCTAAGATCACCATGCGCAATGTCAAGCATCGGCTGGAATGGTGTAAAGCTCGCCGCCATTGAACTCTGGAGAAGTGGAAACGCAATCACTGGAGTGATGAATCATGCTTCACCACCTGGCAGTCCAACAGACGAATCTGGGTTTGTCGAATGCCAGGAAAACGCTACCTGTCCAAATGCATAGTGCCAACTGTAATGTTTGGTGGAGGAGGAATAATAGTCTGGGGCTGTTTTTCATGGTTCTGTCTAGGCACCTTAGTTCCAGTGAAGGGAAATCTTAATGCTACAGCATACAATGACATTCCAGACGATTCTGTGCTTCCAACTTCGTGGCAACAGTTTGGGGAAGGCTCTTTCCTGTTTCAGCATGACAATGCCCCCTTGCACAAAGCGACGTACATACAGAAATGTATTTGGTCATGTAGTGTATATCTAAGGAAATTGTGCATTGAGCGCACAGAAAAAAACTGAACTAAATGGAATTCAAAGAATTTAACCGACATCAGTCAATTAGTTGTTTAAACAAATTGAATATAACGAATGTCAGTTAACCACTCACCAATAGTGTGTGTATGTACCTGTGTATCGCGGCTGAAGGTTCCCACCCCCCTAATGGGTTTCCTCTTAGCTATGGTCTGTACAGCTGCATGGTGGTACTCGGTCTCTGTGGCCTTGTGTCTGTAGCCTCCCAGGAAAGCCTTCCTATGGGTGGCCCTCTCAATCTCCACCACCACATCCTGGAATGTCTCTGTCTCTGGGTCTGGGAGAGCAAGGGGGGGAGACAGAAATATACAGATAAAGGATGCAACGCATATGACTATCATCCATGAAAGCTGGCCCTGCAAAAGTATGGTATTGTCTCCCAGAAGACTGGTAGAGAAAGACTAGTAAAAAAAATACCTGTCTGGACACGGACAGTGATTACGTCAGGCATGTTGTAGTCCTGCTGGGGCTTGACAGGACGGATGGGGTGGTTTTCAGGGTCAGACGAGGTCATCTCCAACTGGATGGTGCCATGAGGCTGCACTCCCAGCTCTATCAGGGTCCTATGGTCCTCTACCATCCTACCTGGATGGAGAAAGACCTAAATCATAATGCATAAACAAAGAAAGTCAAGGCCTTAGCAGTTAGTTGAAAGGCTTACCGCTCTGAGAAATCTGTATGAGTTCTGATGGCACTTTCAGCTCAGTTGCGAAGTGATACTTCAACTCCTTGACGGTCAGCCCAATTGCAAAGGCCATCGTCATCATGTGTCCCTCCGGCATCAGCATGATCTTCACTACAATAGAGAAGATAAACAACATGTCCAACACATAATATGATAAAGCAGACAAATGCCCTTCCTATCATGAAACTATTGTGGTCTATAATTATTGTGATACTTTGTAAATCCTCTTTCTTACCAGTGGCTGTTGAGTTCCCAACTTCATTAGAAAATGTTGTTTTCTTTGGTGATGCTCCATCTTGCATGCTGTCCTCAGGAAGGTCCGCTTGAGCTGTCGCCTCCACTGTGTCCTCCTCACCTGATGTCAAAAAAGTTGACTTGTGCACCGTTTCCCCCACCAGCTCGCCAGTTTCAGTCTTTACTCCAGTATCGCTATCTTGTACATCTGGAAGCGGGTGTTCAGTGGTGTTGCTTTCAACCTGAGATTCATCTAATTCTGCTTCAGGACCTATCCCCTCTTTTTTCACATTTTGTTCATCAGCAATCCCGTTGAGCCCCGACGTTTCTGCGTCTTCTTCGGACATGACACGTAGCTAGTTAGCCGCTGACAGCAATAGTGGGAAACAATACGTTTTTAAGCGTCAGTAAAAGTGAGTGGATTTTGAATTTACTTTATTTTTGTTGCCAGTTACTCTCAAAAAGTCGATAAGCAAGCTGGATAGAAGCACGCTAGCTTTTATTTCCCTGTGTATTTTCAACCGCAACCGACTGCTGTTTGTGCAGCAAGTGCTTGGTCGCTGCCATGGTAACGACCATGTGATCTCTGCTAAAAATGTAACCAATGAAATGTCTCTGCCCACAAAGGTTACCAGAGTCCAAGTGGGGACCATCCCTTGAGAAATCAGCATTACAATTTTTGAACGTTAATTCATTTCAAATGAATGGTAGCAGTATATCTTATAATTGATATTAGTGTGGTAGTTATCAGGTAGCACTACACAGTGTTTATCTTTGCAAGCATTTATAGAGTTGACCACACATGTGGTGTCTATTTAATAAAAAATGGCACCCGAATAAATTATTTGGCCTTAAAGTTTTCAGAGAGATAAATTAAGGAGGCTTTTATATATTTCAAAATGGCCTCCTAGTTCAGGGATCAATTACAATGGGGGTATGACACACAACATGATGAGATTGGCAAATTAGTTGCAAAAAACAAACCAATTGAATCTTATTATAAAAGCCTACATTCTTCCCATTTGAAGAACTCTATCCACTTCCACTATCCTCCAAGCAACGCTCGCGTCACATGCGCGAGCGTTGCAAAATAAATGTAGAAATCTATGTTTTTCAATTATTGCACCTACAATGCTCGCGCACGCCAACGAGCGTCTGCGTTGCCAACGGCTAAAATAGAAATCAGTTCTATATCTGACGCAGATCGCACTGCAAGTCCTGCCTCTCCCATCTCCTCATTGGTTTAAAGTGTGACTGAAAGACGAACGAACGAGCTCAGTGGTGGTAATGCACCTAATTTATGGAAGTTGCCAATCGCAATATAAAGTCAAGAGAAGAAAAAGCCTGGATGGAAGAGAGATGACTAGAAACTATTCGTTTGACCATTTTATGTGTGGATTAATTGGCGGAGTAGAGGACCTTGTGCATTTCAGGTAAAATAACAATTCAATGTTTGTATCCCAGGACAAATTAGCTAGCAACAGTAAGCTAGCTAAATAGGACAAATTAGCTAGTAAGTGCAAGCTAACTAGCTTAAGTGCCATAAATGTTTAATGCTTTTCGACCTGTCCCCAAATTAAAATAATTGGTTCAGAGTTTTTTAAATATTTAACCTGCGTGTCGTGATCGCGTTTGGTGTGGGGGGACAAGATACATTTATGCAGGATGGCGCAGGATGGCGCACGCGTGCAGCCGGTTAGGGTTCCGTAGGCCTACACTTCAAAATCCAGAATGAGTATTTTATCTTTATTTTATCAGGGAGTCATACTGAGACCAATATCTCTTTTATAGATGAGCCCTAAATTACAGAAATTACAGAAAATACACATCAGAATATAAATACAAAATGCAAGCAGAAAGAAAAACACAGTCATAAAAGACAAACACGTTCATCAGTAATAAGGTCCTCAATCATCTTTCTGAATCGTCCCATATGCACCAGAACATCACAAATAAGAACATTTTGCAGATTGTTCCACAAATAAGATGCAGGAAAACTAAACGCTGATTTCCGTAACTCAGTACAGACCAAAAGAGTTTCCAGAGTTAACTATACCTGAGACCAGGTTTGGTAACTCGTATGTCTAAAGTTTAATAATGATGTTATGTACAGTGAGACTAATGGTAAAATGGCTTTCTAAATTAAAACATAGCAAAGTATCAATCTATGTGACATCAAAGAGGGCCAACCAACTTTCTGGTAGAGAATGCAGTGATGCGCTATGCGCTATGATAAACTGCATCTAATGGCTTTAATGAAGTGGCAGCTGTGTTCATACGCATGACGTCTCCATAGTCTAGGACCAATAGGAACGTCAACTGAATAATCTGCTTTCTACTATTGAACGAGAGACAGCACCTATTTCTATAAAAGAAGCCCATTGTTATTCTCAGCTTCTTCACTAACTCATCAATATGCTTTTTAAAAGACAGCTTTTCATCTATCCAGATGCCCAGAGATGTGTAAGCACGGACACGATCAATATGGACACCATCCAAAGTGCATATGCTTAAATCATCAGACTTATTTTTATGCACTCTAGAGAACATATACTTAGTTTTACCTGCATTCAGTATTAATTTAAAGTCAACAAAGTGTTTTTGTAAAACAATGAAGGCAGACTCTAGTTCAGATAGAGCCTGGTCAACTGTGGGGGCAATAACATACACAACAGTATCATTGGCATACAAGTGCAGGTTACAATATTTTACAGACAAGTCAATATTGTTAATATAAACAGTAGAAACTCTGAACTGGTCTGGTCAGATTTGACAGCTCTGCTAAGGTATTTGTTATTGTAGAATACTGTTATAAAGCTTGGAGTTTGAATGGGTCTGATGGGTGATCTGAGTCTGATGTGTGAAATTCTGTCTATCATTGAGCTGTGTTCTGTAATATGTCATGTTTCGAGTTTTGTGTAAACCCCAGGAACAGTAGCTGATGTTTTCACAACATCTAATGGGGATCCTAATAAAACACCAAATACCAATGATGGCTACTCAAAAGCCATGGTAATCTAACAGCTCTATTGTGGCCGGCTGCCTCTACTACTAGGATAATCCACACTTCAGAACCAAGTACCCACTGCTATGTGGTTACAGACACAAGAGCTCATAGCAATTTATAAGATACTGAACTTTAGAGGCCTGTTGTCTGCACGGACACACACACATGCCACAAAAGAGAATAATCCATTGCATCTATGAGCTTGATCTCTGATGACATGAATGGTGGGATTCAAGCCAAGCATAACTGAGAGCAGGCTTAAAACACACAATGATGACATATGTAAGTGTGCCATATTTATGATAAACAGCCCATGATAATTGAATCATAGTTATACACTGGCACCAAGTAGTTCCAATTGATTTAAATGCAGTAAGTACAAAACCTTTTATAGTACCAACAAGGTACTATACTTTGTTTACGTCAACAAAGCCCTGCAGTTTGTTCCATACATTAAAATACCTACCCAATTTGGTAGCCTGGATTCCATCCAGATTGAGCCCCTCCCCTGTCTGGCTCAACCAATCTAGATGGCAATAGACATTTGCCAGTCAGGATGGCACCCTTGCATCATAATGGTTGGTCAGACATTAAGCCCAGGAATTTCTGCCGTGACCTTTTGAATTGTTCTAGTAGCTTCACATGGGCTAACACTGGAGGAGAGAACAGCAATGGGGGGAGAGACGCCACTGACTCTGGCAGCTAAAGCCGATCTGGTGGAGAATGTGGAGACTGCTGGAGCGTGGGAGCTTCTCCACACAACACCAACAGCAGAAATGACTACCCACTATTGCTGGGTAAAATTAGTGTACTGCAATCTGAGGAAAATTACACACTTAAACTGTAAGCAATTGTGTTGTTTAATCACATTGATCATGACACTGTTACCAAATCACCCTCAAAACAAATAGGTGTAGACCTGCATTTCATTTGGTCAAGTAATAACAGACAAATATTCAGTTAGAGATAAATGTCTTCACAATGATTTGTGATGAATCCAGAAGTCCATAGAAACACAATCTTTGAGTTGTATTCACCATTGTTGTGTTTTAAGGAGTTTTTAAAACCTCGGAGCTGCATAGCTTCATTCTCCTTGCTGAAACTGTTAGGGCCGGTTCATATGAAATTGCCTATTCTTTGATTGCTAGTGGGTGGAGCGGATCTGTCAGAAGAAGTGGACCTTCATGCAGGAAGCAGCCAAGGTGGGCTGCTCTGAGGTCACGATGGTGTTGCTAAGGCACGGAGGTCGGGTTAACTAGAAAGATCAAGATCGGAATGTTAACGTATCCATCTAGTCATAGGTTCTGTGAATTTACAGAGGTCTTGCTTGTAAACTTGAGTCATGTATTCTCTCAGCTGGTGTGACTTTGTTTTTACATGTCATATAAGGAAACAGAGTCAATTCCCAGGCTTTAAATGGGAAGAGTGTTCTGACGGATGCAGTTGGTACAGGAAACCCAGACTGTATTGAAGTTCTCTTAAAAAAATGGAGCCAACACTAATCTACCCAGTTTGATTGGACAACTACCAATCCACAAGGCAGCACATGAGGGTCACTATGAGTGAGCAAAGGCAAGATCTCCCGTAACACAGTTCAAAGACATTCGGCCAGGCCTCACAGGTGTTGAATGACATGTCCATCTCCACCAAACCTTTTTCATTTCTCACTGCTATCAAACTCACTGTCCAAAGCCTGATTCACTCTGCAGTTGATAGCAACCATTCTGACTGTATAGAACTACTCATAGAAAATGGCTTTGTACGTCAACGTCCTCCTGACGCCACGCCTCTCAGACAAGTACATGGACATGAGAAGAAGCACATTATACTTTGCTGTCTCTAGAGACATCCCATGCTTCGAAATGCTGCTGAACGCAGGAGCCAAACCTGAACTGGACCCTCTATGCTGCCTCCTGGTGGCGGTGAGAGCTGGGAGGTATGAGATTGTGAAGCTGCTTCTGGCCAGACAGGCAGTGGTCAGTAACACAGTGCTTCCCCCGGCTCTGCATTACTGCCTGCGGGACGAGATGATGTGTCTTCTGCTCAACAATGGCTATGACATTGAAAGGTGCTTCACTTGTAACCATGACAACAGCTTGAGTATGAAATGTGTAGAAGAAGAAGGAATTCCAGTGAGTTGTCAACCTTTTTTTTCATTATTTCCATTGTGGGATGTTTATTAAGCTTCTCTCGACTGAGTGACAAACAAAATATTTTCCAATCTTGTCTATCCTTTATGCAGTTTTGTGAATTCATGAGTCTCTCATGCCTCATGCACCGGTCTGGGTGTGTGGTGCACATTCTTCTGCACTATGGTAGTCATGTGCATATCTTTTCACAATTCAAACTCACCCTGGAGAAGCAGAAAGAATGGCCTGACATATGTGACGTTCTGGGTAAGGTTATATACTGGCAAGACTATATGTTCAAATACAATGCTTTTACTATTCCAAATGCACCATTTACATGGAGTATATCACATTCAAAATGTTTACTTTTCTGTTTATTCCCTTTCGCCTAGGGAAACCCGATCACTCAAGCACCCGTGCTGACTGGAGATCAGGAAGCAGCTGACCTTGAAAAGACTGAATGACCCCATGATCAGGGTCGGATTAACGCAGGGGCTTACTGGGGCTGAAGCCCCTGAGCGGCCTAAGGTATAAAAAAATAAGGAAATATATACAGTATATATTATATATGTAGTATGTTTTTACTGCACCAGCCAACCACAGGAGGATTCAGGAGCCTGCTTTCAATGAGTGGAGACAGGAGGTCAGAGACTCGGCCGTGCCGTGCCAGGATAACAACCTCTCCCTCAACGTGAGCAAGACAAAGGAGATGATTGTTGACTACAGGAAAAGGAGGACCGAGCATGCCCCCATTCTCATCGACAGGGCTGTAGTGGAGCAGGTTGAGAGCTTCAAGTTCCTTGGTGTCCACTCACCAACAAACTATCATGGTCCAAACACACCAAGACAGTCGGGAAGAGGGCACGACAAAGCCTATTTCCCCTCAGGAGACTGAAAAGATTTGGCATTCTACAGCTGTACCATCGAGAGCAACCTCTGACTGGTTGCGTCACTGTCTGGTATGGTAACTGCTCGGCCTCCGACCTCAAGGCACTACAGAGGGTAGTGCGTACGGCCCAGCACATCACTGGGGCCAAGCTTCCTGTCATCCAGGACCTCTACACCAGGCAGTGTCAGAGGAAGGCCCTAAAAATTGTCCAAGACTCCAGCCACCCTAGCCATAGACTGTTCTGTCTGCTACCGCACGGCAAGCGGTACCGGAGCAGCAAGTCTAGGTCCAAAAGGCTTCTTAACAGCTTCTACCTCCAAGCCATAAAACTCCTGAACAGTTGTCATCAAGGCAAAGGGTGGCTACTTTGAAGAATCTCAAATATAAAATAGATTTTGATTTGTTTAACACTTTTCGGGGGGTACTACATGATTCCATATGTGTTATTTCATAGTTTTGATGTCTTCACTATTATTCTACAATGTTGAAAATAGTAAAAATAAAGAAAAACCCTGGAATGAGAAGGTGTGTCCAAACTTTTGACTGGTATTGTATATACATGTATATCCTCCTAATATTGTACAATATGTGTGTCGCTTCATTGGCCTGGGCTGTTGTTTGCTTGAATTCAAGACCAAAGCCCCGTGGCCTATGATTTCTTAATCCGGCCCTGCCCATGTTCATGAGCTGTGACCTTTTCCCTCCCAGACTGAAGAGCTACTTGATGAATGATCTGAATGGCCAAAGTGTTGGCCATGTAGGGAGAAGAGACGACTGTGAACTATCAACCATGCAACCTTATTGACTATGCAGCTTGTATACCTTATGTTTGAATTGTTGAGCATATTATTACATTTCTGTTTCACACATTTTTACCCTTTGTAAAGTCTTTTTTGATTTTTTTTTGGATTGGATAATGTCTTCCCCTGTCTCTTTTTGAGCAACATATTAGTCAAAAAAGCAATAAGTAAAGCATGGATGTTTGATAAAGCCTTTGAAAGGGAATTGATGCTGGAGCTCTAGCAGTTCTGATGCAGCTTCGGAGAGATCCTATTCAGTTTCAGCACAATAGTCTTGAATCATCTTTGCGTCTCGGAAAATCAACAACACTGGATGTCTTTCTACATTTTAATCACATGTTAATACTACCCAGCAGGGAGTTCTTCAAGCCCCTTTGATGGTCTTCCAGAGAAAATGGATCTTCCCTGAACAATTCTCTTCTGACAAGGCTAATATTTGCCATCTGTTATTTTAACATTGCTGTCTCTTTCTGCACTAGTCGTATAAATATCTCTGTAATTATTACAGTTGACACTATGGAAAATGAGTGAACATAAGACACAACATTTGGATGTTGTGGTATGGCCTGCATGCTAAACAAATGACTTCAACGGAAGCAGATGACACCTAAAAATAGCATTAGGAGTGTGTGGATGAACATGCGGATGAACCCCCAGTGCAGGGACTACTTTGCCCTGCTCTACAGAGCCCTGGAGAGTAAGCAGTGTGTGTGTGTGTGTGTGTGTGTGTGTGTGTGTGTGTGTGTGTGTGTGTGTTTGGTAGAGAGGCGATTCAGTTCAGGCATGGCACAAATTACACTACAATCTCTCTGTCTGGACCGGGTGGGACCCATGATTTCAACAGAACTAGATTTCACAGGTGAGAACTGAAATCTGCCTGACTGGTGAAAAGTACAATATATCTAATAAAACAGAACATTGTGTTTAGATGTTTCTGGAGTCAATTACCTTTGCACACCTAAAGGTCGGGAGCACGGTGATAGTAGGCCACATGGTAACATCACTATTTCCTCTGAAGCTATGGATCCTGACGACCTGGACGAAGATCGACTGCTTGATTACGACATTCAGATGAGCATTCAGGAGTCGTGCCACAAATATCATTATCATCTTTAGAGAGGTAATGCATGATACGAATACACTTCTGAAAATACTCCATGTCCTAGGCTACTTTTTCATTTTGCTATATGCTGTCATTTTTGAGATCAAAATGACATGAACAATTATTCATATTATGCTTACTTCAATTATTTTGGAACACTGTCTAAACATGATCTCCTCTGTTTCAATATTCTCAGTGATGAACATCTGAAGATCCTAAAGGCTATTGATCGAGGTAAATGCATTGTGACTCTGTCTGATTACTGAGATTGTCATTTTCACATGCAGGGTTTTATGGGTAACACTTTACTTGACACCCAGCATCATAACACATTATGGTCATAACCATGTCATAATATGTTATAACATCTGACATAAATTGTTATAAACTGTCATAGTATGGTTATAACACTGTCATGACCAATATGTTTACACCTGTTGTGAGATATATTGCGTTCTTTTATGGCTGATTATGACACCTACTTAAGAGTGTCAAAACCCACATTTATTCAAATGTGTTTTTTTCCCTGCCAAGAAGTTTCCTTTTGTTTGAAAGTTTGTTTCCTAAGTCATTTGTTGTTGTGTAAATTAATTCTTTACAGTCATGTTTTTTTTACATCATATTTTAAATAACTTCTAGAAAATGTACTTTATGACACAGTCAAAAAGTATTATTACCATCAAAATCATATATGCCTATCACCTACATGCCCTTGGTCTAAGGCACTGCATCTCAGTGCCAGAGGTGTCACAACAGACCCTGGTTCGATTCCAGGCTGTATCATAACCGGCTGTGATTCGGGAGTCCCAAAGGGCAGCGCACAATTGGCCCAGCATCGTCCGGGTTAAGGTTTGGACAGGGCAGGTCGTCATTGTCAATAAGAATTTGTTCTTAACTGACTTGCCTAGTTAAATAAAGGTTAAATAAATAAAAAAATAAAAAAATAAATGTCAGTTAAAAAGAGTGTGTCTTGTCCTGCTCCTGCATTCATCCCAGTCATCAGAAACCGAGCTTTGGGGTAGGCGCATGTCTGACATCAATGTGTGCACAATTACAATGATAATTTAATATGGTACATTTCAGAAAATGTTATGTAACAAAAACATACTGTTCACAAGTAGGCTATGGTGTAATGGAATGTTTTGCCTTGTTTGGTAGGCTTTGTGGGTTTTGACACTCTAATGTAGGGTGTCACAACCAGACATAAAATAACGCAATATATGTCACAACAGGTCTAAATATATGTGTTATGACAGTGCTATGACCATATTATGTCAGCTATTATGACATATGACACGGTTATGACTGTTATGACGCTGGGTGTCATGTAAAGTCGTACTGTTTTATTTAAATTATGAACCAGGTTGGGTAGGCATTTCTTGCAAAATTATATTACGTTGGCCCACTAAATGAATGCACAGCTCACACAAAGCAAACCATGGCTGCAGATGAGCTGTATTCAAAAAAATGAATTTGCAATGAAAATGCATCAAGCCCACTTGTCCCATTGTAGTAAAGTGATATTTATCAATAACTTAGCAAGAAAATAAACTTTCTCAGGACGGTGTCTTTCAAAGATAATTCATAAAAAAACAAATAACTTCACAGATCTTCATTGTAAAGGGTTTAAACACGGTTTCCCATGCTTGTACAATGAACCATGAACAAATAATTAACATGCACCTGTGGAACAGTCGTTAAGTCACTAACAGCTTACAGATGGTAGGCAATTAAGGTCACATTTATGAAAACTTAGGACACTAAAGAGGCATTTCTACTGACTCTGAAAAACAGCAAAAGAAAGATGCCCAGGGTCACGTGCCTTAGGCATGCTGCAAGGAGGCATGAGGACTGCAGATGTGGCCATGGCAATAAATTGCAATGTCTGTACTGTGAGACGCCTAAGACAGCACTACAGAGAGACAGGATGGACAGCTGATCGTCCTTGCAGTGGCAGACCACGTGTAACAACACCTGCACAGGATCGGTACATCCGAACATCACACCTGCGGGACAGGTACAGGATGGCAACAACAACTGGCCGAGTTACACCAGGAACGCACAATCCCTCCATCAGTGCTCAGCCTGTCCGCAATAGGCTGAGAGAGGCTGGACTGAGGGATTGTAGGCCTGTTGTAAGGCAGGTCCTCACCAGACATCACCGGCAACAACATCGCCTATGGGCACAAACCCACCGTCGCTGGGCCAGACAGGACTGGCAAAAAGTGCTCTCTACTGACGAGTCGCGATTTTGTCTCACCAGGGGTGATGGTCGGTTTATCGTCAAAGGAATGAGTGTTACACCGAGGACTGTACTCTGGAGCGGGATTGATTTGGAGGCGGAGGGTCGGTCAAGGTCTGGGGCGGTGTGTCACAGCATCATTGGACTGAGCGTGTTGTCATTGCAGGCAATCTCAACGCTGTGCATTACAGGGAAAACATCCTCCTCCCTCATGTGGTACCCTTCCTGCAGGCTCATCCTGACATGACCCTCCAGCATGACGATGCCACCAGCCATACTGCTCGTTCTGTGCTTGATTTCCTGCAAGACAGGAATGTCAGTGTTCTGCCATGGCCAGCGAAGAGCCCGGATCTCAATTCCATTGAGCACATCTTGGACCTGTTGGATCGGAAGGTGAGGGCTAGGGCCATTCACACCAGAAATGTCTGAAAACTTGCAGGTGGAAGAGTGGGGTAACATCTCACAGCAAGAACTGGCAAATGCTAGAGTTAGCAGTGTTTATCCTTCCATTGTCTTCTCCTCCAGGGACAACCTAAAAGACGCTGTTGGACACAACCCAAGAGATCAGGAACCACTTCTAGCACGTCCAACAAAACAAAACAAGTCATGTCGCACATAAATCAGTAAATATCCACATTCATGCCAGTAGATTTATAGGATATGCAGTACGTTTCCAGAAATGCAGCCCATGATGTAATTGCTCTGTAATAGCCTACCACACAACACTATCTACCCACTGGCTCCATATCATCTACAAGACCCTGCTAGGTAAAGCCCCGCCTTATCTCAGCTCACTGGTCACCATAGCAGCATCCACCCATAGCACGCGCTCCAGCAGGTATATTTCACTGGTTATCCCCAAAGCCAACTCCTCATTTGGCTGCCTTTCTTTCCAGTTCTCTGCTGCCTGCCAATGACTGGAACAAATTGCAAAAATCACTGAAGCTGGAGTCTTATATCTCCCTCACTAACTTTAAGCATCAGCTTACTGATCAGAGCAGCTTACTGATCATTGCACCTGTTCATGGCCCATCTGTAAATAGCACACCCAACTACCTCATTCCCATATGGTTATTTATTGTTTATTATTTATTCCATTCCAGCCATAAAAATAAGCCATTCCTCCTATGGCTCCCCCTACCAGCCTCCTCTGCTGGAGTCCATTATTTATCTTTAAAATAAAGAAGAACCGAATGTAGTTCGAAGGAAAACTACTTCACTGATCAGAGTTAACTTTTCTCTTTCAGGTCACTGAGAATTTTTATTCTGATAACCACTAGAAGGGCAATCAGACTTTCAGGCAAGAGTCCCGTTCACTCTGCAGCCGACAGAGTCCATGTACAATGCCTGGAGCTACTCGTGGAAAAGGGCTTTGATGTCAACGCTCTCCTAGACCTTCACATCTCTGAAGACTACAGAGACATGAGAAAAAGTGCATTGTACTTTACTGTCTCTAATGGAGACGTGACCTGCACTGAAATGCTGCTGAACACAGGAGACAAACCTGACCTGGCCGCTCTATTCTGCCTCGTGGTGGCGGTGAGAGATGGGCAGTACGAGATTGCAAAGCTGCTTTTGGCCAGACATGCAGACATCAATTGTTACTTTTCCGTGGTGAGTGAGTGTTTCCCACAGGCTCTGCAGTACTGCCTGCGGGACGGGATGATGATGCGTCTGCTGCTGAACAACGGCTATGACGCAGATTAAAGTTTCTGCTGTACCCATGACAGCACCTGGGATGACTTGAGTGACCAGACTGATTCCAATTATCAAGAAAAAGTTTGAGTTATCATTTTAAATCCATAAACTCTCATAAAATCCACATATTAACGATTGTAATAAATGCCTTAACAAATCTCTTTTGTCATCCCTGTCACCCAGTTCTGTAATTTCATCAGAGTTTCTTGGCTGTTGCACTTGGCTGGGAGAGCAGTGTGGATCTGTAACGGAATTCCTCTTCTTCAAAGGAGGAGTAGCAAGGATCAGACCAATGTGCAGCGTGGTGAGTGTCCATAATGATATATTTAATAAATCAACAGAACATTGAACAAAATAACAAAAGTACAAACAAACAACCGAAACAGTCCTGTATGGTGAAAACACTAACACAGGATACAACCACCCACAAAACACAATAGAAAACAGGCTACCTAAATATGGCTCCCAATCAGAGACAACGACTGACACCTGCCTCTGATTGAGCACCATACTAGGCCAAACACATAGAAATATAACAACAGAAGAAAACATAGAAAAACAACATAGAATGCCTCCCCCCAACTCACGCTCTGACCAACTAAAATAAAGACATAAAAAAGGAACTAAGGTCAGAACTTGACATGATCCTTCTGGACTACGTCAGTCACGTGCCTCTGTCCAAAGCTGAGACAAATCCTGGATAAGCGCAAAGCGTGGCTTAGATCAGCTGCATATTAGGTGAGTAGTTTGATAAAATTCAAAGGAAAAAGCAAAATAAATGTGTAAGCAATGCAATGGCCATGAGTAGGGGACATGGCCCACAAAAAACCCAAACTACCTTTGCTCCTGAACCTGAAACCTCTCTTCTGTCTTTCTTCTCTGACCAAGCAAAACCCCGTTCACTGACACATCTGTGCAGACTGGTGATCAGGAAACAGATGACTCCAAAGAGACTGGAGGATCCAAACATCAGGGACTCCGCCCCATTCCCACCCAGACTTTTTTTAAATTACATTTTTTTATTTCACCTTTATTTAACCAGGTAGGCCAGTTGACAACAAGTTCTCATTTACAACTGCGACCTGGCCAAGATAAAGCAAAGCAGTGCGACACAAACAACACAGAGTTACACATGGGATAAACAAACGTAGGGTCAATAACACAATGGAAAAGTCTACATACATTGTGTGCAAATGTAGTAAGATTAAGGAGGTTAGATAGGCCATAGTGGCAAAATAATTACAATTTAGCAATTAACACTGGAGTGATAGATGTGCAGAAGATGAATGTGCAAGTAGAGATTCTGGGATGAAAAATAGCAAAATAAATTAATAACAACATGGGGGTGAGGTAGTTGGGTGGGCTATGTACAGATGGGCTATGTACAGGTGCAATGATCGGTAAGCTGCTCTGACAGCTGATGCTTAAAGTTAATGAGGGAGGTATAATTATCCAGCCATTGGCAGCAGAGAACTGGAAGGAAATGTGGCCAAAGGAGGAGTTGGCTTTGGGGGTGACCAGTGAAATATACCTGCTAGAGCGCGTGCTATGGGTGGGTGCTGCTATTGTGACCAGTGAGCTGAGATAAGGCGGGGCTTTACCTAGCAAAGACAGAGATGACCTGGAGCCAGTGGTTTTGGCAATGAATATGAAGCGAGGGCCAGCCAACGAGAGCATACAGGTCGCAGTGGTGGGTAGTATATGGGGCTTTGGTGACAAAACGAATGGCACTGTGAGAGACTAAATCCAATTTGCTGAGTAGAGTGTTGGAGGCTATTTTGTAAATGACATTGCCGAAGTCAAGGATCGGTAGGATAGTCAGTTTTACGAGGGTATGTTTGGCAGCATGAAGGATGCTTTGTTGCTTTGTTGCAAAATAGGATTCTTTGTTGCGAAATAGGAAGCCGATTCTAGATTTAATTTTGGATTGGAGATGCTTAATTTCAGTCTGGAATGAGAGTTTACAGTCTAACCAGACACCTCTGTATTTGCAGTTGTCCACATATTCTAAGTCAGAACAGTCAGAACAGACAACAGGCCCTCTGATTTGACACGCTGGACTCTAACTGAGAAGTAGTTGGTGAACCAGGCAAGGCAGTAATTTGACTCAAAAGGGCTGTTGAGTCTGCCGATAAGAATGTGGTGATTGACAGAGACGAAAATCTTGGCCAGGTCGATGAATGTGGCTGCACAGTATTGTCTTTTATAGATGGCGGTTATGATATCGTTTAGGACCTTGAGCGTGGCTGAGTTGCACCCATGACAAGCTCGGAAAACAGATTGCATAGCGGAGAAGGTACAGTGGGATTCGAAATAATCGGTGATCTGTTTGTTAACTTTGCTTCCAGAGACTTTAGAAAGGCAGAGTAGGATAAATATAGGTCTGTAACAGTTTGGGTCTAGAGTGTCACCCACTTTGAAGAGGGGGATGACCGCGGCAGTTTTCCAAACTTTAGGGATCTCAGATGACACGAAAGAGAGGTTGAACAGGTTAGTAATAATGGTTGCAGCAATTGCAGCAGATCATTTTAGAAAGAGAGGGTCCAGATTGTCTAGCCCGGCTGATTTGTAGGGTCCAGATTTTGTAGCTCTTTCAGAACATCAGCTATCTGGATTTGGGTGAAGGAGAAATGGGGAGGCTTGGGCAAGTTGCTGTGGGGGGTGCAGAGCTGTTTCCTGGGTTAGGGGTAGCCAGGTGGAAAGCATGGCCAGCCGTAGAAAATGCTTATTGAAATGTTTGATTATCGTAGATTTATCGGTGGTGAGTGACAGTGTTTTCTAGCCGCCGTGCAGTGGGCAGCTGGGAGGAGGTGCTCTTATTCTCTATGGACTTTACAGTGTCCCAGAACTTTTTGGAGTTTGTGCTACAGGATGCACATTTTTGTTTGAAAAAGCTAGCCTTTGCTTTCTTAATTAACTGCCTGTGTATATTGGTTCCTAACTTTCCTGAAAAGTTGCATATCATGGGGGCTATTTGATGCTAATGCAGTCCGCCACAGGATTTTTTTTTGTGCTGGTCAAGGGCAGTCAGGTCTGGAGTGAACCAAAGGCTATATTTGTTCTTAGTTAAACATTTTTTGAATGGGGCATGCTTATTTAAGATGGTGAGGAAAGCATTTTTAAAGAATAACCAGGCATCCTCTACTGACGGAATGAGGTCAATATCCTTCCAGGATACCCGGGCCAGGTCGATTTGAAAGGCCTGCTCGCTGAAGTGTTTTAGGGTGCGTTTGACAGTGATGAGGGGTGGTTTGACCGTGGACCCCTTACGGATGCAGGCAATGAGGCAGTGATCGCTGAGGTCCTGGTTGAAGACAGCAGAGGTGTATTTAGAGGGCAGGTTGGTCAGGATGATATCTGAGGGTGCCCGTGTTTACGGATTTAAGGTTGTACCTGGTGGGTTCCATGATAATTTGTGTGAGATTGAGGGCATCTATCTATCTTAGATTATAGGACGGCCGGGGTGTTAAGCATATCTCAGTTTAGGTCACCTAACAGTACAAACTCCGAAGATAAACGAGAGGCATTTAATTCACGTATGGTGTCCAGGGCACAGCTGGGGGCTGAGGTGGGTCTATAACAATCAGCAACAGTGAGAGACTTATTTCTGGAGAGGTGGATTTTTAAAAGTAGAAGCTCGAACTGTTTGGGTACATACCTGGATAGCATGACATAACTCTGTAGTAGATTGCAACTCCACCCCCTTTGACAGTTCTATCTTGCCGGAAAATAATGCAGTTGGGGATGGACATTTCTGCATTTTTGGTGGCCTTCCTAAGCCAGGATTCAGACACGACTAGGACATCAGGCTTGGCAGAGTGTGCTAAAGCAGTGAATAAAACAAATTTAGGGCGGAGACATCCGAAGTTAACATGCATGAAACCAAGGCTTTTGCGGTTACAGAAGTCAACAAATGATAGCGCATGGGGGATAGGAGTGGAACTAAGGGATACAGGGCCAGGGTTAACTTCTACATGACCAGAGGAACAGAGGAGGAGTGGTTGTCTAGTGCATTGGGGACAGAGAATAAAAGGAGCAGATTTCTGGGCATGGTATAATAGATTCAAGGCATAATGTACAGACAAGGATATGGTAGGATGTGAGTAGAGCGGAGGTAAACCTAGGCATTGAGTGACGATGAGAGAGGTTTCGTCTCTGAAGGGACAAGTTAAGCCAGGTGAGGTCTCCGCATGTGTGTGGGGTGGGACGAAAGAGCTATCTAAGGAATTTTGAGCGGGACTGAAGGCTCTACTGTGAAATAAAACAGTAAAAACTAGCCAAGACAGCAGTAGACAAGGCATGTTGACATTAGAGAGAGGCATAAAGCAATCACAGGTGTTGAGGAGGAGGAGGAGAGCTAAGTCAGCAACGGGTAATGGGCAGAGCGGGCAGAGCGGGTCTGTTAGGTACATACAGGAGTTCGAGGCTTGTGCCGACAGGTTAACAAAATGAGGTACCGTGTTATTGAAACAGTCCAGGGGGCATCAGCTGTGTAGCCGAGTGATCATGGGGTCAAAAAAACAGCAGCAGGTGAGTCAGGGTGCTGTTTTCTAGTCACTACTACGTTAGGCGAGCAGGGGACACAGCGTTCTGAAAAGCTAAAGGGTCGAGGCTAGTAGCTGGTTCTTCGCCGACATCGTAACAAAATAGCCTGTTGAGACCACATCGGGCGATCATGTCGCCAGTCCAGTCGTGATGGATCGACGGGGCTCTGTGTCGACAATAAAGGATCCAGGCCAATTGGCCAAGGAGGTATTGTAGCCCTAGAATTAGCTGGTATATGGGCCTAGCTCGATGCTAGCTGGTGCTTGCTTCGGGACAGAGGCATTAGCTAACAGTAGCCACTCGTTTGCAGATAGCTAGCTGCGATGATCTGGAGTAATGATCCGGTGTAATGATCCAGAATGGCAGGAATCCGGTGATATGGTAGAGAGAAGCAGTACGATATGCTCTGAGTTGATATCGCGCTGTGCAGACTAGCAGGTGATTGTCCGAGCTAAGGCTGGCTAATGACGGGGGAAAAAAGCGAGGACCACTAGCCGTGGCTAACAAAGACTAGTAGCTAGTTATCTGGCTAGCTCCTGATGGAAGTTCCAGTTATAAGGAATAAAAATAGCAGATCCGTACCACATTGGGTGAGACGGGTTGCAGGAAAGTATATTTAGTTCGTAGATAGAAAGTGAGATTAAGATATATCCGAAAAAGACTGGCTATTTACACGGGATAAGACAAAGACAGAAACACATCCAACTGCAGCGCCATCTTGGAAACTCTAGGAACTGAAGGAATAGTGTTACGGTGCGTGAATGAGGACCCAAAAGCGAATTAACGTAAACAGAGCTTCTTTAATGACAAAGCATAGGTAGGCTCAGATGGATCGGCAGATTCCGACAGGACAGGACAAGGTTGCAGCAAACATGACGATAGTCTGGTTCAGGCATGAATAACACAAACAAGAATCCGACAAAGACAGGAGCAAAAACAGAGAGAGATATAGAGGACTAATCAGAGGGAAAAAGGGAACAGGTGGGAAAAGGGGTGACGAGGTAGTTAGGAGGAGACAAGGAACAGCTGGGGGAAAGAGGGGGAGAAAAGGTAACCTAATAACGACCAGCTGAGGGAGACAGGGTGAAGGGAAAGGACAGAAACAAGACACAACATGACAATACATGACAGTACCCCCCCACTCACCGAGCGCCTCCTGGCGCACTCGAGGAGGAAACCTGGCGGCAACGGAGGAAATCCTCGATCAGCGCACGGTCCAGCACGTCCCGAGAGGGAACCCAACTCCTCTCCTCAGGACCGTACCCCTCCCAATCTACTAGGTACTGATGACCACGGCCCCGAGGACGCATGTCCAAAATCCTACGGACCCTGTAGATGGGTGCGCCCTCGACAAGGATGGGGGGGGGGGGGGGAAGACGAGCGGGGGCGCGAAGAACGGGCTTGATACAGGAGACATGGAAGACCGGGTGGACGCGACGAAGATATCGCGGAAGAAGAAGTCGAACTGCGACAGGATTAATGATCTGAGAAATACGGAACGGACCAATGAATCGCGGGGTCAACTTGCGAGAAGTGGTCTTAAGGGGAAGGTTCTGAGTGGAGAGCCAAACTCTCTGACCGCGACAATATCTAGGACTCTTAGTTCTACGCTTATTAGCAGCTCTCACAGTCTGCGCCCTATAACGGCAAAGTGCAGACCTGACCCTCTTCCAGGTGCGCTCGCAACGTTGGACAAAAGCCTGAGCGGAGGGGACGCTGGACTCGGCGAACTGAGATGAGAACAGCGGAGGCTGGTACCCGAGGCTACTCTGAAAAGGAGATAGCCCGGTCGCAGACGAAGGAAGCGAGTTGTGGGCGTATTCTGCCCAGGGGAGCTGTTCTGACCAAGACGCAGGGTTGCGAAAAGAAAGACTGCGTAAGATGCGACCAATAGTCTGATTGGCCCGTTCTGCTTGACCGTTAGACTGGGGGTGAAAGCCGGAAGAGAGACTGACGGAAGCCCCAATCAAACGGCAAAACTCCCTCCAAAATTGAGACGTGAATTGCGGACCTCTGTCCGAAACGACGTCTGACGGAAGGCCATGAATTCTGAAAACATTCTCGATGATGATTTGTGCCGTCTCTTTAGCAGAAGGAAGCTTAGCAAGGGGAATAAAATGAGCCGCCTTAGAGAACCTGTCGACAACCGTAAGAATAACAGTCTTCCCCGCTGACGAAGGCAGTCCGGTGACAAAATCTAAGGCGATGTGAGACCACGGTCGAGAGGGAATGGGAAGCGGCCTGAGACGGCCGGCAGGAGGAGAGTTACCGGACTTAGTCTGCGCGCAGACCGAACAAGCAGCCACGAAGCGACGCGTGTCATGCTCCCGGGTGGGCCACCAAAAACGCTGGCGAATGGAAGCAAGCGTACCCCGAACGCCAGGGTGGCCGGCTAACTTGGCAGAGTGAGCCCACCGAAGAACGGCCAGACGAGTAGGAACGGGAACGAAAAGAAGGTTCCTAGGACAAGCGCGCGGCGACGGAGTTTGAGTGAGTGCTTGCTTTACCTGCCTCTCAATTCCCCAGACAGTCAACCCGACAACACGCCCCTCAGGGAGAATCCCCTCGGGGTCAGTGGAGGCTGCTGAAGAACTGAAGAGACGAGATAAAGCATCAGGCTTGGTGTTCTTAGAGCCCGGACGATAAGAAATCACGAACTCGAAACGAGCGAAAAACAGCGCCCAGCGCGCCTGACGCGCATTAAGTCGTTTGGCAGAACGGATGTACTCAAGGTTCCTATGGTCAGTCCAAACGACAAAAGGAACGGTCGCCCCCTCCAACCACTGTCGCCATTCGCCTAGGGCTAAGCGGATGGCGAGCAGTTCGCGGTTTCCCACATCATAGTTACGTTCCGACGGCGACAGGCGATGAGAAAAATATGCGCAAGGGTGGACCTTGTCGTCAGAGAGGGAGCGCTGAGAAAGAATGGCTCCCACGCCCACCTCTGACGCGTCAACCTCGACAACGAACTGTCTAGTGACGTCAGGTGTAACAAGGATAGGTGCGGATGTAAAACGATTCTTGAGGAGATCAAAAGCTCCCTGGGCGGAAACGGACCACTTAAAGCACGTCTTGACAGAAGTAAGGGCTGTGAGAGGAGCTGCCACCTGACCGAAATTACGGATGAAACGACGATAGAAGTTCGCGAAGCCGAGAAAGCGCTGCAGCTCGACGCGTGACTTAGGGACGGGCCAATCAATGACAGCTTGGACCTTAGCGGGATCCATCTTAATGCCTTCAGCGGAAATAACAGAACCGAGAAATGTGACGGAGGAGGCATGAAAAGAGCACTTCTCAGCCTTCACAAAAAGACAATTCTCTAAAAGGCGCTGGAGGACACGTCGAACGTGCTGAACATGAATCTGGAGTGACGGTGAAAAAATCAGGATATCGTCAAGGTAAACGAAAACAAAGATGTTCAGCATGTCTCTCAGGACATCATTGACTAATGCCTGAAAGACAGCTGGAGCGTTAGCGAGGCCGAAAGGAAGAACCCGGTATTCAAAGTGCCCTAACGGAGTGTTAAACGCCGTCTTCCACTCGTCCCCCTCCCTGATGCGCACGAGATGGTAAGCGTTACGAAGGTCCAACTTAGTGAAAAACCTGGCTCCCTGCAGGATCTCGAAGGCTGAAGACATAAGAGGAAGCGGATAACGATTCTTCACTGTTATGTCATTCAGCCCTCGATAATCTATGCAGGGGCGCAGGGACCCGTCCTTCTTCTTAACAAAAAAAAACCCCGCTCCGGCGGGAGAGGAGGAGGGGACTATGGTACCGGCGGCAAGAGCTACAGACAAATAATCTTCGAGAGCCTTACGTTCGGGAGCCGACAGAGAGTATAGTCTACCCCGGGGGGGAGTGGTTCCCGGAAGGAGATCAATACTACAATCATACGACCGGTGTGGAGGGAGAGAGGTGGCCCTGGACCGACTGAACACCGTGCGCAGATCGTGATATTCCTCCGGCACCCCTGTCAAATCACCAGGCTCCTCCTGTGAAGAAGAGACAGAGGAAACAGGAGGGATAGCAGACATTAAACATTTCACATGACAAGAGACGTTCCAGGAGAGGATAGAATTACTAGACCAATTAATGGAAGGATTATGACAAACTAGCCAGGGATGGCCCAAAACAACAGGTGTAAAAGGTGAACGAAAAATTAAAAAAGAAATGGTTTCGCTATGATTACCAGAAACAGTGAGGGTTAAAGGTAGCGTCTCACGCTGAATCCTGGGGAGAGGACTACCATCCAGGGCGAACAAGGCCGTGGACTCCCTTAACTGTCTGAGAGGAATGTCATGTTCCCGAGCCCAGGTCTCGTCCATAAAACAGCCCTCCGCCCCAGAGTCTATTAAGGCACTGCAGGAAGCTGACGAACCGGTCCAGCGTAGATGGACCGACAAGGTAGTGCAGGATCTTGAAGGAGAGACAGGAGTAGTAGCGCTCACCAGTAGCCCTCCGCTTACTGATGAGCTCTGGCTTTTACTGGACATGAAGTGACAAAATGACCAGCAGAACCGCAATAGAGACAGAGGCGGTTGGTGATTCTCCGTTCCCTCTCCTTAGTCGAGATGCGGATACCTCCCAGCTGCATAGGCTCAGCACCCGAGCCGGCAGAGGAAGATGGTAGTGATGCGGAGAGGGGGGCAACGGAGAACGCGAGCTCCTTTCCACGAGCTCGGTGACGAAGATCAACCCGTCGCTCAATGCGAATAGCGAGTTCAATCAAGGAATCCACGCTGGAAGGAACCTCCCGGGAGAGAATCTCATCCTTTACCTCTGCGCTGAGACCCTCCAGAAAACGAGCGAGCAAAGCCGGCTCGTTCCAGCCACTAGAGGCAGCAAGAGTGCGAAACTCAATAGAGTAGTCTGTTATGGATCGATTACCTTGACATAGGGAAGACAGGGCCCTGGAAGCCTCCTCCCCAAAAACAGATCGATCAAAAACCCGTATCATCTCCTCCTTAAAGTCCTGATACTGGTTAGTACACTCAGCCCTTGCCTCCCAGATTGCCGTGCCCCACTCACGAGCCCGTCCAGTAAGGAGAGATATGACGTAGGCGACACGAGCAGTGCTCCTGGAGTAAGTGTTGGGCTGGAGAGAAAACACAATATCACACTGGGTGAGGAACGAGCGGCATTCAGTGGGCTCCCCAGAGTAACACGGCGGGTTATTGATTCTGGGCTCCGGAGATTCGAAAGCCCTGGAAGTGGCCGGTGGATCGAGGCGGAGATGGTGAACCTGTTCTGTGAGGTTGGAGACTTGGGTGGCCAGGGTCTCAACGGCATGTCGAGCAGCAGACAATTCCTGCTCGTGTCTGCCTAGCATCGCTCCCTGGATCTCGACGGCTGAGTGGAGAGGATCCGAAGTCGCTGGGTCCATTCTTGGTCGGATTCTTCTGTTACGGTGCGTGAATGAGGACCCAAAAGCGAATTAACGTAAACAGAGCTTCTTTAATGACAAAGCATAGGTAGGCTCAGATGGATCGGCAGATTCCGACAGGACAGGACAAGGTTGCAGCAAACATGACGATAGTCTGGTTCAGGCATGAATAACACAAACAAGAATCCGACAAAGACAGGAGCAAAAACAGAGAGAGATATAGAGGACTAATCAGAGGGAAAAAGGGAACAGGTGGGAAAAGGGGTGACGAGGTAGTTAGGAGGAGACAAGGAACAGCTGGGGGAAAGAGGGGGAGAAAAGGTAACCTAATAACGACCAGCTGAGGGAGACAGGGTGAAGGGAAAGGACAGAAACAAGACACAACATGACAATACATGACAAATAGACTGAAGGAATACCTATTCTACAAAGAACATGATTTGCATGGCAAAGTGATATGTATGGACAAGTGAATGTCTGTTGTGTTTCATGGTTAGGGTGATATGAAATGAAATAGTTCACATAAGGAAGGAGGGATGATGGTTCTTATAGTAAATGATGGCATTTAATTGGATCCAGAATAAGAATATGTATGTTTATTTTATTTAGAAAGAGACTAGACCACTTAACTATGAAAACAATCATCTGTATTCATAAACTCGTCTTAAAAGTATACATTCATTTTGCAAAGTCGTTTTTCAATCATTTATTTATTTTCATTTACTGTTCATCTTTGCTTTTACAGTGAATTCAATGCATGGCAAGAAGGCTCATCCCATGTTGCTGTTGTTTTTAAAACAACTTATATTATATTGTTAGAACTGAAACTAACACCTGTCTAGATGTTGGCTATCTAATTAAATATTTTGATTATCAAAACATTGAGGTTATAATGCTGATTACTGACTCCAGTTGATTGCTGCATGGAACATCACAACACTTCAGGAGTGAAGTGGAATGACCTGCATTCCTTAAGTGACAGATGACCTGCATTCCTTAAGTCACAGATAGTGAAAGCAGGTCAACTCTAATTATAACCATATATTGCCTGGAGTGCAAACAACAAACATGCACTCTAACCTGACCGACAGACCTCTGACTTCCATGTGAAAGAATTATACCATGTTAACACCAGAAATGATTGTATATGGATTGAAAATACAAAATACATAACAGGAGCCAGAGGAGGTAGCATACTTCAGTCAATTGTCTTCCTGAGAGTTTCTTAGATGTTTCACTGTCCACCCAATATGTTGTAATCTTCCACTAGAGTGCAACGTTAGCATTTATGCTATACAGCAATGCTCACTATTTTGCAGAACCCATGGAAATGTCCTGGGGGAATATGGGACCTTGAACTGTTCATGGTCAATCTACTCAAAATTGGACATTGCCAGGTCTGGTTTGGGTAGTAACTGCCATAGATGTTAGATCACTGTCTGTAGGGTATTATATCATATTACAATATTTACTGCTTAATGTCCTTTTACATTTGATTCAAATGTATCAAGAAGCTGATTAAACAGCATGATAATTACCCAAGTGCATCTCAAAAATGTGCAGTTTCGTCACACAACACAATGCCACAGATGTCTCAAGTTTGAGGGAGAATGTAATTGGCATGCTGACTGTAGGAATGCTCACCAGAATCGTTGCCAGAGAATTTAATGTTAATTTCTCTAGGTCATTTTAGAGAATTTGGCAGTATGTCCAACCAGCCTCACAACCGCAGATCACGTGTAACCAGCCAGCCCGGGACCTCCACATCCGAGTTCTTCACCTGAGGGATTGTCTGAGACCAGCCACCTGGACAGCTGATGAAATTGAGGAGTATTTCTGTCTGTAATAAATCCCATTTGTGTGAAAAAACAAATTCAGATTGGCTGGGGCTGACTCCCCCACTGCCCAGTCATGTGAAATCCGCCGGATTTTCTTATATGAACTGTATCTCAGTAAAACCGTGAAAAAATGTGCATGTTGCATTTATATTTTTGATCAGTATATATTTTCCTTCTTTATTATTTTCCCCTAACCCTACCCCCCCCCCCAATCGGAGTAAACTAATTGACAGCAAGACTTCTATTTCCAACTTATACATACTATATACATTTTACGGACATCGTACATTAGTTAAAGTATATTTTTTAATACCACCATTCAGCTAATATTATATTATCGATTAATTGACTATGGCTTTTGAAGTCACTGTCATAGGATGCCACCTGTCCAACAAGTCAGTTCATCAAATTTCTGCCCCGGTCAACTGTAAGTACTGTTATTATGAAGTGGAAACATCTAGGAGCAACAACGGATGAAGTGGTAGGCCACACAAGCTCACAGAATGGGACCGCCCGCTGCTGAAGAGCGTAGTGCGTAAAAATAGTCTGTCCTCGGTTGCAACACTCACTACCGAGTTCCAAACTGCCTCTGGAAGCAACGTCAGCACAATAACTGTTCGTCGGGAGCTTCATGAAATGGGTTTCAATGGCCGAGCAGCTGCACACAAGCCTAAGATCACCATGCGCAATGCAAATCGTGGACTGGAGTAGTGTAAAGCTCGCTGCTGTTGGACTCTGCTACTGTGGGAAAGCATTCTCTGGAGTGATGAATCTTTCTTCACCTTCTGGCAGTCTGACAGACAAATCCGAGTTTGGCTAATGCCTGGAGAATGCTATCGGCCCGAATGCATAGTGCCAATTGTAAAGATTGGGGGAAGAAGAATAATGGTCTTGGGCTGTTTTTCATGGTTCAGGCCCCTTAGCTCCAGTGCAGGAAAATCTTAGCATGACAGTATACAATGACATTCTAGACAATTCTGTGCTTCATACTTTGTGGCAACTATTTAGGGAAGGCCTTTTTCCTGCTTCAGTAAGACAATGCCCCTGTGCACAAAGCGAAGTCCATACAGAAATGGTTTGTCGAGATCGGTGAGGAAGAACTTGACTGGCCTGCACAGAGCCCTGACCTCAACTCCATCAAACACCTTTGGGATGAATTAGAACACAGACTGCGAGCCAGGCCTAATTGCCCAACATCGGTGTCCGACCTCACTAATGCTCATGGCTGAATGGAAGCAAGTCCCCGCAACAATGTTCCAACATCTAGTGGAAAGCCTTCCCAGAAGAGTGTTTGGTATTATAGCAGCAAAAAAGGGACTAACTCCATATTAATGCCCATGATTTTGGAATGAGATGTTCGATGAGCAGGTGTCCACATACTTTTGGTCATGGAGTTTATTTAGCTTCCTCTTTAAATATATTGTTTGGTGAATCATGGATGACTATGTTGAAGATTTAAAAAGAATTTGGTGCATTTTCCCCCATATTTCATCCAGTTGGCTTTATTTTTATAATATATTACACTTGATCTTTCTTGAATAAGTTCCTCCAGTTATTTTTGTTTTTCCTCAATCATATTCTGTGCCTCTATGGTCCAGTTTTTATTGCTATCCATCTGAACGGTTAGTTCTTCTATTTCCTCTGTTAATATGAACTCTTGACCAAAATGTTTTTTGTTTTAAAGATGAGTACTGAATTGCATGGCCTCTGAAGGCACATTTTAAAGGGGATCTGTTATCTAGGAAAAAGTCAGTTATAAATGATTGTGTCTTGGTTAAAAACAAGTTGTAATCCAGTAGGCTTTGATTACATTTCCAATATCCTCGGCCATGTGGAAATTCTGTAAGAGTAATGTGTATGCCAATTATTTGATGGTCTGACCACATTCTGTCCCCTTTGAACACTTTTTGAACTTTTGGTAGCAGCGAGAATTACATAAGAAAGTATTCAAGACGACTAGCTCGATTGAGCCTCCTCCATGTACTGTATATCTCACTAGGTCAGGATATTTGAGCCTCCATATAACCACTAGTTCTAATATGTCCATAATATTTGTGATTTAAGTGCATGAGGGGGATAGTTTGTAGTGTGATTTCCTTTACAGAACATTGAGGTACTTAATATTAGAGTTGTGTATTGCCTGTAAGCGAGATAAAATATTATATATATTTCAAAGAAGTGTGGATCATCCTTATTTGGACTGTATAGATTAATGAGACAAATCTGATAACGGCCATTAGCATATTTAAAAAGATCCACCTTCCTTGCCGAGCTGTTTGGACATTTAGCACATTTAGATAATCTTTTTGAATTATTTTTGAATTAATATCATCACCCCTTTTGAGTTTATTTGACCATGAGAGAAGTATATCATCCCCCTCTCCCAGTCCCTTTTACACACAACTTAATCTAAAGATGTGGAATGATTTTCCTGTAAACAATAGATATTATATTCTTTCTCTATTAGCCAGGTAAAGACCAATCGTCTTTTCTTATCATCTGCTTATCCATTACAATTATAACTAGCTATACTTATTTCACCACTTACCATAATGAGATACACGTTTCAATTATACTTACAATAATATGTTTGTAAACTTACCATTAAAAAGTACCAAGATGACTGAACGCCCATATAGCGTACCATGATATCTGCACTGTTAAGCATACTGTAACTATGACTGAGTAAACCTCCAATTGTCCTCCAATTTTTCACCCGCTAAAACCTCCCCCCATCCCAAGTTGGGTTGTCGTCTAGGTGACTGGCAGACCATCCCTGTACACATGGATCCTAGGGCCTTTAAGAGATTGGCCTCACCCCTTGAAAAGAGCACAAGGTGCCACCTACAGAACAAAACCAGATTAGAAGCCAACAGCATTTCTAGCGCTTTTTCCTCGGTTGTACTGTATATATATATATATATATATATATATATATATATATATATATATATATATATAAATAAAGGTATTTTAATAACCCACCCACCCACACAAACACCTCTCTTCCCTTCCACCCATGGACCAACCTACAACCTATAACCACCTTTTAACCCCCCCCCCCCCCCCGCCTGTAACCCCCTTGCGCGCGCACGTGCACACACACACACACACACACACACACACACACACACACACACACACACACACACACACACACACACACACACATTCAACAATTGTTCCATCCCCGAGCCCAACTCGCAGGTTGACCTGATGTGTGAAATGTGTATACCATTGTAGCTATTTGAGAAGGCATGCCAAATTGAGGAGGAATGGTAAGATTTGATTAAACAATGTCTAGTCTTAGCTGATGGAACTCAGTCCGTTTGATTAATCTGTGCTGCCAGGGCCACAATAATTTGCCCCCTCTCTGATTGTCCGAGTGTTACCGCGCCCATGGGTTACCACAGCCAGTGGTGCCAGCACTGCCACAACCTGGGTGTACTCCAGCGAATTCCCACTGGCTAATAACGATGTCGTCAACGTGCTTCAGCAGCTTTGAGAAAATCCTTGTATATTATACTCTCCCATCTGGGGTCTTTAGCTTTGTTGGACCAATCCTGTCAGGCATGCTCAGACTCATCTTTGTTTTTATTGCGCTATACAAAATATTAAACACGTTTGTTTACTTTCTAGTGGCATTCAAAAGAATAGATAGATAACTATAAATTCACAAAACATGCCACTACAATGCTACTTGGACAAGCCAATTTGCTTGCCCTAAGTACATTAAACAATGTATGAACAATAAAGTTTTGCGGTGTAAAGGACTTGCATTATGTTTAAAAATGTATAAACTGTTTTTCATGGTTGCAAAAGTGAGGACTGCAAATGCAACCGCAATTTAAGAATTGACCCATCAGCTGCTTAGAGAGCCACTATATTGCAATGGATTGACAATTTGTCCTTCTTTATTCAGTGTCCATTTTTTTATTTACATTTTTTTTATATAATCTTATCACTTTCTTTTGTTCTTCTTCCATTATTGTAGTTTTGTCTACTCCCTCTAAACAAATACCCATTTGTCCTTTGTTTTTGTTCATCATCTTCTTCCTGCTCCTCTGGGAAACAAGTTTTTTTACCCAACAACCTGTACTGCATGTTCTGACACATTATGTAACACCATTCACGTTAATCTTTGATGTCTCCCTCGGGCTTTGTTGGTCTATTTTTTTCTCCCTGGGTACGAGCTATAGTGATAGGTCTCTTCAGAGCCACTAAGTGTCCTCACATTGCTCCTGTAAACCTATCTTGTTGATCCCCACACCCTAAAAAAAGAACATCATTGACAGACACTTTACACATTTCCCTCCCTTTAAGGGTCTTATGGCAGCTGGGAAGATTAGACAAACAGAGTCTCTCTTTCGCCATCAGTCTTCCTCTCAGACTCCCTACATCCACAGCATCCCTGGCCACACGCCTTTACCATTACCCAGTAGCTTTAAGAGAGTGTGCGGAGATTCAGTTGAAAAAGATCCTCACTAAGATCCAAGCGTTTCTGACAAGTCCATCATGAGTACCTTTGGGTACCGAAAGGAGCTGAAGAAGTATGAATCAGTGGATGAAGATGAGGTGTTGGCTGGCTTGTCGTTTGAGGAGCTTCAGGAGCTGGAGAGGGAGCTGGCGGATATGGACCCGGATGACAACGTACCTATCGGGCTGAGGCAGAAAGACCAGACCGCCAAGACCCCCACAGGCACCTTCTCCAGAGAGGCACTGCTGAAATACTGGGAGGACGAGACACACAAACTGCTAGAGGATGACAGATCTGAATCATCCCCTGAACATGTAAGAAAGGGGATGGTATTTCAAGGCTTAAACCAGAGAAAACAAATATATATATATATTATTCTATAGATGCCTTAACTTCAGAGGGCTTCCAGATGCAACAAGATCAATTTCAGGCATCTCAAAAAATATTGGCAGAACAAAACAATCTGAAGTTAGGTTGTTATGTCTGACTCCTTAACAACATTTTTCCTATTTCGGTGATGAAAAAAATTAAATGTATTTCAATCAAACTTAAATATTTTAGGTGTAACTTGAAAAGGTTTATTTATTTCATTTCTAATTGTGAAATAGCAGGGACATCTTTGGAATTCAGTGTCTCGCTGATTGAAATGGCCGATTACTTATATTCTGCATTACAGTATAATTTTACAGATAAATGACCTTTTGCCACCATCCTATCTGAAAATAAAAGATAAAGACAGATGAAGATGTTTTTATTTTTGCCAATGATAGAAATCACAATAATTTGAGATTCAATATTTTAAACAAGAATGATTGAAGATTATAAGAAATGCCAGAGGTTAAGGGAAAGGTTGAAGTATATATGCAAATGAAGTGTGCCAAACATTTATCGTTGTATAAGAGTTCAAACAATATGAAGACTGTGTTCATTGCCTACTGTGTTATTTTGATAAGTTAGTGGAAAACAATAAAAAAATACATTGTCTCTGAAATACCAGCTATAATGATTATGTGTGCTCAGAGAGTTCTGGAGGTATTCCTCATTAAGAGACAGTAACTGGAGAATGTTAGGTCTCAACCTAATTTTCCACCCTGTTCAAAAATACAGGATAGAATGGAGGAAGGACAGACTGATAAGAGAGAAGAGGAATGTGTGACAGAGAGTGACAGTAACAGCACAGAGTCTGAGGACAGTGATGAGGAAGAGGAACGCCAAAATAGAAGGGAAGGGAGCGAAGACGAGGCAGGTGAGGATGAGAATGATTCAATTGAGGCTGAAAATGAAGAGGAAAAGAAGGACAAATGCAAACAGGAGCCTTTACCAACTTCTGGTAGACATGGGCAGAACGCTGTTGACCACCTATCAAGAAACCTAGGGAATTGTTCTGAAAGGGGAGACTTGAGAACAACAATGACTGACCAAAACCTAAATGTGACTCCAGAGAGACCTTGTGGGAACCCTATCGTGATTGACGAGGCACTTGAACGGATCCTTCGCGATGATCCAACGATGAGCGAGCTCAACTTCAACAACATCGAAGACATCTCTCAGGAGACCTTGCTGCGTATCTCCGAAGCACTGAGCGCCAACACACACGTACGTGTTTTAAGCCTTTCCAACACCCGAGCCAATGACCGGGTTGCCTTTGCTGTCTCCAAGATGCTCAGAGAAAACTGCTCCATCACCAACCTCAACATTGAGTCCAACTTTGTGTCTGGCCGGGGAATCTTGGCGCTAATGGCATCGCTCCAACAAAACAGTACTCTGGTGGAGCTGCGCTTCCACAACCAGAGGCACATCTGCGGGGGGCAGGTTGAGATGGAGATGGTTCGCCTCCTGAGGGACAACAGCACCCTCCTCAAGCTGGGCTACCAGTTTGATCTGCCAGGCCCCAGGATGACCGCCACCAGTATTCTGACCCGCAACCAGGACCGACAGAGGCAGAGACGGCTGCAACAAAAGAGGGAGAAAGGCCATCCAGAAGCAACAGTCCAGCCCAAGGCTGATGCCGGGACAACAGGCCTTTCTGGATCGCCTCCTTCAAACAAACCACCCTGGTTCTCTCCAAGACATGCGAGGAATGACCAGACCCCAAATAACATCCCTCCTCCACCTCCCCCACTCACTGGCCTTCAGTCTGAGAGGAATACACCAACCAGGAAGATTGCAGAGATGATCAAACAACATGAAGGGAGTACAAAGGGTCAATCAGGCCAAAAGAAACCCAAATCCAAGAGGGGCAAAAATGGGGCCAACAAGAAGTGCAGCTCTGACATTCTCAAGGAGCTGAAGAATGCCTTGAAGCCTTCTTCACAAAAGAAGAAAGACAACCCACCCCGGCCACCAGCACCTCTGAACTCTACACGTGATGATCTGATGGCGGCCATTCGTGGTAGCAGCATTAGATCACTCAAAAGTGTAAGTATGACAGACGCACAAACATCCTATCATGAACCAGTGACAGAATTATTTTTATTAGCACATAAATCTGGATCATTGTTCAAAAAAGGACTTTCAGCAGACATGAGCAAAACTCAGTTGTACGCATATGATGCTACAAATAAAACTGAAACACTCTTCCAAAAGTCATTACACAGCCTTTGTGGAAACAGTGCTATCATTAGATGACAGCCTTCATAACCCTGTGAATTCCTCCCACTTAATACAGTTATAAATAGCTGAACTCGATAAGACTAATGGCTTGGAGCACTGATGAGCACAGGATGACAGTGTGCCAACAGACCAAACAATCTACAGCATGGATCACCATGAGTCTGTCAGTTGAACAATATGGCTGACAAGAAGAGAAAATAGATAACTTATCTGACCAGAATAAAAAAGTGATAAAGTCCATGACCCCTTAGAGTAAAGAAATTACAGGAAATTACAGGAAAAGAGCTTTAAAACTGCAAAATCTTCTCTCAGCCAAATAGCAAAATGCATAGAATAGCATGAGATTAGCTATAAAACTGAAAATGTGTCTCTCTGCTCCATGTCCAAATGTGTAGAATTGCAAGAAATTAGCATTATAACAGCAACATTTTCTCTCAGCCTCATGGCAAAATATGTAGAATAGCATGACATTAGCTATACAACCGTACATTTTTCTCTTTACCCCGTAGAAAAAGGTGTAGAATTGCTGTTTTGCTTGGAGCAAAGTATTTTTGTGAATGGATGGTATACCTACATATAATACCAGTCAAATGTTTAGACACCTACTCATTCAAGGGTTTTTCTACATTGTAGAATAACTATGAAATAACATATGGAATCATGTAGTAACCAAAAACGTGTTAAACAAATCAAAATATTTTATAGATTTTAGATTATTCAAAGTAGCCACTCTTTGCCTCGATAACAGCTTTGCACACTCTTGGCAGTCTGTCAACCAGCTTCACCTGGAATGCTTTTCCAACAGTCTTGAAAGAGTTCCCACATATGCTGAGCACTTGTTGGCTGTTTATCCTTCACTCTGCAGTCCAACTCATCCCAAATCATCTCAATTGGGTTGAGGTCGGGTGATTGTGGAGGTCAGGTCATCTGATGCTGCACTCAATCATTCTCCTTCTTGGTCACATAGCCCTTACACAGCCTGGAGGTGTGTTGGGTAATTGTTCTGTTGAAAAACAAAATGACAGTCCCACTGAGCCCAAACCAGATGGGATGGCGTATCGCTGCAGAATGCTGTGGTAGCCATGCCGGTTAAGAGTGCCTTTAATTCTAAATAAATCACAGACCGTGTCTCCAGCAAAGCACCCCCACACCATCAGACCTCCTCCTCCATGTATCACGGAAGAGATCATTCGTTCACCTAGTCTGCATCTCACAGACATGACAGTTGGAACCAAAAATGTCAAATTTGGACACATCAGACCAAAGGACAGATTTCCACCAGTCTAATGTCCATTGCTCATGTTTCTTGGCCCAAGCAAGTCTCTTCTTATTATTGGTGTCCTTTAGTAGTGGATTCTTTGCAGCAATTCGACCATGAAGGCCTGATTCACGCAGTCTCCTCTGAACAGTTGATGCATTTATTTGGGCAAGAATTTCTGAGTCTGGTAACTCTAATGAACTTATCTTCTGCAGCAAAGGTAACTCTGGGTATTCCTTTCCTGTGGCGGTCCTCATGAGAGCTAGTTTCATCATAGCGCTTAATGGTTTTTGCTACTGCACTTGAAGAAATTTTCAAAGTTCTTGAAATTGCCGGATTGACTGACCTTCATGTCTTAAAGTAATGATGGACTGTAGTTTATTTGTTATTTGAGCTGTTCTTGCCATAATATGTACTTGGTCATTTACCAAATTGGGCTATCTTCTGTATACCACCCCTACCTTGTCACAACACAACTGATTGGCTCAAATGCATTAAGAAGGAAAGAAATTCCACAAATTAACTTTTAAGGCACACCTGTTATTTGAAATGCATTCCAGGTGACAACCTCGTGAAGCTGGTTGAGAGAATGCCAAGAGTGTGCAAAGATGTCAAGGCAAAGGGTGGCTACTTTGAAGAATCTCAAATGTATTTTGAACACTTTTTTTGGTTACTACATGATTCCACATGTGTTATTTCATAGTCTTGATGTCTTCACTATTATTATACAATGAATGAATGGTACAAATAAAGAAAAACCCTTGAATGAGTACATGTGTCCAAACTTTTGACTGGTACTGTATATACACAGTATATACATACACACACACAGCATATAAACTCAGCAAAAAAATGTAAATCCTCTTACTGTCAACAGCGTTAATTTTCAGCAAATTTAACAGGTGTAAATATTTGTATGAAAATAACAAGATTCATCAACTGAGACATAAACTGAACAAGTTCCACAGACATGTGACTACCAGAAATGGAATAATGTGTCCCTGAACAAAGGGGGGGTCAAAATCAAAAGTAACAGTCAGTATCTGGTGTGGCCACCAGCTGCATTAAGTACTGCAGTGCATCTCCTCCTCATGGACTGCACCAGATTTGCCCGTTCTTGCTGTGAGATGGTACCCCACTCTTCCACCAAGGCACCTGCAAGTTCCCAGACATTTCTGGGGGGAATGGCCCTAGCCCTCACCCTTCGATTTAACAGGTCCCAAACGTGCTCAATGGAATTGAGATCTAGGCTCTTCGCTGACCATGGCAGAACACTGACATTCCTGTCTTGCAGGAAATCAAGCACAGAACGAGCAGTATGGCTGGTGGCATTGTCATGCTGGAGGGTCATGTCAGGATGAGGCTGCAGGAAGTGTACCACACGAGGGAGGAAGATGTCTTCCCTGTAACGCACAGCATTGAGATTGCCTGCAATGACAACAAGCTCAGTCCGATGATGCTGTGACACACCGCCGCAGACCATGACGGACCCTCCACCTCCAAATCGATCCCGCTCCAGAGTAGACCTCGGTGTAACGCTCATTCCTTCGACGATAAACGCAAATCCAACCATCACCCCTGGTGAGACAAAACCGCGACTTTTCACTGAAGAGCACTTTTTGCCAGTCCTGTCTGGTCCAGCGACGGTGGGGTTGTGCCCATAGGCGATGCTGTTGAAGGTGATGTCTGGTGAGGACCTGCCTTACAAGCCCTCAGTCCAGCCTCTCGCGGACAGGCTGAGCACTCGGGCAGTTGTTGTCATTCTGTACCTGTCCCGCAGGTGTGATGTTTGGATGTACCGATCCTGTGCAGGTGTTGTTACACGTGGTCTGCCACTGTGAGGACGATCAGCTGTCTGTCCGGTTTCCCTGTATTGCTGACTTAGGCGTCTCACAGTACTGACATTGCAATTTATTGCCCTGGCCACAACTGCAGTCCTCATGCCTCCTTGCAGCATGCCTATGGCACATTCACGCAGATGAGCAGGGACCCTGGGCATCTTTCTTTTGCTGTTTTTCAGAGTCAGCAGAAAGGCCTCTTCAGTGTCCTAATTTTTCATAACTGTGACCTTAATTGCCTACCGTCTAAGCTGTTAGTGTCTTAACGACAATTCCACAGGTGCATGTTCATTACTTGTTTATAGGTCATTGAAAAAGCATGGGAAAGTGTTTAAACTCTTTACAATGAAGACCTGTAAAGTTATTTGGATATTTACAAATTATCTTTGAAATACAGGGTCCTGGAAAAGGGAAATTTCTTTTTTTGCTGAGTTGAAGTATACAGTTGAAGTCAGAAGTTTACATACATTTAGGTTGGATTCATTAAATGGATATAGATAATGTTGTACCTGTTTCCTCCAGCATCTTCACAAGGTCATTTGCTGTTGTTCTGGGATTTATTTGCACTTTTTGCACAAAAGTACGTAAATCTCTAGGAGACAGAATGCGTCTCCTTCCTGAGCGGTACTATTGCGTACTATTGTTTATACAGATGAACGTGCTACCTTCAGGCGTTTGGAAATTGCTCCCAAGGATGAACCAGACTTGGGGAGGTCTACAATTGTTTTTCTGAGGTCTTGGCTGAATTCTTTTGATTTCCCATGATGTCAAGCAAAGAGGCACTGAGTTTGAAGGTAGGCCTTGAAATACATCAACAGGTACACCTCCAATTGACTCAAAGGATGTCAATTAGCCCATCAGAAGCTTCTAAAGTCATGACGACATTTTCTGGAATTTTCCAAGCTGTTTAAAGGCACAGTCAACTTATTGTATGTAAACTTCTGACCCACTGGAATTGTGATACAGTGAATTATAAGTGAAATAATCTGTCTGTAAACAATTGTTGGAAAAATGACTTGTGTCATGCACAAAGTAGATGTCTTAACCGACTTGCCAAAACAATAGTTTGTCTAACAATACATTTGTGGAGTGGTTGAAAAACAAGTTTTAATGACTCCAACCTAAGTGTACGTAAACTTCCGACTTCAACTGTACATACATACACACACACACACTTAGCAAAAATATAAATGCAACATGCAAGAATTTCGCAACTTTACTGTTACTGTTACAGTTCATATAAGGAAATCAGTCAATTGAAATAAAGAAATTAGGCCCTAATCTATGGATTTCACATGACTGGGAATACAGATATGCATCTGTTGGTCACAGAAATCTTTAAAAAAGGTAGAGCCATGGATCAGAAAAGCAGTCAGTATCTGGTGTGACCACCATTTGCCTCAAGCAGCAGGACACATGTCCTTCGCATAGAGTTGATCAGGCTGCCACTCCTCTGGCTGTGCAAAGTTGCTGGATATTTGAGGGAACTGGAACACGCCTGCATACACGTCGATTCAGAACATCCCAAACATTCTCAAAGGGTGATGTCTGTTGAGTACGCAGGCCATGGAAGAACTGTGACATTTTCAACTTCCAGGAATTGTGTACAGATCCTTGCGACATAGGGCCATGCATTATTATGCTGAAACAAACATGAGGAGATGACGGCAGATGAATGGCACGACAATTGGCTTCAAATTGCAATCTCTAAAATGCAATTGTGTTTGTTGTCTGTAGCTTATGTTTGCCCATACCATAACCCCACTACCAACATGGGGCACTCTGTTCACAACGTTGACATCAGCAAAGCGCTCGCCCACACAATGCCATACACGCTGTCTGCCCGGTACAGTTGAAACCAGGATTTGTCTGTGAAGAGCACACTTCTCCAAGGTGCCAGTGGCCATCGAAGGTGAGTATTTTCCCACTGAAGTCGGTTACGATGCCGAACTGTAGTCAGGTCAACACTCTGGTGAGGACAACCAGCACACAGTCTGTGCAGAAATTATTCAGTTGTCAAACCCACATTTTCATCAGCTGTCCAGGTCGCTGGTCTCAGACGATTCTGCAGGTGAAGAAGCCGGATGTGGAGGTCCTGGGCTGGAGTGGTTACACAGTCTGTGGTTGTGAGGCCAGTTGGACGTACTGCCAAATTCTCTAAAACGACGTTGGGAGGGGAGACTGCTTATGGTAGAGAAATTAACATTCAATTATCTGGCAACAGCTCTGGTGGACATTCCTGCAGTCAGCAATTGCACGCTCCCTCAAAACCTGAGACATCTGTGGCATTGTGTTGTGTGAAAAAAATTCACATTTTAGAGTGGCATTTTATTGTCTACAGCACAATGTGCACCAGTGTAATGATCACGCTATTTAATTAGCTACTAGATATGCCACACCTTTTAGGGGGATGGATTATCTTGGCAAATGAGAAATGCTCACTTAGAGTTATACACAACCTTGTGCACTACATTGAGAAATACGCCTTTTGTGCGTATTGGAAAAATTCTGGGTTATTTTATTTCAGCTCAGGAAACATGGGATCAACACTTTACATGTTGCGTTAATATTATAGTTCAGGTAATGATACTAATACAAATAGGGTTTGTTATTTGTTTGTTATGAATAACTGGTAAGGTAGTTGGAACTAAATGCAACCCCCCATCAAAATCATCACTGCTTACAAACAACTTAATGTTACCAAGCTATTTCTCTCACCACGCCAACTGTCCTGCTCTCTCTCTTGATCACTTGGTCACTCTCTCGAGGTTCATTGGTCCTGAAATACCCATCTACTTATCCACTTATTGCATAGATGGTCCGATGGTTTGTGTCAGTAGGACATGTGTTGACACTGACTGACACACTCTTTCTCCTTGCAGGTGACTCTCCAGCCAGATCTATGTTAACGTTGTGGTGGGAGAAAGGAATATCCAACCTGATCAAGAGCTGTTCTCCACAAATACTGCACCCACTTCATTCTGTATTCATAAAAAAAACATGAAACATTTGTACCACAAATGCTACATATATAAATACAAGTACATTAAAATATAATTTGTTTATGTATTACCATGAAACTTTCTGCTTGGAAAACTGTTGACACATTTGACATATGATTTTGTTAGTGTTTTGTAAATATTTTCCTGTCATGTAGTGAAAAATACAACACTGGATTTGATTGCATATTATGAACGGGTGGCAATTTATAGATTAAAGGCACAATCCATAATATTACTGCTGTTCAATAGTCATTTCAATTAATGACTTATACCCATTGAGTTATGACAGAAATCTTAACTACAAACTGGCTAAATGTAGGCTTAGGGAAGATCCAAAAGATCAGCCTTCTCCCATCCTAGCCAGGATTAAAATGACTTGGAACAAAATTAGAACACATTAATGCTATCTGTAACTAAATCACCTTTAATCCCACCTTGCAGCTTCATGTGTCTCTTGGAATTGTTCCCAATTCATTAAAGTTCATTTTGCAGCTGTTCAAGGCGAACACATTTTCCCACAAGAAGAGGTCCCTTTGTATAGTCTCGGAGAGAGAATCCTTATAATTGTAGTGTGTCATATATTCAAAAGCCTTTTCAATGAAATGGCATAAAAATGTCAATTTAACTGTGGAAAATGTCATTTAAACAAGATTCATAGGGCTGGGAATGGAGGGAAAGACAAAGTGAGGAATAGCGTTATAGTGTTACTGACAGGTTATGACAGTGACATGTCAGACGCACCACAGGAAGAATTGGAACAAATGCTTAAAATAAGGTATTGTCACTCAAGCAAAGTAATTCAGTTTAGGGAAGGCATCTGTAAAGGGTTGAACAACTATTGTCATAATACATTTTTATTTTCAATAAAAATTAGATTTTTCAGTTCTATATTTACCTTGTACAGTGGGGCAAAAAAGTATTTAGTCAGCCACAAATTGTGCAAGTTCTCCCACTTAAAAAGATGAGAGGCCTGTAAAATACTTATTTTCCACCATAATTTGCAAATAAATTCATAAAAAATCCTACAATGTGATTCTCTGGATTTTTTTTCTCATTTTGTCTGTCATAGTTGAAGTGTTACAGGCCTCTCTTATCTTTTTAAGTGGGAGAACTTGCACAATTGGTGGCTGACTAAATACTTTTTTGCCCCACTGTATATAATATTCATATTTTAGCTTTGACCGAAACACATTTTGATGCATCTGTAAATGATGGGCAAATTAACATTCATGGATATAGTCTACTGAGAAGAGAAAGGAATAGGAATGGTTCGGGTGTAGCACTGTACATTCAGAATCATATACATTTTAAGAGGAGGGATGACCTTAATGTATGTCAGATAGAGGCACTATGGGCTCAAGTACATCTGCCTCTCCAGGCAGCCATATTGGTAGGGTGTGTGTATAGACCACCTAGCTCTAAGGTGTCCTATCAGTATGACTTATGCACAGGGTTTTACCAGGCCACAAATAGTAACAGAGATGTATTTATCTTGGGTGATTTTAATATAAATTGGAAGGATCATAATAATTCAAATATAACTAAATTAATGAGATACATTGCCTTCTGAAAATATTCAGATCCCTTGACTTTTTCCACATTGTTACATTTTTTCATCAAATCTACACATAATACCCAATAATGACAAAGCGAAAACATATTTTTAGAAATTTTTGCAAATGTATTAAAAATAAAAAACAGATACCATATTTACATAATTATTCAGACCCTTTGCTATGAGTTTTGAAATTGAGCCCAGGTGCATCCTGTTCCCATGGATAATCCTGGAGATGCTTTTAAAACTTGATTGGAGTGTGCCTCTGGTAAATTGAATTGATTGGACATGATTTGGAAAGGCACAAACCTGTCTATATAAAAAGGTCCCACAGTTTAAAGTGCATGTCAGAGCAAAAACCAAGCCATGAGGTCGAAGGAATTGTCCGTAGAGCGCCGAGACAGGATTGTGTCGAGGCACAGATCTGGGGAAGGATACCAGAACATTTCTACAGCATTGGAGTTCTCAAAAACACAGTGGCCTCCATCATTCTGAAATGAAAGAAGTTTGCAACCACCAAGACTCTTCCTAGAGTTGGCCGCCCAGCCAAACTGAACAATCGGGGTAGAAGGGACTTGGTCAGGGAGGTGACAGGTATGTACAAATTACCTCGACTAACCTGTACCCCCGCACATTGACTTGGTACCGGTACCCCCTGTATATAGCCTCGTTATTATTTTATTATTACTTTTGATACATTTTTACTTTAGTTTGGTAAATATTTTCTTAACTCACTAACTTACTTGAACTGCACTGTTGGTTAAGGGCTTGTCAGTAAGCATTTCACTGTTGCATTCGGCGCATGTTGTATTCGGCGCATGTGACAAATAGTTTGATTCAATTTTTTTTAATTGTTCACTGGAAAAAAGGGACATTTCCAAATATATGGAAGCATGCTAAACGTTGTCCAAAGACCGCAAAGAACCCATTACTCCTGCCAATTGTCAACTCCTTTCACTCAGTAAGATTTTCATGGAAAATAATGATCTGATCACAGCCAATCAGCATGCTTATCACAAAAACCATTCCACTACACTGGTTGACATGACTGACCAGTTGACAGTGCTATGGATAATGGGTGTACTATTTTTTGATTTTAGTGCAGCATTTGATTTACTGGATCATGAAATAATTTTGACAAAACTATTGCATTATGGGTTGAAGGAGGCAGCATTGAATTGGGTACAGTCATATCTAACTGACAAGAAACAGTCCACCTATATCAATGGGTAATTTTCTTCCACTCATGCTTTAAACTGTGGAATACAGCAGGGCAGCTACCTTGGGCTCTTATTTACTTAAGATATACCAACTTAATAGAAACTCAAGCTACTATATTTGCAGATGATACTACAATGTATACAGCAAGACAATTGTTTAAACAGGTTTAAAAATTATAATTTAACCTTTATTTATCTAGGCAATTGTTTTAAGGTGGAAATATGGTTCTTCTGTTGTATTCATGCACAATGCTCTTGGTTGGTCATCAATCAACAAGATAATTGAAAAAAACATGCTCATTGTATTTCACAATGTACACCATTTAAAATGGCCAATCTCCACTCACAACAGTATTCAGTTGGTAAGAGACAGCCATTCAGCCATTCAGACAGCCATACGAATAGATAGTCCACCATCTACAATTGAAGTCGGAAGTTTACATACACTTAGGTTGGAGTCATTAAAACTAGTTTTTCAACCACTCCACAAATTTCATGTTAACAAACTATAGTTTTGGAAAGTCGGTTAGGACATATACTTTGCATGACAAGTCATTTTTCCAACAATTGTTTACAGACAGATTATTTCACTTAACTCACTGTATCACAATTCCAGTGGGTTAGAAGTTTACATACACTAAGTTGACTGTACCCTTAAACAGCTTGGAAAATTCCAGAAAATTATGGCTTTAGAAGCTTCTGATAGGCTAATTGACATCATTTGAGTCAATTGGAGGTGTACCTGTGGATGTACACTGCTCAAAAAAATAAAGGGAACACTAAAATAACACATCCTAGATCTGAATGAATGAAATATTCTTATTAAATACTTTTTTCTTTACATAGTTGAATGTGCTGACAACAAAATCACACAAAAATGATCAATGGAAATCAAATTTATCAACCCACGGAGGTCTGGATTTGGAGTCAAACTCAAAATTTAAGTGGAAAACCACACTACAGGCTGATCCAACTTTGATGTAATGTTCTTAAAACAAGTCAAAATGAGGCTCTGTAGTGTGTGTGGCCTCCACGTGCCTGTATGACCTCCCTACAACGCCTGGGCATGCTCCTGATGAGGTGGCGGATGGTCTCCTGAGGGATCTCCTCCCAGACCTGGACTAAAGCATCTGCCAACTCCTGGACAGTCTGTGGTGCAACGTGGCATTGGTGGATGGAGCGAGACATGATGTCCCAGATGTGCTCAATTGGATTCGGGTCTGGGGAACAGGCGGGCCAGTCCATAGCATCAATGCCTTCCTCTTGCAGGAACTGCTGACACACTCCAGCCACATGAGGTCTAGCATTGTCTTGCATTAGGAGGAACCCAGGGCCAACTGCACCAGCATATGGTCTCACAAGGGGTCTGAGGATCTCATCTCGGTACCTAATGGCAGTCATGCTACCTCTGGCGAGCACATGGAGGGCTGTGCGGCCCCCCAAAGAAATGCCACCCCACACCATGACTGACCCACCGCCAAACCGGTCATGCTGGAGGATGTTGCAGGCAGCAGAACGTTCTCCACTGCGTCTCCAGACTCTGTCACGTCTGTCACACGTGCTCAGTGTGAACCTGCTTTCATCTGTGAAGAGCACAGGGCGCCAGTGGCGAATTTGCCAATCTTGGTGTTCTCTGGCAAATGCCAAACATCCTGCACGGTGTTGGGCTGTAAGCACAACCCCCACCTGTGGACGTCGGGCCCTCATTACCACCCTCATGGAGTCTGTTTGAGCATACACATGCACATTTGTGGCCTACTGGAGGTCATTTTTCAGGGCTCTGGCAGTGCTCCTCCTGCTCCTCCTTGCACAAAGGCGGAGGTAGCGGTCCTGCTGCTGGGTTGTTGCCCTGCTACAGCCTCCTCCACATCTCCTGATGTAATGGCCTGTCTCCTGGTAGCGCCTCCATGCTCTGGACACTACGCTGACAGCAAACCTTCTTGCCACAGCTCGCATTGATGTGCCATCCTCGATGAGCTGCACTACCTGAGCCACTTGTGTGGGTTGTAGACTCTGTCTCATGCTACCACTAGAGGGAAAGCACCGCCAGCATTCAAAATTGACCAAAACATGAGCCAGGAAGCATAGGAACTGAGAAGTGGTCTGTGGTCACCACCTGCAGAACCACTCCTTTATTGGGGGTGTCTTGCTAATTGCCTATAATTTCCACCTGTTGTCTATTTCATTTGCACAACAGCATGTGACATTTATTGTCAATCAGTGTTGCTTCCTAAGTGGACAGTTTGATTTCACAGAAGTGTGATTGACTTGGAGTTACATTGTGTTGTTTAAGTGTTCCCTTAATTTTTTTGAGCAGTGTATTTCAAGGCCTACCTTCGAACTCAGTGCTTCTTTTCTTGCCATTATGGGAAAATCAAAAGAAATCAGCCAAGACCTCAGAATTTTTTTTGTAGAAGTCCACAAGTCTGGTTCATCTTTGGGAGCAATTTCCAAAGGCACCACGTTCATCTGTACAAAAAATTAGTACGCAAGTATAAACACCATGGAACCACGCAGCCATCATACCACTCAGGAAGGAGACGCGTTCCTTCTCCTAGAGATGAATGAACTTTGGTGTGAAAAGTGCAAATCAATCCCAGAACAACAGCAAAGGACCTTGTGAAGATGCTGGAGGAAACAGGTACCAAAAAAATCTATATCCACAGTAAAACGAGTCCTATATCACCATAGCCTGAAAGGCAGCTCCGCAAGGAAGAAGCCACGGCTTCAAAACCGCCATTAAAAAGGCCAGACTACGGTTTGCAACTGCACATGGGGACAAAGATCGTACTTTTGGGGGAAATATCACCTGGAATGAAACAAAAATAGAACTGTTTGGCTATAATGACCATCGTTATGTTTGGAGGAAAAAGGGGGAGCCTTGCAAGCTGAAAAACACCATCCCAACACCCGTTGACAGCATCATGTTGTGGGGGTGCTTTGCTGCAGGAGGGACTGGTGCACTTCACAAAATAGATGGCATCATGAGGGTGGAAAATTATGTGGATATATTGAAGCAACATCAAGACATCAGTCAGGAAGATAAAGCTTGGTCACAAATGGGTCTCCAAATGGACAATGACCCCAAGCATACTTCCAAAATTGTGGCAAACTGGCTTAAGGACAACTAAGTCATGGTATTGGAGTGGCCATCACAAAGCCCTGACCTCAATCCCATAGAGAATTTGGAGGCAGAACTGAAAAAGCGTGAGCGGGCAAGGAGGCCTGGGCCAAAATCCACCCAATTTCTTGTGGGAAACTTGTGGAAGGCTACCCAAAACGTTTGACCCAAGTTAAACAATTTAAAGGCAATGCTACCAAATACTAATTGAGTGTATGTAAACTTCTGACCCACTGGGAATGTGATGAAAGAAATAAAAGCTAAAAGCTGGAAATAAATCACTATTATTCTGACATTTCACATTCTTAAAATAAAGTGGTGATCCTAACTGACCTAAAACAGGGAATTAAAATTAAAATTCAGGAATTGTGAAAAACCGAGTTAATATATTTGGCTAAGGTGTATGTAAACCTCCGAATTCAACTGTATAGTCGTTATACTCTTAAATATTTACATTTCGCATTCTAATGTTTTAACACCTTCATAAACAAAACTAAATGACATTGGCACTAAGGGGGGTCCAATGAGGCCAGGCCTTTCTAGTTGAATGGATTTATGGACTGGTGGCTACTGGTACTCCTTGAGGCCCGGCTATTCTACTTTTAAATATGCATGCTTTCAGGATGAAATGCTCAAAGTTTTTCTATTTTATGATATTTTTCTGAAAGTACAGCTAGAGTGTAAAACACACATTTAAGGGACAGGTGGGTTCAAGGTTTTTTATTGAAATTAAGATATTTAAATTACAAAATGATTAGATTGAGCGTCTTGGTGGTTCTAGTGTTAAAGGATTAGCGTCTCCATACACAACCGTACTAACTAGCTAGGTTACTAGCCTAAGTGGCGAACGCTTGTTACGTTTCCCTTTGTTCTCAGGGGGAGCCATGAAACCTGCTAGCTCAGCCCGTGTGGCACCGAGCAAGGACCTGACCCTGCCTATGCACTGGCACACCCGTGCCTATGCGGGCGATCATTTCGAGCAAGGGCACTCAGTCCTTGTGTCATCTGCCTGGGTCTCGAACACACAGAATCAGCATTTGACGACCCCTGGTCATGCATCTATTGTGGGGTTGTTGCTGCTAACACTCTCCACTGGAGTGCTACAGAACAACCCAATATAGTTAGTCCCCACTCTTAACTCGAGCCAGGAGACTGCCTCGTAGACCCAGCCCTCGTGGGACATCATGGAGGGCTATCCCAAGAACCTTCACCCACTTTTACAGTGCTTGGCCCTGGAGGGCATTGTGGAGCTGGGCCTTGACAAGCCACCAGTGGTCACTGGCCAACCACCTCAACCCCAGTGCCTCGTCAATGAAATGCACTTCTGTCCCTGGTAAGACGGACCGCTTATCCACGTCTACCAAAAAGGTCTACGTGTGTGCTGTACGTTCTGTACGGGCATTGAACGTTACATCCCTACTACTGGTTTACCAGGCTGATTTGATACTAGAGATGCATAATCTCCTAGCTATCGGCAAGCCTAATCCAGACTTTTGGGATGAGATCGAGCCTATCCCAGACCTCAACCTCCGAGCATGCAGGGCCATTCCATGAGCCTTGCAGTGGTAGGGGAGAGAGCTTTGTTGCTCAACCTGATGGACAAAGAGAATCAGATTTCCTTGATGCTCCTGTCGAGCTGAAGGAACTGTCTGGGTCGGGTGTTGCCACCATGCGGCAGAAGTAAGAACTTCGAAAGAGGAGGGCAAAGACTTCCATTTCTGTCTACTTTCTAGACCCAGGAATTGTGGCTAACCGGCCTACACCTTCACAAGCCAAGGCTTCGTGTCAGAGAGAGGGCAATTTGCTGGCACCAGGACTGTATGCTGGACAGCCCCCAGTGACGGGCATTGACCCCACAGTTCGGGTCCCCAAACTGGGGCCAACAGTTGGGAAAACGGTCCTTCGCTGCAGCCACATTGAGGTCCCACCCATTTGATTCCCTTGCAGGCAACAGTTCACCCCATGCTCTGGCCTGCCACCTCTCGGATGGAACACGGCCCCACTCCCCTCCCCAGGGAAAGGCATATCTGTGCTATTAAGATCTTTCCCTTTGTGCAGCAACCCATTTTCATGGGTTCACTCAAGGAAGATGGAGGGAATCCATTCTATGCGATTGCCCTCCATGCCACAGCTCTCCCTCCAGGTCTTGTTCAAGCAGCTGGGGCAGGAAGACACATTTTCACTACCAAGCACTGTTCCCATATTCCAGTGGGTCAACCCTGTCCTTTTCAATAAAAAAGCCTGTATCCAGAAGTCATGCCAAGGACACAGAACAAAAATACAATTTGGCTCCCCAAACATTCAGCCTTCATGGACGATTACCTACTTTGCTCCCCATTCCAGGAACAAGAGGTACAAGACACAACTTCCTTTGTAACCCGAGCTAGGTTTCAAGATCAGAAAAAGCTGTTTGGTGCCAACACAGAATAGAATACCTAGGCAATAATGGGGTACTCTCTCTTATCAGGCCACAATCTCCGACAGTGACTCTCCCTGCTCCACAGGTGGCGATCAATCACGTTCAAGACGTGCCTCCGAGTGCTGGGGTTGATGGCGTCCACCACCTCAGGAAGCACCTCTCGGCCTACTGAGGATGAGAGACTTCCAGTGCTGGGTGTCTGTGTACACGGCATCACCTGAATCTCCAGATCTCAATCTCCCTTGATATTCGTTACTGGTACTCCCTTAAAAAGGTTGTGGCAATGAGGAAAGTGGTGACGAGAGATGTGTCAATCATGGGCTGGGGCACAGTTCATGAATGAAATGCAATAAAACGGAGTACGGACCACACAACTCTGCATTGCTCACAAATTACCTTGAATTGCTGACAGTGCTTCTTTCACTGAAACACTTTCTATCCTTCCTTCGGAATAATCACGTCTTGATAAGGACAGACAATACAACTGTAGTGGTGTACATCAACTGCCAGAGTGTCACTTCCACAGAATATCTTGACAGTGTGTGTAACAGAGCACACCTACTGTCCCTACGCGTGACTCATGTCCCAGATGTACTGAACGTAGGAGCAGCCTTATTGTCTAGAGAGAATCCCCATCAATGGGACAGGAGACTCTTTCCCCAAGTCAATCAAGCAATCAAATGCATTTATAAAGCCCTTTTTACATCAGCAGATATCACAACATGCTATATAGAAACACAGCCAAAAATTCCACACAGCAAGCAAAGCAGATGTAGAAGCATAGTGGCTAGGAAAAACTCCATAGAAAATAAATAACCTAGGAAGAAACCTAGAGAGGAACCAAGCTCTGGAGGGGAGGCCAGTCCTTTTCTGGCTGTGCCGGGTTGAGATGAGTATATGGCCATTAAGACTAGATTGTAGTGGTGGAACAGATCACTTCGCATCGCAAGAAAACGTGCACTGCCCATTGTTCTTTGCGCTAGCAGGAGACACACCACTGGGGGTGGATGAGCTGGCAGACCATTGGCCAAGGGTGTTGCTTACACTTTTCCTCCCCTAAGGTTCCTGCGGGACCTTTTGGACAGAGGGAAGGCTTTCACCAATGTTAGGGTCTATCTAGCTACTAACTTGGTCTGTCATATAGGCTTGGACAAGAACACGGTAGGAAAACTGGATATTTGCAATGAGGCTTGTTGGTCATCCCCACATACTTTTATGAGGTTCTACCGACTAGACATCACTGCACCTTCAATGGAGCATACTGTCCTCAGTGTTGGGGTCTCTGAGGGTTGATACGTTGGGACTACTGTGCTTCGGAGAGTATGTGCAATACGGGAGTTGGCCCTATCCCACTGAGAGATGTAAAAAAAAATAAAAAAAAAATAACAAAAGAAAACTTAAAAAGGCCACTTGCGTAACCCTGGTTCTCTGATATTAGGAGTAAGACATCTCACCACATTACTCTACTCGCAAGAGTGTGAGGAAGTTCAGCGTGCTCGAGAATGATCAGAGGGCAGGCGAGTGGCTCTTTAGTACGAAGGGGCTCCTCATTCACCAGTCGACGTATATGATTGGTTATTCAAGCTACTTAGGAGATTCTGGTGAATCCCACTGTGAGATGTCAGATAATATCAGAGTACCGGGGTTACGCAAAAATAACCTTAAGTTACCTAGAAGTAAAGTCAAATAAAATGTCACATGCTTTTTAAACATGTGTCGACTAACAGTGAAATACTTACTTTCGGACCTTCAGAAAAAACAGAAAAAAATAAGAGGAATAAATACACAATGAGTAACAACTTGGCGATATACACGGGGTACCAGTACCGAGTCATGTGCAGGGGTATGAGGTAAGAGATAGACACTGTATATATACAGTAGGTAGGGACAAAGTGACTAGGCAACAGGATAGATAAACAGTAACGTATGTGATGAGTCAAAAGAGAGTAAAAAAAGGGTAAATGCAGATAAATTGTTAACCAAAAGCAACCAAGACTAACTATTTAGCAGTCTTACGGCTTGGGTTCAGGGTCCTGTTGGTTCGGGACTTAGTGCATCGGTACTGCTTGCCGTGTGGTAGCAGAGAGAAGTCAATGACTTGGATGGCTGGAGTATTTTACAATTTTTAGGGCCTTCCTCTGACACCGCTAGGTATAGAGGTCCTGGATGGCAGGGGGCTCGGCCCCAGTGATGTACCCTCTGTAGCCCCTTGTAGTCGGATGTCATGGAGTACAGGAGGGGACTAAGCACCCTTGAGGTGCCCCCAGGTTGAGGTTCAGCGTAGAATATGTTTTGTTGCCTACCTTCACCACTTGGGGGCGGCCAGTCATGAAGTCCAGGATCCAGTTGCAGAGGAAGGTGTTCAATCCCAGGATCCTTAGTTTAGTGATGAGCTTGAAGGGCACTATGGTGTTGAACACAGAGCTGGAGTCAATGAACAACATCCTCACGTAGGTGTTCCTTTTGTCCAGATGCGAAAGGGCAGTGTGGAGTGCAATAGAGATTGCGTCATCTGTTGATCTGTGGCGCGGTATGCAAATTGGAGTGGGTCCCAGGGCATCTGGGATGATGATGTTGATGTAAGCCATGACCAGTCTTTTAAAGCATTTCATGAATACAGATGTGAGTGTTACAGGGCGAAAGTATTTCAGACAGGTTACCTTGGCATTCATGGGCACAGGGACTATGGTGGTCCGCTTGAAACATGAAGGTACTGTGTTAGTGAAGGCGGTTGCCAGCTGGTCAGTGCAAGCTGCCAGAACAGCTTCAATACGCCTTGGCAGAGATTTTACAAGTGTCTGAATTCCCTCATTTCATGTTTTGTTGGTGGTTGAAAATGCTGTCTCAGGGGCCGCTCCAGAATCTCCCATAAGAGTTCAATTAGGTTTAGATCTGGTGACTGAGACACACACACACTTTGAACCACCTATGCTCCTTTTCAACCTGGTCTCAAAGCATTTCATATTATTCTGTATGTAAACCCGAGACACACCATTTAGTATGATACTGTATGTCGTTTCATATGGCATGCATTCATTTGTTGATGTCCATCATCCATTTCATATATGTTACGAATTACAATTTGTATGATGTTACAAATTGCAATTCATACAATATGTTAAAATATTTGCAAAATGTACAATATGTTACAAATTCCATTTTGTTTTGGCTAACGTTAGCAAGGCTAGGGGTTAAGGTTAGAGTTAGGGGTTAGCATACACGCTAAGAAGGGTTAGCATACATGCTAAGTAGATGCAAAGTAGCTAGAGAGTAGTAAGTAGGTGCAAAGTTGGCCATGATGAGATTCGAACATGGAAACTTTGTATATTTGTTTAGATTATATATACACACAACCGTTCAAAAGTTTGGGGTCACTTAGAAATGTCCTTGTTTTTAAAAGAAAAGCACATTTTGTCCAATAAAATAACATCAAATTGATCAGAAATACAGTGTAGACAATGTTAATGTCTATACTGTATGACTATTGTAGCTGGAAACGGCAGATTTATGGAATATCTACATAGGCATACAGAGGCCCATTATCAGCAACCATCACTCATGTGTTCCAATGGCACGTTGTGTTAGCTAATCCAAGTTTATCATTTTAAAAAGGCTAACTGATCATTAGAAAACCCTTTTGCAATTATGTTAGCACAGCTGAAAACAGCTGTTCTGATTAAAGAAGCAATAAAACTCAACTAGTATTTAGACTAGTTGAGTATCTGGAGCATCAGCATTTGTGGGTTCGATTACAGGCTCAAAATGGCCCGAAACAAACGCCTTTCTTCTGAAACTCGTCAGTCTATTCTTGTTCTGAGAAATGAAGGCAATTCCATGCGAGAAATTGCCAAGAAACTGAAGATCTTGTACAACACTGTGTACTACTCCCTTCACAGAACAGCGCTAACAAGGCTCCGCTGATAACCAGGTGTAGCAGAGGTAAGGTGTTGGGACAGCTTTATGTAGCCCCTTAATTGCACCATTATAGTACAATTAAAGTATTGTTTAGTGCTGTGGATTTGCTGGCATGCATCTAAAACACATATTTTTCCCCCCCACCAAGATTTACGTGCTAAAATCGCCACTACATGCAAGTCGTTTGAATGGGGGCATCACTACCAGAGCTAGCCAGGGATGAGCTCTGAGCATAGGCATGCAGGCTGGCCCTTACTGCCAGCTCACCCATCAGCAGCTCCCAGCTCAGAGGTAACTGGTTTGGATATTGAATGTAAATCGTTGTCTGTGATATTTGAAGGATATAATGTGTGTCTGGTAGCCTTGTCCCAGATCTGCCGTCTTGCCAACTCCTATACTGTTCCCAGGCCGTCATTGAAAATAAGAATTTGTTCTTAACTGACTTGCCTGGTTAAATAAAGGTAAAATAAAATAAATAAATAAATAGTCCATGTTATGCCAAACATGTTTGACAATGATCAAAAGAGTTGGCAAGATGGGACTAAGATAAGGGAACAGGCCATTTATATGTTTGTATTATGTTTCTCAGGGTGACTGTGTTGAGGTCATTATGAGAAGCCTAGTGTATCCTTGTTATGTCCCCTCTGGATGTGTTCTACGAGGGGCCCATTCCCATCAAGGAGGTTACCTTTTGCTCACCTCAATGACAACATCAAGGAGCAGTTCCTGGCAGAAACATGTGCCAAGTTTGGAGAGGTGGAGATCTTCACCAGCACCAGGAAGGCTAAGGACACGGTCAAACACCTGCACAACATCTCATGGGCAACATTGTTCACACTCAGCTGGATATCAAAAAGACAAGACTTGGCTTTATGTCTGTGTGGTTTGAGTGTTGGGAAAAAACGTATGATTCATATTGAAGCCGATGGTCACTCTGACAAAGCTCCAGAGTTCCTCTGTGGAGATGGGCAAACCTTCCAGAAGGACAACCATCTTTGCAGCACTCCACTGTGTGGTTTGAGTGTTGGGAAAAAACATATGATTCATATTGAAGCACAGAGGAGTTTTATGGAGACATGAGAAATTATTGTACTCAATATTCCGGGCCTTTGTCAGGGAGGTGGGCCTTGGTCAGGGAGGTGGGCCTTGGTCAGGGAGGTGAACAAGAACCCGATGGTCACTCTGACAAAGCTCCAGAGTTCCTCTGTGGAGATGGGCAAACCTTCCAGAAGGACAACCATCTTTGCAGCACTCCACCAATCAGGCCTCAGTAAAAGGCACATGACAGCTTGCTTGAAGTTTGCCAAAAAGCACCTAAAGGATTCTCAGATGAAACCAAGAGTGAACTCTTTTGCCTGAATGCCAAGCTTAACGTTTGAAGGAAACCGGGCACCATCCCTACGGTGAAGCATGGTGGTGGCAGCATCATGCTGTGGGGATTATCTTCAGTGGCAAGGAATGGAAGTCAAGTCAGGATCGAGGGAAAGATGAACGTAGCAAAGTACAGAGAGATCCTTGATGAAAACCTGCTCCAGAGTGCTCAGCACCTCAGACTAGGGCAAAGGTTCACATCCAACAGGACAACGACCCTAAGCACACAGCCAAGACAACGCAGGAGTGGCTTCGGAACAAGTCTCTGAATCTCCTTGAGTGGCCCAGCCAGAGCCCGGACTTGAACACAATCAAACATCTCTGGAGAGACCTGAAAATAGCTGTGCAGCGACACTCCCCATCCAACCTGAGAGGACCTGCAGAGAAGAATGGGAGAAACTCCCCAAATACAGTGTGCCAAGCTTGTATCATCATACCCAAGAAGACTCGAGGCTGTAATCCCTGCCAAAGGTGCTTCAGCAAAGTACTGAGTAAAGGGTCTGAATACTTATGTAAATGTGATATTAAAGTTTTTAATAAAAACATTTTTTTTGCTTTGTCATTATAGGATATTGTGTGTTGATTGATGAGGGAATTATTCTTTTTTATATCCATTTTAGAATATGGCTGTTAACAAAATATACGTTTCAACACAGATCCAAAAATTGCTTGCACGAGCATGAGAAAAACTAAGTATACAATTTATTTCCATCGCTTTTCCCAACCCATTTGAAGGTTTCTAAAAACACAGCAATCACCTTGGTTTAGGATGAGCTTCATTACCATCTCAAAACTTTTCAGGAGAGTCAAACCAAAACCTTGTAGACGCTTCATGCAAATGCCAATTTTGGTTCAGTATTAACTTTTGTATTGGAGGTATTTAGAGATTCATCCCATAAAAGTAATGGTTTGTAAAAACAAAAAAAGGGAAGACATTTCTAGATTGGCCGGTACATATGAAAACTGACCTGCAAAAAAAAAAACAACATTATTTTCATTTCAGCAGGAAGGAGAGAATAATACGTTTGGGAATCGTAACAGGTACACTAAGTAACAGAAAAGAAACGAGCGCAGCACAAAGCCTAAATGATTCATATGAGCCTATTTGTGTGATTCTGTATTAGTTATCCATTTTTTTGTAGTGAAATGTAATGAGGAACACTTTCGTAGTGTCAATCATGAGCGGATTACAATAAAAAGTTCCTTGACGCAGAAGCTGCTTTAAGAGCTTCCATGAGTCAATGACTGGCAAAAAGCATATACTGATCCTACCCATGGGAATCTTTGTCTTCCCCGTCACTGAATAAGCACATCGATGGAACACAACTATGACACCGCACTGTTACTCTTATAATAAATTCAATTTTGAAATTGTGCAAAGACAACAGCTGTGAACATACTAGCATTGAAAACATTTGAGTCAATTGTGGCTTACAATTCTAATAAGTGGACTCCATATGAAAAAAAATAACTTTGCTAAACTAGGATCTCTTTAAGAAAATCAAAAAGGTACAAAAAAAAAGTAGGGTAGGAAAATAGTGTTATCTTGCGTCAACCAACAATATGAGGATCCCGTCCGATTGTTTATCATCTCCCTTTCTTCACCGGGAACATACAGTAACATTTAATAGTAACGCACCAATGAAATATATCCCAAATAAAATTGCACATGGTTAATCCAGCAGATACCGTACTGCTTGAACCTGCTGTTATAGAGCGTCTTTAGGCTGTCATAAGCATAACATAGCAGCAATGTACAGTGTTACTCCTTCGGGCTAAATGTTCAGAACGTTGGAGACAAATGTAATGTAAAGAGCTGATAAATGTATAAGACTCTATTCTTGAGGACAATATTACAAAATGTGTTTCTATCTGGAAGTTCTGTGACATTGCACCATCCTGAACAGACCTCAGGTGTCGTTGGTGGTAATAATACATTGTATTAGCTGCAAGCAATCTTGCAGCGTAGGGTCATATACAGCGGTAGTCAGCCTAAGCATCTCAGCTTATTACCATTAACAGTTATGACTTCTATTTATTTAACTAGGCAAGTCAGTTAAGAACAAATTCTCATTTACAATGGCGGCCTATCCCGGCCAAACCCTAACGACGCTGGGCCAATTGTGTGCCGCCCTATGGGACTCCCAATCACGGCCGGTTGTGATACAGCCTGGAATCGAACCAGGGATTGTAGTGACGCCTCAAGCACTGAGATGCAATGCCTTAGACCGCTGCGCCACTCGGGAGCCCTTATAACAGACTATATAATTGATGTCATGCTTTTAACGGCAATGCGAGCGTTCTTTGACAGAGTTCCAGGAAAGTGTTCACAGAGACTCTACAGAGGGTATGTGGAAAAAAAACTTTACAGATTAAATGAACAAGGTATTGCACAGATTAATAAAAAAGGCAACAATAAATATACACCAAATTCATGGAACATTTACATTACAATTTTAGTCAGGTTTTGGAAGATTTTAGGATCAGTTTAGTGTCAGTTGTGCTCAGGTGGAGGGGGAGGAGAGACTTAACTAGTCATCCCATTCGTCATCATCTTCAAAATCCTCTTCGTCATCATCATCATCTTCATCTAGGAAATGACAAAACAAACTTGTAAACAAAGCATAGATGAACATCTTTATTTTGAGGGAAACTGGCAATAACACAATTCAGATGAGTACGTCTTGACAACTGCTCACCAATGCCTGCTCGGCACAATACTTTATTCGGACGTTAAATTAAAGCCTAGGCATTAACTCAGGGAGCTAATGTATGTCCTCAGATCTCAGGCAACGTTTTTCCTCAAGCGAGTGCTGTTAACTGAATCACTTCCATCACACTGACAGTGGGCACCAACCTGAGGAGTGGATGGCTTTGCTCCTCTTCTGCATTACTTCCATAAGTGCCCCCACTATGCCTGCCGAGGGTGCTGGTGTAGGGGAGCCAGAGTCTGGGCCGTCTGGTACCTGACACGCGCGCACACACACACACACACACACACACACACACACAGTTACAAACATGGAAATGCACACAAACATACACAGGCAAAAATGGTACACTTACAGTTTTGAGCTGGATGCCCTGCCGTATCTGGTCGAGCAGCGCATCGCGCCCCACAGTGGTGGCCGGTGGTTTGGAGACCGGTGCCTCCACCTTCTTCAGCTGGGTGCCCCCACGGATCTGCTCCAGCAGGGCCGACTTACCCCCCGTGCCCTGGGGTGAGCGGGACAACGGCACACCACAGTCCAACTCTGGAGGGGGCGGGGGTCCAGGTGGGGGTGGTGGAGGAGGTGGTGGAGGGGCTCCACAACCGGAGGGTGGTGGTGCTGGTGGGGGAGGTGGTGGTGGGGCCTGGGGTGCTGTGTTGGCATGCAAGGGTGGAGGAGGTGGTGGTGGTGGCTGGTGGTGGCCCCCTCTGGTGGGGGGCGGAGGTGGAGGGGGGGTTCCTAGGGCACCAGGCCTGGAGGGCGGTGGTGGGGGAGGGGCCGAGGTGGGGGCCCGAGAGGGTGGAGGTGGCGGGGCACCCCGGCCACCTCGCAATGGTGGTGGTGGGGGAGCTGGGCCCGAGCTGTGGGGCGGGGTAGGGGGAGGTGGGCCTCCCCGAGAGGGAGGGGGTGGTGGGGCTGTGTGGGACAGAGAGGGAAAGAGAGAGAAGTCAGTTAAGGAGTCGCAATATTCCATCCAGCAGGGTTCAAATTACTGGGGTGCACAAGAGTACTGCACGGTCCCAATACAAATCACAGTTCTTTCACTTAATAAGCACTGAAAATGAATGTTGTTTCCAATTATAGGTTACCCCCAAGAGTTAATGTGTCATTCAAACCCTGTCATCCAGATACTCTGCTTCAAAGCACTCCAATGCACAGCCAAAACAACTCCCAGCACATCGATGTGGCATTTAACATCCAAAATCAAACAGTGCTAAAAACTAAAACACTCTACCACAACTCTCCAATCCATGCTTGATTTTCTGAGTCGAGTAGTAGAATACCTGGATCCCCATTAAGATTTTTTTTAAATAGTTAGACTTCTGGTATGTTCAACGTTCAAGAGCTCAGAAATTCACTTCTGGCAACATCTTACATTATAGCCTTTCAACTCTGTTAATTAAAAATTCAGACAAACCACAAGCTAGTTAGCTTTATCCGGTCAAGCATGTCAAAGCTCACAGTCAACACCAGAGGCAGAAACACACTAACCACAACTCTATGGAAACACACAGTCAGTTACCCACCACACCACCTGCACAGCCCTGGAAAAATAACACATAATTAAGCCCCATCTGGCTTGCGCCATCTCATTACCAGTGGAGTGCATTCTCAACAAGGAAGTTAATCACATTCACAGTGGGTGGAATCCTTAATACTTTGAGATACACGGAACTCAGAGGACGGTTCAGGTGAGCTCACCTTGCCTACGGAGCTCGTTCTTGACGGCCTCCACCCCTCCTTTCTTTTCAATGAAGTCGTAGATGACCTTGGAGGTCTCCTTGTCTTTGAGTTGCGCCTCTGAGATGCCACACATGTCAAACAGGTTCTTCAGCTCTGGGTCCAGATTATTCAACTGGGACAGAGAAAGGGGGACAGAGAGAAAGACCTGGTCAGGACAATCCAAAAAACAGACACAGGCTAGCATCTGTGGAGTTTTGTAAAGGGCTACAAAGACGCTGTACAACCATGGCCTAAAATTAAAAAAATGCAATGGCAATATCATTTAACTCAAGAAAACTTCATATTGAGCACACAATAAACAAATGACTTTGTCAATCTAAGTGCCATCCTGCCTCCTGGTGGATTAAAAGGGGAATTGCACCTGGTGGTGCACACAACAATAACCCCAAGCACACATCAAACTCCACAAAGAAATGGTACATTGAACACAAAATCAACATTTTGCAATGGCCATCTCAGTCTCCGGACTTGAAACCCATTGAAAACCTGTGGTTTGAATTTAAGAAGTTAGGCCCCAAGAGTAGACGAAGGATATCAAGGATCTGGAAAAATTCTGTATGGGGGGAATGGTATAACCCTCCCAACGTGTTCTCCAATTTCATAAAACATTTTAGAAAAAGGCTGTGTCATTATCCTCTCAAGGGGCGGGTGCTAGAGCCCCAATAAATTTGACCAATATCTGTTTTGTAACTGTAAGTAATTGTATTAGTATAAAATATAATTGTTCATGTTTTGAACATACAATATAGCTCAGTATTTGTATTATTTATTTTATAGTATATTTTGCTCATCTTTATAAAAGGGTGCCAATCATTACAGACCTGGCTGTTTTATTCAGTGTCTGCTAAATGGAATTTGTATATTATACACTGAGTGTACAAACTGCTGTTTCAATGACAGACTGACCATGTGAAAGATGACCAGTTAAATCCACTTCAAATCAGTGTAGATGAAGGGCAGGAGACATATTAAAGAAGGATTTTTAAGCCTCGAGACAATTGAGACACTGTGTGCATGTGCCATTTAGAGTTTTAATGGGCAAGACAAAAAAGATTTAAGCGCTTTTGAACGGGCATACCGGTTTGTGTCTAGAACTGCAACGCTGCTGGGTTTTTTCAAGCTCAACAGTTTCCCGGATGTATGAAGAATGGTCCACCACCCAAAGGACATCCGGCCAACTTGACCAAACTGTGCAAAGCTTTGGAGTCAACATGGGCCAGCATCCCTGTGGAACGCTTTCGACACCTTGAAGAGTCCACACCCCGATGAACTGAAGCTGTTCTGAGGTCAAACTAATTGCTCACACCTGCTTTCCAGACAGGCAGGTCTTGGCAGGGGAGCTGTGCTGAGATGAACGTTGGGCTTGTAGCCTTTGCAAGAATCCGCATTGTACTCACCAGAATGGGGGAAGGTTGTCATTCGCTGCTGGGTAGGGCAGCCGGGGACGAAGACCGGTAGTAAGTGGGAATTTGGGAAACCAGACAAGATAGTGGGGTTGCTAGGAGTGCGAGCCATCTCCCCAGTGTTTGCAAAACAGCGTGCTGCAAGTGTAGTGCGCTCCTCTAACCTACGTAATTAATCACACCAAAACCTACGCTGATCAACCTGAATCAGAATATAGCCTAGTTGTTGTTCCTGTCCAGATTGTAGCCTATTCAGTGCACCGTGGATTAGCCTACCACTAGCCACTGCCAGTCTGCCTCCAACCGCCCCAACGGTGATGCACATGCCCAGACCCATGAGGGGGCCCCGTAAAATAGGAGAGCTGTTTTTAAATGTTACATTTAAAATGTTCAATGTTGTCTATGCCCTCTTTCATTGGCCTAGTCTTATATGTTTTTAGAAATATAGATTTTAAAATCAGTCAGCATCCACAGCGTGGGTTATGTGGAGCGAACAGAACGGGTATGTTCTATGACTTCACTATCAGGTGTGGGTCTCTGAACAGTGTGTAGGCTATTATGCCCCTTGGGGTGCAGTGAATTTGCATGTTTGTACAATTGCGTTTCATTGGGCTAGGCCCAGTTTACAGTGAAGTAGTAGTAGAACCTTGGATGTTCAGTTCTCCTTAACCGTATATCTCACTAGTGTGTGAAGTGTCACTTTTTACCACGTTATCACTATCGTTATCTTCTTCGGGTCATTGCAGCACTTCCGATTGGGTTATGGACAGATTTTTTTTTTTTTTTAAACATACAAAATATTTCCCCTTGTCCTGTAAAAAAATTTAACATAATTACCCTCAAAATAATTTTCCACCAACAGGTTTCTGTGTCAATGCACCACACAACCAATAAACAAAACATACTGGCATGGATTGCGTTAACACCACAATAAATAGACAAACAGAAAACAGATCCTTCCCTACCCAATATCAAAGGCTTGGCAATCTCTGAATGTCATTAAACTTTTTGCTGTTTTGTAACAGTCTCTTTCCATTTGTCAAATTGCCTCTGCACAGCTTGGATTGCATATGCTACAGTAATATAAAGGACTGAATGCACGTCTAATTTATAAATCTACATCTGGCTTTCGGGGGTCACCTTATTTAAAAAAAAAACATAGCTACACCTATGGGCTTTTATGTTTTTCTGTTGTGCGTAATGTGCGGTAGCCTATATCCTAGGCTACGTATTGGATAACGGCACAATCAATTGGGCTTGGGCTCATAAAATGTATTCAATATATGGCTCATCAGGCTCAGGTAGCATCATGATTGCATTTTCATGCAGATCGAAGCTCTAAATCAAATCCAGACATTCATATGCTTTAGAATGACTCTTCTGGTTTGGGCGGGAAATACTGGGTTACCCGGGAGCAAAGTGATTATTCTTGGGATGGAACATTTGTAAATTTGTGACCGGGAATTTTTTTATTTACCTGACATTTGAGAAATTTACCGGACATCCGTATTTATGCCTCTAACTTTCTCATTCCTCATTATTCACGATTCATTGAGGATTATCTGTAATCATGGTAGCATTCACATTTTTTTTAATTGACAATAAAGGTGACTCCAAAAGTTCACACAATATATTATCTACCATTCATTTCTATTGGGCACAAAATACTCTGAAACACAAGCAAAACAAACAGCAAATTCATCCAACAAATCTGTAGTAACAAGCTTGATGTAGTCATTGTGTACTAGGAATACGGGACTAAATACTTAACCTTTGACTACTTTAACACAAGTGAATTTGTCCCAATACTTTTGCTCCCCTAAAATGGGTGCCTTGCGAAAGTATTCGGCCCCCTTGAACTTTGCGACCTTTTGCCACATTTCAGGCTTCAAACAAAGATATAAAACTGTATTTTTTTGTGAAGAATCAACAACAAGTGGGACACAATCATGAAGTGGAACGACATTTATTGGATATTTCAAACTTTTTTAACAAATCAAAAACTGAAAAATTGGGTGTGCAAAATTATTCAGCCCCTTTACTTTCAGTGCAGCAAACTCTCTCCAGAAGTTCAGTGAGGATCTCTGAATGATCCAATGTTGACCTAAATGACTAATGATGATAAATACAATCCACCTGTGTGTAATCAAGTCTCCGTATAAATGCACCTGCACTGTGATAGTCTCAGAGGTCCGTTAAAAGCGCAGAGAGCATCATGAAGAACAGGGAACACACCAGGCAGGTCCGAGATACTGTTGTGAAGAAGTTTAAAGCCGGATTTGGATACAAAAAGATTTCCCTTTAAACATCCCAAGGAGCACTGTGCAAGCGATAATATTGAAATGGAAGGAGTATCAGACCACTGCAAATCTACCAAGACCTGGCCATCCCTCAACTTTCAGCTCATACAAGGAGAAGACTGATCAGAGATGCAGCCAAGAGGCCCATGATCACTCTGGATGAACTGCAAAGATCTACAGCTGAGGTGGGAGACTCTGTCCATAGGACAACAATCAGTTGTATATTGCACAAATCTGGCCTTTATGGAAGAGTGGCAAGAAGAAAGCCATTTCTTAAAGATATCCATAAAAAGTGTAGTTTAAAGTTTGCCACAAGCCACCTGGGAGACACACCAAACATGTGGAAGAAGGTGCTCTGGTCAGATGAAACCAAAATTGAACTTTTTGGCAACAATGCAAAACGTTATGTTTGGCGTAAAAGCAACACAGCTGAACACACCATCCCCACTGTCAAACATGGTGGTGGCAGCATCATGGTTTGGGCCTGCTTTTCTTCAGCAGGGACAGGGAAGATGGTTAAAATTGATGGGAAGATGGATGGAGCCAAATACAGGACCATTCTGGAAGAAAACCTGATGGAGTCTGCAAAAGACCTGAGACTGGGACGGAGATTTGTCTTCCAACAAGACAATGATCCAAAACATAAAGCAAAATCTACAATGGAATGGTTCAAAAATAAACATATCCAGGTGTTAGAATGGCCAAGTCAAAGTCCAGACCTGAATCCAATCGAGAATCTGTGGAAAGAACTGAAAACTGCTGTTCACAAATGCTCTCCATCCAACCTCACTGAGCTCGAGCGGTTTTGCAAGGAGGAGACATACCCCAAGCGACTTACAGCTGTAATCACAGCAAAAGGTGGCGCTACAAAGTATTAACTTAAGGGGGCTGAATAATTTTGCACGCCCAATTTTTCAGTTTTTGATTTGTTAAAAAAGTTTGAAATATCCAATAAATGTCGTTCCACTTCATGATTGTGTCCCACTTGTTGTTGATTCTTCACAAAAAAAAATACAGTTTTATATCTTTATGTTTGAAGCCTGAAATGTGGCAAAAGGTCGCAAAGTTCAAGGGGGCCGAATACTTTCGCAAGGCACTGTATATACAAAAAGTGCTGTAATTTCTACGGTTTAGAAATATGGATTTATATGGATTTCTATGGATTAAAATACCATCAAGTTAAAGCTGACAGTCTGCGCGTTAACCTCAAGTCATTGTATAATTTCAAAGTGCTATGAGTACAGAGCCAAAACAACAACAAAAATTGTCACTGTCCCAATACTTTTATAGCTCACTGTATTTGGCGCATGGAGATAGATGAGGAAATTTAGCTAGAATGGAAGAAATTATATAGTAAAACATGCAAAATAGCAAATGTAAACCCCCAAAATAAAAAGCACTACCCTTGCCTCCCCCATCAGTAAATTGTGATCTGTCCCTTAGAGAGACTGCAGGAATTTAGTAGGTTGCCTAGCATTTTCCGCATGCAGTCTTATTAAATTGTGTAGTTAAAAAGATCATTGTTTGCCATATCTGTGTTGAGTTTTGGTGTCCTATTCTCTGACGCCGGAACATATCATTTAAACAAGCTCTGCTCAATCCAGTACTTGCCCCACGTCTGGGGTCATCTAACATGCTTTATTACATTACTTTGAGAAGTTACATGGCACAGGTAGCCTAGGTCTACATCTATGGGTTAAAACAGGTGCTCAGCGTTGACAGGAGTGTTCGAAAAAACCCACAATTAATAAATTGTTAAAGCTCATCACTGGAATGAAATAAACCAAAACGTGTTTCTCACAAGTGTATCAAAGGTCATCCACACCGACAATGAGAACAGTAAATGACGAATAATATATTGAATGCATCATCAGAAATGACCGTAACTAAACAATTATTGTAGATTAGAAATAATGGGAATTAACAGTAAATGTACTACTAGTGATATGTAAATGGGGGAATTGATTGATTGTTAGTCTAAGGGAAAACAATTCACACAATAACGTTATGAAACAAGTGCACAAGAATTGGCAGGAGAGCGCGCATTCTGGAAAGAGACGTGCCTTGTGCATCTAAACTACGGCTGGGCAGTATAACATATTTTCCCTTTATTTAACTAGGCAAGTCAGTTAAGAACAAATTCGTAATTTCAATGACGGCCTAGGAACAGTGGGTTAACTGCCTGTTCAGGGGCAGAACGACAGATTTGTACCTTGTCAGCTCGGGGGTTTGAACTTGCAACCTTCCGGTTATTAGTCCAATGCTCTAACCACTAGCCTACCCTTAAACGGTGTCAGGTCGAACATATTTGGTGATGAGATATCATTCTAAATGGATGCTTCACGTGTCTGGTTTACCCCTTCTGTCTGTGGTGTCATCGCTTGGTTCCTTGATTTGATTTATAGGCTATATATCAAAATAGACGACTTTGCATTGTTAATCTCAGCGACTTTTCAAAACAGTAAACCAAACAACAAGAATTAACCCAAAAAGGTATTTTGTTTAGAAGAAATAACTAGTGATTCCAGGCTATTGTGAAATAGTAGAACCTGCTCTAGCCAGCTGTTTTTTTTCCTCCGTGACAAAAACATGAAGTTCTATTTTTTTGTTGATATTGAATGACTACACAAGCAGGATATCAAACTGGCATAATGTTTTAGGTTACACCGGCAAGTCCAAAAAATATTCCCCAGGATATATTTTTTTAATTATACATCTGATTATTTCGCATGGAGCGTTGGGAAGCTAAAAAGGATAGATAGCTTATATGTTTTGAGCCAGGCTAAAGCTAGCTAGCCACTACTAGCAAGAGTTACAAAAATCTAAAACTTTGCCATCGCCCCCTTGTGATTGGGAAGTTACCAAATGGAGTCCACTGCTCAAAAAATATATAATTCCACCCAGGCACGTAGATCAACAGAGTGAACCTTTCACGTTGACGGTGCCCATCTTAGAGTGATGGACTGTGCCACCCCTGCGGCCTCCGCAATGTATTAGACCACTGAGGCAGACGAGGTGTCAGGGAGGTGTCTCGTGTGCCACGACTAAAAACAAATATCTTCACCAACAGCCTATCGTCCAAACGATAAACCAGTCAACTAAATGGGGTCAGCCCTATTATATATTACACAGTGCCTTCAGAAAGTATTCACACCCCTTGACAACCCTTACAAAACTAGTTTTTGAAACTGCAGTAAAAGTAACTGCAGTCAACTGGTATTTTGGACACAGTGATTGCAGAATAACTGCAGTTATTGCATTATTGAGGTCTGGGCTTTGACTAGGCCATTCCAAGACATTTAAATGTTTCCCCTTAAACCACTCATGTGTTGCTTTAGCAGTATGCTTAGGGTCATTGTCCTGCTGGAAGGTGAACCTCTATCCCAGTCTCAAATCTCTGGAAGTGAAACAGGTTTACCTCAAACATGTCCCTGTATTTAGCACCATCCATCATTCCTTTAATTCTGACCAGTTTCTCAGTCCCTGCTGATGAAAAACATCCCCACAGCATGATGCTGCCATCACCATGATTGACTGTGGGGATGATATTCTCGGGGTGATGTGAGGTGTTGGGTTTGCGCCAGACATAGCATTTTCCTTGATGGCCAAAAAGCTCAATTTTAGTCTCATCTGACCAGAGTACCTTCTTCCATATGTTTGGGGAGTCTCCCACATGCCTTTTGGCGAACACCAAACGTGTTTATTTATTTTTTTCTTTAATCAATGGCTTTTTTCTGGACAATCTTCCGTGAAGCCCAGCTCTGTGGAATGGATGGCTTAAAGTGGTCTCATGGACAGATACTCCAGTCTCTACTGTGTAGTTTTGCAGCTCCTTCAGGATTATCTTTGGTCTCTTTGTTGCCTCTCTGATTAATGCCCTCCTTGCCTGGTCTGAGTTTTGGTGGGCGGCCCGCTCTTGGCAGGTTTGTTGTGGTGCCAAATTCTTTCCATGTTTTAATAATGGATTTAATGGCTCTGTGGGATGTTCAAAGTTTTGGATATTTTTTTTTATAACCCAACCCTGATCTGTACATCTCCACAAATTTGTCCCTGACCTGTTTGTAGAGCTCCTTGGTCTTCATGGTGCTGCTTGCTTGGTGGTGTCCCTTGCTTAGTATTGTTGCAGACTCTGGGGCCTTTCAGAACAGGACAGAACCATGTGACACTTAAATAAAGTCCATCTGTGGGCAATCTAACTAATTATGTGACTTCTGAGGGTAATTGGTTGCATCAGACTGTATTTAGGGGCTTCATAGCAAAGGGGGTGAATACATATGCACGCACCCCTTTTCCGTTTATTATTTTTTTGAATTTTTTGAAACAAGTTATTTTTTCCATTTCACTTCACTAATTTGGAATATTTTGTGTATGTCCATTACATGCAATCCAAATAAAAATATATTTAAATTCCAGGTTGTAATGCAAAAAATAGGAAAACCGCCAAGGGGGTTGAATAATTTTACAAGGCACTGTATGACCTTCTTAAAACAATTCCATATGGTAGCTTAGTAGAACCCCCCTCCCCCAGCTTAGACAGGGTTTAGACTGTATAGCGTTTTGTTCAAGTTAGGAAGACGCATAGAGAGAAAATGCATGAAAATCAACTAATGTTCCATTCATTTGCGCTTACCTCGGGTCGGAATCAGGGAATATGTGCTTAAGCCAACTTCTCTGACAGTTGTCTGAATGGCATGACAAAGATTGTCAGATGCCTAATTGTTAGGTCTAATATTGGCAAAAACACTTTTTTGGTGACCGAGCAGAAACATTGAGTTTTGGGCAACACTCCCAAACATATGTGATGGTGATGATTGATGAACTGCAGAACACAGGTATTCTATGAGGATCAACTGACTTATGACTTGCGCTACTGAAGCATAGCTGCCCAAAACAGTGACCAACAATTTTCCGGAATATTCTGGGTTGCAGGAGAGGCTTGTATGACGGCATTGGATGCATGATAAATATGTGCTGTATACAAATGAGGCCATTGTGTGGGTCAATCATGAGTCGACCACACAGGTCACCATTGTGTGCCCATGAAGGATCCGGTGTGTGTGTGTGTGTGTGTGGTACTCACATCGAAGCCTGTGTTTGGGTCCCAGCCCACATGGCCGATGTGCCTGAAGAGAGACAGACAGGGATGAGAACATACATACACGTGTACCCACAAGCAAGCCGATTCACAAACGTGTGTGGGTGTGCATTGCAACAATCACGTGCAAGCACAGACACTCATGTAAGACCACTCACTTGTGCGCACACACACAAACACACAGAGAGGGGCAATTATGAATGCAGACAAACACAACTGAGTCATTGAAAAGGTTCTCAAGACACAAAGAACACCCTCAAACATGAGTGACAAGCTCAATACGTTACACAACTTCAGAGCATACATTCAGAAAAACTCCCGCTGCGCTACATCTCTCAACACAGACCCGTCTGAAGTGTAATCTCGACGGAAGTGTGGTCCACTCACTGGAAGTTGCTGGGGGTGCCTATGTCTGCCTTGGTGAGCTTCTTCCTCTTGCACTTGACTTTCTTCTCCTTCTTGCTGAGGCTGCTGTGCAGCATGTTGTTGATGTGGTGTGGCTGGGGAAGCTGCTGTTGAGAGTTGTGGAAGCGCACATTGTTAATCTCTGGGTTCTTGATGTCCACTGTGGCCATAGGGAGAGCCGGGCCTATAGAAGGAGGGAGAGATGGAGGAAGAAAATGAAAATCTTCTAAAACTAGCTCAGAACCACTGCTGGGAAGCTCAGAAGCAGTGTTTCTCTCCTGAAATGAGGTGGAGTCAATCCAAAAGGTCGTCCTTTGATTTCTTAGCATACTGGACAAGTGATATTACACAGGCCAGACAGATCATACACAATCATTTTAAATATAAAAAAAAAAAAAAAAAAGAAACATTTAGTTTGCATACTTGACTGGTAGTAAAAAGACAACTGTATAACTTGGCCTGTGTTGTGACTATGGTAGTCTCTGAAGTCCATCAATATTGCAATCTTTAAAATGTTTTTAAATATAAATATATAGAAACAAGGGAAAAAGTTCAAGACTGAGCAAGACAGCTAACAATGAAGGACCACACACAATAAAACAGTCTTTCAATGTATTTAGCACTATTTCAAAATAGTGTACAGACAGCAAACAATAGAGGGCACCAATTGTCTATACAAATGCCAGGGCCTTAGTGAATATCATCTGTAGAAGCTGAAAACCAGCATGTGCCAAACAAAGTCAGTACAAATTCCATTAAAATTATAATTCAAAGTTTTTACATTTATGAAAAACATTGATGCAATTATGTAAATCATGTGCATTAATTGCTTAATTCAAAAGAATTTAAATGGGATCATGGACATGAACTCTGACTGACCACAACCCTACCGTTAAACACCACTCTCAGCCAGCTCTTAATCCTCGGCTCCTCTAGCACCGCACACCCCTCATTTGCCTCTTCATCATCCTCTTCCTCAAAAGGACAAGGGCGGGATGGACATGAACTCTGCATGACGACAACTCTACCATTAAATACCTCTTTAAACCAGCTCTTAATCCTCGGTTCCTCTAGCACCACACCCCCCTCCTTTTCCTCTTCATCCTCCTCCGCTCTCTCTTCCTTAAAAGGACAGGGGCAGGACAACAGCATATAAAGCCCATCCACGAGCAGCACTGGACACCCAAGCAGACCCAACCAGTCTCCCAACTTCAACTCACTGTCCAATGACTCTGTTAACGACAGGCTTGATAAAGAGGTTGTGCAATACATCCTTGTGCCATTCATATGATAGTGTTGGGTAGACCAACCGACTGGCGAGGCTCTCAGACTGCCTGTGGCTACACAAAGGAATAGCACAGCACAACTAAAGAAACGGTGACAGAATCAAACTGGCTCAAAGACAGTGCTTGTCCTCCCATTGTGTGTGTTTGTTCCTTATGTGACATCAGTCATATTAAAAAAAAAGGGGGGAAAAAGGAGCTTTGGACAACTTTAGAGCTGGAAGCCATGTTGCTGCTTGGACAATTCAAATATACTCATGTTGATCATCTGTTGCCTGGTTTAAAATTCTGCTAATTATTTGGACTGTTAATGGTAGAAATTACCCAGGAGGCACCAACATGGCTGCTATAAAACGTACACGATGTTGTCTAGGAACATTATAATAATGACTTCTGATTGAAACTGCAATGGCCAACAAACAGAGCTACAGTAGTTCTGTGAACGACTCTTGCATGAGGAATAACCTTACATGAGACCTAGGTTAGGCTTCAGTTCAGCGGGATAACAGTCTTATGGCATGCACATGATTCGGGTTTAACCCCAGTTAGTCACACAAACTCTCAATACATGGTGTGGTCAAAACTCCCCCCTGTCCCGGCATTTGACTATGCTCCTCGAGTCCATGTTAATCTCCACAATATGCAGATGGGTCAGACATAAATCAGTAATCTACAGCTAATCCCAACCAAATCCCTGGATTTCCTACAAATGTTAGAAGTCTCAGCTATCGACGAGGACTTTGAAAGCTCCTTCGCCATGAGACATGTTTACCCTCATTATTGTACATCACCGGAAGCTTTCAATGGAAAACGTGCAACAAATCCCTGTAGTGGTACCATACAGAAGGTTGTCTTTGGCTGTATGAAAGTCAATGATTGACAGATAATGTCAATGGTTGTCCAGTCCATATCAGGGTTCAGAAACCTAATAAATGTAATGATTAAATATCACAAATATTAAAGCGCATACGGTCAGCATGACAGTGAATTATGACAAGGAAAACAAATTGGGGGAGGGAAGCAAAAGACCTCAAGACTTCTCCATCATGGTTGACAACTCCACAGTGTTCCCATCCCAGAGTGCAAAGAACCATGGATTGACCCTGGACAACACCCTGTCATTCTCTGAAAACATAAAACCGGTGACTCACTCCTGCAGGTTCATGCTCTGCAACATCTTTAGAGTATGACCCTTCCTCACACAGAAAGCGGCGCAGGTCCTAATCCAGGCACTCGTCATCTCCCGTCTAGACTACTGAAACACTGGCTGGGCTCCCTGCTTGTGCCATCATACCCCTGCACCTTATCCAGAACGCCGCAGCCCGCTTTGGGAGAACCTGGGAATGTTGAACACGCCACCCCGCTCTTCTGCACAATCCACTGGCTTCCAGTCGAAGCTCGGAGACACCACAAAACCAGAGTGCTTGCTTACGGAGCAGTAAAGGGAACTTCTCTTCCCTACCTTCAGGCTCTGCTCAAACCCTACAACCCAACCCGAGCACTCTGTTCTGGCACCGTCGGTCTCTTGGCTCTCCCCCCTACGGGGAGGTCTTGTCCTGCTCAGCCCAGTCAAAGCTCTTCTCTGTTCTGGCACCCCAATGGCGGAACCAGCTTCCCCCTGACGCTAGGACAGCAGAGTCCCTGTCCATCTTCCGAAAACATCTGAAACCCTACCTCTTCAAAGAGTATTTTAAATGTGTGTATGTGTGTGTACACATGCATCTACACCAATACATTTGATTTTGCTTGACTGATTATAGGAGAACTACGCTTTTAAATTCTAAAATAACCAAAGATTCTGTTTTAATAAAACATGTTGAAGGTCAAATTTGGACTATACAAATTGGTACAAATCAAAGAATGGCCAACATACCATTTGCAGGGTCACATCTTTTCTCTGCAAAACAAAATGGGAACAATTATAATTTCGCAGCCAATTCAAGTGGGCTTTGGCACAGCTATCAGAGCGACAGAGAGTGTCGATGGAAGTGTCGAAGGACAAGCAAAGTGTCTGGAAAGTGTTCAGAGTGAGTTTATGAGAGTCAGATGGACAAAAGGAAATGCCATGGAAGTCCATGGGAGGTTGGAGGTTGGAGAAAATACCAGTTCCATTCAGATCCTGGGGGCCAAATGCAGTTAACTCAGGAGGAGAAGGATGCATTTTCACTAGTTCAGAAAATATGAAAAAAAAAAAGACAAGAAGTACTGGAAAAACAGTGCATAATGAAAGCTAGTGTCCCTACCATACCATTACAGTAGACCCCTTCCCTGCCCCACGTCTGAAAGCACACTCCTCACAGCAAGAGCAGCAAACTTCAAAGGCCGGCATGGAGAGAGAAACAGAGAGATGTAGAGAAGCCAGAGAGGAACACCACTGCAGCCTTTAGTGCAGAAAGACCCTCTTCTGTTTTTACTGTACAGACAGAAACCGTGCCTTCGGAAAGTATTTAGACCTCTTGACTTTTTCCACATTTTGTTAAGTCACAGCCTTATCCAAAAATTGATTACGTCCTTTCCCCCCCCTCAATCTACACACAATGGGAGTTTTTTTTTAAGTGTTTGCTAATTTATTAAAAATAAAAACATTTACATAAGTATTCAGACTCTTTACGCAGTACTTTGTTGAAGCATCTTTGGCAGCGAATACAGTCTCGAGTTTTCTCGCGTATGACGCTAAAAGCTTGCCACATCTGTATTTGGGGAGTTTCTCCCATTATTCTGCAGATTCTGTCAAGCTCGGTCAGGCTGAATGGGGAGCGTTGCTGCTCAGCTATTATCAGGTCTCTACAGAGACGTTCGATTGGGTTCAAGTCCGGGCTCTGGATGGGCCACTCAAGGACATTCACAGACTTGTCCCGAAGCCACTCCTGCTTTGTCTTTGCTGTGTGCTTAGGGTCGTTGTCCTGTTGGAAGGTGAACCTTCACCACAGTCTGAGATCCTGAGCAGGTTTTCATCAAGGATCTCGCTGTACTGCACGGTTCATCTTTGCCTTGATCCTGACTAGTCTCCCAGTCCCTGCCGCTGAAAAACATCCCCACAGCATGCTGCCACCACCATGATTCATCGTAGGGATGGTGCCAGGTTTCCTCCAGGCGTGACTGTTCGCATTCAGGCCAAAGAGTTCAATATTGGTTTCATCATACCAGAGAATATTCTTTCTCATGGTCTGAGAGTCTTTAGGTGCCTTTTGGCAAATTCCAAGCAGGCGGTCATGTGCCTTTTACTGAGGAGTGGTTTCCATCTGGCCACTACCATAAAGGCCTCATTGGTGGAGTGCTGCACTGGCCTCAGTGGTTGTCCTTCTGGAAGATTTTCCCATCTTCACAGGGGAACTCTAGAGCTCTGTGACCGTCGTCCTCTTGTACACCTCCCTGACCAAGGCCCTTCTCCCCAGAGGGCTCAGTTTGGCCGAACGGCAAGCTCTAGAAAGAGTCTTGGTGGCTACAAAATTCTTCCATTTAAGAATGGAGGGAATGTGTTCTTGGGGACCTTCAATGCTGCAGACATTTTTTGGTACCCTTCCCCAGATATGTGCCTCAACACAATCCTGTCTCTGAGCTCTACGGTCAAAACCATCGACGTCATGGCTTGGTTTTTGCTATGACATGCACTGTCAACTGTGGGACCTTTATATAGACAGGTGTGTGCCTTTCCAAATCATGTCCAATCAATTGAATTTGCCACAGGTGGACTCCAATCAAGTTGTAGAAACATCTCAAGGATGATCAATGGAAAAGGATGCACCCGAGCTAAATTTCAAGTCTCATAGCATAGGGTCTAAATTTAGGTTTTTTAGACTATGGCTGTAAGGTAACATGTGGAAAAAGTCAAGGGGTCTGAATACTTTCCGAAGACACTGTATATCACTGACTTTCCAACAGCAACCAGCAGGAAAAAATTGACACAGGGCTCAATTCCAAAACAATTCCTAGACTGTTGTTGACCCCAAATGAACCCCCTCACAGATCTGAGTTACAAGATGGGTCTCAGGTAATAGAGGGATCGGCTTGGGATCGGGCCCTGTGGTCTTGTTAGTAGTAGCGCAGGAAGAGAAATTGAAGCTTCCTCCCCTTCCTCTGTCCAGAAGGTGAAAGGTTGAGGTGGTGAGAAAGCAGATGTAGAGTAGACTGAGCACACGGAGCCACTGTAGTTACCCGTTTTACGTTGGCGTCTGCCGAGTAGCTCGTTAAGTGCGGCTCTAAATCGCTTGGCCTCTTCCTCGCTAGCGAAGTTCAGGCCTACCTGGCAGTTCTGGAGATAAAGAGAGTAAAGAGAGATCAGTCTTTTGTTTAAGACACTGTCCTTGTGGGGTCCAAAAGCTTTCAAGCGGCGAGATATCATACTTACATCTCCTGCGAATGAAATGAAATACGACCTAGAGCTGTTGATTGAGAAGTTATTGTAGAGCTCCTGTTCAAACATGGTTTTCCCTTCCTGAACAGAGAGAAATAACATTAATTAGTGAACTGCCTTTTGGCAGCAGAGGGAATTCCTCAGGAAAGGGACTCAGTGTTAGGCTAGCTTCAACCATCCTTCATCTACTTCACTCACCTTGATGTCAAAGACCCTGATGAAGTAGGACCTCAGAGGGTTATCCTTGATCAGACAGGCCACTCCGCAGCACCTCTTCATCCAGGATGAGCTCCTGTCTGCCCCATACACCTGGACCACCGCTGAGCACAGGGTCTAAGGACGAATTCACGGTGGGAGTGTGGGAGCGTTACAGCAAAGTAAAAACACTATAGTGACACATACAGAGACAAAGAGCTTGTCAAATGTTTTGATAATAAAATGTGATTAAGAAGTGCAGCATTGGATTGCACATTATCTTCGGTCTTCACAAAACTACCTTAACTAGTGGAATGCCTCTAGGGGGAAATGTGTAAATGATGGCCATATAGAGGAAGAGGACCACATACACGAACAGGAAACACTGATTACTTGCCCCGAGAGCATAGTACAACATTTGCAGATAATACACCCTGAGAATATCTGATAGGGAATGATGACAGACATAGCCAGTGGCCACACAATCTAAAGCTTTGTTTGGACAGGACACAGAGCGACCTGTGCCAATCACAAAACGAGATGAGGAAGAGGAAATACCATTCTAGCTCGCTTCCTCTATTATTGCGGGTAGGAGAGAAAGAACATGAGGAAGCACTTCTCTCCTCAAACTCACACCTCATCATAACACAGGAAAGGTCATGGCCAGACCATAGGCCACTAGCCAGACCATAGTACATTGGATTTGATTAGTTAGGACACCCCAAAAATTTTGTTTTATTTTTTTGCCTGATTCCGTTTATTTTTTCCCCAAAAATTCTGTTTTCCCCCTTGGTTTTTCCAGTTCTCAGGTTTCCACTCCCAAAAAAAAGAGAGATGTTCTAAGTCCACAAAAAATGCTTAGATTAGGCTGGCAATAATATAGTGCCTATAAGAACATCCAATTGTCAAAAGTATATGAAATACAAATGGTAGAGAGAAATAGTCCTAAAATAACTACAACCTAAAACTTCTTAACTGGGAATATTGAAGACTCATGTTAAAAGGAACCACCAGCTTTTCATGTATTCTCATGTTCTGAGCAAGGAACTTAAACGTTAGCTTTTTTACATGGCACATATTGCACTTTTACTTTCTTCTCTAACATTGTGGTTTTGCATTATTTAAACCAAATTGAACATGTTTCAATATTTATTTGAGGCTAAATTGATTTAATTTATGTATTATATTAAGTTAAATTAAAGTGTTCATTCAGTATTGTTGTAATTGTCATTATTACAAATATATATCAAAATCGTTCGATTAATCTGTATCGGCTATATTTGGTCCTCCAATAAATAGGTATCGTGTTGAAAAATCGTAATCAATCGACCTCTAGTATACACTCCAGGGATTTTCATAATTTTTTACTATTTTCTACATTGTAGAATAAAAGCGAAGACATCAAAACTACGAAATAGCACATATCGAATCATGTAGAAACCAAAAAAGTGTTTAAAATATAAAATATATTTTGATTTGAATGAGATTCTTCAAAGCAGCCACCCTGTGCATTTTTGACAGATTTGCACACTTTTGGCACTCTCAACCAGCTTCACCTGGAATGCTTTTCAAACAGTCTTGAAGGAGTTTCCCTAATGCTGAGCACTTTTCAGCTGCTTTTCCTTCAATCTGCGATCCAACTCATCCCAAACATCTCAACTGGGTTGATGTCGGGTGATTGTGGAGGCCAGGTCATCTGATGCAGCACTCCATCACTCTCCTTCTTGGTCAAATAGCCCTTACACAGCCTGGAGATGTGTTGGGTCATTGTCCTGTTGAAAAACAAACGATAGTCCCACTAAGCGCAAACCAGATGGGATGGCGTATCGCTGCAGAATGCTGTGGTAGCCATGCTGGTTAAGTGTGCTTTGAATTCTAAATAAATCAGACAGTGTCACCAGCAAAGCACTAAAACACCATCACACCTCCTCCTCCATACTCAACGGTGGGAACTACACATGTGGAGATCATCCGTTCATCGTCTCACAAAGACACGGCAGTTGGAACCAAAAATCTCAAATGTGGACTCATCAGAACAAAGGACAGATTTCCACAGGTCTAATGAGCATTGCTCGTGTTTCTTTGTCCAAGCAAGACTCTTCTTATTATTGGTGTCCTTTAGTAGTGGTTTCTTTGCAGCAATTCAACCATGAAAGCATGATTCACGCAGTCTCCTCTGAACAGATGAAGTTGAGATGTGTCTGTTACTTGAACTCTGTGAAGCATTTATTTGGGCTGCAATTTCTGAGCCAGAAACTCGAATTAACTTATCCTCTGCAGCAGAGGTAACTCTGGGTCTTCCTTTCCTGTGGGGGTCCTCATGAGGGCCAGTTTCATGTTTTTTGGCGACTGCACTTGAAGGAACTTTCAAAGTTGAGAAATTTTCCAAATTGACTGACCTTCATGTCTTAAAGTAATGATGGACTGCCTTTTCTCTTTGCTCATTTAAGCTGTTCTTGCCATAACATGGACTTGGTATTTTATCAAATAGGGCTATCTTCTGTATACCACTCCTACGTTGTCAAAACACAACTGATTGGCTCAAATGCATTAAGGAAAGAAATTCCACAAATGTACTTTTACCAAGGCACACCTGCTAATTGAAATGCATTCCCTGGAATGAGTAGGTGTCCACATTTTTGACTGGTACTAATACACACACAAAAGTTTGGGGTAATGTAGAAATGTCTTTGTTTTTGTTTTGAAAGAAAAGCACATTTTTTATCCATTAAAATAACATCAATTTGATCAGAAATACAGTGTAGACATTGTTACTGTTGTAAATTACTATTGTAGCTGGAAACAGCAGATTTTTAATGGAATATCTACATAGGCGTACAGAGTCCCATTATCAGCAACCATCACTCCTGTGTTCCAATGGCAAGGTGCTAGTTAATCCAAATTTTTCATTTTAAAGGGCTAATTGATCATTAGAAAACACTTTTGCAATTATGTTAGCACAGCTGAAAACTGTGTCCTGATTAAAGAAGCAATAAAACTGGCCTTCAGAACAGTTGAGTATTTGGAGCATCAGCATTTGTGGGTTCGATTACAGGCAGAAACAAAGACCTTTCTTCTGAAACTCGTCAGTCTATTCTTGTTCTGAGAAATTAAGGCAATTCCATGCAAGAAATTGCAAATAAACTGAAGATCTTGTACAACACTGTGTACTATTCCCTTCACAGAACAGTGCAAACTGGCTTTAACCAGAATAGAAAGGAGTGGGAGGCCCTGGTGCACAACTGAGCAAGAGGACAAGTACATTAGAGTGTCTAGTTTGAGAAACAGATGCCTCACAAGTCCTCAAGTGGCAGCTTCATCAAATAGTACCCGCAAAACAACAGTCTCAACGTCAACAGTGAAGAGGTGACTCCGGGATGCTGACCTTCTAGGCAGTGTTGCAAAGAAAAAGCCATATCTCAGACTGGCCAATAAAAATAAAAGATTAAGATGGGCAATAGAACACAGCTTGACCGTATGGTACGTAAGAAGTGCCCATCAAGCCAATTTAACTTGTGGGAGGTGCTTCATGGGGTGAAATCTCTTCAGATTACCTCAACAAATTGACAACTAAAATGCCAAAGGTAGTAACTGCTGCAAATGGAGGATTCTTTGACAAAAGCTAAATTTTAAGGGCAATTATTATTTAAATTAAAAGTCATTATTTATTACCTTGTCAAAGTCTTGTCTATATTTCCTATTCATTTTGCAACTCATTTCATGTATGTTTTCATGGAATAAGGACATTACTAAGTGACCCCAAACTTTTGAACAGCAGTATATATGTTTTTATTTTTTATTGCTTGTGGCGGCAATGATTTAGCAGCAGTGGCCCGCAGCTGCTAAATGATTCTAGGGGAAACACTGTTAAACCACATCAGGAGACCACTTCAATTCAAGTGCAAACCAGTCAGAGACCATTGTTTGGTCAGCGATGTTTCTATAGCGCTTATGTGATTGCAGAATTTGCAAAACAAATGGCCACTGGATTGATGCAAATAATCACGATATCATTCTGCCAGGTAGGAATAGGCTACTTTGTAGTTTAATTGAGAAGGTTTGCAGTCTGAACGTGTACTGTATACCGATATGTGCACAGAACACAGATAGGGGCACAAGTCAATCCAATTCAGTATGTTCTCAATCCCCAAGGTAGGAAAAATGTTAAGGGATAAAAAGAACACACATCAAGCTATGGCTCTGTCTTACTAGACACTCAGCTTTGACTTACGGCAAATGGTGATATGTTATTTATTTAGACAGTGTACTGTAGGCTATAGTAGTCGTTCCACTGGGCTGCCATTTGACACTTATTGTAATCTAATGCAGCTTCTCAATAATAAACTGATTTGACTTTCACCCTTACAAAAAACAATTGTAGTAAAAGTGCAGTAACAGTCAAATATTTTTGGATGCAGTATTTGCAGAATACTGCCCTCCGACTGCAGTTATACTGCAATCCCATAGCAATATTTTTTTTGTAAAGGGCACAACTACCTTCTTAGCCTTTAGCATTGGGGAAATAGTTGCTTCTTCCCGCAACGAACCTGTGTTATCTGTGTAAACAATGGCTCGTGTAAACAATGGGACGAAGCAAGGATAATATGCATGTTCTGAACATATTCCATTGTGCAAACACGGATTTGACAGCGATCGTTGTCAAATAAAAACAAAATACTGACGTGCAAACATGCCAGACTGCAGTGCATCAGTTGGTTGAGTAACGTTAAGTTGTCCATTTTATATCACACACCGTAGCGTTCAACCTTAACTTAGGTCAACACTATCGGTCATGTTTATTAATGATTACTGTTTACAGCCAAGCCAGGCGAAAACCACTAATACTCCAGAGGCACACGTTATATTTCCAAGCCAATTTCTTGACAGCAAATCCATCTGACAGGCAAACAGTTCTGCTTATCCAAACATCGTTCCGGCAAAGCCATGGAAAAAGATGCTGAGCTGTCATGCGTCTTATCGGCCTACAGCCAGGTTATTTCCTAACGTTAGCCTACATAACACTAACATTTAGCCTAACACGTTATTTTGCAACGGTGCAGGTAGACAAATTGCACTTGAACTTGAGAGCGTGGCATGGTCGTAAACAAGACAACTTACATTGCATTTCCTGCCCAGGTAGTTGAATAGGCATTCGTTCTCTTGCGGGGTGAGGAGTATGGAGCCAATATTTCCAACCCGCCGCTGCTGAGAATGGCTATTCATGTTCGTAAATAACTTCTCAATAAACAAAATTAACTGTTTTACTCTTGAACATTACATCAAATTGGTGCAGCCTTTGGTCGCCATGGCCTGCAACCGGATCATCTCATGACGTTGTTTCTAAGGTAGAGGTCTGCAAAATGAAATATTTCAGGATCCTGGTTGTTGGATAACAACCTCCATGACTAAACGGTGGGAACCCCAATCTTTGCAGAATGCAAATTCTAAACTTTCATTCGGAACTCCAGCTGCAACATCGATACATCCATCCAACATGGCAGTGTAAAGGAACAACCATTCCAATGAAGATAGGGGTCATGGGGAAATATACAAATACTATTCAATTGAAGGGCAGGGCTTTCCGAACGAAATTAATTTCCATTTAAAAAAGATGTTGCCTGTCGTCTTTAAATGTTCTGATGTTAGAATATAACGAGGATGCCAAAATATCCCGAACTATGAAATGGTCTAGCCCTATTTCCCAGTGGATTTTGTAACATGAATGCAGTATACTGAGGGGTTGCGCGTGGAGCTGGGCAGGGACTGGTGTTGGTTACTTATGAGGGAGGAGCTACTACTGTTGTCATATTTTTAAGAAGAGGGATACAATGTTACATATGTACAATATAGCCTACTTTATTACATTTTGGGCACAAATACTTTATATTTCTTATAATTGCGCTCCCTCTCCCCTCTCTCAAACACACTGAGGTCAGTGAGTTCAATTGTTATCAATATGGATATTTTGGAGTTTGAAAACAAGTCCAAAAGCTATATCATAATTTGAACATGGGGGCATGACTAACATGACTCATGTTTTCAGGTTTAATGTCCTCTAGCCTTATACTACCACACTGCGCAGTTCTTCAGTCACCCCAACAACTGAGCCTCAATACCCCCTGGGGTGTAGATTTGCATCAAAGTGCCCTCCATGTCTTCCATCCAACATATACAAAGGGGAGGAAGAGAGATAGACAGATGGACAGACTTTAACTGAGGGGGCTGTCCTACCAGGTGCCACCTGGCCCTTGCTTAAACCCTGTCAATGAGGTATTAGCAAATCATTAATCTGTTAGGCTAGCAGCCCCTCGTGTGTTTGTTTGTGTTGTTAAAAAGGTATAAGTCAAAATGTCACATGCGCCAAGTACAAGATGTAGACTTTATAGTGAAATGCTTCCTTACGAGCCCTTTCCAAACAATGCAGAGTTAAAAAGTAAGACAAATTTGCTAAATAAGAAGAAAAAAGTAACACAATAAAAAAAAAAACAGTAACGACGCTCTATAAAAGGAGAACAGGTACCGAGTCAATGTGTGGGGGTACGAGGTACAGTTGAAGTCGGAAGTTTTGGGGAAAACCTCAGTTTTTCCCAAATCCTGACATTTAATCCAAGTAAAAATTCAGTTAGGATCACCACTTTATTTTAAGAATGTGAAATGTCAGAATAATAGTAGAGAGAATGATTTATTTAAGCTTTTATTTCTTGCAACACATTCCTGGTGGGTCAGGAGTTAACATACACTCAATTAGTATTTGGTAGCACTGCCTTAAAAAATTTTTTTTACTTGGGTCAAACATTTTGGGTAGCCTTCCACAATACGTTGGGTGAATTTTGCCCCATTCTTCCTGACAGAGCTGGTGTAACTGAGTCAGGTTTGTAGGCCTCCTTGTTCTGCCCACACATTTTCTATGGGATTGAGGTCAAGGGCTTTGTGATGGCCGCTGCAATACCTTGACTTTACTGTTCTTAAGCCATTTTGTCACAACTTTGGAAGTATGCTTTGGGTCATTGTCCATTTGGAAGACCTACTTGCGACCGAGCTTTAACTTCCTGACTGATGTCTTGAGATGTTGCTTCAATATATCCACATGATTTTCCTCCCTCATGATGCCATCTATTTTGTGAAGTGCACCAGTCCCTCCTGTAGCAAAGCACCCCCATAAAATGATGCTGCCACCCGTGTGCTACACGGTTGGGATGGTGTTCTTCGGCTTGCAATCATCCCCCTTTTTCCTCCAAACATAACGATGGTCATTAAGGCCAAAAAGTTCTAGTTTTGTTTCATCAGACCAGAGGACATTTCTCCAAAAAGTACGATCTTTGTCCCCAACTGTAGTCTGGCTTTTTAAATGGTGGTTTTGGAGCAGTGGGTTTTTCCTTGCGGAGCGGCCTTTCAGGTTATGTCGATATAGGACTTATTCTACTGTGGCTATAGATACTTTTGTACCTGTTTCCTCCAGCATCTTCACAATGTCCTTTGCTGTTGTTCTGAGATTGATTTGCACTTTGCACGAAAGCACATTCATTTCTAGGAGACAGAACGCATCTACTTCCTGAGCGGTATGACGGCTGCATGGTCCCATGGTGTTTATACTTGCATACTATTGTTTGTACAGATGAACGTGGTACCTTCAGGCGTTTGGAAACTGCTCCCAAGGACGAACCAGACTTGTGGAGGTCTACAATTGTTTTTCTGTGGTCTTGGCTAATTTCTTTTGATTTTCCCATGATGTCAAGCAAACAGGCACTGAGTATGTAGGTAGGCCTTGAAATCCATTCACAGGTACACCTCCAATTGACTCAACTGATGTCAATTAGCCTATCAGAAGCTTCCAAAGCCATGACGGCATTTTCCAAGCTGTTTAAAGGCACGGTCAACTTAGTGTATGTAAACTTCTGACCCACTAGAATTGCGTTACAGTGAATTATAAGTGAAATAATCTGTCTGTAAACAATTGTTGGAAAAATTACTTGTGTCATTTAAAAACACTTTTTTTCACCTTTATTTTTTTTTCATGCACAAAGCAGATGCCAAAACTATAGTTTGTTAACAAGAAATTTGTGGAGTGGTTGAAAAACAAGTTTTAATGACTCCAACCTAATTGTATGTAAACTTCCGACTTCAACTGTAGTTGCGGTAATTGAGGTAATATTTACACGTGGGTAGGGGTAAAATTGACTAGGCAATCAGGATATATAATAAACAGAGTAACTGCAGCATATGTGAAGAGTGTGAGTGTGGGGTGGAGGCTGCTGAGGGGAGAACGGCTCATAATAATGGCTGGAATGGAGAAATCAAACCCATGAAAACCATGTTTTGATACCATTCCAGCCATTATTATGAGGTGTTCTCCCCTCAGCAGCCTCCGCTGGAATGTAGGTAGTGTGCGTGACAATTTTTATTGCCTTCCTCTGACACCGCCTGGTGTAGAGGTCCTAGATGGCATGGAGCTCAGCCACAGTGATGTACTGGGCCATACTCACCACTCGCTGTAGCTTCTTGCATTCAGGTGCCTTGCAGTACCAAGCAGTGATGCAGCCAGTTAAGATGCTCTCAATGGTGTAGCTGTACAACTTTTTCCGGATCTGAGGGTCCATGCCAAATCTTTCCAGCCTCCTAAGGGGGAAGAGGTGTTGTCATGCCCTCTTCACAACTGTGTTTGGACCATGTTGGATATTTTTTTTCTTCATTTTATATTTAACCTTTATTTAACTAAGCAAGTCAGTTAAGAACAAATTCTTAGTTACAATGACGGCCTACTCTGGCCAAATCCTAACCCGGACAACGCTGGGCCAACTGTGCATCACCCTATGGGACACCCAATCACAGCCGGTTGTGATACAGCCTGGAATTGAACCAGGATCTGTAGTGATCTGTAGTAGCACTGAGATGCTGCGACTTAGATCGCTGCGCCACTCGGAAGCCCAAAGGATATGACACTAACTAACATTAGTGTGGAGAGACTTGCTGTGTCATAAATCTGACCACGTGGTGGCCACAATATTCTCTCTCTCTCTTTCTCACTCACACACACTGCATGCATACACACACACGGACACACACCTTTTGACCTCTTCACCATCTTTCGTTATCTCGCATACACGCACCCACAACTTGACCTGCACACATACAAGGCTGACAGAAATAGTGGTGGAGGGCACACAATTTTCCACTAGTGTTGTTTTGCCTGTGGTTCAACACTCACAGACTAAAGCTAGTGGATTATGTAAGAGAGACAGACAGAGAAAATGTCATTAAGACAAGAGAATGGGCTGAACAGAGGAAATTAAGAAAGGAAATACCCTAGTTTTGAGACATCCACCACTCCCCCTCCCTTGGCCTCTTCTGTGCAGTACCAAGATTGATTCGTCACTGTATTCTTCTCTCCCTCAGATGGGTCATGTCATTCCAGGTGGTGACTGTAACATGTGGGCTGGTGATTATTCATTCATTCTCATCACAAGTAGATTCTGTGCTGCATTCATGAAGCCGACATCAGAACAATACGGTGGGCACAATGAGGCCATTCTCTGTCATGGACTCATCACACTGTAAAAAGTTCAAAGAGGCTATTCTTTTAAGTACAGTTCACAAACACAGTAAGGCAGTTTGATTATGCTTACTATATAACTAAAACTCTATGTTTTCTGACATTTTCAACATATTTACAATATTCTTAACACAAAATTACATTTGAGACATTAACATAGTTTTCCCTCTCACAGACCAGTTCCAGATTCCCTGTGTAAAAATGTCAAGTGTTTCCACTACAAGGTCTGGAACACTTCAGTCATAGGTTTTAACCAAATCATCATTATCTAGAGTAGACATTGGATATAACAATGGATTTATAACATTACATTTAAAGGCTTAAAAGCCTTCACAAACTCTTTTATAACCCTTTTATACCACCCCGTTGTTGATGACATGTTTCTGATTGGCTAGGGCATTCTAGAATGGGCATTAAAACCAGATATCGGGACAGTTAGAAAAGATATCGGGACACCTTGCAATCATGAGTTGGAGTTTTGCCTTTAAGATTAAACTGGACTGAGAGGCGGGACCCGGGTTTATATCAGTACTCCTACTTGGTTAAATCAATGACGCAATGACATTGACAACCACGGACATGCCACATGTCACCACACAGACTAACAAGCTGATTAGAACAAGGTATTTTGTTTAAGATGGTATGGTAAATGTTTCAATTACTTATTTCACTGAACCTCTTTCACATACAGTGAGACACCAATTTATCCACCACTAGATGGAGGTAGACTGCATTATGGCTGGGATCTATTCAATTCCAACAGTTGATTCATGAAATTGATTGAATTTCTATTCATAAAGGTGGGCGGAAAAAAATCAATAATAGGCCATTTCCATTTCATGAAGTGATGAATTGACCCCACCACGGGGTTATTTAGAGAAAGATTCATCAGAAGTCACACTACAACATGGTACACTGTAAGAATAGAAAGTATCAAAACCCTATGATTGTGTAATGAAACCATGACCACGTGGTCCACCTAAGCTGAGATCTGGTGTTTGGAGGTGGTTTGAATGTAAACCCAATGCAAGTGTTTTAATACAGAGAATGTGCATTAAAAATATAAATAAAGTACTCTGAAACACCCAAAAGTGGTTCTTCAACCTGAATATTGGTTTTTTGAAGAGATCGTTGTGAAAACACTTTTTGAGGGTTCAGATCGTCTAACAGGCAGCATCAAAACACAAAAACAGTGTTTTTCATACAATCAGTGGTTTAGAAATGCAAATGCTTTATGGCCTAAATATTGATTGATGATAAGGGCCTATAGATAATATTTTTTTATAGACTTCCACCTTTATTTTTTTTATGCTTTATTTTGACAGATTAGGAACAGGAGGGGCAGTAAGATCAAAATCAAATAAAACGTTATTTGTCATATGCGCTGAATACAACAGGTGTAGTAGACCTTACAGTGAAATACTTACTTACAAGCCCTTATTAACCAACAATGCAGTTCAGAAAATACCCCCCAAAAAGTAATAAATAAAAGTAACAAATAATTACAGAGCAGCAGTAAGATAACAATAGCGAGGCAATATACAGGGGGTACCAGTACAGAGAAATATCAATGTGCGGGGGCACTGGTTAGTCAAGGTAATTGAGATAATATGTACATGTAGGTATGGTTATTAAAGTGACTATGCATAGATAATAACAAAGAGTAGCAGCAGCAAAGACGAGTGGGGGGAGGGGGGCAATGCAAATAGTCTGGGTAGACATTTGATTATTAGATGTTTAGGAGTCTTATGGCTTGGGGGTAGAAGCTGTTAAGAAGTCACTTGGACCTAGACTTGGCATGCCGGTAACACTTGCCGTGCTGGAGAAGAGAGAACAGTCTATGACTAGGGTGGCTGGAGTCTCTGAAACTTTTTTAGGGCCTTTTTCTGACATCGCCTGGTATAGAAGTCCTGGATGGCAGGAAGCTTGGCCCCGGTGATGTACTGGGCCGTACACACTACCCTCTGTAGTGCCTTGCGTTCTGAGGCCAAGCAGTTGCCATACCAGGCAGTGATGCAACCCGTCAGGATGCTCTCGATGGTACAGCTGTAGAACATTTTGAGGATCTGAGGACCCATGCCAAATCTTTTCAGTCTACTGAGGGGGAATAGGTTTTTTCATGCCCTCTTCACAACTGTCTTGGTGTGCTTGGACCATGTTAGTTTGTTGGTGATGTGGACGCTAAGGAACTTGAAGTTCTCAACCTGCTCCACTACATTCCCATCGATGAGAATGGGGGTATAGATGGTACATTTCGTTGACATTTTACCCACTCAACCACAATGTAAGAAATTATTCTGGGGTGAAGTGAGTGAATAGCCGAAAGGTTGCTATATCGAATCCCTGAGCTGACAAGGTAAAAATCTGTTGTTCTGCCCCTAAACAAGGCAGTTAACCCACTGTTCGTAGGCCGTCATTCTAAATATGGATTTGTTCTTAACTGACTTGCCTAGTTACATAAAGGTTAAAAAAATGCAAGTTGTGCAGAGCCTGTGGTCTAGCGGTAATGCACCCGGCTTAGACATGTCACCCCTCTCCCCACTGAAGATCGGAGGTCAGACAAAGGGATCTAATCTAGGGATTCAAAACCTCATAATTGTGTGAAGAAGCTTTAGAGAGAGGACACGACGCCAAAATAGAAGGTATTTATTTCTATACTAAACAAGCCTCGAAACGCAAAAATTTGATTTTCAACCATTTCTGCCAGTGCTCCCATTCCCTGGCAAGGTGTTGCACAATACTTGACTAAGTGGTGTTACAACATCTCATGATGATGTGTTTCAATACTCCAGCAAAGTTCATGTTTCTTCTCCTTCAAGTTGGTGAAAGCTCAGTTGGCACTAGTTTTGGTGTTTCAAAGCACTTCATTTTAAGAGTGAAATCTAATGTTGTCTGCCACAGAAGCCCTTGATGTAATTAACTTGCCTATGGTGTTTCTTTCTTCTTCTTTTTATAAAATTGGTATCTAGACTCAGACAACAACACGTTAAAGACTTCCTGAATATATCTGCTCCCATGATGTCAATTTCATTTGTCTTACCCCTATTCTGAACGCAATCTGTAAGTTGTCTGTCCCCTCTGTGGCAAAGACGTTGGGCAGGTACCAATATTAATTTGATCTCTAGGGACCTTTCTTCAGTCTGTTAATTCATTGTTAGGAAATAAGTGCATTAGAACTCTTGGGCGCATGAGCCCTTCCTACTCTTATCAGTGCAGGTCAATAGGTCACAATGTCCATGACTGCTCGAAACAGAAAGCCGAATGTAGTCATTTATAATGTAGTCATTCATTTACGCAGCCATAGTCGTTTAAGTTCTCATTGAGGGATTAGGGTACTACTGATCATCTATAGACTGACTTTTGGACTCCAACTGCCGTGCTCTACAAAGTTCAAATAATCAGTCATTCAATTCAGTGATGACCTGAAGCAAGATTTTGGGAAAAGAACACCATGCTAGACAATATTCTTCCATTCTCAATGTCTGCCATTGTCCACACAATGTCAATAACAGCTGAGCTCTGTAATTGGTATATTACTGGAAATGTTCAACGTTTACCAGTAAACTACCAGAATATCTAGTGGCCCTTTTGGGTACTTCAGATGATCACAGGTGTCTGTAATTATCTCTGTCCCGTTGTGTGAAATACATTAAATAATCAAATAAGATTATTTTAAAATAGAAAACAGAATGACGAAGCTGTAAAACATTATACTAAATATAAACCATCAACTTAATGAATCCCATTGGTGTTTAATAAGAAGGGTTCTGCATGTAATATCATTTATATATTGTTTTTACACACTTTTATTTATTTTACTATGTCAATATGTCTTTGTTGTAAAGGTTTTGCAGCCAAACTAGTGGTAGTTGTGGAAAAAGTCAATAGTTGGAAGAGTTGCAAAGTGAATTGAAAATAAAGCCATTGTTGATTAGATGGTTTCTTCATTAATTAGGCTATTTTCTCCTGAACCATAAGGTCTATTAGAAACTCATGGACAATATGGACACAGATATAAACAATGAAGACTATATATTAATGCATATTTTTTTGTTATTCAAGTATAAATTACCAAAGTTACCATAGATTGCCATAGATTACCTGTTAATTACCACAATTATAGAACATTCCGGTAACTTTCCGGTACAGTAGCTTTGCAACCTTTGGCATGCTTATAACTCTTGTAAACAGATTGTAGATGCTGTAGATTTCTTGGGTGCTGAAATAATGATATCACATTACTAAAAGTACATGCAAGTGCTGTGAGGGATGTTTTCACACCGGTTAAAATAAAGATGAACTTTGACTGTACCAAGATGGTACAGACACTTCCGGCGCCGACAGAGATGGCCGCCTCGCTTCGCGTTCCTAGGAAACTATGCAGTATTTTGTTTTTTTTACATGTTATCTTAGGTTTCATTACATACAGTCGAGAGGAACTACTGAATATAAGAGCAACGTCAACTCACCATCATTACGACCAGGAAGATGACTTTCCCGAAGCGGATCCTGTGTTTTGCTCATCACCCAGGACAATGGATCGGATCCCAGCCGGCGAACCTAAAAAACGTTGCCGTAAAAGGGGCAAACGAAGCGGTCTTCTGGTCAGGCTCCGTGTAGCTATTCCCTCTGCAAGGCAATCAAACAAGCTAAGCGTCAGTGTAGAGACAAAGTAGAGTTGCAATTCAACGGCTCAGACACAAGAGGTATGTGGCAGGGTCTACAGTCAATCACGGATTACAAAAAGAAAACCAGCCCCGTCGCGGACCAGGATGTCTGAAAACCAGCCCCGTCGCGGACCAGACAGACTAAATAACTTCTTTGCTCACTTTGAGGACAATACAGTGCCACTGACATGGCCCGCTACCAAAACCTGCGAACTCTCCTTCACTGCAGCCGACGTGAGTAAAACATTTAAACATGTTAACCCTCGCAAGGCTGCAGGCCCAGACGGCATCCCCAGCCGCGTCCTCAGAGCATGCGCAGACCAGCTGGCTGGTATGTTTACCTTATCCCAGTCTGCTGTCCCCACATGCTTCAAGAGGGCCACCATTGTTCCTGTTCCCAAGAAAGCTATGGTAACTGAGCGACTACCGCCCCGTAGCACTCACTTCCGTCATAATGAAGTGCTTTGAGAGACAAGTCAAGGACCATATCACCTCCACCCTACCTGACACCCTAGACCCACTCCAATTTGCTTACCGCCCCAATAGGTCCACAGACGACGCAATCGCAACCACACTGCACACTGCCCTAACCCATCTGGACAAGAGGAATACCTATGTGAGAATGCTGTTCATCGACTACAGCTCAGCATTTAACACCATAGTATCCTCCAAACTCGTCATCAAGCCCTGGGTCTCGACCCCGCCCTGTGCAACTGGGTACTGGACTTCCTGATGGGCCGCCCCCAAGTGATGAGGGTAGGTAACAACATCTCCACCCCGCTGATCTTCAACACTGGGGCCCCACAAGGGTGCGTTCTGAGCCCTCTCCTGTACTCCCTGTTCACCCACGACTGCGTGGCCATACACGCCTCCAACTCAATCATCAAGTTTTCGGACGACACTACAGTGGTAGGCTTGATTACCAACAATGACAAGATGGCTTACAGGGAGCGGGTGAGGGCCCTCGGAGTGTGGTGTCAGGAAAATAACCTCATACTCAACATCAACAAAACAAAGGAGATGATTGTGGACTTCAGGAAACAGCAGAGGGAGCACCCCCCTATCCACATCGACGGGACAGTAGTGGAGAGGGTAGTACGTTTTAAGTTCCTCAGCGTACACATCACGGACAAACTGAATTGGTCCACACACACAGACAGCATTGTGAAGAAGGTGCAGCAGCGCCTCTTCAATCTCAGGAGGCTGAAGAAATTTAGCTTGTCACCAAAAGCACTCACAAACTTGATTTCCATTGATAATTTTTGTGTGATTTTGTTGTCAGCACATTCAACTATGTAAAGAAAAAAGTATTTAATAAGAATATTTCATTCATTCAGATCTAGGATGTGTTATTTTAGTGTTCCCTTTATTTTTTTGAGCAGTGTATATACTGTACTCGATACCATCTACTGCATCTTGCCTATGCCGTTCTGTACCATCACTCATTCATATATCTTTATGTACATATTCTTTATCCCTTTACACTTGTGTGTATAAGTTAGTAGTTGTGGAATTGTTAGGTTAGATTACTTGTTGGTTATTACTGCATTGTCGGAACTAGAAGCACAAGCATTTCGCTACACTCGCATTAACATCTGCTAACCATGTGTATGTGACAAATAAAATTTGATTTGATTTGTGCTAAATGTGACCCATTTCAGGGAACTAGGCGTATGTCGCGGGTCACTACTTCACAGGAGAGCCGTTTCAAAGTATATGTTTTTTTTGTTAATCAAAATGCCTTCTCGAACATGTGAACTTTTATGTGCCTTAATAACAAACTTGTATGCCATCTGTAAATATGAATACAATTGTTAAATTATGAGCCTAGATTGTTTAGCCAAAGAAAAAGTCAGCAACCTAGCCATGATTGGCTGAGATAATGAGTGGGCTGGACATGCCGAGAGATGAGCTTGGATTGGTCTGCCATATAGCATGCTTCTGTCTATTTGAGCAGGTCAGTATGTCTAGGTAATCCTGTCTAATGCAGCTTTTTTAATGTATTGTGTATTAAAACTGCATAAGTGCTGCTCTCTACTTTTTGGAGGACTGAGTTTTGAAATCAGTAGAATTTGAATATGATAGCTTCCGGATTATATCTTCAAACTATGGGCAACCATGGCATCCGACAGGAGACGGTCCAACCATGATGAATACGGGTAAGAGTCTGGATAGCTACATTATCAGATATGACATGTTTCTAATTGTGACAGAAAGAGCCATTTACTTGGCTAGCTATAGCCTAATGTTAGCTAGCTAACATTGTACCTGGTTGGTTAGCTAATTGCAGATTCATGCAGGATAGTAATGTCATGCGTTGTGGTTATGGTTCATTGTTTACCAAGTTAGCTAGCTAACATTAGCTGGCTAGCTCGCTAGCTAATGTTATGCACATCAAATTATTCATATATCAGAGCTATTTGCTCCGCTAGTTATAGCCTAATATTAGCTTGCTAACATTGAACCTGGTTGGTAAGCTACCTGAAGATTTATGCAGGGTAGTAACATCATGAGTTTTGATTATGGTTCATTGTTTACCTAGCTAGCTAGCTAACGTTAGCTGGCTCGCTAGCTAACATTACATGTATGACCTTATTATTTGTATCTCAGAGCTATTTGCTTAGATAGCTTTAGCCTAATGTTAGCTAGCTAACATTGAACCTGGTTGGTTACAGTGCCCTTCACTAATATTGGCTCCCTTGGTAAATATGAGCAAAAAGGGCTGTGAATGTTTTTTATTTGCTGCTTATCCTCTTGGTCTTTTATTCAAAATATTCACAAAAATTGAACATTTAATTTGAGTAAAATGTTTGAAAAAAAGTAAATATGAAATAATATACATAAATATTTTTATTCTAAACCTGTGCCACAATTTTTGGCACCCCTAGAAATTCTTATGAGTAAAATCTAACTGAAGTACATTCCCATTCATATTTTACGTTTTTAAGTTCACCTGAGTGATTAGGAACACTTAAGTGGTAAGCCATGACTTCCTGTTTCACTGGGGTATAAATACGGTGTGACACACACAGGTCAAGTTCCCATAGACATCCATCACTATGGGAAAGACCCGAGAATACAGTAATGATCTGCGACAAAAGGTTGTTGATCTGCACAAATCAGGAAATGGCTATAAGAATATAGGTCAATGGTTGAAAATGCCCATTTCCACTATCAGGACAATAATTAAGAAGTTTAAAGCAACTGGAGATGTTAACAATCGGCCTGGAAAGGGACGTGTGTCTATATTGACCCCACGCACAGTGAGGAGGATGGTTTGAGTGGCCAAAAAATCTCCACGGATCACAGCTGGAGAATTGCAGACGTTAGTTGGGTCTTGGGGTCAGAACGTCTCCAAAACTACAATCAGACACCACCTACATAACCACAAGTTGTTTGGTTAAAAAAAGCCTTTGCTGTCATCAAACAACAAACTCAAGCACCTATAGTTACTGGAACATTACTGGTACATTCAATGGGATCGGGTTTTATGGTCAGATAAGACGAAAATAGAGCTTTTTGGAAACAAACACCAGTGGTCGGTTTGGTGTAGACAGAAAGATAGCCATGCAGAAAAGTACCTCGTCCCTACTGTGAAGTATGATGCTGTGGGGCTGTTTTCCTTCCAAAGGCCCTGGACAACTTGTTATGATACATTGTTTCATGAACTCCATCAAGTACCAGCAGATACTAAATCAAAACCTGACTGCCTCTGCTAGGAAGCTCAAACTGTGGAATGAGCTTAAGAGGAGAGTCCACAAGCGTGGACCTTGGAATCTGAAGGATCTGGAGAGACTCAGACAGTTTTGCTCATATTTACCAAGGGTGCCAATATTAATGGAGGGCACTGTACCTGCAGATTCATGCAGGGTAGTAATGTCATGAGTTGTGATTATGGTTAATTGTTTACCTAGCTAGCTAGCTACATGTCTTAATAAAATACTCCACCATGCAAGTAACCATTTCGTGTGCGTTCGTAAATTCAGTCTGGCCATCTACTCCGATTTCAGAGCACTCTTGTGCGAGTGTGCCAGAGTGCGCAGAATAACTGAAGAATTTAAGAACGCTCAATACCCGTTGAATATGGCCGGTGTCAGTAAACTCATCGACCGTTGTGTGCTATGAACGCGGAACACTCTTAATTTACGAACGGACAATCTGACAGCACAGTTGCAGTCACCAACGCTCCGGATAACATAACAGCCTAACCAGATCTGCTAGGGCGAGTGATGTTCAGTGAGCTGTTCTCTTTCACTTAGATGTCTGGAAGTAGCTAGCTAGTTAGCTTGACTGCTGTTGTTAGTACATTCGGATCAACCCTTAAAGAGATGGGTGGGGCTAAAACTTAAGAGGGTGTGAACGATGTTGAATGGGTGTAGACAAAGAGGGCTCTCCAATAGTAGTACCAAAACATTGAAAGGTCATTTTGTCAAAAGTGAGTTTACAATTTTAACTTTCAAAGCAAAATTACTTTCCCATTGTTCCTCAACTGTAGTGTATGATATACCATTTTCTAGCTCTGAGTCTCTACTTTTATCCAATGTAAAAAACACATTTTCAATTTTTGCTCCATAAGACCGATTTGGAACTCCATGTTACATCTTATCCATATGCACCTTAGCCACCTCGTAGACGTAGTTGTGAGTTTTAACTGTACCAGTGGTGGAAAAAGTACCCAATTGTCATACTTGAGTAAAGGTAAAGATACCTCAATAGAAAATGACTCAAGTAAAAGTGAAAGTCACCCATTAAAATACAACTTGAGTACAAGTCTAAAAGTATTTTGTTTTACATATATTTAATTAAGTATCAAAAGTAAATGTTATTGCTCAAAGTATCGAAAGTAAACGTATAAATCATTTCAAATTATTTATATTAGGCAAACAGCACCGTTATCTTGGTTTTATTTTATTTTGGATAGCCAGGGGCACACTCCAACACTCAGACATAATTTACAAAGGAAGCATTTGTGTTAAGTTAGTTTGCCAGATTAGAGGCAGTAGGGATGACCAGGTAAAAGGGTGTGAATTGGACAATATTTCTGTCCAGCTAAGCATTTCAAAATGTTACTTTTGTGTGTCAGGGAAAGTGTATGGAGTAAAAAGTACATTATTTTTATTTTTTATATTACCATCTCCACTGCCTGAGTTAGTCAGGTCAGCGAGGAGGAGCCAAGCCAACAAAAGAGGGGCATCGCTGGCCCCACAGACACCAAGGGTCCCAGGGGAGATCCAAAGCGAAGGGCACTGCTGGTCCCCAAAAAACCCAGTTAGAGGGGCATATAGGAGAGAAGAAAGCATTGTTGAACCATTATCGTTTCAAGAAGACCTGGACTGGTTCCTCAGGATCAATGGGACCAGGCTAGATCAGTAGGAGCTTTGAAAGAGGTATGTGAGACTTTAGATCAGGGGTCCCAAACCTTGTTCCTGGAGAGCTACACTCCAGTAGGTTTTCAATCCAACCCCAGTTGTAACTAACCTAGTTCAGCTTATCAACCAGCTAATTATTAGAATCAGGTGCACTAGATTAGGGTCGGAGCGAAAACCTACAGGACGGCAGGGTTGGGCAGACCTTTTTTAGATCATAAATCTTCCTCATAGTATTAGATCTAAAGGCTCAGATCAAATGTATTTCTATCATAAAACTGTTTAACTTCCATAGCAATTCGTTTCACAAGCCATTCATTTAACTGAGGAGAGAAATATTTTACTCAGTAGTATCTGATAGTGATCATTTTTAAGACTTGCAGGGTCATTAAGATTGAAACTCAGAGATGACGTGTTGAACCAAAAGTATGGTGCCACAGTAGATGAACTGGCAGGGAATATTAATAAAACCACCATCACATATGGAAATGATATTCACCAAACTGAAGGGTTCAGAGAAAGACCGCAAGATGTGAAGACAGCTAAATGTGAACATGATCAATGCTTCAGAACAGCCCATTCGTTCATGTGTGGTGGTGTGCATGTGTGTGTGCGTGTGTATGTGATAGTGTGTGTGTGCGAGTGCGTATGCATGTGTGCGTGCGCATGTGTGCGTGCATGTGTAAACTATTTAGGGAGGGTGTTATTGGAGCACAGTTTCTTCCAGTGTTAATAACAACTGGAAAAGTGACAAGTGCATCAAGTCTACAGTTTGACAGGCCAATAATAGCCTGCTTTCATCAAAGACCAATCTGTTTCATCACAGTTGTCAGACACAAGATTAGATACACAGACACAGACACAGCTATACATGCATACACACGTTTGAAAAGTGAAAGACCTTCCATATGATATGCAGATCACAGGGATAGCATCAATAAACACATCTCGCTGGGTGCTGACTAGCGGTGGACCCAAAGGATGTAGAGGATGTAGAGAAAGAGTCATCTGTTCTGCCCAGCACTGCTATGCAGATTAGTGTCTCCACATGTTTACTTTTATTTCCACACTCATTCTTTTCAACATTTAACCTAACGCCATCTCGGCTTCCTCAAAAGCACATTCACTCAGACATTCACAAAAAGATCCATGGTACATAAAGATGGGCCATTTAGTTCCAAGGTTGGTCTCATACTTTCCAAATGACATGAACAGCCTGTGAATTGCATGTTTTTTCAATGGCTTTGGGGCAATTTTCACATGTATGTGGGACATTTTCACAATGCTTAGTACAAAACTCAAAAGAGATCATCAAAAAGACAGTTGTTTCGAAAACATTAAACACATTTTCAGTTGACAACTCACAAAATGATACAGTCACTTTATCACCAAAGTTAGTGTTTCATCTAGAAATACATGTTTCACTTTTAAAATCCATTTAACTATTACTTAATCTGACTGCTGTTAATTGATAATCACTTAACCGTTTGGTAAACCTATGGATTTTAAACTGGTTTGTCTAGTACAGATCTTGAGAACGACATAATTCAAATGTATGTTTGTGTAGTGTGAACATATAAATTATGATATGTACTATTATGATTTTACTTCACAGGAAAAAAACAAAAAACGGATATTGACAAAAAAACAGAGATGTATTTGTATGTAACAAATGCATACTCTAAACAGTAAACATGTATCCAAAATGAAGTAGCTGGGGTCTTTTTGTTGATGTTTTTTATACTGCTTTATTAAAACAGCATTGGCCAAACAGTAGTAGTAGTAGTAGTATATGCCATTTACATAGCAGGCGCTTTTATCCAAAGTGACAACAGTGAGTCCACATATTTTCATACTGTATGTAACCTCAGTGGGAATCAACCACACAACTCAGGTGCTGCTAGTACCATGCTCTAACGAACTGAGCCACACAGGACCACGACCAGTTTGGAGTTTTGTACCGAGTTTAGAAAATTTACCACATAGTTGTGAAAATAGTACCAATGCGATTAAAGAAAACTGTAAACACATGTGAATTGGGTCTCCATAGTTATATAGACCGACATACTCTGAGTGTTAAAAACATTAGGAACACCAACTTCCTCATATTGAGTAGCACCCCCCTTTTGCGATCAGAACAGTGTCAATTCATCAGGGCATGGACACTACAAGGTGTTGAAAGCGTTCCACGCGGCCCATGTTGACTCCAATTTTGGCACACACACAATCCATGTGTCAACTGTCTCAAGGCTTTTTTTTTCTCAGATTTTCAAACAGTACATTTTTATTTTCCAACGGGGCTATAGATTTGGGTGAGGTATTTTTCTCGCCTGAGTAGCCTCGTTTCACTGCCAAAAATAAAATTAAACCATCTAGAGTTTAGCCAAATAACAACACAATGTTAAATACAGGTAGCCTAGTCAAATAATGAACATCCAATCACATTAACCGTTACTCTCTCGCGGGAATTCAACTAACTGTCCGTATGTAGCCGAACGTAGCTGCTGCTCGTTCCGTTTGCTCGAAAATGTATAAATGGTTGAAAAGGCCCGCGTCCATAGAGACACATACCAGCTCTACTGGTAGTACTGCTACTACCAGCATTACTACAACTGCACCTGTCGACGACAAGCACATCCAATGCTAGCATCAGTAGTTCTACATTTGTTGTTAGCCCAGCTAACATGGACACTGACAGTTGTGAATCTGATGCGGCCGAAGAGCTACTGCCCCCTCACCCGGAAAAGCACCGAATAACAGACCATCGAAGAGGCACAAATATGATGAGAACTACATTGGTTTGGGGCTTACTTATATTGGGACTAGTACCTTTCCTCAGCCACAGTATATGTTCAAAAGTACTATCTCACAACTCGATGAAACCTTCACTCTTGTGCAGACATTTAGAAACAAAACATGCCAACTAGAAAAATAAGCCACAGGAGTTTTTTGTGCGAGAATTAAGACAACTTTCGAGTAGTAAGACATGTATAAATGCAACAGTTACCATTAATAAGAAGGTTCTAGAAGCGTCTTATATGGTGAGCTACCGTTTGGCTTGGACCGGCCCCATGCTATTGTGGAGGATTTAATTATTCCTGCTGCTGCGGATATGGCTTAGACAATGCTGGTGGAAAAGGTAAAAAACAACTATACAGACAATTTCTTCATCAAACAACACTGTTTCACGATGCATCAGTGACATGGCAGGAGATGTTTTGAAACAATTACTGCTTCGCATACAAGCCAATGAATTCTATGCGTTACAGCTGGATGAGTCCACAGACGTGGCAGGCCTGGCAGAGCTACTGGTATATGTCCGTTACGTTTATGGGGAGTCAATTAAGGAAGACATCCTCTTTTGCAAATCACTGGAAACCAGGATAACAGGAGAGGATATTTTTTAAGGACTGGACAGCTTTGTGACATCAAATGGACTTTGGTGGTCAAGATGTGTTGGTATCTGTCCTGATGGCGCAAAAGCCATGACATTGAGACATAGTGGAGTGGTAACGCACGTGCAAGCAGTTGCTCCCGACACCACTTGGGTACACCGCAGCATCCACCAAGAGGCTCTTGCTGCCAAAGGAATGCCTGACAGCTTGAAAGATGTTTTGGACACTACAGTGAAAATGGTTAACTTTGTTAATAAAGAAAGGCCCCTGAACTCTCGTGTATTTGCTGCACTATGCAATGAAATGGGCAGCGACCATGTAACGCTTTTACAACATACAGAAGTGCGCTGGTTAAAATATTGACACATTTTTTTTTAAATTGAGAGACGAGCTTAAGGTTTTCTTTACTGACCATCATTTTCACTTGTCAGACAACTTGCATGACTGGCCTATCTGGGTGATGCTTTTTCTCGCCTGAATGATCTGAATCTAGGATTACAGGGACTCTCCGCAACTATATTCAATATGCGGGACACAATTGGGGCTATGATTAAGAAGTTGAGGCTCTTCTCCAAGGACAACACACGTCTTTCCATCATTGTATGATTTTTTGTGTGTAAATGGACAATGTCAAATGTGATATAGCGAAGCACCTGAGTGAGTTGGGTGCGCAAACACTCAGGTACTTTCCTGAAACGGATGACACAAACAACTGGATTCGTTATCCCTTCCATGCCCTGCCTCCAGTCCACTTACCGATATCTGAACAAGAGAGTCTCGTCAAAATTGCAACAAGCGGTTCTGTGAAAATTTTATTTAATCAGAATTCTGATTTCTGGATTGGGCTGCACTCAGAGCATCCTGCCTTGGCAAATCGCGCTGTTAAGACATTGATGGCCTTTGCCACCACGTACCTATGTGAGTGTGGATTCTCGGCCCTCACTAGCATGAAAACTAAATACAGGCACAGACTGTGTGTTGAAAATGATTTTAGACTGAGACGCTCTCCAATACAACCCTAAATTGTAGAGTTATGATCATCCTTTCAAGCACACCCTTCTCATCAACCCGTGGTGAGTAATTCACCATTTTTGATGAACAAATAAAGTTTCATATGTAAGATGGCTAAATAAAGAGCAAAATGATTCATTATTATTATATTATTATTTGTACCCTGTTCCTATAAGAGCTCTTTGTCACTTCCCACGAGCCAGGTTGTAACAAAAACTAACAAAAACTGTTTAATAAATGTGTAATATAGTGTGTGTGTGGCAGGCTAACAATGATGGAAAAAAAAAACATTTGAGAGTGTGCTGACCCTGGTGCTAGTACACAGCTGGCAGTTGAATGTTTGAAGGGTTACGGGACTATAAAAAGTTTGGGAACCACTGATCTACACCGATTGAAGTGGATTTAACAAGTGACATAAATAAGGGATTGTAGCTTTCACCTGGGTTCACCTGGTTAGTCTATATCATGGAAAGGTGTTCATAATGTTTTGTACACTCAGTGTATATTGATGACCAACATATTTATGCCAATTGCACATACATGGCGATGATAATGCCAAAGATATATTCATTTTCCCTACCACAAACTATCGGCAAGGGACTTATTTCATTTTAGCTGCTCCCGGCATTTTATGGGAAGGAAAATAAAATGTTTGATGAATTACAATGCATGGTTAGCAAAATGACAGTTCATATGTCAAAGTATGAAAGTTCTATGAACAGTTCTAAGAACTGAAAGCTAGCGATGACACAAGGCACAACTGTCAGTATTACTAAGTAATCAAACTAATAAAGGATCTGTTATAATATAATGTTTGTACATTGACTGATTGAGTGATTAGAATCATTTACTTGTCAGCTCATTGAAGGTTTGAGTGAAGGGTTAGCTTCAATTCTTAAAGTTCACCGCTGGTACGTTCATCTGGAGTCAATCAGCCCAGTCAGGAGACTTGGCTCCGGTTTGAGTTCAGTTGTGTCTTTTTGAGGAAAAACATGACATCAAATGTGGAGTCTTTTGTCTGTTTGAGCTCAGACATTGTTTTTTTTTTTTTGGGGGGGGGGGGGGGGGGTCTTTTTAGTGGCCAGGGCGAGTGGTGTTCCTGGAGGCACTGGGACTATTTATGGTTTGAGGAAAGCCTGAGAGACTTCACCACAGACTGTTTGTCTTGGGCAAGGATTACGGTACAGTTTGACTGACAAAGCATAGCACAGGACTCGCAGCCAAAGCCTCTTCAGTTATAACTACAAATGTAAATGTTATATTCAGGAATGATACGGAATGCACAGTTGTTGGCCCCGCATAATAAGAATGACAAAAACAAAAACAACCATATTGTTCTTTCTGGTGTTAAACAGGTTATAAAACTTCCCAGAATCAGATATTGGTCAAAAAGATACTGAAATCTATCTTGATTATTATCATTACACCATACAATGTACCTATTGCATATACAGTATACAGACAAGGTTGCTCTCCTAGAAGTGAAGGAATTATTAAATAAATGAAGCAATCGCAATCCCATCAGGGGTGGATGAAAATTACGGCCGATTTTCCATGTCTCTATTGAAGACAACGTCAGGGGCCTTGTATTCTGAGAGTGGGGTCATGGTTTCTCTCCCTGGACTCGGATAAAGGCACTAATTGCAATTAGGTGTGGGGGCATCTTACACAAGAACCTGGAAAAAGTTATCCTGAAAAGAGTGAGCATGTGTGTGTGTGTGTGTGTGTGTGTGTGTGTTTGTGTTTGTGCGTGTGTGTCTGTGTCTGTGTCTGTGTCTGTGTTGGTGTGCATGCCTGGTGATGGATGGGAATCATTGTCAAAACAACAAACGCAACGGTTCTAATTAAGGCCCACTCTGATATGTAAATGTCTTCATCGTGGTCACATTAACGAAGGCCAACTCAAAACGTCTTTGTTAGGGCAATATGACAAAATAAGCCCGGCAGACTTGATAGATCTTGACAGGAGCACATTCAGTCAAATGGCACCTTTCTCTGAGAAGAATAGAGGACCATTGTACAGTGTGTGCAATCTAGAGCAGTGCAGCTCATTGACCCTCACTCACATGTCCTTTCCAGCCTTGATTATCCCTGCCTACTGAAGCCCATGATGTGTTTACTTTTTTCCCGCAAAAAGATGTGGTGATTTCTATCCTGTTCTTTTTCCTTTTCATGTTGGGATAGGACGACTAAGAGTCTAGGGCGATGGCGCTGATTCGCCGCTGTCTGCTGGTGGTAGTGTTGTGGATTGGGGTCAGAGAAGGGGCCGGTGGTGAGCAGATGAAGCAGGCCCAGGCTCCTCTTATCCCTCATCGGCCCTTCATCGTAGTCTGGAACGCCCCCACAGAGTCCTGCCGCCTTCGCTTCAAGGTGGACCTGGACCTCAGCGTCTTTGACATCGTGGCCAACCTCAACGAGACCCTTAGCGGGCCCAATGTCACCATCTTCTACCATAGCCACCTGGGCTATTATCCTTACTACGCCAGCTCTGGGAACCCCATCAACGGGGGCCTGCCCCAGAACCAGAGCCTGTCCAAGCACCTGAGCAAGGCCAGGGCCGACATCGACAAGCTCATCCCTCACAAGGACTTCCGAGGCCTGGGTGTCATTGACTGGGAGAACTGGAGGCCCCAGTGGGTGCGCAACTGGGGCTCGAAGGACATCTACCGCAACAAGTCCAAGGAGCAGATTCGGAAGCTCCATCCAGATTGGCCTGAGAGCAAGGTGGAGAATGAGGCCAAGGAGGCCTTTGAGAGGGCCGGGCAGGCCTTTATGAACAATACTCTACTGTTGGCCGAAAGTCGACGACCTGACGGCCTCTGGGGCTTCTACTTGTTCCCCGACTGCTACAACTATGGCTACAAGACGCACCCGCATCGCTACACAGGTGAATGCCCCAACGTCGAGCATGTCCGTAATGACCATCTGATGTGGCTTTGGAGGGAGACCACAGCTCTCTACCCCTCTGTGTACCTAGACTACGAACTCAAGTCCTCGGCCAACACCGTCAAGTTTGTCCACTACCGCGTCAAAGAGGCCATGAGGATTGCCTCTATCGCACGCACCGACTTCACCCTGCCTGTGTTCGTCTACTCTAGACCCTTCTATGCCTACACCTTCACGGTCCTCTCAGAGGTGAGAAGGATTACTAATAACTGGTGATGTTGCTGTTGGTTCAAGAGTGAAAATAATAGTGTTAGAACAGTGCTAAATATTCCAACACATTTATTTTGCTTTTTAACACAATTTAGCGCTTTTTATAATTTGTGCAAGGTTTGTATTGCCTTTCAGTCATTGTGATAAACTACCTAACCTCTGCATTTTTCTGTTAAGTCACTTGTCTTGTCTCCTGCCATGTTCAGGTGGATAACAATCTATTAATCTCCCAGAAGCTTCTGGAACTGTCACAGAGAGATGAGTGGATTGCTTAGTCTCAGCTATGAAATCTCACATGACCTTTAATTTATTTACAATACATGGGCTCCATCCAGAAACATCCCGTAGCCCTTAACCCCTATAGGCACTTGAGTAGATCTGAAATAACTGGATAGTTTAAGCATTTCTACCTTGCCCTCTGATTGGCTGGGTGGATATTGCTTACCTACAGTATTTGAACCTTTCAGGTGTATTAAAGTACCTATAGAGAGGTGATATAGGGCTTATTCTGGATTGGGCCATGATCACTATTTTGAGTTTCAGGGTGTAAAACATGAGAATGTACCAGTCAACATTGATCACTGGAGCAGGTCAAGTATTCACCTCACTTTGACCTGAAGGGGAGACTGTGTTTGCAGTGTTACATCTTTTATTATGCCTCTCCTAGAGTGACCTGGTGCACACTATTGGAGAGAGTGCAGCTCTTGGAGCGTCAGGAGTGGTACTTTGGGGCTCCTCAGAATATGCTCGAACTCAGGTAAAGAAATAACACAGAAAACTATGTGCAATATGATTGTTTTTATTTATTAATCCCGGATCTGAGGACCAACAGTGGGGCACCTTTTTTTTGCCTGGAAACACGTGATTTCAACTAATCATGTTCATAAAATGATAGTCTTATCAAGTTATGTCAAATCACAATTGATATTCTAATGTGATCCAAACATAGAAGTCTATAATGTACTGCACTGTATTGTACTTTACTGTACTCTACTGCACACTTAACTCAAGTAGAGTAAAGTACAGTACAGGAAAGTAGAGTATAGTTCAGTACAGTACAGTGGACTACAGTAAAGTAGAGTACAGTACAGTATGGTACTCTGTACTCTGTACGGTACTGTACTGAACTATATTCTACTGTACTGTACTGTACTGTACTGTACTGTACTGTACTGTACTGTGCTGTGCTGTACTGAACTATACTCCACTAGAGTTTCTTACAATTCACTGGGTCTAAATTCTGCACATTAAGTTCTGCATGTTGGTTGCAATTGACCTAATATGTTTTTACCAAGCTCATCCTGTGTATTAGATTGAACATGTCAAGCCTTGATTCCCTTCATTCCAGTTTTAGAGGAAATCAAATGGAGAGAAAAAAAGAGAAGCAAGTCAAGGGATAGTGCATGAAGTAAATGAACATACTGTGGGTGACATAAGGAAGGTTCATTCAACGTAACTATTATTCCCAGTGAACTGCAGGCCTATTTTTAGCTATACTTTCACAGACACCTATACTTATGCTGTGTATTTATGCTGTGCATCACATTGTGTTTGTGCCTCTGCCTGTCTATGTGCACCTCCAGAGAAACTGCCTGACCGTGAAGAAGTATATTGATGGCCCGTTAGGCCACTATGTCATCAACGTCACCTCAGCCGCCAAGCTGTGCAGCAAAGCCCTGTGCAAGAAGAACGGCAAGTGTGTGAGGAAGAGCCTCGACTCAGGAGCCTACCTCCACCTCAACCCCCGCTTCTTCCACATTCGCCGCAACCTGGGCCCCCGGGGGGCCCGCTTCCACGTGAGCGGCCATCTTAACAACCACGACATCCTGGACATGAAGCACAAGTTTACCTGCCAGTGCTACCAAGGCTGGACGGGGGTCTACTGCGAGATGCCCCAGATGCCACCGCTCCCTCCCATGCCCCGACCTAGGGACAACAGCCTGCTAGGGGACATACTGGTCATCCTGTCACTTCACTTCTCCTGTCTGTGTGTCATCATGTTCCTTGGTCTCTGCCTCATCATCAAGTGCTTGATACTGTAGAGAGAGGACTACCCAGCAAACTGGGAACATTCCCAGGACATTAAATAACATTCTTATTAAGTTCCAGCTAATATTAGGATGATAACATCCCACAAACATTTTTAATCACCAAATATTTTTTTATAAGAAATGTTTCAAATGAAATATAATTGGAATGTGCTCCTAACATTCACTAAATTGTTGTGCACAACATCTGTATAAACTACCACAGAACATTCCCCTAAGGTTCACATTAGGTTGCCAGGGAATATAATAACACAACATTGCGGTAATGTTCTCAGAACTTACTGGTGCAACAAAATGTGGATGAAATGGTGGTTGTGTGGAAACATTACCAGAGCGTTCTGCTGATTTTGATGGAAATGTTATTCAAAACAACAAGCAGGGAATATTCCTACAATGGTCTCATAAAGTTATAGTGTGACATTATGACATGATGTTCCAAAAACATCCCTGAACAAACGTCAGCAATTATGTCTGTATTCAATTGAATAGGTTCTGAAAAATCTGCCCCAATCATTTGAATTTTAAATATTTGGAAGTAGATATATTTCCTGCCTGTCATAAAACAATTGCCAGAAACTTTAGCAGAATGCTAAAATCAATTAAATCCGACCCCAGTAGACAGATTAACATTCCAATTGCTTAAACTGGCAGAAAATCTATTGTCAAAATGAATATATTGCCACGGCTGAATATCTGTAGGTCAATGCCTCCCATGTCTCCCCCTTCTGGCTATTGGGATAAAATTCATAGTGTGGTTTCAAAATGTATATGGAAAGGTAAGCAATCCAGGATAGAAATAAAACATTTACAAATTTACAAAGAGGGAAAGACGTAGGAGGACTATATGTACCAAATTTTAAATAGTATTTCCAGGCACTGACATTTCGCCCCATCCTAAATTGGTTTACTGATATTTCCCTTAAACAATGTAAACTACGTTTTGGTCCTATTGTTGCTCATACAATTTCTATTTGGCACATAATGGTTTGAGAACAGTCCAAGATTTGAAAAACACATACACATTTCCAGGCATCTCTTTCTTTCTATATTTACAACTTCGGTCAGCTATGCTGGCCTATGGAGTATCTCGGGAAACCCAACTACCAAAACATCCAATGATGGGATTTATATATAAATGATCTGGGCTACCAAAAGGACAAATCTATTTCGTATATAAACAACTTTTGGAAAGCTCATATTCAGAGGTAGCCAATACAAAAGTATGGCTACATTTAATCAACATTTAATCTTGATGAGTACTGCCCCAAAATACAAAGAACATTATACTGCCCCAAAATACAAAGAACATTACATTTTAAAGAGAGAACATAAAATGACGTCATCAGTTTCTCACACTCTCTCCGATCCACACAATAGCGCAGTGTCTTCAGGTCTAGAGATTGTCTTCTACTCAAATCAAATCAAATCAAATTTATTTATATAGCCCTTCGTACATCAGCTGATATCTCAAAGTGCTGTACAGAAACCCAGCCTAAAACCCCAAACAGCAAGCAATGCAGGTGTAGAAGCACGGTGGCTAGGAAAAACTCCCTAGAAAGGCCAAAACCTAGGAAGAAACCTAGAGAGGAACCAGGCTATGTGGGGTGGCCAGTCCTCTTCTGGCTGTGCCGGGTGGAGATTATAACAGAACATGGTCAAGATGTTCAAATGTTCATAAATGACCAGCATGGTCGAATAATAATAATGCAGAACAGTTGAAACTGGAGCAGCAGCACAGTCAGGTGGACTGGGGACAGCAAGGAGTCATCATGTCAGGTATTCCTGGGGCATGGTCCTAGGGCTCAGGTCCTCCGAGAGAGAGAAAGAAAGAGAGAATTAGAGAGAGCATATGTGGGATGGCCAGTCTTCTTCTGGCTGTGCCGGGTGGAGATTATAACAGAACATGGCCAAGATGTTCAAATGTTCATAAATGACCAGCATGGGCGAATAATAATAAGGCAGAACAGTTGAAACTGGAGCAGCAGCACAGTCAGGTGGACTGGGGACAGCAAGGAGTCATCATGTCAGGTATTCCTGGGGCATGGTCCTAGGGCTCAGGTCCTCAGAGAGAGAGAAAGAAAGAGAGAATTAGAGAGAGCATATGTGGGATGGACAGTCCTCTTCTGGCTGTGCCGGGTGGAGATTATAACAGAACATGGTCAAGATGTTCAAATGTTCATAAATGACCAGCATGGTCGAATAATAATAATGCAGAACAGTTGAAACTGGAGCAGCAGCACAGTCAGGTGGACTGGAGACAGCAAGGAGTCATCATGTCAGGTATTCCTGGGGCATGGTCCTAGGGCTCAGGTCCTCCGAGAGAGAGAAAGAAAGAGAGAATTAGAGAGAGCATATGTGGGATGGCCAGTCTTCTTCTGGCTGTGCCGGGTGGAGATTATAACAGAACATGGCCAAGATGTTCAAATGTTCATAAATGACCAGCATGGTCGAATAATAATAATGCAGAACAGTTGAAACTGGAGCAGCAGCACAGTCAGGTGGACTGGGGACAGCAAGGAGTCATCATGTCAGGTATTCCTGGGGCATGGTCCTAGGGCTCAGGTCCTCCGAGAGAGAGAAAGAAAGAGAGAATTAGAGAGAGCATATGTGGGATGGACAGTCCTCTTCTGGCTGTGCCGGGTGGAGATTATAACAGAACATGGCCAAGATGTTCAAATGTTCATAAATGACCAGCATGGTCGAATAATAATAAGGCAGAACAGTTGAAACTGGAGCAGCAGCACGGCCAGGTGGACTGGGGACAGCAAGGAGTCATCATGTCAGGTAGTCCTGGGGCATGGTCCTAGGGCTCAGGTCCTCCGAGAGAGAGAAAGAGAGAAGGAGAGAATTAGAGAACGCACACTTAGATTCACACAGGACACCGAATAGGACAGGAGAAGTACTCCAGATAACAAACTGACCCTAGCCCCCCGACACATAAACTACTGCAGCATAAATACTGGAGGCTCCCCTCATAAAACAAACATTCCAATCTGTCTAAAGAGATATGCCATCCCTCTCCCTTAAACCCGCAAGGTACAGACAATTAATTTGTTTTACCTACATTTTCGGTCCTAGTTTAACCAAAAATCCATACATTTCATATCATAACATAATAGTATTAAAACTTAATGGTTCTAATAAAAATGTATACATAATTAATCATTTCAACTATAATTTCCTCCAACAGTTGCCTAGACTGGTTCTCAATTAGAGGCAGCTGTCTATCGTTGTCTCTGATTGGGAACCATATTTAGGCATCCATATTCTGTGGGCACTTTGTGGGTGATTGTTTCCGTGTCTGTTTCACCACACGGTACTGTTTTGGTTATTCACGGTTTGTTTATTGTTTTGTAGTGTTTCGGTTTATTTCATTAAAAACAACTATGGACTCTTACCACGCTGCATTTTGGTCCGGGATCGGTGCGTTACAGGGAAGATATCAGCCATGACAAGCATTTTGTTACACGCACAATAAAATCTGCTAAATGAACTCAGCAAAAAAAGAAACTCAACAGCTTTTATTTTAAGCTTTTATTTTAAACATGTAAAAAAAAACGTATGAATATAACAAGATTCAACAACTGAGACATAAACTGAACAAGTTCCACAGACATGTGACTAACAGAAATTGAATAATGTGTCCCTGAACAAAGGGGGGGTTAAAATCAAAGGAACAGTCAGTATCTGGAGTGGCCACTAGCTGGATTAAGTACTGCAGTGCATCTCCTCCTCATGGACTGCACCAGATTTGCCAGTTCTTGCTGTGAGATGTTACCCCACTCTTCCACCAAGGCACCTGCAAGTTCCCGGACATTTCTGGGGGGAATGGCCCTAACCCTCACCCTCCGATCCAACAGGTCCTAGATGAGCTCAATGAGAATGAGATCCGAGCTATTCGCTGGCCATGGCAGAACACTGACATTCCTGTCTTGCAGGATATCACGCACAGAACGAGCAGTATGGCTGGTGGCATTGTCATGCTGGAGGGTCATGTCAGGATGAGCCTGCAAGAAGGGTACCACATGAGGGTGGAGGATGTCTTCCCTGTAACGCACAGCATTGAGATTGCCTGCAATGACAACAAGCTCAGTCCGATGATGCTGTGACACACCGCCCCAGACCATGACGGACCCTCCAGCTCCAAATCGATTCAGCTCCAGAGTACAAGCCTCGGTGTAACGCTAATTCCTTCGACAATAAACACAAATCCGACCACCGCCTCTGGTGAGACAAAACCGCGACTTTTCAGTGAAGAGCACTTTTTTTGACACCTGTGATGTCTGGTGAGAACCTGCCTTACAACAGGTCTACAAGCCCTCAGTCCAGCCTCTCAGACGGTGGACAGTCTGGGCACTGATGGAGGGATTGTGCGTTCCTGATGTAACTCGGGCAGTTGTTGTTGCCATCCTGTACCTGTCCTGCAGGTGTGATGTTCAGATGTACCGATCCTGTGCAAGTGTTGTTACACGTGGTCTGCCATTGCAAGGACGATCAGCTGTCCGTCCTGTCTCCCTGTAGTGCTGTCTTAGGCGTTTCACAGTACGGACATTGCAATTTATTGCCAGAGCCACAGCTGCAGTCCTCATGCCTCCTTGCAGCATGCCTAAGTCATGTTCACGCAGATGAGCAGGGACCCTGGGCATCTTTCTTTTGGTGGTTTTCAGAGTCAGTAGAAAGGCCTCTTTAGTGTCCTTTAGTTTTCATAACTGTGACCTTAATTGCTTACCATCTGTAAGCTGTTAGTGTCTTAATTACCATACCACAGGTGCACTTTCATTAATTGTTTATGGTTCATTGAACAAGCATGGGAAACAGTGTTTAAACCCTTTACAATGAAGATCGGTGAAGTTATTTGAATCTTTACGAATTATATTTGAAAGACAGGGTCCTGAAAAATGGACGTTTATTTTTTGGCTGAGTTTATGTGTATGTGACCAATACAATTTGATTTGATTTGATGATTTCGACTGGCTGAGAATCACTGCCTGTCTGTCTCGTCCCAACTCCAGACACGTTCATTACTATCGGACCGCTGGAGATCGAATTTGAATATTGAAACAATGTTGCAAATGTCGGAGAGACAGACAGACAGCAAGGTTTATATAAAAATCTCTGTTGTTGAAAACTAAATGTTAGTCTAAAAGACATGTTAAAGAATGTCGATGCTTTTTAAATTGGAGATCAAGTTTATAAATTGCCTGGCTGGGATGATGAGACAGTGGAATGCGCAGTTAGATGGAACAGAGTAAATAGGCATTTTAACGTCATAGATTTGGCCTGTGGTAACTTGTGGAATAGACACTAGCTGGAAGGCGGTTTTAACCAATCGGCACTCAGGATTAGAACCACCCGTTGTATAAGTAAGGGATAATCAACAAGGGCTATGCTTTATATGGAAATTAATGAATGACGTGGACCATGGAGTTCCGTTATTTTCCAGAAAACATATAGAGCCCCGAGTTCATTATCCCTTTTATACCATGGCTATAAAGAAATGTGTTCATTTGCCTGTAGAAATGTGTTCAACATCCAGTAAAGTAGCTAGCAAGTTTACTAGATAGTGACAGTAGTTGTGGTGGTACCCAAACAAACAGACTTGCTAGTTAATCTAATCAAACCATCAGGGCTGAGGCTATGTGCCCGCCCTACCATACACTGCTTGCCCATCAAAATAAAATATTGAAATATTTATCATTTATTTGACGAAAAAGCACACCGACAACCTCAGATAAAGCATCCAATTGAGCGAAACAGCGCTCCTCTGTCTAAGTATGTGTAGACCATGCATCTGATGCTGTCTATACAAAAACAGAACGGCATGTCATACTATTTCTGGCCAGACAGGATCAGATACATATTGTAAGACAGAGGGGTGCTGTTTGGCTCCCTCGGATGCTTTCTCCGGTTATAGTTTCAGCAGAGAGGAAGAGGGGGTTGTGTCAGCTCTACACTCCAGACCTCCAGTACGCCTCCACAGCCCAGTATGTCCTGTGCCTGCTCCCCGCACTCACCCTGAGGTGCGTGTCCCCAGCCCAGTACCACCAGTGCCAACACCACGCACCAGGCTTCCTGTGCGTCTCCAGAGACCTGTAGGCCCTGTTCCTCCTCCCCGCACTCGCCCTGAGGTGCGTGTCCTCAGCCCGGTACCACGCACCAGGCCTCCAGTGCGTCTCCAGGGTCCAGTACTCCCTGTTCTTGCTCCTCGCACTCACCCTGAGGTGCGTGTCCCCAGCCCGGTACCACCAGTGCCGGCACCACGCACCAGGCCAATAGTGCGCCTCGGCAGAGTCTCCCTCCAGTCCGGATCCGCCAGAATCTCCCTCCAATCCAGAGGCCCCACTCACTCCAGACTCGACCATCAGTCCAGTGGTGTCCTCTACTCCGTGGTCGGCGGCAAGGGTGCCCGCTCCAGCGACATTAAGTAAGTGTGACGAGTCAGAAGTGGAGCGGGGTCCACGTACCGAGCCAGAACCGCCACCTCGGAGTTATGCCCCCCCCAGACCCTCCCGTATAGGCTTTGGTGTGCGGCCAGGGGGGGGGGGGGGGGGGGGGTACTGTCACGCCCTGACCTTAGTATTCTTTGTTTTCTTTAATATTTGGGTTAGGTCAGGGTGTGACATGGGTGATGTATGTGTTTTTGACCCTGTCTATGGGTTTTGTACGTCTATGGGTGTTTACTAGTCTAGGTGTTATGTATATCTATGGTTGCTTAGATTGGTTCTCAATTAGAGGCAGCTGTTTATCGTTGTCTCTGATTGGGAACCATATTTAGGCAGCCATATTCCTTGGGTATTTTGTGGGTTATTGTCTATGTTTAGTTGCCTGTGTCTGTGCTCATTATATATATCTTCACATTCGTTTTATTGTTTTGTATAGTTAAGTGTTTATCGTTCATTAAAAGACATGTATTCTCATCACTTGGTCTCCTCGTTACAACGAACGTGACACATTTAGCCTACCGTTCTCATTATCGGAGTTCACAACCTGCTACACTTGTGAGAAACAGGTTTTGGTTTATTTCATAACCATCGTTTATGAGTTTTGTCAAAAAACATTTTTTTTTAAATTGTTTTGAGTGCTCAATGTGAGCAATGAGCATGTGTCTGGTTTCTCTCTAGGAACATACAGAGGGAGCTTGTGTGCCTGAGCATGCATAGAAGTAGGTCTAACTGGCCTGCTGTGTGCATACAGAGCCTTCGGAAAGAATTCAGACACCTTCACGTTTTCCACATTTTGTTATGTTACAGGCTTATTTGGGGCGGCAGGTAGCCTAGTCGTTAGAGCGTTGAAGTTTACTAGATAGTAAACTAGACAACCAAAAGGTTGCTGGATCGAATCTCTGAGCTGACAAGGTAAAAATCTGTCGTTCTGTCGTTCTGCCCCTGAGCAAGGCAGTTAACCCACTGTTCCCTGGTAGGCCGTCATTGTAAATAAGAATTTGTTCTTAACTGACTTGCCTATTAAAGGTACAAATTCAAAAAAAAATATATATATAAATCAACACACAATACCCCATAATAACAAACAATACCCCATAATTGCAAATATATTAACTAAAAATACCTTATTTTTGTAAGTATTCAGACCCTTTTCTATGAGACTAGAAATTGAGCTCAGGTGCATCCTGTTTCCATTGGTCATCGTTGAGATGTTTCTACAACTTGACTGAAGTCCACCTGTGGTAAATTCAATTGATTGGATATGATTTGGAAAGGCACACACTTGTCTATATAAGGTCCCACAGTTGACAGTGCATGTCAGAGAAAAAACAAAGCCATGAGGTCGAAGGAATCGTCCTTAGAGCTCCGAGACAGGATGGTGTCGAGGCATAGATCTCAAGAAGGGCAGCAAAATATTTCTGCAGCAGAAGGTCACCCAAGAACACAGTGGCGTCCACCATTCTTAGATGGAAGAAGTTTGGAACCACCAAGACTTTCCCTAGAGCTGGCCGCCTGGCCAAACTGAGCAATCGGGGGAGAAGGGCCTTGGTCAGGAAGGTGACCAAGAATTTGATGGTCACTCTGACAGAGCTCCAGAATTCCTCTGTGGAGATGGGAGAACCTTCCAGACGGCCTTTATGTTAGAGTGACCAGATGCAATCCTCTCCTCAGTAAAAGGCACATGACAGCCCGCTTGGCCTGAATGCCAAGCTTCGCATGTGGAGGAAACCTGGCACCATCCCTACGGTGAAGCATGGTGGTGGCAGCATCAAGCTGTAATGATGTTTTTCAGCGGCAGGGACTAGAAGACTAGTCAAGATTGAGGGAAAGATGAACAGAGGAAAGAGAGCCTTGATGAAAACCTGCTCCAGAGAACTCAGGACCTCGACAATGACCCTAAGGCCAACGGCCCATTCTCTCAACCAGCTTCACCTGGAATGCTTTTCCAGCAGTCTTGAAGGAGTTCACAAAAATTCTGAACACTCGCTGGCTGCTTTTCCTTCACTCTGCGGTCCAACTCATCGCAATTGGGTTGTGGTCGGGTGATTGTGGAGTCCAGGTCATCTGGTGCAGCACTCCACCACTCTCCTTCTTGGTCAAATAGCCCTTACACAGCCTGGAGGTGTGTTGGGTCATTGTCCTGTTGAAAAACAAATGATAGTCCCACTCGGCGCAAACTAGATGCTATGGTGTATCGCTGCAGAATGCTGTGGTAGCCATGCTGGTTAAGTGTGCCTTGAATTCTAAATAAATCACTGACAGTATCACCAGCAAAGCACCCCCACACCATCACACCTCCTCCTCCATGCTTCACGGTGGGAACCACACATGCGGAGATCATCCGTTCACCTACTCTCTGTCTCAAATTTTTGTTTCATCAGACCAAAGGACAGATTTTCACCTGTCTAATGTCCATTGCTCTAGTTTCTTGGCCCCAACTAGTCTCTTCTTTGCATTGGTGTCCTCTAGTAGTGGTTTCTTTGCAGTAATTTGATCATTAAGGTCTGATTCATGCCGTCTCTTCTGACCAGTTGATGTTGAGATGTCTCTTCTGAACAGTTCATGTTGAGATGTGTCTGTTACTTGAACTCTGTGAATAATTTATTTGGGCTGCAATTTCTGAGGCTGGTAACTTATCCTCTGCAGCAGAGGTAACTCTGGGTATTCCTTTCCTTTGGCGGTCCTCATGAGAGCCAGTTTCATCATAGTGTTTGATGGTTTTTGCAAATGCACTTGAAGAAACTTTTAAAGTTCTTGAAATGTTCCAGATTGACTAACCTTCATGTCTTAAAGTAATGGACTGTTGTTTCTCTTTCCTTATTTGAGCTGTTCTTGCCATAATATGGACTTGGTCTTTTACCAAATAGGGCTATCTTCTGTATACCACCCCTACTTTGTCACAACACAACTGATTGGCTCAAACACTTAAACACATATTTTTCTTAACTGCATTGTTGGTTAAGGGCTTGTAAGTAAGCATTTCACTGTAAGGTCTTTAAACCTGTTGCTTTCGGCCCATGTGACAAATATAATTTTATTTGATTTCATTACATTTTTTCATGTAAATCTTGGTATGGCAAAATCTCCCCAAATTGTTAGATGCAGGGGGGATGGTAGGGGACGCCATGTGCGACTGACGTGTTTTCCGTTTGCTCCCGTGGTATTCTTAAAGTTCATGTGAATTCTGCAGCAGAACCGTATTTATTTTCAAATATTAATTTGGTGATCCCTTTCCGTAAAAACCAAGACTACTTTGCTTCCGAAATGTCAGCATGTCGACCAAACATAAGGCCAAAAGCATGACTTTGAGAAAACCCGGCCTACAAGACCCGCTCTCATCACCGCCCTCTCCTGAGTCTGAGGGCCCGGGGGACGCACACTTTACCCGGGGGCGCGGCTTGGCCTGGCGGCACTGAAATGAACATTCTCGAGGCCATCAAACTACTACGCTCTGAGATAGTTGAAATGAAAACACAGGTGGTTGCTACGATTGAGGCCAGAATACAGGAGGTTTCTGATACTTTAAAAGCAGATTTAACCATCCTGCGGAACGAGACTGTGCCAGCAATCACATTACTCAAAACAACAACTACGTCACACACTACAACGATTGCAGCACTGGAGACCTCCGCTACTAATGTCTCCGATTTAACTACATCCCTGGAGGCTGAAGTTAAACGCCTAGCTGCGGATTTGAAACAGGTGAAGGAGAGCTGTGTGAGTTTAGAGGGATTCTCTCGCCGCAATAATCTGAGACTTGTATCGGTCCCAGAGTCCGCGGAAATGCATCGCGCCAGGGCTGCTGAAGGATGTTCTTGCCTTAGATGAAAAGCCCCTGATTGATCGAGCCCACCGGTCGCTGCGCCCAAAGCCCCGGGATGGGGAGAGGCCCCATGACATAATTCTTCGAGTGCACTTTTTTCATGAGAAGATGGAGATCCTCCGACGAGCCTGCAATACCACTCTGAGCTTTCAAGGACAGAGCTTTTCCATCTACCAGGACTACTCCCCCACTGTTTCCAGGCAGCGCGCAGCTTTCGGACAGGCCAAACGAGTACTTCGGGACTATCCAAGTGTGAAGTATGGACTGCGATTCCCGGCCCGTTTATGGATATCTCATGAGGGTAAAGACTACACATTTGAATCTCCGGATGAGGCTATGGCTCACATTGAACGTCACATCAAGAAGTCTTGAATATGCTCACAGTTCAGCAACTGTTGCTTGCGAACTGTGGATAGTAAGTAACCCACTTGTGGTACAATTATGTTTAGATATAACAGGCTAGTCTTGTATAGTTGGTGGAACTATTCAGGCTTATTTGATGTGATCTAATATTTTGATCATCTGGTGTGCGTGCCTTATCTCGCTCACCTATTTAGTTTGTTTACACATTGTCTCAGTGACTCAAAATATTTTTGGTTATTTGTTTACTGCATCCGTTTGCATTGACCCAGTAAACAGTAAATGTCTCCCGAGGCTACACGGTTTTTGGGGCCTCACTTTAATTTTAAAAGTTTTGAGCGTCATTTATGCCCAGCAAACGTTCACCGTTGCGCACACGTAGTTTTTTGGTATTGGTTGTAAGCTGTCTCAGCTTCAACTAGACTACTATTATAATTACTATTATTTTTGATTGTCTTACTACGATTTCCTTACTTCAAATTTGATTTTTGGCTGAGAGCCTTTATACATTTTATTTATTTTCTCTCTCAATGCCTGTTATAAGACTGGGAATACAATTATATACATCTACAAGTGGTGCTTTTGTCATTCCGTTTGCACAAGGGATTCAACTTTTTTTATTTGAAAAAATACGTACAAATCTTTCTTTTTGCTGCTTGATCCACTAACAAAACGCGACTTTAAAGAGCGGGACTGTGGGTTTAGGTTTAAGACCGCACTCTCACAGACATACTGTGCGAAGAGAACATGTTCTATTTAGGCTTGTACCTCGTTTGGGGAGGTATTGTCTGGGATGGGGGGCAGGTTGAATTGTTCAGTTCTAATGTTGTCATTCTGTCTTTTTAGTTTTTTTTTCTGTTTTTTTTTCTGTACTTTTTCCAAACATTTACCACCGTACATTATTACTCTGAGACAAGTTATTCTGGGGTTTTTGGGAGCTCATTGCTTTTCCATTCTATGCTCTAATGACAGGGTTGAATAACGGGAATGCCCAGAGGGGCCGAAATAATACGATCAAGTACATTTCTTGGAATACCAAAGGGGTTAACAACCCGGTGAAGCGTAAGAGGGTGTTGACACACTTAAAGGGTTTGAATGCAAATATTGCATTTCTACAAGAGACTCACTTGAGGACTGGTGAGCATTTTAGGATGCGTAAGGACTGGGTTGGTCAAGTGTTCCACTCGAACTTTCATAGTAAATCAAGAGGTGCTGCTATTCTGGTTGATAAAGTTACTCCCTTTGTAGCTTCTGAGGTTATTGCTGATCCTAAGGGACGATACGTCATAGTAACCGGTGAACTGTTTTCTACCCCTCTTGTTTTGGCTAGTGTTTATGCTCCCAATTGGGATGACACAAGTTTAATTTCTTCCTTTCTGTCTGCTATTCCTAATTTAGATTCTCATTTGTTGATTTTAGGGGGGGATTTCAACTGTAAAATGTCCCCAGTCCTCACAAACAAATACAGGCCCATCTAAATGTGCCCTACTTATTCAATCCTTTCTTCAGAAATATGCTATGTTTGAGGCCTGGCGTTTCCTACATCCTACAGATAGACAGTATTCCTTTTATTCTCATGTTCATCAAACATACTCCCGGATTGATTACTTCTTTTTGGACAAAAAACTTCTGCCTAACCTTCGGCAGTGTACTTACGAGAGCATTGTTATCTCAGACCATTCACCATTAGTGCTTGAACTATAGTTTCCCCATGGACCTCCTATGTGTTATCAATAGCGTCTCAACCCCATTTTACTCTCAGATAAGGAGTTTGTCAATTTCATTTCTTCTGAAATCACCTTATTCCTAGAAACTAATTCAACACCAGGTATGTCCTGCTCTACCATATAGGAGTCTCTCAAAGCATACCTACGTGGCCAAATTATTTCTTATACAGCCAACCAAAACAGAGTTCGCTCCCAGCGACTTCGGGACCTGAGCGAGTCCATAGCCACATTGGATGAGAAGTATGCTATGGATCCTTCCTCTGATCTGCATAAAGAGCGCCAACTACTCCAATCTGAATTTGATGAGCTTTCTACCAGGCAAGCTGAACAGTTACTCTTGCGAGCTCGATACAAAGTCTATGAACAAGGCGACAAGGCCAGTAAACTCCTTGCGCATAAGATCCGTAAATCTGAGGCCTCACGTTTAATCCCACAAATAAGGACCCCGTCTGGTGCCACCACAGTTATACATAAAGAGATCAGTGATCAATTTAAACAATTTTACTCTGCGCTATACACCTCTGAATCCCCTCAAGACCCCTTGCTGATTGACTCCTTCTTTAATGGCTTGAATATGCCTTCAATTGATACAGACTCCCATGACTGTCTAGAAGAAGAATTTACGCTTGAGGAGATTGCAACAGCAGTGTCCGCAATGAAAAGTGGTAAATCATCAGGTCCGGACGGTTTTCCAACCGAATTTTACAGGACGTTTTCTGGTCTGCTTTGCCCATTCTTGTCTCGACTATTTGCAGAGTGCCTCAATACTTCAAAGCTACCGCCTAGTCTTTATCAGGCTTCAATTTCATTACTACTAAAGAAAAACAAAGACCCCTGGAATGTGGATCCTATCGCCCAATCTCGCTTTTAAACTGTGATTACAAAATCCTAGCTAAGCTTTTAGCCATCCGTATGGAAGGCTTGCTGCACCATGTAATACACTCTGACCAGACTGGCTTTGTGAGAAATAGGCATTTATTTTTCAATATTAGGCGCCTTATGAATATACTGTACTCCCCAGCGTCGGAGGACCCGGAGGTGGTGGTCTCACTTGATTCCGAAAAAGCGTTTGACCGTGTTGAGTGGGATTACCTAACAGCTGCCCTTTATAGATTTGGCTTTGGCCCCAAATTCATTGCGTGGATAAATTTTTCCCCCATGGCTTCGGTACGGACTAATAACTTGTCCTCTGACTATTTCCCCTTGCACCGCGGATCCAGACAGGGTTGCCCACTCTCCCCCTTGTTGTTTGCTTTGGCAATCGAGCCTCTCGCCATTGCACTACGCTCTAATGATGCCATTCAAGGCATAATTAGGGCGGGCTGGGAGCAGAAAGTCTCGCTATATGCTGACGACCTCCTTTTGTTTATCTCCAACCCCGATACCTCATTGCCACGTGCCCTATCTGTTCTTAAAAAGTTCTCAGGGTACAAGCTGAATCTAGGCAAGAGTGAGCTTTTTCCGGTAAACAAGGCTGCTTTAAAGTGCTCTTTTACAAGTTCTCAGTTTAGGATTGTCCGGGATCAATTCACTTACTTGGGAGTAAAAGTGACAAGGAAATATTCAAATTTGTTTCAGGAAAACTTTGTTGCTCTAGCAGACAGATTGAAACAATCTTTTACTTTTTGGAATTCGCTACCCCTTTCTCTTATCGGAAGGATTAATGTCATTAAAATGAATGTGTTGCCCAAATTTTTATATTTATTTCAATGTTTACCCATTTCTATTCCAAAATCTTTTTTTATTTCACTGGATCAAACATTCATGCATTTTATTTGGGATGGCAAGGTACCACGGATTGGTAGAAAACATTTACAGAAGCCTAGGTCATTGGGGGGTTTAGCTCTACCAAATTTTCAGACATACTACTGGGCTGCAAATTTCAGAGCCGTTCTGTACTGGCTGCAGACTGATCCTACTGGCCCTAGACCACTCTGGGTCCAGATGGAGTCTGAATCGTGTAAACCTGCAGCACTTTCCTCTGTGCTGTGCTCGTCTCTCCCAGTGTCCCTAGGCAAAAGGTGTGCCAACCCAATTGTAAAGCAGTCTCTTAAAATTTGGAATCAGTTCCGTTTAGCCTTTAGCCTCCGAGGCTTTTCTCTATCCGGCCCAATCAGAACATTTTATTTCCTCCATCTTTGAATGATGGGGATTTTGGCATTTGGCACTCACTAGGCCTTTCCTCGCTAGCCCAATTATTCTTTGATGATACATTTGCCTCTTTTTCTCAGCTGCAGGAAAAGTTAAATCTCCCCCAATCCCACTTTTTCCGCTATCTCCAGACTATAAACTTTGTCAGGGCTAACACACCTGGATTTCCCAATAGGCCTGCGAAAACAGCTATAGAGAGCATCTTGGAGCTGAACAAGCTTCCTAGGGGCGCAATTTCAGATGTATATGCAATCATTCATGACTTACAGAACCCTTCTTTGGTGCCTTTAAAGACTCGATGGGAAAAGGATTTGGGGGAGGAACTTGGGGAAGACGCCTGGGAATCTGTGCTGCACAGGGTGCACTCGTCCTCTTTTAGCACTAGACACAGCTTCATTCAATTCAAGGTGGTTCATCGTATCCACTGGTCGGGGGCCAAACTTGGAAGAATATTCTCTGATTTTGATCCTACCTGTGTCAGATGTAAAGTGGAACCAGCCACACTGTTGCATATGTTTTGGGGCTGTCATAAACTGTCAGGTTTCTGGGAATTAATATTTAAATGTTTCTCTGATATATATGACACTGTTATAGATCCGTCTCCCCTTACAGCCCTTTTTGGAGTACTGCCCATGGGTACCCCCTATCAAGAATCCAGTCGGACACTGTTGCTTATACAACTCTTTTAGCTAGCCGGCTAATACTACAGAACTGGAAGATGGCAGCTCCCCCATCTTATAAATATTGGGTGAGGGATGTGTTGTGCTCTCTGAAACTAGAAAAAAATAAATTAAATTCACGTGGGAACCCCAAACTGTTTGATGAGGCTTGGGCTCCATTCCGGTCTTACTTTAAACAGTCCATCCTCTGATGGCATTCCAATTAATACTAAAATAAGTCTGTGACTTAAGGGTTGGAGGAGCTTCTCTCTGTGTTTTAATTGGGGGGGGGCATTAAGGTCCATGTGCTTATTGATTGTGATCCGCAGATGCCTTGTTCATCTTGCCCAGGCAGACACTGAAGTGTGAGCTTGTTTTCCCAGTTATTTTTACATTTTGTTCACGCCTACATGAATAATCATTTTATTTTTTTATTTTAAAGCATTGTAAACTTTTTTTTTGTCCAGTGGATGGTCGGTCTGTGGCCATGACTCTCTGTGAGTGGTTGCATTTCTCCACCCTTATCCCTTGACTGTTTACAGGAACAATGGTGAGGTGTTTGCTCTGTCCCTGTACTATAGATTGCCCTTTAACCTCTGTAGTCTTCTGCCTGGTGTGTTTAACTTGTCTAAAGTATGGTATCTTTAAAGCTATTTTTTTTATTTGTATTTTTATTTGTATTTTTTTCTAGTTGAGTATATTATTTATATTGCTTTGTCTTGTCTGTGTGTGTGTATGTTCAAAACTTAATAAACAGAGTTAAAAAAAAAAAAATTGTTAGATGCATGGCAGCAAAGCCACTACACAACAAACACTGTAACGGTGACAAACGGTGCCCACAAACTGTTAGAGCCTACATAAACTGTTAGGGCCTACAGAAAGCTGTCCCAACAGCAGAGATTTATTGTCAGCACCATGGAGTGCTGAGTTCCCAGTTATGTTTATGTCACTGAAGTCTGAGATTTCCCAGTTCCGAGTTTCCAGGTGTTTTCAACACGGCAGGAGTCATGCTGGATTGACAGTCTCAATGTCAACAGTGAAGAGGAGACCCCAGGATCCTGGCCTTTAAGGCAGAGTTCCTCTGTCCAGTGTCTGTGTTCTTTTGCCCATCTTAATCTTTTCTTTTTATTGGCCAGTCTGAGATATGGCTTTTTCTTTGCAACTCTGCCTAGAAGGCAAGCATACAGGCTTCGTCTCTTCACGGTTGACATTGAGACTGGTGTTTTGCTCGTACTATTTAATGAAGCTGCCAGTTGAGGACAGTAGACACTCTAATGTACTTGTCCTCTTGCTCAGTTGTGCACCAGAGCCTCCCACTCCTTTCTATTCTGGTTAGAGCCAGTTTGCACTGTTCTGTGAAGGGAATAGTACACAGTGTTGTCCGAGATTTTCAGTTTGTTGGCAATGTCTTGCATTGAATACCCTTAATTTCTCAGAACAAGAATAGACTGACGAGTTTCAGAAGAAAGTCTTTGTTTCTGCTCATTTTGAGCCTGTAATCGAACCCACACATGCTGATAATCCACTAGTCTGAAGGACAGTTTTATTTATTTTATTCTTTAATCAGCACAGCAATTTTCAGCTGTGCTAACATAATTGCAAAAGGGTTTTCTAATGATCAATTTGTTTTTAATTAAATTATCAATGGTTGCTGAGAATGGGCCTCTGTACGCCTATGTAGATAATCCATAAAAAATCTTCAATTTCCAGCTACAATAGTCATTTACAACATTAGCAATGTCTACACTGTATTTATGATCTATTTTATTTTATTTTAATGGACAAAAAAATTAGCTTTTCTTTCCACAACAAGGTAATTTCTAAGTGACCACAAACTTTTGAACGGAAGTAATTTTTTTTTAGCTAAACAGGTGGGGCTCAAAACAGGTGAATGACGGGTCACCACTGATTACAGTACATGGTGCAAGTGATCAATGCTGTTTTTGATTATGTGCAGATTATTTTAGCAATTGTGAAGAATTCCACAGGCCAGCGACCCTGAACATGCATGCTTTCTATGATTAAATAAGAATATATTTATGGTTACAGTAACTTTATATGGGGCCATGGATGTGTTACTCATTTTAAGGTTGAATAAATACTGTTACATTTGTTTGTAAGAGACTTAACATTAGGCTATTTACTGTTTTACAAAAATAGTTTTGAATTGTGTTTGATTGACAATGCAGACAAATATCAACTTCGAAAGGAGATGTATCTACTGCTTGAATAGTTCCATCAGCCACTGGCTTAATCCTATTCATCAACTTGTATTTTTGATTGAGATGGAGATGTGAATCCAACATATCATTTGTTGACAAGTTATAAGGCCATTTACCGTATTGCAAAAGTGATATTGAATTGTGTTAGGTTGTCAACGCAACCAAATATCAACATTTGAAGAAGATGTATCTTCTGCTTGGACAGCTCCACAAGTGCCACTGATTCTGGCTTTAATCCCAGACTGTCTTCAAATTATTAATTGATATGATGGATTCACATCTCCATTTCAACCAAAAATCTAAATAAAAAAATGGGACTAAATCAAATCAAACTTCAAATGAACTTTAAATTCAGTTTGATTTGACTGAATCTTATCCTTTAACTTGTTTTTGGTTGAGATGGAGACGTGAATCCAATATACTTTATTTATTATTAACTTGTATTAGGATTAGGATCCCCATTAACCGCCCTTGCTTTCGCTGCCTGGTCGGTTCCCCTCTCTCCAATGGGGTTCTATGCCTCTGACCCTATTATGGGGGCTGAGTCACTGGCTTACTAGTGCTCCTCCATCCCTAGGATATGTGCGTCACTTGAGTGGGTTGGGTCATTGACGTATCTTCCTGTCCGGTTTTGCGCCCCCTCGGTCCCTGTGCGGTGGAGGAGATCTTTGTGAGCTATACCCAGCCTTGTCTCAAGGTAGTAAGTTGGTAGTCTGTTGATATCCCTCTAGTGGTGTGGGGGCTGTGCTTTGGAAAAGTGGGTTGGGTTATATCCTGCCTGGTTGGCCCTGTCCGGAGGTATCGTCGGACGAGGCGATACCCCCCCGTCTCAGCCTCCAGTATCTATGCTTGTCACGATTCTAGTAGGGTGAAGCTTGGTGCTGCAGACTGTTCTAGTGCCCTCGCCAATTCTTGATATATACTGTATGTTGAAGAGGGTGGGGCTTAAGCTGCATCCCTGTCTCACCCCACGGCGCTGTGGAAAGAATTGTGTGTTTTTTTTGCCATTGTTTGTGTACATTTTATAATGTTGTGTTTTTCCCACAACACCACTTTCCACCAATTTGTATAGCAAACCCTCATGCCAAATTGAGTCAAAAGATTTTTTGAAGTCAACAAAGCATGAGAAGACTTTGCCTTTGTTTCGGTTTGTTTGTCAATTAGGGTGTGCAGGGAGAATACGTGGTCTGTCGTATGGTAATTTGGTAAAAAGCCAATTTGACATTTGCACAGCACATTGTTTTTACTGAGGAAATGTATGAGTCTGCTGTTAATGATAATGCAGAGGCTTTTCCCAAGGTTATCCCACAGTAGTTGTCAGGTTCTGACCTTTATTTCCTTTGTTTTGTCATTATTTAGTATGGTCAGGGCGTGAGTTGGGGTGGGCAGTCTATGTTTGTTTTTCTATGATTTTGGGATTTCTATGTTTCGGCCTAGTATGGTTCTCAATCAGAGGCAGGTGTCATTAGTTGTGTCTGATTGAGAATCATACTTAGGTAGCCTGGGTTTCACTGTTTGTTTTTGGGTGTTTGTTTTCCGTGTTTTCCGTTCCACGTTTATTGTTTTTGTATTCAGTTGTGTTCATGTTGAGTATTTCTTATTAAAAGAACCATGGACACTTACCACACCGCATATTGGTCCTCCGATCCTTCTCGCCTCTCCTCTTCAGACAAAGAGGAGGAAAACCTTTACAGTAGTTATTGGGGTCAAATTTGTCTCCACTTTTGTGGAGTGGGGTGATCAGTCCTTGGTTCCAAATATTGGAGAAGATGGCAGAGCTTAGGCTGATGTTAAAGAGTTTAAGTATAGCCAATTGGAATATGGGGGAGGGAATGCTGTCACCTCCAAGTAGATATTTGTCCCCCTGTTTGCTAAGAGTGTCAGGTTCTGGCATTTAGGTTGCCACAGACTAGTACATGTCCCTGGGCCTGGAAACTGTTGATTTCTCCCTCCAGGATGGAGAAGCTGTTTTCCCCCTCCAGAATGGAGAAGCTGTCTTTATCTCTGTTGAGATGATTTCCTTTTGAATTTCTAGCCAAATGTAAAATGTTCCTGTTTTGATAAATTTAATAGAGTGAGCTAGAAGGTATACCAAATTAGCATACCCCCTAGGTCCCTTCCCTGTTTCACACCTGGTCGTTTGGTGGATGGGACTACCAGCTCTCTGTAACCTAGAGGGCAACCAGTGGGTCCATCTCCTCTATACCATGTTTCTTGAAGAATGATAATGTCTGTATTTCAGATTTATTTGATGAAGTCCAGGTTCCTGCTCTTTAGGCCTTCCTTCAGGTCTGGGAGAGTGTCTCGCTGGTCTTGGTGGGGTGTCTGTTGAGCTGATGCTCCTGTGTTAGGTGTTGGGGCTGCGGTTGAAGGTGATGTCCTTTAGGGAACGGGCGAAGGTGGGCACTGCTGCCTTGTATAGGTGAACATGGTCGTAAAGGCTGTTCAAGTCCAGGGTGGAGTAGGGGCCAGGTAAACATTTGATTTTGAGGCACAGTTACGGGAAATACTTGCATTTACCCGCTGTATGATCGCAGTGTGTAAGTATTTTCATGGTAGCAGGGTGGAGATAACCACTTGTGCATTGGGGAAAGTAGAAGAAGATTTTTCAATCACTCTCTTGAATGTTGTGGCCACCCCTTCCTGCTGTGTTCTCAGGTCGTTTGTGCCTGTGTGTATTGTTATGTGGCTGGGTGACCCTAGTTGGTCCTCAGACAGAACGTCTAGGGCGCGCTGGGTGTTTGGAGACTGTGTGTTTGGGAAAAAGTTTGTATATATTTCTCGTTTGAGTCCATAAGGAGTACAATCTGTGGCTTGTGTATGTCCTCAGTGGTTGTGGGGGGGTTGTCAGGAGGGCTATCCGGGTGGCTGACAGGGGGGTGCTCAGAGGGGGTGGGGCACCCTGGGCTTGACGTTCTTCATTTGTCTGTCCTGCTGTGATGTTGAGGCTATGGTCAGGGTCTGGGGTGGACAGTTCTGCTGTGGTGTTGACGTAAAAAGGGCTTTATAAACAATATGATTAATTGACTCATTGATAGCTCAACAAAAAACATGAAACATGACATAATACAGAACATTAATAGACAAGAACAGCTTAAGGACATAACTATATACAGTACCAGTCAAAAGTTTGGACACACCTACTCATTCAAGGGTTTTTCTTTATTTTTACTATTTTCTACATTGTAGAATAATAGTGAATACATCAAAACTATTAAATAACACATATGTAATCATGTAGTAACCAAAAAGGTGTTAAACCAATCAAAATATATTTCATTTTCGAGATTTTTCAAAGTAGCCACCCTTCGCCTTGATAACAGCTTTGCACATTCTTGGGATTTTCTCAACCAGCTTCATGAGGTAGTCACCTGGAATGCATTTAAATGAACAGGTGTACCTGGTTCAAAGTTAATTTGTGGAATTCCTTTCCTTCTTAATGCGTTTGTGACAGGTTAGGGGTGGTATATAGAAGATTTGGTAAAAGACCAAGTCCATATTATGGCAAGAACAGCTCAAATAAGCAAAGAGAAATGACAGTCCATTGTTACTTTAAGACATGAAGGAACATTTCAAGAACTTTGAACGTCTCTTCAAGTGCAGTCGCAAAAACCATCAAACGCTGTGACAAAACTGGCTCTCATGAGGACCGCCACAGGAAAAGAGACCCAGAGTTACCTCTTCTGCAGAGGATAAGTTCATTAGAGATACCAGCCTCAGAAATTGCAGCCCAAATAAATGCTTCAGTTTTATCCTCCAGAAAAGATATAACAAATATTACAACAAATGTTATGGTTAAACTCAAATATACTGATTAATAAAAAAAACATTTTTCATGGATTGTTTTTAATGGTATTATATTTGTTAATGATATTATGAATAGAAATGGAGGAGTTATGTCACATATGCAGTTATCGTAAATATATGGGAAATACAACCAACTGATTGCAGCACTACCACAAAAAATGGAGGAGGCAAGTAGAAAAAGGAGAAGGTAGGGAACTTGTTTGCCTGTTATATATTAAAGATACAAATTGGCTGAAAGGAACTGATATAAATAGAAAATATAACTGTTTCATTTGAGGACAACAACAATGGTCCCCTTGTTGAAGGTCACTAGTCACTTAGCAGACGCTCTTATCCAGAGCGACTAACATTAGTGAATGCATACATTTTCGTACTGGTCCCCTATGGAAATCAAACCCACAACCCTTGCGTTGCAAGTGCCATGCTCCACCAACTGAGCGACACGGAACCACATCATGCCAATGCAAAAAACTCTGAGCGCAGCCCAATCAGTGTCTTCTGATTACATTTTATTTTCACAGAACCGCTTGTTGCAATTTCGATGAGACTCTCTTGTTCAGATATCGGTAAGTGGACTGGAGGCAGGGCATGAAAGGGATAACGAATCCAGTTGTTCGTGTCGTCTGTTTCGGGAAGTGCCTGTGTAATTGCGCACTCAGCTCACTCAGGTGTTTTGCTGTATCACATTTGACATTGTCTGTAAGCTTGAGTTCATTTACACACAAAAAAATCATACAATGATGGAAAGACATGTTTGTTGATCCTTGTTAATGCAAACAGAAAAGAGCTCCAACTTCTTAATCATAGCCTCAATTTTGTCCTGCACAGTGCATATAGTTGCGGAGAGTCCCTGTAATCCTAGATTCAGATCATTCAGGTGGAAAAAAAACATCACCCCATATAGGCCTGTCGTGTGAGAAACTCATCATCATGCAAGCGGTCAGACAAGTGAAAATGATGGTCATTAAGAACACTTTAAGCTCGTTTCTCAATTTTAAAAAACGTGTCAATACTTTACCCCTAGATAACCACTTCTGTATGTTGTAAAGACGTTACATGGTCGCTGCCATATCATTGCATAATGCAGAAAATATATGAGAGTTCAGTGGCCTTGCTTTAACAAAGTTAACCGATTTTACTGTAGCAGGCATTCCCTTGGCAGCAAGAGCCTCTAGGTGGATGCTGCAGTGTACCCAAGTGGATTCAGGAGCAACTGCTTGCACGCGCGTTACCACTCCACTATGTCTCCCTGTCATGGCTTTTGCGCAATCAGAACAGATACCAACACATCTTGACCACCAAAGTCCATTTGATGTCACAAAGTATTTATCTCCTGTTGTCCTGATTTCCAATGGTTTGCAGAAGTGAATGTCTTTCTTAATTGACCCCTCATAAACGTAACAGACATATATCAGGAGCTACCCCCTGACGGCATTGCAGGTACCCCCCAGTTTGAGAATACCTGCCTTAATGAGAACTTGTTCTCAACTGGCCTACCTGGTTAAATAAAGGTGAAATAAAAAATCAAATGAAAAAAATGCATTTACAAAGCCTGTTAAAAAAAACAATCAGGTGCTCTTCACAATAGCTGTGAATGAAGGAAAGAATAAACTAAATTATAAACAGGTGATTCATAGTTTTACGGGAGTGAATTGCCATCGGGTTGAGGTCATTAAAGTTTCTAATAGCAGATGAAATACCGCTTTACAGATACAAACAGCTGATTTGAAGCGACCCCGACCAGTTTGCCAAATTTTCTTGTTGGCATTTTCTGGGCATTACAGACTATTCAAAACCATCTGTATGATGTGAAGGCCTAGGATAGTAATTCAGGGTGCAGGATAACACCCACTAATATGCAAACAACATTCAAAATAATGTTTAGTGTAGCAAATAAGTCTTTGGAGCCTCGTGAAGAATGTTTATTCCTTTAATAGAAACATTCTGATCATTTGGAAGATTACAAAAATGTGGATGGAATTGCTGTGTGTGTGTGTGTGTGTGTGTGTGTGTGTGTGTGTGTGTGTGAGTGAGTGAGTGAGTGAGTGAGTGAGTGAGTGAGTGAGTGAGTGAGTGAGAGAAACCAAAACCTGGGTTAGTGCTGGGTTCTGTGTTCAGTACTGGTCTTTTCCTTGACCAAGCCTCTGTGGTATGGGTCCTCATCCAGTGTTGATGATAAATGTCTCCTGGAATCTGGATGGGTCTGGGTGTCCTCACTGAGAGCACTGTTTCCCAGCCTCAACATGTTGGATATTTTCTTAAGGCTTGGCCCTGACAGGTGAAAGCTAATCTGTTATTGTGACATATTGGTTGGGAAATTCACTCAATTGATTAGAGCGTCGACATAACCTTTCCTCAGCCAGCTGTCCGTTGAAAGGTAACATAGAATTTACTGGAGTAGTGTATCCGGATACAGGATGCTAACTATAACTAGTTGGACACCAAGACACTGCGAGAGATGCCCCTTTTCCTTTTATAGTATTAGATAGACAAGGTATCTTGAGCCCAATTCCATTACAGTAAAACCTTGGACATAATCATAACACATGCCACATGTTCACACAAACATGATAATTCAATTCAAATAGCATGTTCAATGGACATGTACATTTTAGAACCAGAGACAGAGAGAGAGGAAGTTGGAGAGTGAAAGAGTGAGCTATTGGTTCTAATGTCAAGAAACAGCCTTTCATCCAAGGTGGTGGTATAGTAAATCTCGAGTCTGGAGCGAGTATTTCAACCCCAGGCCAAAATAATCATCCCACCCCTCTGACTGTGGGAATGTGGTTTTCTCTGAAATGCTCATAACCACCACCCACCCCCAGACTCTCGCTTGTTGGGGAGACGCTTGTCTCCAAACCGACTGCATGCAAAGGACGTCTTTGAGCTGGGGCACTGGGAAATTGGGGTGGAAAAAATGGAGGAAGGTGGGGTCTGGGGTGGTCCCTCGGTAGTTTGATACAAAACCAACATTCCGATCTGTAGCACTCTATCATGTAGGAACTACAGTGCATTCATTTTATTTTACTAAGCAAGTCAGTTAAGAACAAACTCTTGTTTTCAATGACAGCCTAGGAACAGAGAGTTAACTGCTTGTTCAGGGGCAGAACGACAGATTTGTACCTTGTCAGCTCAGGGATTTGAACTTGCAACCTTCCGGTTACTAGTCCAACACTCTAACCACTAGGCTACCCTGCCGCCATAAAGTATTTAGTCCTCTTGACTTTTTCACATTTTGTTATGTTCCAGCCTTGTATTAAATAATTTTTTCCCTCATCAATCTACAGACAATACCCATAATGACAAAGCAAAAAACGGGAAAAATAATAATAGTAACTGAAATATCACATTTACATAAGTATTCAGACCCTTTACTCAGTACTTTGTTGAAGAACCTTTGGCAGAGATTACAAATAAAATCCAATCAAACTTTATTTGTCACATGCGCTGAATACAACATTTCACCTTACCGTGAAATGCTTACTTAGAAGCCCTTAACCAACAATGCAGTTCAAGAAATAGAGTCAAGAAAATATTTACTAAATAAACTAAAGTGTAATAAAAAGTAACCCAATAAAATAGCAATAACGAGGCTATATACAGGGTTATACCGATACCAAGTTAATTTGCGGGGGTGCAGGTTAGTCAAGGTAATTTGTACATGAGATGTAAGAGCCTCCTCATATTATCAGTTGAGGAGCTGTTCTTAATAAATCCTACTTGGTCACTATGCATGATATTAGGTAGTGCCTACTCGAAGCGTATCGCAAGGGTCTTGGTAAGAATCTTACAATCCACACTAAAGAAGCTGATAGCTCTAATATTCCCAGGTTCTGTACTATCTCTATCCTTTTTTAGGAATGATTGATATCAAAGCTGTAGATAGATACAATGGCTGCTCTAACCTCCTCTTCTGTAATAGTCCAGTCCAGGTCCTCTGCCTGGCTATCTGATAATCTAGGTAATTCTATACCAGACAAAAAAAAGTAGCCATATCTATGGGGCCGCTGAACAGGAGGATGTATATACATCTTCATAAAAACATTGAAACACACTTCATCTCTTTGGATGAGGTCACCATCTTATTGCCCTTCTTAAATTGCTGGAATTACTTTAGAACTCTTCCATATTTTTTGCTGTCTTGCGAGTAGCCTGCCTGTCTTCTCACCTCCCTCATAAAAACTGGTTCTAAACAGTGCATATTCTGCATTTTTGTTATACATTTCGTGCAACTGAAATTTCAATTTGCAGGCAGTTTGAAAATGTGCTATCTGTGAAATGCCTTGCCAAATCCTTTTCCAAGACACATATCTCTGTTTCTACTGTTTGGACACGTGCCATTATTTCCCCTCAAATATATGCTTTAGAGGTTTCCCATTCTGTGGAAATCTTTTCAGTTGAACCCCATTTGATATTTGATCTAAAAAAAGGATCTGAGATCATCTGCTAGTGATTGGCTAAATATCTGATCTTGTAATAGCATGGTGTTGAGCCTAAATCTACCCTTCCTCACATTATCAGAGTTTATATCAACATATAACTCTAATATAGCCTGATCTGTGAGGGCAATGGGCCCAATCCTGCAATCAATCACATTATTTTCCCACTCTCTTATGACAGTGGGAGAAAAAAAGCATATTCTCTATCATTAGGATGGATTCATCTCCATATGCCTGTAAGGCCCATACCGTATCTTCTGCGAGCATATGTATTGGAAGTATATCATTTGGCGTGGAGTTGCCTGTAAATTAACTACTATCAATAATATTGTCCATCACTTGGTTAAAGTCTCCAGGAAGGACGATCTGCCCCTCCATATTTCCCAGTGTAACATTGAACTCATGAAAAGAAATCAGGGTCCTCCTTGCTGGGAGCATTTATGTTGCATAACACTACCTTAATCCCATTTATAAGAGCCTCAATGCAGATAATACTGCCAAACTCATCAGAGTGTTGCTTCAACATTACAAAATGAAGTATTTTGCTTATCAGAATAATCACCCATTTTGTTTGGAATTAAATAAACTGTGATAAACCTCTGCAATCCAGCCTCCTCTAAATTTCAGTGCCTCTGTATCTGTTAAAGGTGATTCCTGTCTGAACACAATATTTGATTTTAAATATGTCCAAATATTTTTCCTCTTCACTTGGTTACTACAACCACTTATGTTCCAAGAGACTATTTTTACATAACCATTAGCCATATTTGCGCGGAGTAGTTATAGTGTTATGGGGAGTGAATGAGGACCCAAAAGCGAACTAACTTAAACAGAGCTTCTTTAATAACCAAACATAGGTAGGCTCAGATAGACCGGCAGATTCCGACAGGACAGGACAAGGTTACAGCAAACATGACGATAGTCTGGCTCAGGCATGAAACACAACAAACAAGAATCCGACAAGGACAGGAACAGAAACAGAGAGAGATATAGGGACCTAATCAGAGGGAAAAAGGGAACAGGTGGGAAACGGGGTGAATGGGTAGTTAGAGGAGACAAGGAACAGCTGGGGGAAAGCGGGGGAGAAAAGGTAACCTAACAACGACCAGCAGAGGGAGACAGGGTGAAGGGAAAGGACAGAGACAAGACACAACATGACAGTACATGACAGTACCCCCCCACTCACCGAGCGCCTCCTGGCGCACTCGAGGAGGAAACCTGGCGGCAACGGAGGAAATCCTCGATCAGCGCACGGTCCAGCACGTCCCGAGAGGGAACCCAACTCCTCTCCTCAGGACCGTACCCCTCCCAATCTACGAGGTACTGGTGACCACGGCCCCGAGGACGCATGTCCAAAATTCTACGGACCCTGTAGATGGGTGCGCCCTCGACAAGGATGGGGGGGGGGGGGGGGGAAGACGAGCGGGGGCGCGAAGGACGGGCTTGATGCAGGAGACATGGAAGACCGGGTGGACGCGACGAAGGTATCGCGGAAGAAGAAGTCGAACTGCGACAGGATTAATGACCCGAGAAATACGGAACGGACCAATGAACCGCGGGGTCAACTTGCGAGAAGCCGTCTTAAGGGGAAGGTTCTGAGTGGAGAGCCAAACTCTCTGACCGCGACAATATCTAGGACTCTTAGTTCTACGCTTATTAGCAGCCCTCACAGTCTGCGTCCTATAACGGCAAAGTGCAGACCTGACCCTCTTCCAGGTGCGCTCGCAACGTTGGACAAAAGCCTGAGCGGAGGGGACGCTGGACTCGGCGAACTGAGATGAGAACAGCGGAGGCTGGTACCCGAGGCTACTCTGAAAAGGAGATAGCCCGGTCGCAGACGAAGGAAGCGAGTTGTGGGCGTATTCTGCCCAGGGGAGCTGTTCTGACCAAGACGCAGGGTTACGAAAAGAAAGACTGCGTAAGATGCGACCAATAGTCTGATTGGCCCGTTCTGCTTGACCGTTAGACTGGGGGTGAAAGCCGGAAGAGAGACTGACGGAAGCCCCAATCAAACGGCAAAACTCCCTCCAAAATTGAGACGTGAATTGCGGACCTCTGTCCGAAACGACGTCTGACGGAAGGCCATGAATTCTGAAAACATTCTCGATGATGATTTGTGCCGTCTCTTTAGCAGAAGGAAGCTTAGCAAGGGGAATGAAATGAGCCGCCTTAGAGAACCTATCGACAACCGTAAGAATAACAGTCTTCCCCGCTGACGAAGGCAGTCCGGTGACAAAATCTAAGGCGATGTGAGACCAAGGTCGAGAGGGAATAGGAAGCGGCCTGAGACGGCCGGCAGGAGGAGAGTTACCGGACTTAGTCTGCGCGCAGACCGAACAAGCAGCCACGAAACGACGCGTGTCATGCTCCCGGGTGGGCCACCAAAAACGCTGGCGAATGGAAGCAAGCGTACCCCGAACGCCAGGGTGGCCGGCTAACTTGGCAGAGTGAGCCCACTGAAGAACGGCCAGACGAGTAGGAACGGGAACGAAAAGAAGGTTCCTAGGACAAGCGCGCGGCGACGGAGTGTGAGTGAGCGCTTGTTTTACCTGCCTCTCAATTCCCCAGACAGTCAACCCGACAACACGCCCCTCAGGGAGAATCCCCTCGGGGTCAGTGGAGGCTACTGAAGAACTGAAGAGACGAGACAAAGCATCAGGCTTGGTGTTCTTAGAGCCCGGACGATAAGAAATCACGAACTCGAAACGAGCGAAAAACAGCGCCCAACGCGCCTGACGCGCATTAAGTCGTTTGGCAGAACGGATGTACTCAAGGTTCCTATGGTCAGTCCAAACGACAAAAGGGACGGTCGCCCCCTCCAACCACTGTCGCCATTCGCCTAGGGCTAACCGGATGGCGAGCAGTTCGCGGTTACCCACATCATAGTTACGTTCCGACGGCGACAGGCGATGAGAAAAATACGCGCATGGGTGGACCTTGTCGTCAGAGAGGGAGCGCTGAGAAAGGATGGCTCCCACGCCCACCTCTGACGCGTCAACCTCGACAACGAACTGTCTAGAGACGTCAGGTGTAACAAGGATAGGAGCGGATGTAAAACGATTCTTGAGGAGATCAAAAGCTCCCTGGGCGGAAACGGACCACTTAAAGCACGTCTTGACAGAAGTAAGGGCTGTGAGAGGAGCTGCCACCTGACCGAAATTACGGATGAAACGACGATAGAAGTTCGCGAAGCCGAGAAAGCGCTGCAGCTCGACGCGTGACTTAGGGACGGGCCAATCAATGACAGCTTGGACCTTAGCGGGATCCATCTTAATGCCTTCAGCGGAAATAACAGAACCGAGAAATGTGACGGAGGAGGCATGAAAAGTGCACTTCTCAGCCTTCACAAAAAGACAATTCTCTAAAAGGCGCTGGAGGACACGTCGAACGTGCTGAACATGAATCTGGAGTGACGGTGAAAAAATCAGGATATCGTCAAGGTAAACGAAAACAAAGATGTTCAGCATGTCTCTCAGGACATCATTGACTAATGCCTGAAAGACAGCTGGAGCGTTAGCGAGGCCGAAAGGAAGAACCCGGTATTCAAAGTGCCCTAACGGAGTGTTAAACGCCGTCTTCCACTCGTCCCCCTCCCTGATGCGCACGAGATGGTAAGCGTTACGAAGGTCCAACTTAGTGAAAAACCTGTCTCCCTGCAGGATCTCGAAGGCTGAAGACATAAGAGGAAGCGGATAACGATTCTTCACTGTTATGTCATTCAGCCCTCGATAATCTATGCAGGGGCGCAGAGACCCGTCCTTCTTCTTGACAAAAAAAACCCCGCTCCGGCGGGAGAGGAGGAGGGGACTATGGTACCGGCGTCAAGAGCTACAGACAAATAATCTTCGAGAGCCTTACGTTCGGGAGCCGACAGAGAGTATAGTCTACCCCGGGGGGGGGTGGTTCCCGGAAGGAGATCAATACTACAATCATACGACCGGTGTGGAGGAAGAGAGGTGGCCCTGGACCGACTGAACACTGTGCGCAGATCGTGATATTCCTCCGGCACCCCTGTCAAATCACCAGGCTCCTCCTGTGAAGAAGAGACAGAGGAAACAGGAGGGATAGCAGACATTAAACATTTCACATGACAAGAGACGTTCCAGGAGAGGATAGAATTACTAGACCAATTAATGGAAGGATTATGACAAACTAGCCAGGGATGGCCCAAAACAACAGGTGTAAAAGGTGAACGAAAAATTAAAAAAGAAATGGTTTCACTATGATTACCAGAAACAGTGAGGGTTAAAGGTAGCGTCTCACGCTGAATCCTGGGGAGAGGACTACCATCCAGGGCGAACAAGGCCGTGGGCTCCTTTAACTGTCTGAGAGGAATGTCATGTTCCCGAGCCCAGGTCTCGTCCATAAAACAGCCCTCCGCCCCAGAGTCTATTAAGGCACTGCAGGAAGCTGACGAACCGGTCCAGCGTAGATGGACCGACAAGGTAGTGCAGGATCTTGAAGGAGAGACCGGAGTAGTAGCGCTCACCAGTAGCCCTCCGCTTACTGACGAGCTCTGGCCTTTTACTGGACATGAAGTGACAAAATGACCAGCGGAACCGCAATAGAGACAGAGGCGGTTGGTGATTCTCCGTTCCCTCTCCTTAGTCGAGATGCGGATACCTCCCAGCTGCATGGGCTCAGCACCCGAGCCGGCAGAGGAAGATGGTAGTGATGCGGAGAGGGAGGCGACGGAGAGCGCGAGCTCCTTTCCACGAGCTCGGTGACGAAGATCAACCCGTCGCTCAATGCGAATAGCGAGTTCAATCAAGGAATCCACGCTGGAAGGAACCTCCCGGGAGAGAATCTCATCCTTTACCTCTGCGCGGAAACCCTCCAGAAGACGAGCGAGCAAGGCCGGCTCGTTCCAGCCACTGGAGACAGCAAGAGTGCGAAACTCAATAGAGTAGTCTGTTATGGATCGATTGCCTTGACATAGGGAAGACAGGGCCCTGGAAGCCTCCTCCCCAAAAACAGATCGATCAAAAACCCGTATCATCTCCTCCTTAAAGTCCTGATACTGGTTAGTACACTCAGCCCTTGCCTCCCAGATTGCCGTGCCCCACTCACGAGCCCGTCCAATAAGGAGAGATATGACGTAGGCGACACGAGCAGTGCTCCTGGAGTAAGTGTTGGGCTGGAGAGAAAACACAATATCACACTGGGTGAGGAACGAGCGGCATTCAGTGGGCTCCCCAGAGTAACACGGCGGGTTATTGATTCTGGGGTCCGGAGATTCGAAAGCCCTGGAAGTGGCCGGTGGATCGAGGCGGAGATGGTGAACCTGTTCTGTGAGGTTGGAGACTTGGGTGGCCAGGGTCTCAACGGCATGTCGAGCAGCAGACACTTCCTGCTCGTGTCTGCCTAGCATCGCTCCCTGGATCCCGACGGCTGAGTGGAGAGGATCCGAAGTCGCTGGGTCCATTCTTGGTCGGATTCTTCTGTTATGGGGAGTGAATGAGGACCCAAAAGCGAACTAACTTAAACAGAGCTTCTTTAATAACCAAACATAGGTAGGCTCAGATAGACCGGCAGATTCCGACAGGACAGGACAAGGTTACAGCAAACATGACGATAGTCTGGCTCAGGCATGAAACACAACAAACAAGAATCCGACAAGGACAGGAACAGAAACAGAGAGAGATATAGGGACCTAATCAGAGGGAAAAAGGGAACAGGTGGGAAACGGGGTGAATGGGTAGTTAGAGGAGACAAGGAACAGCTGGGGGAAAGCGGGGGAGAAAAGGTAACCTAACAACGACCAGCAGAGGGAGACAGGGTGAAGGGAAAGGACAGAGACAAGACACAACATGACAGTACATGACATATAGCCTATGAGCGTGAAGTGTCCCATTTAACACACGTGACAACTCTAATGACCATCATTATTTAACATTTCACAATATATGCTCCAGCTCTACAATAACACAGTGTAATCAAACGTAGAAAACCAATCATAAAACAAAACAAAGCAAATAGGAACATAACTTTGCTTCTCAATGAGTCAATCATCACAGAACTGTCTTTGATGCTGCAGAAGACAACCTGCAGTCTCAACTCAAAATTCCTAATGGTCTGTGAGGCGGAGCTTGGAAGGCTAAATTAGCAACACTCCCCAGAGTCCCGCAAACACATAGGCTACCTTCATTTGTATAGTACACGGCATACAATTCAACTTGTATTTTTTCCTTGTCTCATCATCTTCATCTACCTTGTTCTAGCAAGAATCGCTCTACCTCCAGGTTGTCCTTGAAAATGATTTACTTTCCCTTCCAAGTAGAGAGCAGGGTCGCTGGGAATGCCAGTGTCTGCCTGAAGTTCTTCTTGTGTCGTTGTTTTTCGCCGTTGCAAACTTCTTCCTCTTCATTGCCAGTTCGTTGGACAAGTCCAGGATAAAAGACGGCTGGCGGTCTTCCCGCTGAACGCCACCCTTTTCTAAGTACCGGGCTGTAGAGCTTAAGAAGCAGATGAGAACATTCTCGGGGGCCCATTCCCGTCAGGCCTGGTTAAACTGCGATGGGTTCGTTCAATTTCGAATTTGTGCCTGTCATCAAATCCAAATCCTTTTGCGATGATTTTCAGCACACACAAGATTAGTCCAATGCCAAGCCTCACTCCCTTCTTTCAGATGAACCAATCCCACCGTATCTTTCCCACTTCTGTTCTCAAGTTCTTCGACACGATTCCACAATATGTCCAGCTTTTTTTCATTATTCACATGACCCTTCTTCAGACTGGAGACGGCATCTTCCAATGTCGAAATTCGTCCCTTTGCCCCATCCATCCTGTCTTGTGTCGCATCAACTTTTTCCTTTAGCTCGGTAGTTGTTGTTATTATCGTGGAGACATCGGATGCAACATCCAACAAAATCGTGTTAATCTTTCCCATTTGCTCAAATAGATTCTTCAGATTTAGCGATTTCTCTGGGTTAACGTGTTTGTTTGCTAGTCGATGTGGCCTTCTGTGAATACCGCGTGTTAGGATGGAAGACGTTTTTAGCGTCAACCAACATTCCGATAACGCCACTTTAGAGGGATGTTTCAAAATGTAAATTATTGCTATATTAAACTGTACTTCAAATTAATATATTAAGACAAAAATGAAAGTGTATGCTGTTAAATTTCAGTATTTACATGCGGATATTAGGAGTGCTTTAAAGTGCTGCCATCTTTTTCGGTGGTCCCACATGACTCCTGATTTAATCCATTTTAGAATAAGGCTGTAACGTAACAAAATGTGGAAAAAGTCAACGGGTCTGAATACTTTCCGAATGCACTGTATCTTCCTTTATTTGCAATCAGTGAAAGCCTTACCATGTTTCTCTCTCAATGCCACAAGTAAAGTTTAGTCTAGAGCTGTAGGTTGGTTATCTTTGAATGCAGCAGGTTATCCTCTAAGGACATATACATAAGGGTTACATACCAAATTTCACAGCCCAATCGGTTCTATCGGTTCAGTTCTTATAGCCCTAAGGGTTACATACCAAATTTCACAGCCAAATCGGTTCTATCGGTTCAGTTCTTATAGCCCTGGTGTGATATGGTGCCATCTAGTGGTGTACCGAGGCCGACTTTGAATGCAGCAGCCAGTCATTCTCAAATTCATTAGAGGCCAATTAATGTATTCTATATACTATATCAGGAGTCAATTTGACTTATGGTTCATGAGAAGAAGTTTAAGTATTTTTAGCCTTAGCATATGTGCTAACCTGCATCTGTATGTACGGTGCGAACATATTTGAATGCAGCAACTATTGTTTCTAAAACCATTAAATACTGATGTAATGAGTCTAAATATACAATCTGGAGTGAATCTGACATAGTGAGAAGATGATTGCAAAGGATTTTGAGCATTAGCTTTACATATGCAAAGAAGCAATTGTTAATAGTTTCCTTGTTTTCTGAGATATCAATACCAAGTTCAGTAGGGTTCATCTCAGGGACGTCCATGATAGCGATGACAAGTTTCATGTTGATAGGCCACTATGGAGTGGATTTACAGTGGTTTAAATTGACACATAAAATCTGATTGTTGATTTGTCAACTCTTTAACTCAATCTTTTGATCAATCCATTAGCTTTTCTCAAACTAAGTTAAGATGTCTTCCATGGGCCTGCATTCCAAATTGTGACCGACCAGCTCAAATCGGTCATTTGAAATTGTGTTTTTTGCATTGGATAAAAGTTTAAAAAAAATATCCTACACTACAGTTGAGGATCAATGGGAAAGTAATTCTGCTTTGAAAGTTGATTAACTTTTGAGAAAAGGGCCTTTGAATGTTTTAGTACTACTACCAGAGAGCCCTTTTTTGTCTACACCCATTCAGCATCGTTCAAAACCTCTTAAGCTTTAGCCCCACCCATCTCTTTAAGGGTTGATCCAAGTCTTCTGTAATAACAACAGCAGTCAAACACCCAAGCTAACTTGCTAGCTACTTCCAGACACAAATGAAAGAACACCCCACTCTTACCATTTTACTCGCCCTAGCAAATCTTGTTAGGCTGTTATGTCAACCAGAGCGTTAGTGACTGTAACTGTGCTGCTGGCAACAATTGAATGACATTTTTTTGCTGATGTTTACTGACACCGGCCATATTAATGGGGTGTTGAGCATTTGTAAATTCATCAGTTATTCTGCGCTCTGGCACACTCAGACGAGACCGCTCTGAAATCCGAGTAGACGGCCAGACTTGCATAGTGAAATCTTTTGTTAAGACATGTACAGTAGTAGCTCATGACGTTACTACCCTACATACAGTTGCAGTCGGAAGTTTACCTACACATAGGTTGGAGTCATTAAAACTAGTTTGTCAACCACTCCACAAATGTCTTGTTAACAAACTATAGTTTTGGCAAGTTGGTTAGGACATCTACCTTGTGCATGACACAAGTCATTTTTCCAATAAATGTTTACACACAGATTATTTCACTTATAATTCACTGTATCACAATTCCAGTGGGTCAGAAGTTTACATACACTAAGTTGACTGTGCCTTTAAACAGCTTGGAAAATTCCTGGAAAAGTATGTCATGGCTATAGAAGCTTATGATAGGCTAATTGACATAATTGGAGTCAATTGGAGGTGTACCTGTGGATGTATTTCAAGGCCTACCTTCAAACTCAGTGCTTCTTTGGGAAAATCATGGGAAAATCAAAAGAAATCAGCCAAGACCTCACAAATTAATTGTAGACCTCCACAAGTCTGGTTCATCCTTGGGAGAAAATTCCAAACGCCTGAAGGTACCATGTTCATCTGTACAAGCAATAGCATGCAAGTATAAACACCATGGGACCACGCAGCCATCATACCTCTCAGGAAGGAGACGTGTTCTGTCTCCTAGAGATGAACATACTTTGGTGCGAAAAGTGCAAATCAATCCCAGAACAACAGCAAATGGACCTTATGAAGATGCTGGAGGAAACAGGTATAAAATTATCTATATCCACAGTAAAATTAGTCCTATTTCGACATAACCTGAAAGGATTCTCAGCATGGAAGAAGCCACTGCTCCAAAACAACCATAAAAAAGCCAGACAATGGTTTGCAACTGCACATGGGGACAAAGATCATACTTTTTGGAGAAATGTCCTCTGGTCTGATGAAACAAAAATATAACTCTTTGGCCATAATGACCATCATTATGCTTGGAGGAAAAAGGGGAAGGCTTGCAAGCCAAAGAACACCGTCCCAACCATGAAGCACGGGGTGGCAGCATCATGTTGAGGGGGTGCTTTGCTGCAGGAGGGACAGGTGCACTTCACAAAATAGATGGCATCATGAGGTAGGGAAATTATGTGGATATATTGAAGCAACATCTCAAGACAGTCAGTCAGGAAGTTAAAGCTTGGTCGCAAATGGGTCTTCCAAATGGACAATGATCCCAAACATATGTCCAAAGTTGTGGCAAAATGGCTTAAGGACAAAAAAATCAAGGTATTGGAGGGGCCATCACAAAGCCCTGACCTCAATCCTATAGAACATTTGTGGGCAGAACTGAAAAAGTGTGTAAGAGCAAGGTGGCCTACAAACCTGACTCAGTTACACCAGCTCTGTCAGGAAGAATGGGCCACAATTGCTTGTGGAAGGCTACCTGAAATGTTTGACCCAAGTTAAACAATTTAAAGGCAATGTTACCAAATACTAACTGAGTGTATGTAAACTTCTGACCCACTGGAAATGTGATGAAAGAAAGAAAAGCTGAAATAAATCATTCTCTCTACTGTTATTCTGACATTTCACATTCTTAAAATAAAGTGGTGATCCTGACTGACATAACACAGGGAATTTTTATTCTGATTAAATGTCAGGGATTGTATTTGGCTAAGGTGTATGTAAACTTCCGACTTCAACTGTATATCTGCAGGTAGCTAAGCAACCAGGTTCAATGTTAGTGAGCTAACATTAGGCTTTAACTAGCCAAGCAAATGGTTCTGCGATACGAATAATAAGAATCACACACGTAACGTTAGCTAACGAGCCAGCCAGCTAAAGTTAGCTAGCTAGCTAGCAGTACACTTGAAATTAAAATACAATTTGTCAAAATTAGAAACGTTTACTATCTGGCTAAACCAACTAGGACCGTAATGTAACATTTTTTTTTCATATTTACAGAAGGCATACAAATTTGTTATTAAGGCACATGAAAGTTCACATGTCCTTAATGGCATTTCAGCAAAAAAATAAGTTAACCTTCAAACGGCTCTCCTGTGAACTTGTGACCTGCGACATATGTCAATTTGGTGTCATTCATGATAGAAGCGTATGTGTTAATTTGCATCTACCGGTATAGTGTGGCCATCTTTGAATGAATAAATGTTATTTTCTCAAACTCTTTAAGGACTATTGTTAGTCTAAAGAGTGAATATGACTTTTCGTGCTTGAAGAAGATTTTGTAAGATTATTTTAAGAATTAGTGTTACATAGTCAAAAAAGTTAGTTGTTAAAAGTTTCCTTATTTTTTAAGACATCAATGCCAAACTTAACATCATGAGGGGCCGCAGTGGCTAATGTACCCACATCCATCCCCCACCGCACAGTGGAGATCATTTTTTTTTACGTTGTAGAGTTCATTTTTATGCAATTCTACTCATTTTGCCATGGGATGGAGAGGGAAATGTGCTGTTTTACAGCTAATTTCCTGCAATTCTACACATCCTGCCATAGGGTGGGAGAAAATATTGCAGTTTTTTAATATGGTGTCTAAGTGAGACTGACTAACAAAAGCATTACAAGCCAAGTAGACAGTTTGCCAAAAATAAGGCAAGGTAGCTAGCTAGCTAGTTTGCTAGCCTACTTGATTTAGCTGTTCGCATGTCCTTTTTTATGTTAATGTTGTCTTTAATAACTGTACAAAATAAAGTGCTCATACTGACAATTGGAAGCACATTTGTCATTGGTATTAGCTAAGAGCTGAAATGAACTGGCCAGTGTCTGATTAAATTATATGTAGCTAACAAGCTACAGTAGCTAGCTAATCAGCCACAACTAAGACTAAGAGAGGGCTGCTGCAGGTTTGCTATTTTACTAGTAAAATGTATGATACCCATATACAGTACCAGTCAAAAGTTTGGACATGCCTACTCATTCAAGTGTTTTTCTACATTGTAGAATAATAGTGAAGACATCAAAACTATGAAATAACACATATGGAATCATGTAGTAACCAAAAAAGTGTTCAACAAATCTAAATATGTTTGAGATTCTTCAAAGTAGCCACCCTTTGCCTTGGTGACAGCTTTGAACACTCTTGGCATTCTCTCAACCAGCTTCACCAACAGTTGTGAAGGAGTTCCCATATATACTGAGCACTTGTTGCCTGCTTTTCCTTCACTCTGCGGTCCAACTCATCCCAAACATCTCAATTGGGTGACTGGAGGCCAGGTCATTTGATGCAACACTCCATCACTCTCTTTCTTGGTCAAATAGCCCTTACACAGCCTGGAGGTGTGTTGGATCATTGTCCTGTTTGTAAATACAAATGATAGTCCCACTAAGCGCAAACCAGATTGGATGGTGTATTGCTGCAGAATGCTGTGGTAGCCATGCTGGTTAAGTGTGCCTTGAATTGCAGCCAAAATGTGGTCAGAGACAACACCGCCCCCTCAAGATTCGGAGCCTGCCTGGCAGGATTGGTCCTGCAAAGCCTGAGCCCTCCTATGGGAGAATGTAATATACAAGGAAATTCTCAAAGCTGCTAATGAGAACCTTGATGACCTTGTACCTAGCCGGTGGGGATTCCGGTGGGGTGCCCCCACCCAGGCAGTGGCAGTGCTGGCAACACTAGCTGCAGTAACCCATGGGGGGGTGGGTCACACTCAGACATTCAGAGAGGGGGCATATTATTGTGGCCATGGTGGCACAAAATCAAAGGTCTGACTGCACGGAGATGCTTGGGAATATGGTCAATACGGGGGACCGTGTTTGGATATTTCAGGGGAAAGGGATATATCTGACCTCCATCACCTAGGATGTGACAATGGTTAAATCTCCCCATTTCTGCCCATTTCTTGCTCTGTTTTTCAGGCCTCCTCATACAGCTGCAACTGTATATGAATTTGTAAATCAAGACCTTTCTTGAGTGTTACCATCCCATTCTGGGATGGTAACACTGTTGAGAATCTGAGTCTATGGTTGTTGTGGGGGAAAGAGCTTGAGTGTGTATGAGTGGGTATGTGTGTGTGTGTGTGTGTGTGTGTGTGTGGTGTGTGTATCCTAAAACCTTTGCAAGGAAGTAAAATATTTTAGGGGCAATATAGGATGAATCACAATAATTGTTTGCTAAAATAATAATTGCTTGCCATCATGTAATTTTGGTAATGCCGAGACTGGTGAGAGATAAAAAATAATTTGCATAATCTGCCGACATTACTACAAATAGTAATTGTTAATTATGGAAAATAAGAAAAACAGGATTTTTTAATGGTTATATACAATACAAATCGAGGTGAGGGCAATGGAAATGCATTCGGTGGTTGATCTGCTTCTGTTCTGTGGGTGGAACTGTGTGCTCTTTTCGAAGGATGGGTCCCGGTCTCTCCGGGGCCATGGGATGGTCTGCCGGGCATTGGGATGACAACCCAAATCGGGATGAGGAGCGGTTTTAGTGGGTGGAATAGTGGGGACCAATTGGAGGTTTACTTAGTTGCATTGCAAAAAAGTACAGCTACATACATATACACACCTTTTTTTTTAGAATATACGTTTATTATTCCCTGCAAACCCCACCATCCCTCCCACAATTGGAGTAAATTATTAAACAATAACCCTTAGGCTTCAGTTTATACATACTATACACATTTTACAGACAAAATCTATTTTATAGTAGTTATATTTTGTTTGTTTTTAGTCCTGGCCTTCCTCAATTTCTGATGTCCATCCAGTTTGATTTATATTTGTAACTGTGCTATTTCACAACATTTCTGAACCTATATGTCACGGATCCCCCCGGTACTGATCCTCATTCTGTTCACCAGATCCGGAGGTCTACGTCACCGTCTTTCTAGGCTTCACTGAACGCGACTCATTGTTATCAGCCCTGGACTGTCTTGTCTGATTACACACACCTGATTCCCATTTCCCCTGATTAGTATGTTATATATGTGCCCTCTGTTCCCTCTGTCTTTGTCGGTTATTGTTCCCATGTCCGTTGGTGGTGTGAGTACCTATGAGGTGGTGCAGCAGTCATGCTGCGTGTTATATATAAAACTGGCCTTTTTAGACTAGTTGAGTATCTGGAGAATCAGCATTTGTGGGTTCGATTACAGGCTCAAAATGGCCAGAAACAAAGACTTTCTTCTGAAACTTGTCAGTCTATTCTTGTTCTGAGAAATGAAGGCTATTCCATGTGAGAAATTGCCAGGAAACTGAAGATCTTGTACAATGCTGTGTACTACTCCCTTCACAGAACAGCGCAAACAGGCTCTAACCAGAATAGAAAGAAGAGTGGGAGGCCCCGGTGTACAACTGAACAAGAGGACAAGTACATTAGTGTCTAGTTTGGAAACAGACGCCTCAAGTCGTCAACTGTTAGCTTCATTAAATAGCACCCGCAAAACACCTGTCAACAGTGAAGAGGTGACTCTGGGATGCTGGCCTTCTAGGCAGAATACGTCTGTCCAGTGTCTGTTCTTTTGCCAATCTTAATCTTTTCTATTTATTGGCCAGTCTGATATATGCCTTTCCTTTGCAACTCTGCCTAGACGGCCAGCATCCTGGAGTCGCCTCTTCACTGTTTTGTGAGTACTATTTAATGAAGCTACCGAACTTTTGACTGGTACACTATGTACAATAGAAATTGAAGTTGTAAATTACAATATTTTGTCATTTCAATGTACTATAACTTGCACTTTTCTCAGGTTTGAATGATGTATTCCCCTCAAAGTTATTTCAATAAAGTTATTGATTTATTAATATTGTTTGTCTTTCCTTTTTTTATTTAACCTTTAAATAAAAGGCAAGTCGGTTAAGAACAAATTTTTATTGACAATGACGGCCTACCAAAAGGCCTCCTGTGAGGATGGGGGCTGGGACTAAAAATGTCCTATATATGACAATACACACAACCCTACATAAAGGGAGACTTAAGACAACAACATAGCATGGAAGCAACACATAACATGACAACATGGTAGCACACAACATGGCAGCAGCACAAAATATTATTGGGCACAGACAACAAGGATGTGTATGCTTTGGGGACCTTTAACAGAATGTGACTGGCAGAACGGGTGTTGTATCTGGAGAATGAGGGCTGCAGTAAATATCTCAGATAGGGGGACATTTCATGTTTTGGTGCAGATATGTGAACCTGTTATTGGACTTTTTTTTTTTGTCAGGGAAAATATAAACTTTAGACTTAAAACCTCAAATACACTACAAGTTTTAAATTTCCTGCATTACAGGAAGGTTCTTGTAACGTCTGCTTCCAACTCACTCTCAAACACAGATCCCCTGAACGCAGCTCACTCTCCAGATCCCAATCTCCTGAATTCTGATCACTTGTTCACACACCTGTCAATTACACATTGAGTTCAGTTCTTTGCATCCTGTCATTGTGAGGTATTGTTTTGATACACATTCTAGTCGGAGCTCTGTTTATTTTCGCATTAGTCCTGTGTATCGTAGTTTTTGGCCATCCTCTCTAACGATGCCTTTTTGCCTATTCCCTGCCTGTACTTTTGCCTATCATATTTCCTGTCAACCTCTTGCCTGATCTCCCGGACTACATTATTAGCCTTTCCCCTGCCTGTACTGTTACCCTTTTGGAGTCCCTGTGTATGACCTTCTGCCTGCCCCTGGACCCAGCTTCCTGCCTCCTGTGGTCCTTTTATTAATAAACACCTGCTGCGCCCTGCACCTACAACCAGGTCTCCCATCATACTCATTACAGTTCTCCTGCAACAGAGTTATAAAATTAAGATCCTACATCTGTTCTGTGTAAGAAGCTTTCTCATGTAAAAGTTGAGTAGCATAAACGGAAACTGGTATTTTGAATTGGCTTTGATTTGAATTAGACTTGATAGTCAATGAACAGGAAGATCATGTTCAGCTCATGTGGAGCACCAGCTCTAACATAAGGCAAGACAGGTGGCACTGGTATATATACTCCTCCGGACACTCAAAAATATACACCCTCTTGAATATTTGGAATATCATTCAAACAGGTTTATACAGATTCAATATCTGTTCTTAACACCCAGGTGGATAAGCTTGTCAAGAGTTTACTCGAATAATGTGTTCAAAGTAGACATGCAGTAATGCAACAGATGTCGTATCTTAATTTGAGGCAGTTTGGTAAAGCAGGGAAATAATTCTGCAGCAACAGGAAATGTTAATTATGTGGATTATAATCAATGGACATTTCTTAGGGGTGATTCAAGTCTGAAATTCCAAAGTAGAAATTACCATCTTCAGAAGGCTTAAATACACTACATGTTTTAAATTGCCTGTATTGTAGGAAAGTTATCCTGCAACAGAGTGATCAAATTAAGATCCTACATCTTTACATAATTTTTGCCCGCTTTGAGGACAATACAGTGCCACTGACACGGCCTGCAACGAAAACATGCGGTCTCTCCTTCACTGCAGCCGAGGTGAGTAAGACATTTAAACGTGTTAACCCTCGCAAGGCTGCAGGCCCAGATGGCATCCCCAGCCGCGCCCTCAGAGCATGCGCAGACCAGCTGGCCGGTGTGTTTACGGACATATTCAATCAATCCCTATACCAGTCTGCTGTTCCCACATGCTTCAAGAGGGCCACCATTGTTCCTGTTCCCAAGAAAGCTAAGGTAACTGAGCTAAATGACTACCGCCCCGTAGCACTCACATCCGTCATCATGAAGTGCTTTGAGAGACTAGTCAAGGACCATATCACCTCCACCCTACCTGACACCCTAGACCCACTCCAATTTGCTTACCGCCCAAATAGGTCCACAGACGATGCAATCTCAACCACACTGCACACTGCCCTAACCCATCTGGACAAGAGGAATACCTATGTGAGAATGCTGTTCATCGACTACAGCTCGGCATTCAACACCATAGTACCCTCCAAGCTCGTCATCAAGCTCGAGACCCTGGGTCTCGACCCCGCCCTGTGCAACTGGGTACTGGACTTCCTGACGGGCCGCCCCCAGGTGGTGAGGGTAGGCAACAACATCTCCTCCCCGCTGATCCTCAACACTGGGGCCCCACAAGGTTGCGTTCTGAGCCCTCTCCTGTACTCCCTGTTCACCCACGACTGCGTGGCCACGCACGCCTCCAACTCAATCATCAAGTTTGCGGACGACACAACAGTGGTAGGCTTGATTACCAACAACGATGAGACGGCCTACAGGGAGGAGGTGAGGGCCCTCGGAGTGTGGTGTCAGGAAAACAACCTCACACTCAACGTCAACAAAACTAAGGAGATGATTGTGGACTTCAGGAAACAGCAGAGGGAACACCCCCCTATCCACATCGATGGAACAGTAGTGGAGAGGGTAGCAAGTTTTAAGTTCCTCGGCATACACATCACAGACAAACTGAATTGGTCCACTCACACAGACAGCATCGTGAAGAAGGCGCAGCAGCGCCTCTTCAACCTCAGGAGGCTGAAGAAATTCGGCTTGTCACCAAAAGCACTCACAAACTTCTACAGATGCACAATCGAGAGCATCCTGGCGGGCTGTATCACCGCCTGGTATGGCAACTGCACCGCCCTCAACCGTAAGGCTCTCCAGAGGGTAGTGAGGTCTGCACAACGCATCACCGGGGGCAAACTACCTGCCCTCCAGGACACCTACACCACCCGATGTCACAGGAAGGCCATAAAGATCATCAAGGACATCAACCACCCGAGCCACTGCCTGTTCACCCCGCTATCATCCAGAAGGCGAGGTCAGTACAGGTGCATCAAAGCTGGGACCGAGAGACTGAAAAACAGCTTCTATCTCAAGGCCATCAGACTGTTAAACAGCCACCACTAACACTGAGTGGCTGCTGCCAACACACTGACACTGACTCAACTCCAGCCACTTTAATAATGGGAATTGATGGGAAATGATGTAAATATATCACTAGCCACTTTAAACAATGCTACCTTATATAAATGTTACTTACCCTACATTATTCATCTCATACGCATACGTATATACTGTACTCTATATCATCGACGGTATCCTTATGTAATACTTGTATCACTAGCCACTTTATACCATACTATGCCACTTTGTTTACATACTCATCTCATTTGTACATACTGTACCCGATACCATCTACTGTATCTTGCCTATGCTGCTCTGTACCATCACTCATTCATATATCCTTATGTACATATTCTTTATCCCCTTACACTGTGTACAAGACAGTAGTTTGGAATTGTTAGTTAGATTACTTGTTATTACTGCATTGTCGGAACTAGAAGCACAAGCATTTCGCTACACTCGCATTAACATCTGCTAACCATGTGTATGTGACAAATAAAATTTGATTTGATTTGATTTGATTTGATTTGATCTTTAATGGCATGGTTACATTTACACATGATTGTGTTCAAGTGCTTTTGAATTTGGAACAAGTCTTCAAATTATAAGATTTTAGCTAGCTTGATAACATTGCTAATAATAAAGTTAGCTAGCATGCTTAACATGTACGATATGGTCAGACTAGCTACATTATCCATATTGATAAGGTAATTGTCAAACAACATAGTTGTCATCTTTTCATTGACAAGGTAAAAGGTCAGCGGTGAGATGTCACAACTCGGAAACTCAGGTAGCAACATTTTCTCAGAGTTTCCCACTTCTAATTCCAACTTGGAGGGTCATTCAATAAAAAATTCCCACTGGGAACTAGGAGCTACTGATAGCATGTGAACACAGCAACACTCATTACTCCTACTCACGAAATGAAATTTATCCATCTAACTACAGCCATCAAATCTGATACGGCCTCCTATTGGCTTTCTGAATTCCCAGGCCTACAACCTGTTATCTGTCCTCATTGGATGTCAACATTATGTCATAGTCCCTCATTGGTTGCCTTAATTTACAAAGGATCACAACGTACAAAGGTTTTCCTTATCTATTAACATGTAATAGCAGAACACTTAAATTTGAATTCTACGGTACCTTTCACTGTAGAGGTTGTCCCACAACAAAGGTTGGCTAATTCTGCGACATGAAAGCACACTGGTTCACATGAGGGCCAGGAGACCCTCAAACAAACACATACACATCCACATAAGCAGACACACACACAGACACACTCACACTCATCCATATGTTAACCCGGCTAATACTGATTGATGTGGATGATTGTAAGAAGTTCTAGAGAGGATCAGACTTACACATTCAGATCAGTCAATGGGATTTAAAGCTCTCCCTCCCTTCACCCTTCTCTCCTCCTCCGCTCCACTCCTCCCTCCCTCCCAACTCTAATCGCTGTGTTGTGGTGTAAGATCAAGCTTGGTGGTGGTGGTTTCTACTCTGTCACAGGAAACTCTCGCTTTCCCTCTCCTGCTCCCTCTCCATCGCTCTCTTCCTTCACTGTATATAAGTGTGGTGGGTGGATTGTGTGTCAGACAGAGTAAAGGAATGCCAGAGTGTCGGACAGATGGAGAGGGGCACAATCCCTGTGCCTCCCCCTGGATTGGCTGATGGTGATGGTCGCCATACTGAATCTACAGGTGAGAGATCTTTCTGATTTGTCATATTCTGACATAGCCCTAACACACACACACACACACACACACAAAAAAAAACATGTAATCTAAAAGGAACAACAAATAGCTTAGCAACTTTTTCAATGTTTTTAAACTCTAAGCTTTTACTAAACAGCTTTCCAGCTTGGGTCAAAAGTTGTTGTAGTGGCACAACAGCAGCTTGACGTTTAGATAACGCAGGTGTTTTTTTTAAACCACTCTGCAGTGGCAGGAAGAGGTGGCCTTAAGGATGCCATTGTAGCATGGGAAAAGTTCTGTTTTCGGACCAGTCCAGGGGGTGTGTCTGACCTGGAAGGTTCACTCATACACTACGACACACTACAAGTCTGTCACGGTGCCTTAGACGGCTATCGTTCCTACAACATCTTTTAATGTCTGGCGTCTTTGTTCATGTTCATACTTAATGCAAGAAAAGGGATATTTCAAAGTTCAAACAGGGAGGTAAGAGGTGAGAGCGAGGTTGGCGAGACAAGCATTTTTAACAGTGGAATTCAATTGCCATTTCATTTCAGGGTTGCAGATATTTTCATCTTCTCTTTACACATTAAAAACGAAACAGTAACAATGCAACCTATGGGGTTGAAAATAAGAGTATTAACAATGGTCTCTGAGGAGAGCGTTAGGTAACTAAATACCTGAGGGGATTTTGGCTCGTGGATAAAGCGCTTCTCTGGGATAATAGTGACGAGGGATGAGTTTTATGCCCCCACACAAGCAGAGAGATGGGCCAGACACTCTGCAGGACTGACAGATTGTGTTGACAATGTTTTGGCTGCTTCCTGTAGGGAACAGTTCACCGAGGGGGTAAAGGTACTGGCACAACCTGAGGTGTTGCGTTAATCTCTGTATCTGTCTGCCACTCTCTCTCATCATGTGCTCTGTCTTACAAATACATTTAGCTATCTCTCACTCTTGCGCTCTCTCTCTCTCTTTTGCTCTCTGTCTCTGTCCTCCGCACCCTCTTTATCTTTCTCTCTATTTGTCTTCGTTCTTGCTATCAATTTCTGTCTGTCTGTTACAATTTAATTTTCTGTTTCCTTTCTCTGTCCTTGGGAAAACAAAATTGCTGTGGTGAGCGCATCAAATCACCAAAAGTACTGTCTTCATGGTTTCTCTTAGGTCACCCAGCTATTTTAGCCATCCAGCAGGGAATAATCCACCTCAAACCAAAAAGAAGACAGCATATTAGCTCAGCATTTCTCAACCCCCCCCTCTCAGTACCCCTGGTTATGCCGGGTGCTGCTCCAACCTATTTCAAAACTCGCAGTTTTAAATGAAGTGAAATTGGATAAACATCTCCAGTCACGTTATCTCCTACAAATCACTTTAAGTCTACATTTCAGTTTACAGTGAGAGTTCGTGATCCAATAGACGTTCCAACACTCGTGCTTCCGTATATAAACATTTAGTAAGATATACAGAGAGGATTAAACAACGACTGCGAATCGTAGATGATATAGCAAAGATATGAAATCAGCTTGTTCCAGCTTGCTGTCAGCTTTTTTTTTGTATGCAGAAAATGAAGCTCTTTCAGTCTCACACAAAGGCAAAGAGTTTGATAGAAAGCCAGCTTAGTGCATAACTGGACAAATGGTATCTGGGGGAAACGGAGTCAATATTATTTGGTTCTAAGATTAGGCTAGGTAGATGTGCCATGGGAACCATATGTTTGATGTACTTGATGCCATTCCACCATTAGATTAAGAGTTGTACTGGGCAGACTGTCACGTCCTGACCATAGAAAGCCTTTATTTTCTATGGTGGAGTAGGTCAGGGCGTGACTGGGGGGTGTTCTAGTTTATTATTTCTATGTGTGGTCTAGTTTTTGTATTTCTATGTTGGCCTGGTATGGTTCTCAATCAGAGGCAGCTGTCTATCATTGTCTTTGATTGGGGATCACATTTAGGTAGCCTTTTCCCACCTGTTGTTTGTGGGATCTTGTTTTTGTATTGTTGCTTTTGAGCCCTACAAGGCTGTACGTTCGTTCGTTTCTCTTTATTGTTTTTGTTGCTGGTTCACATTAAAATAAATTATGATGAATCCAAATCACGCTGCGCCTTGGTCTACCCATTTCGACGAGCGTTGCACTTACCTAGTTTTTATATACGGTAATGATAGAGCATTACAAACTCCCGGCTGCGATAAAAACTGTTTCTGCCAGTCATAGGTTCAAACACTCATGCAGGGCTTGGTTAATGATGTAAACCACCCTGCGCTAGAAAGTGACTTGCTAAGTGTGTATGTTTGCCTATTTGCATATACAGTGGGGTCTGAAAGACATGCTAACCTCCCCTGTTATTGTAATTGTGAGAGGTTAGCATGGCATGGGGGTATGGTCTTTGACCCTCTGTAACTTTCTCACTCATACTTAACCATGATTCATTCCGGATTATCCATAAGCATGGTACTGTAGCATCCACATTAATGTAGAAGTGTTTAGAAACATTCTATTCTTGTAATAAAAGTGACTCCAAAATGACACAATACGTTAATTACCATGAATTTCTATTGGGCACAAAATTATCTGAAACACAACCAAAACAAACTGTAAATGCATCCAACAAGTCCCAAGCTTTATGTAGTCATTACACACTAGGAATATGGGAGCATATGCTACACTTCTGACTACTTCATTTATAAGAATCAATCATTTGGACCCATACCTTTTGAGAGAAAAACAAATATTACTTCTTAAACCAAATCTCTTTCTTTGAGCATTTGTATAAATCTAAAATAATATAATTCCCCCCATTTGTTTGACAACACAATATACAGTAGCTCAGTATTTCAATTATTTATTTTATACAGTCATTATTGCTCATCTTTTTTAAGGGAGTCAATCATTTCAGACCCCCCCTATATATGTAAATATTTTGACATTGTTGCCCATGTCACTTGTTTTTGCCCTGCTGCCCTTGCCAACAATGGGGACCACAATGGAAACAAGTATTTTGACTGTACTGTGTTTAGATCCTCAACAGTATTTCGTATATGTATCTTTTGCTGTGTGTAACATGTTTATGTATTTTAAATTGTAAAAAAAATCTAATGTAATTGGCTAGAAGACATACGTATTAGTTTTAGAAGTTGTTTATGTTGGTCAGAAGGATTCTATGTAAACCACAGTCATCAACAAACTCTTATCTTAATTGCTACCAGATAGGGATGTGGGTTCTGGGAAGTGAAGTTAAATCGTTCAATTTGAAAGTCCGCCAAACTTATATGCTCTTTCCGATACACAAAATCTGTGGTTGCTTCTTCTTGGAAAGTGTTAGTCAATTTTTATGATCATTAAAACAGATAATGAACAGTACATTTAAACAACTAATATTTATTATACCCATTCATTTTATAGTCTAAATCAAACTGTTCTCTAAACAGTAAAGTTAACCCATGGGGCTTGCTGAAAAGGAATAGACTGATTTCACAGGATGTGGTTTATCTCTCCCCCTCTTGGTTATACACTAGACACCAGAGCCTCAGCTTTTAGCCAGGCATTTTCCTCTCAATAACATAAACACCAAGGGACTCCTCTGCTGTCTTTCATCCCCCTATTCCCCGCCATGCGTCACGCTGACTCTGGAACTTATAATGTTGAGATACATTGTTAGTTCAATACGTTTGGTGTCTGTCTGAAGGAGTCTGTATGTCTGGAAGCATGTTCACAGGAGGCTGCTGAGGGGAGGATGCATCGTAATAATGGCTGGAATGGAGCAAATGGAATGGCATCAAATGCATGGAAACCATGTGTTTGATGTATTTGAGGTCATTCCACAAATTCCGCTCCAGCCATTACCACAAACCCGTCCTCCGCAATTAAGGTGCCACCAACCTCCTGTGATGTACACCGCCCCCCCCCCCCAACACACACACCACCAATCCCTGAGCAGACTGAATCAGTAGTCTACATTGATCCCCATCCCCCTGCAAGATTTCAAACATCATTCAGAGAAAGTGGTTTCCCTCATCAGCTGAAACAGAAAGCCCTTTTTAAGTGCCAGACATTATATACTGCTGAATTTCAACTTTAGCAAAGCCTGTCTTTGAAATTTGAAAGCAGCTCTTTCTCACCAAATGTGTACGGCAAAATATATGAGGAAAGTGAAACTACATGGAAGTAATGGCAAAGAAAAACCTAAGAAAAGTGTAAAAAAGACACCATACTTTAATTTAAATGTCAATGTCAATGTCATTAAATTTAAATGATTTAAATGTCAATGTAAATTAGGTGTACCCATACAAGGATCCGACCATCACCCAATCAACCCCTAGTGTAGTGGTCTGGGTGTAGCTGGTGCAGAGGAGTCAGGCACAGGACAGCAGAAATGAGTAACACAAGTAACTTTACTCAAATATTCCAATAATATGTCGTAATACCGAGCCCACAATAAGGGACCGAACATACATAAAACAATCACGCACAAAAACCATGGGGAAAACAGAGGGTTAAATAATGAACATGTAATTGGGGAATTGAAACCAGGTGTGTAAAACAAATGAAAAGTGGATCGGAGAAGGCTAGAAGGCTGGTGACGTCGACCGCCGAACGCCGCTCGAACAAGGAGAGGGACCGACTTCGGCAGAAGTCGTGACACCTAGCCCAGGGATCAACAACTAGATTCAGCCACGGACTGATTTCTTCTTGAGCGGATGTTTGGGGGGCCGGAACATAATTACAAATAATTTGTAGACCACAAATTTACCACAAGAAGCCCAAACAGATATAATATGACTAAAACATAACAATTTCAAACCTTGCTTACATTTGTATGATCACGTGTCTCTCTCACGTGAGGAAGTCCATTTGAGTTATTCAGCAGACACTCTTATCCAGAGAACTTACAGGAGCAATTAGGGTTAAGTGCCTTGCTCAAGGATACAGACAGATTTTTCCCCTAGTAGGCCCGGGGATTCAAACAAACTTTTCATCAGTTACTGGCCCAGCGCTCTTAACCGCTAGGCTACCTGCTATTTCACAAATTAAAATCACTTGGAGCTGATTTCCTTGTGTTTTTACAGTTTTTTTATGTCCCACAATGAAAATTCAACAGAGAACTTTGGGGGGCCAAATAAAACCACCCGCGGGCCGAAGGCCGCCAGTTGGGGTACCATTATTGGTATAATCTGCAAGCCTTTTCCTCCTTAATAAAATGCCAAATATTAAGCTTGACTCAGACATGACAAGGTTGCTTATAACTATTTCATACTTTGCAAAGAAATGTATTCTTATGTGTTGGAAACAACAAAAACCCACCCACTTTGCAATCGTGGTTAAAACAAGTTGCAGAATTCTTTAGCATTAGAAAAATATACAATGAATTTACAAAATCATGGTCCCACATTCCTGAAAGTACTGTCCTTTATTTGAAAAAGTTTTCAAAAGATGTTTGGGCATCCTGAGACACAGCAACTATCATTGCTTCGTAGGAAGAGAGGGAAAGGGAAAAAAGATATGCTGCTATTTGTCTCCAAATGATAATGCTAACTGTACATTAACTGCTGATAATTGCACCTGCTGCTATTTGTCTCCAAATGATAATGCTAACTGTACATTAACTGCTGATAATTGCACCTGCTGCTATTTGTCTCCAAATGATAATGCTAACTGTACATTAACTGCTGATAATTGCACCTGCTGCTATTTGTCTCCAAATGATAATGCTAACTGTACATTAACTGCTAATAATTGCACCTGCTGCTATTTGGTATTGGATTATGTTTTATTTATATATAATGCATGTGATAGTTTTTTATTAATTGTTCTAAAAAAATAATGGGGACTAGGTTGCTCTTCGGATATTCGGGTGAATTCTTTTCCAACCCAAGACCAAGGTAAGAGGGTTGACAAAGGGGGGGGGGGGGGGATTCAGCAGGTGACATTAGTACTAACTGTGGCTTGGGCGTTGACTTATCCATCTATAGGCGGGAGGTTAGAAATTGTACACCGTAACACATTGTTTTACATGACTTATGAAGCATGATATGAAGTTATCATGTAATGTTACAATTAATTCCATTAACTCTCTATTTTTCCTTTTTAACATACTGTATGTGTTACTGGTACTTTATTGTGGGCTTGAGGCTGACTCAAATAGGTAAATCAGCAGGTACAATGTTGGGAGCAGTTATTGTTAAACACCAGTAGAAAACTCAAAGTAGTTATCTGATGACAATGAGCGATGAAGCTTTAGGAAGAGGCGTTTGGTGGCTGGGCAGGAATGATTATGGCTATGTGGGCATCCCTCTGGCCAGGGAACACATAGATGTGGTGAGGACATGAGCAGTCTGCCCAGCCCATGGTTTAGTCAGATCCCTGTATGTCAACTGACATCCTGCCTATGACCTTGGACCCGTAGGCCTTGGCAACATGCAAGCCTACATTCTGATTTATTTATGGTGACTACACTAGGAATTCTGTATTTACAGTTTGCGTATTAAACATGTCTATTGCGAATAAATGAAATAAAAACAGAAACTCTCACTTAATCACTCATATTGCTTACTGACCTAACAAATCAAATCAAATTGTATTAATCACATGCGCCGAATACTACAGGTGTAAACCTTACAGTGAAATGCTTACTTACGAGCCCCTAACCAACAATGCAGTTAAAAAAGATACGGATAAGAATAAGAAATAAAAGTAACATGTAATTAAAGAGCAGGAGTAAAATAACAATAGTGAGACTATATATATAGGGGGGGTACCGGTACAGACTCAACGTGCGGGGGCACCGGGTTAGTTGAGGTAATATGTACATGTAGGTAGAGTTATTAGATGATAACAACAGAGAGTGGCAGTGGTGTAAAAGAGGGGGAGGGAGGGGTGGGGGCCAATGCAAATAGTATGGGTAGCCATTTAATTACATGTTCAGGAGTCTTATGGCTTGGGGGTGGAAGCTGTTTAGAAGCCTCTTGGACCAAGACTTGGTGCTCCGGTACCGCTTGCCGTACGGTAGCAGAGAGAACAGTCTATGACTAGGGTGGCTGGAGTCCTTGACAATTTTTAGGGCCTTCCTCTGACACAGCCTGGTATAGAGGTCTTGGATGGCAGGAAGCTTGGCCCCAGTGATGTACTGGGCAGTTCGCACTACCCTCTGTAGTGCCTTGCGATCGAAGGCCAAGCAGTTGCCGTTCCAGGCAGTGATGCAACCAGTGCTCTCGACGGTGCAGCTGTATAACCTTTTGAGGATCTGAGGACCCAAATCTCCTGAGGGGGAATAGGTTTTGTCGTGCCCTCTTCACGACTGTCTTGGTGTGCTTGGACCATGTTAGTTTGTTGGTGATGTGGACACCAAGGAACTTGAAGCTCTCAACCTACTCAACTGCAGCCCCATCAATGAGAATTGGGGCATGATCGGTCCTCTTTTTCTTGTAGTCCACAATCATCTCCTTTGTCTTGATCATGTTGAGGGAGAGGTTGTTGTCCTGCCACCACACAGCCAGGTCTCTGACCTCCTCCCTATAGGCTGTCTCGTCGTTGTTGGTGATCAGGCCTACCACTGTTATGTCATCGGCAAACTTAATGATGGAGTTGGAGTGTACAGGGGGTACAGGAGGGGACTGAGCACGCACCCCTGAGGGGCCCCTCAGGATCAGCATAGCAGATGTGTTGTTACCTACCCTTACCACCTTGGGGCAGCCCGTCAGGAAGTCCAGGATCCAGTTGCAGAGGGAGGTGTTTAGTCCCAAGGTCCTTAGCTTATTGATGCGCTTTGATGGCACTATGGTGTTGAACGCTGAGCTGTAGTCAATGAATAGCATTCTCACATAGGTGTTCCTTTTGTCCAGGTGGGAAATGGCAGTGTGGAATGCAGTAGAGATTGCATCAGCTGTGGATCTGTTGGGGCATGCAAATTGGAGTGAGTCTAGGGTTGTTGGGATAATGTACAGTGCCTTGCGAAAGTATTCGGCCCCCTTGAACTTTGCGACCTTTTGCCACATTTCAGGCTTCAAACATAAAGATATAAAACTGTATTTTTATGTGAAGAATCAACAACAAGTGGGACACAATCATGAAGTGGAACGACATTTATTGGATATTTCAAACTTTTTTAACAAATCAAAAACAAAATTGGGCGTGCAAAATTATTCAGCCCCCTTAAGTTAATACTTTGTAGCGCCACCTTTTGCTGTGATTACAGCTGCAAGTCGCTTGGGGTATGTCTCTATCAGTTTTGCACATCGAGAGACTGAATTTTTTTCCCATTCCTCCTTGCAAAACAGCTCGAGCTCAGTGAGGTTGGATGGAGAGCATTTGTGAACAGCAGTTTTCAGTTCTTTCCACAGATTCTCGATTGGATTCAGGTCTGGACTTTGACTTGGCCATTCTAACACCTGGATATGTTTATTTTTAAACCATTCCATTGTAGATTTTGCTTTATGTTTTGGATTATTGTCTTGTTGGAAGACAAATCTCCGTCCCAGTCTCAGGTCTTTTGCAGACTCCATCAGGTTATCTTCCAGAATGGTCCTGTATTTGGCTCCATCCATCTTCCCATCAATTTTAACCATCTTCCCTGTCCCTGCTGAAGAAAAGCAGGCCCAAACCATGATGCTGCCACCACCATGTTTGACAGTGGGGATGGTGTGTTCAGCTGTGTTGCTTTTACGCCAAACATAACGTTTTGCATTGTTGCCAAAAAGTTCAATTTTGGTTTCATCTGACCAGAGCACCTTCTTCCACATGTTTGGTGTGTCTCCCAGGTGGCTTGTGGCAAACTTTAAACGACACGTGATATCTTTAAGAAATGGCTTTCTTCTTGCCACTCTTCCATAAAGGCCAGATTTGTGCAATATACGACTGATTGTTGTCCTATGGACAGAGTCTCCCACCTCAGCTGTAGATCTCTGCAGTTCATCCAGAGTGATCATGGGCCTCTTGGCTGCATCTCTGATCAGTCTTCTCCTTGTATGAGCTGAAAGTTTAGAGGGACGGCCAGGTCTCGGTAGATTTGCAGTGGTCTGATACTCCTTCCATTTCAATATTATCGCTTGCACAGTGCTCCTTGGGATGTTTAAAGCTTGGGAAATCTTTTTGTATCCAAATCCGGCTTTAAACTTCTTCACAACAGTATCTCGGACCTGCCTGGTGTGTTCTTTGTTCTTCATGATGCTCTCTGCGCTTTTAACGGACCTCTGAGACTATCACAGTGCAGGTGCATTTATACGGAGACTTTATTACACACAGGTGGATTGTATTTATCATCATTAGTCATTTAGGTCAACATTGGATCATTCAGAGATCCTCACTGAACTTCTGGAGAGAGTTTGCTGCACTGAAAGTAAAGGGGCTGAATAATTTTGCACGCCCAATTTTTCAGTTTTTGATTTGTTAATGATGATTAATCATGATTATGTCCCACTTGTTGTTGATTCTTTACAAAAAAATACAGTTTTATATCTTTATGTTTGAAGCCTGAAATGTGGCAAAAGGTCGCAAAGTTCAAGGGGGCCGAATACTTTCGCAAGGCACTGTAGTTGATGTTAGCCATGACCAGCCTTTCAAATCACTTCATGGCTACAGAAGTGAGTGCTACGGGTCGTTAGTCATTGATGTAGGTTACCGTAGTGTTCTTGGGCACAGGCACTATGGTGTTCTGCTTAAAACATGTTGGTATTACAGACTCGGACAGGGAGAGGTTGTAAATGTCAGTTAAGACACTTGGCAGTTTGTCAGCGCATGCTCGCAGTACATATCCTGGTAATCCATCAGGCCCTGCGGCATTATGAATGTTGACCTGTTTAAAGGTGTTACTCACATCGGCTGGTAGGCTCGTGTCACTGGGCAGCTCTCGGCTGTGCTTCCCTTTGTAGTTAGGTTTGCAAGCCCTGCCACATCCGACGAGCGTCAGACCCGGTGTTGTACGATTCGATCTTTGTCCTGAATTGACGCTTTGCTTGTTTGATGGTTCGTCAGATTTCTTATAAGCTTCCGGGTTAGAGTCCCGCTCATTGAAAGCGGCAGCTCTAGCCTTTAGCTAAATGCAGATGTTGGCTGTAATCCATGGCTTCTGGTTGGGATATGTATGTACGGTCACTGTGGGAACGATATCTTCGATACACTTATTGATGAAGCCAATGACAGATGTGGTATACTCCTCAATGCCGTCGGAGGAATCCCGGGAACATATTCCAATCTGTGCTAGAACTGTCCTGTAGTTTACCATCTGCTTCATCTGTCCACTTTTTTATCGACCAAGTCACTGGTGCTTCCTGCTTTAATTTTTGCCTGTAAGTAGGAATCAGGAGGATAGAATTATGGTCAGATTTGCCAAATGGAGGGTGGGGGAGAGCTTTGTATGCATCTCTGTGTGTGGAGTAAAGGTGGTGCAGAGTTTTTTTTCCCTCTGCTTGCACCTTTAACATGCTGATAGAAATTTGGTAAAACCTGATATAAGTTTCCCTGCGTAAGAGTTCTCTTGTTTGCTTATGGGGGAATACAGCTCATTCAATGCTGTCTTAGTGCCAGCCTCAATCTGTGGTGGTATGTAAGCAGCTATTAAAAATGCAGATGAAAACTCTCTAGGTAGATAGTGTGTCTTACCAGACGCCGCTGTTCTATCCTGTCAGTACAGCGTATAACCAGCCAGCTGTATGTTGATAATGACCCCGTGAAGCATAAGATATTACAATTTTGAATGTCCCGATGGTAGTTTAATCTCCCGCGTAGGTCATCGATTTTATTCTCCAAAGATTGCACGTTTGCAAGCAGAATGGAAGGAAGTGGGGGTTTATTTGAACGCCTACGAATTCTCAGAAGGCAGCCCACCCTCTGGCCCCTTTTTCTCTACCTCCTCTTCGCGCAAATCACGGGGATCTGGGACTGTTCCCGAGAAAGCAGTATATCATTCTTGTGGGGCTCGTCTGACTCGTTTAAGGAAAAAAAATATTCTTCCAGTCCGTGGTGCGTAATCGCAGTCCGATGTCCAGAAGTTATTTTCGGTCATAAGAGACGGTAGAGGCAACATTATGTACAAAATAAGTTAAAAAAATAAGTTACAAACAATGCAAATAAACGAACGAAAACCACGTAAAACGTCAGCCTTCTTCTCCGGCGCCATTTTGATTGAGCAGCTAACATCAAGCACAGGTGCAAACTCTTCGCCTCTGTGGAAACATCCTGCACTGTCGTAAAGGCTATATTGTAATCTGATTAACATTGTTGTACAATATTGAATATTCTTTAAGCCGATTAACATTATTGTGAAACACTACATGATCAAACGACTCATAATCTATGATCTGTGATGTCCTGTCTCTTCCTTTCGCACTCACTGCCTCTCTCTCTTTCTCTCTTCCTCACCCTCCGTCTCTGTCACTCTTCGTCAGCCCTCTATATCATTCACTCCCTCTCTCCCTCCCTTTCTCTCTCTTTTCTTCTTCTGTCTGAATCATTCACAGTTTTACTCTCTCCCTTCTTCCTTTTTCTCTCCAAGATGATTGACGATCCCTTCAGTTGAACCAAGCCCCAGGATGATCATGTTGCCCGTCAGCGGTGGCTACCATCACCACGTCGTGCCTGTGGCTTGTGCCCTCACCTGCTCCTGGCTCCTGCTACTTTTTCATGCCGTCTTTGGCCAGAAGCCCGCCAAGCTGCCCCTGGTGGGCCGCAAGCCCTTCATTGCTGCCTGGAATGCACCGCTGGACCTGTGCACTGTCAAGTACAATGTCCACACCAACCTGGAGCAACTCTTCCACATCAATGGCAGCCCGCGGGCCATCCGCACTGGCCAGAATGTCACCATTTTCTATGCCAATCGACTGGGCCTCTACCCTTTTTACACGGACCAGGGCGTCCCCATCAATGGAGGCCTCCCCCAGAACTGCAGCCTGGAGGCCCACCTCCTCAAGACGTACAAGGACATCGTCCATTTTATCCCCTCTGAGGACTTTGCTGGACTGGCAGTCATCGACTGGGAGTATTGGCGGCCTCAGTGGAACCGCAACTGGCACAAGAAGGACATCTACCGATGCAAGTCCCGGGAGATGATCGCACAGGCCTATGTCAACGTGACTCCATCACAAATCGAGGTGCTGGCACGAAAACGCTTTGAGAGGAGTGCCCAGGCATTCATGCAGAGGACAGTCCAGCTAGGGACGCACCTTCGCCCCAATGGACTCTGGGGCTTCTACCTCTACCCAGACTGCCACAACTACAACCTGCATGAGCACAACTACACAGGCTCCTGCCCCCTGCTAGAGAGCCTGCGTAACGACGAGCTGCTCTGGTTGTGGAATAGCAGCACAGCATTGTTCCCCTCAGTGGCTATCAGGAAGAGTCAAACAGATAGTGTCAGCAATCTCCATTTCTCCCAGTTCAGGGTGCTGGAGTCTCTGAGGATAGCTGGGCTTACCTCGCACGACTTTGAGCTGCCCACATTTGTGTACACACGCCTAGGGTACAGGGATGAGGCTATGGCCTTCCTCACCACGGTAAGACTGCTACACTTAGTAACCCAAAGGTCTAAAATCAAGTGACCAGTTGGTTATCAATCTGGTCCTTGAGAGCTACAGGATGTGTCGTTTTTTTTATCCAGACCATCATTAACACATCTGATTCAACAAATTAACTAATCATCAAGGCCACCAGGTGTGTTTTAGTTGGGCTAGAACAAAACATTACACTTCATGATACATCATCCAAATAGGGTTGTAATTCACTGATTAACTTTCCACACTATAAAACCTGTGTAATACTTTATATACAGGATCAGTTATGATATAATTTATTTCTTAATGATTTCTTAAAATGATCTTGCCATTCTCTGTCTCTCTCAGCAGTCAACACTACTTAGTGAACTGTCTAGTCAGTTGAGTGCAGGCAATCCTGCCTCTCTTGAGGAGACATTAGCACCATCTTGTGGCTGTACAAAGAAATTCAACATCTGGTGTAATATAGAATGTGGTGGAATATCCTGTGTGTGTGTCTGTGTGTATTGCAGACAGACTTGATCCACACCATTGGTGAGAGTGCTGCTTTGGGGGCTGCAGGTTTTGTGATCTGGGGAGACCTCAACCTCACTTCATCCAAAGTGAGTCTCATTATACATCTTTACTGTATATGATCTATTATATAATAAGACACCAGCTGGAATGTGGTTTTAACCAATCAGCATCCAGGATTAGACCCACCCTTTGTATAATGTATAATTAGTGTTACAGTTTGACTATCAAAGTGTTACACAAGCTAGAATAGGGTAGAGCTAAAGAGACTGTCGATAAGGCAATTAACAGCTCTGACAAAGGAAATCCTTAATTAAAGCTATGAAAATAAAGTGCTCCCTTTAGCATATGCTGCACATCAATTTAATTTCGTTTTGACTTATTTTCACTGTCAACACTTCCAAGGCCTGTGTACATCTGCCATTCAAAATGAGGCTTTGAGAAGAAAGGTCATGCATTCCTAAGTGTAGTACAAACATTATTCTCTTGAAATTTGAGTTGCTGTAGGTAATATTTTAAAAATCTGGACAAAACTACATACTAATGCTATGAATATAAAGAGGGAGAAAAAAGTTAGCTGACAATAGTTGACAACCCATAGAGAATAGTTATGACAGTAGGGTAGTGCTCGCTAAAGTATATGTCAATGGATTATCATGAATTGCACAATGCCCTCAGTCGTTTGACTTTCTCTTAGTTAAAGAAAAATGCTTACTCTTTCTTTCTTTCTTGCTCCCATTCCTTCTCCCCCCCCCCCTCTTTCTCTCTCACCCATCTTCAGCACAACTGCACAAAGGTAAAGTCCTTCCTCAAACACCGCCTGGGTCAGTACATCACCAATGTGACACGGGCCGCAGAGGTCTGCAGTGACTTCCTGTGCCAGAGCAACGGCCGCTGTGTCCGCAGGGACCTCCACGCCCAGTACTACCTCCACCTGAGCGGAGACAGCTACCACATTCAGCCCTCGGGGGACGGGGACTTTGCGGTCACGGGCAAGCACTCGCTGCGTGACCTCCAACTACTGGCCAAGAGATTCCACTGTCACTGCTATGAGGGACACGCCGGGGAGAAGTGTGATAGCCTGAACAAGGTGGTGGCAGAAGAGGAGGAAGAGGAGGGGGGAGAGTTGGAGGAGGGGGGAGAGGCGGAGGATGGGGAGAAGGAGCAGAGTGAAAGTGCCGCTCCACAAACTGGGAACAGCTTTAGCTTGGTGGTGTTGCTCCTTCTATTGAATGTCTCCTTTGTGTGACTGTGGTATGATAATAGCACTTTAAGTGTCTTGTGTTGTTTGGCGTAGGGGAGACAGAGCTTGAAGTCACTTCCATGGGAACTGCTATTACGTAATGCTGTGCCGTCGTCCTACAGGGTCCTGTATTATAGTGGGTAACGCTTTACTTGAAGGGTACCTGCATAATGACTACATGACACATCCATAACTCATACATACTTCATTTGTAAAGTCTGATTATATGTAACAATGGGACCAATGTAAACTCTGGGCGATTCTTTTGTCATTTTGCATTTAAGCATGCGTTGCCAGCAACAGCATTTATTTGCTGAAAGTGAGCTAACTTCCTAACTTGTCACCTCTCCGCTATCACTATTGGTACCATTGTAAGCACTGACAATGAAAAGGTGTCTGGGAGTCTTGCTCCAGTCTTCCCTAATACTGTGTCGTTTCATATAGCAATAAGCTTGACATTTGCACAACTCAAATGAGTTTATTTTTTAATGGTAAGCCTATCATTGAATGATAATTCATTTCAATAGATGATCTAATTTGGCTATTAAAGGCACAATAAAGTTGAACAATTCCTAGACACTGCGCAATTTGAAAAAGCCTTTTGTGTATTTTTTTAATCGAACATGTTAGGAACCAAATCACATTTGGGCCACAAGACCATCCACATGTGTAATAGGTGACGTATAAGAATGTTGTGCAACATCGGTGCTATGGAGGTTGACATTTGTTTCTTGCCCACACCTTTCTGCAAACATTGGTGTTCAAGCAAAGTCATATTCAGACGGAACATCTCATCGATTCACCGTTCAAAAAGAATCCCAAACCTTACTTATCCCTCTGACATTGAAGCTTGAAGTGCAGATAGAAAGTGGGTAACCAGCAATTGAAGAGACAAGGTTTTTAATCTCATCACTCTTTGCCTTTCCTCCTTAGTACTTTGTCAATACTAATTAGGACACATAGAAGCTGTTTTTTTTTGCAACATCAAATTCAGTGTCTTCTACCCAGGTTACTCTTGAAATGTGTGTTGAAAACTGTGTAAAATAATTTATGTACAATTTTCATACTAAACTGGAATGTAAAACCATTATATGTCACATATGGACAATATTTTATTTGAATGGAAAGAATAGAAATGTTTAAAATCTTGCAAGTTTTGTTCATGTTGTTGTTTACCCAATGCACGATGGCACTGTACAATGTACTCCAAATGTTCTTTCCAATGGCTAGTCTGATGTAGCTGATGTATAACTGATGTAGCAGCAATATAAGGCTAGTTTCTTTGTGGATGCTTTACTTTTTGTTGATGTGTAATGTGTATGGATAATCGGTTCATATACAGTTGAAGTCGGAAGTTTACATACACCTTAGCCAAATACATTTAAACTCAGTTTTTCACAATTCCTGACATTTAATCCCAGTAAGAATCCCCTGTTTAAGGTCAGTTAGGATCACCACTTTATTTTAAGAATGTGAAACGTCAGAATAATAGTAGAGAGAATGTGTTATTTCAGCTTTTATTTCTTTCATCACATTCCCAGTGGGTCAGAAGTTTACATACACTCAATTAGCATTTGGTAGCATTGCATTTAAATTCCTGAACTTGGGTCAAACTTTTCGGGTAGCCTTCCATAAGCTTCCCATAATAAGTTGGGGGAATTTTGGCCCATTCCTCCTGACAGAGCTGGTGTAACTGAGTCAGATTTGTAGGCCTCCGTGCTCACACACATTTTTTCAGTTCTGCCCATACATTTTCTATAGGATTGAGGTCAGGGCTTTGTGTTGGCCACTCCAATACCTTGACTTTGTTGTCCTTAAGTCATTTTGCCACAACTTTGGAAGTATGCTTGGGGTCATTGTCCATTTAAAAGACATTTGCAACCAAGCTTTTTACTATTTCTACATTGTAGAATAATAGTGAAGACATCAACACTATGAAATAACACATATGGAATCAAGTAGTAAGCAAAAAAAGTGTTAAACATAAAATATATTTTATATTTGAGATTCTTCAAAGTAGCCACCTTTTGCCTTGACGACAGCTTGCACACTCTTGGCATTCGCTCAACCAGCTTCACGAGGTAGTCACCTGGAATGCATTTTAATTAACAGGTGTGCCTTGTTAAAGCTTTATTATATCTCCTAGATATAGGACATACACTTATTCCTTATAAAATAATGTTGACTGCCTTCTTTGCCATTTATGCATGTGTTACTCAACGTGTTTTTTATGGGATTCGGTAGTAAAGGTCAAATTCAATATTTTTGTAGATATTTTGTATTTTTATTTTTATTTTTTGGGGATACCTAAAGGGGTCCTACAAAATTAAATCACATAGCTAAATGATCCATGGTATGACCATCTTAAAACAATTATATATGTCAACATATTAGAGAATGTAAGGTAGCACTTTAGCACACTTTAGCACATATGTTAAGATACTATGCTTTTATTAGGTCTACATTGAGACAGCATACTATGAGTCTGTTTACTGTGTAATTTGCTCTTTATTAAATACTCATATGTCTTTATTATGACTGACAATGAGGTTAAGGATTGGCAATTAACACATGACTTATAATGTTGGAATAAGAAAAAACACAAATAAGGCCTTATCTATGACTTATATGACATAATAAAGGCCTTATTAGCTACTTGTATACACGCTTATAAACCACACATTTGTAGCTAAAATGTGCATCTTAAAATATAGTGTTACCAAGAAATGTAAATCATTTTGAATATGTTAATTTGTCTCTTCATTTTCCTCCTAATCGAAGCAACTTAATTAAATCACAGTAAATGGATGCTTATATCAAGAACCATGGCTGACTATTTTCTAATGTATCAATGACGATTGTCAAAGATTCTTGGCCCTTTGTACAGTAGCCCTTAAATCAGCCCTTAGTAGCCCTTAAATTAGCCATTAGAAGCCATTAAATTACCGTTAAAGTGTCCCTGAAAGTGACCCCTAACACTTGGATTCTATTGCATGATTATTTGGCCACATTCTCTCTCTTACACGCACGCAATGTAACAGTGTATTAGGCTGTTAACTGCAGACAAACACTGATATCCTCCGCACACTCCAGAGGTCAGGTGCCTTGAAGGGCATCTGTGTTTTCCTGAGTACAGAAAAGAGATAGGAGACCAGATAACAGTAAAATAAATAGTTTCACAGAAATGTACCAGACCTGTTGTACTGGTTGACATAAGTGTGGTAGCTGCTTGATCATAGCACTTAACTGTTCTCTCACCCCAAAGCCTGCAATCTGATTCGGAGCCTGACGTGCCCGCAACTTTCTCCCATCCAGAGGAGAAGAAAATTATATTATTAATATGCCTATTATTTTTATCTATCAGGTCATGGAAAATGTTTGATTTGCAGAAAGTGATATAAGTGCATAGGGTATATTGTCCAATCAGGCCGGCTTTGGAACTTAGGCCTATAATAGGTTTTTGTTCTACCCACTCCCATTTCATATGTCAAGAATTCTGTCAAGACCGGAGGTTTGTCAAAAGGTTGAGCAATAGCTTCACAATAACAGGTGATATATCATCTCCTGTTATTTTCAGATACCAGAGACAAGTATACCTTGACAGCCAGATTGAAATTCTGCAAATATGAACCATTGTACGTCCTTGCTCTGCTCTGTCGCTCTCTAATCGGTCTATTAAATAGTCAATAACAGTCCTTCTTGGAACAACGGATAAAGCTCTTGAATGATAAACCATAATGTACAACAAACAGGAACATGTTTAATGAGCACTTGACACAAGATTACATCAAATGGGATAGATTAACCCAAATGTATAAAAATATGATTTCTCTACTGCGTCAGTGTGCTCCAACCGCGTATTACGCACAGGTAAGGACTAGTAGGCTGCCTTTTGGCTGTTTGGTAACATCCGTAACATTAGTCTGTCATCTGACTTTGTAACAGTTGAACATCGTCATCAACAGCTTGTGTACGGAATGTTCTAATAACTGCCACCACTGGCTCTATCACCTTTTCTCTCTGCTATGGCCATCACTGGCTAAGATGTAAAGATATCTGAAAAGACACGTAAATAAGGTACCTCACTGTAGCTATACAGAGATTGTTGGGAAGTCACATTCCTCCACTGCCAGTTGCCACATACTTGTATTTATGTATTTTTGTTCTCACAGAGGAGTCACGATGGACCAGTTCCCCCAGATGAAAAGGGGCGCTCCCCAGCTACTCCCCACCCTTGCCCTCTCCCTTCTGGCGTGTCTTAGTTTCGTCTCCCCCCTACCTACAACGGAGCCCCCACTGTTTGACGGTCATCCGTTTGTGGGTATATGGAATACCCCGACCCCTGCATGCAAGAGGCTGCAGATCCCACTGGACACTTGGTCCTTCAAAGCAGTGACCACGCCTGCTGCTGTTCCCGGTCAGTTCCTCACCCTGTTCTACGTCGACCGCCTGGGCCTGTACCCTCACGTTGACCCCAACAACCATCGCCAGTTCAATGGTGGCATCCCCCAAAAGGGCAACCTGACGGCCCACCTGATTAAGGCCTACGGTGACATCAATCATTACATCCCCTCTGACACGACCCCGGGTCTGGCCGTCATTGACTGGGAAGACTGGCGCCCCCTGTGGGACAGAAACTGGGGGTCCAAGAATATTTACCGTCAACTGTCCATCGCCTACGCTCGAGAGAAGGACCCCTCTTTGTCCCCATCACAAGCAACCACTGAGGCCAAGAAGCAGTTTCAGACTGCAGCCCGCAACTACATGGAGGGAACCATGATGCTAGGTATCAGCCAGCGGCCCAGCCAGCAATGGGGGTTCTATCTGTTCCCCGATTGCTACAACTATGGCTGGGAGAAGCCAGACTACACAGGGCAATGCTCCGACAAGACCAAGAGCCAGAACGACGAGCTTTTGTGGCTTTGGGAGTCCAGCACGGCTCTATACCCTTCAGTCTACCTGCCTGCGTCGCTGAACAACAGCGCCAACGTGGCACTTTTCGTCCGAAACCGCGTTCAGGAGGCAGTAAGGGTGGCAGCTCTGCCCAAACGCCCCTACACTGTGCCCATCTATGTGTACTCATGCCCACTCTACCGTGACCGAAATAAGTTTCTCAGTACGGTGAGGACATTAGATGTCAATTATTTAATAGTTCAATATTGAGTGCTACACAATTTCAATAGACTTTTATGTTATCTTTACCTTTGTGCTATTAAAACGTGTGCTCACTAAATGCTGATAACTCACAAGAACATTTAAGACATGCAGTGCACACACTATTACAAATGTATTTTTTACTTCAGCTGAGTTTCATGCAGGAGTTTCTGTGTGTCTGTCATTCCCAGGAGGATCTGATCAGAAGTATTGGAGAAAGTGCAGCATTGGGGGCTTCCGGGTCAGTGCTCTGGGGAGCCAGTGCCGACTATACTGACAAGGTAATCTCAAATACACCCCTCCACATTTCTTATTTTATGTCCCGTGATGAAATATAAAGTACACTTATTTAATCTGTACTATGTTTTGCTTAAATGTCATTGAATACTTCAATGTAAAAAGCTTTTTTGAGTGGTGGTGCAGTACCCTCACAGAGAAATCACATGATTTCACATGACATTTACCAGTTCTGCACATGTGAAATCATGTGAAAACATGTTTTTGGAACACTTCATATGTGATGATCTTGGCATGGCGGCAGGTAGGCTAGTGGTTAGAGCAGGGCTCCCCAACCTTGTTCCTGGAGAGCTACCCTCCTGTAGGTTTCCTCTTCAACCCCAGTTAGAACTAACCTCATTCAGTTTATCAACCAGCTAATTATTATAATCAGTTGCGCTAGATTAGGGTCGGAGGGAAAACCTACAGGATTGTAGCTCTCTAGGAACAGGGTTGAAGAGCCCTGGGTTAGAATGTTGGGCCAGCAACTGAAAGGCTGCTGGTTCAAATACCTGAGCCGACAAGGTGAAAAATCTGTTGATGTGCCCTTGAGCAAAGCGCTGACCCGGTAAACCAATGCATTTATTACAATTATTTTTTCACCTGTGAAATCATGTGAAACTATACAGTATGTTTTTGGAACACTTCACATTCGATGATATGACACATGATTTCACAGGCGATGCCCTGCAAACAAAAATGAGTCTTTATGATACACACAAGTGCTTTTAGCATAGTGTTTTCAAAGGACAATATATATTTGACTATATCATGTATGTTTATTTATACAGTAATTGTTATTCAACATGTCCTTACGTGGGATTTGAACGCCCAACCTCTTGGTTCACAGCATTCCTTCCTGCTATGCCTCCATGTATGTGGCAGTAACTGATTTCACCTGTATTCTTACACTTTGGAGTACAAAGTAAATCTTTGCTAAAAATACACGGAAGAAAAACTATTATATTTATCATCGTGATTCAGGAGTAACATTAACACTTAATAATATGCCCCACCAACATTGACAACTATACAGAAAACCCTCAAAATTGCTGAAATAAGTAAATGAAAACAATGAGGGGACAGAATAACTTATAACTAAAATAACAGCACACTTTTACTAAGTGCGGAGATGTTTCAGGATTATTTCCAGCATCATCGCAAACTGTTTTTGAGACTGGCGGACAGGGTCTGGTAATGCTCCAGTTCAGCCCTGTCAGAATAACTAACAAAAGACTTGGAAAGCATATAAAATCTTATGGAAATGTCACTACAGGTATTGTGAGTAACCTCATTTATCTTCCTTTAACTCCGCCTTCTAGTGAGTTTATACAAACTGTCATCTCCTACCATTCTGTTAGATTGGAGACTGTCAGAAAAAATGGTTGTAACGTTAATAATTTGGATGTTATTCCATGTGTCACCTCGAGGCAGATGCCCCATTGAATATGCTTTTAAATGTTAGAGCAATCACAAGTAAAACCTTTCTCACGAATGACATCATTACTAAGCGCAAAGTTGATTGCATGTTTCTCACTGAAACATGGCTGTCATCAGACTCTAGTGCCGCTCTTATTGAAGCCTCCCCTCTGGACTACAGCTTTTGATATTCTATCAGAAAAGGGAAAAAGGGTGGGTGGACAGCCTCTACTTTTAATACTGTTCTCGGCTGTAAGGAAATTTAGTTTGTCAAATTTGGGCCTTTTGAGCATCATGCTATACTGTTTAAATGTTAGCCACCAGTGCTGGCCAAAACCCTGTAAAGGCCACCAAAGCACTGAACCAACTTTCTTTACTGATTTATCTGAGCTATTGTCTATTGTCCCGGAGAACTATGATAAAATCATTGTGTTGGACGATTTTAATATTAATGTTGACAAAGAGACTGACTCAAAGGTCATTGAATTTATGAATATTTTGAGCTCTATGGACTTTATCCAACATGTTACTGGGCCCACCCATAATTGCAGCCATACTCTGGACCTGATTATTACCAAGGGGCTTTCTATTGACATATCCTCTATTGTTGATGTTGCTTTATCTGGTCACCACTGTGTATTTTATTACCTTGTTGCCAATAGCGCAGGGTAATACTGAACACATTATTAACATTATTATCTTACCTCTGACGTTGCTACAGATTTTATTGAGTGCATGAACAACACTACCTATTCTGCCTTCCTCTTGTAATGATTTAGTTGATGATTTTAATAGCACATTAAGAGTAACCATTGATACCATAGCTACAGTAAAGTTGAAAAAGTCCACATCCAAATGGATGAGTGAGGAAACTAAATAAATTAAAGAGAAATTGCAAAAAGGCAGAGTGGAAGGGGAGAAAGTCTAAGTCGCAGGTCCATTATGATATTCTGAGAGAGCATCTTGGCATATTTAACAAGGCCATTAGAAATGCCAGACTGACTCATTTTTCTTACTTGATCACTATTAATCAGAATAATTTAAAGATGCTCTTCTTGACCATTGATGGCCTGATAAATCCTACCCCCTCAATCCTAAGTGAACTTTCCTCCACATCTAAGTGTGATGGATTTGCGGCATATTTCAGAGGTAAGATAACCAACATTATGCTGGGTATCAGTCAAGCAAGATCTGAAGAGAAGTTTGATGATATGTGCCCTAGCCTAACATGTAAAGGCACTGTGGATTTATTTTCCCTGTTTTACTCAGACATGCTCAGGAAAGTGACATCACAACTTAAGCCTTCTACCTGCCTTCTCGATCATATCCCCACCACCTTCTTCAAAACAGTTTTTAATTGCAAGGTATTGTTAATCACTCCGTATTCACAGGCACTTTCCAAACCGAACTAAAAACTGTTATGATGAAACCCCTTCGGAAGAAACGTAATCTAGATTCTTCAGCTCTTAGAAATTTTCAGCCAATCCCCAACCTTCCATTCTTAAGCAGAATTATGGAGAATTTTTTTTTCAAACAGCAAAATATATTTTTGTATGCGCCAACAATCAAACAACCCAGAAAGGTGCTAAAAATAGGCGATATTAACATATGTAGCCTAAGAAACAAGGTTCATAACTTGCTTGTAAAAGATTACATTTTGACTATCTCGGAAATGTAGATAATGCCTTTGATGATACAGTGGTAGCAATACATAGATGTTAAAACTATCATATATAACCCTGATGTCCTAGCCTTGTCTGAATCCTGGCTTAGGAAGGCCACCAAGAATTCTGAAATTTCCATCCCCAACTACAACATTTTCCGTCAAGATTGAACTGCCAAAGGGGGCAGAGTCCAAACAGTTTGAGCTTTTCTTTAAAAATCCACCTTTCCTGAAATAAGTCTCTCACTGTTGCCGCTTGTTATAGACCCCCCTCAGCCCCCAGCTGTGCCCTGGACACCATATGTGAATTGATTGCCTGCAATTTATTTTCAGAGTTTGTACTGTGAGGTGACCTAAACTGGGATATGCTTAACACCCCGGCCATCCTACAATCTAAGCTAGATGAACTCAATCTCACACAAATTATCAAAGATCCTACCAGGTACAACCATGAATCCATAAACATGGGCACCCTCATAGATATCATCCTGACTAACTTGCCCTCCAAATAAACCTCTGCTGTCTTCAACCAGGATCTCAGCGATCACTGCCTCATTGCCTGCGTCCGTAATGGGTCCACGGTCGAATGACCACCCCTCATCACTATCAAACGCTCCCTAAAATACTTCAGCGAGCAGGCCTTTCTAATCGACCTGGCCCGGGGTCTGACAACCTGGATGGAAAATTACTGAGGATAATAGCGGACGATATTGCCACTCCTATTTGCCATATCTTCAATTTAAGCCTACTAGAAAGTGTGTGCCTTCAGGCCTGGAGGGAAACAAAAGTAATTCCGCTACCTAAGAATAGTAAAGTCCCCTTTACTGGCTCAAATAGCCGACCAATCAACCTGTTACCAACCCTTAGTAAACTTTTTGAAAAAAATGTGTTTGACCAGATACAATGCTATTTTACAGAAATCGACAAAAGACTTTCAGCACACTTATAGGGAAGGACATTCAACAAGCACTTACACAAATGACTGATGATTGGCTGAGATACATTGATGATACAAAGATTGCAGGGGGTTGTTTTGTTTGACTTCAGTGCAGCTTTTGACATTGTCGATCATAGTCTACTACTAGAAAAAATGATGTATTATGGCTTTACACCCCCTGCTGTTTTGATGATAAAGAGTTACCTGTCTAACCAACATAATCCAGGTAAACTCAGGAATTACCCAGGGCAGCTGTTTAGGCCCCTTACATTTTTCATTCTTTACTAACGACATGCCACTGGTTTTGGGTAAAGCCAGTGTGTCTATGTATGCAGATGACTCAACACGTCAGCTACTATAACAACTGAAATGACTACAACACTTAACAATGAGCTGCAGTTAGTTTCAGAATGGGTGGCAAGGAATAAGGTAGTCCTAAATATTTCAAAAATGAAAAGCATTGTATTTGGGCCAAATCATACACTAAAGACCAAATCTCAACTAAACTGTGTAATGAATATTGTGGAAATTGAGGTTGCTAAACTGCTTGTAGTAACCCTGGATTGTAAACTGTCATGGTCAAAACATATTGATACAACAGTAGCTAAAATGGGGAGAAGTATGTCCCTAGTAAAGTGCTGCTCTGCGTTCTTAATAACAACACTATCAACAAGGAAGGTCCTACAGGCCCTAGTTTTGTCACACCTGGACTACTGTTCAGTAATGTGGTCAGATGCCACAAAGAGGGACTCAGGAAAATTACAATTGTCTCAGAACAGAGCAGCGCGGGTGGTCCATAAAAGTACACGGGGAGCTAATATTAATGATATGCATGTCAATCTCTCATGGCTCAACGTGGAAGATAGATGGACTTCATCACTACTTGTTGAAACATGAAATTGCTGAAACGTGAAATTCATGTGTTTTTTCTGTAAGGAAGTGCTGACCAATGATGGCACGCTGTTACATTTGCTATTTATGTAAAAGACGGAAAGTACAGAATGTTTATGCTTATCATATCACCTTTCACATGTTGTCAGGTGACACAACACTTGGATATGACATGTCCATTTGTAGCCCCCTTCTTTCTATCCTCTATATAATTCATCCAACATTCCATCCCAAGAACAAGTTCCTTAATATCTCACCCCCCACCCCCCTCTCTCTCCTTTCAGGCTTCATGTGAAGCATTATCCACATACCTGACATCCACCCTCAACCCATACATCGCTAACGTGACCGCTGCCGCCAAACTCTGTAGTGACGTCCTTTGCCAGGGCAATGGCCGCTGTGTCAGAAAGGACTACAACTCCAATGACTACCTGCACCTGAACCCGGACAACTTCCACCTCCTAAAGTCCCAGCGAAAGTACGTGGCCATCGGAATACCCTCCTCTGCTGACCTACTCACCTTAGCAGAGAAGTTCACCTGCCAGTGCTACACAGGCAGTAACTGCTCACCCCAGTTATCACGTCCCATGACCCCAATGGTTATTCAAGTATAGCCTCCCTGGGGGTTCACTCTTAAAAAATCTCACGAATCTGATGAATGCATTCACAGTATGGGTACGTGTATATGATTGAAGCAAATAATCAAGGTTCTCATTTTTAGATTAACAGTATTTTTTGGAGAATCCTGCACTATAGGACTGAATCACTAAAGTAAGACATTACATATTTATGTCAGAATAAAATTCCAAAATATTTTACATTGTTGTGAGTATTATTTGATATCCTTTGGACAGTATGCAGAGCCTGTAACATTTAACCCAATAACCCCAACGTTTTAAGGGGCTTTGAGTAATATATAATGAAATGACTGGCTAAGTATCTACAATTACTCAGCAGTAAATGTTCAACTTATGCTGACCAAGCATATAGAAGGAAAAATACTAGGAACAATGTGATGACGTTGAATCAACGTGGAGAACTGATTGGATTTGTAAAAAATCATCAACTCAAGGGAATTTCATATTTTTTTGTAATGACATGCTGACATTTTATGTTGATTTCACATTGAATTCCAATTAGTTGACAAATGAAAAATAAATGTTGAACTGACGTCTGTGCCCACGGGGTTGCGTGTCATGCCACATAGCAAGGATATTTGGTGGTGTTCTCATACACTTGTTTTCTCATATCACCTCCCAGGCACACAGACACTCATTTTAACTACCCATCGTGTCCGATTTCAAAAATGCTTTATAGCTAAAGCACAACATATGTTAGATCACCGCCAAGTCGAAAAAACACAGCCATTTTTCCAGACAAAGATTGGAGTCAGAAAAAGCAGAAATAAAGATAAAATGAATCACTAACCTTTGATGATCTTCATCAGATGACCCTCATAGGACATCATGTTACACAATACATTTATGTTTTGTTCGATAATGTGCATATTTATATTCAAAAATCTCAGTTTACATTGGCGCCTTATGTGCAGTAATGTTTTGATTCCAAAACATCTGGCGATTTTGCAGAAATACTAATAATAAACATTGATAAAAGATACTAGTGTTATTCACAGAATTAAAGATAGACTTCTCCTTAATGCAACCGCTGTGTCAGATTTCAAAAAAACTTTACCGAAAAAGCATAATCTGAGAACAGCGCTCATAACCCAAAACAGCCAGAGCCATTTTGAAATCATTTTGGAATCTGATGATCTTCATCAGAAGGCACTCCCAGGAATCCCAGTTCAACAATAAATTACTGATTTGTTCCATAAAGTTCCATCATTTATGTCCAAATAGCCACTTGTTAGCGTGTTCAGCCCAGTAATCCATCTTCATGAGGCGCGAGCATTTCATCCAGACAAAAACTCAAAGTTCCGTTACAGTCCTTTAGAAACATGTCATGGGGGATGGAATCGATAGAACCCGATCTGGATGTCCGCGGGTGGCCAGCAGGTTATCCAGCCGAATGGACAGGTCGACCAGCTGGTCAAAAGTGAGGGTGGTGTCCCTGCAGGCCAACTCCCAATGGAAGTCTTTGCTCAAACTGCAGCGATAGTGGTCGATCAGGACCCTATCGTTCCATCCCGCGCCGGCGGCCAGGGTCCGAAAACCCATGGCGAACTCCTGGGCGCTCCTCGTCCCCTGCCTCAGATGAAAGAGATGTTCAGAGATGTAGAGCGGTGGGTGAAATCCTCGAAATGGTCCAGCGCCGCATCTCCTTTTCCTCACACGGCGTTGGCTCACTCCAAGGCTTTCAAGAGAGGCACGAGACGAGGGTGGACACCTTCTCATGACCTGAAGGAGCCGGGTTGACGGTTTCCAGGTAGAGGTCGAACTGTAACAGGAAACGCTGGCAGCGTGCAGCCGTCCCATCATCCCACTGGGACCAGGTGAAGGGGGGGTGAGTAGTGGAGACCCTGGTTGTGCTGGTGGAGGTGCTGGAGGAACTCCCTGTCTCTCCCAGCTGTCCATAGTTTGGACAACACGGTCCATGGCCGTATGCTCCCAGACGCGCTCCTCCACCCCTATTCCAGGGGCACCTGCTCCTGCTGACTCCATATAGTTGGTGTGGAATTCTGTAAAGGGTGCGTAATCGGTGGCAGGGAAGTCAGACACAGGAGAGCAGAACTTGGTAATAGCAGTTTAATAGCAAAACCCACGGCATAAAAATAACAAGACATTTGGGTACAAAAACCCGTCGCACACCAATCAACACGTGCACAAGCACTTACAATAAACAATCCCACACAAAGACATGCAGGGAACAGAGGGTTGAATACGCAACAAATAATTGAGGGAATTGAAGCCAGGTGTGAGAAAAAACAAGACAAAACACATGGAAAATGAAAAGTGGATCGATGATGACTAGAAGACCGGTGACGCCGAGCGCCGCACGAAGAAGGAGAGGACCCAACTTCGGCGGAAGCCGTGACAATGGCGCAGCCACCACTATCTTTGAAAATATGGAGAGTGGTACTCTGTAATGTGTTCTTTTGGATTTGCCCCAAACATAACACTTTGTATTCAGGACCACAAATAAATTGCTTTGCCACATTTTTTGCAGTATTGCAAATAGGATGCATGTTTTGGAATATTTTTATTCTGTACAGGCTTCCATCTTTTTACTCTGTCAATTAGGTTAGTATTGTGAAGTAACTACTAGTTCTCTTATCACAGCCAATAATTTCTGTAACTGAATTTATTTTGGCTTGCCATAACAAAGGGGTTGAATAGTTATTGACTCAAGACATTTCAGCTCTTCATTCATTAGTAAAAAAATGGAGAAACATAATTTCACAATTTAAAATATAAATTCAGGCTGTAACGCAACATAGTGTGGAAGAAGTCAAGGGGTGTGAATACTTTCTGAAGGCACTGTATATCCTTAGTGTAACGACGTTCGTCTGTAGAAGGAGAAGCGGACCAAAAAGCAGCGTGGTGGTTATTCATGTTCTTTAATGGAAAACTGAACGATACATGAAATAACTCAAATCTACAAAACAACAAACGGAACGTGAAAACCTATACAGCCTATCCTGTGACAACAAACACAGTGACAGGAACAATCACCCACCAACACACAGTGAAACCCAGGCTACCTAAGTATGATTCTCAATCAGAGACAACTAATGACACCTGCCTCTGATTGAGAACCATACTAGGCCGAAAACATAGAAATGCCCCAAAACATAGAAAAACAAACATAGACTGCCCACCCAACTCACGCCCTGACCATACTAAATAAATACAAAACAACGGAAATAGAGGTCAGAACGTGACAGTACCCCCCCCCCCCCCCCCCCAAAGGTGCGGACTCCGGCCGCAAAACCTTGACCTATAGGGGAGGGTCTGGGTGGGCGTCTGTCCGCGGTGGCGGCTCTGGCGCGGGACGCGGACCCCACTTCACCATTGTCTTAGTCCGCCTTATTGTCCGCCTCCGTGGCTTACTCACCATGGCCACCCCTCTCAATGACCCCACTGGACAGAGGGACTGCTTGGGACAGAGGGGCAGCTCGGGACAGAGGTGAAGCAGCTGCTCGGGACAGAGGGACAACTGCTCGGGACAGAGGGGCAGCTGCTCGGGACAGAGGGGCGATCGCAGCTCGGGACAGAGGGGCGGCAGCTGCTCGGGACAGAGGGGCGGCAGCTGCTCGGGACAGAGGGACAGCTGCTCGGGACAGAGGGGCGACAGCAGCTCGGGACAGAGGGGCGATAGCAGCTTGGGACAGAGGGGCGACAGCTGCTCTGGACAGAGGGGCAGCTGCTCGGGCGGCCCCTGGCTGACTGACGGCACTGGCGGCCCCTGGCTTACTGGCGGCCCCTAGCGGCACTGGCGGCCCCTGGCTTACTGGCGGCCCCTGGTTGCCTGGCGGCACTGGCGGCCCCTGGCTGACTGGCGGCCCCTGGCTGACGGGCGGCACTGGCGGCCCCTGGCTGACGGGCGGCACTGGCGGCTCCTGGCAGACGGGCGGCACTGGCGGCTCCTGGCAGACGGGCGGCACTGGCGGCTCCTGGCAGACGGGCGGCACTGGCGGCTCCTGGCAGACGGGCGGCACTGGCGGCTCCTGGCAGACGGGCGGCACTGGCGGCTCCGGGCAGACGGGCGGCACTGGCGGCGCTGGGCAGACGGGCGGCACTGGCGGCGCTGGGCAGACGGGCGGCACTGGCGGCGCTGGGCAGACGGGAGGCTCAGATGGCGCTGGGCAGACGGGAAGCTCAGATGGCGCTGGGCAGACGGGAAGCTCAGATGGCGCTGGGCAGACGGGAAGCTCCGGCAACGCTGGACTGAGTAGCTCTCGTAGCGCCGAACAGGCGGGAGACTCCGGCAGTGCCGGAGAAGAGGAAGGCCCTGGTAGCGCCGGAGAGGCGGGAGACTCCGGTAGCGCCGGAGAGGCGGAAGGCTCCGGCAGCGCCGGAGAGGCGGGAGGCTCCGGCAGCGGCGCCGGACAGGCGGGAGGCTCCGGCAGCGGCGCCGGACAGGCGGGAGGCTCCGGCAGAGGCGCCGGACAGGCGGTAGGCTCCGGCAGAGGCGCCGGACAGGCGGGAGGCTCCGGGAGAGGCGCCGGACAGGCGGGAGGCTCCGGCAGCGGCGCCGGACAGGCGGGAGGCTCCGGCAGCGCTGGAGAGGAGGAAGCCCCTGTAAGGATGGGCCGGAGAGACAGCCTGGTATGGGGGGCTGCCACCGGAGGGCTGGTGCGTGGAGGTGGTGACGGATAGACCGGGCCGTGCAGGCGCACTGGAGCTCTTGAGCACCGAGCCTGCCCAACCTTACCCGGTTGAATGGTCCCGGTCGCCCTGCCAGTGCGGCGAGGTGGAATAGCCCGCACTGGGCTATGCAGGCGAACCGGGGACACCGTGCGCAAGGCTGGTGCCATGTAAGCCGGCCCAAGGAGACGCACTGGAGACCAGATGCGTAGAGCCAGCTTCATGGCACTTGGCTCGATGCCCACTCTAGCCCGGCCGATACGCGGAGCTGGAATGTACCGCACCGGGCTGTGCACCCGCACTGGGGACACCGTGCGCTCCACCGCATAACACGGTGCCTGCCCGGTCTCTCTAGCCCCCCGGTAACCACAGGAAGTTGGCTCAGGTCTCCTACCTGGCGTAGCCATACTCCCTGTTAGCCCCCCCCCAAGAAATTTTTGGGGCTGACTCTCGGGCTTCCATCCGCTCTGCCGTGCTAGTTCCTCATAATGCCGCCTCTCTGCTTTTGCTGCCTCCAGCTCGGCCTTGGGGCGGCAATATTCTCCTGGCTCTGCCCAGGGTCCTTTCCCGTCTAGAATCTCCTCCCAAGTCCATCTCTCCAAGTAGTGCAGCCTCTCCCACTGCTGCTTTTGCTGCTGCTGCTGTTGCTCCTCCTGCTGCTGCTTTTGCTGCTGCTGCTGTTGCTCCTGCTGCACCAGTCGCTTCTCCTGCTGCTGCTGTTGCTGCTGCCTCTGTTTACCACGCCGCTTGGTCCTTGGTTGGTGGGTGATTCTGTAACGACGTTCGTCTGTAGAAGGAGAAGCGGACCAAAAAGCAGCGTGGTGGTTATTCATGTTCTTTAATGGAAAACTGAACGATACATGAAATAACTCAAATCTACAAAACAACAAACGGAACGTGAAAACCTATACAGCCTATCCTGTGACAACAAACACAGTGACAGGAACAATCACCCACCAACACACAGTGAAACCCAGGCTACCTAAGTATGATTCTCAATCAGAGACAACTAATGACACCTGCCTCTGATTGAGAACCATACTAGGCCGAAAACATAGAAATGCCCCAAAACATAGAAAAACAAACATAGACTGCCCACCCAACTCACGCCCTGACCATGCTAAATAAATACAAAACAACGGAAATAGAGGTCAGAACGTGACACTTAGGTTAACTTACAAGAGAAAGCATGAACAAAAAGATGCCTACTAGACCAGAAGGCTTGAAGTCTAGGCAATTAGAACATTTAATGCAACCGTTCTCCAATGGACAGGATACAGGATAAGAGACAGAACAAATGTAATTCCATTTATAACATCTAAAGGTCTAAATCTTCCAAACCAGAACCAGACACTTTTGACCAATCAAACGATACCAAGTTTACAGCAACATGATCACCCAGGCCCAATTTCCACAGCATGTCACAGCATCTAAAGGCTTGTGTGGGGGATGAGACCAATGTAAATACTGTAAGACAGAATTCCTGAGAGGACAATAAATCACATTTGCAAAGTCATTTAGAGTTCACCCAGGACAAATACAAGTTACCACAGAGTCATATATCCATATACTGTAGATAGCTTCAGAGTTCTCTTCAGAGGACACATTTTAGATAGATACCAAACATGGCTGCTGCAGAATTAGTCTATAACACATTCCAGTAATCAGTCCTCTGTATACTGTAGAGAGAGATACATTTTCGGCCCTTAGAGGGTGGAAGGCTGTACTAACCCGTAGGCATTGTCTTTTGTGTTTTGTTTAGCCATTTCCGCCGGAAATGACAAAGAGCACATACATTAAGGGCTGAGCCTGCAAATCCCCCCTGAACAGAAGCTGTTCATATCAGTACACAAACAGCCTGAGTCCAATGCAGGAAGAAACGTCCAGCACCACATGATAGTTCGTTCTTGAGTCTTCAATCCAGTTTATTGAACCCAACCTCTAGTGATTGGACCAATGGCATCAGGAGTGTCTTCCAGAGAAGCGTTGACAATGTGATTTAGACATGCAAATGTCCCTAGGTACACGTTCCTTCAAACAAGATCAATAAAATTCAATGTTTTGTTAAGGGCAGAAAGATCAGTTCAAACAGTTCTCAACATTTGATGAAAATGTACCTGTCACTGTTTGACTTTGTATGTTGGTCAGATTAGTTGGTCTGGTCAATGGCAACCTCACAGTTTATTAAGTAAGAATCAGATGGATATAAAAATGTAATGAAAGGCCATTAAATGCATTAGTAAAGTTACACTATCATAAGTGTAACCACCTCTGGGAGGAGGTTGGCCTTGAAAATATGGAAAGCATTACAAATCATCTCAAGAACAATTCTTGAGTTTAGATTAATAGAAACAGGACATAATAATAACAACACATCATGTTCAAGGCACAAAGCAACACAATTTAAAAGAAAACTGTTCGATAACAACGTTCAAAGGTAGTGACACGTCTATTAATTCAAAAGCTAATTTGACCTATGCACTAAGAAGGATTTTCAGCATAAGCAGCTTGACTACTGCTAGAGTACTGCAGCTTTATTAATCTACTGTACTTCAACAACAGATGTACTCACATTGGATGGGTTGATTAGGATTCAAACCTTATCTCAAACAGCCTACCACATACTCTTAGAGTAGATTTAACCTATTCATGTACTTGGTATTGTTTTCCAAGACACAGATTGATCTTGCTTTTTAGTCCAGGACTAGGCTCAATCTCCAGCCAAAATTCTTCCTAGTCCTCTTAGATGTAAAGTCCCTTGATTAGTGGACCTGCGTGGTACTGGTACTGGTTCCAACTGACATTGGTGGGCACCGTAGATTTTAAAGAAATTGCATGTTTTTAGCCTGTGTGAGGTCGGATGTGAAATCTGAAACCCCTTGAAGCTTGGATGTCCCTACTACCATTTAATTCGCTCTTCTGACTGTCCATCAGCTCCTGGCTGAACCCTACATCACAGCCACTGACAAAGCACATGCCTGCAATCCTTACGTTATAGCGCAGCAGGAGTGAGTGGTTTCATCACTGTTGCACAGTCAGAGATCGATTCATAGCCATTCCTCTAAAATAATTCATACATTTTAAACAGAAAATACTTTGTTTGTCATAGACGGACAACATTAATATGAGATGAAAGGCGAGTTCCTAACGAGTTCAGTGATGGGGGCAGACATTTTGATCAAGAGAGCCCTTTAGAAAATATGCATATTTTCTTAAAATGTTCACTAAATTACCAAAATATATTTTTTACAGTTATAAGGAACGTGAAATCTTATACTACACGTAGAAAGCATATAAGTCATTTCAAGCCTTATTCATACAGTTTTGTTGAATAGGAAATACATAATATAAAATATTTCATATTTACATCATATTTGTGCTGTGCACTTGAGCTTGTGTCCTCAAAACTGCACCTCATCAAGTTATAATTATTTTTACCAGAAAGCTATGGCCCTCTCATGATAAATAATTACTTTTTAGGGCTACTTAGACTATATTTTCGATTAAATGTAGCTACATTTAACTGGTTGTAACCTTACATTTGACCTGGCCTAATAAATAAGCCTACTCAGACGGGAAATGGAGAAGGTAGTTGACATCTTTTCAGCATATTATTATTTTTTTTCACCTTTATTCTACCAGGTAAGCCAGTTGAGAACAAGTTCTCATTTACAACGGCGACCTGGCCAAGATAAAGCAAAGCAGTGCGACAAAAAACAGGCGGGTGGGTGCGGGCAGCAATCGGGTGACATTTTTTTGTCTTACTAGTATGTTCCTGTTATAAACAATGGAGAATTGCAACCTTATATTTTGGGTTATGTTAGGGTAAGAGAGTTGCTCAATGATCTTGAGACATTTATAAATTATAGTATTTAAATGGTCAACCTGTGATTGCTTACATTTTGACTTTTTAATTGACACACCCATTGATTCTTGAATAAAATAACTTCCATAGTAAATGCCTCATGAGTTTAGTCCAAATGTCATACCCAATCAGAATATATGCTTGTTCTACTTGATTGTTTATAAACAATGTACACTGTAAAGTATTGGTCCCAAGTTTCATGAGCTGAAATAAAAGATCCCATCAATGTTCGATACACACAAAAAACGTATTTATCTCCAATTTTGTGCACAAATTTGTTTACTTCCCTGTTAGTGACCATTTCTCATTTGCCAAGATAATCCATCCACCTGACAGGTGTGGCATATTAAGAAGCTGATTAAAGAGTATCATCATTACACAGGTGCACCTTGGGCTGGGGACAAGAAAAGGGCACTCTAAAATTTGCAGTTTTGTCACACAACACAATGCCACAGATGTTCACTGTGTAGCTGTTGCTAGAGAATTTAATGTTAATTTCTCTACCATAAGCCGCCTCCAACATTGTTTTAGAGAATTTGGCAGTATGTCCAACTAGCCTCACAACCGCTGACCACGTGTATTGTGTCGTGTGGGCGAGTGGTTTTCTGATGTCAACGTTGGGAACAGAGTGCCCTATGGGGTTGGTGGGATTATGGTATGGGCAGCCATAAGCAACGGAGAACACAACTGCATTTAATCGATGGCAATTTGTTTTGTGTGACAAAACTGCAAATTGCCATTGATTGCCATCGATTAGCCTCTGAATATGGTTACCCTCCCATTCTTCAGCCTTTTACCAAAACAGTGGCAGGGTGTGGCTTTGTTGTTATTTGATCTGCAGATTGCCCCTGTTAGAACCACTGGGTATATACAGTACAGTATGTCAAGATTAGGAACATTGAATATATTCCCAGATGGCCAATTGTGGCATGTGTGTTTTTCCTGAAAAAACACATGTACATTACCAAGTACATTATTGGGTTAAACCTACTCTAAGAGTATATAGAGTATTAAGCTGTTTGAAAGGTTTTAATCCTAACCAATCCATCCAATGTGAGTACATCTGTTGTTGAAGTACAGTAGATCAATAAAGCTGCAGTACTCTAGCAGTAGTCAAGCTGCTTATGCTGAAAAGCCTTCTTAGTGCATAGGTCAAATTAGCTTTTGAATTTCCTGTCTTTTTCAGATTCAGACAAAAGCTAATATTTCACTTAAAACTTAGTTTTCTGAATTAATAGCACAAGTCCAAACATTATTACTGTGCATTATAAATATTTCAAATCTTATAAAACAACATGACTGTCAATGGCATCCTAAAGTGGTTGGTTTTCAAAATGGTAGAGCTCTTTAACCGTTTAAGATACAGACACTAGACCAACTGTCAAAAAAAATCGTACACTTGCATAACTAGTTTATGATCTATAAAATAATACATTTACCACAGTACCTAACTTCCCCCATGATGGATTTTCTGAATACGTAACTGCCTCGAGTGCCTTGCTTTTGTAAAACGGTTACCAACATATTGAAACAATAAATTACATATTTTCATTTAAACATTATTTTGATAAGTACATTTATACAATTCAATTCTTCCACCAGAAGACATAGTCCGGACAAAAATCTGGTTGTTAGTTATCTTTGGTCATGTTGCTACATACGCACACCAGTCTGTAAGAGGTGCGTGACTGGCTGCAGGGAAGTCAGGAGCAGGAGAGCAGAACTGGGTCATAACCGGAGCAGTTTAATAAGAAAAAACCAACAGCACCTAGAACAACAAAATAACCTGTCGCGAACCAGTCAAGTGCACAAACACTATACAACAAACAATTGCACATACAGACATGGGGGGAACAGAGGGTTAAATACATGACAAGTAATGAGGGAATGTAAACCACGTGTGTGGGAAAACAAGACAAAACAAATGGAAAATGAAAGGTGGATCGGCTATGGCTAGAAGACCGGTGCCGGCCGAACGCCGCCCGAACAAGGAGAGGAACCGACTTCGGCGGAAGTCGCGACATAGTCATTTGCTAAAGATGGGTTGGTTGTTTTTGGTTGTTTAGCCGTTGTGTGTGCAATTAGGGGGCAAAACAGACAGGGTTGGCTTACACTGTTGACAAAATGTAAACTATATTAAGTGTCTAAATGTTTATTGAAAACATAAACACATTTGCACAATGAGCACTTGTTGCCTCTCAAATACATTCTTACAGTTGTTGCTTAGCTAGTTAGCAATTGTTTTTGCCATATTAGCATAGACATGACATCAGTAAAAACACCTCAAAACAAGACATAGTATCAATAACAATATACAATGAGCTGAGACAAGACACCTACAAATCCCCACAAGGCGGTCATTGTTGCTCGCTAATCTGATCATTCAGAATCATAACATTGCACACCTTCCGGCCACATTTTCATGACCTTGTCAGCCAACCCTTCTATGCAAAATGATAGCTATGCAGGCTGGATAACACCATTGTCACTTGCTAGCTAACCAGCAAATTAACTAAGTCACGTCAAACATTGCACCTGGAATGACAGTACACTATAATGTTTTTTCTACTTGTTGGATATATCCATGATAATGACATTGATTACCGATTTTGCCTGGCTCAAAAAAAGGTGTCTCATCTCGTCTGGGCACCGTTCACTCTCTATGTATGGTACAGAGATCGAAATTCTAAAGTGAAACATTTTCAGAGGTCAGACAGGCGTATATTAACCGAAGCTGTACCAGACCAAATGCTAGGCTAGAAGCAAGGGGAAATAATGTGCGAGATGAGATAAATACAGGAGATGATTTGGACAGCAACATGAATATGATAATATTCTTATGAAGGCTCACTGATAATTCAGATGGAACTGTTAGTAGGCATAGTGTGCCTGTAACGGCCAATTCAAACCCTGCTTGGCCAATCAGCATCCAGGATCCAAACAACCCGGTTTATGATTATAAATAATGTATACATTGCAGATTGACCGCAAGTAGACCAAACAAACAGTATTTCACAAAAGCTTAATTTGGAACCTTGATTATATTGGGAAACGATCACATATGCCTTATGTGTATTTTATGTCTTTGCTCAGAAAACTTGGTGGACAAATAAAACCACCCACGGGTCAACACTAGTTGGGGAACCCTGTAAACAGTCAAGTTAGGTGAGGCCAAATGTAAGATTAGCGCCATTGTGATAGATGTGTGGCAAAAGAGGTGGAACAGCCAGCCCAAGGGCCGGCATTTATATGCCCTCCAAAGAAAGATTCTAAGGTCAGATAAGGAAGGAAGAAGTGGTGTTTGATCGGTTGTGCCTAGTACATTGTACATCGAACTCGTCATTACATCTGGTTGGCAAGCAAGTGAAGGGTTTCTGTGCAGAGTGTATGGTTGATGAAACACTGAAGAATGTAAGTACCAGTATGTGGAAAATAGGAAAATATTGATGTGTAGGGTTATTGAGGTTGGTCAGGTATGGGGGGTGATTTTGGGGAGGGTTTGTTAGTAGTTAGTAAGGCTCTTTTTGATTTATTTAGTTCAGGATTAGGTAGGAGGGTTTGTTTCTTTCTACACACTCCAATACAGTTGGTTGTGGCATGCACCTCTAACGTTTATTTGGGGACCGCCATAATACCATAGATGAGGACCGTGAGAACTTTTGCATCGGGACATTGTCGTAAGAGATTGGATTATTGTACCAGTGTTGAATGTCCAAATGGAAAAAGTGAACTAGTTAGCATGTTAAGGTTGGAATTATTTGTGGTAAACGTTGTTGATTTGTGCTTTGTTTGTTGAAACTGTCACTGGGCAATGACGTTGTTAGCATTATCTTGTTAACTAATGTTAGATAAAACAGATCAAAGGGGACCTTGGTTAAAAGTTTCCTTTTGTGCATTTTTCTGCAGGTCATTCTATGTATCCTTTTGTCTGTGTCTAACAACGTTAGACGTCGAACATACAGTAGGTACTAGCTAGCCACCTAGCTAGCTACAGTAGCTAGACAGCTAGCTAACGTAAACACACTCACTTTTGTACATCGCCTTGGTCCGTACAATTGACCTTATTTTAGCGCCCCAAAAACGTAATACTTCCAGATCAACTGTAATGTCAATACCATTGTAAAACACCGCTTTCCAACCAAATTAATGACATGACCCCCACACTGCACGTTTCTGCAATATTCAAGGAGGCAATGAGCGCCGTCGGGTCATTTTTAAAAATGGTGGGTGGGGAAGCGAAACTAATGTGTGATAGTGAGAAGGAGAGGAGATGTGTGGGGAAAACTGCTTTTTTTCACTCGATCTGTTCAACTTATCACGTTATCGCCTCTAAAATATAAATAAAACACTATAAAGAGTTTATATATTGTGTCATTACATACCTATTTGAAGGTTTGTGTCAAATTTGAATCAGGTTTTGAGAATGTCACTGTCCATTTCTTGTTTTTAAACAATGAGAGAGGTGCTACATCTGGTGGAGAGAGATTGTAAGACAGAAATAGTGCGTGCTGTACGTTACGACATGACACGCCACGATGTAACGGAGGGTTCGTTTTTTCAACTTTTCTCCAATACTATAGAGCCATTACAATGTCGATCAACGCTTGAATAGAAACGTAGTTCATACCCCAGATTTTGAAGTCAACACAGTCGCTACAGTCCCAATAGTTTTCTTTGTAGTCTTGTTTGAATGTCGCGGTTGCGCACATTTGTACGGAATGTGGTGAGTTTACTTTAGGTTAGATAAGGATGTTTGAATGTTGACAGCTAGCTAGCTCCCGGAGCGAAGAGGCTATCCTGTTAGCTGTCAGTAAACACGTCTAGGTCCAAAAACTTATGACGTTGGATACCTACCCAGTTATTTAGCTGGCTAATTTGCTATTTAGAGAGCATTAGGAAAGTATTCAGACCCCTTGACTTTTTCCACATTTTCCAGACTTATTCCAAAATGGATTAAACTGTTTTCCCCCCCTCATCAATCTACGCACAATACCCCATAATGACAAAGCAAAAACTGTTTTTTAGAAGTTTTTGCAAATGTATTAACAATAAAAAACAGAAATACCGATTTGTCCAGCATCGTCCGTGTTAGGGTTTGGCTAGAATAGGCCGTCATTGTAAATAAGAATTTGTTCTTAACTGACTTGCCTAGTTAAATAAAGGTTAAATAAAATAAAACATTTACATAAGTATTCAGACCCTTTGCTTTGAGACTCGAAAAATTAGCTCAGTCGCATCCTGTTTCCATAGATCATCCCTGAGATGTTTCCACAACTTGACTGAAGTCCACCTATGGTAAATTCAAATGATTGGACATGATTTGGAAAGGCACACACCGGTCTATACAAGCTCCCACAGTTGACAGTGCATGTCAGAGCAAAAGCCAAGCAATCGGGTCGAAGGAATTGTCAGTAGACTTCCTTGACAGGATTGTGTGGAGGCACAGATCTGGGGAAGGGCAGGTGGTTAGGGCTCCACAGAGCTCGCATTTCACTCGCATTTGTAAATAAAAATAGCAAAGTATGATCTAAATATATCCTGCAGTAGCTGTTTTCAAAGTATTTCTGCCGTTTTGTTTTGAGGCTGGTAAATTAATCACATGACAAGTCAGAACTAAGAATCCTACAGCCTATCCCACCTCATGCGGAAAACCTGCCTTGGGGCTGTGCAGACGTGAAATGCTGAGTGAAAGATGCATTTTTGGAAGTGCTGTACACAGGCATAACAGTTTTATTTACTTCAAACTAAAGTCTACTCTGAGTTTGTCCTTCTGTTTCTTTGCTATTTACATTGTTTTGATCACAAGCTAGGTGTTTTTTCAATGTTTGAGTTTCAACTGCTAGGGAAGTGAAGGTGAAGTAGCTACTAGTCAAACTCTCTCAATCTCACAGGCACAAACAAAACACCATTAACCTCCCGCCCTTAAAGGGGCAGGTAAAAATGTTTGTCTCATCTGCGATTTAGGTTAAAAGACAAACATTTATAGAAATTCAACAATATACCACCTTACGAAATATGATGAATTGTTTGTAGATAGTGTTATGTGTATGTGTGTGTGTTCACAGACGCAGCGATCAACTTGTAGGGGGTGAACTGGAAGCACATTGCAGTAGCGATGGGACAGAGGAGACGGCAAAAGAGAGGGCTTCGTCCTGAGCCCTATATTGCGAACCACATTTGACGAGTTAGCGGTGTAACTTTGGTCAACTCTGAGTTCAACTTGGGATAACATTTCTATGTCAATGAATCCTTCAGGACTAAACTGCTCTGGGGCAGGCTAACTCATGGCCAACTCCATTTATCCTGAATGAAGTGTTGAGGACCAATGAATTCAGATACCCTCCCTCTCACAAAGATTGTGTCGTCATCCCTTTATTGGAGGAAGATGACTAATAAAATATTTTATTAATCAAATGGGTTTTTTTGTGTGTAAAAAAAAGTGATTATACATCTAGTAAGGACAGCATTTGCTTTCCAAACTGTACATTTCAACACAAGTGTATTTGGAAATTTGTGAAAGGCAAACTGACAGCCGCAACCAACAACATTCAAGTCAAGACTGGCAGCCATTGCGAGTGTACCCATGAGTTTAACAGTCAAATTGCCATGGTTAGAGGTTCCAAAACCCTTCTATGGATTATATGTCTATGGCCACGACCCAACAAGCTGTTCCACAAGGAACAATAGGAGTGGGGAAAAAGGTGTTTGTGCATTGGTAGTTCGAATGGTCGGTAAGCACGCTGCCATGAAAGGAAAATGGGTCAATAATAAAACTGATGGCAAACAAAATCAAACCAACTCAAATGTAAGGCTTTGAAACACTAATGAAATGTTTTTGTTTAAGACAGCCAGCAAAGTCTCTAGCCTTTAAAAAAGAAAAGTCAATGCTTTAGTTCAGTTCTGAACCCAAGTAAGAAGTTTATTTAATCCAAGAGTGTACAAAGCTGTCATCAAGGCAAAGGGTGGCTACTTTGAAGAATCTAAAATATAATTAACACTTTTTAAGGTTACTACTTGATTCCATATGTGTTAATTTCATAGTTGTGATGTTTTCACTATTATTCTACAATGTAGAAAATAGTAAAAATAAAGAAAAACCCTTGAATGAGTAGGTGTGTCCAAACTTTTGACTGGTACTGTATATATATATACAGATTTGTGTATGTGATGGGATGTATTGACATTATGGACAGTATGTGGATAGAATATGTGGTATATCTGAAGAATAAGTGATAGAATAGTATACGGTATGTACATCAATAGTTGAATAGGATGGCCTTCACTAGAATACAGAATACCTGTAGACAGTGCATTCAGAAAGTATTCAGACCCCTTGAGTTTTTCCACATTTTGTTGCGTTACAGCCTTATTCTAAAATGTATTAAATCGTTTTTTCACTCATCTACACACAATACCACACAATGACAAAGAAAAAACAGGTTTTTAGACATTTTTGCAAATGCACAGTACATATAAAAAAAAGCTCAAATATGACATTTACATAAGTATTCAGTCCCTTTGATCTTCCTTGGAGCAGCTTTAGCAGCGATTACAGTCTTGAGTGTTCTTGGATATGACACTACAAGCTTGGCACACCTATATTTGGGGAGTTTCTCCCATTCTTCTCTGCAGATCCTCTCAAGCTCTGCCAGGTTGGATGGGGAGCGTCACTGTACAGCTATTTTCAGGTCTTTCCAAAGATGTTTGATCGGGTTCAAGTCCAGGCTCTGGCTGGGCCACTCAATGACATTCAGAGACTTGTCCCGAAGCCACTCCTGCGTTGTCTTGGCTATGTGGACATTGTCCTGTTGGAAGGTGAACCTTCGCCCCAGTCGAAGGTCTTGAGAGTTCTGAAGCAGGTTATCATAAAGGATCCCTGTACTTTGCCCCGTTCATCTTTCCCTCGATCCCAACTAGTCTCCCAGTCACTGAAAAACATCCCCAGAGCATGATGCTGCCACCACCATTTTTGTATTTGAACCTTTATTTAACTAGCTAAGTCAGTTAAGAACAAATTCTTATTTACAATGACGGCCTACACCGGCGAAACCGGGACAACTTTGCGCTGCTCTATGGGACTCCCAATCACAGCCAGTTGTGATAGAGCATGGATTTGAACCAGTGTGTCTGTAGTGATGCCTCTAGCACTAGAGATGCAGTGCCTTAGACCTCTGCGCTACTCGGGAGCCCACTCGGGCCCATGCTTCACCGTTGGGATGGTGCCAGGTGTCTTCAAGTTGTGAGGCTTGGCATTCAGGCCAAATAATTCAACCTTGGTTTCATCAGACCAGAGAATCTTGTTTCTCATGGTCTGAGAGTCCTTTAGGTGCCTTTTGGAAAACTCCAAGTGGGCTGTCACGTGCCTTTTACTGAGGAGTGGCTTCCGTCTGGCTACTTTACCATAAAGGCCTGAAGGGTGGAGTGCTGCAGAGATGGTTGTCCTTCTGGAAGGTTCTCCCATATCCAAAGAGGAAATCTGGAGCTCTGCAAGAGTGACCATCGGGTTCTTGGTCACCTCCCTGACCAAGGCACTTCTCCCCCGATTGTTCAGTTTGGCCGGGCCGGCCAGCTCTTGAACAAGTCTTGGTGGTTCCAAACTCCTTCCATTTAAGAATGATGGAGGTCACTGTGTTCTTTTGGACCTTCAATGCTGCAGACATTTTTTAGTTCCCTTCGCCAGTTCTAAGCCTCGAAACAATCCTGTCTCTGAGCTCTATGGACAATTCCTATCTATGCATAGTCACTTTACCTCTACCTACATGTACATATTACCTCAATTACCTCGACTAACCTGTGCCCCCGCACATTGACTCTGTACCGGTACCACCTGTATATAGCCTTGCTACTGTTATTTTCCTTTTTTTAAATGTTTTACTTCAGTTGTTTTAGTAACTTTCTTTAACAGTTATTTTTCTTAAAACTGCATTGTTGGTTAAGGGCTTGTAAGTAACCATTTCACTGTAAGGTTTATACCTGTTGTTTTCGGTGCATTTGAAAAAAAAAAAAAAGTTTTATTTTTTATTTCCAAATCATGTCCAATCAATGGAATTTACCACAGGTGAACTCCAATCAAGTTGTAGAAACATCTCAAGGATGATCAATGGAAACAGGATGCACCTGAACTCAATTTTGAGCCTCTTAGCAATAGGTCTGAATATTTATGTAAATAAGGTATTTCTGTTTATCGCTTTGTCATTATGGGGTATTGTGTGTACTGTGGAAGGACCACCAGAGGGCAGGCTGGGCTCACGGATAGTAGCCCAGCCAGGCATCTGAGTCAAGGTGATCAGAGGCAATTAAGCACAGCGGATGATACTAATGACCTATTCTCTTTCCCCTACAAGAGAGAGGAGGGAACCGGCAGTGAGGGGGGGAAAGAAAGTGTGTTTAGATGTACCTTTCGGAAGGCGAAAAGAAGAAGAAGAAGAAGAAGAAGAAGAAGAAGAAGACAAACTACCTCTGGGGGATGACTACCACGAGAGGGGAGCTACCCACGAACGAACCATTAAGACGGTGACAAATCCGTGATTTATGTTATAGTTTAAAGATACTCGTCTTGTGTTCCTTTTTCGTGTGAAAAAGAAGATTTATTTTTTCCTTGGGAGATCAACATTGATTGTGTTGGAGTGTTTGAATTGAAAGAAATCCCTCAATAGAGAAATTTGTTCAATTAGGAAAACCTACTCCTGACTCGTTTATTCCACCTCTCCGCTTTAGAGTAACACCAAATTACTTGGTCCGCTCACAATACGTAGATTGATAAAGTGAAAAAGGCTGTAACGTCTGACCGCCGTGAGATGCACCTATACTGACCTTTTCTTTAGCTTTTCTTTAACTAGGCAAGTCAGTTAAGAACAAATTATTGTTTACAATGATGGCCTAAGAACAGTGGGTTAACTGCCTTGTTCAGGGACAGATGTTTACCTTGTCAGCTCAGGGATTCAATCTAGCAACCTTTTGGTTACTGGCCCAATGCTCTAACCACTAGGCTACCTGCCGCCCAGTAGATGTCCCGAAGGGCAGGCAGTGTGCTCCTGGTGATGCACTTGGCTGACCACACCACCCTCTGGAGAGCCCTGCGGTTGCAGACGGTGCAGTTGCCGTACCAGGCGGTGATACAGCCCGACAAGATGCTCTCAATTGTGGTTCCGTAAAAGTTTGTGAGAATCTTAGGGGCCAAGACGAATTTGTTCAGTTTCCTGAGGTTGAAGAGGCAGTATTGCTGTTGCGCCTTCTTCGCCATACTGTCTGTGTGGGTGGACCATTTCACATTGTCAGTGATGTGTACTCCGAGGATCTTGAAGCTTTTCACCTTCTCGATATTGATGGGGGCGTGCTCCCTCTGCTCTTCGTGCTCCCTCTTCACGATCAGCTCCTTCGTTTTGTTGATGTTGAGGGAGAGGTTATTTTCCTGGCACCATTCCACCAGGGCCCTCACCTCCACCCTGTAGGCTGTCTCGTTATTGTTGGTAATCAGGCCTACCACTGTGTGTCGTCCACAAACTTGATGATTGAGTTGTAGATATGTGTGGCCATGAAGTCGTGGGTAAACAGGTAGTCAGGAGGGGGCTGAGCACGCACTCTTGTGAGACCCCTGTGTTGAGGATCAGCGTAGTGGAGGTGTTGTTGCCTACCTTCACCACCTGGGGGGCGGCCCGTCAGGAAGTCCAGGACCAAGTTGCACAGGGAGGGGTTTAGACCCAGGATTCTTACACAAGTTATTCCTCTTGTCCAGAATGGATAGAGCAATTGCATCATCCATGGATCTATTGGGGTGGTATGTGAATTGCAGTGGGTCAAGTAAAGTGGAGGTGATCCTTAACTAGCTTCTCAAAGCACGTTTGATGATAAAAGTGAGTCCTATGGCGCGACAGTTTTACATAGTTACATTCGCTTTTTGGGGTACAGGAACAATGATGGACATCTTGAAGCATGTGGGGACAGCAGACTGGGATAGGGAGAGATTGAATATGTCCGTAAACACTACAGCCAGCTGGTCTGCGCATAGTCTGCACACAAGTGTGGGTTTGTGACAGAATTTATTTTGTGTAAGAGGCAACTAAAGGAGCTGTTTATAACACAAGCACAAAAGATCCACCCCCGTTTTATAATGGAGTTCATAGTGACAACCAAACCCACGTTCCATGTGACAACCATCCACATTTTTTCCTGGCTAATATCCTTTCTGAATTTACAAGTATTCCAAGAAGTAATCATCTACTTTTTCTGAAGTATATCTGTAATCCTATTACAATATTATAGCTGGTAACGTAACTGTTTACAGGTCCAGTTTTGGGAGGGTAATCAGATTACATGTAACTGATTACATATATTACTCCCTAACCGTGGCCGAGACACAACACTAGCAACTTCAAACACACTTCAAACAATATCATGAGAGAAAGTGAGACTAAACAAAGTTGTAAAAGGATAAAAGGTTACAACATGAATGTAAGCTCACCTGTTCCAGGGATTTTCATACAAATTCCTTGCCAAACACCACACTCTGAGTTCCCTTTTCCTGCTCAAAATCATTAACCCCTCACTACAAACCTTCATCTGGGAGTGTGATAAATGAGTTCTCTAAATCTCTAAATAAGTTCTGCAATAGCTTTAAGTGTAGCATAGAAAGAGCTTGTGGAAACATGTCACCACAGAAGACTTATTTATGTTTGATTTATGCGTGTTTTTCTGACTCCTTCAGGGGTATCTTTTTTTGAGAGTAACTGATGTAAACAGGCTTAAAATGACCTCTTTGGGACAGGGGGCAGCATTTTCACTTTTGAATAAATAGCATGCCCAATTTCAACTTCCTGCTACTCATGCCAAGAATATAAGATATGCATATTATTAGTACACTTGGATAGAAAACACTCTAAAGTTTCTAAAACTGTTTGAATCATGTCTGTGGGTATAACAGAACTTATGTAGCAGGCAAAACCCTGAGGACTAACCATTCAGAATTATTATTTTTTAGGTCACTGTCTATTCAATGAGTTCTCATTGGGAAACGAGATTTCTAAGGCACTTGTTTGCAGTTCCTACCGCTTCCACTGGATGTCACCAGTCTTTGGAATTTGGTTGAGGTTATTCCTTTGTGGAATGAAGAAGTACGGCCATTTTGGAACAGGGTAACGTTATGTGTACTGTTTGAGAGTTGCGCAAGACTTGAAAAGTAGCGTTAGTTTGTGATCCTCCTGTATTGAAAACAGGTAGACCCGTCTTCAATTTGATCGATCATTAATTAACGTTTAAAAATACCTAAAGTTGTATTACAAAAGTAGTTTGAAATGTTTTGGCAAAGTTTACAGGTAACTTTTGAGATATTTTGTAGTGACGTTGCGCAAATTGGAAGCTGTTTTTTTTTCTGGATCAAACGCGCCAAATAAATGGACATTTTGGACATATATGGACGGAATTAATCGAACAAAAGGACCATTTGTGATGTTTATGGGACATATTGGAGTGCCAACAAAAGCTCGTCAAAGGTAAGGCATGATTTATATTTTATTTATGTGTTTTGTGTGGTGCCTGCAGGGTTGAAATATGCTATTCTCTCTTTGTTTACTGTTGTGCTATCATCAGATAATAGCTTCTTATGCTTTCACCGATTTTTTGTTGTTGAAATCTGACATGTTGGCTGGATTCACAAAGAGTGTAGCTTTAATTTGGTATCTGACATGTGTGATTTAATGAAAGTTTGAATTTTATAGCATTTTTTTTTGGCGCTCTGCATTTTCCCTGGCAATTGGCCAGGTGGGACATTTGTGTCCCGCCTATCCCAGAGAGGTTATAACCTCTTAAGGCTAGGGGCCACTATTTTCATTTTTGGAAAAATAACGTTCCCAAAGTAAACGGGATATTTCTCAGGACCAGATGCTAGAATATGCATATAATTGACAGCTTAGGATAGAAAACACTCTAAAGTTTCCAAAACTGTAAAAATATTTTCTGTGAGTATAACAGAACTGATATTGCAGGCGAAAGCCTGAGAAAAATCCAATCAGGAAGTGACTCTTATTTTGAAACCTCTGCGTTCCTATGCAGCCCTATTGACCATTGAAAGGGATATCAACCAGATTCCTTTTTCTATGGCTTCCCTAATGTGTCTACAGTCAGACATAGTTTCAGGCTTTTATTTTGAAAAATTAAGAAGATGTTGGTGAAGAATCATTTTATGAGTCTACAGGAGGGTGCACCAGGCTATGCAATGAAAACTTGACAGGCAAGTCATTTTTTTTATTTATTGGAAGGCTAGCTAACTAGTCAACTATCTAGTAAACACTTCGGATACACGTTTGGTGTCCATTTGTATGAACAAAATGAAACGGATAGATCTTGTAATTGAACAAAATAGTAAGGTGGCCAATAACTGGGACCCGTATTTACAATGACAGCCTAGGAACAGTGGGTTAACTGCCTTGTTCAGGGGCAGAACTACGATGCTCTAACCGCTAGGCTACCTGCCGCCCATATGCCGATAATATGGGACGTATTCTTTTTGCGAAACCGCTTATCAAAAAGCTGATAGTAGTAGTATTTTCACTGAAATGTCAAATGTGCTAATTGCTGACATTTTTTACTACACCAATAATCACAAAACATTGATGGCTAGAACACAAGATAGCACTGTTGAATGTAATTATTTCTTAAACTGTCATGATCGTTGGAATAAATGGACCAAGGCGCAGCGTGCGTAAGAGTTCCACATGTTTAATAAATGAAACTCACCAAAACAATACAGAACAACCAAAACGTGCCGTCAATGCAGTGCTCACAGGCACTACACAAAAACAAGATCCCCCAACAAACAGGTGGGAAAAGGCTGCCTAAATATGATCCCCAATCAGAGACAACGATAGACAGCTGCCTCTGATTGGGAACCATACCAAGCCAACCTAGAAATAAAGAAACTAGAATGCCCACCCTAATCACACCCCGACCTAACCAAAATAGAGAATAAAGGATCTCTAAGGTCAGGGCGTGACATAAACGCTGTTGAATATGCCGATAATACAGGGTGCTATGCTAGGTTTTTTAGCCCAAACATCATGTTTGAGTCTCTCAAATATCACATTCATACGCATTAGACATGGCAAAACGTATATAATTGCAAGAAAATTTGCTTTAAAATGCCAAAATGTTCTCTGCACCCCATGGCAAAATGTGCAGAATTGAAGGAAATACGCTTTAAACCTGCAAAATTGTCTCTCCAACAAGAGTGTTGTGAACAGTTTGTGTCATGACCAGTGCATGTGCCCATAGAAATAGCCATGGCGCACGCAGGATTTTCCCCAATGCTAGAAGAGTGGCACGAGTGAAAAAATTTGGGAACCCCTGAGTTAGAGAAAGGAAAGCACTGGGGAATACAATAGTTTGAAATAATGTAGTCTCAGAACCGCCCCTACATCTACTGTACTCAGCAGTGTAAGTCCCAATGGTTATTATTTTTCATGAGTGTGAGAATGCTAAATAATTCTACTGATTTATGTATTTTGTATCTGAAGAGTTAGAGACGGTGCTCGATAGGATTTAGGCATGCTGATTTGGGCGATTGAATCCCTTTGGAATCCCTTTGAATGAATGTTTTGCATATGATTATGGTGGAAATGATAAGACAGCGAATATGTAAGGTGTCCCTGGTGTGTGTCCGTCTGCGTGTGTGCGATTTCAAATCAAATCAAATCAATGCTCATTTGTCACGTGCGCCAAATACAACAGTGAAGTGCTTACTTACAGGCTCTAACCAATAGTGCAAAAAAGGTATTAGGTGAACAATAGGTAAGTAAAGAAATAAAAACAACAGTAAAAAGACAGTGAAAGACAGTAGAGAGGCTACATACAGACACCGGTTAGTCAGGCTGATTGAGGTCTTTGTCTATTTGCCTATTTAAGCACGTGTGTGGTGGGGGGTGGGGCTTGGTGTTGAATATTTATGCATACTTGTCTTTTTGTCAACTTATGTATGTTTGTGTGGGGGGGGGGTTCTCTGTAGCAAAATGTAAAGTAGCACACACGCCTGCTGCAATTCCCTTATTGCATTAAACTTATCTTTGATTTCTCTATGACTGTCAGATCCAAGAGAAGACTGCTTTAAAAACAGAGAACTGGGGCCATGAAGTTCCAACCCAGGGTGGGACACACAGAGAAACAAGAAAGAACCATAAAATGTCTTTAATCCACTGCAGTAAACCTCTCTCTCCTAAAGCTAGCCATCTACTGAGAGACAGAGCATTGATAACATTGTGCTTAAAAATCTAATCTCATTCATATGACTTCCCTGTTGAAATTAAGGTAAATAAATTCTCATCTAATCTCCTTCAAAAACAAAACTTCTTATGGACATATTGCAGCATCATCATGTTAATCCTGGCAACTATAATCCTCATTGTTTCCCTCTAGAAAGCTTTTTTTTTATCTGGGAACCACAAATGAAGTAGTCTTACACAAGCCAGTTTTGCCATGTTTTACTTCAAAAAGGTCAAGGATGGGATTGAAGTTGCTCACATCTCACTACTTCCTGAATGTAATGTAAGAGAAGCAGAGCAAGCATAGGCCCCTTTTCCCAGCAATAGGCATCCGCTGACTGTATGGCTACATCCCTCCAGAGGGTTCACATACTAAGGCATCCTTAAAATACATCTGTATAGGTCCCAATAAAGAGAAACGTGTGTCTATGTGTGTGTGTCTATCAGGGAGTGTTGGGTGAGGGGAGGGGGAAGTTGGAGGGACTTTTTTCTATCATCCTCTGGATCTAGGTATTATAGCAGAAGGGGATCAAGGGACCCAGTGACATACATCCTTAACCCCCCACTTGACTGCTCTGTCCATCTGCTGGGGAGCCTCTGTGGTTCTAAAGCTCTCGCACTCACTTACGCAAGCATACACACACACGCACAAAAGGAAATTAATTCACAGCTGGAAAGTGTCTTCAACAAACACAACCACAAGTGGATATTGATAGATCTCTACCTGATTAGTGAAAGCTCACATGCCAGAATTCCTTTTTACACAAGGCTAATTGTGTAATGTGTGTTTAATGACAAAGTGATAACAATAGTAAGTTATAGCTGAATCTGATCCTTAATCGTGTTATTATAAATCCTAATATGATGATTTTTTTATGACCCGATTAAGAATCATATTTTGATTTATCATATCCTTTGTATACACTGTTAGGTAAGGCAATACATAGGCCATAGTAGCGAAGTAATTACAGTTTAGCAAATTAACACTGGAGTGATAGATGAGCAGATGATGATGTGCAAGTAGAAATACTGGTGTGCAAAAGAACAGAAAAGTAAATTAAAACAATATGGGGATGAGGTAGGTAGATTGGGTGGGCTATTTACAGATGGGCTATGTACAGCTGCAGCGATCGGTTAACTGATCTGACAGCTGATGCTTAAAGTTAGTGAGGGAAATATACTGTATGTCTTCAGCTTCAGCGATTTTTGCAATTCGTTCCAGTCATTGGCAGCAGAGAACTGGAAGGAAGGGTGGCTTTCGGGATGACCAGTGAGATATACGTACCTGCTGGAGCGCGTGCTACAGGTGGGTGTTGTTATGGTGACCAGTGAGCTGAGATAAGGCGGAGCTTTACCTAGCAAAGACTTACAGATGACCTGGAGCCAGCGGCCCTGGCGACAAATATGTAGTGAGGGCCAGCCGACTAGAGCATACAGGTAGCAGTGGTGGGTGGGATAAGGGGCTTTGGTGACAAAGCGGATGGCACTGTGATAGACTGCATCCAGTTTGCTGAGTAGAGTATGGAAGCTATTTTGTAAATGACATCGCCGAAGTCGAGGATCGGTAGGATAGTCAGTTTTACGACTGTTTGGCGGCGTGAGTGAAGGAGGCTTTGTTGCGAAATAGGAAGCCGATTCAAGATTTAATTATGGATTGGAAATGTTTAATATGAGTCTGGAAGGAGAGTTTACAGTCTAGCCAGACACCTAGGTATTTGTAGTTGTCCACATATTCTAGGTCAGAACCGTCCAGAGTAGTGATGGTAGTCGGGCGGGCGGGTGCGGGCAGCGAACGCTTGAAAAGCATGCATTTGGTTTTACTAGCGTTTAAGAGCAGTTGGAGACCACGGAAGGAGTGTTGTATGGCATTGAAGCTCGTTTGGAGGTTAGTTAACACAGTGTCCAACGAAGGGCCAGATGTATACAGAATGGTGTCGTCTGCGTAGAGGTGGATCAGGGAATCACCTGCAGCAAGAGCGACATCGTTGATATATACAGAGAAAAGAGTCGGCCCGAGAATTGAACCCTGTGGTACCCCCATAGAGACTGCCAGAGGTCCGGACAACAGGCCCGCCGATTTGACACACTGAACTCTGTCTGCGAAGTAGTTGGTGAACTAGGCGAGGCAGTCAATTGAGAAGCCAAGGCTGTTGAGTCTGCCGATAAGAATGTTGTGATTGACAGAGTCGAAAGCCTTGGCCATGTCGATGACGGTGGCTGCACAGTACTGTCTTTTATCGATGGCGGTTATGATATCGTTTAGTACCTTGACCGTTGCCGAGGTGCACCCGTGACCTGCACGGAAACTGGATTGCACAGCGAAGAAGGTACGGTGGGATTCAAAATAGTCAGTGATCGTTAATTAACTTGGCTTTCGAAGACTTTAGAAAGGCAGGGCAGGATGGATATACAGTAGGTCTATAACAGTTTCAGTCTAGTGTGTCACCCCCTTTGAAGAGGGGGATGACCGCGGCAGCTTTCCAATCTTTAGGGATCTCGGACGATATAAAAGAGAGGTTGAACAGACTGGTAATAGGGGTTGCAACAATGGCGGCTGATCATTTTAGAAACTAGACCGTCTTTGTTCAAGGTTACAGGCTTGTTTCTTCCCAAACAAGGAAGAAGTTTTGGTACAGGGAGTCAGAGTTGGAAATCAGTCTGTGCGTGCGCAACGAACAGGACGTGCACTTGCAAATTTAGTGTTTCTATTGAAAATACTTCTTTCTGTATGAAATATTATAGTTTAATTACCTTTTTAATTACAATGCATGTTGTAGCTGGGACCCTTGGGATTGCAAATCAGATGAAGATTTTCAAAAAGTAAGTGAATATTTAATTTCTATTTTTGATTTTACGTAGCCTGTGCCGGTTGAAAAATATCTTGATGTGGGGCGCCGTCCTCAAACAATCGCATGGCATGCTTTTGCTGGAAAGCCTATTGTAAATCGTACAATGCACTTAAATTAACAATAATTTCAGCTTTTAAAATTCTTCGGGATAGGGGCATTTTCACATTTGGATAAATAGCTTGCCCAAATTCAACTGCCTGCTACTCTTCCCCAGAATATAAGATATGCATACTATTAGTATATTTGGATGGAAACCACTCTGAAGTTTCTAAAACTGTTTGAATCATGTCTGTGAGTATAACAGAACTTATGTAGCTGGGAAAACCCAGAGGACAAACCATTCAGATTTTTTTTTTACCCTGATTTTTTTTGAGGTCACTGTCTTTTCAATGGATTTTCATTGGGAAACCAGATTTCTAAGGGACTTGTTTGCAGTTCCTACCACTTCCACTGGATGTCACCAGTCTTTAGAAATTGGTTGAGGTTATTCCTTTGTGTAATGAAGAAGTACGGCCATCGTGAACAAGTGTCACGTCATGTGTACTGTTTGATAGAGGCGCAAGACCAGAAAGCATGCTTGAGTTTGTTGTCTTCCTGTATTGAAGATCATCCCGTCTTCAATTTTATCGATTATTTACATTTCAAAATACCTAAAGTTGTATTACAAAAGTAGTTTGAAATGTTTTGGCAAAGTTTACAGGTAACTTTTGAGAGTTGGAACCAGTGTTTTTCTGGATCAAACGCGCCAAATAAATGGACATTTTGGATATATATATACACGGAATTAATCGAACGAAAGGACCATTTGTGATGTTTATGGGACATATTGGAGTGCCAACAAAATAAGCTCATCAAAGGTAAGGCATGATTTATATTTTATTTCTGTGTTTTGTGTCGAGACTGCAGGGTTGAAATATGCTACTCTCTCATTATTTACTGTTATGCTATCATCAGATAATAGCATCTTATGCTTTCATCGAAAAGCCTTTTTGAAGTCTGACACGTTGGCTGGATTCACAACGAGTGTAGCTTTAATTTGGTATCTTACATGTTTGATTTATTGAAAGTTTGATTTTTATAGTATTTTATTTGAATTTGGCGATCTGCAATTTCAGAAATGGAATAATGTGTCCCTGAACAAAGATATACTGCCCATCTCTGAGCATCAACATTAGTATAGCTAGCTATTTATCTTAACTTTTCAGTGCTTATAGTTTTTCAAGGCCCAACCTTTCATAAAGACAATGAAAATATTTCTGCCCCTAGAGCAAATCTGCCCTGGGAACAGTAAAACTGCAATCATACAACCTGTTCATTGCCTTGTACATGAGGAAGACTCAACATTATAAACTGTGCGGTAAATTAAATCACCACACAGTTTTCAAGTCAAGCCCACAGTTTTCTCAAATATCCTGTAGCTACACACGTGACTATTGCTATAAGTGTTTGGATACAGGCAGTGCGCTGGGTGCCATGGTGATTTTCCATTAATCACAGCTGCATGTGGAGATGAGTAATTTCACAAGGTCACTGCAGGTTACCAGAGGCCTCTATGACACAGTAGCCTGCTAATATAATAAAGGGGCCATATGGAGGATGATTATACTAGACTGTAGAAAAACATGATGCTGTCCAGAATGGCTGAGATAAAAGACTCACGTTCAGAGATCTCAGTGCACATAGTACAAGTAGGTAGGGTATAGCAGTTATAACTTGATATTTCATAATGTACAATGATGTCATATTGCTTTAAATTAAAGCTATTAATTCCTGAATTAACTAAGTTGATTGGTGATTGACTGGTAGATTGTGTGTATTGCACCTGTGGTATGGAATTGTGGAGAATTGATAGACCAAGAACGTTTCCATAAACACTGGAAAATTCTCACACGTGTGCACTGTGAAGTTACTTCTTTCCTCAATGGGCATTGCTGTTTCCCCCCTTTTATTCAGAATACAGAAATCACCCTGTATGATGCATTTTGCATCATATGATACATAATGTATCATACAGGAGTATTTCTGTATTTTGAAAGTTACAAATCTTGGAAACTTGATTGATGACAAACAAAACATTTTGGGACTATCTCAACAATGGACTAATGAAAGAAATACCAAAAGATAGCTTTTTGGGTGGAGTTTTCCTTTAAGGCTACTGCCATCATCAGAACTAGTGAGATTTGAATCGATCCTTAGAGAAATAATGTGATGCTACTATGGTAATGGAAAGACTGTGGGTTTTAGTTCTCAGAAAATCTGTTTTATGTCAGTGCTTTGATGTGCCTCAAGATACCGTCACGTTGGTAACAATGATTCGGGAGACAGGCGCAGGAATGCGTAATACTTTTAAAAATTATACCCCAAATTACGGCGTGCCGTGTAAGGGCACGGGTACGAAGACCAAACAAACACGTAACAAAAACACAGGGTTAAAACCCAAACAAAAGTGCGAGGAGTACCTTTAATAAATAACACACGCGCATGATGATTAACACACGGGACGAGACCTGTAATCATCTGCGCAATCCACAAGGGCACGAAAGCCCAAAACACACAGCACAGGTACTCACACGCACCAACGGACATTGTAAAAATAATCAACAGACAACGGAAACCAAAGGGCACACGTATACAAGTACTAATCAGTGGGAATAGGGGACAGGTGTGTGTGATGAAAGTTCCGGAGGGATCTGTGACAGATACATAGGATATATTGGTTTGGAACTATTCATTACATGAATATTTTCACAAAATTACACTTGAATAAAGCCGTCTTGAAATCCCCCATGAAGATGACACAATTGCATGCATACTTTTGGTAACATTACTTTAACAGGGCCTTCTGAAATCATGTGCATAGGTCTGCAAGAGCGGGTATGCTTTATAGCTGAAGCATCACACACACACCAGCACACACTAACCTAAAGATTCTCCATTCACTCATTGAGAGATGTTCTAAATTAGCAGCTGGCACTGGAGCCAGGTGTACAGCTAAAGTTGGTTAAACACACAGACATGAAGAACAACAGACGCCCCATGGATCCCTGGGGTTGCATCACATGGTAGAAGCTGCTAAACCAATGTGGCTGGAAGCCAACTGTTACTGTGCTACAAGCTGCATACCTTCTAATTAACAAAGATGAAAGGTACAGGACAACTGCTGCCATTGTGGACTTCCCCTGGGAAAAGACAGGAGGAGACTCCAGGCAGGGTAGTGTGTGTGTGTGTGTGTGTGTGTGTGTGTGTGTGTGTGTGTGTGTGTGTGTGTGTGTGTGTGTGTGTGTGTGTGTGTGTGTGTGTGTGTGTGTGTGTGTGTGTGTGTGTGTGTGTGTGTGTGTGTGTGTGTGTGTGTGTGTAACGTAATGCTATCTACCTATCTGAAGGTATGACTGAATTAATAACATGACTGCTAGGCAGCACCATGATTAAATGCTAAAAATAGGTCAGAAATACGTCTTCTCTCTGACCTGACACTAAGCATTATTGCTAAACAACAGAATAATTAGGAGCTGTCATGCATGAGACAGTCTTGGCTTGGGGCTTTGGAAATGCTAGCTCGTTAGCAAGGAGGAGAGGAGGGGCCTTGCATGATCACTTCATTAATAATCAAACAGCATGTAGGCCATGCACAGGAACATAAGCAATGTCTGCCTCTCAAAAGCCGTTTTCTATTCCTGGTAAGTGCTGGGTTAGCCTTCATCAGCCATTTGGTTACTGGCCAGAGAGGGAGAAGAAGGGAGGGATACATTCTGTACCTCCATGCTTTAGCTTATGTAAGGAGGGACAGAATCTGAAACAACTTAAAGTAGACAGTGACGGATTGATGATAGTTCCCCATCAGAGTAAATCTAGACATCATACACAAGGAGTGACATTGTCTGAAAAATGTAATATAATCTGAAGTATGATTTCATTATGTTGTAACTTATCGTCATGGTAACAAGACCAAAGGCTGAAGAGGCCAAATAAGTTCTGTATGAAGGTTGATGTTTTTCTCATATTGACCTGTGGCAGAAGTTGTTTTCACCTATTGTATTGTATTTGTCAAATGCACAAGTACAGTGAAATGCTTAACTTTCAAGCCTTAACGAACAGTGCAGTATTCAATATAAAAAAGTATAACTAATAAGAAAACAAAAATAAAATAAAAACACACGATATAAGAGCGGAAGCTATATACAGGGTAAATGTACAATGTGCAGAGATACGGGAGCATTTGAGGTAGATATGTACACGTAAGGAGGGATTAGGAGAAAGTGACTGGTAGCAGGATAAATAAGAATAATAAGAATAAACAGTATGGCTTGGGTGGGTGGGTGTGCATGGTGGAGGGTGTGTATGTAAGTGTGTGGGTGTTTGTGAGTGTGTCTGCAGGAGTGTCATGTATACAGCTTTGAAAAGTGACTGGTAGCAGGAATATATAGGAAATACTTGGTAACATACTAACGGTAATATATACATGTAAACAGCAGTAATAGTGACCAGTAAATAGATAGACACTAATGGTAATGGAAATCAACAATTAATGAACAGCAGAGCAGTGGTACTAATAAATCGAATCAATAATCATTTTAGCGGCAGTGTAGGTGTGAGGGGGAGCAGTAGTTGTTAGCCATTTACAGTCTTATGGCCAGGGGATAGAAGCTGTTTAGGAGTCTGTTGGTATGAGCCTTGATGCACCTGTACTGCCTGCCGGACAGGAGCATGGAGAACAATCTATGTCTCGGGTGGCTGGAGTCTTTGGCAATTTTTCGGCATGTACTGCCTGGATGGCTGGGAGCTCACCCCCAGTGATGTGCTGGGCCCGTCTGCACCACCGTCTGTAGGGCCTTCTTCACGTTGCTGTGCGCTGTGGCCCATTGGATCCATGGGGACAAAGCCTTTAATAGAGCCTGATTCATTGTAACACTGCTTAGGTGAACTGACACATTAAGAAGGTGCCCTATTGCTATTTGCTTCACAGTAGAGATTTATTCCTTTGGATTCTCCTCAGCAAACAGCTAACCGAACCACAGACTAACATGATATGGGATGGTGTTGGTAAGGTTACTGACATCCTCTTCTGACTCTTCTGTACCACAGTCAGCTAAGCCTAGAGAAGCATTCTCAAGGATTCACACTTTGTGCTAATGCTGTGCTGTCTGGTGTGCGTCAGTGCCCGAATCATGTTGAGTCAAATTTTGTCTCAGGTCACCAGAGTTCCGCTCCAAGTGCACTCCCTCTTTGTGATTCCAACATTAAATGGACAAGTACAAGGCAATGTTGTTTCACTAAAGCAGTTTTGTGCTAGGCCTCACACCTGGGGCCAGTTTGGCATATGCCTGGTCGTAAATCTACACCCGGCAGAATGCGCTAACAAAAACAATAACAGTGGAGTGAATCTGATCAATTAAGTTGGATTGTCTTAGATTTGTCTTTGCATTTCACCAGGGGGAAGGAAGAGTGGTTGAAAAAAAAGGGCAAGGTTCATTTGAATGTTCTGCTTGATAGCCACAGTCACAGCACTTCAATTGCTGCTGTAAATGGTGTGTAATTGCTGTGACTGATTGATTCAAGGCACAGTGTGCTATGCAGAAGACTTTATGGGACTTCATGGTTAGATTCACTTCCTCTGTGTTTGGGCACACCAAGAAAGACAACCGTTGGCCAGCACTGGCCAAATTCACAACTATTCCCTTCATCTCTTAAGAGGGGACTCCAAATCTCTTTGTAAAGCTCCTTTAAAGGTTCAAACCAGTCTTGTCAGGATTTATGGTCTGAGTGCAAAAACCCTCCTGTTCATGGATTTTGTTTTTTGCTGAATTCAAGATACAAGCCAAAATTCTTTGTTGTTGATTCCAATCATACATCTTGCACTACTATAATCATAATATTTTGTGTACATTTACAGCAGTGCTAGCAGTGTATATCACAAAGGACGAAGCAGACCCTTAATGCTTTAATGGATGTCTAGCATCATTACCAAACTGTCAATGCCAGGTGTGAGCACTAATATGACTACAAATTAGGGTCAGAGGTTAGTAATAATGATATTGAGGAGAGTGAATGGGACAAAACGAGAGCCTCAGAGAGGGGGGGGGTTAATCAATGGCGGAGAAGGCAGGGTGAGAGAGTTGAAGAGATCTGAAGGTCCTACAGAACACCAATTATCACCATAATTAAGCCTTTGACGAAAGTTCAAGCAAACATCAACAAAGATTTTTCGTGAAGAGAAAATAAATCTATCATTTGACAGCTCTTATAGCTATGCCATTGTAGATTCTCATTCCAGTAGAGGAGGTGAAGGGGGGACAACTCATTGTACCCTAAAGGAGGGAAGGGGGGGGGGGGGGGGGGGGGAATTCTCAGCGCGCAAAATAATAATTTATGCATTCAAGCGTTCAATAACAGGCGGTGACCTAGAAATGAAGAAACAATCCAACAAAGAGCTGAGGCGAGACAATAAAGCCCTCATCCTCCCAGTAGGGCCATCCGCTCCATCAGATGGATCCGATTATACAACAACAGGGCTGAGCCGAGCCGACAGCCCCGTCTGTGCCCGCACTCACAGGGCACTGCCCACAGGATGGTGTGACATGACATGTCAGCCATACTGTACTATGCTGTGTATTCCTCCAAGGGCCTTTGGGATGTGCATGCAAACACGCATTAGAGTAGACTCTTGAGGAACATCCAACTGGTCATGCGGACAGAGTGCTAGTGTTAGAGCTCATAGTAGATGTCTGTGTGCACGTATATAGGGGGATTTGACAGAGCTCGGGGGACAGCCCTGCTGATCATGGACACATTGTAACATTGGTGGATGAGCATGTTGACATAGCAGCCATAATCCAGATAAAGAACTGTTTATGTATATGGGAGAGCACCATGATCCATATACAGGTGAATACAAAGTACACATCACATATAAAAACACAGACTATATCCATGTGGACCATCCATGTTGCCCTGAAGTGTCAGGTCATCTCAGAAACAATGAGAGTTTACAAGTATTAATTATTCATAAGCCACTCCCCTTACAACAGAATGGCTGTTCACTTGTACAGCTGAATTACACATCCTAAAATGTGTGGGTTTGGACACATATAACAATCTTCTGACTGGGAAGACTTAATGAAAATGCATGAGAGTCAATGCCAACGAACAATGCCAAATGCACATTTCATCAATGAAATACCACAGAGTGAGAAGTACATCTAAACATAATGTTATGTGAGAATGTGTTTTAGACCAATGGCAGACAAGTCAAGAACATAAAAAAATATATATTTAAAAAAAGTGGAAGCTGTATTTCTGCATTTTTAAATAAGGTATAGTAAGTACCCTGGTGAATCCAGCTGTAAGACTAGATGCTTGCTTTAGACTCTGCTGTCTACATCCACAGTTACTGTTTTCTAATTTCACACTGTAGTTTTCATGTGGCAGTATACTATCACAAATGAGGTTTTGGTTGCCATTGCACCCTGGCTCCTTGCCAACCATGAGGGATACTGATCACATCTCTCTTTGGGCTTTTACAGAATGTCCTGCCCATCCCATGTAACCCTGAAAGGAGTTAGGCTAAGGTCACTGAGCAACTTGTTTAGCGGTAATGCATCAATTTACCATCTAGCTATTGTTTCCAAATGAATAGAGGAACCTCTAATTGCAACTAGGGAGCAGGAATGTCCAACCCTGCCTCTCACATGTTTTCACGGAGAAGAATTACTGCGATTATACTGGCCAATTGGCAAATTGTAAATCCTTCTTGTTTTTGATCATCATTGTGAAAACAATGAAAAGTGTGGCAGGATTTTTTTTAGGTACGCTCAGTTGAAGATGTACACACACTATGGTAACTCTATGGATCCAACGGCCGACCGACAAATGCCCATCAATTTAGCATCAAAACCACATTCAGCTGCCATGTTCAGTTATAATAAATGCCTCAGGGAAAATGCAGAACCAAACAAATGTGTTTTGCCTGTGGATTTAAATAAATCATCCCATTACATGGGCACATAACATAACATCCAACTTCAACATCAATACACTGCACAGACAAAATAACCCCACTCTAAGACTGAATATGGGAGGGTGAAAGCTCTAGGGAGCATTTTCTTTTCAGCTTTTGATCAGATTTTGCTTCTCTGACAGCTGGACTCAGGAGTCATGCTGTTCTATTGAAAACACCAGTTCTAACTGCAGCTCACCTTTAGCCAAGATGAAAAATACCACCAAAAAGCAAAATGTTGAGCAATGATGGCTAATTTCTGGCAATGTGTTGCCCTGTACAAAAACAAAGAAAGAAAGTTACACACTCTCCATATACTCCCAACAATTTAACGGGAAAACCTAAACAATGTTTCGGCATGCAGTGCCTTCTTCAGGGTTGTCTTAACCTGTAAAATGAGTTGTTGTTCAATGCCCCCTCAGCTACCGTGAACTATGTGCAGCCTTTTACTTCATGTGAAGAGAAAAAAAGTTACTATGCATATTACTATCAAGAACAGAGGGAGTGATTGAAAATGAAAGACCGTCTCAGATGCACTGTGGAATGACAATTTTGTGAGGAGAATAAGGTTTTATGTTATGTTACATAACAAGATCAGATCTGACAGCCAAATGATTTGGGGCCATCATGACTCTACACACGGTGGATTAATTACATACACTGAGTATACCAAATATTAGGAACACCTTCCTAATATTGAGTTGCTCCCCCAGGTGTTCTTAATGTTTTGTATACTGAGTGTAAAAACTCATCCACCATTTTGTTGGACTGTACATGGAAGTGATGGCTACCTTATTGTAGGCTGTTTTGCTACTGTAGTATTGCAAGCAGGCAATATCTTGCTAATGTAATTACAATTCAGGACCAGGAAGTAATACTGAAAAACATGTATAAACCTGTTAAACAGAGACAATTCAGTTTAGCCTAAAATATTATTTTGTCCATCTATGCCATTCCTATCTGCGCATATATTTCTTGACCATGGTTTTTTTAAAGCTTGACATTCAAGTCGAGCATGTTCCAGAAATGTTCAATCTTCACTTGATCCTAGGACACTGTTTTCGAAGGAAACATTTTTGCCACTGCCTCAGAAACTGGATAAATATACAAGGAAGGCTGAAGTAAACTAGACAGAAACATTCTGGTTAGCAGTTAGCGAGGCATATGTTTGAAATAAGCTCAAGGGAGCCAACAACCGACCATAACAGACCATCTTCATGTTAATGCATGAGACGCACCATACCCTAGTTAAGTCCAATCCCGTGAACCCTTCTCTCCATCCATCCTACCATCTGACCTGACTCCCTGCCACTCGGCCGACCATGAAGTCACAGAGACATCTGAGAAGCAGATTCCTGAGGTTGCCTTGGTGACGGGTAGGGAACAAGGCCTGCTGTGTTTACTCTGGGGAGTGGATAATGATGATGACACGGTGGCCAGATGAGCAGCTCCCCCTCTATGAAAGCTAACTGGCCATTATCAGGAAACCACTTTCCTCTGGAGAATATTATCACAAATGTTTAGTTCCCAAGACAAAACGATAAAGTAATGGTTAGCAGTTTTGATAGGGTATATTAATCCCTAAATAGTAAATGGGTTGTTTATTCCTTATATGAAGATATCGAATAATTTACATTTTGTCAAAGAAACATTCAGTCAAACTCTTTTTATATTTATTTATTAAAGTGAGTTAAAAAAAAACACCACTCCAGTAAGTTTACTGGCTGACTGAAGTGTATCGCACAGTTTTCTGCTATCAAATACAGACAGAATAATATAGTTACATAGCAAGGGAGCTAGGAATAACTTTGAACTGATTCACAAGAATCACCATTATCAGCAAAACACAATACAGTACGATCAGCCATTTCAATATATTGCTTTCCATTTGAGACACTCTGGAAGCAGGAAGAGACAACAAAATAAAATAAAAACATGACAAAAAAACAACAAACAAAATAAAGATGGTAAATTTCAGTGCAAATTCAAAAAGAGAATATACAGGTGGGTTAATTAATTCAAAATGTTGAATTGAACTATTCACATTACTTTCCGTATGGTTTCTGTAAACAAATGGACAATTTATCATACAGTTGAGGTCGGAAGTTTACATACACCTTAGCCAAGTACATTTAAACTCCGTTTTTCACAATTCCTGACATTTAATCAAAGTAAAAATTCCCTGTCTTAGGTTAGTTAGGATCACCACTTTATTTTAGGAATGTGAAATGTCAGAGTAATAGTATTATTTATTTCAGCTTTAATTTCTTTCATCACATTCCCAGTGGGTCAGAAGGTTACATACACTCAATAAGTATTTGGTAGCATTGCCTTTAAATTTTTAACTTGGGTCAAACATTTTGGGTAGCCTTCAACAAGCTTCCCACAATAAGTTGGGTGAATTTTGGCCCATTCTTCCTGGCAGAGCTGGTGTAACTGAGTCAGGTTTGTAGGCCTCCTTGCTCGCACACACTTTTTCAGTTCTACCCACAAATGTTCTATAGGCTTGAGGTCAGGGCTTTGTGACGGCCACTCCAATACCTTGACTTTGTTGTCCTTAAGCCATTTTGCCACAACTTTGGAAGTATACTTGGGGTCATTGCCCATTTGGAAGACCCATTTGCGACCAAGCTTTAACTTCCTGACTGATGTCTTGAGATGTTGCTTCAATATATCCACGTAATTTTCCTCCCTCATGATGCCATCTAGTTTGTGAAGTGCACCAGTCCCTCCTGCAGAAAAGCATCCCCATAGCATGATGCTGCCACCCCCGTGCCTCACGGTTGGGATGGTGTTCTTCGGCATGCAAGCCTCCCCCTGTTTCCTCCAAAGATAACAAACATAGCAATAGTCATTATGGCCAAACAGTTCTATTTTTGTTTCATCAGACCAGTACGATCGTTGTCCCCATGTGCAGTTGCAAACCATAGTCTGACTTTTTTATGGCGGTTTTGGAGCAGTGGCTCCTTCCTTGCTGAGCGTCCTTTCAGGTTATGACGATATAAGACTCGTTTCACTGTGGATATAGATACTTTTGTACCTGTTTCCTCCAGCATCTTCACAAGGTCCTTTGCTGTTATTCTGGGATTGATTTGCACTTTTCGCACCAAAGTACATTCATCTCTAGGAGACAGAACGCGTCTCCTTACTGAGCTGTATGACGGCTGCGTGGTCCCATGGTGTTTAAACTTGCATACTATTGTTTGTACAGATGAACGTGGTACCTTCAGGCATTTGGAAATTGCTCCCAAGGATGAATTTGTGGTCTAAAAATTATTTTTTACCTGAGGTCTGATTTCTGTTGATTTTCTCATGATGTCAAGCAAAGAGGCACTGAGTTTGAAGGTATGCCTTGAAATACATCCACAGGTACACCTCCAATTGCCTCAAATGATGTCATTTAGCTTAACAGAAGCTTCTAAAGCCATGACATCATTTTCTGGAATATTCCAAGCTGTTAAAAAAGGCACAGTCAACTTAGTGTATGTAAACTTCTGACCCACTGGAATTGTGATACAGTGAATTATAAGTGAAATCATTTCTATGTAAACAATTGTTGGAAAAGTTACTTGTGTGATGTACAAAGTAGATGCCCTCACCGACTTGCCAAAACTATAGTTTGTTAACAAGAAATTTGTGGAGTGGTTGAAAAACAAGATTTAATGACGCCAACTTAAGTGTATGTAAACTTCCGACTTCAACTGCATATACACACAACTTGAGTAAACCGAGACATATGTTTACCAGAGTTTACGTCAATTAAATTCAAAGTCAATTCAGGAAATTAAGTGAACATTTAGAATAGGGCGTGCCCTCTAAACTCCTAAATTGTTGGGATTAAAACATTTACTAATCCTAACTGTAAGGGTCTCCCAGACTCAGATTAAGCATATCCCCAGACTAGCTAGCATCATGGAGTAAATTTAATCCGGGTGCCGGGAAACCAGCCCAATGGGTTTACAGTCCGATCTCTTGACCTCTTCCCAGGGCAGTTGTAACATCTGATGGAGGTCATGACCTTTAGTCCCTTCTTAGCAGTGGGTCGCCGCAGTGGTGTAGGAGGAGGATGCCTCCCTGTGGACGATGCTGAAGGGCGACAGCTCCAGGTCGGTGGTGGTGCACTCGTGCTCGTTCTCCTCACTGGTAGTGGCAGAGGTGGAAGATCTGGGCGGGCCACACTCGTCACAGCAGCAGCAGCAGCAGTCCAGGAAGGCCCGGCTGAAGGGCTGGCACAGGCAGAACAGCAGGACAGGTGTCACTGCCGATTTACAGAACAACAGCAGCTGGCTGACCAGATGGAGAATGTCCAGGGTCCGTCTGGGAATACCCGCCGCCATGTAGACAGTGACGATGTTGCAGATGTTCTCTGGGATGATGCAGAAGCCATAGAGGATGGCCAAAGCCACAACTGTGCAGTTCATCTGGCTCTCCTGATGGATCTGTTTCTTGTTGCCGCGCACACAGGCCCGCTCGGCCTGCCGGATCTTACAGGCGGTCACCAGGGAGCTGCCAATGGTGAACAGCGTGGGTAGGCAGAAGTAGCAGCCAAAGTACCACCAGAGGCGAGCACCATCATAGGTCAGGCCCAGCATGTAAAGCGTGTCAGGGAGCTCGGTGGAGATACGAACCACGCAGCGCTGGCAGGGCATCACATCCGGAGGCTCGCCATCTTCAGTGACCAGCTGGCGGATCAGGAGCTCTGGCAGGGCCAATAGGAGAGCCCCAATCCAGATAACGGCCAGCTTGGCGGCCGTGGAGGCACAGTTCTCAATCATCTCATAGTACATCTGGACGTTGTTGGCAGCACGGAAGCGGTCGATGCACAAAGCGCACAGGGTAAAGGTGGTAACCCCTAGGGAGGCGACCTGGAAGGACAAAGAGAAGGGAGGAAAAGGTAAGATACTATCCAGTTAATGTGTTATTACTGCACATTAACAATACAGTGAGAGTTATTTTGTTTTTGATTGAGAAACAAGTATAGAAAATGTATCCAGTCTCCAGATACTTCTCCTTGTTGTATAGCACCTTGGGAATCTGGATAATATACCAAGGCCCCAGAGCCACGTTGCTCTCTGAAAAGACCAAAAGAATGTGTCCACTGTAAACCATCCATGTTTTAAAGACCGCTTGGAACAATTTTCAAATGACAATGGTACAGCACAGAATACTAGACAGCAGGTTTAGAGAGAGGGAGAGACATCTTCCATAAAGAGATTCTGTTTTGACAGAGCACTCGAATGTCCAGACTTGTTTTAATAAATGACAAACAGATTTTTCCGTCCTTCATCGCACACTAGATCCTCATTTCCCATACTGAGATGTTTGAAAGTAGCCATGAGTAATGTGTTATGAGTGATACTGTTTTAACGAGTCGGGAGACTCCATTTGTATGCCAAAGGGTGACTTCCACTTATTTTTAGAGCACCAGCTTATAATATTGGTGACTTTGTAACGTGATAAAGAAGGAGCACAGTGTATCGTGCTGTGTGCGAGGGAGACCAGTTGCAGTCCTCGATGGTTACAGTATGCAGTTCTCATTTCATAGCCTAATCGCGTTATGGACTTGGCAAGAGAGCCAGCTCATATTCATGATTAAATAACATGAACACAAACTGCAGACCATGAGGCATGGAGATTAATATCTCAATGCAATATCTCTATCCCTACACCCAGATCTTCACCATGCTCCAATTTTTTGCTATCACAATACAGCCACAAAAGTGTTGCAAATGTGGTTGCTTTTTCACCCAAATCTTACACGCTAATACACATAGAACTCAGCGACAGCAGATGTGCAGTTTACATTGAGTGTTGTCTTCTAGACTGTGTAGGTGTGATATGTTATTTTGTTGCTAGGCTTGATCATTGTGACTGCCTCCTTATGGGCCTTGGCAGAGGAAGGTGTAAACACAGGAGCCAGTGCCTGAGCCAGAGAAGCCGTGAGTACTGTCAGACGTACAGGGGCAGGCTTTGATCTGTCTGGTCCTTATGGCCTCAGAGAGAGTGAGTGAGAGATCTGTTGCACTTCACAAACAGCACCATTTGTATGGAGCCCTTTACACTCCTACCCGTAGTATACGGGTTGAAAATGGAAGATTTGGGCATTGATAAGCGTTTAAATTGGAACGCAGCGGCTGTACAGCAACATCCTATAAATGATGTCAGGGCTCAGGCTCTGCAATTCACAGCGCTGTTCTTAACTTGAGCACCCCTACGCGACAAGAAGTTGACCCCATCCCTCCCTCTAATTGTCTGGGTGAGGGAATGCTTTAAATGAAGAGGAATCTATGTATTTTGAAATCTGAGACGTTGAGGATATAGTAAAAAACGCTTTGATGTCATACAAGCAAGCCAGACACTCTAAATTAATATTTCCATGTCATAAAACTCATGTCATATCATGTCATGTGAATGTTTATGATCACTATGTTAAATGTACAGTTACAAGATGACATGGCGTCATACCCTGGATTGTCCTGAACAAAATGAGCCTTTGTTTGTTATCAGGAGAAGATAATTATGGTAAGGTTTGCCAAATGGATGGCGGGGGAGAGCTTTGTATGCATCTCTGTCTGTTGAGTAAAGGTGGTCGAGAGTTTTTTTTTTCTCTGGTTGCACATGTGACATGTTGGTAAAAATTTGGAAACTGATTTAAGTTTGCCCGCATTAAAGTCCCCGGCCACTAGGAGCGCCGCTTCTGGGTGAGCATTTTCTTATTTGCTTATGGCCTTATAGAGTTGGTTGAGTGCGGTCTTCATGTCAGCATCGGTCTGTGGTGGTAAATAGACGGCTACGAATAATATAGATGAGAACTCTCTTGGTAGATTGTGTGGTCTACAGTTTATCATAAGGTACTGTACCTCAGGCAAGCAATACCTCGAGACTTCTTTAATATTAGACATCGCGCACCAGCTGTTAATGCCGGGCAGGCCTTGTGTAACTAACCTCGGTCACCTTTGTGTCCATAATGACACATTTTCATGTGACTGAGAGTACTTCAGTTGCCACAGGAACCATTAGAATTAATGGCCCCACTGTTTCTGTAATTACGCTCCATTAAATGCTTGATTACCGAGTCACTTAACATAATGAGGATGCCGCTGCCGCTATGCATTTAATGTTCTTACCATGGAGGTAGGTGACTCAAAGAGACTTAAACTGCTAGGTCTGGGACTGTGGTTTTAAAATGGCCTACAGGGCGGCAGGTAGCCTAGTGTTTTAAGAGCTTTGGGCCAGTAACCGAAAGGTTGCTGGTTTGAATCCCGAGCCGACTAGGTGAAAAATCTGCCGATGTGCCCTTTGGTAAGGCTCTCAATTGCTCTGCATTAGAGTGTATGTCAAATGTAAATGTTGGACTTACAAACTCTGTCACTAAGCAGCTTACAGACATATTTGGATTGTTTTGGGTCTTTGTGTCGTGGTTTATCTGTCTTGTTGTCATCATGTACAATATGCACGCCCGGGCAGATGTATTTAGCCACCCGTAGAATCTTTTAAATCTAGATGATTTCCTCTTCTAAAAGGAGTGTGCTTCCTTCTCCGGGTAAATAATGAACACATTTCCCATGAAAGGCACTCAGGACCCGCAGTATGATAGTGAACCCCTGCAAGATTCATCCATCTTACACGAAGTACATTTCTGTGACTGTGAGAACAGACAGACTGGTAAAAGGCAGGAGATTAAGTCAAAGAGGTCTGTGGAAGAGGAGAGGATTGGACTGTATAAAACAGAGACAGGTACACCAAGTCCTAGGGTTTTGCACTTGTGGAGATCTGAAAGGATTGGATAGGTGTAAACAGTAGGGAAAATTGCACCTAGCCTATCAAGGACAATGTGGGTCCGTCAATGTGTTGATTATACTCATTCAATCAGATCTGTGTTTATTCCAATCAAAGCTACTTTCACCAAGAAAGTGCATAGCTGTTGAGGTGCATCGTTTTAACGGTGTGACCTTAATCACAGTTTATTTTGCAAACTGTATAAGGTGTTCCAAGTTCTTGGAATGCATAAGATCTAGGGCAGGGATCGTCAACTAGATTCAGTCACAGGCTGATTTTTTTCTTGAGCGGTTGGTCGAGGGGCCGGAACATAATTATAAATAATTTATAGACTGCAAATTGACCGCAAGAAGCCCAAACATATTTGTTTGAATAAAACGTAATAATTTTAAACCTTGCTTACATTTGTATACCACATTTGTATACCATCTCTACATGTGTGAGAATACTTGGGAACATATTTAATGAGTTAAAATCACTCTGAACTGATTTCCTGGTGTTTTTACAGTCTTTAATGTCCCAATTTTTGATTACTTAAAAAATGTTTTGTTCAGAAAGCTCACTTTAATGTGTGTTTAGATTTGTGTAACTCTGTAAAACATGTTATTTTAGAGGCTATGCACAATGTCTATGTGATCCCTCAACACCTAATTTTACCATTGCATATTTTACAATAGATGGCTGACAAAAGAGCTGCCTTACTGCTGAAATAGACATGGTAAACGGATGCAATATGAGGTGTGGGTCTGTGCAGTAATTACTGACGCCCACTGTCTCATTGTTTAGACTAGAGAGAAAGTAGGACTGTAACCCTATCTCTGACCATAGATTGCCTAGGGGCATTTACTTCTGTATCTAGCCAGTGACAGGTCACCTAAGAGTTTGAAACAACAGGTTGAGGTGACATTGCAGAACAAGTAATCTAAACCTGATACACTTCACACCAACCTGGTCTCAAAGCATTTTGTATTGTTCTGTACGTAAATTTGAGACACTCCATTTGGTATGATATATTACGTTTGGTATGGTATGTATTAATTTGTGGATGTCCATCATCCATTTTCATGATATGTTACAAATTACAATTGATATGTTACGAATTTGCAAAATGTACACTATGTTAAGAATTTACAAAACATATGATATGCTAAGAATTCTAATTTGTTGTGGCTAATGTTAGCAAGCTGGCTAACGTTAGCTAGGCTAGGGGTAAGGGTTAAGAGTTAGGGTTAGCTAAAAAATAAAATTGTAATTTAGCAGACGCTCGAATGCAGAGCGACTTACATGAGCAATTAGGGTGCCTTGCTCAAAGGCACTCTGGCAGGTGATTCACCTAGTCGTCTCAGGGATTCAAACCAGCATCCTTTCGGTTACTGCCCCAACGCTCTTAACTGCTAGGCTACCTGTGTTAAGTGTTAAGGTTAGGGGAAGGGTTAGCTTACATTCTAGTTGCAAAGTAGCTCAGTTAAAAGTGGTTAAAAGTTTCTTATTAGCTAAAATGCTAAAGTTGGCCATGGTAAGATTCAAACACGCAACCTTTGGGTTGCTAGGCATTTGCATTATATGGGGTGGCAGGGTAGCCTAGTGGTTCGAAACCGGAAGGTTGCAAGTTCAAATCCCCGAGCTGACAAAATACAAATCTGTCTTTCTGCCCCTGAACAGGCAGTTAACCCACTGTTCCTAGGCTGTCATTGAAAATAAGAATTTGTTCTTAACTGACTTGCCTAGGTAAATAAAGGTAAAAAAAGATATATATATGCCCGATCTACCACCCTCCTTTATTTTTTGCCTTAAGTAACCTTCAGTTTCATGTAACCATACAAACGTAACATATCATACTAAATTCAGTGGCCCAGATGTACTATGCTATGTCTAGTTTATGAGACCAGGCTGTGCACATAATTGAGCACAGATCATTGCATGTCATATGAAGTACCTACCATGCATATAATGTAGATATGACAAGTGACAAGAAAGAGAGTTATTGGCAGCAAACTTTGAACAGGGACCCCACTTCAACACCCAATCATAACACTCACTCGAGTAACACAATAGCTAGTGGGAATTACCTCAATATAGGGGATGATTTTACAGGAGAACTCCCCCAACAACCAGTTCTTGGTTAGTTCATGGAATATCACCAGCGGCAGGCAGAAAAAGATGACAACAAAATCCCAAAGGGCGAGATTGGCAAGAAGAGAATTTGAAATACTTCTCATGTAGTAGTTGTGGCACACAATGCACATGATTGCCATATTCCCAATTATTCCAACAGTAAAAATGATGACTGAAATGATCATGATGGCATATGATTCTGCTGTTATGGGGTAAAAGTTAGTTTTTACATATTTTCTCTTTGTTTGAGGATTGAGAGGAATCAGTGTGGTATAGTCCTGGAGGTCTGGTAAAGTGAACTGTTCATAATCACTGGCATCAAATGGCAAGTCTGTTGACTGGTTCTGGGCCATAGGTTTAGGCAGCGGTTTCCACATGGCCAACAGTGCATCCAAAGACGCATCTGACAGCATGGTTGGCTCACTTATTTTGTTATCTTTCTTACTGCCATCCTTCACATTTCTTCTCCGACGGCTTACAGTCCCTCTTTTGTGTCTGCAGATCCGTTTGTGCTCGTTACGGTGGTGCCCTTCTCGCGTGCGTCTCATGGAGGGGTTTAAATGACCATATACAACATTCCGCGTTTCCATGATTGGATGCTGCTCGGTGTCCAACTTTTCCACCTCGAGGCTCTCCGACTTTCCATCCTCGAGTAACGTAACATAATCGGTTCCATTTGAAGAATGGCCTTTGCGCACTATTGTTCTTTCATTCATAACTCTTTTCATATTAACAGTCCCATGCATGTTATCCACCAATGTCCTAACCACATCCCAAGACGATGCACTTGAGGTATGCACCCTTTTACTGTCCATTTCGTTGACAACTCTGCCATACACAGAGTGCCAACTCTGCCTACTATTGGTTTTGTTTACGTTCCCGTTAGTGACGGCATACTCATGTCTAGGAGTAACATTTGTCTTTGTCTTCTCCCGGTGTATGTGAGTGAAAACAACCTCTCTACAAAGTGAAAAGCACAGTAATCTCAATAGTAGTACTAGCATTGTGTATCCTAAAACACGCGACAATAGGGGCTTGTGTTCCAAAGTGATGTATCCATTGATGTTTAGGCTACCAAATCGGAGACGACAGAACCAACGCCAAACCTCAATTCACAAGTTTGAAACATTGTTCTTTGACAGCGTCATTCAATAGTTGTCAAACCCTCGTCCAATTAGATAACGTGCACTATGCAATTGTCAGGTGCTTCTCAGAATTCAACGTGGTCTCAGAGCATTTCGTATTATTGCAGAATTGCGCCAAAGGGAAGTTCAGCAACGTTTCTTTCCTAACCCTGTGTAGGAAGTGTCCTTGAATCTCGGGACTGCCTCTATGAAGATTGTATAGATTGTAAAAGATGTAAGTGGCCACAATATCGCATATCCAAATCCAAATCATACCCGTCTAAAGTCTGCAGTTTCCTGGTGTGGTAGCATGTCCGAATAGCTCCCTGTGTAGTTACTAGTACCCTCAGGTCCGGGGCGACAAATCCGAGATGTAGTGCGTTATTGTCGGGGACGTGCCAAGCTCAGTCTGGAGCTGCACACCGCTTGTGATATGGACATCGCTGAGAGAACAGAGAAGAGAAGGGCTCCCCTGGAGGCCTGACAGGCCTCAGAATCCTTGAGTTTAAAAGGCATTTCACGGTAGCGCGTATTGGGGCGCTGGGTTAATTAATGAATGCACTCATTGTCTTTTTTTTTTTTTTTTTTTACTAAACAGGTGCCCCTGGTATAAGCGATGTAAAAAATACCAGCGTACTATTCGATACTTCTATATTCATGTGGATGATACCATGATTGTGGATCATTCTGAATGAATCATAAATAATGATGAATGAGAAAGTTACAGAGGCATAAATATCATACCCCCGAAAATGCTAGCCCCCCCCCCTCCTATTTGTAATGGTGAGATGTAAGGTAAGCATGTTTTGGGGGTATGATCTTTGTGGCTCTGTAACTTCTCTCTCATCATTATTTACAATTAATTTAGGATTATTCGTAATCATGGAAGCATCCACATGAATCTAGATTTGTTCAGAAACATATTCTATTTTTATTTACATTGACACAATACATTATTTACCATTGATTTCTGTTATGCACAAAATAATCTGACACACAACCAAAACAAACTGCAAATGCATTCAACAAGTTTGTCAAGTCACAAGCTTGATGTAGTCATTGCTTGCTAGGAATATGGGACCAAATACTAAACCTTCAACTATTTTAATACAAATACTTTTGGTACCCTAAAATGGGGGAACTATGTACAAAAAGTGCTGTAATTTCTAAACGGTTCACTGACATGGATGAAAATATTAAAAGCAACAAAAAATGTGTCAATGTCCAAATACCCTTGGACCTCACTGTATATAATGAAACAATTACCATCCCGTAATGTATAAGGCCATGTATAAAAATGATGGACAGGCCATTATTTTGGCTATGCCCCCATGGGATGACAATGCCCTCATCCACAGGGCACGAGTGGTCACTGAATGGTTTGATGAGCGTTTTCCACCACCATTAATAAAACACCAAATAATGGAATTTGTCATGGAAGAATGGTGTCACATCTCTCCAATAGAGTTCCAGCCAATTGTAGAATGCATGCCATGGTGCATTGAAGCTGTTCTGGCTCGTGGTGGTCCGAAGCCCTATTTACACAGTTTATGTTGGTGTTACCTTTATTTTGGCATCTATCCAAACATGGATGACATGTCTGGTAAGTAGGCAGGCCATGGAAAAACTGGGACAATTTCAGCTTCCAGGAATTGTGCACAGATCCTTGCGACATGGGGTCGTGCATTATTTTTGCTGAAGCATGTGGTGATAGCAGTGGATAAATGTCATGACAATGGACCTCAGGATCTCTTCACGGTATCTCTCTGCATTCAAATTCCCATCGATAAAATGTAATTGTGTTCGTTGTCTGTAGCTTCTGCCTGCCTATTACTAACCCCACACGATTCTATACACGTGGTCTGCGGTGTGAGGCCGGTTGGACGTCCTGCCAAATTCTCTAAAACAATGTTGGAGGCAGCTTATGGTAGGGCAATTAACATTAAAATATCTGGCAACAGCTTTGGTGGTGGACATTCTTGCAGTCAGCATGCAAATTGCTGGCTCCCTCAAAACTTAAGATATCTGTGTAATTGTGTTGTGTGTCAAAACTGCATATTTTAGTGACTTTTATTGTCCCCAGCACAAGGTGCACCTGTGTAATGATGATGCTGTTTAATCAGCTTCTTGATATGCCACACCTGTCTGTTGGATGGATCATCTTGGCAAATGACAAATGCTCACTAACAGAGATGTAAACAAATGTGTGCAGAACATTTGAGAGAAATAAGCTTTTTCTGCATATGGAACATTTCTGGGATCTTTTATTTCAGCTCATGAAACATGGGAAAAACAATTTACATGTTGTTTTTATATTTTTGTTCAGTTGTTCAGTTCCTTCAGAAAGTATTCACACCCCTTGACTTATTTCACATTGTGTTGTAATACAGCCTGAATTCAAAATTGATTAATTGATTGTAATTTTGTCCGCACAGATCTACACAAAATATGCCATAATGACAGTCTTTTTTGGAAATGAATATTTATAAAGCTATTTCTGAGTTTTGTGACAGCTCTCCTTGGTTGAAAAATGGCTGTATGTTTTTCTGTGGCTAGGCGCTGACCTAACATAATTGCATGGTGTGCTTTCACCGTAAAGCCTTTTTGAAATCAAACACTGTGGCTGGATTAACTTAAATTGTGTATAATACTTGTACAGTGGGGCAAAAAAGTATTTAGTCAGCCACCAATTGTGCAAGTTCTCCAACTTAAAAAGATGAGAGAGGCCTGCAATTTTCATCATAGGTACACTTCAACTATGACAGACAAAATGAGAAAAAAAATCCAGAAAATCACATTGTAGGATTTTTAATACATTTATTTGCAAAGAGGTTTTATTTTTCAATTTAGCCTTCTGGCCTACTCTAGGCGACCAGCCCCTCCCCTTATGAAGCATAGTCTGCTAGCCTACTACTGACGCTACAAGTGTGATTCAGAAATGAGGGAGAATTAAAGAACAATGGATTAACTTTTTCAATGCTAGTTAAGGATACTATAGTCACTATAGTATCTTTGTTGCTATTGTATCCTTAACTAGAATTGAAAAAGTTAATCCGTTGTTCTTTCAGAAATTAGGGGGATGGATTTTTTATTAATCACGCTTGTAACATTTCACATTGAATTTATTAACTTTTATTTGAATTCTGGTGCCGCTCTGCACACACGAGTTGTTAGCTAGCAAATTAGTTTTGGTACAACGTTTAACCTACTCTCTGAAGTTCAAAGACACTCAAATTTCCTTCATAGAAGCTAGTCCTCCGTAGGTATAATTCTGTGGACCTAATTCAGATAATGCATGTCATAACAAGAAGTTGCCCAGTGCTTCACAGCAAGCCTCCTCCTCCACCCTCTCTCGCTCTCCCCACCTGCAAAATTTCAGTTGTATCTCACACCCTATACTTGCATGTAAACAACTATAACTTTTGCCCACTCTCATAGCAAGCTGCTCTATCCACAGTGGCTAGTGAAATAATTTAATGTCAAGCTAAATTAAGAAAATAAATGGTGCAGAACTTTATTTTTCTGGTTGGAAGAGTGGAACAGAAAAAAAATAGTTCTGGTCAGAAAGAAACGATTCAAAACGTATTTCTGTTCCAACCCCTGATTTGCATATTTCCAATATGGACAGCATACTCTGAAGTGTGCGTGTGCCAGCGGCGGCTTGCTAATAAAAGCGTTAGAAGCGGCGCCCCACTTGTGATTGGTCAAAAAAAGTTAAAATATATATTACATCATTCATGGATTAGGTTTTAAATGCTCATAAAAGTGCTATAAATGTGTACATTTTCCAGTTTAAAAAATATATTGTTCATAACGAGCTGTTCAATTAATCACTACTCTGCCCCTCAGTGACAGCCAGCTCTGCCTCCGTGGGCGCATAGGTCATGTGAATATTGCCTCAACTGTTTTGCCAGCTATGTTCTTTGAAGGGTAACTGCCAAAATGAAATCGCAGGATTTCATAGCATAAATTATAACAACACAAAGTAAATGGACCGTCCTGGGGTGCTCAAATGTGCGTTTGTTCAGTCAGAACGTCTGGGTCTGCTCTAGTCTCCTCCTCCGAATGAGTCTCATGCACCAGACGGCTTACTTCCGCATGTGAGACTAGATGTGCTCCATCAGGTACAGATGTTGCTAAACCAAAAAGCTAATGGTAATTAACTTGTTAATAAATAATCATAACAGTTATGGGAGCCTGGGACCTGATAAACCGGACAACTACATCCAATAAGAGTCGAAGGATGGAGAGATCCACTATCTAGAACCTTCTCATCCTGGATCTGGAAGGACAAAAAGCCTGTCCAATTTTATTGTTTCTCCCTGATGTTTATAAGGTTCAACTGTCGGTCACAGGGTGACATGTTGTGTGGACTAAAACAGCATAAAACAGGTTATCACAAAGCATGATCAAATGTTTTAGCCAGCTACAGAAACATTGAGAAATTGTTAGGTTTATTGTTTTGTAAAATTATCCAGCTAGCTGTCCACATTTGATAAGCAGCTAGCTAGCTATAGGAAGCAGGTAGCTTGGTAGCTAGTTCGTCTTTCTAAACTAATATCTGACCAACTCAGAAATATGAAGTTATTTCAGAATGAAAATTAACTGGCTAGTGCATCATTCTTTGCCACATTACGTTAGCTAGCTTTCCTGGTACACTCCTGGTACACTCGTTCTTTCGTGAACTGGCTACTCATTTTATAGTATAATGCAGTAGTGGTCATTTGTTTTTTGACATTCAAAAGTGAATGCTGTTGTTCAAGCGCTCTACAGTTGAAGTCGGAAGTTTACATACACCTTAGCCAAATGCATTTAAACTCAGTTTTTCACAATTCTGACATTTAATCGAAGTAAAAATTCCCTGTCTTAGGTCAGTTAGGATAACCACTTTATTTTAAGAATGTGAAATGTCAGAATAATAGTAGAGATAATTATTTATTTCAGCTTGTATTTCTTTCATCACATTCCCAGTTGGTCAGAAGTTTACATACATTCAAATAGTATTTGGTAGCATTGCCTTAAATTGTTTAACTTGGGTCAAACGTTTCGGGTAGCCTTCCATAATCTTCCCACAATAAATTGGGTTAATTTTGGCCCATTCCTCCTGACAGAGCTGGTGTAACTGAGTCAGGTTTGTAGGCCTCCTTGATCGCACATACTTTTTCAGTTCTGCCCACACATTTTTTATAGGATTGAGGTTAGGGCTTTGTGATGGCCACTCCAATACCTTGACTTTGTTATCCTTAAGCCATTTTGACACAACTTTGGAAGTTTGCTTGGGGTCATTGTCCATTTAGAAGACCCATTTTCGACCAAGCTTTAACTTCCTGACTGATGTCTTGAGATGTCGCTTCAATATATCCACACAATTTCCCTACCTCATGATGCCATCTATTTTATGAAGTGCACCAGTCCCTCCTGCAGGAAAGCACCCCCACAACATGATGCTGCCACCCCGTGCTTCATGGTTGGGATGGTGTTCTTTGGCTTGCAAGCATCCCCCTTTTTCCTCCAAGCATAATGATGGTCATTATGGCCAAACAGTTCTATTTTTATTTCATCAGACCAGAAGACATTTCTCCAAAAAGCACGATCTTTGTCCCCATGTGCAGTTGCAAACCGTAGTCTGGCTTTTTTATGGTTGTTTTGAAGCAGTGGCTTCTTCCTTGCTGAGCGGCCTTTCAGGTTATATCGATATAGAACTCGTTTTACTGTGGATATAGATACTTTTGTACCTGTTTCTTCCAGGATCTTCACAAGGTCCTTTGCTTTTGTTCTGGGATTGATTTGCACTTTTCGCACCATAGTACATTCATCTCTAGGAGACAGAAAGCGTCTCCTTCTTGAGCGGAATGACGGCTGCGTCATGATGTTTATACTTGAGTACTATTGTTTGTACAGATGAACGTGGTACCTTCAGGTGTTTGGAAATTGCTCCCAAGGATGAACCAGACTTGTGGAGGTCTACAAATGATTTTTTTCTGATGTCTTGGCTGATTTCCTTTGATTTTCCCATGATGTCAAGCAAAGAGGCACTGAGTTTGAAGGTAGGCCTTGAAATACATCCACAGGTACACCTCCAATTGACTCAAATTATGTGAATTAGCCTTTCAGAATCTTCAAAAGCAATGGCATAATTTTCTGGACTTTTCCAAGCTGTTTAAAGGCACAGTGAACTTAATGTATGTAAACGTCTGACCCATTGGAATTGTGATACAGTGAATTATAAGTAAATAATCTGTCTGTAAACAAATGTTGGAAAAATTACTTGCGTGATGCACAAAGTAGATGTCCTAACTGACTGTTCAAAACTATAGTTTGTTAAAAATACATTTTTGGAGTGGTTGAAAAAATGTATTTTAATGACTCCAACCTAAGTGTATGTAAAATTCCGACCTCAACTCTATATATCGCCTCAAAGAAACTTCCGGTAGTTTGAAAACTTGTCATGATATTTCTGTCATGCTGCTTTGTTGACAACTCCAACCACCACATGTACTCAGCAAATCAGTGGCCAATGCTGGGATGTGCAATAGCTTATTTTGTGAATAAAGGAAAAACCTGCACTCACAGAATTATTCTTTAAGTTCAGTTCTTTTAGCGGAGGTCAGAACACACTGCATTTTACCAAAACATGTTCTGACTTCTCTTGCTCAAAAAATTCTTTAAAACTTGAAGAATATTTTAGTTAGTGACGGATTTTCTTTTAGTCAAGTATATTCCTTTCGAATCCAGAACCCAAATACTTTTTGCTACTACCAACATTTGAGCTGAGCACACCACTTTCTCTTTCTACAATAACTAAATTCGCCCTCCTTATAAACAATGCCATTTTTAGACACTTTTAGGAATGGTCAAGTTTACAAAACTTAGTGCACCCTCTTCGTAACAAAATGTTGTTTTGGGAAGGGCTTCCTCTCATCATCATATTCTAAGGCTTCGGGTTTATACAGCATGTGAGAGATGTAGCACATTCTATCAGTCCACCCCACCGCCATTGTTATTGTTTTTATTTTGTTGACAAAGCGAAGGTGAGGAGTATTGCATTACATAACCCTGATTCTGCTCGTGGCTTGCAGGTATCAAGAATGATGCGGTGACCAAAGATTATCAGAGGTATTTTCAGGCTGAATTGATTAGGAATCCACTTCTAAGCTAAGTGATGCGACAGCATTGATTTGTTTTTTCACAACTAAACAGAATATTCTCAATTAGAGGTAATTTAAAGTTACCTAGCTTGCTAGCCTTGTTGGACCAGCTGGGTAAATTAGCTTGCTAGCTAAAGTTACAGTCCTTTTTTGAACTCTTAAAGCCATCAGCTAAATCATATACTGTAGCTATCTTTTGGTATACTGTCCACACTGTCAATCGATTTCGCTAATGCAATTGTTGTAGTCACTGCTAGACTGGTAGCTACCTTCAGCAGAGTAAACATGTATGTTTGTTCTATCTTTGACTAACATTAGCTAACATAAGCTGGCTAATGTTACTCTTATTTGGCATCTCAATTTGGTAGCCATCCTTTCCTGTCTGGAAAACACTCCACTCCACCAAAAATAGAATTGTCGATAAAGCTAACTTATTCTCTGTTTGTGTGTTGGTAGCAATGATGAATGTGTGTGTATACATTGTCTATGGTTGGTTAATTGGTTCTCAGCCAGTCTCAGCTGGCTAGCAATCTTGCTGCCAATTCAGTGATGCTATTTAGCGAATGGCAAGCTGACAATATTGAAATGACCATGTTAGATATGCTTACCAAGCCAGTCTAATAGATGTCAATACAATTAGTGGGGTGGTTATTTTGTGTATTGTTCTGTATTCTCTTGTCGGTGATACATAGTCTGATTCCACCAACATGCGCTTTCAACCCCTAGCTTTGCATAAAGTGAAGGTAAATTGGCCAACATTTTTACAAGCTGACGGCGAAGACAACAACATTTGCAGTAAGCATGGTAAAAACATAAATTGGGTAGTGTTTGTATGTTTTGTGATTTTGTTATGGAGATATAGGTGGTTAGGGGAGCCTGAGGTCCACATATTATCTTTCAGACTGTGTAATCAATTTAGTCTAACGCTCTTCTCTTTTTACCTTTTCTTTTTGAAAAACTCAGTTTATCTGGAGTCATTCCACAGTACCCTGCTGAAAAATACACACCATACACACCTTGCGGTTATGGAGCTCAACAAGATTGAACAGAAGAAAACAAAAAGTCTATATACAGTGAGGTCAAATGAGGTGCCACCAACCTCCTGTGGTAGAAAAGGTGTGTCACCCTGTTCCTGGAGAGCTACCCTCCTTTAGGTTTTCGCTCCAACCCAAGTTGTAACTAACATGGTTCAGTTTATAAATCAGCTAATTATGCTAGATTAAGGTAGGAGTGAAAACCTACAGGATGGTAGCTCTCCAGAAACAGGGTTAGAGAGCTCTGATTTAGAACCACCATCAAATAAAAATTGATATTTTCTATCAATCTTTAAAATGTGTCTGCTCTTATGGATTCACATAAGATATTTAGGTAAGCTGTACTGGGCTCTGTAGCATCAAATAGATGCTAGACATTCAGATATCCAATGAATGTTTGTTTATTTGTCAAATTCTAAAAGACAGGGGAGTGTACACTATTTAATGCTAACTCAAGAGAACTGGGTATTCAATAACAATGTTATATGATAAAAGTAACATACAAAAACATTGTATGAACAGTGTAGTTCAATGTGTCCGAGTGTGTCTCAGGTGTAGAGACGCACAAGTGCATATAACTGTAGCTACAGATTGTTATACCAGATAATGTGATTTACCCAAAGATGTTCTTGTCTATTCAAGTCTTCTCTCATTGATCGAGACAGATGGGTGTCCACCCCAAAGTGCTGTATGTCATGATGACAGAGACCTGTCTCGATCAATGAATGATAAGACATGAAATAGACACGATGGCGGCAAACATATTGTTGGATAACTTTATGGAGCAAAGAATAATGGGGCATTTTCTAAATTCAAACTGAACACTGACATTTTATGAGACTCCTGTTTCCCTGAATGGGGGACAAAGTGGGCATCGCTAAGGTTGGTTGAAAATTCTCTGTGCTTCACCAAACAGTACCTATCCTGTAACTCCCAGTATTGGATACAAAACATATTTGGTTAAATCCCATTATCTGGTGTAAAAATCTGTAGTTCAGAGAACCTCCCCCACTGTAACACAGTAGTATGTTAGCCGTCACTACAAAATAAGTTTCAGTAGATCAACTGAAGTTAGTAACTTATAAATAAATCACTTATTTAGATAGGCACCGTATTTGTCATCTGCCCTCTTGGTGCTGGCATCAGCTGTGGTTGGAGTCTTTCATACTGGAAAAAATATGTCTGCTTGTAGCAATGAATCCACCGATCGGAACATCGCTGAACGACTTCCAATTGTTCTATCGAACAAGGACAACCATATCTACACCCACAACAATGTATTGTGCGATCAATATAACATAGATTGTTCGCGGAATGCCACAAAGCAGGATTACATACATTTTTTAACCTCGCCCCCCCATTAATACACGGGAAGCAGTCATAGGGTGTGGGCACCGTTTGTCACAGTTAAAGTGCAATTAATGAATTAGTGTTATGTTGTCTAGTGGCTTTGCTGGCATGCATAAAACAAAATTGGTTGAGTATACACCACCAAGATTTACATGCTAAAATCGCCACTGGATGGATCACTCTCCCTGCATCTTTTCGTAAGAAGGAGCGGAGCTCTCTTTCTGACAAGCCTTCAGGCCCTATCTACTTTAAGCAGTCATCCTTATGGCCTATTTATTGCATTACCTCCCTAATCCTACTACATTTGCACACACTGTATATAGACTTTTTTCTAATGTGTTATTGACTGTGAAATACATAAGCTAATAATACATAAGCTACGTATGTCCACCCGGCCAAACTGAGCAATCAAGACAGAGCTCCAGAGTTCCTCTGTGGAGATTGGAGACCTTTCCAGAAGGACAACCATCTCTACAGCACTCCACCAATCAGGCCTTTATTGTCGTGTGGCCAGATGGAAGCCACTCCTCAGTAAAAGGCACATGACAGCCCGCTTGGAGTTTGCCAAAAGGCACCCAAAGGACTCTCAGACCATGAGAAACAAGATTCTGTGGTGTGATGAAACCAATATTGAATTCTTTGGCCTGAATGCCAAGCCTCACGCCTGGAAGAAACCTGGCACCATCCCTACGGTGAAGCATGGTGGTGGCAGCATCATGCTGTGGAGATGTTTTTCAGCAGCAGGGACTGGGAGACTAGTCAGGATTGAGGGAAAGATGAACGGAGCAAAGTACAGAGAGATCCTTGATTAAATCCTGCTCCAGAATGCTCAGGACCTTAGACAGGGGCAAAGGTTCACCTTCCAACAGGACAACAATCCTAAGCACACAGCTAAGACAACTCAGGAGTGGCTTCGGGACAAGTCTCTGAATGTCCTTGAGTGGCCAAGCCAGAGCCCGGACTTGATCCCGATCAAACATCTCTGGAGAGACCTGAAAATATCTGTGCAGCGAAGCTCCCCGTCCAACCTGACAGAGCTTGAGAGGATCTGCAGAGAAGAATGGGAGAAACTCCCCAAATACAGGTGTGCCAAGCTTGTAGCATCCTACCCAAGAAGACTCAAGGCTGGTATCGCTGGCAAAGGTGCTTCAACAAAGTACTGAGTAAAGGGTCTGAATACTTAAATACATTTGCAAACATTTTTAAAAACCTGTTTTTTGCTTTGCCATTATGGGGTATTGTGTGTAGTTTGATGATACAGTTTTTTCTTTAAACCATTTTAGAATAAGGCTGTAACAACAACAATGGGGAAAAAGGGAAGGAGTCTGAATACTTTCCGAATGCACTGTACACCCCACAAGGGGTCCACATGGCCATTGCATTCCAAACACATTTCACTGATACACCACATGATGGAGCCCTAGTGATACATGTGGAATGTAAAACAGTGGGACGATAGTGATGGGTCATTCCTTGTTCCCAGGGAGCTATAACCATTTCAGCCACATTGCCTTGGCCATAAACCCATCATAAAAAAAATAAAATTACACACAGATTAACTACACTGAGATTGATATGAATGTGCTTTTAGAACCCATTTCAGTTGCCAGTGAAGTGGAAGACGAGGAAGAACTAGGCTTTTTGACCACTGTGAGCGATATTGACCTGTTGAAAACACTGAACTATCTGTTCAAACAAAATATTGTGTAGAAAAATCTTCCATACCTACAAGTTACAAAAATGTACCATGGGAATTTCTATGTGTACCTGTGAAGTGTACCTTTGACATTGTTGTACCCCAGGGTAAAACATTGCACCCTAAGCATGCTCTTATTTTTTTGTGTTAATACAGAACCTATTGGCACTGCAGAAACCTCAATGCACTCACAACCAAATGTTCAATTCCCCAAATGTATACTCTACATCGTGTCCTTGAGCACTGCTAGTTTTACATTTGATCAAAAGTGCAGAAATACATTCTTGCCAGTTAGTGCGTGGCCATATATCTTTTATGCTCACAGATCTGGTGGTGTAGCTGCACGGTAGCAGGCTATTTCAGGTTGCTAGTGACCAAGAGGTTATAAGTTCAAGTTTCATTTAAGGCTGTGCCAATTGTGTTCACAGTACAAAATTATAGTCGATTTTTACAAGTAATTGAAATCAGAACACAGTAGCATTCTTTAATTTTATTGAATAAATAACTTTGAGTTGTTGTATATATTTACTTATTTTTGGCAATAAATATATAGCCAATCTCCAATATGTCCATAGACCTTATAGCTCAGCAGGAACTTCAGGTAACTAGCAACCAAGAGGTTGTCAGTTCATAATCCCAAGTGAGGTTGAGTTCCAAGTAATCAGCATACAGCAGCATACTGACCATTAACACCCTAATTTAGCTGTAAAAATAGAGTAACTTGCTGTAGATTTTCCGTATTTTCACCTCAACTCAACAAAAATCTCCAGGGGACCATGACACAGCGTTCTGAGAACGTCCTAAAAACATTATTGAGGAAGTCCCTGGAATAAACCAAGAACTAGACAAAAACCTGCAGGGGACCATGACTGTTTCATGGTTTCACATGTTGAAATTTTGCATCCCATGTTGTCACATTTATTTTCCATTAATTTCACAAGATCATGTTCTCACGTGCTCAAATGTTGTCACGTGTAGTTTTATGGTATCAGCTACTTCACGTTGTCACTTTAATTCACATGTTGTCACATGTTATCACGTTAACTTCTCATTAGTTCACATCAGGGCCCACGAGATCATGTGATCACCTGTGAAATGCATGTGTTTTTTCCACAAGGGTGCCCTTCCAGTCTCCAAAGTGCCCTTTCGGTGGTGGTATAATTTCACAAACATTCTATGTTTTTTTTACACATGTTTTATCATTGTTGTCCTGAACCCACTGCCCACAAGTCATAGTTCAATTCAAGTCTATGATTCAGAATCAAAAAGTTGTGCATCTTGATTGCTGGCCAATGACCAGTCATCAGACTTGGCGCACAAAGGTGAGTGTGCATATCCAGATTAGTGAACAGTCAAAAACAGAGTAGGCTTACATTTATCATCCATATAAAATACAGTTTAGCAATCTACTACTGACTAATTTTTCCCAGAACAATAGGTTACACTCAAAAAAATGTTGGGTGAAAAACAACCCGTTGATTTCTTTGAGTTGGGTTGTTGATGCTGTGTTATTGGGCTATAATCCACCAGGTTAGATCAGAAGACTGGAGGTGTGGCTTAGTAAGGGTGCAGCGTTCAGATAGTTATTTTGGGCCCCCGTGAGAGTAAATATAATTCCAGTTAATCTGTACTGTTGTATTGTCAACACATGATAAGGTAGAGCACTAAATTATGAGTTCCTTAAATGCATATGCATATTCCAAAATTAGTATAGTTACCATTCCTGTTAATGTTATGTTTGTACAGTATAAATAAAAAGTTCATTTCAATATTTTTGCATATTACATATTTTAAAACACAGTTAACAGTTTTATTTAAATATCATAATAAAGTGTTAACTAGTGATGTTACATTTGATACTGGAGCTCCGATGCATGTGTCAAAATCGCTAAGCAGTTTACTTCGAAGCAGTGTGCTTGTATCACTTTATCAGAAGCACGTGATCAATGAACATGATCAATTAAGTCCGAAGCTTTGTTTTGTCTAACAACCACCTGATTGGTTTGGCATTGGTTTCGGTAGAAGACAAAAAGGCAACCCTGCGTGCGACGTCTTCTAGAAAATTTGGTTGTTCTTAATTCTTTTGACTAGCCGGTGCCACTAGTGTACAGCCTGTTGATCAAGGCCTTGCGTAGTTAACCTATTTTCGACACAATTGGCTGGAAATGCTCAATGCTTCAGGAAGCTTTATACTGCCTTCAATGTCATGGGATGAAGATGTAATATATTCTGGCGAGTTATTACAATATTTGTAAGGAAGCACAGGGCTACACAGCCGGCAACGAGAGCACAAAACAGACAGACAAAACATGCTTTCTGATCCTGCAACCTCCACTACAAGTAGGCCGTATGATTTTGCTTGCTCTGAACATGATAGGCCTATTTCCCTAGTTAATATTGACTGCTATCATGAATGACTTTTAGCTCCAAATGTAGATGTAAAACGCAGTTTTTGTCTGTAGCCTGTCTTGCCTTTTGACAATATGGCTGTAATGACTGGCTACATTTGCGCAGAGATTGTGCGTGCATGTTCGCATTTGCGTGGGTCGGGTATTGAATGCCTTACCCATGCTACTCCCTGGTGAAAAGACTCTGTCCATGGTTTCATGTGCCTTCTGGTTGGCTGCTGCATCTTCAGCTGATACGTGGTTGGCTGCTGTGTCTTCAGCTGATACGTGGAATAAGAATTCATGCCTTAATGTTAATGGAGTTAGCAGTTTGACAACAGGAGGACAAAACACTTATAGCCTACAGCCCCACACAGATCTGTAGGTTTCTCTCCCTTACTGCATTTCTCCAGAGTAAGGGTCCCAGTGAGCCGGTCCCATCCTGCAGCTCCAGCTTCATCAGTAGGTCATACTGCTGAAGCTGCACCCCCAGAGTTGGGTGAGGGAAGAGAGCCGAGAGGAGAGCCATAACACTAAAACCACATGATTTAAGAGAGAGACATGTAACTTTACAACATGAGATGCTGCTGAATAAGGGAGAAAGCCATAACATAAAACTGAGGATTGGTGGAGTGAAGAGACACAGCAGATGGAGCATTAAAAGAGTGAGTGCAAAAGGAGAGGAGACATAACATCAAAACAACTGAGGGTTCAAGAAAGGGGCAGGAGCCTAATAACCACAAATGACAGGGTGAGAGAGAAGATGATACAGTACAACGAAAACCTCACTAGCTGGGGCAGAGAGAAGGGCAATAATAGCCACTGCATTTAAAAGCAAAGAGAGATGAAGGTAGTCCCAACATGATCAAAAAGGATACTACTACAACCGTAACATTAACATCTTGAGAAATCACAGACCGACACAACAGAGCAATGAAATAGAAAACATAGCAAAGCCAGAATATCAACATGAAGGGAAAGTCACAGTCAGAACACAAACAGCAACAACATAGACAGAGGTCACTGAGAGATTTGTCTCGGTCTATAGTAGCTCATGTTCTGCAAAGGCCAGGTGTCAGGTGTTAATGCCACTCAAGCCCTTAAACCGTTCATTTCATTACTAACTACACTGCTAATGAAGCTGATTCATCTGACTGATGTCATTAAACGAAACCCTGTGTCTATGAAGGCCAGGTTCATATTCAGTAAGCACAAAACGTTTAAATGTTTCAACTAATCAAGGGCTTGGTAAATAGTTGATGATTTGAATCAGGTATGTTAGTGCTGGACTAGAGGATTGTGCACTCCCTGGGGGTCCCAATTGATTGAGAGACAAAAAAAAAGTAATCTCCGTGGATAAATAATGTGTGAGTATGTATATAAAGAAACATGGGTAATACATGACATAAAAATTGGAGCCATGTAGCTAATACAGTCAAGTGAATGTTGTGTCTTATGTGTTTGTGTATGGTTGTCAGCAGTGGTGGAAAAAGTTCCCAATTATCATACTTGAGTACAAGTAAAGATACCTTAACAGAAAAGGACTCAAGTAAAAGTGAAAGTCACCCAGTAAAATTCTATTTGATTAAAAATCTAAACGTTTTTGGTTTAAATATACTTAAGTATCGAAAGTAATTGCCAAAATATCCTTAATGTATTGAAACTAAAAGTAAATCGTTTCACATTCCTTATATTAAGCAAACCAGACGGCATGATATTCTTGTTTTTTTATTTATTTACGGATAGCCAGAGGCACACTCCAACACTCAGACATAATTTAAAAACTAAGCATTTGTGAGCAACTAAGCATCTGATCCGCCAGATCAGAGGTAGTAGGGATGAACAGGGATGTTCTCTGGATACTGTAAGTGCGTGGATTGGACCGTTTTCCTGTACTGCTAAGCATTCAAAATGTAACGAGTACTTTTGGGTGTCAGGGAAAATGTATGGAGTGAAAAGTACATTATTTTCTTTAGGGATGTAGTGAAGTAAAAGTAAAAGTAGTCAAAAATATCAATAGTAATGTAAAGTACATACCACAAAAAACTATTTAAGTAGTACTTATTAGTGTTTTAAAAAAAACACTTTACACCACTGACTTAAAGTCAGAGTAGATTTAATTTCTTCCCAGTATGGGACCTCCTGTGTGCACACACTTAAACATAGAATTACATATACAATAAAATTTGTATTTGATCTTCCAACCTTTCGGTTACTAGTCCAAAGCTCTAACCACTAGGATACCTGCCGCCTGAAAATTTCTGTGGGCCTAGTAGTAAAGATTTGTAATTTCACTTTTAAAATGTATTACCTTTTATTAGTGCATAGACTTAACCAAACAGGATGTTTTCCTTTACTAGACTACCCGCACATGCTCATTCACTCGCAACATATTTACAGCCTCCAAAACAGTAGTGAATGGACAGATACATTCCACTACACAAAACGCCACAAAGCGTCTCAGTGTCAGCCATTTATCTCTGCCTTGGCAAAATGTCTGTGTTCTCAACGAACCACATCACATTTTGGAGCGTATACTATACTGCTCGTTTTCAAGTCCATTCGCTCATTTTTCATGTCTTTGACATGCGGTAACCTAATGATAAATAGTGGTGTAATAGCCTACAGTTTTCTTGACATTTTGTTTTAATTATTGTGATAGTGTCATGTTTTACTGGTATGGCTTACCCACACTATTTATGTTGCCGGGATGCCGTAACAGACCATACAGCCTTACCTTCACCCAAGCCTCAAGTTGAAAAAAAAACAGTTAAATCCTTTAGGCTTGACAAACTGTTTTTGAGTCTTGCATTCAATATCAGTTGACTGAAGAATATTTTATGAATTCCAAAATAAAATGTCTCAAGACATCGCACTATTTTACATTAGTGTCTTGAGATATGTCTTGAAACACACAAAATATCTTGAGTGTCTTGAGACGCAGTCTCAATTGCATGTCTCAATACATCTGAAGACATCTCAAACCCTCATGACTGAAAGCAATATTAACAGATTTAAAAAAAATGTGATATTGTACAAGTGAAAAATTTATATTTACCAAGACTCCACACCTCCAATATGGACAAAACAATAATGTCAAAATCTGAGATTGTCTCCAAGATCCTGAAACAATGAAAGCAATCAAATAAAAGATTGGCATGTCAAGCGATAGTTTCCTATTATTTAGTCCTTTTCATGTTACCGCAGCCACAAAGTCATAAATCCAACCTATCTCCAAAATGTATCTTATAAAAATGTGTTTTTAAACCTAACCCTAACATTAACCCTAACCTTAATCATATTGCTAACCGTATGCCTAACCTTAAATTACGACCATAAAGCAATTTTTTGATTCCGCAAATTTTTTTCGACTTAGCTAACTTTGATTTTGTGGCTGTGGTAACTAGTGGAAATGGCAGACAGCCCCCTCTTCCTTTTTGAGGTCCTGTATATCTGGGCGGTAGTCAGGCAGCGGGTGCAATCCCCCACCATGTGAGGTGCACCCATCCAACTGGCCAGAGTCGTTGCCAGGTAACCGACTGGTCCCAGGAACTTCATGTAGGTTGTACATCTGAAGTTCTGTCCCGGGCTAACAGGATAAAGAGGGGTCAAAGATGTGTTCGAAAAACATGTCTCACGCCAACTTCTCTCATCTACCGATGTATGTCGAATGCTTTGGTTCAAAATAACATCTGCACATTGGACATGGATGGGCTGAGTCAAAGTGTTTTAGCATTGTATAAGATATCAAATGTTTTCCTTTTTGCAATGCCTGATTGTTAAAAATAAAATGCAGTTGCAGCCTTTGATTCAGACAGAAATCAGCACCAGACATCTGTGACAGGGACCATTGCTTCCATGGTGGTCATTTAATTATTTCACTGTTGCTGAATAACAAGTAACAGGATGCAACAACTTAACTTCACACTTCCAGCCAGAAGAGGGCGATATGGTACCTAATCTTTCCTGTGATGTAAACAACGACAGCTCATCGAGGGTAAACCAATCAGCTAAACTGAATGTTTTTGTTAACAGATGAGCTTCACTTTCACGACCAGCTTCAGGGTGACAGAAACCGAACCTCACCTCTCGTGCTTCATTTGTGAGATCACATGAGTACATGGTAGTTGGGTAGTAGTAGGGCACTGTTTAACACTACTGCTGATCAAGGGCTTTGTTCAGCTTCCAGCCACAACATGGGCTAGTATTTTGTACCTATCTAGTAACCCTGGTCATGTTTAAATATGTCACTCAAATATCTTTCATATGTTGTTCTTGTTCTTTTAGTAAAGCGACAAAGCAAGCATTCCCAGTAACATTTATGGATTTGTGTGAAACTATGAATTGCATTCTCCACAAGGAGGAAAAAAGCTAACCCAGCAGGCATGGGGAAGCAGCAGAGGGAATGGTCCAATTCATTATTTATCGTCAACTGCAACGTCTACAGCCGAAAGACATTCTTTCATGTGCAGACAGAGGTAAGCAAGGTTTGCCTGATGATCTCCCAAAACCTGAGTTTCTTGTGCAACACTCAGAACTCAATGGGGGATGACAGTTCTGAGGAGTCCAACAGTCAGGGCTGACTTGTGCACAGGGTGTCAATTATGTGGCACAGGGGGTGACAAAGAGACAGGAATAACACATCTGTCTGTACCAAGACTGTCTTAAAGCAGGGGTGTAAAACCACCAGCCCTCAAAGGACACCAATATGTCAGCACATTAAAGACCTTTCACAGAAACATTATCAGAATATCAGAATATTCCTAAAAATGAAAAGTGATCAGCAACACCTCTCACAAAGATGGGGGCAATGTTTAGTAAGACACCGGCAGTAGATTTATTTGAGAGGCACAGCAGTTCTGTGAGTTGGCCAGAGTTTTGTTTGTGTTTAAATGCCAAAGATTGAAACAGGTGTTGGAGCTGCAGAGTAAATGATTAATGTTCTGAGACTGGTGAGGGAACACAAGATATCCTCAGTGAGACGGTAGAGAAACGGGGATGATGCTGCATGGCTCTGGTTCAAAGTCAGCCCAGCACTGCTGCGAACCCCAAAGCTGTTCCAGCCTTGCTACGGTTATTAAATCTGCCATCCTCTTCCCAAAGTGGCCAGGTGTGCTTATAATGAGAACACATACCCGAGTGGCGCAGCAGTCAATGACTGCATCTCAGTGCTAGAGGCGTCACTACAGACCCTGGTTTGATTCCAGACTGTATCACAACGTGATACTGGACGTGATTGGGAGTCCCACAGGGCGGCGCACAATTGGCCCGGCGTTGTCCGGGTTAGGGTTTGGCCGGGCTTGGCCGTCATTGTAAATAAGAATTTGTTCTTAAAATAACTGACTTGCCTAGTTAAATAAAGGTTAAAAAAAAAACAATAATAATACTGAGCCAAAGATGGGGGCTCTCTTTTGGACAGTGTCAGCCCTGGTTCGTTATGTATATTTGTTGAAGCTTTAGGGTGACGTATTCTATCTGCTTAAAAGTCATCATCAAAAAAGACATGTTCAACTGGGTCTGTGTGACCAAACATCATGAGCCCACCGACTGACATTTGAGATGCAGCTGCATTGTCTCATTCTCTGAGTGATGCAAGGATTGCTCAGTAATATATTCTCCAAATTCGGGAAGATTGCTTTGGGGGTAAAAGACCAAGCCATGATTTATAATAGAAGGAAACAAGCTTGAAAGAAGGCAGGCTATTGCCCAGGATTCAGGGTTGTGGGTGGGGAGTAAGGAGACTCAAAGGAGAGGGTCAAAAAGTAGCAGAATAAGTGTGGCTAAATGAGATTAAGCACCTTGATTAAAGTACAATATTTGGGGTTTTGGCAAACATTTGTTAATACTTTTCTAGATGGTGAACAAAGTCAGTGCAGGTGTTCCCTAAGCTACAGTCAAATGAGGAAACAAAACAAAGAAGGGCCTCCATAGTAATAAAGATGGTTTCAGACCACGCTCATGTGACAGGTAACCTTTTTTTTTGTTGTAAAAAAGTATTTTCTTTATATTGATAGAAGGGCACAAAGAAAACAAGAAAGAGTCACATTAACCCTCTGTCCCAGCCATCCTCCCCCCGCATACACTCAGTCATGAAATTAACCAAACAAAAGAGAAAAGAGCAGGATGCTCATGGGAGCGCACCTGTGTTCAGACAGCACAGGTGCTCTTTCACTCGCTCATATTTCGCTCTCTTCATGAATAATTGTGTATGGCTAGCCAAAAGGCCACAGTGGTACCACATGGAAGTTGGTCCCCACCATCAGCAGACAGAAAGTACTCTCGTTGATCAACATACACATTTATGCGTCAAATTGAAGTATTTTACTATAATAGAATAGCTTGAGGAGTTTACCACATCAGTCACCTGCTTCATTAATACAGTGCCTTGCGAAAGTATTCGGCCCCCTTGAACTTTGCGACCTTTGCCACATTTCAGGCTTCAAACATAAAGATATAAAACTGTATTTTTTTGTGAAGAATCAACAACAAGTGGGACACAATCATGAAGTGGAATGACATTTATTGGATATTTCAAACTTTTTTAACAAATCAAAAACTGAAAAATTGGGCGTGCAAAATTATTCAGCCCCCTTAAGTTAATACTTTGTAGCGCCACCTTTTGCTGCGATTACAGCTGTAAGTCGCTTGGGGTATGTCTCTATCAGTTTTGCACATCGAGAGACTGAAATTTTTTCCCATTCCTCCTTGCAAAACAGCTCGAGCTCAGTGAGGTTAGATTGAGAGCATTTGTGAACAGCAGTTTTCAGTTCTTTCCACAGATTCTCAATTGGATTCAGGTCTGGACTTTGACTTGGCCATTCTAACACCTGGATATGTTTATTTTTGAACCATTCCATTGTAGATTTTGCTTTATGTTTTGGATCATTGTCTTGTTGGAAGACAAATCTCTGTCCCAGTCTCAGGTCTTTTGTAGACTCCATCAGGTTTTCTTCCAGAATGGTCCTGTATTTGGCTCCATCCATCTTCCCATCAATTTTAACCATCTTCCCTGTCCCTGCTGAAGAAAAGCAGGCCCAAACCATGATGCTGCCACCACCATGTTTGACAGTGGGGATGGTGTGTTCAGCTGTGTTGCTTTTACGCCAAACATAACGTTTTGCATTGTTGCCAAAAAGTTCAATTTTGGTTTCATCTGACCAGAGCACCTTCTTCCACATGTTTGGTGTGTCCCCCAGGTGGCTTGTGGCAAACTTTAAACAACACTTTTTATGGATATCTTTAAGAAATGGCTTTCTTCTTGCCACTCTTCCATAAAGGCCAGATTTGTTCAATATACGACTGATTGTTGTCCTATGGACAGAGTCTCCCACCTCAGCTGTAGATCTCTGCAGTTCATCCAGAGTGATCATGGGCCTCTTGGCTGCAGCTCTGATCAGTCTTCTCCTTGTATGAGCTGAAAGTTTAGAGGGACGGCCAGGTCTTGGTAGATTTGCAGTGGTCTGATACTCCTTCCATTTCAATATTATCGCTTGCACAGTGCTCCTTGGGATGTTTAAAGCTTGGGAAATCTTTTTGTATCCAAATCCGGCTTTAAACTTCTTCACAACAGTATCTCGGACCTGCCTGGTGTGTTCCTTGTTCTTCATGATGCTCTCTGCGCTTTTAACGGACCTCTGAGACTATCACAGTGCAGGTGCATTTATACGGAGACTTGATTACACACAGGTGGATTGTATTTATCATCATTAGTCATTTAGGTCAACATTGGATCATTCAGAGATCCTCACTGAACTGGAGAGAGTTTGCTGCACTGAAAGTAAAGGGGCTGAATAATTTTGCACGCCCAATTTTTCAGTTTTTGATTTGTTAAAAACGTTTGAAATATCCAATAAATGTCGTTCCACTTCATGATTGTGTCCCACTTGTTGTTGATTCTTCACAAAAAAATAAAGTTTTATATCTTTATGTTTGAAGCCTGAAATGTGGCAAAGGTCGCAAAGTTCAAGGGGGCCGAATACTTTCGCAAGGCACTGTAAGTGCATCAATGACGTCATCCCCACAGTAACCGTACTCACATATCTCAACCAGAAGACATGGACCACAGGCAACATCTACACTGGCTATAGCTGCCGATTTCAAGGAGCGGGACACTAATCCAGATGCTTATAAAAAAAATCCAGCTACGCCCTCCGATGAACCATCAAACAGACAAAGCTTGAAACCTACTACACCAGCTCTGACGGTTGTTGCATGTGAAAGTGCTTGCAAACTATCATGGATTGCAAAGAGAAATCCATGCGCGAGCTGCCCAGTGACGTGAGCCTATGAGAAGAGCTAAATGCCTTCTATGCTCACTTTGAGGCAAACAAAACTGACCCATGCATGAGCGCACCAGCTGTTCCGGACGACTGTGATCTCGCTTTCCATAGCTGATGTGAGTAAGACCAACTTCTTTGGGATTGGTGTCCCATTAATGGGATGGTTAAGCTATCATAGGCTAATGTGATTAGCATGAGGTTGTAAGTAATAAGCATTTCCCAGGACATAGACATATCTGATATTGTCAGAAAGCTACAATTCTTGTTAATCTAACGACACTGTCCAATTTACGGTAGCTATTACAGTGAAATAATAGCATTCTATTGTTTGAGGAGAGTGAACAATTTGGAACATGAAAAGTTATTAATAAACAAAGTAGGCACATTTGGGCAGTCTTGATACAACAGCTTGAACAGAAATGAAATGGTTCATTGGATCAGTCTAAAACTTTGCACATACACTGCTGCCATCTAGTGGCCAAAATCTATATTGCACGTGGGCTGGAATAATACATTATGGCCTTCCTCCTGCATTTTAAAAATGATTTTACAACAAAAAAATATAAAAACGGTTGATTCTTTCTTTGTATTATTTTTTACCAGATCTATTGTGTTATATTCTCCTACATTCCTTTCACATTTCTACAAACTTCAAAGTGTTTCCTTTCAAATTGTACCAAGAATATGCATATCATTGCTTCAGGGCCTGAGCTCCAGGCAGTTAGATTTGGGTATGTCATTATAGGCGAAAATTGAAAAAAATGTGGCGGATCTTTAAGAGGTTTTAAACAGGTTAACATTTGCAAAGCTGCAGGATTACCAGGACCCAAGAACGCCAAGGTATTCCGCCTAAATGGCTGTCGCTCCGTACCACTCACATCTATAGCCATGAAATACTGCTCATGGCTCACATCAACACCCTCATTCCAAATACCCTGGATCCAATCCAATTCACATACCACCCCAACAGATCCACAGATGATACAATCTCTATTGCACTCCACACTGTCCGTTCCCATCAGGACATTTACATTTTAGTCATTGAGTGGACACTCTTATCCAGAGCAACTAAGGTTAAGTGACTAGCCAATGGGCACGTCGGCAGATTTTTTTACCTAGTCGGCTCGGGGATTCAAACCAGCCAACTTTCGGTTACTGGCCCAATACTCTTAACCTCTAAGCTACCTCCCGGCTAACTGCTGGACAACAGGAACACCTACCTGAGAATGCTGTTCATTGACTACAGCTCAGCGTTCAACACCATAGTGCCCTCCAAGCTCATCACTAAGCTAAAGAACCTGGGTCTGAACACCTCCCTCTGCAACTGGATCCTGGACTTCCTGACAGGTGCTGAGGGTAGGCAACAACACATCCGCAATGCTGACCTTCAACACGAGTTCCCCTCAGGGGTGCGTGCTTAGTCCCCACTTGTACTCCCTGTTCACCCAAGACTGCGTGGCTGCACACGACTCCAACACCATCATTAAGTTCGCTGACGACACGACGGTGGTAGGCCTGATTACCAACAACGAGAAGACAGCTTATAGGGAGGATGTCAGAGACCTGGCAATGTGGTTCCAGGACAACAACCTGTCCCTCAACGTCAGCAAGACAAAAGAGCTGATCATGGATTACAGGAAACAGAGGGCCGAGCACGCTCCCATTCACAACGACAGGGCTGTAGTGGTGTGGGTCAACTTAAAGTTCCTCGCTGTCCACATCACTACAGACCTATCATGGTTCGAGCACACCAACACAGTCATGAATAGGGAACGACAACGCCTCTTCCCCCTCAGGAGGCTGAAAAGATTTGGCATGGGCCCTCAAATCCTCAAAACGTTATTTAACCGTAATCCCAATTTATAACGTTACTACCCTACATGAATCTGCAGGTAGCTAGCCAACTACAGTATATTCAATGTTAGTTAGCTAGCTAACATTAGGCTATAACTAGCAATGCAAATGGCTCTGAGGTATGACTAATATTACTACACAGATCATACATGTAATGTTAGCTAGCGGGCCAACCAGATGATTTCTGATTTCAAAACTCAACACTTATGCAGTTATTGGTGGTATCCTTCAAAAAGCCACTTTAGAAAGGATTACCTACACATACTGAGCAGCCCTTTGTTATAGACAGAAGCATGCTTCATGGCAGATCAATCCGAACTCATCTCTCTGCATGTCCAGCCCATCCATTATCTCAGCCAATCATTGCCAGCAGGATGGTTGATGCCTTTTTCCATGGCTAAACCAACCAGACTTGTGCATTAACACTTGTATTCATATTTACATGTGGTATACACGTTTTTTTAATTAAGCCAGATGAAAGTGAACATGTTCCAGAAAGCATTTCTTCCAAAAGCAAATGTTTACGTTTAAATGCCTCTCCTGTGAAGTAGTGGCGTGCGGCATACGCTTAGTTTCCTGAAACGAGTCACATATTGTCTCAATTACCTCAAGTACCTCGTACCATTCCGCTTTGACTCGGTACTGGTGCTCCTTGTATATAGCCTCGTAATTATAATTTTGTGTTACTATTTCCTTATTTTTATTTAGCAAATGTTTCTTACTTTTTAACTCTGCATTGTTGGGTTCATAAGTAAGGATTTCACAGTAAAGTTTACACCTGTTGTATTCAGTGCATGTGACAAATAAAATGTGATTTGAATCTCGGTACTTCAATGACACTGTGACCTTTCCTAGTCCAGACATCAGGGTTCATTTCCTTTGAAGCGCTGGGCAAAAAACACAATAAAAAAACTTTGGAAATTGTGAAAGTGGTAAAAAGCTTGTACTTTTGGGGCTCCAGAGTGGCGAAGCCGTCTAAGGCACTGCATCTCAGTACTAGAGGCGTCACTACAGACTCTGGTTAAATTCCAGGATCGTGACTGGGAGTCCCATAGGGCAGCTCACAATTGGCCCAGCATTGTACGGGTTAGGGTTTGGCCGGGCTAGGCCGTCATTGTAAAGAAGAATTTGTTCTTAGCTGACTTGCCTAGTGAATTAAAGGACAAATAAATTGTCTGTCCTTAATTAAAAGACACAGTATACTGTACATCCTTTACAAATGGAGTATCTAAATAAACACAAAGTGTCAATCCCAATTTGATTTGTTTTCCCCTTTAAAGAACTCTCAAAAAATAGTGTTGGGATAAAAATGACCAAACTCACAGAAGGCAAGCACGGCAGATCAGGGTGTTTTCGGAGGGAGACAGCAGAGAAATGAAGCAGAAGTGTGAACGTTATTCTTTCTCAGTAAGCTCGCGCCATGCACAATTGCTTTTTAAAGCATGAGGAGAAATGGTGTTTGACACTAATGTACTTTTAGAGCGTACTCGCCCACAGCATTAATCTCGTTTTTTTCATCATACACTGTGTTCAATCAAAAGGAAGCAAGGGCAAGGGGGGAACTGCATCCAGTTAGTGCAGGGTCATAGCTGTAAATACTCATCATGGGTTTGCCTCTGTATGTGCATGCGTGTGTGCCTAAACATGGAAGGTCACTAGCTATTAATGGGAAAATCCACTCAAAAAATATATATTTAGAAATGTTTCATTAGTCCACTATTTTCAAGATATAGGAATTTCAAGAAGCAAAATGTCCCTTGCCACATCATCGATGATGTGGCAAGTGACACTTTGTTTCTTGAAAGTCCAACATCTTGAAAACTTGAATGCTGACATGCAAAACATATTGGGTAAAAAATATATGTTTCCTTTATGGAACTCTGCCTATTTAGTTTTTACTAAAAACAACTGAACACAATCAAGACCATTACATTAACTTTCTGAAGTTTATTTAGAATAAATTTAATCCAGAATAATTTTTCGCTCAGTGGAAAAAGCATGTAGAAATTACTAAAACAATAACTAGGATATTCCATCTAGGTTTTGCATGTGGCAAGTGGAGGAATTGGACCAAGACAGTTGCAGTTTCAGCAGAAAGGGATATTGGGAGATCGAGAACAGAGAACTAGTACAGTGTTTGGATAAACATCTGTGTGAGAGTTTGTGCTGAGAAAGAGAGAAAGGGACAGGAGGAGATGACAAAAAAATAGAGGAATGGAAGAAAGGGGGATTCAGGAGAAAAGAAAAGACAAAGGGATTGATGGAAAGGGACAGAAGGAATGGTAGAGATGAAGAGAGACAGAAATAACAGATGCAAAATTATGGGACGAGTGCCACTGGTGCTGTGAGAGAGAGAAAAAGTTAGGGGGAAAGAGAGGAACAGAAAATCCTGGATAATACTTTCTGGTCTAAAGAGGTTAAAAAGATACAGCATGAATTTGAAGATATGAGGTATGAGCACTCACCGTATCATGACTTTGTGGTCAATGTCATTGGGGTCAAGGTCAAGCAGAAAAAAAGAGGTCACACTCCTACAATAAAAACAGCCATACAAGTATTCAGACCCCTTGATTTTTTCCTAATTTTGTTACGTTACACACTTATTCTAAAATGGATTCAATTGTTTTATTCCCCCTCATCAATCAACACACAATACCTCACAATGACATTGCAAAAACAGGTTTTCAGACATTTTTCCAAATGTATAAAATATTTTCAGGTCTGTCCAGAGATGTTCGATCGGGTTCAAGTCCGGGCTCTGGCTGGGCCACTCAATGACATTCAGAGATTTGTCCCGAAGCCACTCCTACATTGTCTTGACTGTGTGGCTAAGGTCGTTGTCCTGGTGGAGGGTGAACCTTCACCTCAGTCCATTCATCTTTCCCTTGATCCTGATTAGTCTAACAGTCCCTGCCACTGTAGGGATGGTGCCAGGTTTCCTCCAGACGTGACGCTTGGCATTCAGGCTAGTCTTTTAGGTGCCTTTTGGCAAACTCCAAGCGGGCTGTCATGTGCCTTTTACTGAGGAGTGGCTTCGGTCTGGCCACTTTTCCATAACGGCCTGATTGGTGAAGTGCTGCAGAGATGGTTGTCCTTCTGGAAGGTTCCACAGAGGAACTCTGGAGCTCTGTCAGAGTGACCATCCGGTTCTTGGTCACCTCTCTAACCAAGACCCTTCTCCCCCGATTGCTCAGTTTAGCCGGGTAGCCAGCTAAAGGAAGTGGTTCCATTTAAGAAGTGTTCTTGGAGACCTTCAATGCTGCAGAAATGTTTTGGCACCCTTCCCCAGATCTGTGCCTCAACACAATCCTGTCTCGGAGCTCTACATACAATTCTATTGACCTCATTGCTTGGTTTTTGCTTTGACATGCATGGTGGACTGGTGGACTCCAATCAAGTTGTAGAAACATCTCAAGGATGATCAATGGAAACAGGATTCACAGCTCTATTTCGAGTCTCAAAGCAAAGGGTCTGAATACTTATGCATACAGGTGTGCCAAGCTTGTAGCGTCATACCCAAGAAGACCTGAGGCTGTAATCACTGCCAAAGGTGCTTCAACAAAGCACTGAGTAAAGGGTCTGAATACTTACACTACCGTCAAAAGTTTTAGAACACCTACTCATTCAAGGGTTGTAGAATAATAGTGAAAACATCAACATTATGAAATAACACATATGGAATCATGTAGTAACCAAAAAAGTGCAGTAAAGCATGGTGGTTTTGGAGCAGTGGCTTCTTCCTTGCTGAGCTGCCTTCCAGGTTATGTCGATATAGGACTCGTTTTACTGTGGATATAGATACTTTTGTACCTGTTTTCTCCAGCATCTCCACAAGGTTCTTTGCTGTTGTTCTGGGATTGATTTGCACTTTTCGCACCAAAGTACGTTCATCTCTAGGAGACAGAACACGTTTCATTCCTGAGCGGTATGACGGCTGCGTGGTCCCATGGTGTTTATACTTGCATACTATTGTTTGTATAGATGAATGTGGTACCTTCAGAGGTACACCTCCAATTGACTCAGATTATGTGAATTAGCCTATCAGAAGCTTCTAAAGCCATGACATAATTTTCTGGAATTTTCCAAGCTGTTTAAAGGCACAGTCAACGTAATTTTCTGTGTGTATGTAAACTTCAGACCCACTGGAATTGTGATACAGTGAATTATAAGTGAAATAATCTGTCAGGTAACAATTGTTGGAAAAAATTACTTGTGTGACACACAAAGTAGATGTCCTAACTGACTTGCCAAAACTTTAGTTTGTTAACTAGAAATGTGTGGAGTGTTCAAAAAATGAGTTTACATTACTCCAACCTAAGTGTAGGTAACCTTCCAACTTCAACTGTATGTGAGAGTGGATTCTCAGCCCTAACTAGCAAGAAAACTAAATACAGGCACGGACTGTGTGTGGAAAATTATTTATGACTGAGACTCTCCCCAATACAACACAACATTGCAGAGTTATGTGTATCCTTTCAAGCACATCCTTCTCATTAACCTGTGGTGAGTTATTCACAATTTTGATGAACAAATAAGGGTATATACGTAAGATGGATATATAAAGAGCAAAATTATTGATTATTATGTTATTATTTGTGCTCTTGTCCTATAAGAGCTCTTTGTCAATTCCCACGAGCTGGGTTGTGACAAAAACTCACACTCATTCTTATGTTAAATAAACATATTGTATAGTGTTTGTGTGTGACAAGCTTACAATGATGGCAAAAAACAACATTTGAGAGTGCGCTGACCCTGGTGCTAGAGGGGGTATGCAGCTGGAGGTTGAATGTTTGAAGGGGTACGGGACTATAACAAGTTTGGGTACCGCTGACACAGACTAACCAGGTGAAAGCTATGATCCCTTATTGATGTCACTTATTCAATCCTTCTCAAATCAGTGTAGATGAAGGGGAAGGGGACAGGTTAAAGAAGGATTTTTAAGCCTTGAGACAATTGAGACATGGATTGTATATGTGTGCCATTCAGAGGGTGAATGGGCAAGACAAAATATTCAAGTGCCTTTGAATACGGTACGCTAGTAGGTGCCAGGTGCACAGGTTTCAGTGTATCAAAACCAAACCCCACTGAATCAGAAACAATAATGATGATGGTGGAGTGTCAAAACAAAACAAAATGTAAAGGAGGAAAATGGTTCCAAGCAGAGGAAAAATTGTGTGAAGAAATACACAGATAGTGAACATGACATGAGTGAGAAAATGAACCAAAGGGATGACGAGAAGAGGGGATTAAGAAAAAAGCTGACTGGGAGACGGATGAGAATGGTGAAGAACAGAAAGACCCAAGCGAAAGTATATGTAAATATACAAAAAATTCAAATAATATACTTCAAATACGAGATGTAGTTGTTTTCTACTATATCGTAAGTATACTATAAATATAATATCATCACACTTCAATACACTTATTAAAAGTGTATTTTAAATTAATAGTTTAATACTCTTTAAGTACACTCTTTTTTTCACCTAAAATGACATACCCAAATCTAGCTCAGTACCTGAAGCAAGGATATGCAAAGTTTCAGACTGTTCCAGTGAAGCATTGCAATACTGCACAATATTTTCTATCAAGTTTTCCCAAATGTGCTGAATTGGTCAATTGATTTTCAAGTGCATTTAAAAAATATATTATCTTTTATTTAACTAGGCAGTCAGTCAAGAACAAATTCTTATCTACAATGATGGACTACCCCGGTCAAACCCGGACGACGATGGGCCAATTGTGTGCCACCCTATCGGATTCCCTATCACAACCAGATGTGATACAGCCTGAGATGCAGTGCCTTAGACTTCTGCGCCACTCGAGAGGCCAAGTTTTTGGAGGAATGTCATACATGATTACATAATTAGCTTCCTTATAGAAAAAACACTAACCTTCACATCACACACTTCACATTCACTAACCTTCACACCTTCTAGATGGCCGAGCGGGGTGGGGGTGGGGCCAGAGACAGCAGGGGTTCAAACTGAAGAACACAGTTCCTACATTTGAATATAAAAATGTATTTTATCAAATAAAACTATGCTACATTTTATCTCTGGGACCATCATGATGACAAATCAGTACCAAGATTACTGAATGTACAGTCGTGGCCAAATGTTTTGAGAATGACACATATATTAACTTTCACAAAGTCTGCTGCCTTAGTTTGTATGATGGCAATTTGCATCTACTCCAGAATGTTATGAAGAGTGATCAGATGAATTGCAAAGTTCCTATTTGCCATGCAAATGAACTGAATCCCCCCAAAATATTTCCACTGCATTTCAGCCCTGCCACAAAAGGACCAGCTGACATCATGTCAGTGATTCTCTCGTTAACACAGGTGTGAGTGTTGATGAGGACAAGGCTGGAGATCACTCTGTCATGCTGATTGAGTTCGAATAACAGACTGGAAGCTTCAAATGGAGGGTTGTGCTTGGAATCATTGTTCTTCCTCTGTCAACCATGGTTACCTGCAAAGAAACACGTGCCATCATCATTGCTTTACACAAAAAGGGCTTCACAGGCAAGGATATTGCTGCCAGTAAGATTGCACCTACATCAACCATTTATCGGATCATTAAGAACTTCAAGGAGAGCGGTTCAATTTTTGTGAAGAAGGCCTCAGGGCACCCAAGAAAGTCCAGCAAGTGCCAAGACCGTCTCATAACGCTAATTCAGCTGCGGGATCGGGGCACCACCAGTACAGAGCTTGCTCAGGAATGGCAGCAGGCAGGTGTGAGTGCATCTGCACACACAGTGAGGCAAAGACTTTTGGAGGATGGCCTGGTGGCAAGGAAAAACATCAGGGACAGACTGATATTTTGCAAAAGGTACATGGATTGGACTGCTGAGAACCAGGGTAAAGTCATTTTCTCTGAAGAATCCCCTTTCCGATTGTTTGGGGCATCTGGAAAAAAGCTTGTCCGGAGAATACAAGGTGAGCGCTACAATCAGTCCTATGTCATGCCAACAGTAAAGCATCCTGAGACCATTCATGTGTGGGGTTGCTTCTCAACCAAGGGAGTGGGCTCACTCACAATTTTGCCTAAGAACACAGCCATGAATAAAGAATGGTACCAACACATCCTGTGAGAGTAACTTCTCCCAATCATCCAGGAACAGTTTGGTGATGAACAATGCCTTTTCCAGCATGATGGAGCACCTTGCCATAAGGCAAAAGTGATAACTAAGTGGCTCGGGGAACAAAACATTGATATTTTGGGTCCGTGGCCAGGAAACTCCCCAGACCTTAAACTTAAACACACTCATTAAAACTGTAATTCAATTTCAAACACTTTAATTATAATTTAGTATATTAATTCAAAATACACTTGGTGTTGTTTTTAAATTCAAGCATTGAAACTCTGCTTGTGAGTGATCAAGTATATGATAAATCTACAGTGACTTGCAAAAGTATTCTTACCCCTTGGATTTCTTCACATTTTACTGTGTTAAAATTCATTCAATTGTCATTTGTTGTCAACAATAAACTCAAAGTACTCTGTATAGTAAAAAAAATCTATATATACAGCACTAGTCAAAACTTTGGACACACCTGCTCATTCAATGGTTTTGATTTATTTTTACTATTTTCTACATTGGTCTGTGGAGTGTACGGTTTAAAATGGTCATATGGACAGATACTCCAATCTCCACTGTGGAGCTTTGCAGCTCCTTCAGGGTTATCTTTGGTCTCTCTGATTAATGCCCTTCTTGCCTGGTCCATGAGTTTTGGTGGGCGGCCCTCTCATGACAGGTTTGTTTTGGTGCCATATTCTTTCCATTTTGTAATAATGGATTTAATGGTGCTCCGTGGGATGTTCAAAGTTTCTGATATTTTTTTATAACCCAACCCTGATCTGTATGTCTCCACAACTTTGTCCCTGACCTGTTTGGAGAGGTCCTTGGTCTTCATAGTGCCACTTACTTGGTGGTGCCCCTTGTTTAGTGATTTTGCAGACTCTGGTACCTTTTAGAACAGGTGTACTGTATGTATACTGATATCATGTGACAGATCATGTGACACTTAGATTGCACACAGGTGACCTCTGAAGGTAATTGGTTGCACCAGATTTTATTTAGGGGCTTCATAGCAAAGAGGGTGAATGCATATGCACACACTACTTTTCAGTTCGTTTTTTTTGTTGAAATTTTTGAAACAAGTTTCTTTTTTTTCACTTCACCAATTTGGACTATTTTGTGTATGTCCATTACATGAAATCCAAATAAAAATCCATTTAAATTACAGAAAGGTAATGCAACGAAATAGGAAAAACACCAGGGTGGGGAATAATTTTGCAAGGCATTGTACATGCACACAGCCATACACACACACCTACTTTCTGTATTTGATGTGAGGAGAATAACCACTTTCTTTCTCTAGATTCCCTAGCTGGCCTTCAAACTCTAGCTGAGCATGTTTCCAAACCGCAAGACATGCTGACACTCTGAAAACACCACAAAAAAAAGCCTCTTTCAGAATGTTTCATTTATGATGGCAAGATATGACAGGAAAGTGATGAGACTTTAAAGGCAAGTTCAATAAAAAAATGTAAAAAAGGAAAAATGCACCCACATACTCTGCGTACTTGCACTAGGGCTGGGCGATATATCCAATTAATTTGATTAATTTGAATGAATGTTTTAGCACCATGCTCCAAATACTTTATTAGAAGAATCACATTTTTTAGATTCAATTAAGGATCGGATATGAACCAGTCTTGGAATGTTACTGAGTAAGGGAAAGGCAATCACGTGGTTGCGGTCACTGATGGAGAACTGTGGATTTGTGAGGAATGGGGGCCCAGGTCAGGTCACATTAAGGGAGAAGGAACAGTTTATTACCCGCATCACTTTACTTCCTGCCTAGCAATAACATTTTCATGTTTAGAGAGGAGGAGGAGACTTCACCCAAATTGGAGTATATATACTTGTGCTTGTGGGAAAATGTATTTGTCTGTTTAGCTGTCTGACCCATTGGGTAAATAAACTTGGTTTGAGTTTTTCATTGTTGTCCATCTGTTTTTAAGTTGTTATTTAGAACCTAACAACACCTAAACCCATTGAGACATTATTTTACTCTAATACAGGAGAACCTAACCTTTCTAACGATACTCTTTCAATGTCTCAACTCCCAAAATGTAGAACAGACCAGACCCTACAAAAATGGGAGTATCAATGGACATGATTGTGGAAAATGTATGCTCAGTTTATTGTGTGCGGCACTGTGGTACCACAAACCACTAGCAGCATTTTAGCCACAGACTTATGTGCTAGCGGTCTAGTTTGTGTTTAATAAATGTGCAATGAGCATAAAAAGACACATTTATATAAGGACTTGGCAACACAGTCTCACATTCTGATAAATGAGCATTGTCTTATCCAGATAGGACACTTGATTTCAACTTCTAAACAAAGTAAAAAGGCTATGTTGTTCAAACATTTGGAGATGGTCAGGAGGGTCTATTAATAACAGTTCAACTGTTCTACCTTGTTAGCAGGCAAATAGATCCAGGTTGGCTAGACATTAAATATAAATATTATCTGGCTAACACGTTGGCTTGTGCTTGAGAGATTGTTTATGATACCTGTGTTTTCTATAATGCCTTCTACCAGAAGTTGGCCGTTATTAGTGGATGTGCATTCTGAATAGTTCTGGTAAAAAATAAATAAATAAAAATTACATTATCATAGACAGACTTGAAGGCCAGATCAGTGATTATTGCAAGTGGGTCTTATGGTTATGGAAGGCTTGTATTTAGCCTACGTATAACTTTACAAGGCCTGAATTCATGAGATTATTCCTTAGATTATTCCTGACTGTTTAGAAATGCAGTATATTGACATTTAATTGTGCAACAAAGCTTAGATAGAGAAAACTTTAAAAAAATCTAGATATACAGTATATCGTGAATCGCCTATATATTTGAAAGAAATCGAGATATTACTTTTAGGTCATATCGCCCAGCCCTAACTTGTGCTTGTCAAAATGTCCAGTTTGCACAGTTTGAAAAAAGCAGAATATTGTTTTCCTTTGTCACAGAGGTGTTTTGTCTCATCATCATTTTGAATAACAGCACAGTTATAAAATAGCACAATGTAAAACTGATTCTTCTTAATCAAGAGAGCAATGAATGTAGCTACACATGGCACCATATTACTCATTGCATTCATGTAGGTGCTGTTGATGGTGTTAACTCTAATGTGTCCTACAGGCCAGATACCAACCTGGTTTAACTTCTAAGAATCTTGTCGGAGTGGGTTAACACATTATACATTTACACAACCATATGCTAATAGTGCTTATGTCCACTGATAAGGATGATCGCTAAGGCAGAGGACCAAAGCATTGCTGCTTCTGTGCAGCAGAAAGCCAGAATTATAAATTCAAAGGAAGGGTGGAGAATGAAAATAAGTAAATATTCACTGCTATTATGTCAGCGGCGAAATGAGGGGTACAAAGTATAACAGATTTGCCTGAGGCGCAGCACAGAACTCAAGTGTTTGAAGGAGAACACTGAACTATTAGAAGATGAGAGAGAGGAAAGAGGGGAGAGAGAGCAAGCTATGTCAAACTGCATCGTTGCCTTGTCCCCTCTCTCTGAGTAATCTCACAGCCATGTAGCCTACCATCACTGACTGATAGGCCTATATTTCAAAGCAAGACCATTTTGTCAATAAGTCATATTACTGAAGCGGAAAAGGAAAACTGATGTGTAATTCCATCTCACATTTTGGAGCAACAGTGTATCTGTGACCTCTCACCTTCAACTGTTGCGCAACCTCCACGTGGTTGTTGGCTGTGAGGTTTTCCCTGTCGTTGGACAATGTGGGACTTCCTTCAATAATGTTGGGCTCAACAAACATGTCCAGTACAGGGGGAGTGCATGTTGTTCCATCCCAAACCTGGAGAAATATTCTTTAACTTACTGGCTGGCTGGCTGGCAGGCAGGCAGGCAGGCAGGCAGGCAGGCAGGCAGGCAGGCAGGCAGGCAGAGACAGAACTAAAGGACGGCAAGACAACACAACAACCACAAAGAAGTCAAAAACTAAAATTGTCAACAGCAATACAAATCTCCATGTGTAAAAGTAGAAAGAATGAGAGAGAGAGGGCTGTACTGCCTTCCCTGTTCAACTGGGTCCTGGACTTGCTGAAGGGACCCCTGGTGGTGAAGGTAGGCAACAACACCACTGCCATGCTGGTCCTCAATACGGGGGCCCCACAAGGGTACGTGCTCAGCCCCCCCCCCCCCCCCCTGAAGTATCCATCCTAACCACTTACAACCATGAAAGACATTGTGACTTCTAGGAAAGTTAACCAGAGACTGCGATGAACTCCACAGGATGCTTGAGTGTTTTCAATGGAGAGACAACAACGACATACAACCGTAAATATGTACATTGCAATTTCTTTCAGAATGAGCGGCCATTCATGTGCAAAGTATTAGCATGTCCATGAGTACAATTATCAACTGTGTGTGTAATCCATTTTGTCTTCCATCTCTTTATCTGCCCCACCTATTTCTCTTGTATACCAAGCCGTCTTATTAGCTTAGCCCGCTAGGGAATTTTCTATCATTGTTAGTAACCAATATCTACTGTTTGCTTGTGATGTATTTATGTGATTATTTAGTTAGTTAGTAAATAAATAATTAAGCCAATTTGTATATTGCTGATTCATTATGTAAACTAGGGTTTGTGCAGATAACCAAGAATTTTACGACATTTGGAATGAGACTAACAAAGGTAATAATTAATAATCATTAATGGAAGACTGTAATTGATAAGATGTTAAAATATCTGAAGATTTATATTCGGGAAATTATAACTCTAACTCTTGTGTGTCCAAGATGGCGTAGCAGTAGGACGTATTGTCGTGTAGTGTCCCTTGTATATATCGTTTGTTTTCGTTTTTTTCTTCACATATCTTTAAAACTTTTTGCTGAACCTCAACTTCTTCTAAATACTCTCCTGCAACCCGCCTCACCCAACGTAGCTATTTTTCCTAAAGTATTTATATTTACTTCGGACCTGGAACCCCTCAACTGAAGCTAGCCAACGAACTACCAGCTTCAGCAAAACATTGCTAGCGGTCTTCAGCTAACCGGTCATCAGCTAACCTTTAGCTCGGAAAGCTCTCGCCAGTTCAAACAACGCGACTCTAACCAGAGCATAACGGACCTATTTATTATTTTATTTTATTTTTCATCCCCGGATTCCCATCGCAAACGGAACATTTTGAGCTCCTGGGCTACAATATCCAGACCCACGACCGGTCCATCGATGTCACTGCATGAAGAGGAATAAACAGATACCCCCATCGCGACGTCCCCAAAGGCTAACTCTCTAGCCCTTGCTATCTCCTTGCTTGCAAATTCGGCCTGCTAACTGCTAGCTTGTTTAGCCCGGTCCGCTAACTGCTACCGTGTTTAGCACCGTCTACTAACTGTTAGCTTGTTAGCACAGGCCTGCTAACCGTCTGAATCGCCGCGTCCCAAACACTCACTGAACCCATATTTACTTTCTATCCCTTTTCGATTTTTAATTTGTTTATACCTTCCGGTAACCTGCCTCACCCAATGTGATACGGAACCGCTATTATCTTTACATTTTTAGAACACACTCAAGAACCTCCAGAAGCTAACCAGCTAACTGGCTACAAGCTATTTGGTCATTGTTAGTTTTCTAACCTGGATAACACTCGCCAGTCCAGCTTCCCTGCCCCATCCACCGCTGCCCCTTGGACACTGATCACTTGACTACATAGCTGATGCATGCTGGACTGTCCATTAATCACGGTAATCCATTCTGCTTGTTTATGTTTTATCTGTCGGCCCCAGCCGCACTTAGGCTCTGTGTGTAGTTAATCCGACCCTCTCTGCCTAATCAATCGCCATTCTACCTGCTGTTGTTGTGCTAGCTGATTAGCTGTTGTCTCACCTACTGTTTTAGCTAGCTCTCCCAATTCAACACCTGTGATTACTGTATGCCTCGCTGTATGTCTCTCTCATATGTCAATATGCCTTGTATACTGTTGTGCAGGTTAGTTATCATTGTTTTAGTTTACAATGGAGCCCCTAGTTCCACTCTTTATACCCCTGTTACCTCCTTTGTCCCACCCCCCACACATGCGGTGACCTCACCCATTACAACCAGCATGTCCAGAGATACAACCTCTCTCATCATCACCCAGTGCCTGGGCTTACCTCCGCTGTACCCGCACCCCACCATACCCCTGTTTGCGCATTATGCCCTGAATATATTCTACCATGCCCAGAAACCTGCTCCTCTTATTCTCTGTCCCCAACGCCCTAGGCGACCAGTTTTGATAGCCTTCAGCCGCACCCTCATACTACTCCTTCTCTGTTCCGCGGGTGATGTGGAGGTAAACCCAGGCCCTGCATGTCCCCAGGCACCCTCATTTGTTGACTTCTGTGATCGAAAAAGCCTTGGTTTCATGCATGTCAACATCAGAAGCCTCCTCCCTAAGTTTGTCTTACTCACTGCTCTAGCACACTCTGCTAACCCTGATGTCCTTGCCGTGTCTGAATCCTGGCTCAGGAAGGCCACCAAAAATTCTGAGATTTCCATACCCAACTATAACATCTTCCGTCAAGATAGAACTGCCAAAGGAGGAGGAGTTGCAGTCTACTGCAGAGAGAGCCTGCAAAGTAATGTCATACTTTCCAGGTCCATACCCAAACAGTTCGAACTACTAATTTTGAAAATTACTCTCTCCAGAAATAAGTCTCTCACTGTTGCCGCCTGCTACCGACCCCCCTCAGCTCCCAGCTGTGCCCTGGACACCATTTGTGAATTGATCGCCCCCCATCTAGCTTCAGAGTTTGTTCTGTTAGGTGACCTAAACTGGGATATGCTTAACACCCCGGCAGTCCTACAATCTAAGCTAGATGCCCTCAATCTCACTCAAATCATCAAGGAACCCACCAGGTACAACCCTAACTCTGTAAACAAGGGCACCCTCATTGACGTCATCCTGACCAACTGGCCCTCCAAATACACCTCCGCTGTCTTCAACCAGGATCTCAGCGATCACTGCCTCATTGCCTGTATCCGCTACGGAGCCGCAGTCAAACGACCACCCCTCATCACTGTCAAACGCTCCCTAAAACACTTCTGTGAGCAGGCCTTTCTAATCGACCTGGCCCGGGTATCCTGGAAGGACATTGACCTCATCCCGTCAGTTGAGGATGCCTGGTCTTTCTTTAAAAGTAACTTCCTCACCATTTTAGATAAGCATGCTCCGTTCAAAAAATGCAGAACTAAGAACAGATATAGCCCCTGGTTCACTCCAGACCTGACTGCCCTCGACCAGCACAAAAACATCCTGTGGCGGACTGCACTAACATCGAACAGTCCCCGCGATATGCAACTGTTCAGGGAAGTCAGGAACCAATACACACAGTCAGTCAGGAAAGCTAAAGCCAACTTCTTCAGGCAGAAGTTTGCATCCTGTAGCTCCAACTCCAAAAAGTTCTGGGACACTGTGAAGTCCATGGAGAACAAGAGCACCTCCTCCCAGCTGCCCACTGCACTGAGGCTAGGTAACACGGTCACCACCGATAAATCCATGATTATCGAAAACTTCAACAAGCATTTCTCAACGGCTGGCCATGCCTTCCGCCTGGCTACTCCAACCTCGTCCAACAGCTCCCCCCCCCCCCCGCAGCTACTCGCCCAAGCCTCTCCAGGTTCTCCTTTACCCAAATCCAGATAGCAGATGTTGTGAAAGAGCTGCAAAACCTGGACCCGTACAAATCAGCTGGGCTTGACAATCTGGACCCTCTATTCCTGAAACTATCCGCCGCCATTGTCGCAACCCCTATTACCAGCCTGTTCAACCTCTCTTTCATATCGTCTGAGATCCCCAAGGATTGGAAAGCTGCCGCAGTCATCCCCCTCTTCAAAGGGGGCGACACCCTGGACCCAAACTGTTACAGACCAATATCCATCCTGCCCTGCCTATCTAAGGTCTTCGAAAGCCAAGTCAACAAACAGATCACTGACCATCTTGAATCCCACCGTACCTTCTCCGCTGTGCAATCTGGTTTCCGAGCTGGTCACGGGTGTACCTCAGCCACGCTCAAGGTGCTAAACGATATCATAACCGCCATCGACAAAAGACAGTACTGTGCAGCCGTCTTCATAGACCTTGCCAAGGCTTTCGACTCTGTCAATCACCGTATTCTTATTGGCAGACTCAGTAGCCTCGGTTTTTCGGATGACTGCCTTGCCTGGTTCACCAATTACTTTGCAGACAGAGTTCAGTGTGTCAAATCGGAGGGCATGCTGTCCGGTCCTCTGGCAGTCTCTATGGGGGTGCCACAGGGTTCAATTCTCGGGCCGACTCTTTTCTCTGTATATATCAATGATGTTTCTCATGCTGCGGGCGATTCCCTGATCCACCTCTACGCAGACGACACCATTCTATATACTTCCGGCCCGTCCTTGGACACTGTGCTATCTAACCTCCAAACGAGCTTCAATGCCATACAGCACTCCTTCCGTGGCCTCCAACTGCTCTTAAACGCTAGTAAAACCAAATGCATGCTTTTCAACCGTTCGCTGCCTGCACCCGCACGCCTGACCAGCATCACCACCCTGGATGGTTCCGACCTTGAATATGTGGACATCTATAAGTACCTAGGTGTCTGGCTAGACTCTAAACTCTCCTTCCAGACCCATATCAAACATCTCCAATCGAAAATCAAATCAAGAGTCGGCTTTCTATTCCGCAACAAAGCCTCCTTCACTCACGCCGCCAAACTTACCCTAGTAAAACTGACTATCCTACCGATCCTCGACTTCGGCGATGTCATCTACAAAATTGCTTCCAACACTCTACTCAGCAAACTGGATGCAGTTTATCACAGTGCCATCCGTTTTGTCACTAAAGCACCTTATACCACCCACCACTGCGACTTGTATGCTCTAATCGGCTGGCCCTCGCTACATATTCGTCGCCAGACCCACTGGCTCCAGCTCATCTACAAGTCCATGCTAGGTAAAGCTCCGCCTTATCTCAGTTCACTGGTTACGATGGCAACACCCATCCGTAGCACGCGCTCCAGCAGGTGTATCTCACTGATCATCCCTAAAGCCAACACCTCATTTGGCCGCCTTTCGTTCCAGTTCTCTGCTGCCTGTGATTGGAACGAATTGCAAAAATCACTGAAGTTGGAGACTTTTATCTCCCTCACCAACTTCAAACATCTGCTATCTGAGCAGCTAACCGATCGCTGCAGCTGTACATAGTCTATTGGTAAATAGCCCACCCATTTTCACCTACCTCATCCCCATACTGTTTTTATTTATTTATTTTTCTGCTCTTTTGCACACCAATATCTCTACCTTTACATAACCATCTGATCATTTATCACTCCAGTGTTAATCTGCATAATTGTAATTATTTGCCTACCTTCTCATGCCTTTTGCACACAATGTATATATAGACTCCCCTTTTTTCTACTGTGTTATTGACTTGTTAATTGTTTACTCCATGTGTAACTCTGTGTTGTCTGTTCACACTGCTATGCCTTATCTTGGCCAGGTCGCAGTTGCAAATGAGAACTTGTTCTCAACTAGCCTACCTGGTTAAATAAAGGTGAAATAAAATAAAAAAAAATAAAATAAACATTTTCCCGTGGTGCCCCGACTTCCTAGTTAATTCATGTTTACATGATTAGTTTAATCACGTAATAATTAAACCTAGAGAACTGTTTTGATATAAATAAGTCTTCACATTTAATGATAGTCCAGACACGACAACAGTGGTAGGCCTGATTACCAACAACGACGAGGTGGCCTACAGGGAGGTGAGTGCGGAGTGTTGCCAAGAAAAAACCTCCCCCTCAACGTCATCAAAATGAAGGTGCTGATTGTGAACTACAGGAGAGAGCAGAGAGAGCACGCCCTTATCCACATCGTCGGGGCCACAGTAGAGAAGGTCAAAAGCTTAAAGTTCACTGAGGACCTGAAAGGGTCCCTTCACACCAACAGTGTGGTGAAGAAGGCACAGCAATGCTTCTTCAACCTTCAACCTGTACCAACTGGTACAGCAATTGCACCATCTGCAACCGCAGGGCTCTCCAGAGCCTGCCCTCCAGGAGATCTATAGCACCCAGTGTCACAGGAAGCTCAAGAAGATCATCAAGGACCTCAGCCACCCGAGCCATGGCCTGTTCACTCCACTACCATATAAAAAGGGGAGACAGTACAGATGCATCTGATAAACTGAGAAACTGATGAACAGCTTCTATCCGCAGGCCATCAGACTATTAAACAGACCCCACTAAACAGCCTCCACCCAGTACCCTGCCCTCTGCCCAGTACCCTACTCTGTCCCTCAGTCACTAGACGGCTACCACCGGGAACCCTGCCCTGAGCCTTAGGGACTGCTGCCCTATGTACAGTGGCAAGAAAAAGTATGTGAACCCTTTGGAAATACCTGGATTTCTGCATAAATAGGTCACAACACGGCCAAACACAGTCTGCTTAAATGAATAACACACAGACAATTATACATGTTCATGTCTTTATTGAACACAGTGTAAACATTCACAGTGCAGGGTGGGAAAAGTATGTGAACCGTTGGATTTAATAACTGGTTGACCCTCCTTTGGTAGCAATAACCTCAACCAAAAAGGTTCTCAAGTTGCAGATCAGACCTGCACAACTGTCAGGATGAATTTTGGACCATTCCTCTTTACAAAACTGTTTCAGTTCAGCAATATTCTTAGGATTTCTGGTGTGAACTGCTCTCTTGAGGTCATGCCACAGCATCTCAAATTGGGTTAAGGTCAGGACTCTGACTGGGCCACTACAGAAGGAGTGTTTTCTTCTGTTGAAGCCATTCTTTTGTTGCTTTACTTCTGTGTTTCGGGTCGTTGACCTGTTGCATAACCCAAATTTTGAGCTTCAATTGGCGGAAAGATAGCCTAACATTCTCCTGCAAGATGTCTTGATAAACTTGGGAATTCATTTTTCTGTGCATGATAATAAGCTGTCCAGGGCCTGAGGCAGCCCCAAACTATGATGCTCCCTCCACCACACTTTACAGTTGAGATGAGGTTTTGATGTTGGTTTGCTGTGCCTTTTTTCTCAACACATGATGTTGTGTGTTCCTTCGTAGTTTCATCTGTCCACAGAATATTTTGCTAGTAGCGCTATGGAACATCCAGGTGCACTTTTGCAAACTTCAGACTTGCAGCAATGTTTTTTTTGACAGCAGTGGTTACTTCCGTGGTGTCCTCCCATGAACACCATTCTTGTTTAGTGTTTTACAAATCGTAGACTCGTCAACAGAGATATTAGCATGTTCCAAAGATTTCTGTACGTTTTTAGCTGACACTAGGTTTCTTCTTAAAAGGGAAATCATAATTAGTGAAAGAAGACACCTGGGTGTCATTTGTCTCTAGGACAGTCTCTGCTGCCCTCTGATGTCAGGTGGAACCATGACACACGTTACTCCTTGAAGAGGTGTCTGTTGTGATTGCCATGTAAACACATGAAAGCAAGCAGAGAAAATTCCTGACCAGATGAACATTTTATAAGATACTTCCACATAAAATGTTAAACTTTGCAAGTTGTATCACACATAAACAGATTATAGCCTTGCAAAACATAAACACATGCTTTTCTCAGGCCCCATTTTACCGTTTTAAGATTGGGAGTCAAATATATTTGCTGGTTTGTCATTTGTATCCCAGCGCTTGCATTCAAAATTGATCTCTCATGCCGAGTTTGCCCCCCCAGACACAATAAAGAAGCAACTTCTCCAGTCTGGCCCACTGATTAAATTGGATGAGATGGCCCAGCAGAGTGTACATCAAAATCAAGTCAGATATCTACATGGTTGGTTGAGTGAGATCGAGATTGATTTTTCTCCACTTTACTTACTGACTTTATTGTCCACATGTACATGTTTAAAGTGGCGTTTAAATACAAAACAAAATTGACAATACAACTTTCATAACAGTTACATACCAATAAAACACTTTTTTAAAAAGACTAGCCTGCTGGCCTTACTGGGTCGATAGGAACATTAGCCCAAGCTATTTAGGAGGGATTTCACACCTGGCACAAATGATTGGCTAGTTCTGTTTTTCCTGCTGAGGGGTGCCAGAGGGGAGTAGTTCAAAGTCTGGGTACAGTGAGTGGCTTGGGTCTAAAATGATTTTGTGAGCTTGGCGGAGGGCCCTGACCTTAAAGATCTCATCCAGACCTGTCTGTTTGACTCCAAGTACCTTGCTTGCTGTGGCGATAGTCCTTCTCAGCATATTTCTCTGGCTGACAGTGGCATTTCCAAACCAACAAACAATACAAAAAGTTGAAATACTCTCAATGAAAGATTTGTAAAACAGAGTCAGTATAGTACAGTCTACATTAAAAGATCCCAGCTTTTTGAGAAAGTACAGTCTCTGTTGGCTCTTTTTGTAGATCAGGTCTGTACATTTTGTAGGGGGTACGTACTGGCAGCAGAGAAGTCAGGCGCAGGAGAGCAAAAACTGATTTACAACGGGGCAGTTTAATAAACAAAAACCACTGTAAACAGAACAATAAATCAATGGGTAAACAAAACCCGTTACACACCAGCATAACATGCACACGCACTACAATAAACAATTCCTGACAAGGACATGGGGGGAACAGAGGGTTAAATACACAACATGTAATGATGGAATTGAAATCAGGTGTGTGGGAAGACAAGACAAAACAAATGGAAAATGAAAGGTGGATCGGCGATGGCTAGAAGACCGGTGATGTCGACCGCCAAACGCCGCCCAAACAAGGAAAGGGACCGACTTCGGCGGAAGTCGTGACACATTTACTCCACTGAAGCTTATTGTCCAAGAGGACAGCCAGGTATTTGTATTCCTCTACAATCTCTATAGTCTGACCTCTGATAGATGTTGCAGAGGTAGGTGTTGTACACTTCCTTAAGTCTATGCACATCTCTTTGGTCTTGTTGGTATTGAGGACCAAGTGTGATTCCTCACACCACTCTACAAGGTCATCTAGAACAGGGCCATGATGTTCCTCATCATCATGCAACAGGCTGATCAAGGCAGTGTCATCAGCAAACTTAACGAGGTGTCTGTCAGGGTGGCACCTAGTACAACTATTAGTGTACAAGATGTACAGGAGTGGCGACAAAACACATCCCTGAGGAGAGCCTGTGTTGGTATTGCGTATTTTGACTCGCTGTGAGCGTTGGTTCAGGAAGTCCAACAGCCACAAAACCAGTTCTCCATCTAAGGAGAAGTCCCGAATGAGTCTCTGTGCCAGAATGTAGGGCTGGATTGTGTTGAAGGCAGAAGACAAGTCAACAAACAGAACACTAACATGGAATTTGGCACCCTCTAGATGTCTATAGACCATGTTAAGGAGGTTAAGAATGGAATCATCAATTCCTCTGCTTGGCTGATAGGCAAACTGAAATGGGTCGAGAAGCTTCTGGGTGAAGCTGAGAATATGACTTCACAAGTTTCTCAAGGCATTTAATTACTAAGGATGTCAAGGCAACTGGGTGGTAGTCATTCAGCACAGAGGGATTAGATGCTTTAGGAATTGGTATAATTATTGAGTTTTTCCACAATACTGGCACATGTTGCTGGTAGAGTGAGGATTGGAAAATGTCTGTAAAAACACCAGCCAATTGTTCAGCCCAGTGCTTTAACACATGTCCACTTATTTTGTATGTGTTATATCCCCTGAACAACTTTAAAACATCAGACTGTTTAACAACAACTCTCTCAAACATTTGTAATGATGCATCCAATGCAAAACAGATATCTGTAGCTTAAACTAAAATACTTTGATTGTTTTGTTACGCAACTTAGATTGACGCAACGGTGCATCAATCGACTATAAAAGGGTTAAATATACTACAATGATGAATGTCTTGACAGAGGCTAGAGGCTAGATATGAAACATATGGTCCCTAAATAAATGTATTGGCCTGAGTAGAAACAGAGGAAAACTATCTTCGGCATGAGTAAGAGTGATTGAAATTGCCAGTCCAAAGGCCAGCTAGCCTACACGTATTCAGTGCCACAAAGATCCTGCATAACATGACAAATGCAGGGTCACATTGGAATAAACATCTTATGACATGAGATGTTGTGACAGGCACAGTATGGCCCCTGAAAGCCTCCATAAAACAAACATATTTGAGCTGATGAGGTCGCCGACTGACCTCAGTGCCGGGTGGTGATACTTTTTCTGTGTACGGATGCTCTCTGGCTTAGAGTAGATGATGGGCACACCTAGGACACAGCGATTGCACTTCAGAAACCTAGGTGTCACGTTATATTAAACCCTTTATATGAAACCTTTCCCTAAGTAACAAACCATGTAGGAAACCCCTCCCTGGTACTCAACATTCGCCCAGGCATTTTCTCCAGCCAGCTGCAGGTTACAGGCATTGAGCTTGTCTCTGTGAGCAGTGGGAGACTTGTCCACAGTGAAACCAGCCCCCAGCAGCACAATCTGGGGAAACAAACAGATGCAACAGAGACAGAGAGAGGGATGTAGTGTGGTGAGAAAGTGTGAGGAGAGATAAACCCCCTCAAAAAAAGACAAAGTGTAAAATGTGTTTAATATACCAGATGTTGTGGTAAGAAATACCAGCTTGTGAGTAATATGCTACACTTAAAATAGAGACGATAAGCCAGTGCTATTTTCTCAGGGTAGCAGATGGCCTCCAAATGATTTAACAGTGTTCTCTGACACAACGTGTACTGCAGGCAAAGGGAAGGCAGAGAGAAAGTAATCGTGTTTCAGTGGATTACACAAACCGCTGTTTGACAGAGTACTCTACAGCAGGGTTTCCCAACAAAACTTAAAAACACTAGGAAATTATCTCCAAGTGATTTTCATTTAAGAAATGTTGCCACGCATAATCGAGAGACACGTGATCACATACAAATGTAAGCAAGGTTTAAAATGGTTATGTTTTAGTCAAACATTATATCTGTTTGGGCTTCTTGTAGTCAATTTGCAGTCTATAAATTATGAGTAATTATAAACTGGCTGGAGCTCTGAATGCTGAATGGCTGACAGCTGTAGTATATCAGAACCTTTACCACAGGTATTGCAAAACGTGAATCTTTATTGCTCTAATTATGTTGGTTACCAGTCTATAAGGTACCTCAGGGGGTTGTGGTATATGGCCAATATACCACGGCTAAGGGCTGTATCCAGGCACTCCACATTGCGTAAACGCCCCCCCCCCTCCCCCGACCTTATTTCTTAATTATGTTCTGGCCCCCCGACCATCCTCTCAAGAAAAAACATTGGCCAGCCGCTGAATATAGTTGTGATCCCTGCTCTACAGCCGTGATAGCAAATACATTTTCCCTCTACATCTGCTCAGACTGTGATGATTCTTCTCTGCTCAGGGTTGTTCTGCCTGTTTGTATTCCACTGACACGAAAGTATATGTAACCCTCTCACCAGGCTCGAATTTGACTCTCATGATATTACATTAAGTAGAATATCTCCACCGCATGGGATGTTAGGTGAGAAGGACATCTCCAATAAGAATCCCTATTGTAAACTATCTAGGGTGATGACAACTAGGGTATTATCTTCAGATAGAATGATTATAGATTGTTGTTATTGTATAAGGATATACTTTCCCATTCATTAAATGAAATTTAAACCTTAAAATGACTCCACCAAGGCAACATACATAATGTTCAATATGTGTATTATTACATTTTCAATGCACCACATCAAAATAAATACAAATAATAAACGCCAATGACTCGTGCACAACCCATGTCCAAATTATTTCAAGCTTGCTTAACCTGTTGACGCACGTTGGAGCTCAAAAGAATGACGACACACATAAAGTCCCGAAGCACCCCACCGTTGTGGTCACTCACTACTGTAGATATTCCTTCAGCGAAGTATATCAGTTCCGTGCAGGTTTCCTCACAAGATCCACAGCAAGCACAGCTATCCATGCAGATAGTACTCCTTAGCAGTAACCAAAATCCCATGGAAACATGAACTCGTTAATCTTCCCCAAGCTATTTTCTCTCGGTGTCTCACGATGCTAGGCTAACCTCAAGGCTGTCCAATACCTCCACGATGAGACGATAGTAAAGACTGAAGCTAAGTATTTCAAGAAAATGATAATAACTCTTATAAAATAAAATCAGTATTTCCCTTCAAAACTCGGTAGGTATGGGTTTTGTTCTATTTTTGTCTTCTTTTATCATTTAATTTTTCTTCACCAACGGTCATAATGTATCTCCCTCCTTTTCTCAACGTCTCTCTCCCTCTCTTTTTCCCCCCAGGCCTTCCGTTAACCAGGTCAACTTTCCTACTGGCCACAGCTTAATTAACAAGCAACTTTATTTGTCAAAACTTAAACTTAAAAAAAATAAACCAACCTTTTCACTTATACATTAAATTAATATTTCTTCAAAATAAATGCATTAACAACATTGCAATTCGGGAGCAATTCAATCACATTTTAAATCTAATACCAATTAATTTTAACAAATAAGCTCAATACTTGGTTCTACCAAGGGTATTACAAATAGAAAAGAGACACCAGGTCAGCCATGTCTAACACTTGTGCATCATTCTGCTCATTCAGGTTCCTGTTTGTGCATTGGTCGTTTATGTCACGTCTACTCCCGCTCCCCCGCTCCGGCACTCGACATCGCTGGTCTACTAACACCAGTCCTGGCATCCCATCATTACGCACACCTGGCAACCATCCTTATCCACACCTTAGCCTCATCATCAGGCACACCTGGACTTCATCACCTCCTCCCTCCCACCTTCATCACTTCCCCTTTATATGGCACTTCATTGTATCACCAATCGGGCAGTATTTTTTGTGTTCATGTTCAGACACTACTCTTGTATTATCTCTGTTTGTTCATATTTAACTCACCGACTGCATCTGCTTCCTGTCTCCCTGTGTCTTCGTTACAGAATATTGCCTCACAAAATGGAAGCAGCAGCCAACCGAGACATCTATCTATAAGATGGTCGAAGAACAGGAAGATCTACTTCGCCAAGACATCTAGATCTTCATCAAGAGGAGTCACCTCCAACGAGCGGAGGATCCTCTACCATGAGTCGACCCAGAAAGCCAGCACTTCAGCCCATTCAACAATTCGCCCAGGTCAGCAATGTCCTCTTGTCAAATATGAAGGGACTCCATCTCAATGCTGTGGCTTCCTCCTCCAGTGATCCCTCTATTTCACTCATCAGATGGGAGCCCCCCACCAACGAGAGGTTCAAGGTTGCTACGGTTATTTCCCTGCTGACCAGGCGGGCGTTGGAATGGGCTACGGCCGTCTGGGAGAGAGGAGATGAGGAGCTGGGTTCCTATGACAAGTTCAAGGCTCTGAGGAGTCTTCGATCATCCACCGGAGGGCAGAGTGGGGGGTGAGCGCCTACTCCAACTACTGCAGGAACCCAGACCGCTGCGCAATACGCCCTCACCTTCTGTACAGTGGCAGCATACAGCGGATGGAATGAGGCGGCGCTCCCTACCTTATTTAGAAGACGATTGCGCGAAGAGGTCCAGACGGAGTTGCCATGCAGAGACAACACCCTCTCCTTGGATGCCATCCATCTAGAGCCTGAACCCATGGAGGTAGGGGCCACACGCCTCCCTTCGACTGAGCGTGGCCATCGGAGACAGCTTGGGCTCTGTCCCTTTTGTGGTCTGGAGGGGCACCAGCTTCAACGGTGTCCACTACGTCCCAACCCGGGATCCACTAGAGCAGGGTGACGGCCCTGTGATCATCCTTCTCCTGGTATAGGCATCAGTATTCTATCATCACTTTCTGCCAAAACCTTTTTAGGACTGATTTCACTAGCTGGCTGTCCCTCTTGTTGTTTCTACAGCTCTAGTGGATTCCGGTGCAGCGGGGTAATTTTATTGACCAGGCCCTTGCTTCCCTCCCTTAACTTCATACCCGCTCTCCTCTCCGTTTCAAGCGCTGGATAATTGACCACTGGGATCTGGGACAATCACACACATCACAGAACCACTCAACATCACAGTGGGACCCTTGCACCAGGAAAACCCTTACTCATCATCAAGGCACCCATACACAACATGTAGCCTAGTGGTTAGAGCGTTGGGTCAGTAACCGAAAGGTTGCTGGATCGAATTCCCGAGCTGACAATGTAAACATTTGTCGTTCTGCCCCTGAAAAAGGCAGTTAACCCACTGTTCTTTGGTAGGCTGTCATTGTAAATAAAAATGTGTTCTTAACAGACTTGCCAAGTTAAATAAAAAATACTAAGTCTCCCATGGCTCCAACCCCACCATCTCCTTGTCGAGGATAGAAATTACTGCCTAGGCACCCAGATGTCGGAAGAACGGCTTTCCCTTACTCTGTGGTTCCACGTTGGTTGAGACACCTGTGGTTGCCCTTCAGGCGGACATCCCAGAGTTTTACCAGTTCCGTGCCACCTGTCTCCCTCCTCATCGCGTCTACCCCTGTTGGTGGCTGAAACCAAGGCTATGGAGGAGTACACCCAGGAGGCTCGCCAACAGGGTTTCATCCACCTCCGCTGCATCGGCAGACTTCTTCTTCGTGCACAAGAAGGATGGTGGTCTATGTAAGTGCATCGACTACAGAGGTCTGAATTCCATCACCACCAAGTTCCTCTACTCTCTCTCTCGTAGATGCCGGCTTCCATCGTTTCTTTTTACCTAACTGGACCTGCGGAGTGCCTACAATTTGATCTGCTTCCGAGAGGGCATGAATGGAAGATGGCCTTCAGCACGATGTCTGTGCACTACGAGTACTTGGTGATACGTTATGAAATAGCCAATGCTCTGAGTTCCGGGACATACCTGGGCGTCAGGTGGTCGTGTATATCAACGGCATCCTGATATACTCGGCCACCTTGAAGGATCACGTCGCCCACAACCGGGTAGTCCTGGAACGCCTCCTGGAGAACCACCTGTACGCCAAACCGGAAAAGTGCCAGTTCCATCAGGCCACTGTCTCCTTCCTGGGATACCGGATGAAAGGAAGGTCAAGGTAGTCAGGTCATGACCAGTCCCAACTACCATAAAGGGACTACAATGGTTTTTGGGGCTTGCAAACTTCTACCGGTCCATCGCCTCTCCTCTCATATATCTCCTCAAAGGTGACCCCGTAAGTTGGTGTGGAGTCCTACAACCGATGAGGCCTTCCGCCTACTGAAACACCCACCCTCCGCCCTGTTGCTGAAACACCCAGATCCTACGCTGCCCTTCGTAGTGGAGGTGGACGCCTCAGAAGAGAGCGAGGGGGCTGTTCTGTCACAATGCCAAGGAAACCCACAAATTGTATCCATGTGTATATTACTCAAACTGTCTCCAGCAGAGAGGAACTATGATGTTTGCGACCTAGCAGTGAAGTTGACACTAGCAGAGTGGAGACACTGGTTGGAGGGCGCCAAGGACCCATTTCTCATCCTCACCAACCATCAGAACCTGGAGTACATACGGACAGCAAGGCGACGGCAAGCAAAGTGGGGCCCTTTTTTCTATTTTTATTTAACCTTTTTAACCTCTATAGGGTATGTGGGACACTGGCATCCCACCTGGCCAACATCCGGTAAAATTGCAGAGCGCCAAATTCAAAATACAGGAATACACATGATAAGCATTCAGAAAATATACAAGTGTTATACATCAGTTTAAAGATCAACTTCTTGTTAATCCATCCGCTGTGTCAGATTTCAAAAAGGCTTTACAGTGAAAGCATAACAGTGCCCTGTGTAAAAAAACATACAAACATTTACCAGACAAGTAGAGGAGTCACTAAAGTCAGAAATAGTGATCAAATTAATCACTTACCTTTGATGATCTTCATATGGTTGCACTCACAAGACTCCCAGTTACACAGTAAATGTTCATTTTGTTCGATAAAGTCACTTTTTATGTCCCAAAAATTCTGTTTTGTTGGCATGTTTTGTTCAGTAATCCAATGGCTCCAACTACAAATACCGGTAAAGTTCGTCAAAACATGTCAAACGATGTTTAGAATTAATCCTCAGGTTGTTTATTCTCTTTATAATCAATAATATTTCAACCAGACAATACTCGTCGTTTTTCAAAATAAAAGCCTGAAACCATGTCTAGACTGTTGACATCTAGTGGAAGCAATAGGAACTGCAATCTGATTCCTAACGTATTGGATTATCTATAGGCATTGAGTTGAAAAACAGCCACATTAAAATAATTCCACTTCCTGGATGGATTTTTCTCAGGTTTTCACCTGCCATATCGGTTATGTTATACTCACAGACATGATTGTAACAGTTTTGGAAACTTTAGAGTGTTTTCTATCCGAATCTACTGTTTATATGCATGTCCTAGCTTCTGGGCCTGAGTAACAGGCAGTTAACTTTGGGCACGCTTTTCATCCGGAGGTGAAAATACTGAGAGAGGATAACTAAACAAGTCAGTTAATATTTTTTTTAAATATTTACAACGACGGCCGAGCAAAAGGCCTCCCGCAGGGATGGGGACTGGGATTAAACATTCAAAATTAAATAAAAATATAGGTCAAAACACACCACAACACTACATAAAGAGAGACCTAAGACAACAGCATGGCAGCAACACAACATGGCAGCAGCACAAACATGGTACAAACATTATAAGGCACAGACAACAGCACAACGGGCAAGAAGGTAGAGACAACAATACATCACGTGAAGCAGCCACAACTGTCAGTAAGTGTCCATGGTTGGGTCTTTGAATGAAGAGATTGATATAAAACTGTCCCGTTTGAGTTTTTGTTGTAGCTAGTTCCAGTCACTAACTGCAGCGAAGTGTGTGCTTTGGGGACCTATAACAGAATGTGACTGGCAGAACAGGTTTTGTATGTGGAGGATGAGGGTTGCATTAGATATCTCAGATAGGCCTCACTCCCTCCTAAGAGGGTTTTATAAATAAGCATCAACCAGTGGGTTTTGCGACAGGTATACAGAGATAACCAGTTTACAGAAGAGTATAGAGTGCAGTCATGTCCTATGAGGAGCATTGGTGGCAAATCTGATGGTCGAATGGTAAAGACACATCTAGCCACTCGAGAGCAACCTTACCTGCCGATCTATAAATTACATCTCCGTAATCAAGCATGGGTAGGATGGTCATCTGAATCAGGGTTAGTTTGGCAGTTGGGGTGAAAGAGGGGTGAAAGAGGAGAAGTCTAGATTTAAGCCTGCAGCTTTGATATGTGCTGAGAGAAGGACAGTGTACCGTCTAGCCATACTCCCAAATCAAATGTTATTGGTCACATACACATGGTTTGCAGATGTTAATGCGAGTGTAGCATTCTTCTTACCAAGCCACATGATCTTTGTTTTGGGGGTGTTCAGAACAAGTTTAAGGGCAGAGAAAGCTTGTTGGACACTAAGAAAGCTTTGTGGTAGAGCGTTTAACATAACATTTGGGGAGGAGCCAGCTGAGTATAAGATTATACAATCTGCATATAAATAGCCTGAGCTATGTTGTTAATGTAAATTGAGAAGAGTGTGGGGTCTTGGATCAAAGTGAGCTTAGCTGCATGTGCACATTTGTTGATATTCATTGCAAGTTAGGGGGGAGCGAGAGCGAGAGAGAGAATACTTCAATTCACACAGGACACCGAATAAGACAGGAGAAATACTCCAGAAAAACAGACTGACCCTAGCCCCCCGACACAAACTATTGCAGCATAAATACTGGAGGCAGAGACAGGAGGGGTCGGGAGACACCGTGGCCCTGTCCGACGATACCCCCGGACATTGCCAAACAGGCAGGATATAACCTCCTCCACTTTGCCAAAGCACAGCCCCCACACCACTACAGGGATATCTTCAACCACCAACTTACTATCCTGAGACAAGGCCGAGTATAGCCCATGAAGATCTCCCCCAAGGCATGGACCAACCCAGACAGGAAGATCACGTCTGTGACTCAACCCACTCAAGTGGCGACCCCTCCTAGGGATGGCATGGAAAAGCAACAGTAAGCCAGTGACTCAGCCCCTGTAATAGGGTTTGAGACAGAGAATCCCAGTGGAGAGAGGGGAACTGGCCAGGCAGAGACAGCAAGGGTGGTTCGTTGCTCCAGTGCCTTTCTGTTCACCTTCACACTCCTGGGCCAGACTACACTCAATCATAGGACCTGAGATGAGTCTTCAATGAAGACTTAAAGGTTGAGTCCGAGTCTGCGTCTCTCACATGGATAGGCAGACCGTTCTATAAAAATTGAGCTCTATAGGAGAAAGCCCTGCATTCAGCTGTTTGCTTAGAAATTCTAGGGACAGTAATGAGGCCTGCGTCTTGTGACCGTAGCATACGTGTAGGTATGTACGGCAGGACCAAATCGGAAAGATAGGTAGGAGCAAGCCCATGTTATGCTTTGTAGGTTGGCAGTAAAACCTTGAAATCAGCCCTAGCCTTAACAGGAAGCCAGTGTAGGGAGGCTAGCACAGGAGTAATATGCTAATTTTTTTTGGCTCTAGTCAAATTTCTAGCAGCCGTGTTTAGCACTAACTGAAGTTTATTTAGTGCTTTATCCGGGTAACCGGTAAGTAGAGTATTGCAGTAGTCTAACCTAGAAGTGACAAAAGCATGGATTAATTATTCTGCATCATTTTTTTACAGAAAGTTTCTGATTTTTGCAATGTTACGTAGATGGAAAAAAGCTGTCCTTGTAACAGTCTTGATATGTTCGTCAAAAGAAAGAGTGAGGGCCTCCCAGGTGGCGCAGTGGTTTAGGGTGCTGTACTGCAACGCCAGCTGTGCCACCAGAGACTCTTGGTTCGCGCTCTGTCGTAACCAGCCGTGAGGTCCGTGGGGCGACGCACAATTGGCCTAGCGTCATCCGGATTAGGGAGGGTTTGGCCTGTAGGGATATCTTTGTCTCATCGCGCACCAGTGACTCCTGTGGCGGGCCGGGCACAGTGCACGCTAACCAAGGTTGCCAGGTGCACAGTGTTTCCTCTGACACATTGGTGCGGCTGGCTTCCGGGTTGGATGCGCGCTGTGTTAAAAAGCAGTGCGGCTTGGTTGGGTTGTGTATCGGAGGACGCATGACCTTCAACCTTCGTCTCTCCCGAGCCCGTATGGGATTGTAGCGATGAGACAAGATAGTAGCTACTAACAATTGGATACCATGAAATTGGGGAGAAAAGGGGGTAAAAAAAGAGAGAGAGTAACGCCGAGGTCCTTCACGGTTTGATATGAAACGACTGTACAACCATCAAGAGTAATTGTCAGATTAAACAGAAGATATCTTTGTTTCTTGAGACCTAGAACAAGCATCTCTGTTTTGTCCAAGTTTAAAAGTAGAACATTTTCTGCCATTCACTTCCTTATGTCTGAAACACAGCCTTCCAAGGAGGGCAATTTTCGTTGAAATGTACAGCTTTGTGTCATCCGCATAGCAGTGAAAGTTAAAATTATGTTTCCGAATGACATCACCAAGAGGTACAATATATAGTGAAAACAATAATGGTCCTAAAACGGAGTCTTGAGGAACACTGAAATGTACAATTGATTTGTCAGAGGACAAACCCGCCACAGAGACAAACAGATATATTTCCGACAGATAACATCTAAACCAGGCCAGAACTTGTCCGTGTAGACCAATTTGAGTTTCCAATCTCTCCAAAATAATGTGGTGATCGATGGTATCAAAAGCAGCACTAAGGTCTTGGAGCACGAGGACAGATGCAGAGCCTCGGTCTGATGCCATTAAAATGTAATTTACCACCTTCACAAGTACAGTCTCAGTGCTATGATGGCGTCTAAAACAAGACTGAAGCGTTTCGTATACATTGTTTGTCTTCAGGAAGGCAGTGAGTTGCTGCGCAACAGCTTCAAAATATTTTGAGAGGAATGGGAGATTCGATACAGGCCGATACTTTATTATAATTTCTTGGTCAAGGTTTGGCTTTTTCAGGAGACGCTTTATTACTGCCACTTTTAGTGCATTTTTTACACATATGGTGGATAGGGAGCCGTTTCTTATGTTCAATATTGGAGGGACAAGCTCAGGAATCAGCTCTTTCAGTAGTTTAGTTGGAATAGGTTCCAGTATGCAGCTTCAAGGTTTAGAGGCCATGATTATTTTCATCAATGTGTCAAGAGATAGCGTATTAAACTTGGATGTCTCCCTTGATCCTAGGTCCTGGCAGTGTTGTGCAGACTCAGGACAACTGAACTTTGGAGGAATACGCAGATTTAAAGAGGAGTCCGTAATTTGCTTTCTAATGAAAAATATATTTTCGGCAAAGAAGTTCATGAATCACTGCTGAGGTGAAAGCCATCCTCTCTTGGGGAATACTGCTTTTTAGTTAACTTTGTGACAGTATCAAAAATAAATGTTGGTTTGTTCTTATTTTCCTCAATTAAGTTGGAAAAATAGGATGATTGAGTAGCAGTGGGGGCTCTTCGAAGCAGTGAGGGCTCTTTCTGCATACCAGGGAGCTAGTTTCTTATGACAAATGTTTTTTGATTTTAGTGGTACGACTGCATCTAGGGTATTACGCAAGGTTAAATTGAGTTCCTCAGTTAGGTGGTTAACTGATTATTGTACTCTGACATCCTTGGGTAGGTGGAGGGAGTCTGGAAGGGCATCTAGGAATGTTTGGGTTGTCCGAGAATTTATAGCATTGCTTTTGATGATCCTTGGTTGGGGTCTGAGCAGATTATTTTTTGTGACTGCAATGGAATAAAATGGTGGTCCGATAATCCTGGACTATAAGGAAAAACATTAAGATCCACAACATTTATTCCATGGGACAAAAGTAGGTCCAGAGTATGACTGTGGGAGTGAGTAGGTCCGGAGACATGTTGGACAAAACCCACTGAGTCGATGATGGCTCCGAAAGCCTTTTAGAGTGGGTCTGTGGACTTTTCCATGTGAAAATTAAAGTAAAATATTTTTGAATATTATCTGCCGTGACTACAAGGTCCGACAGGAATTCAGGGAACTCAGTGAAGAACACTGTATATGGACCAGGAGGCCTGTAAACAGTAGCTATTACAAGTGATTGAGAAGGCTGCATAGATTGCATGACTAGAAGCTCAAAAGACGAAAATGCATTTTTTTTTTTTTTGTAAATTGAAATTTGCTATTGTGAATGTTAGCAACACGTCCACCTTTGTGGGATGCGCAGGGGATATGGTCACTCGTGTATCCAGGAGATGAGGCCTCATTTAACACAGTAAAATCATCTGTCTTAAGCCATGCTTCAGTCAGGCCAATCACATCAAGATTATGATCAATGATTAGTTCATTGACTATAACTGCCTTGGAAGTCAGGGATCTAATATTAAGTAACCCTATTTTGAGATGTGCGATATTACAATCTCTTTCAATAATGGCAGGAATGGAGGAGGTCTTTATTCCAGTGAGATTGCTAAAGCGAACACTGCCATCTTTAGTTTTGCCCAACCTAGATCGAGGCACAGACACTGTCTCAATGGGGATACATGAGCTGACTCCACTGATTGTGCTAGTTGCAGACTCCACTAAGCAGGCTCTCTCATTGTGGAGCTAGGGGAGATAGAGCCCGGTCTATGTTCATAGATGAGATGAGAGCTCCATTCCAGCTAGGATGGAGTCTGTCACTCCTCAGCAGGTCAGGCTTGGTCCTGTTTGTGGGTAAGTCCCAGAAATAGGGCCAATTATCAACAAATTCATTATTTTAGGAGGGGCAGAAAACAGTTTTCAACCAGCGATTGAGTTGTGAGACTACTGTAGTGCATAGCTGGAGCTATGTTGCGCTTGGTGACCTTTTCTGTTTCATCCTAACATCATTGGTGCATCCCAGAGTCGCCTCTTCACTGTTGACGCTGAGACTGGTGTTCTGTGGGTACTACTTAAGGAAGCGGCCAGCTGAGGACTTGTGAGGCGTCTGTTTCTCAAACTAGACACTAATGTAATTGCCCTCTTGCTGAGTTGTGCACCGGGGCCTCCCACTCCTCTTTCTATTCTGGTTAGAGACAGTTTGCGCTGTTCTGTGAAGGGAGTAGTACACAGCTTTGTACCAGATCTTCAGTTACTTGGCAATTTCTCTCATGAATAGCCTTCATTTCTCAGAACAAGAATAGACTGACGAGTTTCAGAAGAAAGGTCTTTGTTTCCGGCCATTTTGAGCCTGTAATTGAACTCACAAATGCTGATGCTCCAGATATTCAACTAGTCTAAAGAAAGACAGTTTGATGTTATTTTAATGGACAACAAATGAGATTTTCTTTCAAAAACAAGGAAATGTCTAAGTGACCCCAAACCTTTGAACGGTAGTGTACATATTACGTCAATTACCTCGACTAAGATAATTGACTCTGTTCCGGTACCCCCTGTATAAAGCCTTGCTTTCGTTATTTTACTGCTGCTGTTTAATTATTTGTTACTTTTACTTTCTATATTTTACTTAACACTTTTTTTCCTTAACTTCTTAAAGCATTGTTGGTTAAGGGCTTGTAAGTAAGCATTTCGCTGTAAGTTCTACACCGGTTGCATGTGGCGCATCTGACAAATAACATTTGATTTAGTTACATTTTTCTATTAGTTCTGTAAAACAATGCTAATGGCATAAAACAAGTATTAGCTTGTATTGCCCCGTTGTGGAGCCCTTCGGTTATGTTAATTCATTGTCATATTGTTTTACTGCTATATTCTAATAATTCCTATTTCTGTATTTTCAGAAACCACACACACACACACACACACACACAACTGGAACTGGGCATCTTTCTTGTTGAAGATTGAGGACAGCTTTGTATGCTAGCAACATACTGTTTGGAGAGGGAGTAGGGAGAATGAGGGAGTGGAGAGGGTGATGAGGGAGTGGGGTGGTGGGTGAGATAGTTAGTATAATAGCATCATGGAATTGTATTTGATTTGTATGTGAACTGTATGTCCAATTACAGAGAACCTTCTTCAGTAATCATTTCACTTGTTAGCTGGCGGTGAACTTTGTGGCCATTGAGGACAGCAGTGTCGATCAGATGGGAAAATATCTTCTTATAGCAGTTTTTTTTTTACGAGCGCATGCCAAAAAGCTGTTAATAATGTCTGCCTTATCCATTGACCCCATTTAGTGGTTATAGTCCAGCACACAGTTCGGTTAGATATTTCTCTCTCCCATCAGGTGGTCCACCTTCCTTGTGGCTCCCTCTTCTCCTGTAGCTCCAAGGCATAGGGATCGGTCTCCTCCACTGTCTCCCAACAGCTCCTCTGACAGAAACAACTTGAAGGACTCTGCCTCAGATTGTTGATGGCAAGGGGCTTTGCACTCCAGACTGGGACTCATCAAAGCCAACAGCAGGGGCAGGAGGGGTGAAATGTCTGGCAGCCTTCCAGATACCACAGACCTCCTGTACTTCATTCACTGTTGGTCTGCCTCCATCACCACCAGCATCTTCAGAGGGATCTGGAACTTTGTCGGTGGACAAGGTGTCCTCAGATTCAGAGTTCTCAATGGCCACAGGGTTGGGCGGCAGCTCCTCACTGTCACGGTCATACTCTGTCAGAATTGATAAAACTCCAGAATTTCCACATGTGCAGCTTAGCTCACTAGCTACATACATAAACAACAAAACTGAATGGCTCCAAGTGAGTGTCAGGGGTGACGTGATTGGCTGCTGGTGTAGCGATACTGATGATTTATCTCCACAGACGGTTTGTTTACATAGCAGGTTAGGATAATTAATGTGGCAGATTAGGTGAATTAACATAGGAGGTTAAGTAAATGAGGTTAGTAGTTATGAAAGTTATGAAAATGATTAGCTTCAATGCTACAGTTGTCAACAACTGTTGTCCCTGACGCAACCACCAGATAGAGCTGTTGTAAGCATAGCTACTCCATTTAGCCACGGTATAATTTTTAACAAGCCATCTGAGCTGACAAATATCAAATCAATCACTATCAGAAATGGTTTGTGTGGTAATCATTTCTTTATTTACTGTTTTATTCACGTTTTCAACTACTGGTGACAAATCATGTATTACGATTCTTGCATAGATTGTAATGGAGAAATTCTGTGTGCAAAATACTTTATTGGTTGTACTGATTATGAACTAATGCTAAGCTATTTGCCAGCAATGTTTGGAACCTAATTGTTGACATCTTTCAAGGCATTCTGGGTGTCATGTAAATGTCTGTCGGACCAAACATGTTATAGCAAAACGAGGTGAAGGGAGGGTTCACTCGTCTTTCGAGTAAACTTCTGTAAGTGAATGATGGTAGACGATGCACCCCCTTCGCCTTCAACATGCATACAGCAAAATCCCAACTCATCTTGTCACCTCTTCTCATCTTTGGTTTAAACAGAAAAACAAACATGACGGCGTGCACAAATAACTAATCGTCATGTTTTACTTATTTAAATCACAGGGTAAGCTCTCCCATGATGCGATGAATTATAAATATGAATTGCAATTAGCTCATTCATATTGTGGTTTCTGTCAGCGAAGAGTTATAATAAGAGAGCTTGCGTTCAGTCAAACTTTCCTCAGTTAGCACTAGGACTAATTTAGCCTACATTTTTCCAATTTGGATGATAATTATGCTCTTGCAACTTCTGTGAAAGTTTGAACATTGCATCCAAAAAGGAACAGCTCATATTGAGAACATAACATTGCAAAGACTGTTTGTGCAAAAATATTTTATGGCCAGCTCAAACATTGACTGTTGCGTCAATCGTAACTAAATGTTCTAACGAAGTGTTCTAATCCCACCGGTTTGAGCATATGCTGCAGGGACCACTGTAGAATCATCACACCAGTGTGTTTGTATGTGTCAAGGTTAAGGAGGGAGGAAAAGGTGGAAAAGAGTTACCTAGGACTAGAGGCTTGAAATTTAGAGTGACAGGAAAAGGAAACAATGTGGTGATCAGTGACCTGGAGGGGGGTTGCAGTGAGATTAGTAGGCAAGCAGCCTCAGTAAAGAGGTCGTCAAGCATGTTGCCTGCCTTGTGAGCAGGAGAGGACTGGAAAGAGGGAGTTCAAAAGAGGCAAAGAGGGGAACGAATGAGTTGGAAATAAATTAATTGAAGGCAGACGTCACCAAGTACAAAGAGTGGTGAGCCATCGACAGGAAATTAGCTTATCAAGGTGTTTAGCTCACTGAGGAACTCTAAGAGCACCTGATGGGTAATAGATGACAATGTTAAGCTTTAGTGGACAAGTGACAAATTAGTTCATGGACAGGTGAGTGAGGGAGAAAATAGAAATTCTCAATTTCTCCATTGCTGTGTCACCACAGCAATGACCAGATGCTCTAGTACTATGAGAGAAAATGTAGTCAGATGAGAGGATCTGGTGTAGCAATAGTCTCTGTGGTGATGCATGTCTCTATCAGGGCCAAAAAGTAAAGTGACTGAAGGGCAGTATAGGCTGATATAGACTTGGCATTCTTGACTGCAGATCGCCAGTTCCAAATGCTGCCAGAGACCAGGAATTCCACATCGGTTGAATCTGGTCCCCTACAAATCAGCTAGACAATCTGGACCCTCTCTTTCTATAATTATCTGCCAAAATTATTGCAACCCCTATTACTAGCCTGTTCAACCTCTCTTTTGTATCGTCTGAGATTCCCACAGATTGGAAAGCTGCCGCTGTCATCCCCCTCTTCAAAGGAGGAGACACTCTAGACTCAAACTGCTACAGACCTATATCTATTCTACCCTGCCTTTCTAAGGTCTTTGAAAGCCAAGTTAACAAACAGATTACCGATCGATTCGAATCTCACCGTACCTTCTCCGCTATGCAATCTGGTTTCAGAGCTGGTCATGGGTGCACCTCAGCCACGCTCAAGGTCCTAAACGATATCATAACCGCCATTGATAAGAGACATTACTGTGCTGCCGTATTCATAAACCTGGCTAAGGCTTTTGACTCTGTCAATCACAACATTCTTATTGGCAGACTCAACAGCCTTGGTTTCTCAAATGATTGCCTCGCTTGGTTCACCAACTACTTCTCAGATAGAGTTCAGTATGTTAAAATCGGAGGGCCTGTTGTCCGGACCTCTGGCAGTCTCTATTGGGGGTGCCACAGGCTTCAATTCTCGGGCCGACTTTCTTCTTTGGATACATCAATGATGTTGCTCTCGCTGCTGGTGATTCTTTGATCCACCTCTACGCAGATGACACCATTCTGTATACCTCTGGCCCTTTGTTGGACACTGTGTTAACTAACCTCCAGATGAGCTTCAATGCCATACAACTTTCCTTCCGCGGCCTACAACTGCTCTTAAATGCAAGTAAAACTAAATGAATACTCTTCAACCGATCGCTGCCTGCACCTGCCCGCCCGTCCAGCATCACTACACTGGACGGTTCTGACTTAGAATATGTGTACAACTACAAATACCTAGGTGTCTGGTTAGACTGTAAACTCTCCTTCCAGACTCATATTAAACATCTCCAATCCAAAATTAAATCTAGAATCAGCTTCCAATTTCGCAACAAAGCATCCTTCACTCATGCTGCCAAACATACCCTCGTAAAACTGACCATCCTACCGATCCTCGACTTAAGCGATGTAATTTACAAAATAGCATCCAACACTCTACTCAACAAATTGGATACAGTCTATCACAGTGCCATATGTTTTGTCACCAAAGCCCCATATACTACCCACCACTGCGACCAGTATGATCTCGTTGTCTGCCAACGCTTCATACTCATTGCCAAACCCACTGGCTCCAGGTCATCTACAAGTCTATGCTAGGTAAAGCCCTGCCTTATCTCAGCTCACTGGTCACCATAGCAGCACCCACCCGTAGCACGCGCTCCAGCAGTTATATCTCACTGGTCACCCCCAAAGCCAATTCCTCTTTTGGCCGACTCTCCTTCCAATTCTCTGCAGCCAATGACTGGAACGAACTGCAAAAATCTCTGAAGCTGGAGACTCTCTACTCTACCTCCCTCACTAGCTTTAAGCACCAGCTGTCAGAGCACCTGACAGATCACTGCATCTGTACATAGCTCATCTGTAAATAGCCCATCCAATTTACCTCATCCCCGTACTGTATTTATGTATTTATCTTGCTCTGTTGCACCCCAGTATCTCAACTTGCACATTCATCTTCTGCACATCCTACCATTCCAGTGTTTAATTGCTATATTGTAAATATTTTGCCACCATGGCCTATTTATTGCCTTACCTCTCTTATCCTACCTCATTTGCACATGCTGTATATAGATATTTCTACTCTATTATTGATTGTTTGTTTGTTTATTCCAAGTGTAACTCTGTGTTGTTGCATGTGTCGAACTGCCTTGCTTTATCTTGGCCAGGTCACAGTTGCAAATGAGAACTTGTTCTCAACTAGCCTACCTGATCAAATAAAGGTGAAATAAAAAAATAATAAAAAAGGTATAGAAAACATAGATAGTTGCCAGAGCTACAAAATATCAAAATGAGACCAGACAATAACTAGGTAAGATACTCAATTGAGAGAGTGGTGCCCTGTTGGAATAACATTTCAGAACAACTCGGCATAACTATCTTAGTTTTGCGACAAAAACAGGGGGAACTGAAGTACTAACAATAAATGCTAATTGCCTTGCAGAGGTGAAGAGCACCCCTACCGGTACCAATTGCAGATTGTCTAGGAGTGGAGAAACCACTCCCCCTCCAATACAGCCACTGATTACGAAAAACAACAGTCACAAATTGCCCGGCACCTTAATCCTGGTTGATATGTCAACAATCCTCTCCAGGTTATGAGCAGTCAGCAGTTCACACACCAAGTAGGATTCAGGGACGACAGACAGCACTTAAATTAGATTGTCCTTGCAAGTGAAAGACAGTACTAGACCACAGATTAAGACAAAAATAATTCCTGGAGATGTCATGAGTCCTCTAGCACAATGAAGCACAATTAGCACTTAGCACTTCCCTATTATTTGTGGAAATGTTAGCAAAATAACTTATACAGATTTATTAAACTACTGACAATTGTTTTGGTAATACAATTATTACACATGACAAGAAAAAGCATATTTCACACTTGCCGCCGAGAAAGAGGAGAGTATTTCAGTGTTGCTGTATGCATGTTAATCATAATGCAGAGAGAACTATCGCACAGATGACACAAAGAAAAAAGTTGCCTTTTTTTCCGACAATCCTATTAAAATCCATTCCATCTCAACGGCTTACAGTGGGAATGAGATAATCAAGCCAGCTGAAATCTAAACACAGCCGGCTACACTCCCCTCCAAAGAAACTCAACCAATGTGTTGGGCAGTCGCTACATCATTGTATGGGCCTACATATTTTCCCATGTAATACCTTGAATCACAGTCTTCAGGGCATAGTCATCTTCTCCAACGACCTTTTGTGAACTACTCTCCCCTGGCAGAATGGCAAAAAAATACATAACTTTGGATGAATTGTAAAAACATTTCATCATTGTGTGTTTTAAATGATGCCGCTATAGCCATATCCTCAAGTCCTGGAATCATACAAATCTGTTCACAAGCCAAAAAGCACATAACTCTCTGAGATGGAAAATGGAGGAGGTAGAGTGAATTTGTTGTTAATTGCTTTGGCTGCTTTGCATCTTATACAATCCTCTGCCAATAGTATCAGGCTCGGGAGAAGACCCAGATGCAGACAGAGTCAAAGTAACAACAGTTCATTACAAAACAAGGGGGTCAAGGGCAGGCAGAGGTCAGTAATCCAGAGCAGAGTTGGAAAGGTACAGAACAGCAGACAGGCTCAGGGCAGAAAGACCAGTCAAAACTGGGAAAATTTGAAAAACAGGAACTAGAGAAAGACAGGAGCACAGGAAAACCGCTGATAGGCTTGACGAAACAAAACGAACAGAGGTTTAAATGCACTGGGGATAATGGGGAAGATGGGTGACACCCGGAGGGGGGTGGAGACAAGCACAAGACAGGTGAAACAGATCAGGGTGTGACAAATAGTGTATTTGGAAGAAAGATAAGGTGTTTTAAAAAAAGCACTGGAGAAATTAAAGAGAAGGACATAAATAGTCACCAGAGAGAAAGGAGAGTGGAAAAGAGAAAGCAGGCCCTGGATGATAACAGCAAGAATGCAAAAAAGGAGGAGCCATAAAACAGGAAAGGATGATGGATGGCAGGGTTTGACCTGGCCGAGATCGAGACACACCTTCACAGTCTTGCTAGTGCAGTCTGAGGTAGAGCTGAGGAGTGAAATGGGGATCCTCTGTAGTTGAGCGGGCACCTGGGTGCCGGGATCGGCCACGTCTTTGACCACGTTGACAGACATGAATAATGGTATACCACAAAAGCCTATGAAACAGATGGGATGCTGAAGGGGTGTTTTGGATGCAGTCCCATCTGCTGCTAGATCGTTCCATGTCGGTGCTTGTTTGTTGGGGGGGGGGGGGGGGGATTTGACTGGTGCGTCCGACTACCACAGTGCTACAATGTGTGGCTATGGATTGCATAATAAGAAGCCTTGGGAGGTGCGTCAGTCAACCATTGTCAGTCAGGTTAAATTCAAAATGTATTTTCTTCCAAATTTGACAAGGGGGTTGTTAGAGGTGGGGAGGCTCATTGTACTCAAATCTTTCAATTCTTTACATTTGAAAAAAAGGGGTTTGACTTTAAGGGTAAGTAGCATAAACGTAATCACATGTAACACATCGATTTGCATTAGTATATGCATAAGCAGTTTCAATGCAAAGTTAAGTCCCTTTTCTGTTTTTCTAGATATCACAAAACTAATCAGAATTCAGAAGTGTCAGAAAGTGTTTTTGCGGGTGTGACATAATATGGAGGACCTGGCAAGCCAGCCTATTCCCTATAATGTAAACTCCAACTGAAATAACAAAAATAAACACAACATGCAACAATTACAGTTCCAGTTCAAATAAGGAAATCAGTCAATTGAAATAAATTCGTTAGGCCCTAATCTATGGATTTCACATGACTGGGTATACAGATATGCATCTGTTGGTCATAGATACCTTAAAAAAAACATAGGGGGTGTGGATAAGAAAACCAGTCAGTATCTGCTGTGACCACCATTTTTCTCATGCAGCATGACATCTCCTTCGTATAGAGTTAATCAGGCTGTTGATTGCGGCCAGTGGAATGTCCCACTCCTCTTCAATTACTGTGAAGTTGCTGGATATTGGAACACGCTGTCGTACTTGTCGATCCAGAGCATCCCAAACATGCTCAATGGGTGACATGTCTGGTGACTATGTAGACAATTGAAGAACTGGGACATTTTCAGCTTCCAGGAATTGTGTACAGATCCTTGTGACATGACATGGGGCTGTGCATTTTTTTGCATTCATGACTACTGGTTTCAATTACATTTTCAGCCAACTTACAAGCAAGTACAATGAATGTATTGTTACAAATCAACTTCCAAGGTCTGTCACGACTTCCGCCGAAGTTGGTTCCTCTCCTTGTTTGGGCAGCGGTTGGCGTCGCCGGTCTTCTAGCCATCATCGATCCACTTTTCATTTTCCATTTGTTTTGTCTTGTCTTCCCACAAGCCTGGTTTCAATTCCATCATTACATGTTGTGTATTTAACCCTCTTTTCCTACCATGTCCTTGTCTGGAATTGTTTGTTGTAGTGCATGTGCAAGTTTATCTGGTGTGTGACGGGTTTTGTACCCATTGATTGTTTGTTTGTTCTGTTTCCAGTGTTTTTTTTATTATTAAACTGCTCCGTTGTAAACACAGTTTTTGCTCTCCTGCACCTGACTTCTCTGCCGCCAGTACACACCCCTTACAAGGTCACTCTCCAACTAGCCTGCTAACATTAGGCCTACTAGCATGCTAACTTTAGCCCTACCAGCCTGCTAACGGTACGTTAGCACTTTCAACCGTTCGCTGCCTGCACCCGCACGCCCGACTAGCATCACCACTCTGGATGGTTCCGACCTAGAATATGTGGACATCTATAAGTACCTAGGTGTCTGGCTAGACTGTAAACTCTCCTTCCAGACATATATCAAACATCTCCAATGCAAAATCAAATCTAGAATCGGCTTTCTATTTCGCAACAAAGTCTCCTTCACTCACACCGCCAAACTTACCCTAGTAAAACTGACTATCCTACCGATCCTCGACTTCGGCGATGTCATCTACAAAATAGCTTCCAATACTCTACTCAGCAAACTGGATGCAGTTTATCTTATACCACCTACCACTGCGACCTGTATGCTCTAGTCGGCTGGCCCTCGCTACATATTCATCGCCAGACCCACTGGCTCCAGGTCATCGACAAGTCCATGCTAGGTAAAGCTCCGCCTTATCTCAGTTCACTGGTCACGATGGCAACACCCACCTGTAGCACGCGCTCCAGCAGATGTATCTCACTGATCATCCCTAAAGCCAACACCTAATTTGGCCGCCTTTCCTTCCAGTTCTCTGCTGCCTGTGACTGGAACGAATTGCAAAAATCGTTGAAGTTGGAGACTTTTATCTCCCTCACCAACTTCAAACATCTGCTATCTGAGCAGCTAACCGATCGCTGCAGCTGTACATAGTCCATCGGTAAATAGCAGACCCAATTTACCTACCTCATCCCCATACTGTTTTTATTCATTTACTTTACTGCTCTTTTGCACACCAGTATCTCTACCTGCACATGACCATCTGATCATTTATCACTCCAGTGTTAATCTGCTAAATTGTAATTATTCGCCTACCTCCTCATGCCTTTTGCACACAATTTATATTGACTCTTTTTATCTTATTTTCTTTTTTCTACTGTGTTATTGACTTGTTTACTCCATGTGTAACTCTGTGTTGTCTGTTCACACTGCTATGCTTTATCTTGGCCAGGTCGCAGTTGTAAATGAGAACTTGTTCTCAACTAGCCTACCTGGTTAATTAAATAAAGGTGAAATTGAACAATTAAAAAAATGTGTCAGCCAGTTGCTATCAACGCCTAGCTTACAGTTACATTAAAGTAAACCAATGTTTTGGAAATACACAATGCCATTAACCAGTTATCAAAGAATGTTAACTGCATATCTTATCCATCAAGCTAGCCAACCAGCTAGTGTTAGCTATTTAACAAAGTAGCTATTACCTTCACTAGCCTAGGCAACCACCACCGTTATGGTCGGCAAGCCAGAGCCCTCAAGTGCAGACAAGCTAGTACACAATTAACATAAGCGCAGATCAAAAGCAAAGAGAGAGTAGAGACTTACAGATTGACAGCTAGGTCCCATCCCAAGAGTGCACGCTGAGTTAGCCACCAAAGTGAAGGGGAGGCAGGCACTTCACTGGGCCGAGGGAGAGTCAGTAAGGGAAATCCAACAGCTATATAGTGAGAAAAATCCGAAATAGATACACTACCATTCACTACCATTCAAAAGTTTGGGGTCACTTAAAAATCCTTGTTTTTGAAAGAAATGTTTTTAAAAATGGTCCATTTAAAATAACATTAAATTGATCTGAAATACAATGTAGACAATGCTGTGTACTACTCCCTTCACAGAACAGCACAAACTGTCTCTATCCAGAATAGAAAGAGGAGTGGGAGGCCCCGGTGCACAACTAAGCAAGAGGGCAATTCCATTAGTATCTAGTTTGAGAAAGACGCCTCACAAGTCCTCAACTGGCAGCTTCATTAAATAGTACCCGCAAACCACCAGTCTCAATGTCAACAGTGAAGAGGCGACTCTGGGATGCTGGCCTTCTAGGCGGAGTTGCAAAGAAAAAGACTGGCCAATAAAAATAAAAGATTAAGATGGGCAAAATAACTGACAATCGATAGAGGCACTCTGTTGATGTTGACACTGGTGTTTTGCGGGTACTCTAGGGAAGGTCAGTTTTTTATTGCTTCTTTAATCAAGACAGTTTTCAGCTGTGCTAACATAATTACAAAATAATTTTCTAATGAACAATTACCTTTTTTAAAATGATAAACTTGGATTAGCTAACACAACGTGCCATTGGAACACAGGAGTGATTGTTGCTGCTAATGGGCCTCTGTACTCCTATGTAGATATTCCATAAAAATATCAGACGTTTCCAGCTACAATAGTCTTTTACAACATTAACAATGTCTACACTGTATTTCTGACCAATTTTATGTTATGTTAATGCACAAAAAAGTGCTTTTCTTTCAAAACAAGGACATTTCTAAGTGACCCTGTCACGCCCTGACCTTAGTACCTTTTTTATGTCTCTATTTTGGTTTGGTCGGGGCATGAGTTGGGGTGGGCATTCTGTTGTTTTTCTCTGTTTTCTTTTCTATGTGTTTGGCCTGGTATGGTTCCTAATCAGAGGCAGCTGTCTATCGTTGTCTCTGATTGAGAACCATACTTAGGTAGCCTTTTCCCACCTGGTGTTTGTGGGTAGTTGTTTCCTGTTTTGTGTCGTCACCTTTCAGGACAGTTTCGAATTTCATTGTTTCACTTTGTTATTTTGTATTTTCGTGTTCTGTTCGAATAAATAATCATGGACACTTACCATGCTGCGTTTTGGTCCGATCCTTCCTACTCCTCATTCGATGAAGACGAAGATCGTTACAGACCCTAAACTTTTGAATGATAGTGTATATTCCAAATGTCAGTCAGCTAGTGCGCTAGCACTAAGTCAAGGTGGAAAAAGTTACAAAACTTCCGTAGCCTATTTGACGAAAAATTAACAAAACAAAAATTGGAATAGACCAGGTACTATGTAATTAGAGCAAGCAGGTATAATTTTCTATTTTGTTTTGAGTCTACGGCAAGAAGACACCAGAGACTGCCATGCTAACGGATTTCCACTAGATAACACATCCACAAAGTCTGAAGAGCATGAGAACAATGCATGGATGCACGTTCCCCATCTGTTCCTTTTTTACATCACACTTCCTCATGATTGGTGGATTATAATTCAGCACCGCCAACACTTGGTGTGGACTGTAATTACGTACAAGCATGGCTAGTTGTTAACGTTGGCCAGCTTGATTTAGCATACAAACTCGGTAGCACAGAGTAGATTCTCCATATGATGTTGAGATAGTGTATTGCTGGAAATAGGTTAATACATATGTAACAACCCTAAAACATAACTATGTTTGTGGTTATAGGTGACCAGATAGTTGTAGTAACAAAGTTACTAACTCTTTGATCACTCCGTGTTGTTACTTTGGCGAGTACAAACTCATGCTTCCTACCCTTTAACCAAGAACATCTCCATCTCATCTACAATCCTTCACTGTCACAACTCTCTCGAAGTGTCAATCTAAAAGAAGACTGTCTGGGTCCTGGTTCTCCCCATGTGCATTGTACCCTCAGAACAGAGGGGTTAAAGACGGGTGGAGGAGCACCAGCTGTAAATATCACCCACAGCCCTGGTGCTTGCTGCTAGCCTGTACCCAGTGATGCGCTAGCCTAGACCCCGTTTTGGAGAGACAGCTGCCTTACCCGTTTCACAGTACCCAACACCCAGCCCTGCACGGCTCCTTCAAACCACGAGGCACTCATTAAAGAGGCTACTTCAACAAAACAAATGATTAATGGAGGAGAGTGCCGGATGTAATTTGTGCAAACCGATCACATGTAGAATTTGCTAAAACGTTAATGTTAAAACTTTTAAAAGAAATGTGGGATCTCGAACGTGAAGAAAGAAATGTGGGATCTCGAACGTGAAGAAAGAAATGTGGGATCTCGAACGTGAAGAAAGAAATGTGGGATCTCGAACGTGAAGAAAGAAATGTGGGATCTCGAACGTTAAGAAAGAAATGTGGGATCTCGAGCGTGAAGAAAGAAATGTTCATTTGTTTTTTTCCATCACAAAATTTTAATCAGAGTGCAGGTATCACAAAACATGATTTTACATTGTGAGATACAGCTTTTGATTGCCGGTAGATAGGCCTAGTGCATGTTTCTGACTGCCTGGTGGCCGACCTGTCTATACTGTGCCCATCCCTTTTCTCTCTGTCCCTCACAAGCTCGCTATGAAAGATGTGTGTTTGTGTTCTCGGAAATACGGCAACTAATCAGTGTCCTCTGTTCCAAAAAGGCTGAATCTTAGGAGTCGTACTGGAATCGAATTGTGACTCAGAAATGGGAGTCGACACCGGGAGTCGACATGCAAGGAGTCGAGGAATCAATTATTTTGGAGTTGACTCTCCACAACTACTGTTAAAAGTTTTAAATGAAATTGGGATCCTGAACGTTAAGAAATGTTAATTTGTTTTTTCCTTCACAATATTTAAATCACAGTGCAGGTATCACAAAAGAGTATTTTCCATTGCGAGATACAGCTTTTGATTGCCAATAGATAGGTGACACCAAGAGTTGACTTGCAAGGATTCCACAATTACATCATCATTGTGAATAGTTGTACAAATGGCAGAGAAAGGAAAGCAACAGCAGCAATGTCCTCTGTGGCAATACTTTGAAAAGTTAAATGAAATGCAAACTTTGCGAGGTGGAATTGAGGAACAGTAATGGTAGTGCAGGTGCAATGCTTAACCATCTGAAAGGGACGCACCGTGAGACCCAGACTGTTGCTTGCAGCAGTGCAGCTGCATTGTGAATTCACATGAAATTCTAAGCATTTTTCTTAGTTTCAAATCGTTAACAAAAATGCTACATTTGTCACATCTCTACCCTGGATATAAAAACGCCGGCTGCTTCAGTTTTATACTCTTGCAGTTGTATGAAAATGCCACCTTTGGCTGAGTAAAAACCCCATTGGAGATAAAACAGTTCAGCAGGTGTTTGCCATTGCTATTTTATCGGCTGGGGAACAGCTTGCCAGTGTGAGCGTGAGTACATGCAAGAGCCTAGTTATGCACCGTTAGAGCCGAGGGCACTCTCTCACTGACCCAATTTGTCATTCTGCTCCTGAGTCAGACTCTGCAGACGAGTGGTGAGGGAGATGACTAACCGCCCATTCTGACAGACCCTGCCACAGACACTTGTCTTTGGGTTGTCACCCCTCTGGGGACAGACATGAGGGAGCAATGATGATTCGGTTTGCCCACTGCTCCTTGTGCATGACAGCATAGGAAGGGTTTCTTATGTAGTCAATGTCCTTAGAGAGAGAGTGTCACAGAGGATACTTTCGGACATGCCATGGCTTTAATTCACAAAGCTCCTCTCTACTGCTGAATGATAGAAAAGCAGAGAACAAGACACTTCCTTGACCCCAAATCCATTGCTACAAACGTTTTAGTGTGAATGGGTACCAATCAAATCTTGACGGATTAATTCAACCAAGGAAAATGTTTCAATGCCAAAATGTATAAATCAATCTTGCAGGCTATAAGTGAAGTGGTGTGAGAAGTTAACACTAACAGCAATCTGGAGGATTCCTTCACGGGCTTGATTCTCCAAATCTTTGACAACCCAATGGTTTCTGTTTTATCCATGAAACACATTGCATACGCAGCCTCCGCCACACATGGACCCGTTCTTTGCCTCTGGCCATTTCAATGTTTGAACAGTGTAGAATATAGCTTAGTAATGGCTCAGGGAAGACAATTGTACACTCTGGTAATTCTGAGAAAAAATACAGATACTGACCAAAACCATTATGACATTAGGCTGTATTAAAAACAGAGATAGGCTTTATATTCTCCAAGGCATAAATTAAAGTGTTGACTGCCAATATTTTCTCTTTCCTTTTTCACATGTGCCATTCTAATTGCTCTACAAATTCCAAGTGTCTCTTTGCTGTCTGACTTAAATCCCCAGCTAAGCGAGTGTGGGATTCGAAGGGGATAGGACTCACAGAGAAATTCCCATCGGGTTGAGCTTGAGATGGGCACAACTCACAAATGCTAAACGAAGAAAAAATCTTGAAGACAATTTCACAATAAAAAGGTTTAAACTGTATAATGTCCTCAAATCTAGGCCAAGGTACCTTTTTTCCATACAAAACGAAATCTACAAAAGACTAACCACACAAATAAGAGTCTTTGTTTAAGAATCGGATGTGAGGTGTCGCTCCGACACCTTTGAACAGGGATTTACGGATTGGACCTAGGCTACACCTTTCAGAGAGAATGGTAATGAAATCAGTATGAAAGGAATGCGATAGTTTTGTTTATTCAACTGAATTAACCACACAAATATTTCAACATTTGTGCTGAATAGCCAGTTGATTTCCTGTTTGTTTCAATTGTTTCATCCACCAAGGCCTTTGCAAATCGGCTTGATGTCACGAATCTTGCCAGTGAGGGCTTAAGAATCACGACACAATGAACATGTAAATAATATGCTGTACCAAATCTCTTGCTGCAGCAGAGTGTACATGTGAGATTGAGGGAAAGCGTGGAGAAAATAAACATGTTGGACAAAGAGCACAACAGTACTCAACGATGCCTAAGAGTCGCTACGGTTTCAAACGCAAACTGTTGCGAATGAACAGAGGACCCTCCCTTGCTCCACATTTCCATCTAAGTTTGAGAAAGGCTTACAGAAAGGGTCACCCCACATAGGTCTTCAAAGGGCTTGTCCAAATGTAACAACACCCATTGCCAAGGGAAGCTTTGTGTTCCTGTCACTCTACAGTGCATGGGGAATTATGACTCCAACAGAGGTGCTGCTGCTCTTTATGTAAGAAGTGTGCTGGGACAGCGTTCTTTCTCTCCTTATCTGCAGTCTTCTGCAGTCTTCTGTTAAGGTTTCACAGCATTTGTCTCTCTGCCCTTGGTCCGTAGATTGGAGATGGTTCCTCTTCTGTGCACCTACGGTGACTAAGGCTACTATCTTAGCACAAGCACCTGTCTTTAAGGCCCCCATATTGGCTCCTGGGCCAATCCCAAAACCAAGGTTTAGAATTGCGTGATACACCGCATGCAGTTTCCCCTTCAAAAGGGAGGAGCACCGAACAAACTTTCACAGGCAAGAGGGTGAATATGCGAACCTCACTGGTGCTGAGGTTTATATTCTCAGACTCTTTCACTGGGCACTCCAGCACGAAATTGCAGCCTCTGGAGCATATCGGAAAGGAAAATACACATGGTGAATTAATTGCCCAGTGATGCAGGAAGATTTGAACAACAAAAGGGGCAAAACAAAATGTGACAAAGAAAGCGAGTGGAAAATATAAGAACCTAATTAATTCCATGCGGGTCCACTGGACACAGTGATAATTTAATATATCATTACATTCCCCTGGACCGAAACCATTGCTCTCAAAAATGTATGCTGTGATTCTAGCCACCGCTTTTCCAAAATTAACTTTGATTCTGAAAAGAATGGCACTGGGAAATTTAGCCAAACAAATCTATTAAATGACTGAGTAGATTAAAGTAAACAGGGATTTTGACAGAAAATAAGTTAAGATGACACGGAGCCAATTTTAACATGTAATGCACTTCTCTTGACAAATATGGCACTACCTTAAAAACCCTTGGTGATAGGCTCAGCACATGAATAACTTCGATAATTTAAAGTATAGCCTCACTACACTTCAGCTAACATTTACTTGGGCTACTTAACCCTGTGTATGCCTGAATGCGCATAAGGTCAGAGAGACACTTTGACCTCATACTAGTTAACCTGTTCACCTGATCAAGGGCTTGTTAGCAAGTTGGCATTTTAAATCAGCTGTAGATTAGTTCAAATACATGGAATGGCTGGGGGACAACATTAAACAACAAATTGGGGAGGGGGGGGGGGGGTGGGGGGGTGGGGAGCAGCATCAGGTGTCCGGGGAGCATCAGGTGTTCCTCAGAGCTCTGCAACAATCCGCCTCAGTTCTGATTAGTCAGCTCCTCTTACCCCTAGGACTAACAAGGCGGCATCAAGCTGGTATGTGTGTACTTCACGGAACATTCATTCAAACTCAGTGAGCTCTCAGCAGAATGGAGCAATGTGGGGGTTGAGAACAGCTGGAAGGGGCTGAGCTGGACCCAAGGAGAGAAAAAATAAGTATCCAAAAACACCCCTAAGCTAGCCTAGCTTACTTCACCAACAGCTAACTAACTAATCAAAAATACAGTGGGTGGTCCGCCCAGTTCTAACTAGTGTTTTTATACAAAGTATTCCTACGGGTAATGTATGCCCATGGGCGACTTATCTTGGTACCCCCTTTTCCCACCGTCAAACAAACACCATAACCAATACTCACAGGTGGGGACAAAGTGACATGTAGTTGCAAAAACCAAACATGAGATCTACAGACAGATGGCATTGACAGGGAGATTGAGTTCTAGAGCAAACAGACAGGGTTTTTAAACAAAGGGAAAGGGAATGTGATAGGGTAATGGAAACAGGAGGAGGTGTGTCTTCTGATTAGCGACTGATTGGGGAATGATGAATGCCACCTGTGAGGGGAGAAGGAGAGAAAAGAAATACACACACAGGATACCCACACAGGATACCTGTACCTGTAACAGCACCCTAGAGTCATGCACAACTCATTAAGCAAATTTTGAATTATTTTTATTCAAAACACCAAATACCATCATAAATGTGAAAAATATTGTCATAATTATTTGAAATCTTGTGAAAACCTAAAAAAATGCATTCCATCATTATCATGCTCCATTTCTGGTGCACTCAACCTAACAGAGGGGGCCAAAACCAAGGCCTCATCTGTTGCCTCCCTATGGGCCTACTGGTCCATGGGATTTGTCATCCCTTTGTGTGCAAGCTTTACTCCGGGCCCAGTATATCTGATCTAACATAATTAATGTGATTATACAAGGCTAAAAACAAACACAGGAGCAGAAATAAGAAAACACTTGAGGGTGTGAACACAGCACTGGTAACACAGTGATGACGCAAACCTCTAAATGAATAGACCAGATCTGATGTTGGCCTACATCTCCCATATTTCGCATGAGTGAGTGTTACTGTAGATTGCGGAGAAGTTTTTAAACTGCATTCAATATAAACAACAACATTATTGCAATAAACTAGTCACATACTGTCCCTCCGGCCTTGATACTAGTAAGCAAGCTTTTGCACCAGCCTGGCGCTACAAAAGCTGATTCTAGTAGCCTTACCAAAGTGTTAATGAGTAGGTAGGCCTAATTAGAATGTGTTTGTGCTGGCCAATAACAAAAACCGGCACACCCTGTTGGTATCCAGGACCAGGGCCACAGGGTTTGATCTTGACTTGCCCTTTTAAAAGAAAAACTTAAGCCTGATAAAAGGTACTTAAAATACAGTGCAGAAAACCACAGCTGTTAGGACCATATAATGATTTCTGATTAACAATAGCTCTCCATAATTTTGAACTTAAATCTATTATCTTGGCTACGTGCTGTCTGGGTCACTAGAAATTATCTGCTCTGTAATATTCGTAATTCCTAATTTTTCTCTTTACCTCCATATAGCCACCCAAATGGGGGCCAATTACACAGTCGAATTGCAGTGCCCTTATAATGACCGTTATGCGTGCTCTGGTGCCTACAGTGTAGCACTACAAACAGTGCATTCTAAAAGTATTCAGACCCCTTCACTTGTTCCACATTTTGTTACGTTACAGCCTTGCTCTAAAATGGATTAAATACAATTTTTCCCTCATCAATCTACACATAATACCCCGTAATGGCAAAGTGAAAACTGATTTTTACACATGTATAAAACATTTAAAACAGAAATATCTTATTATTATAAGTATTCAACAATATGTCTAAACCTGATTGGCTGAATTGTCTAATTTACATCTTAAGTAGAAAACTACACCAAAAGTATGTGGACACCTGCTCGTCGAACATCTCATTCCAAAATCATGGGCATTAATATGGAGTTGGTCCCCCCTTTGCTGCTATAATTGCCTCGACTCTTCTGGGAAGGCGTTCCACTATATGTTGGAACATTGCTGCGGGGACTTGCTTCCATTCAGCCACAAGAGCATTAGTGAGGATGGGCACTGATTTTGGGCGATTAGGCCTGGCTCGCTGTCAGCATTCCAATTCATCCCTAAGGTTTTTGATGTGGTTGAAGGCAGGGCTCTGTGCAGGCCAGTCAAGTTCTTCCACACTGATCTCAACAAACCATTTCTGTATGGACCTCGCTTTGTGCACGGGGGCATTATTATGCTGAAACATGAAAGGGCCTTCCCCAAAATGTTACCACAAAGTTGGAAGCACAGAATCGTCTAGAATGTCATTGTAGGTCTAGCCTAAACCATGAAAATCAGCAGGTAGCATTCTCCTGGCATCCGCCAAACCCAGATTTGTCCGTCGAACTGCCAGATGATGACGCGTGATTCATCACTCCAGAGAACACGTTGCCACTGCTCCAGGGTCCAATGGCAGAGAGCTTTGCACCACTACAGCAGACACTTGGCATTGTGCGTGGTGATCTTAGGCTTGTGTGCGGCTGCTTGGCCATGGAAAGCCATTTCATGAAGCTCCCGACGTATAGTTTTTGTGCTGACATTGTTTCCAGAGGCAGTTTGGAACTCGGTCGTGAGTGTTGCAACCGAGGATAAATTATTTCCACGAGCTACACACTTTAGCAATTGCAGTTCCATTCTGTGAGCTTGTGTGTCATACACTTCATGGCTGAGACGTTGTTGCTCCTAGACAGTTCCACTTCAGAATAACAGCACTTACAGTTGCCCGGGGCAGCTCTAGCAGGGCAGAAATTTGACAAAATGACTTGTTGGAAAGGTGGCATCCTATGACAGTGCCACGTTGAAAGTAACCGAGTTCTTCACTGCAAGCCATTCTACTACCAATGTTTGTCCATAGAGATTTCATGGCTGTGTGCTCCGATTTTAAACACCTGTCAGAAATGGGTGTGGCTGAAATAGCCAATCCACTCATTTGAAGTGGTACTTTGGCCATGTAGTGTATCTATATTCTTACCATACGAAACATTTCTCTGACTGTTTGCTAATATAACGTTAGTCAGTCAGATAGCCAGATTCAGGTAAATACAGTTTACATGCAAGATAGCTAGATCTCATCACCATATTTGGTGGCGAGTGGAAATGCCAAACAGATGCTTGAGGTTTATTCATACAGTGAAACATCTCACTCATTGTTCAGTCTGTGGGTGTACTTCAAAGCATAATTAATGAGTTAGTTGGCTAACTTTGATAAGCAACCAGAAATAACTATTGCATTTCCTGATTAAAAAATAAAAATGTTTTGCATTTTTTGTTCACTGAATAAATGTATTTATACTACTGTTAATGAAATGTTTTCATTAAAAACATTGTTTTACAAGTACATGCATTTTTCCATTCTACCCAAGCGAACTGGTCATTATTTATTTTCTCATATTTTGAAACAGTCATGGAATTATGAGATTAACACATCATGGTATTTTGTGGGAGTTGTTGTTCCGCATATCAATCAATCTGTCCCCAGGATCCGAACAAGCGGTTTTATAATAAATCCCATTAAGGTGGATGTTGTTAGGTTCTGACAAACAGGGTGACAAACTAACGGACACGCTAGTCAAAGCTCAAACCAAGTTTATTCACCCACACAAAGGCATGTTTCCAGCAGCACAAGTGTTTATACCCTCCTTTAGGCGAAGTCTCCTGCTTGCACCTCTAAACACTATTTCTTTGTTGCTAGGCAGGAAGTTAAGTGGTGTGTGTAATAAAACTGTTCCTTCTCCATTCATCTGACCTGACCTCGGCCCATATTCCTCACTAATCCACAGCTATCCAACCTTATCACGTAGTAATTTTCCATACCCATACTTCTTATCCAACCTCCATTGATCCCAGCATATACAGTTGAAGTCGGAAGTTTACATACACCTTAGCCAAATACATTTAAACTCAGTTTTTCACAATTCCTGACAATTAAATGCCCTGTCTTAGGTCAGTTATGATCACCACTTTATTTTAAGAATGTGAAATGTCAGAATAATAGTAGAGAGAATGATTTATTTCAGCTTTTATTTCTTTCATCACATTCGCAGGGGGTCAGAAGTTAACATCCACTCCATGAGTATTTGGTTGCATTGCCTTTAAATTGTTTAACTTGGGTCAAACGTTTCGGGTAGCCTTCCACAAGCTCCCCACAATATGTTGGGGGAATTTTGGCCCATTCCTCCTGACAGAGCTGGTGTAACTGAGTCAGGTTTGTAGGCCTCCTTGCTCGCACATGCTTTTTCAGTTCTGCCCACAAATTTTCGATAGGATTGAGGTCAGGGCTTTGTGATGGCCACTCCAATACCTTGACTTTGTTGTCCTTAAGCCATTTTGCCACAACTTTTGAAGTATGCTTGGGGTCATTGTCCATTTGGAAGACCCATTTGCGACCTAGTTTTAACTTCCTGACTGAAGTCTTGAGATGTTGCTTCAATATATCCACAACATAGATGGCACATAATGCCATCTATTTTGTAAAGTGCACCAGTCCCTCCTGCAGCAAAGCACCCCCACAACATGATGCTGCCACCCCCGTGCTTCATTGTTGGGATGGTGACCTTCGGCTTGCAAGTCTCCCCCTTTTCCTCAAAACCTAACGATGGTCATCATGGCCAAACAGTTCTATTACTGTTTTATCAGACCAGAGGACATTTCTCCCAAAAGTACGATCTTTGTCCCCATGTGCAGTTGCAAACTGTAGTCTGGCTCTTTTATGGCGGGTTTGGAGCAGTGGCTTCTTCCTTGCTGAGCGGCCTTCAGGTTGTAGGACTTGTTTTACTGTGGATATAGATGTGTTTTACCTGTTTCCTCCAGCATCTTCCTTTGCTGTTGTTCTGGGATTGATTTGCACTTTTCACACCAAAGTACATTTATATCTAGAAGACAGAACGCGTCTCCCTCCTGAGCGGTATGACGGATGTGTGGTCCCATGGTGTTTATACTTGGGTACTATTGCTTGTACAGCTGAACGTGGTACCTTCAGTCATTTGGAAATTGCTCTCAAGGTTGAACCCGACTTGTGGAGGTTTACAATTGGTTTTTGGGGGTTTTGGCTGATTATTCTTTTGATTTTCCCATGATGTCAAGAAAAGAGGCACTGAGTTTGAAGGTAGGCCTTGAAATACATCCACGGGTACACCTCCAATTGATTCAAATGATGTCAATTAGCCTATCAAAAGCTTCTAAAGCCATGACATAATTGTCTGGAATGTTCCAAGCTGTTTAAAGGCACAGTCAAGTTAGTGTATGTAAACTTCTGACCCACTGAAATTATGATACAGTGAATTATAAATGAAATAATCTGTCTGTAAACAATTGTTGGAAAAATGACTTGTTTCATGCACGAAGTAGATGTCCTAACCGACTTGCCAAAACTATAGTTTGTTAACAAGAAATGTGTGGAGTGGTGGAAAAACGAGTTTTAATGTCTCCAACCTAAGGTTATGTCAACTTCCGACTTCAACTGTACATTTATCATACATGTACCCATTAACTTCTAGTATTGCAAGTATTTCAAATTACAACCCAACAATGTAATTAAAGTTTAGAAAAGTTTAATAGTTTAAGTTGTTGGGAAAGTGGTCAAAGTAGCTGATATCTGTCAAAAGCTGCATTGTTCACTGTGAATGGAATGTTGTAAGTCATGTAACTTTCTAACAATATGGAGCTTTAGAATGTTGAAAAAAGATCCATCAAAGTAAATGAAGATAGACAAAAAAGGGGAAGAAAAGCTTCAGCGTTTGTAGAGTGTTAAACAAAAAAAACACTTTGTTTGTCATAGGCAGACAATATTAATATGAGATGAAAAGGCAAGTTCCTAACAAGTTCAGGAAGCTAAGCTCGAGATCTGTGAGACGTTCGCAGCGATGGGGGCAGACGTTTTGATCAAGATACCTTTAGAAAATATGCACATTTTCTCTAACACTAAATATACAAATATGTATTTTAAAGTTATAAGGAAGGTGAAATCTTATAGTTAGTCGTTTTATAAATGTATTATACTATATTTTGAAAATATATAAGTCATTTCAAGCCTTATTCATACCGTTTTGTTGAATAGGAAATATATCATATAAAATATTTTATATTTCTATTATATTTGTCCTGTGAACTCTAGTTTGTGTCCTCAAACGTGACCACACCTCAGCGATTTATAACTCTTTTTTTCAGAAAGGTGAGATTTGAACAGTTCTTGAAGTGTGCAGCATTGCTAGTTATTGTTTATGGCCCTCTCATGATAAATCATTACTTTTGGGGATCACATAGATTACTTTTAAGAGGTGGTATATTATACTTATACCGCTGGTATATTATACTTATACCACTATAAGAGACTTTGTTTCTATTGACAACTATTATACTCCGTATGGCAGCAACACAGTACACTGTATCTGAAAAAAACAGTGTTAGTGCAGTAGAGTAGGCCAGTCAGTGTGAGACTGACAGGCACTGGGAGAGCTCAGCTGCTGAAGTCATGCTGTGTAACCTTCCAGCCTGAGGAGTCTCTGGGCATTGGAAGTGACAGGAAAGAAGTGACTTTGCAGTCAATACCTCAACTGAGGCTCTGTTAGTGTGTTCGAGGCATTTCACCACCATTTCATGTGAAGAGTCAAAATAATGTCACTCCTTGAAGTCTATCTGCCCTGAAGCACCAATGAGAACTGTCTTAACAATCTTATGAGTCTGAGAAATGTCTGAAACCCTACCTCTTTAAAGAGAATCTTGTATTTTCCTACTAGCACAGACTTTTTGCTGATAGCTACTTTGGTTGGGGGGTAATGTGCTTACTGTGATTGTGATATGTTGTCTCACCTAGCTATCTTAAGTTGAATGCACCAATGTAGGATGGGTCCCGGTTTCCCGATAGCGATGGAATTTAGGCTTATGAGAGTTTTAACAATGCATAAAATGGTCTAAGATGTAACATGCATATCCCAAAATACCACGCAGAAAGTATGGTCACTAAGTGCATCGTTGGAGCATGAATTGATACTGATAGATCGAATGAATAGCAGTCTGCTCTCTGATCAGCTTTCTCCATTAAAATCTTACCTTAACATAAAAATTATTCCACAATACTGATGACCGATCAGCTCCTAGAGAGATATTATAACCTAATGGCTGCAAATACTGAGGCGGCTTATTCAATCAGTGTAGGTGAAGGGGAGGAGACAGGTTAAAGAAAGATTTTAAGCCTTGAGACAATTGAGACATTGTGTACAGTCTTGCCATTCAGAGGGACAAAATACTTAAGTGTCTTTGGACGGGATATGGTAGTAGGTGCCAGGCGCACCAGTGTAAGTGTGTCAATAACTGCAACACTGCTGCGTTTTTCACTCTCAACAGTTTCCTGTGTGTATCAAGAATGGTCCACCACCCAAAAAACATCCAGCCAACTTGACAGAACTGTGGGAAGCATTGGAGTCAACGTAGTCCAGTATCCCTGTGCAATGCTTGACACCTTGTAATGCCCCGACAAATTGAGGCTGTTCTGAGGGCAAAAGGGAGGTGTAGCCTATAAATAGAACTCAATTGACTGAACATGACATTTATTTCATTATAGGCCTATACTGTATTTTTTTATGCAGTGATCTCAGTTTTAATTTTAAGCATATTTTTTTTTATCTTTCACTCTTTCAATTGCAAAGACATTGTCAACTTTGTATTTGTAGTCAACTTCTTTCCCAAGTTATCCTTGTTCAGAGGCAGATAAACATCTTGACCTTATGCTTAGCGGATATCTTTAATGTATAAAGTGATGCAGAAGGGCAAAAAAAAAATCTAACGACGCACTTATGTTTTATGAGTGGTCTGAGGCATTCAGTAAATCATACGCTTTTTCCAAGCTCACATTTGCTAAGGATGGTTTTGGGAAACAGCTCAAAGATTTAACAATGCTCCTACGAAGGTTCTAATGATGAACTTAGCCTTAACCCTTTGAAGAACACACGGGTGTGATCATTCCTGCAGCTGACACTCAAACCGGTGTGATTAGAACACTTATTTAGATCGTCCAGTTACAATTGACACTACAGTCAGTGTTTGAGCTGGCCACACTGTTTTTTTACAGAAAAAACTGGCACAAACACAGTCTTTACAATGTTATGTCCTCAATGTGAGCAGTTTATTTTTGGATGCAATGCTCAGACATTCCCAGTGGTAGTGACATCTTAACACAATTCTCATCCAAACTGGAAAATGTAAGGTAGATTAGTCGTATCACTTAATGAGGAAAGAGTGACCTAACACAAGCGGCCATATTTAGCTAACTCTCGGCTGACAGAAACCATAATATGATTTAGCTAATAGCAGTTACTATTTACAATTCATCACATCATGGGTGAGCTCACCAGTGATCTAAATAATTGAGTAAAACACTTTCATTTTTTTTTTAAGTAATCCGACGATGGGTAGTTTGATAAGATAAGAGGTTACAAGATGAGTTGGGTCTGTTTGCAGTATGCATGTTGAATTGTTAGAAAAGGTGCAGTTCTGAGAAAGAACAGGTTACCGGTACATTTATATACAGTATAACACCAAACAATGTGCAGCATGAACACAATGTTATGAGATCAGAAATCTGATGACCTTTTTGCAGCAGATACGTCACTCCCTTTGCACTTTGAGGCCTATGGGTAAAATTGTGAAGTCACTGCATCCATCGTTAGTTATGACAGAACGATGGTCGATATGCTTACAGATAGAAATAACACCACACCAGACAACGGTCAAATCCGAGGGGGAGAGAGTCGGAGGATGGCACACAGGAGCTACAGTGTCAAGGAACGTACATCCATTAATTACCACAATGAGAAGAGGGTGGCAGAGTACAAGTTTGCCTCCTAACAAAAATGAAACAAAGTTGATTGTAAATCCTGCGGCTGATGCCAGCACCTCCAGGGCAGGGAAGGGGAGGCACAGTGATTTATGTCCAGCCTCCGGCCGTCTTCCATCAACACTGTGAGAAACGGAGCCCGGCACAGGGCTGTCCCCTGAAGTACCGGAAGGATGTGGTGTTATCCCACAGAGTGCTGGGGTCAACTATGATAGATACCGGAGCACAACCAACATTACTGCCCTGCCTAAGTACCATGTGTTAATCTGACAGGGCCTGTTTTTCCCACCTTCTACAAACTATAGCCGGTTTCTCCCAACTCAAATCTGTGTCCATATTGATTGGACAACTTCAGGTAGTACCTCCACATTTCAAATCATTTATCCCTACTAAACATTACCCAGAGGTCACAAACCTTCCTCCTGTAGGATTTTGTTCCAGCCTTAATCTCACACAGCTAATGTGCTAATCAAATCAGCAGCTCTCATCAGGACCTTGATTAGTTTAATCAGGTGTGTTTGTGTAGGGCTGGAGCAAAGGTCTGCATACCATGGTGTTCTCTTCTACAATCACTCAAATTCTATTAAGTGTAGAGGGACCACTTTACTGAAATATAAATGAGCTGGAAACCATTTCCCCCTGAAACTATGTTGAAAGTGTTAACTGTTTATTACTACCAGTTAAATGCAATTGATAGTGTCAGAATAATTGTGATGATCAACAAAAATACTAACAATCATATCTGATTTGGTTAATTAAAAGCAATTTCAATGCTGTCACTAAAATAACAAAATCCAATCAAGATGACAGAGATTACAGATTCACATTGATTCTGAACATTTGCCCACGGCACTTTGTATACCAGGATTGGCTGGCCTTCTCTAGTCACTCACTCGTAGGCTCAGTCACTGGTATACTTTTACTTACAAAGCCATTTTGGGTTTACTACCATTTTATTTTGACATTTTTATTCTTCAGAAATGAGGTGGTTACTCTCTTCTTTCGCTAGACTTTATCCTCCTAACTGTTCCAAATGTCCGAAATGAATTTGTTTAAAGGGCTTTTATATACTCTGCACCATCGACTTGGAACGCCTTTCAAAATAGTTTTAAACTGAAAGAACTTATTGATGAATCATTGATGAAGGATTTTGAGGCTGATTCCTTGACCTGTCAATGTTTTTAATTTGCTGTTTTATAATTTCGTTGTACTCCGGTGGTTTCTATGTTTTTTTTTACTAGATTCCTTGCAGTTTTTCAAGTTGTTTGTCTAATTGTGTAATGACTTGGTGCTGCCTATCTTGTCCAGGACACTCTTGATGAAGAGATTTCAAATCTCAATGAACCCTTCCTGGTAAACTAAAGGTTAAATAAAATGACTTGTAGGATGAACTCAACTAAATGTAGATTAAAGTTTGTGATTACCCCTTTGTAAAGATATCTTTTGATCTTTGAGCTAGAGGCGTCATGCCCACAGTGGGCACAAGGGCAAGTTCCCCCTCAGATTTGTCCTGCTTTTAAAAAATGTGGATGTTAAATGATTTACTAAACTTTATTTTTAATCCCACATTTGATCATGATTATTTCAACAACAAAAAAGATCTGTCAGCGGTATTTTGTGGAGGGTTCACACTGACTGGACCAGGCAAAGAGTCCAACTCGCCATTCTCCCTAGTAAGTGATTCCTTCCAAGATGCACCATGGAGCAAAGATATGCATGCAGACAGTATTGTCAGTGGAGGAGGAACGATTTGAGTTTGATTTGATTTAAGCTGCAGGTAATGGGCAGTGCTCACAGGAGGTATGTTTGTAAATTAATTTGATTAAGTTATGTAACCTATTGATTCCTTCTTGATGAATAAATAAAGCAAAACATATTTTGTTGTTTCTTTGTAATACTAGCCACCTAGCAATTTTATGAAGTTGGCTTTAGCTAGCCAGCTAGATTGGGAACCTATCTCCTAACCGCACAACTAGCTAGTAAGCCATTTCAGTCTATCAATCAAGTTAGAGTAGCTTGTCTAACTATCATAGCTGGCATGCCTGCTGGCAAGGTTTCTAGACTTTGTATTTACTAAAGTCTTTAATTATTGGGTTATGATATTATTATAACAGTGTGTCAGTTGTACTAAACTCTTAAAGTTGAAAAGTTTTTAAAGAATCAATGTTCATCATTCATAAAAATTACATTTGAACAGGCAAAGCTGTATGGTTAGATAATTTATGCAGAAAAATATACATATTTTTGACAGAATTTGGGATAATGATTATGGCTCTAGATTGCAGGAAAGGCTGTTTCTGGTGTTTGAAAAATGCTACATTCTGCAACATAGGACCCACCCCTACATCATCATGTACTTCATGCCCCCTAAATGAATGGGGGCATGATGCCCCTGCTTTGAGCTGTGCCTTCCACAGCAAATCAAAAGACCACCGTGGCCAATAAGTTGTTTCAAGTTAGAAACATGACTTCCTATTTATGAACATTTGTTTTTGATAGCAATACATTAATATCCATGTGTCCTAGCACAGTGGAGACAGATGTGATCAGCATATTAATATAAATCAGGAAGAAAAGGATATTATTGGTCTTGGAGGTTGATGTATGCGGATTTCCCTGATTAATAAGGAAATAAACACTTTTCTGATGAGTAAAGGAAAGGTGATGCGCATGAACTGACCAGGGCCAAGGCCAGATGGCTGGAGAAATATGAGGAGGAGAACACCGGCCGTAAACCACTAAGGAGGGAATAAGTGGCATTAGTGCTATACGTCTGCACTTGTTCCCAAACCCATTCATCACTTTGCCCTCTACTCTATCCTTCTCCCCTACCTCCTTCCCCCTGAATTCCACCACCATTCCACTCTACCTGTGATGGAGCTAAGTGCACCTGTTAGGCAGCCATCTGTTCAGAGTAAGACGGTGAGTACCTTCTGACAGTGATGAGAAGTGGCAAGGTGGAGAGAAGTCCCCTGACCCACTCCTGACCCCACCCTTTACCACTGGTTCACCTCCCCTTTTAGAAGACACCGGGGAAATGTAAGGGGGAGGAGGATTGCACTCGAGCCCCTCCTTCCAGCCTGGTCTTATAGACTAGAAAAATAGTTTGTATCTGGTGTGACCACAATTTGCCTCATGCAGCATGGCACATCTCCTCCGCATAGAGGAGACAACATCTGGCTGTTGATTGTGGCCTGTGTAATGTTGAACCCACTCCTTTTCCATGGCTGTGCAAAGTTGCTGGATATTGGCAGGAACTGGAACATGCTGTCATACACGTCAATCCAGAGCATCCCAAACGGACTCAATGGGTGACATGTATGTTGAGTATGCAGGCCATGGAAGAACTGGGACATGAGGCTGTGCGTTATCATGCTGAAACATGAGGTGAGGGCGGCGGATAAATTGCAAGACACCGTGACGAGATTGTGAGGACCACTATCTCTATGCATTCAAATTGCCATCAATGAAATGAAATTGTGTTCATTGCCCTTAGCTTATGCCTGCCCATACCATAACCTCACCGCCACCATGGGGCATACTGTTCACAACGTTGATAACAGCAAACCGCTTGCCCACATGTCTGCCATCTGTCCAATACAGTTGAAACCGGGATTCATCCATGAAGAGCACACTTCTCCAGCGTGCCAGTGGCCATCGAAGGTAAGCATTTGCCCACTGCAGTCAGTTACAGCAGCGAATTGCAGTAATGTCAAGACCCTGGTGAAGACGCACGCAGGTGAGCTTCCCTGAGACAATTTCTGGCAGTTTGTGCAGAAATTATTCGGTTGTGCAAACCTACAGTTTCATCAACTGTCTGGGTGGCTTGTCTCAGACGATCCCGCAGAAGAAGGATGTGGAAGTCATGGGCTGGTGTAGTTGCACGTAGTCTGCAGTGTGAGGCCGGTTGGACTTACCACTAAAACGATGTCGGAGGTGGCTTATGGTAGAGAAATTAACATTCAATTCTCTGGTAAAAGCTCTAATGGACATTCTTGCAGTCAGCATACCAATTGCACACTCCCTCAAAACTGTGGCATTGTGTGACAAAACTGCACATTTTAGAGTGACCTTTTATAGTCCCCAGCACAAGCTTCACCTGTGTAATGACCATACTGTTTAATCAGCGTCTTGATATGCCATACCTCTTCTTCGCAAAGGAGAAATACTCAGTAACAGGGATTTCAACAAATTTGTTGAACACAATTTCAGAGAAATAAGCTTTTTTGTGCGTATGGAAAATATCTGGGACCAACACTTTACATGTTGCAGAGCAAGGGGAACTACTACTTCAAGGTCTCAGAGCAAGTGACATCACCGATTGAAACGCTATTTAGTGCGCACCACCGCTAACTAAGCTAGCCGTTTTACATCCGTTACACTCACCCCCCTTTTGACCTCCTCCTTTTCTGCAGCAACCAGTGATCCGGGTCAACAGCATCAATGTAACAGTATAACTTTATACCGTCCCTTCGCCCATATCCGGGCGCGAACCAGGGACCCTCTGCACACATCAACAACAGTCACCCTCGAAGCATCGTTACCCATCGCTCCACAAAAGCCGCGGCCCTTGCAGAGCAAGGGGAACTACTACTTCAAGGTCTCAGAGCAAGTGACGTCACCGATTGAAACGCTATTTAGTGCGCACCACCGCTAACTAAGATAGCCGTTTCACATCCGGTACATCAGCACAATAACAGTTCGTCGGGAGCTTCATGAAATGAGTTTTCTTGGCCGAGCAGCCGCACACAAGCCTAAGCTCACCATGCGCAATGCCAAGTGTCTGCTGGAGTTCTCTGGAGTTATGAATCACGCTTCACCATCTGGTAGTCCGATGGACGAATCTGGGTTTGGCGGATGCCAGGAGAACGCTACCTGCCCCAATGCATAGTGCCAACTGTAAAGTTTGGTGGAGGAGGAATAATGGTCTGTTGCTGTTCAGACTAGGCCCCTTAGTTCTAGTGAAGGGAAATCTTAACGCTACAGCATACAATGACATTCTAGACGATTCTGTGCTTTCAACTTTGTTGCAATATTTTGGGGAAGGCCCTTTCCTGTTTCAGCATGACAATGCCCCCATGCACAAAGCGAGTTCTATGCACAAATGGTTTGTTGAGATTGGTGTGGAAGAACTTGACTGGCCTGCACAGAGCCCTGACCTCAACCCAATCAAACACCTTTAGGATGAATTGGAACCTCGACTGCAAACCAGGCCTAATCGTCCAACATCAGTGCCCAACCTCACTAATGCTCTTATGGCTGAATGGAAGCAAGTCCCTGCAGCAACGTTCCAACATCTAGTGTAAAACCTTCCCAGAAGAGTGGAGGCTGTTATAGCAGCAAAGGGAGACCAACTCCATATTAATGCTCATGATTTTGGAATGAAATCTCCACATACTTTGTAATGTAAAAAATGTACTGTATCATACGTTTTTGCAAATGTGCAACATATTGTATGTTTTGCAAATGTGTAACATATTGTACATTTTGCTATTTCAGAACATACAGTATAATACAAATTGTAATTCATAACATATCGTACGAAATGGGTGATGGACATCCCCAAATGAATACATACAATACGAATCGTAACATATTGTACTAAATGGAGTGTCTTGGATTTACAAAAAGAATAATGCTCTGAGACCAGGCTGCTCCTTCAAGTGAAAGATCCATGTATTATGCTAGATTATTTGTTAGATTTCCTTCTGTCACCTCTTGTCTCCTTCCAGGTATGCTAGTGGGAATTTACAGTTTTTTTTTCTCTACAGGTTGGGAATTGAAACAGTGCTGTTGCCCTTGGGAAAAGTGTTTTGTAATGTAAAATATTATGTAGTGTGTGTGTATGTGATGTTGTTATTGGCCTTACCTTCCTTGATATACAATCCTTAGCAATATGTTTAGTTACCAGAAGACTATACCTCCAATCAGTATGAATCTGTATGACACGAATGTACAGTATATTACCTGTATATCTATACCAATGTCTGTAGAGGCTTCAGTTGTGCGTCTCAGGCTGCTGTCTCTACTGTATCCTCACAGGGCTGATGCTGCATTCTGTTTCCTCTTCACCAGCTTTGTGTATGAAATATACAACAAACTGTGGGGAAAAGATACAATCAGCGGGAATTTGGGTGGATGTTGTCAGTCCCAGTCCGCCAGCGTATACAGAGCTTATAATCATGTGTGCCTGGGTGTTAGGAAGCAGCCTCTTTAATGGAACACTGAGTGTAGACATACTCTGACATGCAATTTGAACTATGATATATCCCTCGGTGCTGACATTGGACTGCTGATTCATGAGAAGTACCAGGAAAGGGAATTTTGCAACAATAAGTTTGAAAAACTCACAAACAACTTCAACCAGAGAGAATGTTTACTCATTCATATTATGATCTTGGGCGGGTAGAGAAGCAGGTAGAGAGATAAAGAGATAAGAGGTTTTTCCAGCAAAACATTTTTTTTTTGTTGAGCTAATCAAACTTGCAGGTTTAGGGGCATGGTCAGAAAAATGATTATATGAAATATGGATTAAGCCTCTAAATGGCCTCTAAAAACCTCTCAATGGTTGCTGCTGAACAATACATGAATATCAGTGTTTTATTTTCGTACGACAGTATAGTGTCACATTTTGTTCAAAAGACAGTTCTTGCATACATTGTCTTTTTAACCATCTTGACAACCTTTAGTTCATCTTATTAACTAAAATATTTGATTAAACGCACTCAGAAGTGATGTTAGTGTCACACCCTGATCTGTTTCACCTGTCTTGTGCTTGTCGCCAGCCCATGACAGGTCTCGATGGGTCCCCCGGCCAGGACTAATTGGGGCTTATTGAGGCTGGTGAGTAATCAAGGGGCTGATTGGAGGTAGTGAGAGGTTGCTACCTGATAGTCGCCCTCACGGTCTGCTAGAACCGAGGGGCTCGGTGTTCTACCCAGAGGAGACGGCCTTCCCTGGAGCCCAGAAGGCGGTAACACAGAAGAGGTCTCCTGGAAGTGACAGGTTTTCTTTCTTTTTCTTTCTTGTTTTAAATAAACACCTTTGAAACTGAGGTATCACACTTAGGTCTGTGTCTGATCAGTATAAACGTCTTGATCAAATCCCCTGGTCTGCCACAAGTGGTGGAGAATGCAAGCAAGTCTGACAACGTGGTCAGTCCATGGTTGACGTTTATGCAGTATCAGCATAGCTGGAACGCTGGAAGAACAGCGTCTACAAAATGTCCGCCTGCTTGAGGAAGTCAGTAACCTGGCCCATCGTGTTGGTGCCTAAAACGAAAGGTAGTCTGTTTCTGCATTGATTTCCAGGGGGTGAATGACAGCTTGTTTGACGCCTACCCCATGCCAAGGGTGGATGAGCTCATTGACTGGTTGGGAAAGGCCTGGTACATCAGCACGCTAGACCTGACCCAGGGATATTGGCAGGTACCCTTGGCAGCCTCTTCCTGGGAGAAGTCGGAATTCACCAATACCGGGTACTCCAATTCGGTCTCCATTGAGCCCCGCCCACGTTCAGCAGCTGATGGATCGTGTCATCCACCCCCCAACAGTACGCAGCGGCCTATTTGGATGACATCATCATCCACAGCCAAGTTTGGGAAGAGCACCTGGCGCGCCAACAGGTGGTACTGCATGTGCTCAGGCAAGCCGGGTTGACAGCTAATCCCAAGGAATGTAAGCTGGGGTTCGAGGATGTGGAGTACCTGGGGTATTTGATCAGATGGGGGAACGTCAAGCACCAGGAGCGGTAGGTCCAGGTGGTTTGTGACTGGGCCTTTCCCCTCACCAAGATACAGGTGAAGTCTTTCCTGGGGCTGGTGGGATACTATAGCCGGTTTCCCATCTGATTTGCATGACGACCGATTTCCAGGTACTGATGCTGGTGCAGACGGCTGCCTGTGACACTGGACTAGGGGTCATCCTGTCCCAGATACACAACGGGGAGGAACACCACATGTACATAAGCAGGAAGTTGATACCCCGAGAAGATAAGTACCTGATTGTCAAGAAAGAGTATCTAGCGGTGAATTGGGTCTAAGTATCACCTGTTGGGCACAGACTTCCCCCTGGTCACAAGGTGGTTTTTGTCCCTTCAACACTTCGCTGTTTCTGTTGTGCACAGTTCAGGGGCGACGCATGGGAACGCGGACGCCCTATCGAGAAGGGAGACATACATCGCACTCATGACCGCCCCCTCGCCGACAGGGCTGTGGGGGGTGTACCGTGGGCAAGCCACCAGGGGGATACTTGAGTCCTGGTGACAGATGGAGTCTACATCACGCGGCGGTAGCTCCCTCTACTGTATGTGCCAGGTCTCGATGGGTTCTCTGGCCCGGACTAATTGGGGCTGAGGTATTACACTTGGGTCTGTGTCTGATCTGTGTAAATGTCTTGATCAAACCCCGACTGCCACATATTTCATTTCAATCCACTGACTGGACTGCTCTTCTCCATCTGATAGACATTTGATGAGATGCATATTTTTAATGTGAGGAAAGCGCTTATGGAAAGATGAGACATATTCACCTGAAATTACTCTATCTATTCAAAATTATGAAAATATTTCTCAGACCAGTATTCTTTCATGCGAGATTAATTGAGATGGGTCAGTTATTGATCAATAACCATAATCTGGTCATAATCAATTATCCCAGCAGCAATTATGTTTGATTGTGATAACATGGAGACAGAATATTTAATCACATACAGTATACTACATCTGTATATTGTACAATGTCTCAAACTACCCCCTTTTGCTTAATATATAAATGTCTAGCATTAAAATTAGCCAGCGACTCATGCATCTACATTTTTATGACATAAAAAATGGGAGCAGCATTTTGCTGAAGACATGGGGAATTTCCAGAATTGTATTATGTCAAAACTTAAAGATGGCCTAATTAATATTTCACAGTTAATAAAAACTGCCAATTTTCAATTCTGAGGATTTGAATAATTTATGCTGTTCAATTCTGAAACGGATGACGGTTCAGAGGATGGCGTGGGGTCAGTTCTGTCACAACGACAAGGAAATTGTATCCGTGTGCATATTATTCTAAGAAACTGTCCTCTGCAGAAAGAAATTACGATGTCGGTGATCAAGAGCTCCTGGCGTTGAAGTTTGCATTAGAGGAGGGGAGACACTGGCTGGAGGGCGCCAAGGACCCATTCATCATCCTCACTGACCATCGAAACCTGGAGTGCACATGGACAGCGAGGAGGCTGAATCTGCGCCAAGCAAGGTGGGCCCTTTTCATCACAAGATTTGACTTCACGCTGACTTATCGCCCCGGTTAAAAAAACACCAAATGCCCGGTTCTGTCCATAATGCACCTATAATCCCTTCCTCTTGAGTCGTAGCCATTGTGGTCTGGGATGTACTGTAGATGTGGACATCTGCCAGGATCTGAAGAGGTAGCCCCCACCCACTACCACTAACTGTCCTGAGCATATCTATGTTCCCCCGGGGAATAAGGGACCGGCTGATGACCTGGGGGCACACAGCTGTCGTTGCTGGACATCCAGGTATTTCTCGCACTACCCAATCTATCTCTGAGAAGTATTGGTAGCCTACCTTGGCACAGTTTGTTAGTCACTATGTCAACTCCTGTTCTGTATGTGCTCAAACGAAATCCCCCCTGCACACTCCACCAGGGAAACCCCTTTCCCGTGCCTCCACATCCCTGGTCTCATCTATCCATTGACTTCATCGCTGATCTCCCCTTCTCTGACAGTTTTACGACCATTTTGGTGGTTGTGGATAGATTTTTCTAAATCCTGTAGTTTTATTCCTCTCTCTGGTCTCCCTACTGCTCTCCAGGTTGCTGAGGCACTACTACAGCAGGTCTTCCGGCATTATGGCCTTCTGAAGGACATCGTCTCTGACGTGGGCCCCAATTCACATCACGGGTATGGACAGCCTTAATGGAGAAGTTGGGATCACAGTCAGCCTCCCTTCTGGGTATAGGCCTCAGTCCAACGGGAATGTGGAAAGGATGGAGCTGGGGAGGTTCCTGAGGAGTTACTGCCAGGACCGGCAGGGAGAGTGGGCCCTGTTCCTTCCATGGGCGAAGTAAGCCCAGAATTCATTACGACACTCCTCCACCAGGCTGACTTCCTTGCAGTGTGTTCAGGGTTTTCATCCGACTCTGTCTCCGTGGACCCCTGGCCAGACCGAAGCTCCTGAGGTTGATGAGTGGTTCAGGTATGCAGAAGAGGTGTGGAACGAGGCTTACGAAACTCCAGTGTGCCGTCCACCATCAGAAGGAGCAGGCAGATCGCCACCGCAATGAGACCCCCGTGTTCCATCCAGGGGATCGTGTTTGGCTCTCTACCAGGAACCTCCCACTCCGCCTGCATTGCAAGAAGCTGATCTCCTGGTTTGTAGGGCCGTTTAAGGTTCTCTGGAGGGTCAACGAGTTGACGTATAGGTTACAGCTTCCCAGTGGCATCTCGCCTTCTTTTCATGCCTTCCTTCTTAGGCAGGTAGTTCCTGGTCCCCCAAGACACATCTCCGCTCTCCCTGGAAGTTGGGGGAGCTTCTGCCTAGGCCGTAAGATCCCTTCTGGACTCCTAACGCCGTGGGGGTCGGCTCCAGTACCTGGTTGACTGGGAGGGGTACGGCCCGGAGGAGCGGTGTTGGGTTCCGGTGGAGGACATTCTGGATCCCAACATCATCTGTGATTTCCATCTTCGCCGACCAGCCCACTCCTCATCCTCGGGGCCGTCACTGTCCTTCACTGTCCTTCGGCTGGAGCCACGCGTCGGGGAGGGTGTACTGTCACATCTACTCTGGCTCCTCCCATCTGGTGTTCAACATCGCCGGTTTACTAACCACCGGTCCTGGGAACCATCATCACATACACCTGGCATTCATCATTAGGCACACCTGGACTCCATTACCTCCCCTTTATCTGGTATTCCCTTTCCCCAGGCAGTTCTTTCCCCAGGCAGGTTCTTTCCCCAGGCAGTATTGTTTTTGTTTGTTCATGTCTAGACGCGACTCCTACGTTGTATCGTTCAATGTTTCTTGTTATCTTAAACTTACCACTTGCTTCCGCTCTTTCAAAGTTTCTTCAAGTGCAGTCGCAGAAACCATCAAACACTCTGATGAAACTGCCTCTGGTGAGGACCGCCACAGGAATGGAAGACCACGAGTTAAGGATAAGAGGATAAGTTCATTAGAGCTATAAGCCTCAGAAAATGCAGCCAAATAAATGCTTCAGAGTTCAAGTAACAGACACACCTCAACATCAACTGTTCAGAGGAGACTGTGTGAATCAGGCCTTCATGGTTGGATTTCTGCAAAGAAACCACTACTAAAGGTTGCCACTATGAGGAAGAGACTTGCTCGGGCCAAGAAACATGAGCAATGGACATTGGACCGGTGGAAATGTGTCTTTTGGTCTAGAGTCCAAATTGGAATGTTGGGTTCCAACTGCTGTGTCCTTGTGAGATGCGGTGAGGGTGAACGGATGATCTCTGCATGTGTATTTCCCACAGTAAAGCATGTAGGAGGAGTTCTTATGGTGTGGGGATGCTTTGCTGGTGACACTGTGATTTATTTAGAATTTCACGACACACTTAACCAGCATGGCTACCACAGCTTCCCATCTGGTTTGGGCTTAGTGGGACCATCATTTGTTTTTCAACAGGACAATGACCCAACACACCTCCAGGATGTGTAAGGGCTATTTTACCAAGAAGGAGAGTGATGGAGTGCTGCATCAGATGACCTGGCCTTAACCAAATTTAAATGGTTTGGGATGAGTCGGACCGCGGAGTGAAGGAAAAGTAGCCAACAAGTGCTCAGCATATGTGGGAAGCATTCCAGGTGAAGCTGGTTGAAAGAATGACAAGAGTGTTCAAAGCTGTCATAGAGGTAAAGGGTGGCTATTTGAAGAATCTCAAATATAAAATATGTTTAGGTTTGTTTAACACTTTTTGGTTACTACATGATTCCATATGTGTTATTTCATCGTTTTGATGTCTTCACTATTATTCTACAATGTAGAAAATAGTAAAAATAAAGAAAAACCCTTGAATGAGTAGGTATTCTAAAACTTTTGGCCATTAGTGTATATTGTTTGCTGCCTCCACCCATGCGGGATGCACTGTTTCAATAACTCAATATTTTGAACAAAAACGGACGACTGTAACTAAGACTTGGAATGTTAATACAGTCAAACTAGCAAGGGATCACAATTCAGTCATAACGTAGCTAATAGGCTATAGCGCACATGGGCCCGCAGGCCAAATGGGACATGCAAGTGAGTATGAGTCAACAGGTAATCTACTTTATAAAATGACTGCCTGGTGCGCTCGCATCAGTGAATTAAACTTAAATTGTTCTGCTTTCGTGTGTCCGGAATATGGCCAGTTTGTGTCTCCGTTGCAATTTATTGGTAAAAAAACATAGGCCATGTCTGGCCCATGAATTCGTTGTGTTTTTTCATTGGGATATTGTATCTATTGATATAGCTTGCTATTTATTTAGCAAGCTAAAAACACGTAGCCTAACGTAGCTAGCTCAATCAAATCAATCTCATTTATTTATGAAGCCCTTCTTACATCAGCTGATGTCACAAAGTGCTGTACAGAAACCCAGCACAAAAAAAAACACACAAGCAATGCAGGTGTAGAAGCACGGTAGCTAGCTTCTGGTAGGATATCATGTCATTGGAGAAGTGGTTGAGTGACCAACTTTTCCCCCTCATATTGTTTTTCAGTGGCTACAGCTAGAGAAGCAGGTGTCATTTGGTTAGCTTACAGGTAATGTCAATCGCTTTGCTAGCTAGCTATGCTGAACTTGAATGTTATCAACAGTTGGGATATCTTAGTTGTCTATCAAATGTATTTGGCATCGATCAAATGGGTGGGCAGGCAAGTTCCCCTCAAAAAGTGGGTTGGGAGAAGCATGCATTGGCAGGCAAGCTGCAGAAGGACAAGCAGGCCACTATTCCCCATCGTTTCAGTATAATTTTGACGGCCAACTAGAGGTTTTATCTTATGTTCCCTCGTTTAGATTTGAGCTTATCTCACTCTGGCTAGCATTAGTTGTTGATCTTGTTGTTGATGTGCATTCTCAACTGAGGGAGAGAGAGTCTACCTTTTCATGGTTGTTTGATCAATAGGACTGTGAAGTTCTCAAATGTAAGAGGACTCCCACGGTATCTACATATTTGCAGAAATCCATTCCGGTGTATTCTAATGCTCTAAAGTTGCGGTCCTGTACAACGCTCCTGTACAAGACAAATGTTTTCAGTTGGTTTTATTTACTGCAGTGTCTATTAATTGTCCAAACGCATGGCTGCTATCCCACTCTATATTTCTATAGAATTTTCACAAATGCCTTGCTGTACATAATTTCCAAACATTCTATGAATTTATGAAAATGTGTAAATGGCCATATCTAAGTCCTTGCTTGTCAGAAAATGTAAAAAAAAAAAAAAAAGATGTAATATTCTTCCTGGGGGTGTATATGAACAGATTTGTATGAGATGTATTGTTGCTAAAATGCTGTCAGTACCACTTTAAAGCTTACATGTAGCAGCTGGGATAGTATATTACTAATTTGATATCATTACTGATGCTATTCATGTGTCATTGTTTCTGGGGTGGTGTAGGGATTGTTGATTGCGATCCTGGGGAATTGCCAGTGGTCCCATGGAATCCTGTGTTTGTTTACCTCATAACTGGCATTATAATTAAATTGTAATGTGGTAGAGGATGAACATACACTCTTAGAAGAAAAGTGCTATCTAGATCCATAATATGTTCTTCGGATGTCCCCATAGGAGAACCCTTTGAAGAACACTTTTTGGTTCCAGGTAGAACCCTATTGGATTCCATGTAAAAACCCTTTCTCCAGATGGTTTTTACATAGGACCCCAAAAAGTTGTACCTGGAACCAAAAAGGGTTATCCTATGGTGACAGCCGAAGAACCCTTTTAGTGAACAGTGCGTGGGAAAATGCCAACGTTTGAAAGTATTTGGTCATATGGACTGAATCCTTAGGGACACAAATATGACCTCATAATCAGGTTTTCCTCTGTAGCAGTGGCATAGTAAAGGCATTGCCATGGTAGGCTGAAAATGTTGACTTGACGTTTGATTCAGCAGTTTTGACTTGTTACAGGTTGTTGCTTACCTCAACAAATGTAAGACTTGTGTACATTTTATACAGAAAAAGTTATGTTTTATTGATTGACTATTGTTCTGTTAATCGAATTCCATGTGGAGAAGAGGCCCATGACTATTCCATTTACCCTTTATCTGTGAGTGGCTTTCCCATGGTTGTGGTTTCATATAAGCCCTTGGGCTTCCAACCACACATGCACACCATTTTATTTTTTTATATGTATTGTTGCCTATCACTTGTTTTCTTTGGCGCAAATAACAAATCAAACAAAACTGTTCCATTTATTGTCATTGACATTCAAGTGGCAATTTTTGTAAATAATATGACCCTGAGTGATTGGGCTGTCTTGAGCTGTTATTTTAGTGAGACAATCAGCAGCTGCCAGCTGACAATTATTCCAGCAGAGTTGCAACAATATGCATGCATTTAACCCCTGAGACACCATCCCGGGGTTCTCAATAGCTGCAATTAGCAGCCCATTGTGATGTGATCATAAAGAAGTCCCATCATCCATCCATGACTCTGTGGTGTACTGTATGTACGGTATCTCTTTTCAGCAACACTCTTCTAAGTCACCTTTACCTCTCTCTCAGGCTCACGCACGCACGCACACACTAATTGTGTAGTTCTTTTATTGGAAGCCTCAAGGGTGCAGAATTACCATTAATTTATATTCTATACCAAGGGTGTATATTACAAAAGGGAGATGCCTGAGGAAAGCAACAGCCAAATGGGCTATTACTTGAAGAGAAAGAGACATTTGGGGCCTGTTTTGATAGTTTCTCTACATAGCTTATCATTCCATGTCTCTTCTTTGAGAAATGACTTACAAAGAGACATCCAATAGACTTTACACTGTACGTGTCAGAAAAAGATAATTGAGCCTAAATGACACATTTTCGAATCAATAAGTGAACCGTGCTTGGTCCTGACATGGATAAATCCACTCATATGGTCCTGAATTACGTGTTAAGAAGCTCCCACTGAAATTTAATGTAACAGGATGCCAGACATAAATAGGTGACCAAGTCTGTTGTCTTCTGCAGTGTTTGGTCAAATCTGTGACCATTCGTGACCAAGATTTACCACTTCTGCCCACGTGGATAGATCAGTATATAGAAAGAGGCTTCTGCAGAGGGTTGTAGCATGTCTGCATTACAAAAGGCTGGACCAGGGCCAATTGTAGTTTCAAAAACACAATTGTAATCCTACGGGCCAGAAGGTATATTACAACTTTTTGGAGTAAATTCTAACCCCGGTACAATATCCCCAATATCCCCAAGCATCACATTATGAAGGATTTATCTAGTCAGGCATACGCAACACTAAATTATCAGAGCTGGCATCCTGGCATCAGACATTGTTACCAATGGCGGTCCTTTACAAGTGATTCACTCTGAGACGCCTTGCTTGTTTTATGATTAATTTACCTGTATTTAATCAGGGAGTCACCATTGAGACCAGTGTATATTTTACGAGGGAGCCCTGCATATACAATTTCATAAAATACTTAAAAAATAAAAGACAATAGAAAACACAGTCAACTAAAACAGACACATTCTTCGTGACAAAAATGCTCTGTCCATTGCCTGAAATGCTGTAGGGACACTAACGCATCTATTCAAAATGTATTTGAGATCATTCCAAATATGTGGAGGAAGAAAACTAACAGACACGTACAGCCCGCTGCTCATAGGCTTTTCCCTCTCCCTGTTTTTAGCCATGGAACCGATAGCAACACACTGCCCTGTCTGTCTGATGCAGAGGCTCCCCTGAACAAATAGTCTTGTGATGAGTATGCAGGGACTATATTAGCAGAGTAACAGCCTCTGAGAGAACTCTATGTGTAGGCCAGGGTTACAGTAATCAAACCACTACTGCAAAAAATTGTCAAAACAATTCACTTTTTGTGCTGAATACAAAGTGTTATGTTTGGGGCAAATCCAATAGAGCACATTACTGAGTACCACTCTCCATATTTTCAATCATAGTGGTGGCTGCATCATGTTATGGGTATGCTTGTAATCGTTAAGGACTGGGGAGTTCTTTAGAATAAAAAGGTAAGGAATGGAGCTAAGGCCAGGCAAAATCCTAAAGGAAGACCTGGTTGTCTTGTTGTCTGCTTTCCACCAGACACAGGGAGATTAATTCAGCAGGACAATAACCTAAAACACAGGGCCAAATCTACACTGGAGTTGCTTACCAAGAAGACAGTGAATGTTCCTGAGTGGCCTAGTTACAGTTTTTAAATATGCTTGAAAATCTATGGCAAGACCTGAAAATTGTAGTTTAGCAATGATCAGGTGTGCAACGCTCTTAGAGACTTATCCAAATTTGATCATATTACTCCAGTGCTAGCCTCTCTACACTGGCTTCCTGTCAATGCAAGGGCTGATTTCAAGGTTTTACTGCTAACCTACAAAGCATTACATGGGCTTGCTCCTACCTATCTCTCTGATTTGGTCCTGCCGTACATACCTACACGTACGCTACGGTCACAAGACGCAGGCCTCCTAATTGTCCCTAGAATTTTTAAGCAAACAGCTGGAGGCAGGGCTTTCTCCTATAGAGCTCCATTTTTATGGAACGGTCTGCCTACCCATGTCAGAGACGCAAACTCGGTCTCAACCTTTAAGTCTCTACTGAAGACTCATCTCTTCAGTGGGTCATATGATTGAGTGTAGTCTGGCCCAGGAGTGGGAGGGTGAACGGAAAGGCTCTGGAGCAACGAACCGCCCTTGCTGTCTCTGCCTGGCCGGTTCCCCTCTTTCCACTGGGATTCTCTGCCTCTAACCCTATTACAGGGGCTGAGTCACTGGCTTTACTGGGGCTCTCTCATGCCGTCCCTGGAGGGGGTGCGTCACCTGAGTGGGTTGAGTCACTGATGTGGTCATCCTGTCTGGGTTGGCGCCCCCCCCCCCCCCTTGGGTTGTGCCGTGGCGGAGGTCTTTGTGGGCTATACTCAGCCTTGTCTCAGGATGGTAAGTTGGTGGTTGAAGATATCCCTCTAGTGTTGTGGGGGCTGTGCTTTGGCAAAGTGGGTGGGGTTATATCCTTCCTGTTTGGCCCTGTCCGGTGGTGTCCTCGGATGGGGCCACAGTGTCTCCTGACCCCTCCTGTCTCAGCCTCCAGTATTTATGCTGCAGTAGTTTATGTGTCGGGGGCTAGGGTCAGTTTGTTATATCTGGAGTACTTCTCCTGTCCTATTCGGTGTCCTGTGTGAATCTAAGTGTGCGTTCTCTAATTCTCTCCTTCTCTCTTTCTCTCTCTCGGAGGACCTGAGCCCTAGGACCATGCCCCAGGACTACCTGACATGATGACTCCTTGCTGTCCCCAGTCCACCTGGCTGTGCTGCTGCTCCAGTTTCAACTGTTCTGCCTTATTATTATTCGACCATGCTGGTCATTTATGAACATTTGAACATCTTGGCCATGTTCTGTTATAATCTCCACCCGGCACAGCCAGAAGAGGACTGGCCATCCCACATATGCTCTCTCTAATTCTCTCTTTCTTTCTCTCTCTCGGAGGACCTGAGCCATAGGACCATGCCCCAGGAATACCTGACATGATGACTCCTTGCTGTCCCCAGTCCACCTGACTGTGCTGCTGCTCCAGTTTCAACTATTCTGCCTTATTATTATTCGACCATGCTGGTCATTTATGAACATTTGAACATCTTGACCATGTTTTGTTATAATCTCCACCCGGCACAGCCAGAAGAGGACTGGCCACCCCACATAGCCTGGTTCCTCTCTAGGTTTCTTCCTAGGTTTTGGCCTTTCTAGGGAGTTTTTCCTAGCCACCGTGCTTCTACACCTGCATTGCTTGCTGTTTGGGGTTTTAGGCTGGGTTTCTGTACAGCACTTTGAGATATCAGCTGATGTACGAAGGGCTATATAAATACATTTATTTGATTTGATTTGATCCAGAAAGAGTCACAGCTGTAATCACAGCCAAATGGGAGTATTGACTCAGGGGTGTGAATACTTATGTAAAACAAATATTTCATTTTCAATACATTTGCAAACATTTCTAAAAACTTGTTTTCACTTTGTCATTATAGGGTATTGTGTGTGAATACTTTCTGAAGGCACTGTGTATTCTAGTGAGTAGGTTGAGAACATTTCAATAAAAAATATGCACCAAATTTAAAGGGATGGATTTAGATAAATGTACTGAAAACACCATTGAATGAAATCTCCACAAGACAGTCCGTTGGCCAGCAAGTGGGAGGGTTTTCAGTGGTTGAATTAAATGTACTCAGGGCAACAAGGGAACCACGCCTGCAAAGCCCGTTACGCACCTACATAAGGTACGTGTGAATACTAACAAGTTAGAAGTTTGTAGGAAAGGCGTCTGGCTCTGGCTTAATTTACTTGAGACATCAATAGGCCCATACTTTTTGCAAGATGGGCCCAATTCAGATGTAATAAATGTACGCTTTTCCTTTGCGCTTCTCAGTAAGTGGTATTTAGACCTACCTTATGCAGGTGTATTACGTGCTTCGCAGGAGTGGATCCCATGTGCACACTGAATACATTTAATTCAACCCCTGAAAACCCTCCCAGTTGATGGCTAACAGATCTTCTCGTGGAGTTTTCATTCGAAAGTATTTTTCATACATTAATCTAAAGCAATCCCTTTAAATACTGTGTACCTTTAATTAGACATTTGATTTCAGGCACACTAGAATATACAGTGAGATCCAAAGGTAATGGGCCAGTGACATATTTTTCTGTTGTTTTGGCTCTGTATTCCAGCAGTTTGGATTTGAAATTATGCAATGACTGTGAAGTTACAATGTCGACTACCAACTTTAAATTTATGGTATTTTCATCCATATCGGGATGAACAGCACTTTTTGTACATAGTCCCCCTATTTTAGGGGACCAAAAGTATTGGTAAAAACTCACTTACAGTATATGTACAGTACCAGTGAAAGGTTTGGCCATACCTACTAATTCAAGGGTTTTTCTTTATTTGTACTGTTTTCTACATTGTAGAATAATAGTGAAGACATCGAAAGTATAAAATAGCACATATGGAATCATGTGGTAACAAAAAAAGTCTTCAAAGTAGCTACCCTTTGCCTTGATGACAGCTTTGCACACTCTTGGCATTCTCTCAACCAGCTTCGTGACGTAGTCACCTGGAATGCGTCCCTTATAACAAGGCAAAAATAAAGAAAAACCCTTGAATGAGTAGGTGTGTCCAAACTTTTGACTGGTACGGTATATTAAAGTAGTGTAACGTTTAGTATTTGGTCACATATTCCTAGCATGCAATGATTACGTTAAGTTTGTGACCACAAACTTGTTGGATGTATTGGCTGTTTGTTTAGATTGGGTTTCAGATGATTTTGTGCTGGATAGAAATGAATAGTAAATAATGTATTATATATATATATATTGGAGTCACTTTTATTGTAAATAATTTAATATGTTTCCAAACACTTCTACATTAATGTGGATGCTGCCATGATTACGGATAATCCTGAATGAATCGTCAATAACGATGAGTGAGAAAGTTAGACGCAAAAAAATCATAACCCCAAGACATGCTAACCTCTCACCATTACAATAACAGAGGAGGCTAGCATTTTATACCTCTGGTACAATCATTTCACTCTCAAAAAAAGGGTAGAATGTGAAGGTACATTTCTGTTTCCCAGGGTAGAAAATAATTATGTGTACACTTAATACTCACCATAAAGATACAATGATGAGTTTTTGCCACATAAAATGAACTAACAGCTTTGTCACTGGGGTGGTACCGTAAAAAGGCACATTTGTAACATACATATAATCATATTTACCAGCATACTTTACTGCTGGTACAATTTTTTCCCCCAATTTATATATTTGCTTTTGCAAGTACATTGATTGATTCATGTATCTTTGTGTAGCATAAGTTAACATTGTAAACTATTCCAATCAGTTAGTTAGATTTTCCCACCCAGTACTGAAATGGCAGTTCCAGTTTAAATGGCTTAGGTAGTCTCCTCACAATTTTCCTGACCCTGACAGATATTATGATATTATGGCCAACCGTGAGAGTTATTGTTGTACCAGTTTAAGTGGTCTATGGTAGAAGTACATTTTTGACACTCATAAGGAACAAATGGCTTTGTCTCTGTACTATATAAAAGGCAAAAAGCATGCTTTTGTACCTCTGGATTAAAGTACTATCAGAGGTATGAACTGGGGTACAATTATGTACCTATAAGTACAATTACAAAGGAGGACCTTATGGGGTACCAGAGTGACAATAGGTTGTACCCCTTTAGGAGCAAATCTAAATCTTAATTCCTGAGAGTGTAGTGACCCTCAGGAAAAACCACACGGACGTGACCGAGAAAATAAAGGAAAACGAACGATGTAATAGAGTGATGCAAAATGTGGGCTACAAATTTAAAGAAGCTAACAGTCACTGCACTAAAGTGACAGTTATTATGTATGTGGGAATTACTGACGGTGGCTAACAACGGTGGCTAATATCTTACATCATAGAAAAAAAATTGGGCTTATAATTCAAACATTCCAGAGCCCATAAAAACAACTTGGTAGTATCAGTGGGCACAGGTTTCTATAGGCTGCAATCTCGGCTTGGGACTCCAAATTCCACCCCAACAAATTATGAAGCCATAGGCCTATAAGAAATAAAAATCTGAATAACAACATCTAGTTACACTTCACTGTGGAAAAGAGGCCGAAACACCTGTCATGTTGACATGCTTTTCAGTTTGCTGAAATATGACTGCTTTGTGCTTTTCAGTTGCTGAAATATGACTGGTTTGTTCTTCTCAGTTGCTGAAATATGACTGGTTTGTGCTTTTCAGTTGCTGAAATATGACTGGTTTGTGCTTCTCAGTTGCTGAAATATGACTGGTTTGTGCTTTTCAGTTGCTGAAATATGACTGGTTTCACATTTGTCTCCAACGATCATAAGGTGACATTATTTTGATTTACAATTCCCTTACCCAAACAGATTACTAATTTACTTAGCTCTCATCAATTTGTAAATTATAATGCATGTAGAATGGTGTTATTTCTATTGGGGGAAAAAGTAGATGTTGTTCCACTTGGACACGACAGGTTGCTCAACCTTATTCATTGTTTCGTCGCGTATAAAGGTGGTGGAATAATGAAGGAATTAGGTCAAGGTCAGAATACGGCATATCTGTAGACACCTTAATTTCTTTGATCTCCACCCCAAATGAATAGCGGGGGCATAGCATGCTATTCTCATGCTTAAAACCTTTTACTGCAGTGGCTTAAATCAGGGTCACAGAGTGTTTCTAGGTTGTCTTAAACAAATCTACTTTGAAACAAAGTATACACTTCACACACATGGTTATGGGCTTAAAAAAGAAGACACCTGTACCATGTCAGATAGAGTTGAAATGTATTCAATTTTGACTTGGCATCCCACTATTATATACATCACAGAAGACTGAAATTACAAAACTGTTTGACAGAGACACCAGATTTGATAGGTTTGTTGAAATAATGTTGATTAATTAATATGAAATTGTGAAAAATATTCCACCCATGATGCCTCTAGGTCATTTGACTGCAGGAAGGGCAATGTTCAAGGTCAGATTAAACATAGAGAAAAGTGCATAAAAATGGATGCTTGGGATTGGGATAACTTAAGTTAGGGAAAGCATTATTTTAAATACATTAAAACCATATTTGGTTGAGTAGTTGAGGGAATGAAACTCCCTTTAGTAAACTGACTATGCATTGTGCCACTGACTATGCATTGTGCCACAGTGCCATGGACCTGAAATGGTTTGAGCCCCGTAGAGACTGGCCAGTACTTGAGGACAGCGACATGGTGCTGAAATTGGACAAAGCATTGGGTACTAGGAAAAGGTAGGAAAGGTTGAGTATAGAACCCCATATTACTTCATACACTCTTGGCTCATTGACATTACCCATCTCTACTCAGTTTAGTCTGCATGCTTTGGTTCCTCTCACAGACATAATTGAGGGATATACAGGTTTCCACAATTTTGTTTGGGAGCAAACCAATCCAGGAGCTGTACCGGTTCCAGTTTGGACTGTTCTGCTACAATCATGAGATACTGACCCTCATCCCAGTCCAGCTGGAAAACAGAGCGAGTGGAACTAATGGAGGTTGTTATTGCAGGGTAACACATTTCTCTCATGGCCGAGGGCCTGTCTTGGTTGTGAAGTAATTATACCAAATATGAAAATGTTGATACACTTGGTTCGCCAATGAAACAGCCCCAGTCTCCAGAGCATCTATTTGAGGCAACATTATGCAGAGGACCTGGGTTTTGCACCACCGTGGAAGCCAGTATGGGGGTGGGGATGGGGAGGCTGAGATACCAGATAGCCTATTTGTGTATCCTAGATATGTATGCTCAATTCTGTAAGCCTATGTATCTTTCTCATATAAGGGTAGGACCTTTGATTTGATTTCTGAAGACAGAAAATCCACCTCACTCCTTTATCTCAGCATTTAAAAAGTCCAAAGAGAACATCTTAGATGACAGGAGAATAAAACTGATGACTTATCACAAAGATACAAGATGCAAAATGTGCAAAATGCACAATATAACATGACGTATTGAGGACAAAGAATCTGATCTGAAAATTCGGAATCAACAAAGTACTTTTGATAATATGACACACTATTTTGTCTAGGCTAGGTTTCCACAAGTGCATAAGGGCTAGGGGTTGGTTTGGGATTGGAAACTTCATCTAATTTAATACTACTTTGACACAACTATGCTGTCAAAGCCTCTGTTGAGAAATCTATTTTTGGATTTAATTAACTTGTGGATTTAATTAACTTTTGGATTTAATTAACTTAACTTAATGCCACATGTCGACATTCTGCAAAGCCAGGCTAAGAGGTCTAATATTGACCCCATATCAGGGGATAATCTAAAACTGGGTGTATAACATGCAACAGGTCAGCAACTCACTCCTCTTTTCTCCCAATGATGGCCTGACCAGCAGTCATAGCAAAGGATAGCTGTTGTGGGGTCAGGTGACTATATTTGCTCATGCAAAATAAACTTTCTCTCTCTGAATAATCACAACAAAGACAATGCTTTCCTGATGAACCCGCTGGCATTGAGCAAGGCACTTAACACCTAACCTGCTCCAGGGGCTTTGCTCTGCGGCTGACGATGTGCTGCTCCCAGCCTACCATCTTCAACAGACAGTAGCTTTTAAGAATCTTCAGGAGGGAACTTTGAAAAGTACTTCAACGTGACCTCTAACCTAAACAGGAAACTCCATCATCAAGAAGCCGGCGTCAACAAAGTCTGTTTGCATTGTACTCAATGAGCAGCGTGAGCAACTAGTGCTAGCAATTCAGTGAACAACTATCCCAAAATGGAAATATGTAACTCAAATAACAAGTGAACAAGTAATATAATCAAATTTCTCAGTACCTGTTATTGAATTTTTCGTGGGGTCCTTTTCCCTCAAATTGCATGGTCTGCTGCTACGTTGTTGTGGACAGCACCAGTCAAAAGTTTGGACACACCTACTCATGCAAGGGTTTTTCTATATTTATACTATTTTCTACATTGTAGAATAACTATGAAATAAACTATGAAATAACACATATGTAATCATGTAGTAACCAAAAAAGTGTTAAACAAATCCTAAAATATTTTATATTTGAGATTCTTCAAAGTAGCCACCCTTTGCCTTGATGACAGCTTGCACACTCTTGGTGTTCTCTCAACCAGCTTCACCTGGAATGCTTTTCCAATAGTTTTGAAGGAGTTCCCACACATGCTGAGCACTTGGCTGCTTTTCCATCACTCTGTGGTCCAACTCATCCCAAACCATATCAATGGGTTGAGGTCGGGTGATTGTGGAGGCTAGGTCATCAGATGCAGCACTCCATCACTCTCCTTCTTGGTCAAATAGCCCTAACACAGCCTGCAGGTGTGTTGGGTCATTGTCCTGTTGAAAACCAAATGATAGAGGGACTACGCGTAAACCAGGTGGGATGGCGTATTGCTGCAGAATGCTGTGGTAGCCATGCTGGCCTTGAATTCTAAATAAATCACAGACAGTGTCAGCAGCAAAGCACAGCATCACAGCATCACACCTCCTCCTCAATGCTTAACGGTGGGAACCACACATGCGGAGATCATCCTTTTACCTACTATATCTCTCACAAAGACAAGGCGGATGGAACCAAAAATCTCAAATTTGGACTCATCAGACCAAAGCATGGATTTCCACCGGTCTAATGTCCATTGCTCATGTTTCTTGGCCCAAGCAAGTCTCTTCTTCTTATTGGTGTCCTTTAGTAGTGGTTTCTTTGTAACAATTTGACCATGAAGGTCTGATTCACGCAGTCTCCCCTGAACAGTTGATGTTGAGATGTGTCTTTTGAACTCTGTGAAGCATTTATTTGGGCTGCAATTTCTGAGGCTGGTAACTCTAATGAACTTATCCTCTGCAGAAGAGGTAACTCTTGGTCTTCCTTTCCTGTGTCGGTCCTGATGAGAGCCAGTTTCATCATAGCGCCTGATGGTTGTTGCAACTGCACTTGAAGAGTTCTTAAAATGTTCCTGATTGACTGACCTTCATATCTTAAAGTAATGATGGACTGTAGTTTATCTTAGATTCTTTGAGCTATTCTTTCCATAATATGGACTTGTTATTTTACCAAATATAGCTATCGTCTGTATACCACCCCTACCTTGTCACAACACAACTGAAACGCAAGAAATTCCACAAATTAACTTTTAACAAGTCATACCTGTTAATTTAAATGCATTCCAGGTGACTACATCATGAAGCTGTTTGAAAGAATGCCAAGAATGTGCAAAGCTGTCATCAAGGCAAAGGGTGGCTACTTTAAAGAATCTCAAATTTGGATTTGTTTACCATCTTTCTGGTTATTACAGTTGAAGTTGGAAGTTTACATACACCTTAGCCAAATACATTTAAACTCAGTTTTTCACAATTCCTAACATTTAATCCTAGTAAAAGTCCCTGTCTTAGGTCAGGATCACAGGTTAGGATCACCACTTATTTTAAGAATGTGAAATGTCAGAAAATAGTAGAGAGTGATTTATTTCAGCTCTGATTTCTTTCATCATATTCCCAGTGGATCAGAAGTTTACATACACTCAATTAGTATTTGGTAGCATTGCCTATAAGTTGTATAACTTGGGTCAAACGTTTCGGAATTTGGCCCATTCCTCCTGACAGGGCTGGTGTAACTGAGTCAGGTTCGTAGGCCTCCTTGCTCACACACACTTTTTCAGTTCTGCCCACAAATTTTCGATAGGATTGAGGTCAGGGCTTTGTGATGGCCACTCCAATACCTTGACTTTGTTGTCCTTAAGCCATTTTGCCAAAACTTTGGAAGTATGCTTGGGGTCATTGTCCATTTGGAAAACCCATTTGCCACCAAGCTTTAACTTCCTGACTGATGTCTAGATGTTGCTTCAATATATCCACATAATTTTCCTACCTCACGATGCCATCTATTTTGTGAAGTGCACCAGTCCCTCCTGCAGCAAAGCACCCCCACAACATGATGCTGCCACCCCTGTGCTTCACGGTTGGGATTGTGTTCTTCGGCTTGCAAGGCTCCCCCTTTTTCCTCCAAACATAACAATGGTCATTATGGCCAAACAGTTCTACTTTTGTTTCATCAGACCAGAGGACATTTCTCCAAAAAGTACAATCTTTATCCCCAATACTTATTTTCCACCATAATTTGCAAATAAATTCCTTAAAAATCCTACAATGTGATTTTCTGGATTTTTTTTCACATTTTGTCTGTCATAGTTGAAGTGTACCTATGATGAAAATTACAGGCCTCTCTCATATTTTTAAGTGGAAGAACTTGCACAATTGGTGGCTGACTAAATACTTTGCTGTCCTGCTCCTGACTCCTCTACACCAGCTACACACAGACCATATTACAATATAGATACTTTTGTACCTATTTCCTCCAGCATCTTCCCAAGGTCCTTTGCTGTTGTTCTGGGATTGATTTTTTTGCGCCAAAGTATCTCTAGGAGACAGAAAGTGCCTCCTTCCTGAGCGGTATGACAGCTGTGTGGTCCCATGGTGTTTATACTTGCGTACTATTGTTTGTACAGATGAATTTGGTACCTTCAGGCATTTGGAAATTGCTCCTAAGTGTATGTAAAATTCCAACTTCAACTGTACATGATTCCATATGTGTTATTTCATAGTTTTTATGTCTTCACTATTGTTCTACAATGCAGAAAATAGTAAAAATAAAGAAAAACCTTTGAATGAGTAGGTGCTTCAAAACATTTGTCTGATACTGTGAGGTCAACTTTCATACATTGTACAGAGGTTTGAGCTAAAAAATTACATGAAAAAAGCCAAATACGCTACTTTGCTTACTGTTTAAGAAAGATAAATAGCCAGAATAGTGGTGTTTCATTGTGAAGCTACAATAATATTAATATTGCATTGCATTATGATTGCTCATGTTTAATTTCCAATGGGCAAGCTTGCATTGTGATAAATTCATACAACTATTATACCCATGCATATTGTTCAATTAAACTGATGTTCAAGAAAGCTTGGTTTGAATGTGCTATGATAATAGTATTAATGCCTTTCTCTCTCCTTGCAGGGGATTATATTGGTGAACTCTAGCCCCCAGATGCCCAAGCCTCAAATCCAGAACTGCGGGGAGACATCAACACTTGTTATTTTTTAAATACATTTCAACCCTTTTATTGGTTTTCCTGTATCTGTGCATTAATCCTTACAACACAATCAATGCAACAACAATACGAAATGAAAGATAATGTGAACATAAAGTAAACAAATAAACATTTTAGCATCCCCAAGTGTGGGACATCAACGAGATTAACATTGAAAAGCTTGTTCAGTACAGGAGGGAAAACTATGTCATGACAGCCACAGGTTTTTTTATACACAGGACAGGAGTTCACAGGTTTTTAATCCAGCCTTTCACTAACACCTCATTAAACTAATTGTGGTCCAAATTGAAGATGATGAATAGTTGAACATGGGGTTTGCTGGGCAGGTGTAAAGAACTCGCACAGTGCAGTAACCTGGGGCAGAAATCACTCACGTCTATATTTTTAGAATGCGCTTCATGTGTTACAATGAGGTGACAATTCTGCATGGTAGAGAATAATGTGTGGATCTACTTCTAACATAGGGATGTTTCACACTGCTGAATAAGTTCCTGGATAGGGTGATTTTTCTGGTGGACGGGAGGTTCCCAAGTTCTTTGCATCTGTCTGAGTAATGGGGTGGGATATGCTTCAATCTGAGGAGAACTGAGCAGAAACATAAGGCCAAGCGAGGAGAAATTAACCTCACTGATCAAAAAAGAACCTAAACTACCTTTGTTAATGTGCAATGTTTTTTTTTTTTTTTTGCATATTTATAGGCTTGATCAAGTTGTCACGTATTCATTTTTAATTTATCATTTAATTATTCAAATTTGTTTCTTTACATGCAATGGTGAAACACAGGGGGAAGGGGAAAGTGACAAGAAGATAGTTAGCTAATGTTCGGTAAACAATCGCGTCCGACGAGCCTGACTAGCGGGCTGATAAACAGCAGTGACTCAACATTTTAATTCAAAATCCATATGAAAAGTAATTTGAACATCTTAACATCACTTGGAGAATAAACACACCTAACACTTACATTTACCAAAATTATTCCTTATTCCTCTAAAACATTTTCTCCCAAGCGGGGACTTCAGTCCGTCATTACTTCAGAGGTTTTGGGAATTTTCGATGTGTCGCAAGGTGTCATGGGAAAGCCTCCCTGGTGAAGGGAATGAAGAAGTATGCTTCCCTTTTCGCGTTCTTATGTTTGGAATCACACTTGAAAAAATGACAGTTGACTTCGGTACTCGCGATACGCTCTACATAGAACACAAGTAAGCATTTTGGAACACAGCCATGGTTGAATCTTTCATTTTTGAACATACTGTACATGTTTCTTTTTCAAACAGGAAGGCTTCTTTGATCACCACTCCTCAAAGTATTTAGCAACGGCATTCTGTCCCTGAGATGGGGGTTTTCTTTTATTATTGCAGATAAGCACATGTTGTAGTGTTTTTAGACAAGAACAGACACGTGTGAAGTGTTGGTCAGAATAGAATAGAAATTTTCAAAGAATCAGTTACAAAACACACTCAGTTGTGTATGATTACTTTGGAGAATGTTCACATGGTGCATTGCACTGTCATACATCATTTTGCTAAAATGACTTTAATACTTATTTTTAGTTTCATTCATTTGCAAATGACAGTGTTGTAGCCAACACCACATGGAGATGTCACAGTGAATATACATGGCAAGACTCACTGTGTACACTCACTGTACACTGCACATTTCTCTTAAGCAGGCCTTGGTGGTTATTGATGTTTTATCAAACCTTTGGGGTGCATATGGCTGCTAATAGTGACGATGTAATTTAGGGAAAGCATACTGTAATTGATGACCCATTAATAAGAGGGAGGGGTTAGTTACGCTTTCAATAGTAGCCAAATTGAGTAAAACAGTCCAATTAGATTTTTTGTAATGCAGGACAAAACACTGTGGATCATTAAATTCAGGCACAGGCCATCCAGCGCTGGTTGTCTTCGCCAGGAATCCTCTTGGGAATTACAAAGCTAATTATAGAGAGTAATGGAGAGGGAGTGTAGTGTGTGTGACAAACCAAGCTTCTTTTGTGGGGTTGGTCAGCAGTCGGTGGCAACAGCAAGTTATGTGTGAGAGAGAGAGATCAAAGTTAGTATTCCTCTACAGAGAAATACTGGGCTGATTTCAATGTTATTCAACATAATAGAATTTTCATTATATACAGTGCCTTGCGAAAGTATTCGGCCCCCTTGAACTTTGCGACCTTTTGCCACATTTCAGGCTTCAAACATAAAGATATAAAACTGTATTTTTTTGTGAAGAATCAACAACAAGTGGGACACAATCATGAAGTGGAACGACATTTATTAGATATTTCAAACTTTTTTAACATTTCAAAAACTGAAAAATTGGGCGTGCAAAATTATTCAGCCCCTTTACTTTCAGTGCAGCAAACTCTCTCCAGAAGTTCAGTGAGGATCTCTGAATGATCCAATGTTGACCTAAATGACTAATGATGATAAATACAATCCACCTGTGTGTAATCAAGTCTCCGTATAAATGCACCTGCACTGTGATAGTCTCAGAGGTCCGTTAAAAGCGCAGAGAGCATCATGAAGAACAAGGAACACACCAGGCAGGTCCGAGATACTGTTGTGAAGAAGTTTAAAGCCGGATTTGGATACAAAAATATTTCCCAAGCTTTAAACATCCCAAGGAGCACTGTGCAAGCGTTAATATTGAAATGGAAGGAGTATCAGACCACTGCAAATCTACTAAGACCTGGCCGTCCCTCTAAACTTTCAGCTCATACAAGGAGAAGAGTGATCAGAGATGCAGCCAAGATGCCCATGATCACTCTGGATGAACTGCAGAGATCTACAGCTGAGGTGGGAGACTCTGTCCATAGGACAACAATCAGTCGTATATTGCACAAATCTGGCCTTTATGGAAGAGTGGCAAGAAGAAAGCCATTTCTTAAAGATATCCATAAAAAGTGTTGTTTAAAGTTTGCCACAAGCCACCTGGGAGACACACCAAACATGTGGAAGAAGGTGCTCTGGTCAGATGAAACCAAAATTGAACTTTTTGGTAACAATTCAAAACGTTATGTTTGGCGTAAAAGCAACACAGCTGAACACACCATCCCCACTGTCAAACATGGTGGTGGCAGCATCATGGTTTGGGCCTGCTTTTCTTCAGCAGGGACAGGGAAGATGGTTAAAATTGATGGGAAGAAGGATGGAGCCAAATACAGGACCATTCTGGAAGAAAACCTGATGGAGTCTGCAAAAGACCTGAGACTGGGACAGAGATTTGTCTTCCAACAAGACAATGATCCAAAACATAAAGCAAAATCTACAATGGAATGGTTCAAAAATAAACATATCCAGGTGTTAGAATGGCCAAGTCAAAGTCCAGACCTGAATCCAATCGAGAATCTGTGGAAAGAACTGAAAACTGCTGTTCACAAATGCTCTCCATCCAACCTCACTGAGCTCGAGCTGTTTTGCAAGGAAGAATGGGAAAAAATGTCAGTCTCTTGATGTGCAAAACTGATAGAGACATACCCCAAGCGACTTACAGCTGTAATCGCAGCAAAAGGTGGCGCTACAAAGTATTAACTTAAGGGGGCTGAATAATTTTGCACGCCCAATTTTTCAGTTTTTGATTTGTTAAAAAAGTTTGAAATATCCAATAAATGTCGTTCCACTTCATGATTGTGTCCCACTTGTTGTTGATTCTTCACAAAAAAATACAGTTTTATATCTTTATGTTTGAAGCCTGAAATGTGGCAAAAGGTCGCAAAGTTCAAGGGGGCCGAATACTTTCGCAAGGCACTGTACATAATTTATGTAGAACAGACATGCTTCTAGAGTCTAATGTCATATACCGTAGAAGTCTGCTACCCAGCATTCCTACCTACAGTGTACAGAACGTTGCACCCTCCTGAACACAAACCTGGTCTGCTCTGCTACAGGTATCTGCACATCTGAGTGTTCCTGCTACAGCCTCAATCTCAGGGGAGAAAAGGTCTGTGGCTCTCTGTCACAGTTATTAAGAGTCATGGTGTGCTGTACCCTGTGACTTAATAAGCATTCCTAACCCTTACCAGAGATGAATTCACACACACCGATCAATAAGGAGACTATACGATTTATAAAAAATTCAAGATCCTGCTCATTCCGTCCGAGCTGGGAGGAGTTGTTACTCTCATCAGTTGGTTCACTCATCCTCCCCCTTCACCCATAAACAGCTAGGAAATACAAAACTGACTGGGCTTGTCATACATGTTTAAAATGATACGCTGTCAATCCTGTTTCCATAGCTTTGTATGAATTTGAGTGCAGTTACATATCCCCAAGCCCATCTGTTAGTTTACCAAACGAAGTGGCAAGGTCAGCTGTTGAAATGGCAGATTGTGGTCTTAACGCTTTGAAAATGTCAAGTATAACTTGCCAACAAAAGTAGCAGATGCCAGTGAACAGGTAGTGACAACCTGTGGTAGAGCAAAAATAAACAAGCTGTGACTTTCTGGCAAAAGTGTCCTTTTTCTAATTTGAGCAAAATCATCCTTCATTTTGAGACATGGCATACTTGTGAGAATGTGACAGTTCACCCCAAACTGAGCTTTCCTACTTTTCTTTAAACTATTGAATGTGATTTCATTGGATGTGGCACTTTGGGTTAACATTTAAACTACAAATGAAGACAAATCTTCAGTAATATACCGTTGAAGTCGGACATTTACATACACCTTAGCCAAATACATTTAAACTCAGTTTTTCACAATTCCTGACATTTATTCCTAGTAAACATTTTCTATGTTAGGTCAGTTAGGATCACCACTATATTTTAGGAATGTGAAATGTCAGAATAATAGTAGAGAGAATTATTTATTTCAGCTTTTATTTCTTTCATCACATTCCCAGAGGTTAAGAAGTTGACATACACTCAAATAGTATTTGGTTGCATTGCCTGTAAATTGTTTAACTTGGGTCAAACGTTTCAGGTAGCCTTCCACAAACTCCCCACAAAAAGTTGGGTGAATTTTGGCCCATCCTGCTAGAGCTGGTGTAACTTAGTCAGGTTTGTAGGCCTCCTTGCTCACACACGCTTTTTCAGTTCTACCCACACATTTTCGATAGGATTGAGTTCAGGGCTTTGTGATGGCTACTCCAATACCTCAGCTTTGTTGTCCATTTGGAAGACCCATTTGCGACCAAGTTTTAACTTCCTGACTGACGTCTTGCGATGTTGCTTCGATATATCCACATCACTTTCCTCCCTTATGATGCCATCTATTTTGTGAAGTGCACCAGTCCCTCCTGCAGCAAAGCACCCCCACAACATGATGCTGCCACCCCACGTGCTTCACGGTTGGGATGGTGTTCTTCGGCTTGCAAGCCTCCCCCTTTTTCCTCCAAACATAACAATGGTCATTAAGGCCAAACAGTTTTACTTTTGTTTCAACAGGCCAAAGGACATTTCTCCCAAAAGTACGATCTTCGTCCCCATGTGCAGATGCAAACCGTAGTCTGGCTTTTTCATGGCGGTTTTGGAGCAGTGGCTTCTTCCTTGCTGAGCAGCCTTTCAGGTTATGTCAATATAGGACTCGTTTTACTGTGAATATAGATACTTTGTACCCTTTTCTTCCATAGTACAAACATACTATTGTTTGTACAGATGAAAGTGGTACCTTCAGGTGTTTGGAAATTGCTCCCAAGGATGAACCAGACGTGTGGAGGTCTACAAACCAAGGTCTTGGCTGATTTATTTTGATTTTCCCATGATGTCAAGCACTGAGTTTGAAGGTAGGCCTTGAAATACATCCACAGGTACACCTCCAATTGACACAAATTATATCAATTAGCCAATCAGAAGCTTCTAACGCCATGAAATAATGTTCTGGAATGTTCCAAGGTGTTTAAAGGCACAGTCAACTTAGTGTATGTAAACTTCTGACCCACTGGAATTGTGATACAGTGAATTATAAGTGAAATAATCTGTCTGTAAACAAAAATGACTTGTGTCATGCACAAAGTAGATGTCCTAACTGACTTGCCAAAACTATATTTTGTTAACCAGAAATTTGTGGAGTGGTTGAAAAACTATTTTTAATGACTCCAACGTAAGTGTATGTAAACTGTATAATCCTTTGTTGCAGTGAATATGGCAGATGCTTCCATTGAGGCATAAGCAATTAGGTTAGTCCTGATGGTGTCAACTAGTGAAAAGTCTAATCATTCCTTCCCAGTTTTTAGACTGCGCAAGACCTGCAGAGTAGGGATTAGTATTTTCCCCAAAATCTTTCAAGTTTCAGAATCAGGAATAATTCATATTTAACCCGAGAGTCCCGGAAATATAGCAAAAATCAGAAGTGCCCGTTTAAAACCAAGATATGGTCACTATGCCATGGTTATACTCAAATAAGGACGCTGCGCTACATTGTCAGCGCCGCTACGTAGGCTAAAGATTTCACAGCAAATTAAATTGATATTAGTTAATGATAGAGTAACTACCTTTGATTGTCAATGACATTATGATTTTCTAAACAGGCCATTCATAAATTCAGAGTTATCATTCTCCTCAATTCTTCAGTGCATTTCAGCAGTAGGCTTAGGCCTATTTCGACAGAGAGCGCGCACAGAACACACCCCAAGTAGTCTATAGCATTGTCCAATCATACAAACATTGTAATGGCAGTCAAACAAAATATAAAATTACCAAAGTTTGCAAAGCTTGCTAGATAACTTATAACGAATGACAGAATCTCCTATTTGGCAAAATCAAGTTGATGATTATAACAGATAGCAGATCAGCTCATGACCGAGAGATGGAAAGGACATTTTTCAAATAACAAGCTATCTTAACAGGGACTAACTCCGGGGGACCAACTCCACTCTCAAACCGTTTGTTGATCACACATTCTCTGTAAAAGCTCTCATATGGGCAGCAATACGCGACAGCGCAGAGAAGCAGTGGGAAACCACAAATGTCACTAAACCAGAAGGGGGAACTAACAGAGAGTCACTGACCAACAACCAAAAAGAAACAGGTGGGGGTTTTTGCCCAAGAAAAAAAACAAAAAAAAAACACACACCAAACTTAGACAGGAAGCAAACCAAAAAGGTGGAGCACAACAAAATCAGATCACAGATTGTTTTTCTAGAAATCAAAATGAGGCATGCCACATCACATCACTCAAGGCAACTGGAGTGCTGAGCCAGCCACGCTTAAATAGCAAGATTGCAGAGGTGTAACAAATACTGACCAACAAGGTGACGCCAAACGGTGCTCCCTATGTGCTAACGAGCTATGTGTGCTGAAGTCCAACCCCAAAACGTAAATGGGAAAAACCAAAGCCTGTAACACTAGACAGCACAGAGGAACTGGATAAATGTTATAGTGGTATTATGACATACGCAGGCAAGACTTGCTTTGATAATGCAACCTATGGGTTAAAGAATGAAGTTAGACATTTTCATGCGAGACAGGAGTCAGGATTTTGGGTTTCAGTGGGATTGGGTCGATAGGAAAATAGCCTAGGCTCTATATAAGGCTATGTCAGGCTTCTATGTGAGTCCATAGATAAATAGTACACTTGATTTAGGCTACATTATTGCATGCTAAATGTTTCTGATCAGTGATAGATGAGCAAATGAATAGTTGAGCTATACCACTTCCACTTATCCAGCCAGAGATCAATTAACCAAATACACAGACAGAGATTCAGTGGTACAAAATCCCATTGATTGATTATCAGACAAATCATAGGCCTTTGGTCAGCAGTAGGACAGGCTACTATGCGAGTGCAATGCAAAATCTACTTGTATAACACGCTTGCAAAATGTTTTGATAAGCTAATATATGAGCAAACTAGAATAAAGATGATCATCACCACTCACCTCAAGTTAGCTAACATTTCCTCAGCCTAAGTTTGACAAAAAAAAAAATCAAACGGAGATTCAGTGAGAACAAAAATCTGACATTGATTGATTTATCTGTAGAAGTCCCCCACACTTGTCTCAAAGCAGACTAATGGCTATTTCCTCCTTTCCTCACTCCGCTGGCAACTGCTTTTTTGTTCTCGACACCAGTTGAAATGAATATGACCTAATGTTTTCTAGAAATCTGTCTTTTTTTTCAGGTTTGGGCTAATTTATTTTCTGTGACTTCGGACCAGGCCTGGGCTCAGGCTTCAGCTCACCGTGCTTGTGTCCGACCGTGATCGAGTTTTCAGTTCTGATGAGAACTCTAAACTGCATTCAAGTCCCCTGTGCAGTCCAGCAGTGTCAATTATGTGTGTGCTTTGAATTTTTTGGCAACTTTGTGTGAAGTAAATACACTAGGCTAAAGGCTTCCAAGTGACAACCTGCTTGGATAATATGCCATTACATGTTTTGCCAATCTGCTGCTGCGCTTGTGTATTTGTGGAATTGCATCATTGGTGGAAACTGTAATTTCCGGGGTCTGGTAAGTTTTTTTTGGGGGGTGAAGAGTGCTCACAGAAAAATCCCGGGATCCCGGTTACCGGTGTTAATCCCTACTGCAGAGGCTGGATTGTTAGTCATTGTGCATATCATTGTGAATTATCCCAATGCATCATAGCCATCCTGAGGGTTAACCCCATTTAACTCAAATTTCAACCCATCAATTAAAACCCATCAAAAATACCTCTTTGCATTCACATGTTCAGGAGAAAAAAGCAAAGGTCTGAAGCGAAGTAAGAATGTACCATTACGAGAGGGCCATGTTTGGTGTTTGAGATAAAACTGAGAATGCCCAACCTTTTCCAGCCAAGCACCACACTATCAGTCACGGTGCAGCAAAGAGGCCATCTGGGATTTACTTGGCCTGATGGCTGCTCAGCCAATTGATCCATTGGCAATTCAAAGAGAGGCTGTGACCCTTCCCCAGCCTCCCTTCTCAATCCGGGCTCAGACATGAAAGAGGTGTGCTCCAAAGGACTGTTGCCAGAGTCCACCATAAATCGATAACTCAGAATATCGGCAGAACTTCAAAAATAAACTTCCATTGTACTAAAGTCAACCTTGGTTGGCATGACGAAATGTATGTTTCTAATGACGGCATAGAAAGACCTGGGGTTCTTCTTATAAGACTTGGAAAGCTAATGTTGACCCATTAGAATTATACAACAGTTGACAGGGGTAGTTTTACTGGATAAAATGCATTTGTGGCTTGAATATTGTTTTCTTATTAAGTTGACGGTAGAGAACTTGATAGACAGCTTGGGGCTGCAATGTTTAGTGAATGCTAAGAACATCCATTCAATTTCTTATTTATTGGCATTGGAACTGAAGGCTACAGTGTCAGGAGATTTTGCATCATTTCATTTATGTAAAGTTCTTTTTGATGTTTTTTTAAATATCATCTCTATTCAACAACCCCGGACTCACAAGATGCCCGTTTACCAGGAACTGCTCGTTTTCTCAACTCACAGTAGGTTTTATGTTACAAAATGGATGCAATTTATGAAATATCTATGGGAGGAAATGCCCGTTTTTAGGAAAGGTTGAAATGCATGTCTAATTGATCTCTATTCACCCAGATCTCCATACTCCCAAGAGCGACACACAGTGTCATTAGAGTAGTGTAAGCTCTCAGTGTTTAATTGGCTGAGTGGACACCCATGCAGGAGCATGGAGGAAGTGCTTAGTAGCAGAAACCTCCAGTATGTCTGTCAAAGAGCCAATTAAGCTTATGGTGCAGGATCCTCTGTCTTCCTCACTAAAAGAGCTCACTACAGGTAAAGAGAGGGACAAGAATATTAATCCAAACACTGCACTTGTTAATTGGCCCCCTATCTTACTGTAGGCATAACTACTTATTTGTTGTTGTCACTGGTATAAAATATCACTACAGGTAAGACCAATATGGGGGTAGTCTATATGTGGAGTTGGTTCCGCAAACACTACACAACCAAAAGTATGTGGACACCAGCATGTCGAATATCTCATTCCAAAATCATGGGCATTAATATGGAGTTGGTCCACCCTTTGCTGCTATAACAACCTCTACTCTTCTGGGAAGGCTTTCCACTAGATGTTGGAACATTGCTGTGGGGACATTCTTCCATTCAGCCACAAGAGCATTAGTGTGGGGAGTGATTTTGGCCGATTAGGCCTGGCTCGCAGTCGGCATTCCAATTCCAAGGTGTTAGATGGGATTGAGGTCAGGGCTCTGTGCAGGACAGTCAAATTCTTCAAATGCGATCTCAACAAACCTCGCTTTGTTTTTGTTTTGACCTCGCTTTGTGCACTTGGAAATTGTCATGCTGAAATAGGAAAGTGCCTTCCCCAAACTGTTGCACAGAATTGTCTAGAATGTCATTGTATGTTGTAGAGTTAAGATTTCCCTTCACTGGAAATAAGGGGCCTAGCCCGAACCATGAAAAACAGTCCCAGACCATTAATCCTCCTCCACCAAACTTTACAGTTTTCACTATGTATTCGGGCAGGTAGCGTCCTCCTGGCATTCGCCAATTGGCCCTCCTGGCATCCTCCTATTGGCATCCACCAATAAAGCTTGCGCCATTTGGCTCCTAGATGGTGAAGCATGATTCATCACTCTAGAGAACGCATTTCCACTGCTCCACAGTCCAATGGCACGAGCTTTACACCACACTAGCCGACACTTCGCATTGCATGTGGTGAAATTTGACAAACTGACTTGGAAAGGTCGCATCCATTGACGGTGCCATGTTGAAAGTCACTGAGCTCTTCAGTAAGACCATTCTACTGCCAATGTTTGTCTATGGAGATCGCATGGCTGTGTGCTGGATTTTATACACCTGTCAGCAATGGGTGTGGCTGAAATAGCCAAATCCACTATTTTGAAGGAGTACACATACTTTTGTATATATGGTGCAGTTCCCGGAGGAATAGTGTGCAAAAATAACAATATGCAGGGAGTATTTCTAAAAAGCAGTGATGATACTAGAGACTGCTTGGCTGTCGTAAGTCAGCCAAAACTCTAATAAATCTGAAATGTATAAAATAATATAGCAATTATTGAGCTGAAAAACAGTGTGCGTCTAAGGATTACCATCATCATAACCTGTAAACTTTACAGTGTGAGACATGTCCTTTGCTGTCAGTGTCAAAACTCTTTGAAAGAAAAAAGTGAGACAGAAGTTGACATGTTTAGTTAATGTGATATTCCAATCTACAGTTATCTGCCAAAATAAAGGAAGCACCAATATAAAGTATTTTAATGGGGCGTTGTGCCACCACGAGACAGAATAGCTTCAATGCACCTTGGCATAGATTCTACAAGTGTCTGGAACTCTATTGGAGGGATGCAAAGCCATTCTTCCATGAGAAATTCCATAATATGGTGTTTTGTTGATGGTGGTAGTAAACGCTGTCTCAGGCGCCGCTCCAGAATCTCCACAAATTATTCAATTGGGTTGCGATCTGGTGACCGAGACGGCTATGGCATATGGTTTACATCATTTTCATGCTCATCAAACCATTCATTGAACACATGTGCCCTATATATGGGGGCATTGTAATCCTTTGGGGGCAAAGCCATGGTAGCCAAAATAATGGCCAAAGTAGTGGCCTGCCCAGCATTTTTTTTTTTACATGACCATAAGTATGATGGGATGTTAATCGATGAATTAACACAGGAACCACACCTGTGTTGAGACACCTGCTTTCAATACATATGTTATATCCCTCATTTACTCAAGTGTTTCCATTATTTTGGCAGTTACCTGTATCTCCTGTGACTACCGTCAATATACTGTACATCACCATTTATGAACATTTACTGATATGGAACGACTGTAGAGAGATAATTTGCAGTTAATGCAAACAGTTAGCAGCAAAATAATAGCCATAATATTTTAATAATACCCACAATATGTGGGTATATGATAAAGATATGTTAAAGATACTGAGTATTTACAGCGCATTTGGAAAGTTTTCAGACCCCTTTACTTTTTCGACATTTTGTCACGTTGCAGCATAAAATGTATTTCAAAAAAAAATGTCTCTCCTCAATCTCAAAACAACACCACATAATGGCAAAACAAAAACATCAGATTTACATAACTATTCAGACCCTTTACTCAGTACTTTGTTGAAGCACCTTTGTCAGCGATTACAGCCTTGAGTCTTCTTGGGTATGGCGCTACAATTTTATTTGTCACTTGCGCCGAATACGACGCTTACTTACAAGCCCTTAACCAACAATGCAGTTTTCAGAAAAATAAGTGTTAAGTAAAAAAAATAAAAGTAAAAAATAAAAGTAACAAATGGTAAAATAACAATAGCGAGGCTATATACAGGGGAGTACAGGTACAAAGTCAATGTGCGGGTACACCGGTTAGTCGAGGTAATTGAGGTAATATGTACATGTAGGTAGAGTTAAAGTGACTATTCATAGATAATAAACAGAGAGTAGCTGTTCAGGAGTCTTATGGCATTGGGGTAGAAGTTGTTAGAAGTCTTTTGGACCTAGAATTGGCGCTCCGGTACTACTTGCTGTGCGGTAGCAGAGTGAACAGTCTATGACTAGAGTGGCTGGAGTCTTTGACAATTTTTAGGGCCTTCCTCTGACACTGCCTGATATAGAGGTCCTGGATGGCAGGAAGCTTGGCCCCAGTGATGTACTGTGTGTTCCGCACTATCCTCTGTAGTGCCTTGCAGTCGAAGGCCGAGCAGTTGCCAGTCCAGGCAGTGATGCAACCAGTCAGGATAATCTCAATGGTGAAATTGTATAACTTTTGAGGATCTGAAGACCCATGCCAAATCTATTCAGTCTCCCGAGGTGGAATAGGCTTTGTCGTGCCCTCTTCACAACTGTCTTGGTGTGTTTGGACTGTGATAGTTTGTTGGTGATGTGGACACCAAGGAACTTGAAGCTCCCAACCTGCTCCACTACAGCTCCGTCGATGAGAATGGGGGCATGCTCAGTCCTCCTTTTCCTGTCATCCACAATCATCTTCTTTGTCTTGATCACGTTGAGGGAGAGGTTGTTGTCCTTGCACCACACGGCCAGGTCTCTGACCTCCTCCCTATAGGCTCTCTCATCATTTTCGGTGATCAGGCCTACCACTGTTGTGTCATCGGCAAATGTAATGATGGTGTTGTAGTTGTGCCTGGCCATGAAGTCATGAGTGAACAGGGAGTAGAGGAGGGGACTGAGCGAGCATCCCCGTGGGGCCAAAATCTACAAGATGGCAAATCTGTATTTGGGGAGTTTCTTCTATTATTCACTGCAGATCCTCTCAAGCTCTGTCAGGTTGGATGGGGAGTGTTGCTGCAAAGATATTTTCATGTCTCTCCAGAGATGTTCGATTGGGTTTAAGTCCGGGCTCTGGCTGGGACTTTGGGTTGTTGTCCTGTTGCAAGGTGAACCTTCACCCCAGTCGGAGGTCCTGAGCACTTTGGAGCAGGTTTTCATCAAGGATCTCTCAATACTTTGCTCCGTTCATCTTTGCCTCGATCCTGACTAGTCTCCCAGTCCATGCTGCTGAAAACATCCCCACAGTATAATGCTGCCACCACCATGCTTCACCGTAGGGATGGTGCCAGGTTTTCTCCAGATGTAAAGCTTGGCATTCAGGCAAAAGAGTTCAATCTTGGTTTCATCAGACCAGAGAATCTTGTTTCTCATGGTCTGAGAGTCTTTAGGGGCCTTTTGCAAACTCAAAGCTGGCTGTCGTGTGCCTGTCAAGTGACTTCCGTCTGGCAACTATACCATAAAGGCCTACTTGGTGGTATGCTGCAGAAATTTTTGTCCTTCTGGAAGGTTCTCCCATCTCCACAGAGAAACTCTCGATCTTTGTCAGAGTGACCATCGTGTTCTTGGTCACCTGCCTGACCAAGTCCCCTTTCCCCTGATTTCTCAGTTTGGCCGCGTAGCCAGTTCTAGGAAGAGTGTTGGTGGTTCCAAACTTCTTCCATTATCGAATAATGGAGGCCACTGTGTTCTTGGGGACCTTCAATGCTGCAGAAATGCTTTGGTACTTTTCCACAGATCTGTGCCTTGACACAATCCTGTCTCTGAGCTCAACAGACAATTCCTTCAAACTCATGACTTGGTTTTGCTCTAAAATGCACTGTCAACTGTGGGACCTTTTATAGACAGATTTGTGCCTTTCCAAATCATGTCCAATCAATTCAATTTTCCACAGGCGGATCAAGTTGTAGAAACATTTCAAGGATGATCAATGGAAACAGGATCCGCCTGAGCTCAATTTCGAGCCTCATAGCAAAGGATCTGAAAACTTATGTAAATGAGGTATTTCTGTTTTTTTATGTTTAATTAATTAGCAAACATTTCTAAAAGCCTGTTTTTGCTTTGACATTATGGGGGAATGTGTGTAGATTGTTGGGGAAGTGTTTATTTAATCAAGTTTAGAATAAGACATGACAAAATTAGGAAAAAGTCAAGGGGTATGAAAACTTTTCAAAAGCACTGTATGTTTGCATCTGTTTCTGAGGACAAGCACTCATGTTCTCTCAGCTTCATCTAGTGAAATTAGATCATCAACCAGGGAAAAGTATGCATCGAATGCCAATGGAATTCATCACTCAAACTTTATACCTAGCTTCCTTTCTTCAGTAGAAAATGCAGAAATATTCATTACATGGTTCAGAAGTTTTCACTTGTAGCTTTTATTGATCCTGCTACGCCTGTACCAATGGCTGTATTGATTCCCTTAATTGGTTTTCAAAATTCTGGCACATACGGCACCTTGCAAAAGTATTCATCCCCCTTGGCATTTTAACCAATTTTTCCTGCATTACAACCTGTAATTTAAATAGATTTTTATTTGGATTTCATGCCATGGACATACACAAAATAGTCCAAATTGGTGAAGTGAAATAACTTGTTTCAAAAAATTCTAAAAAGAAAAACGGAAAAGTGGTGTGTGCATATGTATTCACCCCCTTTGCTATGAAGCCCCTAAATAAGATCTGGTGCAACCAATTACCTTCAGAAGTCACATAATTAGCTAAATAAAGTTCACCTGTGTGCAATCTAAGTGTCAAATGATCTGTCATATGATCTCAGTATATATACAGCTGTTCTAAAAGCCCCCAGAATCTGCAACACCATTAAGCAAGGGGCATCACCAAGCAACCGGCACCATGAAGACCGACGAGCTCTCCAAACAGGCCATGGACAAAGTTGTGGTGAAGTACAGATCAGGGTTGGGTTATAAAAAAAAATATCAGAAGCTTTGAACATCCCATGGAGCACCATTAAATCCATTATAAAAAATGGATAGAATATGGTACTACAACAAACCTGCCAAGAGAGGGCCGCACACCAAAACTCAGACCAGGCAAGGAGGGCATTAATCAGAGAGGCAACAAAGAGGCCAAATATAACCCTGAAGGAGCTGCAAAGATCCACAGCGGTGATTGGCGTATCTGTCCATGGACCACTTTAAGCCATCAACTCCACAGAGCTGGGCTTCACGGAAGAGTGGCCAGAGAAAAGCCATTGCTTAAATAAAAAATAAGCAAAAAATGTTTGGTGTTCGCCAAAAGGCTTGTGGGATACTCCCCAAACACACGGAAGAAGGTACTCTGGTCAGATGAGACAAAAATGTAGTTTTTTTTGTCCAGTAAGGAAAACGCTATGTCTGGCGCAAACCCAACACCTCGCATCACCTCGAGAACACCATCCCCACAGTGAAGCACGGTGGTGGCAGCATCATGCTGTGGGGATGTTTTTCCTCGGCAGGGACTGGGAAACGGGTCAGACTTGAAGGAATGATGGTACTAAATACAGGGAAATTCTTGAGGGAAACCTGTTTCAGTCTTCCAGAGATTTGAGACTGGGACGGAGGCTCACCTTCCAGCAGGACAGTGACCCTAAGCATACTGCTAAAACAACACTGTGGTTTAAGGGGAAACATTTAAATGTCTTGGAATGGCCTAGTCAAAGCCCAGACCTCAATCCAATTGAGAATCTGTGGTATGAATTAAAGACTGCTGTACACCATCGGAACCCATCCAACATGATACAAACCCCCCTGAAATTATATTTTGTAAGGAAACTAAATAGGAAAAATGCCAAGGGGGGTGAATACTTTCGCAAGCCACTGTACTGTTTTTTGGCACTCATTTGTGCTATTTTGAACAGGACAAAAACATAATGTAACAAAAATGATATGAGAGAGAAGGAAATCCGAAACACAAAAGTAGAAAATGTTGCAATGCAGTAGTAATTGCAATTGAATATTCAATTCAATTCCAATTACTACTGAGGCAGTTTACGGTAGAGAAATTAATATTAAATTCTCTGGCAGTCCAAAAGTCAGTCCAGCCCCATTTTTTTTTCTCATGTTTAAGTAAAATGTTAAACTAAACATTTGCATTATGTTCACAGTAATACTCAAATTATTTTGCCACGACTGTATGTAGTTTGCTTCAGGGGAAATCCTACAGCAATATTGTTTGTTTTGATTTGAGACCATGGAGTTTTTGGGGTGCTCTAGATATTTTTCATAGTTTGCTTTAAGGCTTCATACATTCTTAACATAATTTGCCTACTTACCATCCTGGTGTATTTTGGATGTGTGCTCAATTCAGGTCAAGGCCATCACATAACTGTTATGCCTTATGGATGATGCATTGGGTATCATTTCCATCTAAATTGAGGTAAACCACATACATCATATCCCACTCTCATATTTAACCTCATCCAACAATCCTAAACATTTCCAAAACATTCCTTTATTATAAATAAAGTATTTGTATAAAAATGTGCATGCTTAAACCATTGCATTTACAGATTTCACAACTCAAGGCTACAATTCAGTTAGCTGATACAGAGACAAACTCATCTCGCAATGTAGTTCAGACGACGTAAGACACGAATGAGAAATCTTCACAACCACAAAATACATAAAATTAGAATAACAAACTAACTAACATGGTTGATCGCAACAATTTCTATTTAAATTCTCTTTTGTTTTCCTCTTCTGTTCCCCACCCTCATTTTGTCAAGTCTCTTGAATTGTTTGTTTAGTGTTTTGTCTGCTTCCAGCAGGCCCATTAGCTCTGTCTGTGAACATGAAAGAGCAGACATATTTATGTTGACTGCCATGCTCTCAGTCGTTATTTGGACTCTGAGCAATATCAATGTCTCATGCTTGTTGTAACGCCCTGTCATGGGCGAATCTGACACATCCAAGTCTGCATGTGGAATTCCTCAGTAATTCTCTATTCAGTGCTTCTCTCTTCAGATGGCATGATTGGTGTAGCTGACATACTTTGTTTTGGTTGATGGCACTATAAAAAGGCAAAAATAGAGAAGATGTTAGTTTCCTGGAGTGTAGTCCCTCTGTACTCAATTTACTGTTTCAGTCCTTCCCTTATTGCATTAATCCCATAATCGAACAGTCTCGATGGAATGTTGAGGATACTATGGCTTTCCACCATCAACGTAAACTAGAACAGTTGGCTATGTGGACTAATCACTCACAATGAAATTACATTTTGAGATGTATTCATGTATTCATTTGTGAAATTCTCCACAATTAGGCAAAAAGGCAAAAAATTAGAAAGCAAAGCAAATCAAATCTTATTGGTCACATACGCATGGTTAGCATATGTTAATGCGAGTGCAGAGAAATGCTTGTTCTTCTAGTTCCAACAGTGCAATAATATCTAACAAGTAATCTAACAATTCCCCAACAAACACCTAATACACAACAAGTAACATTTATTCAGCCTCCTGAGGTTGAAGAGGCGCTGTTGCACCTTCTTCATCACACTGTCTGTGTGGTTGGACCATTTCAGTTTGTCTGTGATGTGTAAGCCTAGGAACTTAAAACTTTCCACCTTCTCCACTGCTGTCCCTTCGATGTGGATAGGGGGGTGTTCCCTCTGCTGTTTCCTGAAGTCCACGATCATCTCCTTTGTTTTGTTGACTTGTTACCAAGTGTAAATGTTCTACTCACGTCAGCCACTGAGGAGAGCAGGGGGCCGCAGTCTTTGTTGGCGATCCACAAAGGTGGCACTGTATTATCCTCAAAACCGACTATCCTACCGATCCTTGACTTTGGCGATGTCATTTACAAAATAGCCTCCAACACTCTACTCAGCAAATTGGATGCAATCTATCACAGTGCCATCTGTTTTGTCTCCAAAGCCCCATATACCACCCTCCACTGCGACCTGTATGCTCTCGTTGACTGGCCCTTGCTTCATATTCATCACCAAACCCACTGGCTCAGGGTCATCTATAAGTCTTTACTAGGTAAAGCCCCACCTTATCTCAGCTCACTAGTCACCATAGCAGCACCCACCCGTAGCACGTGCTCCAGCAGGTATATTTCACTGGTCACCCCCAAAGCCAATTCCTACTTTGGCCGCCTTCCCTTCCAGTTCTCTGCTGACAATGACTGGAACGAATTGCAAAAATCACTGAAGCTGGAGACTCATATCTCCCTCACTAACTTATAGCATCAGCTCTCAGAGCAGCTCACAGATCATTGCACCTGTACATAGCCCATCTGTAAATAGCCCATCCAACTACCTACCTCATCCCCGTATTGCTTTTTTGCTCCTTTGCACCCCAGTATCTCGACTTGCACATTTATCTTCTGCACACCTTTCACTCCAGAGTTAATTTTTAAATTGTAATTACTTCGCCACTACGGCCTATTTATTGCCTTATACCGCCCCAATCTTACCTCATTTGCATACTGTATATAGATTTGTTCTATTGTGTTATTGACTGTACATTTGTTTATTCCATGTGTAACTCTGTGTTGTTGTTTGTGTTGCTGTGACTATAACTGACGAGAATTCTCTTGGTAGGTAGAATGGCCAACATTTGATTGTAAGGAATTCTAGGTCGGGTGAGCAGACTTGAGTTCCTGTATGTTGTTATGATTACACCAAGAGTTGATAATCATAAAGCATACAACCCCTCCCTTCCTCTTCCCAGAGAGTTTTTTATCTCTGTCAGCGCAATGCACGGAGATGCCTGGTGGCTGAACTGATTCCGACCACGTATCCCAAGAGAGCCATGTTTCAGTGAAACAGACAATGTTACAATCTCTGATGTCTCTCTGGAAGGCAACCTACGCTTCAAATTTCGTCTACCTTGTTGTTAAGAGACTGGACATTGGCGAGTAGTATACTCGGGAGCGGAGATTGATGTGCCCATTTTCGAACCTTGACCAGAAGACCGCTCCGTCTGCCCCTTTTGTGTTGCCGTTGTTTTCGCTCAGCTGCTGGGACTAGATCCATTGTCCTGGGTGGTGGTCTGGAGAGAGGATCTGCTTCGGGAAAGTCGTATTCCTGGTCGTAATGTTGGTAGGTTGACGTTGCTCTTATATCTCATAGTTCTTCCCGGCTGTATGTAATAAGCCTTAAGATTTCCTGGGGTAACATTGTAAGAAATAATACATTAAAAAAACAAAATACTGCATAGTTTCCTAAGAAAGCGAAGCGAGGAAACCATCTCTGTCGGCGCCATCTCACCTCAGCACCTTAGCGGTTCAGTGAAATGAGAAGCTGACGAGATATGCATTTAAGCAAAGTATTAGATATCAAACTGTGCGGTCAGCACAATCATGTTAAGTAAACAACAGGATGCTTGCCTGTATGAAACTTCTGCTAATGGAATCTGAAAGGGCTTTGAAGTCTAAAACTAGTCGATGAAAAGTTATGCCTAATCTGTTCTCAGGTGTCTTTTTAAACTATCTTAGACGAGAGCATACAAATTATTTTCTACAAGCTGATTTCAACAACGATACTATACTATAGATATAGCTGAGGAACTGTGGTTGATTTTACTGTATGTAGAAGGCCGGTTGCCTGTTGTCTGTGGTTGTACCTAACATAAGCTATACCCTCTACAAAAATAAACTTAAAGGTGAAAAAAAATGGGGGCGGAGGAATAATATGTTACGAAGTAAGGGATCACGTCTTTATACTCACTACTGGCATCCATGCCCTCGCAGATTTCTGTCTTCACCTCTCCGTTGGGTCGCTCGGAGGCCAGCTGGGACAGCTTGCTGGTCATGGTAGCGACGGTGACGATGGCCTTGAAGGTGCGCTTGCGCTTGGGAACATTCTGCTCCGGGTGGAAGATGATGATGTAGACCTTGGGCATGTAGAGCATCCCCAGAGAGACGGAGGCGCTCAGGCTGAGGGAGATGGTCAGCGTGGCTGTCTGGATGTACATCTGACGAGAGACAGATTGAGAGAGAAAGAGATGGAGAGATCAGTCAATGAGTCTGAGGTGCTTCAAAGAGAGTCCTGGGGAGATAAACATGTGTGATCCCTGACACAACAAACTTAGAAAAGAGGGATCCAAAAGGGTTATTTGGCTGTCCGCGTATAACTCTTTTTGGATCCAGGTAGAACCCTTTTGGGTTCCATGTAGAATCCTCTTTGGAAAGGGCTCTAAACGCAACCTCAAAAGGTTCTACCTGGAGCCAAAAAGGGTTCTTCAAAGGGTTCTCCTATGGGGACAGCCGAAGAACCCTTTTAGGCTCTAGATAGCACCTTATTTTCTAAGAGCAGCTTGAATTAATCCAATCACATTGTAACACATTACAGATTTTATTTGTATTTGGCAATTGCTTTTTTTCTGAGGACATAATAGTGAGGTCTATTGAGCGTACTGGGAACAAACTCAAAACACCAGTACACAACCTAGTTGCTGTTCACTTGTCATGCACATTGTGTTCCAACTTAGAATCACAGATTGTGAAATAAAATATAAATTTCTTATTGGAAATTCATGACAGGCAAACAAACTTTTTTTTGTGTGCAGTACACGACGTTGTATTCAGTGCATTTCAATCCCAGATAAAAAAAGAGTAGGTTGGAAGAAATGGGTGGGAATATAATGCAACCTTCTATCATCCCAAACATTGTGTATTTGAATCACATCATGGACAACTTTAGCATTTTATCTAATTAGCAACTTTGCAACAATTTGCTACTTTTTAACTCCTAGCTAACCCTCACCCTAACCTAACCCTTTTACTACGTACTACTACCCTTTTACTACTAGCATGTTACCTAACCCTAACCTTAACACCTAACCATAACCCCTAAACCTAATCCCTAACCCCACCCCTAGTTTAGCTAACAGTAGCCACCTAGCTAGCCTAGCTAACGTTAGCCACTTAGCTAACATAGCTAAAATTAGCCACAACAAATTGAAATTTGTGTAATGTACATGAATATGTTATGAAGAATGAAAATCATGTAATACATACGAAATGCGTTTTGAAGAAACTAGTGTAATACACACAAAAAGGTGTGCCTGTCACAAATTTCCAATAAGTAATTTGTGTCTATTTCACAATAATCTGTGATAGTGTGTTCACATGGAACATTCAAACTTGCAGTACACTATTCAGGTTTCTTGTAACCACTTAAATCAAACCCATCCAACCACTGACAACCCAGGTGAGGTACCCCGACCGCATGTACACAATTCTACTCTTCTCCCACCTGTTGAACTTAACCAAGCATTACAAGCTCATGTTTCATTGACTTATTTCCAATGTTACAGTACACCCCCAAGAGGCTGAGAGAAAATAACCGCTTATGCGAACACATCTGCACACATGCCAAACACTCCGGCTCCTGCTTAGACACCACCTGAGTAGTCATAGCAACAGCATTAAGAAAATTCAACACAACCAATGGCACTGAGCAGTAAACTGACAGTGAGAATTCTCAGAGGGTATTTGCTCAGCCAAATCTGTACATTTGGTGTGGCAGAGAATGAAGAGGAACTGGCAACAGGTGGCAAATCTCGCTTAAATCTGAACATCTCCAAAGTGGAAGCCATTCCATCACACATCAAGGTATCATTCTGAGAATGTATGGTAGACATTCAAGCATAAAGCCATTTAGAGGGCCTCGAGACAAACATCTAGGAATGATTTATATTGTGAGAACAAAGCTTATATTACACACTGTCGGGCGTAGATTTCAAGGTCAGCCATATTGGTGCACAAACATGAAGCCACACTTACATAGGTGATGTAATTACTATCCCGTGGCTCAAACCCCTTAAGGTTATCTTACAAGGCCCAGTGCAGTCAAAAACACGATTTACCTGTGTTGTATTTATCTTTCCACATTATGAGGTTGTAATAATAATAATACAATTATGATAATACCCTTTTAGTGTAAGAGTTGTTTGTAAAGACCGCTTGAAATGTCAGCCTTTTTTTTGTGGGATAGAGTTTCTAAATTAGTTGCAGTTTCAATAAGACCAATAAGAAATAGAGTTCCAAACCTCTCTGCCATTAACAGCTAGTTTTCAGTTTACCCCTCCCCACTCAGAACATTTAAATTGAAATAATCACAGTAAGGTACTTCATTGTTACCCAGAAATGATTTGATATTGAGATAAATACAACTACATTGGACCTTTAAGTTCATCTTTTGACTGCAGAGTGCTTTCCAGTAGGTCTCCAGTTGGGTATGGTGGCAAGTCCTAGTTTGAACCAGTTCAGCAGCTTCTTTAGATCTATAATAAGAGTGATGGGGTCCGCTTCAAAAGGCAAGAACTGAGGAACAATCACCTTCTGTTTTAGGTCAGCCAGGAATCTGGGGCATGAAGCTCAGTGACATTTATCACCTGAACCTGCTGAGGTGGCTATTGCAGAGAATGACTAATAAACACGTCACAAGCACATGGTCATATGCAGACTGTTTGGAATAGTAGTGGGGGATAGGGGGGGTTAGCAGGAGTCTAATTGAATGTACAGGTAGGTAGAGATATACACTGAACAAAAATATAAATGTAACATGTAAGGTGATGTTCCCATGTTTCATGAGCTGAAATAAAAGTTTCTCGAAATGTTCCATACACACAAAAAGCTTATTTCTCAAAAAGTTTGTGCACAAATTTGTTTACATCCCTCTTTGTGAGCATTTCTCCTTTTCCAAGATAATCTGTCCACTTGAAAGGTGTGGCATATCAAGATTAAGTAACGTCCACCACAGCTGTTGAATATTCAATTGATGCCGCCATCAATGTCATTTCAGAGAATTTGGCAGTACGTTCAACTGGCTTCACAACCACAGACCACTCCAGCCCAGGACCTCAACATTCTGCTTTTTCACCTGAGGGATCGTCTGAGACCAGCCACCCGGACAGCTGATGAAACTCTGGGTTTGCACCACTGAAGAATTTCAGAAACCGTCTCAGGGAATCTCATTTGCGTGCTCGTCTTCCTGACCAGGGTCTTGCCCTGACTGCAATTCGGAGTCATAACCAACTTTATTGGGCAAATGTTCACCTTCAATGGCACACTGGAGAAGTGTGCTCTTCACGGATGAATCCCGGTTTCAACTGTACCAGGCAGATGGCAGACAGTGTGTACGGCGTCATGTGGGTGAGCAGTTTGCTGATGTTAACATTGTGAACAGAGTGCCCCATGGTGGTGGTGGGGTTATGGTATGGGCAGGCATAAGCTAGGGACAATGAACAAAATTGTATTTTATCGATGGCAATTTGAATGCACAGAGATACCATGACGAGCTCCTGAAGCCCACTGTCGTGCCATTCAGCCGCTGGCATCACCTCATGTTTCAGCATGATAATGCACAGCCCAACCATCCTTACCTCCATGCCAACTCATGAAAAAAAGTACATTTAAAATATATTTTTAGATAATTAAGATATGTGAAATATTTCAAAAATATATATATTTTATTTAATACATTTTAAATACATTCTAACATATATTACAGAATATAATGAAATTGTATTATAAAATGTATATGACAAAATATGTAAATTTCCTCAGAAAAAGTATTTAATTCATTTTTAATAATATAAATCAATATATTTGGTGACTATATTTATAATATGTATTTTGAAATGTTTATAGTGTAAAATATTAAATAAAATTTGGATTTAAAAACAACATAAGACAATCTCGCACGACAATACATCTCGTGGGAGGCCAAAAAGCACTACAACAAAGCCACATCCTCAACAAGCCTTCCAATAGGCTGCCGAAACTACTATATATTTTGTCAAAATGCCTTTTTATTGTACTTCAAACATACCAAAAGCATAACAATGTTGAATATTAATGCTCCAGATACTCCAGATATCTCAACTAGTCTAAAGAAGGCCAGATTTATTGCTTCTTTAATCAGAACACAGTTTTCAGCTGTGCTAACATAATTGCAAAAGGGTTTGCTAATGATCAATTCTCTAACACAACGTGCAATTGGAACACAGGAGTGATGGTTGCTGATAGTGGGCCTCTGTACGCCTATGTAAATATTCCATTAAAAATCTGCCGTTTCCAGCTACAATAGTCATTTACAACATTAACAACGTCTACACTGTATTTCTGATCAATTTGATGTTATTTTAATGGACCAAAAAAATATTATTTTCTTTCAAAAACAAGGAAATGTCTAAGTGACCCAAAACTTTTGAACGGTAGTGTATATTTTTACCGCTTGCGATGGGATAACTTGTTTTTTATGAAGTTGAACATGTGCTTTTTATGACAGAATGTAAAAATGAGGTGAAATCAAAAGCATGACAATTTAAAATTATAGCTAATTATTAAAGTTTTTTGCTTGTTGGCCTAACAAAAATACCTCCACTGTTCAATACTTAATCCTTAAGAGTCTATTGACGCACCCCGGCGGATGTCTAATTATCATAATAAAACAATACTCCAACAAAATCAGTTTAAGCTAGAGATATGTTTTTTTGCATGCTGCTTCTAAAGCCAACACATCCGTCTATGTCGGCCTTCTGTGTGTAAGGTGGTCAAGCACAACAGTGTTTGTCAGACCATGAAATATCCGGAAAATTGGTCTTCTCACGAAAACATCTGTAGGACAAACTAATATATACAGAAGTGTGGAGGTAGTTTGTGCCAACAACAAATGGGGGTAAATATGTGTAAAAAACAAAAATATTTCTTCAGCTTTCTTATATCTCCTAGATATAGGAAAGAGACTTTAGCCCCATCCATCTCTTCGCATGTGAGGCCATGTACTAAACAACCAAAGATTGCAAGACCAAAGGCTGGTTTATACTACGGATGTGTTCGTAAATTTAATCTGGAGTGCCAGAGTATGGTCTGTGCGTTCGTTTTTTTTGCCAACGTTTACTGACACTGGCCATATTCAATGGGCGTTGAGCGTTGAAACTTTACTTTCAGCCAACGTGCTCTTTCTAACAAGTTTGAGGACAACATGCAAGGAATACTAATGCCAAACATGATAGTTTATGATTAAATTAACGTATTTTGGCATTGCTAAACTTCATGAAGAATTTCCCAGCGCAATTCAATAATAACGGGTTTGTTGGTTCAGTATCATGCTCAACCAAACTCAGTAGCTTGGTGGTTAGAGTGCCCGCCCTGAGACTGGGTGTTCGAATGGTCGAATCGTACCAAAGATTCTAAAACTGGGACTCGATGTCTTTCTGCCTGGCACTAAGCATTAAGAAGATGGATTGGGTGTAAGGCCCTGCGACAGATTAGCGTTCTGTCCAGGGTGTGTACTTGTACATCAAGCTGCGTCATGCTACAGAATCAGGAGACAGGCTCTTGCCCTATGGACCCTTCTGGCTCGGACAAGTCTTACTTGTCCAAAGGTTATTTACTCATGTAAGTGCCATCTCTGCACACTGGTGACATTTATAACAACTTACTTTAGATTTTTTTTAAACAACTCATAATGTTATGGAAATTGGGATGAGGAAACTAAAGAACTGAGAAAAATCATGCTGTCTGAAAGACCATGTTTATTAAATGTTAACTGGAAAATAATGAGCCAGATCCAGCTCTAGCCCTTTGGGGGCCCTAAGCTAGATTTGGATGGGAGTGGGGCCCCCCTCTCATCAGCGGAGAAAAAATGTATGTTTTAAAGTTTATTTCCAGCAATTCTACACATTTTGACATGGGGCGAAGAGAACATTTTGCAATGTTATAATACCTTTCATGCAATTCTACTCATCTTGCCATGGGGCAGAGATAATTTTAGAAGTTTTAAAGTGACTTTCCTACAATTCTATTCCATTTTGTCAACGGGTTGGAGAGATTTTGTTGGCTGTTTTAAAGCAAATTTTCTGTGATTCTACACATTCTTCCATGACTTATGCCATGTTAATGATATCCGAGTGAGAGTGACTAACAAAATCTATGGGGGCACCCTGGAGGTCAGGGCCCCTGGGCTCGTGCCCGGTCGGTACTTGGTAGTGATTACTACAAGTTTAGATAACTGGCTAGACTAACTTGCAATCTAAAAATTGTTAGCTGACATTGCTAATCGAGTGACAAGAGAAAAACTGCACAACCAAATTTCGAACTGCACCTTGTGTATTCTACCATTCTAACTCTCAATATTAAGTTGAGACTGTGACTCCACCTCTTCGGAGAGCTCTAGCAGCCGGGAGCCCTAAGAAACCGCTTATGTCGCTTATGCCTGGAGTCAAGTCAAGGTGTCCCAAACTCGGTCCTCGAGCCTCCCATGGGTGCAGGTTTTGGTATTCTCTCTAGCACTACACAGCTGATTCATCATCAAGCTTTGATTATTTTAATCAACTGTGTAGTGCTAGGGCAAAAACTAAAATGTGCAACCCTGGGAGCCCCCAGGACAGAGTTTAGGGAAACCCTGGCCTAATTCATACACACAATGCAATGCATAAATTATGTGTATTAAAGTAATGCTAGTTTGACGATAAATGCACCCCTTACAACATGTGAATATGGAAATTGAGGCTTCAGTATAAACTCAAACCAAAAGGATTAACAACCGGTAGGGTGCAACCATAAAACCATTAGTGGGTGCAAAAATGACAAATACTAGACAGTTGGCAATCTCAGCAAGGGAATGTGCACATGCCCTACACAAGTGTATTACCTTTGTGATGAGAGTGGAAATAAGAAGCATCTGTTTCTAAAATGACAGAGCTGGGGCATTTATCCAGCTATTAAACAGCTTGCTCTGATCAATGTGGAAGACTGTTAAATAGTGGAGTGATGGTCATGTGCTATATCAGACTGATTTTATATTTTCTCCAGGGACACCATTCACACATGTGTTCTTCCTATGAACATTAAGCCATGTGTGATAGTAAATAGCAATTTGAATAGGATTTATTTGATATGACTGCTCCCTCGGGACAGTGAAATCTATGTGGCATTGATTAAGCATTTTCTGAAATATGAATAGGCTACAATGCGTTGAGCCCCCTTTTTACTATTCTTCAATTAAAGGGTTTGATGTGTGTGGTGTTTTCAGTCCTCTAAGAAAGTGATGCCGGTGGAGGTGATTTTTCAAGGGCCAGTTAGGCAAGTCATTCTATAAAGATTAATAACGTACAGTATGATGGATTCTGGGTTCTGACTCCTAAACTTGGAATAGTGTTAATTATCAGGTGTCCTATTGAAATATTGAGTGCTATGGTCTAGACCAGGGGGGGACCACTCCAGTCCTCGAGGGCCTGATTGGTGTCACACTTTTATTCCATCCCTAGCAAACACAGCTGATTCATCAAATTGCATCCTAAACTGAAGATCATGATTAGGTGATTATTGGAGTCAGGTGTGTTAGCTGGGGCTGGGGCAAATCTGTGACACCAATCAGGCCCTCGAGAACTGGAATTGCCCACCCCTGATTTAGAGGGTCTACACCAGAAGTTAATGGTTTTCTGTAGGAGGAATGTACTATGGTAGATGCAATTAAGCTTGGAATGTACTGAGTGCAGGGAAGACGATCAGATGTTGTCAGGCACTGATAAGGGTGGAGAGCTGTGGATTAGTGAGGAAGGGAGTCGAGGTCAGGTCAGGTCACCTTAACTAGCTGAATCAGATACTGTATGCTAAATCAGGGTTGGACTGAAAACCTACGGGACAGTAGATCTCCAGGAAGAGGGTTGGGCAGCCCTGGTTTAGAGAGGAGGAAACTCCACCCAAAGTGGGGTATTTAAACTACTACTGGTGTGAATATGTATTTTGTCTCAAGCAGCTGTTTTAACCCAAAGGGTGAATAAACTTGGTTTAAGCTTTACTAATCGTCCGTGAATTTTAACAGGTTCATTTAGAATCTAAAATGTAAAACCTGGAACCTGTAAGACCTGGACATCTATTCTTGAGGCAAAATCATCAACTAGCAATCTATTGGTAAGTGGTTTCATACATCCTGTCCAGAGCGAGGATGTACAAGATGCTAGTAATGGAAACAAAGTTTCAGAACGGGTGATATTTCATTCATAAGTAGACTTACAATTGAATTCTGAATTATTCTGGACAGAATTCCAGTCATTCATTGATTTAATATATTTGTCACCAAACCCACTGGCTCCAGGTCATCTATGTCTTTGCTAGGTAACGCTCCGCCTTATCTCAGCTCACTGGTCACAATAGCAACACCCACATGTGCACGCGCTCCAGCAGGTATATTTCACTGGTCATCCCCAAAGCCAACACCTTTGGCCACCTTTCTTTCCAGTTCTCTGCTGCCAATGACTGGAACGAAATACAAAAAAAAAAAAAAACACACCTTAGTTGGAGACTTATATCTCCCTCACTAACTTCAAGCATCGGCTGTCAGAGCAGCTTACCGATCGCTGCAGCTGTACACAGCCCATCTGTAAATAGCCCATCCAACCAACTACCTACCTCATCCCCATATTTTTTTTTTTCTGCTCTTTTGCACACCAGTATTTCTACTTGCACATCCTCATCTGCACATCTATCACTCCAGTGTTAATTGGTCAATTTGAATTACTTCGCCACTATGGCCTATTTATTGCCTTACCTCCTTACTTCATTTGCACACACTGTATACAGATTTTCTATTGTGTTATTGACAAAAAAGTAAATACCTTTAGCCATAGCTGTGTTTCTTATTTCAGAGCTAAGCAGACACAACATATCACTCTGAATAATAAACCTGTTTGTCAGGTTTCTCATAGTCTCAGTAAACAACCCAGTCTTTGTTCACCACAAATTAGAAACAATTCCCTCTAGCTTGAAAAAACAACAACATTGACATATAATACTGGGTCAATATAAGAGACTAGCACCATATTTTAGACTACAGACTGCAACCAGCTCTACCAATAAAGAGAGAAAATGTATGAGGTATAATCACCATCTGGCAAAACAGTGATGGGTACACTTTTAATTATTTAGTCCCCAGTGAGTTGCTCTCATGGAGTATAGTGTATAAAGTAAGCTTACCATTGAAGGCAAGGTAAGGTAATGCAAGGTAATGAACAGTAACGATTATAAACCATTTGTATCTTACATTAAATTGGAACGATATTACACAAATTGATTAGGACTACGTATGGCTTGGCTAGTAAGGACTTTCTATAACGCAATCATATTTTTGCAATATTTGTGACCTATGTAAGCCAATGTTCAGCTATCAAATGCCTGGCCACATCTACTCAAAGCCAAGCTGTCATTTACTGTATTTGTTTCAAGCCATCCAAAAACGGTAACGAAGTGAGAAGAGATTCCTAATGCACCAGAACTGTACTAATGAGATCTGGTCCAAACAATTGTGGGGGAAGAAAACAAAGCCTTTCTTCGGTAAACCAGATACTCAACTCAGGGGCTCAATTTAATAGACTGAAGCAGCATCCAGTAGAAAACTTAAATGGAAAAATCACTCTTTGAATTCATCCAGACTATTTACTTGAACCCAAGAAATCATTTGAAATCGTCCAGTATGCTGCAGTACTTGGACCAATTGAACGTTTTGTATTGCCATGGGATTTGAACGATCATTATGTGTGGTATGACACTGACTGAAAATGTGCATTGCAATCCCATGGGAAGATCAAATACAGTGCCTTGCGAAAGTATTCGGCCCCCTTGAACTTTGCGACCTTTTGCCACATTTCAGGCTTCAAACTAGGTGCATTTATACGGAGACTTGATTACACACAGGTGGATTGTATTTATCATCATTAGTCATTTAGGTCAACATTGGATCATTCAGAGATCCTCACTGAACTTCTGGAGAGAGTTTGCTGCACTGAAAGTAAAGGGGCTGAATAATTTTGCACGCCCAATTTTCAGTTTTTGATTTGTTAAAAAAGTTTGAAATATCCAATAAATGTCGTTCCACTTAATGATTGTGTCCCACTTGTTGTTGATTCTTCACAAAAAAATACAGTTTTATATCTTTATGTTTGAAGCCTGAAATGTGGCAAACGGTCACAAAGTTCAAGGGGGCCGAATACTTTCGCAAGGCACTGTAGGCAATATGAAGATTGAGGTAGAGGTTCCTCAGCTTATTCACAGATACCATGCTTTCCAAGTGTGACTTATGACCTATTTACTTCCCGGAAAATCATATGCAGCATTCTAAAGGTGAAAATAGTTGAGAACAACCATATCATTAGCAATTTAATTCCACATGTCATTACATGGCCAACATTCAGTGCAGAGAACTGAAGTGATGGTACTTAATTAAGTTGATTGGCTAGTAAACAGCACGGGTCAAAATAATTACTGACCTTAAAGGGTGATAAAACACAACACCAACACCTTGTCTACCACCTCTATCACCAAAGAGCCTCTGAGGTTCACAACATATTAGCCAAATGTGTGATGAATTCCGCACAATGGATTACTGACATTTACACTGTAGACAACACATGTTTGTGTTCCCATTAGTCATAGAACTGATGAGGATTACAACTGTCTGATGACAAGCCAAACCTCACACCTGAGCCAGCACGTAATATTATAGACCACATCTACGCACGAGTAAGCCATTATTTTCTGTCCAATCAAGAGCTAAGAACCCTCACCAGCTCCTGGCTTAACAGCAACTAGTCTCACTACAGCAAGGATCTCTAGATAAAAGAGTTTTATCAGATTGCCAGTGGAGGCGCCAGTCAATGCATACAGAATAAGATGAACAGCATATCTGACTGTGTTACATAGCCAAATACAATCACACAATCAAAGCACACTCACCCTTTCTGCTGACTGTGCCGTCCCAAAGAAGATAGGTATAAAAGCTAACCAAATTATACAGGTAGTATACATAGTAAATCCAATAGGCTTTGCCTCGTTGAAGGTCTCTGGCACTCCCCTGGTCTTGATGGCGTAAACAGTGCATGTGACCATCAAGAGAATACTGTATCCAAGCGAGCAGATGAGTGAGAGGTCCGAGATGTCACACTTGAGCACCCCACGGGCGTTCTCAGGGTCCTGCGTGCGCTGCTCGCCATAGTCCACCACCATGTGTGGCGGGTCAGTGGCAAACCACACAAAAACACCCAGTAACTGAACTGAGATCAGGCTGAAGGTAATGACCAGCTGGGAGGCCGGGGAGATGAACCGTGGTGCAGTAACAGCCTTCTTGCCCTGCTCGAAGATGCGGTGGATGCGGTTTGTTTTGGTAAGCAAAGCTGCGTAGCTGAAGCACATACCCAGGCCCAGGAAGATGCGCCTGATGGAGCAAACGGCAACGTCAGGGGCTGCGATCATGGGGAAGGTGATAGCATAGCACAGAAAGATACCCGTAAGCAAAACATAGCTCATCTCCCGGCCCGAGGCTCGGACAATGGGCGTGTCGTGGTAGCGCACAAAGGTGACAATGACGAAGGTGGTAACCAGAATGCCAAGGACAGAGATGAAGACTGGCACCACTGCCCAGGGTGAGTGCCACTCCAGCTTGATGATGGGGATAGGTTGGCACCCAGTGTGGTTCTGGTCGGGTCGTTGCTCATATGGGCACAGCTCGCAAATGAACTCACTGGCCTGGAAGTGGTAGCCCTCACAGCGCTCGCAGTGCCAGCAACATGGTACTCCCTTCACCACCTTCTTTCTCTCACCCATCTTGCAGGGCAGGCTGCACACAGAGGCGGGCACAGAGGGGTCTCCACTGGTCCACTGCATGGCATCCATCTGAGTGGGGCAGAACATGTGTTTCATTGATATTAAAGATGGGCAAGAACTACAAGAAGATGACTCATTAACATTGACATCATTTATCAACATCATCAGTTGGTAGTGCAACGCCAGGGTTGTGGGTTCGACTCCCACGGGGGACCAGTATGACAAAAATGTAAAAGAACGTCAATGTGTGCACTCACTACGTAAGTCGCTCATTTCAAATCGTATTTTTTCACCGTTGGCAAATAAGTTCAATTGATTGTTTGACAGTTATTTGATAGGTATTGTAGAAAATGAGTCCCCATGGATGTTAATGTGATTTATCAACAAGTAACATTATTAAGACTTGCATACAATAACAAGACAAAGCCGTTACCAATTCGTCCTTACATTTAGGTGTAGCTGGTTGGTCCAGTGGCCGATGACCTTGTACTCTGCTGTTGACCTGTTGTTGATCTGGTACTGAAAGATATCATAGCGTCCTGGAGCATCGCCATTCTCATTAAATGTGACAGGAGTCCCAGCACTTCCTGTAAAATAGGAAACACTTAACATTACTGATAAATATACATACATTTTGAGAAAATATTACTGAAACAATAAACTTGGCTGGTGGTGCTATCACAACATAAAGTATCTTCAGTGTTTACCCATGGGTATGGTATCTAAAAAAAATTATAATATGAAGACAAAATGTTTTGTGACAAAACAGATGAAGAATGCACTGCCATTGTAATATGTAAGTATCTCTCGAGGCTGTTTATCAGTGTACTTGTCAAAGAGGCAGTCAACCAAATGGATTATCTGTAAGTATTTATTACAATCTACACTGACAAGTTTCAAATTCCTTTCAAGTAGCTATCTTGTCTCTCAGATGACTTTCTTACAGTAACATTGCTCACACCTTTGGTCCTTAAAACCTGCAAAATCCAACACAGTTGGGAAGGAAGAGGAGAGCCATATTAATAATATGCATCTCAGGAAAGCCATGTATTGTTACATTTGCTGGAGAGAAGTTGAGAGGATTGGGCCTGAAGTAAAGAGATTTAACTCGTCTCCAAAACAGCACCCACAGCTCTGTTCAGATGTTTCGCTTCCTGTGTCTGTCTATGATAATTTCATCCATTCACACACTTTTCCGCTGCACACACCTATCACCCACTTTCCTTTGTGCAGCGGCTTGGCAGAGAGAAGCAAATTAAACAGGAAACATATTTCTGATTGTTTGGCTATGCACAGCACATCTAGCTGCCTTTCACTGCAGACCACAAGTCTGAGTTGCAAAGAAAAAGCCATATCTCAGACTCGCCAATAAAAATAAAAGATTAAGATGGGCAAAAGAACACAGACACTTGACAGAGGAACTCTGCCTAAAAGGCCAGCATCCCAGAGTCGTCTCCTCACTGTTGATGTTGAGACTGGTGTTTTGCAGGTAATATTTAAAGAAGCTGCCAGTTGAGGACTTGTGAGGCATCTGTTTCTCAAACTAGACACTAACATACCTGTCCTCTTGCTCAGTTGTGCACCGGGGCCTCCCACTCCTCTTTCTATTCTGGTTAGTCCCAGTTGTCGCTGTTATGTGAAGGGAGTAGTAAACAGCGTTGTACGAGATCTTCAGTTTCTTGGCAATTTCTCACATGGAATAGCCTTCATTTCTCAGAACAAGAATAGACTGACGAGTTTCAGAAGAAAGTTATTTCTTTGTGGCCATTTTTAGCCTGTAATCGAACCCACAAATGCAACGTGCCAGTGGAACACAGGAGTGATGGTTGCTGATAATGGGCCTCTGTACGCCTATGTAGATATTCCATTAAAAAAACTGCAGTTTCCAGCTACAATAGGGATTTACAACATTAACAACGTCTACACTGTATTTCTGATCAATTTCTTGGTATTTTAATGGACAATTTTTTTTGCTTTTCTTTCAAAAACAAGGACATTTCTAAGTGACATGTACGTTGACTTAGTGTAAACATTTAGCTGACTGATTAACCAGCAACAATTAGCTTGCCTTGTGTATCACTGCATTTGACATGATATATATTCATATATAAAGTTCATCAATATCTCGGGTTCAAGCGGTGTTGCAGAACGGAACCACTCGTGACTTAAACAATGCCTCATAATGTCCCATTTAAAAAAAACAGGCATCCTCATTCCTAACTGTTCTGTACTTCAATCAGCCCCTTGACTGTAACTTGAACAAATGTGACTAAATTTCTTTATAGTGCGACTCTGGGGCTCTTTACATCGATGATTAGGTGATTGGGTGATGCGTTGATTGAACCAATCCCAGACATAATCACAGGTTGACCCACACTCAAGCCTACAATTACCCACGCAGCCTCCAAAGTAGATTCCTTTAGAAACAAAATCCAGAGCAACAGCATATTGTAATAAAAGAGCAGACACCCTCTGTAATTATGATTAGTGGGTGGGCTCACGTTTTGATTATATTCAAGCCCTACTTTCTACAACATGAATAAATGCATGGAAAAATCGCATCTGCACAGCGATGAATCACCGCACCATCCTCGGGATCCAGATCCCCCAAGCAAAATCATGTTGATATTCCCAAAATATATCTCTATATGATGATGGCACAGACAATCTGGTACTATATTTGAGTATTTAGTATGATCCCTATTAGCTGCTGCCAAGGCAGCCCCTACTCTTCCTGGGGTCCAAACAGGAACAAAACATCACAACAAAACAATAGTCAACATCATAAATAAAACAATACATAACACAAGACATTGTGCACTATAAAAATGCACACTGCTCTACCATTACAAATGTATGATATAAAATGTACAATATTACAACAATACATTATACAATGTCTGTGTTATTTTATGTTGCTTTTTTATTACATTTTACAGCTAGCTTGATTTACCTGATGTGGAAGAGAGTTCCATGTGGCCATGGCTCTATGTAGTACTGTGCATTTTCCCAGCCTCTGTTCTGGACTTAGGGACTGTGAAGAGACCCCTGGTGGCATGTCTTGTGGGGGACGTATTGGTGTCTGAGCTGTGTGAACAGACAGTTCTGTGCTTTCAACATTCAGTGTTGCAGTCAATCTCTCCTCAACTTTGAGCCAGGAGTGATTGACATGCATGTTCTTGATATTAGCCCTCTGTGTAGATTTAAGGACCAGCCATGCAGTGCTGTTCTGGGCCAACAGTAAAATGCTTATGTCCTTCTTTGCAGCACTTGACCATATTACTGGGCAGTTGTCCAGGTATGATCAAACTACACTCTTAGAAAAAAAGTGTTCTTTGGGGTTCTATTTAGAACCTTTTGGTACTTTGGATGAGAATAAATAACCTTTTACTAAAAAGGTTATATATACAGTATCTAAAGAATCTTGAGAGTTCTATCCCTACCCCAGAGTGTAATGGGGAATCGGATTTTAAGAAAACAACAGCTAACAAAGTTAACCCAGTCACATCAAACTCTGAAATGACAGCTAACATTCCCTTTAAATTTGTTACAGCTGTTTTACATTTATAGGAATTTAATTATATAAATAACACCATTAGCTCTGTAAGGCAGGGGGGGAAGATCAAATTCCTATTTTGCAACATTGTTGCCAAGGTCTGAATGGCAAATAGCAAGATTCATGCAAACCTGTGCTATTGCAAAGTAAATGTTTGCTAGAAGCAAGAGGAAATTGTGTTTCATAAAAGCATACATTTTTACGGTGCATTTGTAAATTCACCCTGGCTATCTACTCCGATTTCAGAGCCCTTTCGTCTGAGTGTGCCAGAGCGCAGAAAAACTGATGAGTTTACGAAGGCTCAACACCAGTTGAATATGAACAGTGTCAGTAAACGTTGGCAAAAAAAACACAATTAAATTGTTGCCAGCAGCAGTTAGAATCACCAACGCTCTAGATAACATAAAACAGTCTATCCAGCTCTGGTAGGGTGAGTAAAATGGTCATGACGCTCAAAAAACGGTTTACTTCTGAATATCACATTAGCACCGTCCGAAAAACCTGATTCAAATTCGACACAAACCTTCAAATAGGTATGTAATCACACATTATATAAACTCTTTATAGTGTTTTATTTACATTTTAGAACCGATAAGGTGACACGTAGGACAGATTGAGTGAAAAAAAGCTATTTTCCCACACGACATCTGTCCTTCTCACTGTCACGCATTAGTTTGGCTTCCCCACCCGCCATTTTTAAAACGACCCGACGGGGCTCATTGTCGTCTTGAATATTGCAGAAACAGGCAGAGTTTAGGTCATGTCATTTATTTTTTTGGAAAGGGGAGAAAATATGCCTTATAATGGTATCGACATTACAGTTGATCTGGAAGTATTACATTTTTGGTGCACAAAAATACGGTCAATAGTACGGACCAAGATGATGTACAAAGGTGAGTGAGTTTACGGCTTGACTGCCGTTGTGAAGCAAGAACGCTCGGACCAAACCTACTCCTCAGTCAGTGTCCAGTGAACGCTCTGAGAGCGAAACGCTCTGAATTTAAGAACTGATAATCTGACAACGCTCTGGATTTACAAATGCCCAGAGGGCACTCTGAGCACACTCTGGCACTCCAGATTGAATTTGACGAATGCACCCTTAGATTTAAAAAAAGGGCTTCTTTATAGAACCTTGTGTTCAATTCCAAATGTAACTGCCATTCCGAGTCAAAAACCAACTGCCATTCCAGCATAAAGATGCAAGAGGATGGTGGTTGAACCAACTTGCAAGTAGCCTACCAATAAGCACATTATTTTTCAATGTATTAAGGTAAGGAAAGTTGATGAATTAATTCAAATATATGAAGCCAAAGTCATATGATAAAGTGCAGGCTAGATAAATAAAATGTAAACATTATTTGAATTTGAGCACATTTGTAAGCTAGCTAGGCTAAAGCTAGGCTACTTTAATTTGCCACTTTACAAGCTAGCCAGCCAACTCTTTCAAATAATTTTGTATTTATTATGGGATATGCCAAGGATATGGGATATGCCATTAATACAGGTAACGAGTGGAGGACAGAGGAGCCTCTTAAAGAAGAAGTTACAGGTCTGTGAGAGCCAGAAATCCTGCTTGTTTGTAGGTGACCAAATACTTATTTTCCACCATAATTTGCAAATAAATTCATTAAAAATCCAACAATGTGATTTTCTGGATTTTTTTCTCTCATTTTGTCTGTCAAAGTTGAAGTGTACCTATGATGAAAATTACAGGCCTCTCATCTTTTAGTGGCTGACTAAATACTTTTTTGCCCCACTGTATGTATTAATTATTTAGAATAAATTATGTATAATAAGTCTTGGTGATTCAATAGCCAAGTTAATCATTACATTACTTTTAACACACTATCTCTATGATTTGCTCAGTCTAGCTGTAACCCAGAAGTATTAGAGGCAGCGGATCTCTCTTTTGGCTGCTGCTGACAGAAACTTCATGTAAAGTTGTTATTTTTATTTTTTCCATTTAACCTTTCTTTAACTAGATCTTCTACATCATAATAATTATGTCTGCATAATATTTGCTTTTCATTTTGGCAGATTAACTCTTGCTTATTTCTAAAGATGAACTCATGGTTTTGCTCCTTTTTTTGTTCTTGTCTGGAACCAGTCAGGCAACAACCCATACTGTACTGGTGGTAGGTAGCCCAGCGGCTAAGGAGTTGGACCTGAGGCAGGAGCAGTACCTGTGGCCGAAAGGTGGCCAGTTGATATCTCGGGCCAGGCGCTGGAAAAAAATGTGGTAAATGATCTGACAACTGGAGGGCTGCTGGATTTACATCCTCAAAACATTCCCCTACCGTTGGGCCCTTGAGCAAGACCCTTATACCCACAACAGGCACTCCATCCAGGATTGCTGCACTGCAGCTTGAACCTGTACTCGTCTCAACTGTATGTGTGAGGTCTGCTGTTTGGGTGGGTTGAGAACGGAGCAGTAGCCACATCTTTGTTGTTCGCTGTAACTAATGTATTGTATTGTATTGTAGAGAAGTCAGCAAGAGGAGATGTGCGTCATCAAATGAACAGATGCCTCCCTGGCCACCAGTGCACATTTCCAACGACGGAAAATTAAAAAAATGATGCTGGTATTATTTTGTCCATTATCTAATTGTTTATTATGTTATATTCTTAACAAAAAAATATTCCTATTCAATAGTGGTGGCCATAATTCATAAATGGCACCATGCAAGGTTCTACATGGAACCATTTTGGTTCAATGAAGAAGAACCTCTAGGGTTCTGATCAAAGAACCCTATAAAAGGGTTTCTATACAGTATATAACTTTTAGGGGTTCCATATATGAAGCAAGCGATAGAACCCTTTTTGGTTCTATAAGGAATCTTTTTTTCTAAGAATGTAGGATGTGTCTGGTTGATTGTGATGTCAAGAAAGCAGAGCAGCGCTTTATCACGGACAGACCTCTCCCCAACTTAGCAATCGTTGTTTCTTGACATGTTTCTTGATATCAGTCTTGATGATTGGAAACAAGCCCCAGTCACACTGAGATAACAAAGCTACAGCAGAATGAATGTCAGACACTTTTTCATGGAACCAGAATAGTGCTCTCAAGTGTGACCTTAGGTCCTCCAGGTAATGCCTGATCCCTGTTGACAGACTGAACCTTGACATTGCAAAATTGCTAAAAAATTGCAAAATAAAAAAAACACAAATCTGTGTTCTCAGTGCTGGTATGAGAATGATAGGCCTATGGATGATAGTGGATGACAAAATAGTGAGGGATCCGCACATTGCTCTAATTCTTCTAAATCGTTTTTTTATTGCTAACGTAAAACATGTTGATATACATTGCATACAGTATCTTTGCATTTAGCATGGGTGAAAATGTGTGCACCTCCCTTTCAGTGAGTTTGAACGAAAACTAGCCAATGCATAAATCTCAATGTAGACCCACTGGGGTGGCAACAGCAGTGTTGGAGAATGAAGGGATATGAATAGAGAAGCATGTGGAGGCGGCACAGAAATAAAGTGAAATACTGCAAGGACTCTTTGTCTCGCATGTATGCACGCACACACACTTTACCTATCCCTTCAAATTGCTGTCACAGCCATAGGTAATTGTTAAGCTAAGACTAGTGATGAGTGATTTACATGCCATATACAAGGGTTTTATGTTCAAGATCAACCTTGGTGTGGACCTTGATTTCAGCAACTCATCACAATCCAGAATGCTAAAAGCTTGACTTCATGGCAGGGTGGAAGGTAGCCTAGCGGTAGAGAGGCGAGGCAGCAACCGAAGGTTTGCCAGTTTGAATACTGGGTCAGACAGGAAATATCTGGTGGGAATTGAGCTGGCAACCGGAGGGGTGCTGGTTTCAAATCCTAGATGCCATTGCCTGCTGTTGTGCCCTTGAGCAATGCACTGAACCCCCCCACAACAACTGGGATAAAGTGCAAGTGAAATTTCGGTTGGACCTTACTTGAATAAAGTGATTTTAATCTTAATCTAAGGCTAAGAAGAAGAGCTTTTGTAAAAGGAATGCGTTGACAGATGACACTGAACTCTAGGTGGGCTTGATGATCTGTAAAAAGAAGAATAACACGTACATGCTGTGAATGGTATACTGTGTTGCTTCAAAAATGGGTTATTGTTACAAGGCCTTTCAAAACCATGGCAATCTGATTCGTGCAGTCACGAGGGTACAGCAGCTATACGCTCCTTACAAAACTCTTCCGGATAACACTGTATGGAAACAATATTTTTTGTTTGGTGGAAGGAGCGCTACAGCCACATTGTCAATAAAAATGATGGAAAAGTGTTTTCAAGTGTTAACAAAATAATGGAAACACTTGAGAAAATGAGGGATGCAAAGTATATTGAAAGCAGGTGAGTTAATTAAGCAATTAAAATCCCATCATGCTTAGGGTCTTGTATAGAAATGCTGGGCAGGCCATTATTTTGGCTACCATGGCTATGCCGCCATAGGATGACAATGCCCCCATCCACAGGGCACGACTGGTCACTGACTGGTTTGATGAGCATGAAAATTATGTAAACCATATGCCATGGCCAACTCATTCACCAAATCTCAACCCAACTGAACACTTCTGGGACATTCTGGAGCGGCACCTGAGACAGCTTTTCTATCTACAAAAAAAACAAATTATGAAATGTCTTGTGGAAGAATGGTGTTTACATCCCTCCGATAGTGTTTCAGACCCTTGTGGAATCTATGCCAAGGTGCATTGAAGTTGTTTCTAGCTCGTGGGAGCCCAATGCCATATTAAGACACTTTATGTTGGCGTTTCCTTCATTTTGGCAGATACCTGTATATTATCAGCTACAATTTCCCTATTAAAGGGCCAACAGTGTCATGTATCTAATGCCAGCCCAGCTGTCAGCAAATAAGGTGAGAGTAGTCATTGCCAAGAGGCTTAATGTTCTATTAATTCACAGATTGTGATTTAATAGATCCCAGACTGAAGCATCATTCTTTAGGACACTGACAGGCAGCGGGCTTTAGGAATGAGGAAAAAGCAGTGGGAGATTTCCAGCTTATTGAATTAATCTCCCCACTATTGATTATGCCTTGGTTACACAGAGGGCTCGGGGATGGGAGAGGAAATGTGTTGTTCATTCTGCAACATGCTCCTTAGGGTTAGCAATTTGTTGGTTTGTTTGTTTTTTCCAAAGGAAAGCGTGAATAATGTGATAAAGCAAAACGCACCAAAACTGCAAATTGACTTTTTTCACCCTTTAGTTCAAATTCATGTAAACTAATGCAATAAATTACCCTGATGGCTATTCTGTTTTTATTTTCTCTAGTAGTCATATTCAAAACAATATTCCGTTTGTTTTATAATAGTAAATGAAGCATTAGAAACAAATAGTCCTGTATGCTCATTCTCTATTAGCTTCTCAATGCTAATCTTAAAATAAGCGTATGCAAAAGGAAAGTTGTTGGGTTAGCAGTTAGCCTCTGGCTATAGTCAAAGTCACAGTCAAAGTGTTGCTTGGATGTCTGATTTGGTACATTTCAAACTCTGATTATGGGTAGCCCTTATGCTCTGCTTACATAAAACCAGTGTGGGAAAAAACCTCTGACGCTCATATGTGATGTGTGTGTTCATATGGCACTGATATAGGCTAAACTAAGCATAGACAGACAGATACAGACTATAAAATACCCAAAGGTTTCCTTCCTCCTGGAATATTTTATGTATTTCATACACTTAGGCACCCCTGCAGGCTCAATCAAGAGTAGCACACACAAACACACACTGTATTCCCACATCCCTTTCCCCTCTTCTCTTGAATTTATCAATCTGCATTATTTATTAAAAGATTCTCCGGCAAAACATTCATCCTACACGTAGAATTGAAAATGCAAGCAAACATCACTTTTTCCTCTTTTTGTTTCCCTACTTCTCATTTAATTTAATGGCACACACAAAATATAGTGTTTCATCATTCAACGCAGCAATAACGTGGGTTTGACTGAACACAGACATGCAATTTCAGCCCTGCGGTCATATTCATTGCTAATTCAATGTTTTTTTCCCCCCGAAAATAACACAGTACAGTTCCACATTCATCAAGCTTGGCAGAGATATGAATCCCTTCAAGGTTTGAAGATTTTTTTTTTAACAATCTACTGAAGCTTTACTAGTTCTGCATGTTTGCCATGAAAAGCTAGTGAGCATGCCTATTTCCCCACCCCATATCGTTCCCTAGCCCATTGCCTGAGAAGAAGATAACATAATTATTCAAATCTGCCTTTCCCTCTCAGGTAGGGAGCTGGAAGGAGAGCCACTTGGAGATATATAGAAACTTTCCCGACTGAGTTATTACAATTTTGAGGCAGATCAAGGCAAAGCGTGCCTAACAGGATACAACACAGTCTGGTCTTAGTTTAAGGACTGAGAAATATTTCCAAATTGGAGGTAGGGCCTTTGTGCTGAAAGGATGGGACACATTCTTGAAAAAAATGTGAATAGTGCACATAGATTAAATAACTGACTCATTCAGCACTACGAGTATAAAGAAATCAATTTTCAAAACCTTAGCTTCCACAGGTTCCGAGCATGGGGAGAGATATGCGAAGTGTGTATTATTTCTTTCTACCTTTATCTAAGCAAGCCCATCTCACCACACGCTTGGAAAAGGATATCAACCTTGAAAATCTATGCAGAAATAATAGGCAAGAGATGAAGGTGTACCGGCTTTATCTAGCCTCTCATCAAACCCATTTAATAGGTACTTTGGTGTAGAATTACAAAAGTACTGGGCCAACATTAAATGAATCACACTGTTATCTCACAACACTGAACAGGAGCTGTCTTCAGCTCTGCATGTGTTCCAAGCTGGAGAGATAAGAGGGACATATAGATGACTGTATCTGAGTCGTACCTGTGAATCAACAATCTAGCACACGTGACAAAAACACAATAGCAGGAGAAAGCCATTCCTACCTGCCCAATAGTTACTGTATAATCCAGTAACAGTAATTAAGTAATGGCAACAGAGTGTGTTCTTAGCTTACAAACAATAAGTACCTTGTAAATAATACAATGTTTCCATAGAGGAGTCAAATAATGGAACACCCAATACCATCTATGGTAGGGATTGTAATAAAATACATTAAAATACAACAATTGATAAAGAAATAAACTACATGGGCCTCCCGAGTGGCACAGCGGTCTAAGGCATGACTCGACCTTCGCCTCCCGAGCCCACTGGGGAGTTGCAGCGATGAGACAAGATTGAAATTGGGAAGAAAAATAACAAAATAAATAAACTACAAGTACACTATGCCATTGAAGATATGGAATGTTGTAAAATAATTTGTATTTGACTTTCTATTCATAGTATTCATACATTTATAAAAGACAGCATAAGAAGAAAGGATAATTATTGAAATGATACATCTTCAAATATAAGGAACTGGTACACAGAAGTACTTCAAACTGGAAACGAGGTAGTAATCAACATAGTAGGGTTAAAAACACAGCAAACAGAGGGACATAGAAGGCACGGTATGTGGGTATGATGGAAGTTGGGGTGTGCGTTTTTGTGTTTGGAAAAGTGTGGAGTTAAGTGAATGAAAAAGAAAAATGGTTGCAAATGTCAGAGATGTGTGTTATACATTTTAAAATGAATTATAAATATTATGTATTTATTGTCCTATCATGATGGAACGGTCCCCAACCATCTACCCTAGACAACCACCTGAGTGACCAACACCCTAATGATAAGTCCTTATCTGTTTTATAGGCCTGCTGCAAGTAGCCCAAACACAACCAAGACAGAGAGATAAATGCGGTCAGAGACTCACTAAAGCAGCACTGCCCGCTCAAGAGTCTGAGCCTGCCTGGCGGGGTTGGTCCAACAAAGCCAAAGCCCCCAGATGGGTGAGAATAATATACAAGGAGTTTCTCGAAGCTGCTAATGAGAACCTTATGACCTTGTACCTAGCCGGTGGGAATTTCCGTGTGGAGCCCCCACCCAGGTAGTGGCAATGCTGGAAACCCTAGCTGCAGTGACCCATGGGGTTAGGGCTCACAATCGGACAATCAGAGAAGGGGCAAATTATTGTAGCCCTGGTGGCACAAAATAATCAAAAAGTCTGACTGCACAGAGATGCTTGGGAAAATGTTCATAATGGGGGACCAGAGTGTGTATGTTTCAGGGTGGGGGTGGGTTGTAACGGGAGCTCCATCAGCTAGGACATGACATTGGTTTATAAAATCTCCTTATTCTTGCTCAATTTTGCATGCCTTTTCAAACAGCTAAAACTGTATATGCATTCACACATCAAGTCTTCTCTTGAGTTGGGCTCTGGGAATTCAAGGCACACTCAACCAGCATGGCTACCACAGCATTTTGCAGGTTTGCGCTTAGTGGGAATATCATTTGTTTTTCAACAGGACAATGACCCAACACACCTCCAGGCTGTGTAAGGGCTATATGACCAAGAATGAGAGCGATGGAGTGCTGCATCAGATGACCTGGCCTCCACAATCACCTGACCTCAACCCAATGGAGATGGTTTGGGATGAATTGGACCGCAGAGTGAAGGAAAAGCAACCAACAAGTGCTCAGCATATGTGAGTACTCCTTCAAGACTGTTGGAAAGCATTCCAGGTATAGTTGGATGCAAGAATGCCAAACTGGGCAAAGCTGTCATAAAGGCAACGGGTGGCTACTTTGAAAAATCTAAAGTATATTTTGATTTGTTTAACACATTTTTGGTTGGAACTTGTGGATATATGGAGGATTAAATATCCTGACCTAGTGAGATATACATGGCGGAGGTTCAATCAATCTAATCGTCTTGACTACTTTCTTATGTCATTCTCTCTGGCACCAAAAGTTTTAAAAAGTGTTGACAGGGGACAGAAAGTGGTCGGACCATCAAATAATTGGCATATACACTAATCTTACAGAATTTCCACGTTGGCGAGGATATTAGAAATGTAATCAAAGCCTATTGGATGACAACTTGTTTTTAACCAGGACAGAAAAATTCATAAGTGACTTTTCCCCCGAAATAATATAGGTACAGCAGATCTCCTTATTGTATGGGGCATGTGCCTTCATAGGTCATGCAATCCAATAATCATCTTCAGCAATTTAGGTCAAAATAATTCATATTAACAAAGAGGGAAATAGAGGGACTAAGTACAGATAGATCAAAATAAAAACCGTACCATAGAGGCACAGAACACAATAAAAGAAAAACAAACTCAAGCGTTGCATCGTGTCTGGACACAGCCCTTAGCCGTGGTATATTGGCCATATATCACAAACCCCCAAGGTGCCTTATTGCTATTATAAACTGGTTAACAATGTAATTAGAGCAGACGTGACATTCAGTCTCTTCCATCTCCACTAACCAAAGTTAGTAAGGATTTTTCAAATCAAAGTTTGTCACGTGCGCCGAATACAACAGTGAAATGCTTACGTACAGACTCTAACCAACCGTGCAATTCCCCCCCCCCCCCCCCCAAAAAAAAAGGTATTAGGTGAACAATAGGTAAGTAAAGTTATAAAAACAACAGTAAAAAGACAGTGAAAAATAACTTTAGCGAGGCTATATACAGGCACCGGTTAGTCGTGCTGATTGAGGTAGTATGTACATGTAGATATGGTTAAAGTGACTATTCATATATGATAAACAGAGAGTAGCAGTAGCGTAAAAGAGGGGTTGGCGGGTGGTGGGTGGCGGGACACAATGCAGATAGCCCGGTTAGCCAATGTGCTGGGGTACTGGTTGGTCGGGTTAATTGAGGTAGTATGTATATGAATGTATAGTTAAAGTGACTATGCATATGTGATAAACGGAGAGTAGCAGCACCGTTTTTTCCTTTTAATAGTGTAAAATTAACAGCTGTACAGAAAGACTCATGTGAAGTGCAAATTACAAAGGATTAACCTCTTGATGCAATTGAAGCATTTATGTCTGGGAAAACTTCAGGGCTGGATGGCATACCAGTGGAGGTATAACAAACCTTTTTTGATGTACTCAGAGGACCGTTATTATCATGTTTTAACCACTCTTATAAAATGGTAGATTATCAGAAACTCAACAAGAAGGTCTGATTTCATTATTACTGAAACAGGACCCTAGTGGTGAATATAAAGCTCCAGTCCATAAAAAAAATTGGAGGCCCCTTACACTTCAGTGTCGTGATGCAAAAAAATATATACAGTGCATTCGGAAAGTATTGTTACATGGCAGCCTTATTCTAAAATTGATTTTTTTTTAAAACATCCCTCATCAATCTATACCCAAGATGAGAAAGTAAAGGAGCAAACGCATTAGTCAGTAATAGCAGATACTGTATGGAGAGTAAGGATGAAGAGGACGAGGAGGATGAAAAGGGGTAGAAAAATATGAACTGATCGGAAGGTGGGTTAAAAAAAAAGAGTGACGGCCAGAAAAAGAGAGGAAAGGGGGAGTAAGGTGGATAATGAAGAGAGAAGAACAGAGGAGGAAAGGGGGAGTAAGGTGGATAATGAAGAGAGAAGAACAGAGGAGGAAATGGGGAGTAAGGTGGATAATGAAGAGAGAAGAACAGAGGAGGAAAGGGGGAGTAAGGTGGATAATGAAGAGAGAAGAACAGAGGAGGAATGGGGGAGTAAGGTGGATAATGAAGAGAGAAGAACAGAGGAGGAATGGGGGAGTAAGGTGGATAATGAAGAGAGAAGAACAGAGGAGGAAAGTGCATATTACAGAAATTAAGAGGTCAAGGCTAAGAAATGTAATTCATGAATCGGTGCTTTATAAGGAAGAGGAATTGCAGTAATATCGAAGAAGTGGCTATGGAGGTACTGCATAACAACAACGAAGTGGAAACAAAGGAGGACAATAATGGAAACGTGGAGACAGTTTCTATAATAATCCTAGTATGATGAGGAAGAATTAGAAAGTGTTTCAAAAGTTGAAAAACTGAAATTAAATAGTTGAACAAGTGTATATGACATACAAATGGCTGGGGAGGTATTATGAGGATGTTGAAAAGAGTCCTTACCATTGAAGTTTACTGCCCGGATGAAGGTCAGCAGTTCCTTGCCGTCAATGTTGTGCATGCGTGGGCACAGGCCTATGTTCCCTGAGCAGAGCTCGCGGTGCATGCGGTGTAGGGCGTGGGCCATGGCATAAACCGCGTCCATCACAAACTGTACCTTCCCCTCCTGTTCATAGGTTGAGTCACGACCCACCTTCTCCAGTCCTGGACAAGAGGAGAAAGACACCAACATAAATTCCACTGGTCAATAGACAGTCATGTTGTTGACTGTCAATTCCCAAGTATTCGCACGTGTACCTAGTAGGTGTAAATTGAAGAGAAAGGCAGTCAATACTTAAGACTCTCACGTTCGTGATCTAGTCAATATGAATATCCCTGACTTTTTCCACACAGTCCTTGTGTAAATGATTACATCTCACAATGGAAAACATCTCACAATACATACAGTACATCTCACCATGGCCACAACACCAACCTCTGTAATTTGTTCTAATTAGAACAATCGTATAAATACAAATATGTGTTTTGTCCACAATAAGAAAATTAAATACATCTAAATTTTGCTCCAGCATTGATCAAAGTTCAGAATAGTTATATTCTTGACCTGACTGAGTTCTAATAGCACCTGCCTCTTTGCCAATGAGTGGAATCATGAACAGTGATTTGTTATGTTCGCTTGCGTCCTCCAGATTTGCCGCACAAATGTGTCTTTTAGCAGCACATTCACCTCTCTCGAATGGCTAACTCCGCCCTCTAGTGGCACAGGCTGGTGGCCTGAGATGTGAAACGAACTAAACCAAACTCGTCAGCTCACAAGAGAAAAAGGCAAAACTAGACACGCTGCTATTTCAGCTTGTATTTCTTTCATCACATTCCCAGTGGGTCAGAAGTTTACATACACTCAATTAGTATTTGGTTGCATTGCCTTTAAATTGTTTAACTTGGGTCAAACGGTTCGGGTAGCCTTCCACAAGCTCCCCACAATATGTTGGGGGAATTTTGGCCCATTCCTCCTGACAGAGCTGGTGTAACTGAATCAGGTTTGTAGGCCTCCTTGCTCACACATGCTTTTTCAGTTCACAAATGTTCGATAGGATTGAGGTCAGGGCTTTGTGATGGCCACTCCAATACCTTGACTTTGTTGTCCTTAAGCCATTTTGCCACAACTTTGGAAGTATGCTTGGGGTCATTGTCCATTTGGAAGACCCATTTGCGACCTAGTTTTAACTTCCTGACTGATGTCTTGAGATGTTGCTCAATATATCCACAACATAGATGGCATATAATGCCATCTATTTTGTGAAGTGCACCAGTCCCTCCTGCAGCAAAGCACCCCCACAACATGATGCTGCCTCCCCCGTGCTTCATGGTTGGGATGGTGTCTTCGGCTTGCAAGGCTCCCCCTTTTTCCTCCAAACATAACGATGGTCATTATGACCAAACAGTTCTATTTTTGTTTCATCAGACCAGAGGAAATCTCTCCAAAAAGTACGATATTTGTCCTCATGTGCAGTTGCAAACCGTAGGCTGGCTTTTTTTATGGTGGTTTTGGAACAGTGGCTTCTTCCTTGCTGAGTAGCCTTTCAGGTTATGTTGATATAGGACTCGTTTTACTGTGGATATAGATACTTTTGTACCTGTTTCCTCTAGCATCTTCACAAGGTCCTTTGCTGTTGTTCTGGGATTGATTTGCAATTCTCGCACCAAAGTACGTTCATCTCTTTGAGACAGAACGCATCTCCTTCCTGAGCGGTATGGCGGCTGCGTGGTCCCATGGTGTTTATACTTGCTTACTATTGTTTGTACAGATGAACGTGGTACCTTCAGGCATTTGGAAATTGCTACCAAGGATGAACAAGACTTGTGGAAGTCTACAATTTTTTTTCTGAGGTCTTTGCTGATTTCTTTTGATTTTCCCATGATGTCAAGCAGAGGCACTGATGTTGAAGGTAGGCCTTGAAATAAATCCACAGGTACACATCCATTTGACTCAAATGATGTCAATTAGCCTATCAGAAGCTTCTAAAGCCATGACATCATTTTATGGAATTTTCCAAGCTGTTTAAAGGCACAGTCAACTTAGAATATGTAAACTATATCTGGCCATGTGTTTAAGGTAATTGTCCTGCTGAAAGGTGAATTTGTCTCCCAGTGTCTGTTGGAAAGCAGGTTGAAGTTTTCCTCTAGGATTTTGCCTGTGCTTAGCAATATTCCATTTATTTTTACCCCCCGGTACTCAGTTATTTGTTGTGTTGGATATACCCCAAACATCACGCTTTGCTTTTTTGTTTTGTTGCTGTATTATTTTAGTGCCTTTTTGCAAACAGGATCCATGTTTTTGGAATATGTTTATTGTGTACAGGCTTCCTTTTTACTCTTTAATTTCTGTTAATATTGTGAAGTACCTACAATGTTGTTGGGTAATTATCACAGCCACAGCCATTATCACATTGTCACAGCCATTAAACTCTGTTTTAAAATCCCTATTAACCCCATGGTAAAATCCCTGAGTGGTTTTCTTCCTCTCCGGCAACGGAGTTATTAAGGGCGCCTGTATCTTTGTAGTGGCTTGTAACGTAGACGCTGGAAGTCAAGAAGCAGGTGGTAAGTTTAATATAACAACGACTATGGACCTACACAAGTAGCATCCAGGCATGAACAAACAGATACAACACCGCCTGGGGAAGGAACCTAAGGGAGTGCCAGATAAAGGGGAGGTAATGAGTGAGGTAATGAAGAACAGGTGTGCGTGATGATGAAGCGCAGGTGTGAGTAATGATGAAAGCCAGGTTCGCATAATGATAATTCCCAGGACCGGTGGTTAGGTAAACCGGTGAAGTCGAATGCTGGAGAGGAGGAGCGGGAGTAGATGTGACATGACTGAGTGTATTGATACACCATCCAAAGTGTAATTAATAACTGCACCATGCTCCAATGGATAGTCAATGTCTGCTTTTTTTTGTTACATACCAATAGGTGCCCTTTGCAAACCTGGTCTTTGAATCTGTGCTTGAAATTCACTGCTCGACTGAGGGACCTTTGAAGATAATTTTATGTGTGAGGTACAGAGATGGGGTAGTCATTTTAAATCATGTTAAACACTATTAATGCACACATACGAATCCAGAGTCCATACAAACTATTATGTGATTTGTTAAGGAAGTTTTTACTGCTGAACTTAAGTTAAATACTTGACTCAAGACATTGCAGATTTTCATTTTGAATTTGTAAACATTTCTAAAAACATAATTCCACAACATTTCAATTTAATCCAAATTAAATTCAGGCTGTAACAATAAAATGTGGAAAAAGTTAAGGAGTGATCATTTTGACACCACGGGGTGAGATCTTGTGTGGAGCCCCAGATTGACGGAGATTATCAGTGGTTTTGTGTCTTCCATTTCCTAATAATTGCTACCACAGTTGATTTCTTCAAACCAAGCTGCTTACCTACTGCAGATTCAGTCTTCCCAGCCTGGTGCAGGTCTACAATTTTGTTTCTGGTGTCCTTTGACAGCTCTTTGTTCTTGGCCATAGTGGAGTTTGGAGTGTGACTGTTTGAGGTTGTGGACAGGTGTATTTTATACTGATAACAAGTTCAAACAGGTGCCATTAATACAGGTAACAAGTGGAGGACAGAGGAGCCTCTTAAAGAAGAAGTTACAGGTCTGTGAGAGACAGAAATCTTGCTTGTTTGTAGGTGACCAAATACTTATTTTCCACCATAATTTGCAAATAAATTCAATAAAAATCCTACAATGTGATTTTCTGGATTCTTTTTCTCATTTTGTCTGTCATAGTTGAAGTGTACTACCTATGATGAAAATTACAGGCCTCTCTCATCTTTTTAAGTGGGAGAACTTGCACAATTGGTGGCTGACTAAATACTTTTTTGCCCCACTGTATATAGAAATGCATACTTTCTTACTCATACAGTGCCTTGCGAAAGTCTTCGCCCCCCTTGAACTTTGCGACCTTTTGCCACATTTCAGGCTTCAAACATAAAGATATAAAACTGTATTTTTTTGTGAAGAATCAACAACAAGTGGGACACAATCATGAAGTAGAACAACATTTATTGGATATTTCAAACTTTTCTAACAAATCAAAAACTGAAAAATTGGGCGTGCAAAATTATTCAGCCCCCTTAAGTTAATACTTTGTAGCGCCACCTTTTGCTGCGATTACAGCTGTAAGTCGCTTGGGGTATGTCTCTATCAGTTTTGCACATCGAGAGACTGACATTTTTTCCCATTCCTCCTTGCAAAACAGCTCGAGCTCAGTGAGGTTAGATGGAGAGCATTTGTGAACAGCAGTTTTCAGTTCTTTCCACAGATTCTCGATTGGATTCAGGTCTGGACTTTGACTTGGCCATTCTAACACCTGGATATGTTTATTTTTGAACCATTCCATTGTAGATTTTGCTTTATGTTTTGGATCATTGTCTTGTTGGAAGACAAATCTCCGTCCCAGTCTCAGGTCTTTTGCAGACTACATCAGGTTTTCTTCCAGAATGGTCCTGTATTTGGCTCCATCCATCTTCCCATCAATTTTAACCATCTTCCCTGTCCCTGCTGAAGAAAAGCAGGCCCAAACCATGATGCTGCCACCACCATGTTTGACAGTGGGGATGGTGTGTTCAGCTGTGTTGCTTTTACGCCAAACATAACGTTTTGCATTGTTGCCAAAAAGTTCCATTTTGGTTTCATCTGACCAGAGCACCTTCTTCCACATGTTTGGTGTGTCTCCCAGGTGGCTTGTGGCAAACTTTAAACAACACTTTTTATGGATATCTTTAAGAAATGGTTTTCTTCTTGCCACTCTTCCATAAAGGCCAGATTTGTGCAATATACGACTGTTGTCCTATGGACAGAGTCTCCCACCTCAGCTGTAGATCTCTGCAGTTCATCCAGAGTGATCATGGGCCTCTTGGCTGCATCTCTGATCAGTCTTCTCCTTGTATGAGCTGAAAGTTTAGAGGGACGGCCAGGTCTTGGTAGATTTGCAGTGGTCTGATACTCCTTCCATTTCAATATAATCGCTTGCACAGTGCTCCTTGGGATGTTTAAAGCTTGGGAAATCTTTTTGTATCCAAATCCGGCTTTAAACTTCTTCACAACAGTATCTCGGACCTGCCTGGTGTGTTCCTTGTTCTTCATGATGCTCTCTGCGCTTTTAACGGAACTCTGAGACTATCACAGTGCAGGTGCATTTATACGGAGACTTGATTACATACAGGTGGATTGTATTTATCATCATTAGTCATTTAGGTCAACATTGGATCATTCAGAGATCCTCACTGAACTTCTGGAGAGAGTTTGCTGCACTGAAAGTAAAGGGGCTGAATAATTTTGCACGCCCAATTTTTCAGTTTTTTATTTGTTAAAAAAGTTTGAAATATCCAATAAATGTCGTTCCACTTCATGATTGTGTCCCACTTGTTGTTGATTCTTCACAAAAAAAATACAGTTTTATATCTTTATGTTTGAAGCCTGAAATGTGGCAAAAGGTCGCAAAGTTCAAGGGGGCCGAATACTTTCGCAAGGCACTGTAACTGGTTTGGTGTGCTATAACTTATTTTTATAGGAATCAGTATGCACATACTGTACTTGCACTGGCCAAGTTTGCTAATCATTAGTTTGCCTTGAGGATATTACTTCAGAACACCTAAATAATTTGTTCTAATCTACAAGTATGAGGAATTCAAGGCATTTGCAAATTACACTGGAAAATGAAAAAAGCCTGCATTATATAAGATGGGTCTCTCATAAAAAACCAATGAAAGATGATTTCTCATTACTCAAGAGGGGTTAACATACTTGCGTCCTCTAATAATAGAGTGAGGTATCTCACTATGGGATATACCCATTTTCTGGGGGAGATCACTAAACGCTCCAATCACACAACGTCTGTCGTAGACAGACAGGAAGTGTGGCGACTAGTGGGGGACCCCACTCTATAAAAGTTGCCACCATCCCGCCCTCTGACATGTTCTCAAGCATATCTTTCTTCCTTGCGCTCTTGCGAACAGGAAAATGCGATGATATACCTAACTCTATTATCAGAGAACCGGGGTTGCGCTAGTAACCTTAAGATCTCTTTCAAAAATGTGTTTTGTTATCTCACTATGGGATATAGCCCACTCCCGTACCACCGATATGATCTCTGAAGCCAGGAAGTCCCAACTGACTTTTCCCTCTAGGTGAGGATTGTACGTGCCAAGCAGATGCAGTGATGTCCATTTTGTAAAAATCTCAAAAGTATGAGGGGTAGCCAACATAACAAATCTATTGCACAGAGATGCCTAAAAGGAACAATCTTTTTTTCATCAGTCCACTGTTGGTACAGTCCGAAATATGTGTGAATGTGGGACCTTTGTCTGTGAAAACTGAGCTCATCTTTTTACACAGCACATTCCCAGTCTACAGAACCCCTCTAGAAATTGTTGGCTGTGTTACATGAAAGATAGAAAGGGGAACAGGACCTGGTTTGTTTGTGTGGCAGCTGAATGCTAGGGCAAATGATTTTGCATCATAGATTTACAAACATGTTTAGGTTATGGCACTCTAGTGAGTGTGACTCATTGCAGAAATAGGCACTAGCAAAGGGACTCAGATGTAGCTCAGATGTAGCTCAAATTTTACCTCTCTTGCATGTTTTCCTTTCAGGCATGTTCCCTCTCCCTTGTAGGTTTTCCCTTTCTTATCAAAGACATCCTGCGTGCCAGCCTCCTTTTATGTTTAATTCCTCACTGGGGATGTTAAAGACTTGTAAATTGTAATGACTGTAAAAAAAAGAAATGCTTTTGGAAATGTTCTCGTTCCCGAGTCTTTGTGTAATAGACCATATGTCAAGCCTGCTCTTGCTCCCCCTCTCTTGCGCTCGAGGGTGCCAGGCGGGCCATCATTACACACACTTGTCACCATCGTTACGCACACCAGTGCTTCTTTGGACTCACCTGGACTCCATTTCTTTGTTGATTGTACCTCCTATATCTGTCTGTTCCTCAATTTGATCCCTGTGTCACCATTGATGCCGTTATGTTTTCCCATGTCCTTGTTTGTTTCTTGTCTGTTATCCATTAAATGTTCACTCCCTGTACTTGCTTCTCGTCTCCCAACGTCTGTCCTTACAGAATGCTGACACCACAATTTGAAGCATCAGGGAGGTTTTTGTTGATGATGTCAGGTCCGGTTGCCACTGCCGGGGGAACCAGGAATGCCTCAGCTGGCTCGTCGGGCTTCCACGCCTTAGCTGGCTCGAGAGGTTTCCTTCCCTTGGTTGGCTCAGCAGGCTCCCATCCCACGTCATGCCTCAGCCAGCTCGTCGGGCTCCCACGCCTCAGCTGGCTCATCAGGTTCCCATACCACGTCATGCCTCAGCCAGCTCGTCAGTGCACCAGGCGGCCCATCATTACGCACACTTGTCACCATTGTTACAGGCACCAGTGCTTCGTTGGACTCCATTGCTTTGTTGATTCCTCCTCCTATGTCTGTTTGTTCCTTGGTTTGATCCCCGTGTCAGCATTGATGTTGTTATGTTTCCCCTGTCCAGATGCTGTCGTTGTTTGTTTCTTGTCTGTTATCCATTAAATGTTCACTCCCTGTACTTGCTTCTCGTCTCCCAGCGTCTGTACTTACACTATATGCTAGTTGAATGGAGAAACTGTAGTTGTAAAAGCTAATAATTGTTCTATGCCTTATTTGTTTCATATTTTGTCATTTCAGTTTGATTTGAATGTTGTATATGGTTGGCGATTTAAATGTCTTAATTTTCAGGTTTGAATGAGACAATGTATTCCCCTAAAATGTTTCTTTCAATAAAGTTCTTGTTTTATAAAAATGATATCTTTCCTTATCATATATATTAGACTAATTAAACTAATGCTAATTGTATTTTTTTTGTTGGTTGCAGATATGTGTTTAATATACTATCCAGATAAAGTTTCTCATCACATAACTTTCCATAGAATTTGACAAAAATACCATCGGTCACTAAAACGTCAGTAACGCATTCACAGTAAAATATATTTCTCTTCTGATTTCAGATGATCAATCCTTACAAAATAAAGGAGACTCAATATGCTCCAAGTTGTTCTCTGTCGTCATGAGACATTTTTGTAAATGGCAGTTGTTTGGGAGAATTGATTTTCATATAAGATACACATTTTCACAGTTGTTTTTCTTGGCTGATTACAATTTGATGTGGTGCTATTGTATGTCATATCATTTAAAATAACTGTTTCTCAGCTTTTAAAATGTTTATCATGTTTTCATGTAAGGTTTGACATCAGCTAGTTATTCTCATTTATGCACGCCGATGTCATGGTCCAGTAAAAAAAAATGGTTTCCTTTCCGAGCAGGAAAGGGTTAAATCGTTCAGTATTAGCAATAGTAAATAAGAGTCTGGTTGTAGCAGTTGTGAATCATGTGTAGCAGGAATGTATGTGTGCATGTGTTTGTGTGGTTGTTTGCGTGAGTGAGTGCATGTGTGCTAAGGTGCGGAGAGTCAGTGCAGTTGGTCAGCTCAGTTCAAGTGTTCAGCAGTTGATGGCTTGTAGATATAAACTATCTCTGAGCCTGTTGGTACCAGACATCTTGCTCTGATACCTTCTGCCCCTCAGGCACCGTTTCAAATAATAGTCCTGGATGGGTGGGAACATGACCCCAGTGATGTACTGGACCGTCTTCACCATCGGCTGGATGGCCTTGTGGTCGTGGGAAGGGAGAAATTCCCATACCAGGCCGTGATGTACCTGTTCAGGACGCTCTTGATTTTGCATTGTGGCATGAATTTCTTCAGCTGCCTTAGGAAGAAGAGGTGCTGTTGCGCCCTCTTGACAATATCGGTAGTGTTGTTGGTTCATGTCTAGTCAACAGTGATGTGGACGCTGAGGAACTTAAAACTGCTAACTCTCTCTACTTCAGTCCTGTTGATGTGGATCGGGGTGTGTTCCCTCTGCTGATTGAAGTCAACAATCAACTTCTTTGTTTTGCTGACCATGAGGGAAAGGTTGTCCTGGCAACACAATGCCAGGTCACTTACCTCCTCCCTATAGGCTGGCTCATCATTATCAGGCCTTCAACTGTGGTTATCAGGCCTTCAACCGTGAAATCTTCAGCAAATGTGATGATGGAGTTGGTGTCGTGAAAAGTGCAAAGCCACACAGTTGTGGGTGAACAGGGAGTACAGCAGAGGGCTGAGTACACACCCATAGGGGGCCCATATGTTAAGAGTCAGTGTGGAGGAGGTGCTTTTGCCAATCCTCAAAGCCTGTGGTCTTCCTGTCAGGAAGTCCAGGATCCAGTTGCAGAGGGTAGTGTCCAGACCCAGGGCTCTGAGCTTGGAGGTAACAATAGTGTTGGATGCTGAACTGTAGTCAATGACCAGCATTCTCACATAGGTGTTCCCCTTGTCCAGATGTGTTAGGGCCATGTGAATAGTGATGGAAATTGCAACAAAACAAGTTCTCATTTACAATTGCGACCTGACCCCTTAGTTAGTTCCAGTGAAGGAAAATCTTAACGCTACAGTATACAATGACCTTCTAGACTATTCTTTGCTTCCAACTTCGTGGTAACAGTTTGAGGAAGACCCTTTCCTGTTTCAGCATGACCTGTGCACAAAGCGAGGTCCATATGGAAATGGTTTGCCCGAGATCGGTGTGGAAGAACTTAACTGGCCCGTACAGAGCCCTGACCTCAACTCCATCGAAAACCTTTGGGATGAATTGGAACGCAGACTGTGAACCAGGACTAATCGCCCAACATCAGTGCCCAACCACACTAATGCTCTTATGGCTGAATGGAAGCAAGTCCCTGCAGCAGTGTTCTAACATCTACTGGAAAGCCCTCCCAAAAGAGTTGAGGCTGTTATACCAGCAGAGGGGGGACCAACTCCATATTAATGCCCATGATTTTGGAATGAGATGTTCGACGAGTGCAAGTTGACACAATAACTGTTAGCAAAGGTGTTAGCTAGAGAAGACATGCTGGATGTTGCAGGGATTTGTAGTTTTGCATGATGTCTACTTCGATGCTAATTAGCATTTTTGAATCTGTGAGTAAATAGAGCGGAATATATTGATTAAAGTCACCTTGTCCAAGAGAGATTAAAATGGTTATAAAAATGTCACGCCAATGTAAGGCTACACAAAACATAGCCCTTATTTTAAGTGTTTCTAAATTCCCCAATGGGAAAAAATTAATGGTGGAAAACCGATTAAAACCATTTCCCTGTTTGAATGCTAGGTTTTATGAGCATTATGACACCACCACGTTGAGGCTCTACACTCTCTACACTTGACAGACAACTTAATCACGGGTCCTGGCATTTCAATTAAACATCACTTACCAGGGCAAATGTATTACCTCTGTACAGGACAGACTAGTTTCTGTTTTCCATTTTCTATCATGCCCTGGGGTTCAATTAGATTAGAAAATTAGATAAATGAAAACTATTTACAGAGATGGTCTTGTGTGATGAGATAAGTTGAAAAATAATCAACAGCACTAATTTCAGTGCATATAAGGCTCTGACAAGCCTGAATATATTTACATTAAGAGCTTATTGTTATACTCCCCATTGTTATTTACTAACATCAAAAATGTGTCAGATTCTATCAACGTAGCAATAATAATGACATGCTTCTAGGTCTAGCATTGTTTTGCAAGATTTTTTTATAGAATACATAGAAATACTAAGCAAACAAAGTTGAATGGATTGAGTAGGTACTGACATTACAGGTTAAATATGTCTCCTTCAATCGGTCTAGCCTTCAGTACTATGCTTCAATAGTATGCATTGAACTCAACTCAAAAGTAAACTATAAAAAGTATGTCGACACCTGCTCATTGCTCATTGAACATCAAATTCCAAAATCATGGGCATTAATATAGAGTTGGTCCCCTCTTTGCTGCTATAAAAGCGACCACTCTTCTGGGAAGGATTTCCACTAGATGTTGGAACATTGCTGGGAGACTTGCTTCTATTCTGCCATGAGCATTAGTGAGGTCGGGCACTGATGCTGGGCAATTAGGCCTGACTTGCATTCGGCGTTCCAATTCATCCCAAAGGTTTTTGTTGGGTTTGTTGGTGTTTCACACTGATCTCGACAAACCATTTCTGTATGGACCATCGCATTGTACATTGTCATGCTGAAACAGGAAAGGGCCTTCCACAAACTGTTGCCACAAAGTTGGAAGCACAGAATCGTCTAGAACAGTGGTCGCCAACCGTTCAATCGCAATCTTCAAGGTATTCCTAGTCGATCACCAAATATTTCTGTAGAAAAGCCAACGAACGCTAAAGGCTTGCGCTCCTTTTTAAAAATTGTGTTGAGCTGTTGCCGGGAGGTGCACTTGATTCAAAAGTCCTGCACACCGGTTAAGCAAAGTGTTCTCATTAGACAAACTCTGCATACGCCGCGGACCATCAAATCTGTGACTGAATCGAGTGCACCTACTGCCCTGCCCCACCCAGCTCAAATCACCGTGGCTACAGAGTTTCCATGACCCTGGCCACAGCCAAGTTTAATAGGCTACTAGCCTATGTAAGATTGAGTAACTTTTAAAACCATGACCACAGAGAGACTGTCAACGAATACAGCAAAGAGCTGCTGTTTTTATGAGTGAGTTCATGTTTAAGTTTACATTCAGCACTGTCACTGTTTTTATTCAACACTATAACAAAACACGCTTCTCCGTACTTCCACTCGGGCTGCAGCTGCAATGAATGAGTAGCCAAGTATCGATAGCCCTGCATTTTATTATTATTAGCAGCTCATCGTGTTGATTTTAATATTAAGGAATATTTAACTCCTCTCTGGTCATAGGAACAACATGAATTTGTGCATGTGGCAGTTGTGGTGCGACTTGAGTTTCACCATCAGGTGGAAGACGTGTCCCCTCTCTCTGTTCAGTCTCACCGGAGGAAAGGAAGGAGTGAGCAGGGACCGTGAGAGATGGTTGGGAAATAAATCGTTTTCAACGGTCATCCAACTCGGAATTCCAAGTCGGAAACTTGGGCATCTTTCTAGAGCTCCAACTTTTCGACCTGAAGATCACTGATGTCGTGATTTGACCTCGTTCACCATCAGATGCAGGTACCATCAATCCAGTAAAATAAAAATGCTAATTGTTTCAATTCATGCTCCACAGTGCCTCACAAGTGCTAAACCAACTGATCTATTTTGTTATCAAAGCTCCAGTTTTGAAATATAAATGGTCTGATTAACAATATTGGCAGGCCAATCATAGAGCCAATATGTTGTGATTATGTATTAGGCCTACTGCCAAAACCTCATTCATACAGAACTGTTTGTGTGAGGTTAATGTAAAAAAAAATAATCTGAGCAGTAGATCTCAGCTTGCTTTTTGACTGTGAAAGTGATCTAGACTCAGAAAAGGTTGGTGACCACTGGTCTAGAATGCGATTGTATGCTGTAGCGTTAAGATTTCTCTTCACTGGAACTAAGGGGCCTAGCCTGAACCATGAAAAACAGCCCCAGACCATCTTTCCTCCTCTACCAAACTGTACAGTTGGCACTAGGCATTGGGCAGGTAGCGTTCTCCTGGCATCCACAAAAATCAGATTAATCAGTCGAATGACCAGATGGTGAAGCGGGATTCATCACTCCAGAGAACGCGTTTGTACTGCTCCAGAGTCCAATGGTGGAGAGCTTTACACCACTCCAGCCAACACTTGGCATTGCGCATGGTTATGTTTGGCTTGTGTGCAGCTGCTCGACAATGGAAACCCATTTCATGAAGCTCCCGACGAACAGTTATTGTGCTGGCGTTGCTTCCAGAGGCAGTTAGGAACTCGGTAGTGAGTGTTGCAAACAAGGACAGATGATTTTTACGCGCTTCGCGCTTCACCATTTCTCTCCCGTTCTCTGAGCTTTTGTGACCTCAAGTGGAGACTTCAGCATGTAAATCTTGGTGGAACAAACACAAAAAAAATTGGGATGCATGCCAGAAAAGCCACTACACAACACAACACAACACTAAACAATACATTAATTGCACTATAACAGTGACAATTGGTGCCCACAAACTGTTAAGGCCTCCACAAAGCTGTCCCAACAGAAGAGCTTTCTTTTCAGCACCATGGAGTGAATCCTTGTTACCGCTAAACATGGCTTTCAGCAGAGCTTTGTCTAGCAGCGAAACAGTAAATTCAGCTTAATTTACTGCTTTTAAAAAACAGCTGATATGGCTGATTTGCTTTAATAAATGTGGTTTCTACAACAATTGACATGTACAAACTATGCATAAGGGAACAACAAGAGGATTTGGGACAATCCAAAATGTTGAATAAGACATTAATCAGCGAGCTAGGACGGACAGCAACAGAATTCAGAACATGGGCCATTCTTACAGTATTCTCTCTGTACACAAAGTCAGAGCCGTAGGATAAGTAAAGGGGGCATTTAAGTAGACAATGAACGCTCTTACAATATTCATTGATTACATTTCTCTAAAACAGGCTATAGGCTACATATGCACCACAAAGTCAGAACAGTAGGCTAAATTATGAGGGGGAAATGGACCAAATTATTAAGGTGAGGCACATGGGCTACTAACAGCTTACTTTCTTAGCTACAGTATAAATATCTCCCTGGCATATTACATAATTTATGCAGCAGCATACAATAAATTTTTGGAGTCACCTTGTTCTGCTGTGCTCACTTAAACAGGAAGGTGGCGCGGCGGTCCTTCTTGTGGGTAAATTTTGTCATCAAACCTTGTCATCAAAGTCTGGCATTCTCTGGATTTATGGAACTTTCAAGACAACTGGGAACTCTGAAAAAAACAAGGTTGAATCAGGTCGGAAAGTGATCTTCAGGTTGGAACTCTAGAAAGAGGCCCGAGTTCCTGACTTGGAATTCCAAGTTGGATTACGTATTTTCCCAGTTGGAGCTCTTTTTTTCTGAGTTCCCAGTTGTCTTGAACTCACTGAAGTCTGAGATTTCCCAGTTTCCAGTTGTCTTGAACGTGGCAGAAGTCATGCTGGATTGACAGCATCGCCAATGTATTCAACCTTTTCTGGCCCAGGGTGTTGCATGTGAATGTTTATCCTTTTAAGCTTGGAAAAAACCCAGACTAGGACCACACACCCACTCCACTGAATAGCAGGCTAGTGATTGCTTTGAAAAGCTTGCAGTTAACCACTGATTCCTTCCAAACCACTCATTGTTAAATTGCGATTTCCAACTTGTTGTGTAATGTTTATGTCCAATGGCCAATGAGCACCGATACATTTTATGTATAATTTCTCATCATCATTGAAAATAATTTGCAAGTAGATTATCGACTTGATTCATGATGATGACAGCCTGTCTAGCTTCCTAGCTAAGATTTTGAAAGTATGATATTGACATAATCAATCCAATCAAAGCTTCGGTAGATACAGTGCATTCGGAACGAATTCAGACCTCTTGACCTTTTCCACATGTTGTTATGTTAGACTTATTCTAAAACGGAATACATCATTTTTTTCTTCATCAATCTACACACAAAACCCTATAATGACAAAGCAAAAACTGTTTTCTATACATTTTAGCAAATTTATTAACAATAAAAAACTGAAATATAACATTTACATAAGTATTCAGACCCTTTACTCAGTACTTTATTGAAGCACATTTGGCAGCGATTACAGCCTTGAGTCTTCTTGGATATGACGCTACAAGCTTGGCACACCTGTATTTGGGGAATTTCTCCCATTCTTCTCTGCAGATCCTCTCAAGCTCTGTCAGGTTGGATGGGGAGCGTCGCTGCACAGCTATTTGCTGGTCTCTTCAGACATGTTAGATCAGCATCAAGTCTGGGCTTGGGATAGGCCACTCAAGGACATTCAGAGACACTCCTATGTTGTCTTGGCTCTGTGCTTAGGGTTGTTGTCCCGTTGGAAGGTAAACCTTCGCCCCAGTCTGAGGTCCATAGTGTTCTGAAACAGGTTTTCATCAAAGATCTCTCTGTACTTTGCTCAATTTATCTTTCCCTCAATCCTGATTAGTCTCCCAGTCCCTACCACTGAAAAACATCCCCACAGTATGATGCTGCCACCTACATGCTTCACCGTAGGGATGGTGCCAGGTTTCCTCCAGACATGACACATGGCATTCATCAGTCTTGGTTTTATCAGACCAGAGAATCTTGTTTCTCATGGTCTGAGAGTCTAAGTGCCTTTATGCAAACTCCAAGCGAGCTGTCATTGCCTTTTACTGAGGATTGGCTTCCGTCTGGCCACTCTACCATAAAGGCCTGATTGGTGGAGAGCTACAGAGATGGTTGTCCTTCTGGAAGTTTCTCCCATCTCCAAAGAAGAACTCTGGAGCTCTGTCAGTGACCACCGGGTTCTTGTTCACCTCCCTGACCAAGGCACTTCCTCCCTCGATTTCAATAATGATCAATGGAAACAGGATGCACCTGAGCTCAATTTCAAGTCTCATAGCAAAGGGCCTGAATAATTATGTAAATAAGGTATTGTGTTTTTGTTTTTTAATAACTTTGTAAAAATGTCTAAAAACCTGTTTTCACTTCGTCATTATAGGGCATTGTGTGTAGATTGCTGGGGAAATGGTTTTATGTAATCCATTTTAGAATAAGCCTGTAACTTAACAAAATGTGGAAAAAGTCAAGCGGTCTGAATACTTTCCAAAGGCACTGTATATCATTCCATTCACAGGGGCTCTGCTAATGACTTTCTGTTTTGCTCATTAAGATATTTAATATTTAGAATGCTTTTAAACTAGCAAATGTGCAATTACACACTGGCCCAGTGTATTTTGTTGCCTTGCACATGTCTCTATTTGAATTACAGCAGCCTGCTACGAATGCCGTGAAGGGAGGTGGGAGTTGATGTGTGTTTTTGTATTTTTTTTCTACATAGAAAATGTATACATTAGCAATTAACGATGTATACAATTCAGGCATGATATTTGCATATCCTTGTCAGATCTCCTGTTTCTTGGCAAGGAGGAAGTAGCTCTAAGGAATTTGTCAGGATACTGGCAGGACACTTCTGGCCGCTAATAAAAGTCCTCAGACTACCAGTGCCACTTATTTCCCACTCTTATCTGGGTTCATTGGTTTTATGGCTGTATTCTGTCCAAGATGTTGAGATCTATTTCCTACAACCATCTGACTTTACTGAGTGCCTATACAAGGCCTATAAAAAATATAAATGTAAAGGCTATTCATTCCAAAGCCTTCAAAGCCCTATCGTCCTGTCTAATCCAGTAAACGTAGACCATAGCTCTCCAACCCTGTTTCTGGAGAACTACTCTCCTGTAGGTTTTTACTCCAACCTCAGTTATAACTAATCTGATTCAGTTTATCAACCAGCTAATTATTAGAATCAGGTGCACTAGATTAGTGTTGGGCTGAAAATCTACGGGTAGGATGTTAATGGCCAGTGTACAGTCGAAGCAAAAAGTTTGAGAATGACACACATATTAATTTCCACAAAGTTTGTTGCTTCAGTGTCTTTAGATATTTTTGTCAGATGTTACTATGGAATACTGAAGTATAATTACAAGCATTTCATAAGTGTCAAAGGCTTTTATTGACAATTACATGAAGTTGATGCAAAGAGTCAATATTTGCAGCGTTGACCCTTCTTTTTCAAGACCTCTGCAATCCGCCCTGGCATTCTGCCAATTAACTTCTGTGCCACATCCTGACTGATGGCAGACCATGCTTGCATAATCAATGCTTGGAGTTTTTCAGAATTTGTGGGTTTTTGTTTGTCCACCTGCCACTTGAGGATTGACCACAAGTTCTCAATGGGATTAAGGTCTGGGGAGTTTCCTGGCCATGGACCCAAAATATCGATGTTTTGTTCCACGAGCCACTTAGTTATCATGTTTGCCTTATGGAAAGGTGCTCCATCATCCTGGAAAAGGCATTGGTCATCACCGAACTGTTCCTGGATGGTTGGGAGAATTTACTCTCGGAGGATGTGTTGGTACCATTCTTTATTCATGGCTGTGTTCTTAGGTAAAATTGGGTGGGCTCACTCACCCCACTCCCTTGGCTGAGAAGCAACCCCACACATGAATTGTCTTTACTGTTGGCATGACACAGGACTGATGGTAGCGCTCACCTTGTCTTCTCCGGACAAGCTATTTTCCGGATGCCCCAAACAATCGGAAAGGGGATTCATCAGAGAAAATTACTTTACCCCAGTCCTCAGCAGTCCAGTCCCTGTACCTTTTGCAGAATATCAGTCTGTCCCTGATGTTTTTCCTGGAGAGAAGTGGCTTCTTTGCTGCCCTTCTTGACACCAGGCAATCCTCCAAAAGTCTTCGCCTCACTGTACGTGCAGATGCACTCACACCTGGTGGTTCTCCGATCCCGCAGCTGAATCAACTTTAGGAGATGTTCCTGGTGCTTGCTGGACTTTCTTGGGCACCCTGAAGCCTTCTTCACAACAATTGAACCGCTCTCCTTGAAGTTCATGATGATCTGATAAATGGTTGATTTAGGTGCAATCTTACTGGCAGCAATATCCTTGCCTGTGAAGCCCTTTTTTTGCAAAGCAATGATGATGGCACTTATTTCCTTGCAAGTAACCATTGTTGACAGAGTAAGAACAAGGATTCCAAGCACCACCCTCCTTTTGAAGCTTTCAGTCTGTAATCCGAACTCAATCAGCATGACAGAGTGATCTCCAGCCTTGTCCTCATCAACACTCACACCTGTGTTAATGAGAGAGTCACTGACATGATGTCAGCTGGTCCTTTTGTGGCAGGGCTGAAATGCAGTGGAAATGTTTCTGGGGATTCAGTTCATTTGCATGGCAAAAAGGGACTTTGCAATTCATCTGATCACTCTTCATAACATTCTGGAGTATATGCAAATTGCCATCATACAAACTGAGGCAGCAGACGTTGTGAAATTTGTGTCATTCTCAAAACTTTTGGCCACGACTGTATCGTAAGCCAGACCTATATTCTGTCCGACCCACACTATCTTTCCTAAGAGATTGGCTGGTGTTAGAAACCCTTTGCATCAATTCACTTCAGCTTCGCCATTACTTTCAAAGGGGAATGTCAAGAGCAGGCCTTTGATACTATAACAAGCTTGGGAAGATGTCTGGCGGAAGATGTAACATATTACCCTATAAGACTCTTTGAAGAAAATCCCTAATCAAAAGTGTACGTTCCAAAATGTTCCTGAGCGCTGTGCACTTAGCTTCCATCTCCAACCTCCAATAGAAGGCGACTCCTCCCCTGACTGTCACTCTGCTTTCAAATTAAGAAGCCAAGTCATTAGAGGGAAGAGAACCAGTAGACAAAAATGGAGGGAAAGGGCGACAGACTGGGTTTTTGTCAAGATTACGTTTGATCTGGAAATGTTTGGAATCAAGCACACAAGAGTGCAAAGATGTGGCATCAATGGGCAGGACAAAATGTCTGCCAAGAGTAAGCTTTCATGTGACTCCAACCTCTTTCAGGGAATTTGTTCAGTATTTTGTATCTTTGCATGCTTGAAGGGGGCTCCCAGGTGGCACAGCGGTCTTAAGGCACTGCATCTTAGTGCTAGAGGCGTCATTACAGACCCTGGTTCAATACCAGGCTGTATCACAACTGGCCGTGATTGGGAGTCCCATAGGGCGGTGCACAATTAACCCAGTGTCATCTGGGTTTGGATGGGGTAGGCCGTCAATTGTAAATAAGAATTTGTTCTTAACTGACTTGCCTGGTTAAATAAAATAAAAAAAGGGGAAGAGAACAGTAGCATCCTTTTTCGAAAGAGGATACAAATTGGCTACTTTGCTCGGCTGAGGTAAAGTGCACCAAAGCCGAAATCTGTAATAAAATATTTATAATTAAGTCCAATTGACATCAGCCTGCTTTCTTTGTCTCAGGGCAGTCTGCATTGATTCTGATCCACATTGTTGGTTAAAGCTGCAATCTTCCAATCTTGCTCCGGTTTAGTTTTCTATTCTTACTGCCATTGTTCAAGGTTAGAATACATCAGAAACACATCAGAAAGTCATAACTGGAGGCATGAAGTGATTGTGCCGTAAACATTGAAAGCTCGGGGCATCTGTGGACAAGTCTGTCTGTTGCATAATAGGAAAGCGAAATTGAAATATGTGAGCTGTGGACAAAAACAAGCTGTGGCCTAAAACAAGGGAAAATACTCCATCGCATTGCTGAGTTACTGTATGTAACCCTTGATGAGCAAGTCATTTTTTTATCAAAAAAATTATAACAATACTGAGCTATATTGTATGCATACAATATGCATATATACCACTAACCACGAACCACTATTAGCTCAAAGATTACGAAGTTCAAAACCACTGGAACAGTGGTAAACTTGCCTGGTAGAGGTCACATGCGTAACTTGTCAGATGTTCTGGAGGCAAAGAAGTGCCACAGTTGGAGAATTACATAAATTGGTTGAATCTTTGGGTCACCAAGTCTCTTAATCTACAATTACTGTTGACGCCACTTGCATGCCAATATGCTCTTTGGAAAGGTTGCGAGAAAAAAAACTTTCATGACAGTAACAAATGTAAACGCCTGGAGCTTGCTAACGGCATTAGTACGTGGATTGGAACCAGGTGCTATGCTCATATGAGAAAAAATCACATCAAAATCCACAAATTGTTAATTGCCCCAAAATCAGCATTTTGCAATGGCCATCTCAGTCCCTGTACTTGAACCCCATTGAAAACCGGTGGTTTTGATTGAAGAGGGCAGTCCATAAGTGCAGACCGGAGGATATCAAGGACCTGGATAAATTCTGTATAGAGGAATGGTCTAAGAGACTTCTCAATGTGTTCTCCTCATAAAACCTTCTAGAAAAAGGTTCAGTATCGTTATCCTTGCAAGGGGAGGGTGCACAAAGTAACAACAATTATCTAGACACATCTTTTTGAGAAAAAATTATATTACTTGTTAATTAAACAAAATTAGTATAATAAAACATAATTTTAACATTTTTTTTGGAGTTTAGCTCAGTATTTGTATGATTTATTTTATATAGTCTTTTTTTTTTGCTCATCTTTAACAATTTTGGATGTGACTGTAGTGGGTATACCAGTATCTATACCAATATTTAATTGAAACACTAGTTATTTTTTTCTTCGATTGTTCATTTTGACTAAGTGCCTATGTGCTTAGTTCTAATGAAATCACATGACTATACCGGGGAAAGTATGACGACATTAACAGTAGGGACAAAGAGGAGGGGGAAAAAACAATCTGCAGTCATTGCATGGATTTCCTTGCTTGGATGAGTGGTAGGAGTTATTGTATTGCTTTAAAAACAATGGACACACTCATTTGGGGGTGGCAGGTAGCCTCGTGGTTAGAGCGTTGGACTAGTAACCGAAAGGTTGCAAGATCAAATCCCTGAGCTGATAAGATACACATCTGTTGTTCTGCCCCTGAACAAGGCAGTTAACCCACTGTTCCTAGGCCATCATTGAAAATAAGATTTTTTTCTTAACTGACTTGCCTAGTTAAACAAAGCTAAAAAAATAAAAAATTTAGAGATGGGAAATGAGGTGCTTAGAGCTACTGTACAGATTGGGAACATGTCTACAGCTCATCACCAGAGACGAATGCTGACAATATCACCAGCAGCACACGGACAGCATGATGGAATGTAGACACCGTTCCCTCTGACCTTAGGCCATTGTGTCAATAAAGATATTTAATTATCCTGATTAATTACCATCAATGATCAAGGCCCTTCAAGACCATCCCCACAAAGCCAAAGAGCATGTTCAAATTTTCCCTCAAGTGACTCTCTCTCTCTCTGTCCCCCCCCCCTCTCTTCCTCTCCCCTCTCTCCCTACCCCCCCCCCCCCCCTCCCCCTCTCTCACTCTCTCTTTCAGACTAATACATGAAAATCAATAGGACCACAAAAGGGGGTTTACCCCTTATTTGCTGTGATTTATGGACCAAAATGCCCACATAACCTGGAGACACACAACGTAACAAAACACTAGAAAGAATAAGGAACACAATACAGTAAGGGTTCATTGGAAATCATTATCACGGTATACAATTCACTACCATTTTGCCTGAGGATGAGGATGAGGATGAGATTGATGCTAGTTCTGTCAAGAAATAACAAAAAATGACAGTTTGTAATATGAAGTGACAGCTATTTAATTGCGTGAAAACCTCCATTTAATATATGACGTGTCAAAACCAGAGAGCATTTGCACCATAGAGCTGAAGTATATCCCTTTCGATATTGAGTTCCTTTTGATTCCCTCTCCTCCGCTACTAAAGATAAGTGCTCACATAGTATTCAATGTTATCATCACCGCAAGATACTGAAAAACTGAGCAACAGAGAACTAAATGAGGAGTTTGCGACGCAGAGCAATTATAATTTAACAGAGCACTTAACACGCCTGACCTACTTGACACACAGACACACTTTCAAAGAACAAAACAATTTATTTTAGTTGTTGAAGTGACCCACTAGTTCTGCATTATATCACATTGCAGTGGATCGTGTACCAATGCTTGGTGCATAAGTGTCTGTTGATCCTATGACTCTTTCCGTTTCCCAGTGGAGAACAGCTTTTTGTACCATGACTTCTATGGCTTCAGTTCTGTATTTGTTGCTTCAAGGTAGGATAAACTATAGAGCTGTTCCACCAGTGATGTTGAGTGTGTGTTTGTGACTGAACATTCTGCCTTGGGGTATCTGGACAAGCCTTTGTTTCCTGGTGGGCAATTGAGGCTGGAAGTGGGTGGCGGCCAGGCGGGTTGCCCAACTTAACAGTGAAGGAATAGTGAGGAAACACTGCAGGGTAAGAACTACATAAGAAGCAAGTGGATACATCTGTGATTGTATAATGGCACTTTGCACTGCAGTATGACTAAACCTTAGCCTCACATAGGATGTAATGAGAGAAGAGAGCATAGCTGTGACGCAACGCTAAATCAAACATCACTGACATTTCACAGGATACAGTATCTGATGTTAATGTCTGAGAGCACTTACTGTATGCCAATGAAGGTGCATCCATTTCACAGTTTCCTGTTTACTCCGTCTATGTGATGACACACAAGTCTGTGCACACATTTGCTTACATAGACAGATACACATACACACACATACTGTAAGTACACACGCAAATGTTCATATACAGTACCAGTCAAAAGTTTGGACACACCTACTCAATCCAGGGCTTTTCTTTCTTTTTACTATTTTCTACATTGTAGAATAATAGTGAAGACAACAAAACTATGAAATAACACATATGGAATCATGTAGTAACCAAAAAAGTGTTAAACAAATCTGTCACACCCTGATCTGTTTCACCTGTCCTTTTTCCCCCTTCCAGGTGTCACCCATCTTCCCCATTACCCCCAGTGTATTTATACCTGTGTTCTCTGTTTGTCTGTTGCCAGTTCGTCCTGTCTTGCCAAGTCAACCAGCATTTTTCCATGCTCCTGTTTTTCCTAGTCTCTCTTTTCTAGTCCTCCCGGTTCTGACCTTTTGCCTGCACTAACATCTAGCCCGCCTGCCTGACCATTCTGCCTAGGCCTGACCCCGAGCCTGCCTGACCATTCTGCCTAGGCCTGACCTCGAGCCTGCCTGCCGCCCTGTACTGTTCGGACTCTGACCTGGTTATGAACTCTTGCCTGTCTTCGACCTGCCTCTTGCCTGCCCCTCATTGTTCAATAAATATCAGAGACTCGAACCATCTTCCTCCTGTGTCGGCATCTGGGTCTCGCCTTGTGTCTTTATAAAATCAAAATATATTTACAATTTGAGATTCTGCAAAGTAGCCACCCTTTGCCTTGATGGCAGCTTTGCACACTCTTGGCATATTTTGACTGGTACTGTATGTCTGCACCAAACACCTGGTTCTAAACACAAAATGCATTCTTCAGCATGTCAGCACTTTTCCTTTTCTTTATAGGTTTAAGAGAGGGATGGGGATATTGTGTGATATTGCAATGGCCACAAACAAAAAAATAAGCACACACACGTGCACAAACACACACACACGCACAAACACACATATGGACAATGATCAGAGGTGGTGCTGATTCAGCCGTTTGTCTTGTTGCATGATTACTCTGCAGACAGCGACAGCTCCAGATAAAAGATGCCCATGCAGCTCCTCTCCTCACGGCACTAAAACTCAATCTCGAGTTGCTAATAAAATTTACTCAAGCTGCTCCCCTCGCTCCCACACCAGGGAAAGAATAGAGTGAAAAAGCCTGGAGTGCTTTTGACAGGGGCAAACAGATTTCAAACCGTCTACCTTGCTCAGGCAAAATTACATGAGCTTTATAATGGAGGGAGATACGAACATGGGGGTATTTTTGGAAAGCTGAGATTGGTGTTTCTTTTTTCTTCTCCCCTCGGTCCTGTTGCTGCCTGGCTACTCTCACCGTGCGTTTACCAAATCCTGTTTGGTGTGTCTGCCATGTCTCCAAAGGATTTGTCCCAAAGTGCCTGTGTTCCAGAAAAACTCCTCAAAATCATCAAGGATTACATTTTTTTTCGCCCACACAGTGGGGACATTGTCGTCAGCACAATGCAACTCTCAGTAGACAAGCGCTGTATATGCTAAGCTTAGTGATGTGGAATTCATTTTGGAACACCCTCGGGCTGATCTGGCTGTCTCCCTCAGTCGGCTTAAGTGCAAGACCTTTTTATAATTTTCTGCACACAATAGTTAGTATGTGCCACTTGCTTTCGCTGGATCATGGCGCATCCGCTTTGTTAATGACAGAATCCACTGCCTTTTTTGTCACGCTGTCGTGATTTGATGCCTTCCCTACTGACTTAAAAAAAAGATAATAATCAGGCGATCTGGCTGTGTTGTTAACAGACGAATCTATCAGCACTGCAGCGTTGTGTGCATCCTATTGCAGATAAGGAGAGTAGAGGGGGGGGGGGGGGGAGCGAGTGAGAGAGAGCGAGAGAGAGCACGGCGACAACAGCTCCATAATTATTCTCATTATTTCAAGTCACCGTGTCAGAACAATAAGTGTCGTCTGTGATATGGGCAACGGACAGCCGTCTGCCTCTGCATATCCCCAGTCACGAAAAAAAGCTCAAACACAGCCACATTAATACACTCACATCCTGCATTTTCTTTATGACTAAAATTGTTATTATAGAAACATAATGAATTCAAACACAATGTAAAGTTTCCCTGCACACACACACTCAAAGAAACACATTTACACAGAATGTGTGGATCCGATGCCTTTGTCTCCAGAGGTCTTCAACACAAACACATGCATCCACATCTTCAGACATACAGCATGTCTCTGCAAAATGGCTGCTTGCGCCTGGGAGAGTTACTGTACATTCGCAGAGTGCTACATACGGATGTTTCCCATTTCAAGCTAGAGCAAACCCTTTCCACTACATATTCCCAGAGATATTGAAAGTGAAATTCCAGTGGAATGAAATTACAGTGCTATAACTGGAGTTATAAGTTATAATGATGGCTGGAACAGAGTTTATGAAATGGCATCAAACACATGGGAACCATGTGTTTGATGTGTTTGATACCATTCCACCTATTCCGCTCTGGCCATTACCATGAGCCCATCCTTCCCAAGTAAGGTACCACCAACCTCCTGTGCCATCCATCCATCACCTCTTGGCTACCAAAAGCATGGCATTGATTGGCTGGGGTGTGAGATGGTCCAGACTATCATGGTTAGGGTCTGTATAGCATTGGGATGAATATACACCCCAGCAACAGACTATTGTCTCTCTGTTGTTCACTGTCTAATCTCTGCAGTGCACTGTTTAAACAGTCAGGTTTGCACTGAGGGAACGCACAGACCTCTGCCGGAGGGTACTTCCTCTTCCTCGTCCCCAGATAATGCTCTTCCCTCAGTGCTTAAGAAAGAACATGCTGTACCTGTGCATTTCTTGGGGCTCCCAGGTCGCTTGCCATGCATCCCTAACTTGCACGCAAAGTTTTCTTCCCAAAATTCCGCGAACCACACGTTCCTTCTGTTGTTGGAGAGGGAGCGACTCCGGAAGTAACGGTCGAAGGCTGAGATAAGGATGAAAATTGAGGAGAACAATAAAAACAGAGACAAAATAAACTTATTTCAGCCTGAAGCCACATCCTATAACACAAAAGTGTTGTACATCTCACAGTGCTTCAAACACATGCATTATTTCCCATTGTTTGCTGAATAGGGTCAATAAGGCTCAGTGTCTCCTGTTCTCTCACCGTCCACGGAGGCTCTCTTGGGGAGGATGGTGATGGCCCCCTCTGCCACTCTCTCCTGCTGGACCACAGGGGAGATCTTGGACCCCCAGCTGTCTGAGCCAACCCAAAGGAAGTGACCAGTCTCGTTGTTGCGTTTGGCCGCGTCCAGGATACGCCTGTGAGAAGAAGACAAAGTTGTTACATTCCGAATCACTGAATTTCGATTCACTGAATTTAAATTAACTTAATTCCTATTCACTTCTTGTATATGTTCGACCCCAACCGCAACATCATCCAACAGCATACCACCCTGCATCCCACCACTGGCTTGCCACTGATGCTAAGTAGGGTCGGTCCTGGATGGGAGACCAGATGCTGCTGGAAGTGTTGTGGAGAGCCAGTAAGAGGCACTCTTTCCTCTCGTCTAAAAAAAGATCCCAATTCCCCAGGGCGGTGATTGGGGATATTTCCTTGTGTAGGGTACCATCTTTTTGATGAGAATTAAAGGGGTGTCCTGACTCTCTGTGGTCACTAAAAGATCCCATGCCACTTAGCGTAAGAGTAGGGGTGTTAACCCTTTTGTCCTGGCTAAATTCCCAATCTGGCCCTCATCATTCCCCATCATGGCCACCTAATCGTCCCCAGCTTCCAATTGGCTCCAATTGGCTCATTCATCCCCCCTCCTCTCCTCTATAACTATTCCCCAGGTCATTGCTGTAAATGAAAATGTGGTATAAAATAATGATGGTTAAATTAAATAATTAAATCAATTAAATAATGGTTATGTAATGGTTCAATTAAATGTTTTAAATAAATATACAATTATAAAGAGAGAGGGAAAGATATTCAACTGTCATTGTCCAAACTGAGATACGTATCCAATATCTCCAATGATCCAGCTAAGCTTTGCTAACCTGATGGCTTCCATATAGCTATTTCAATAAATTGGTAAATGTGGAAGGAAACCATATTACAGTTTTGATTCCTGCAAAGCCACCCTCACCAGACGTGCTCAACTCCTCCTCAGTTCAACCTCAGGGAGATCCGGTCTAATATAACCATTTTAGGAAAGATCTGTGGCTATACCCAGTCCTCTGGAGTTTGGGAAACTGAGTTTACTTATTACCCTCAGGTGCTGAGCTTTCGGTTGAGGAGCATTAGAAATATAGTTTTTTTCTCCCTCTTTAGAGTTGCAGGTGTTCAGTTGAGACAGCTTTCATTCGAGTTCTAGTATTCAAATGTGCAGATGATCATTGCCGCTTAATTCAATCTTATTCAGATCAAGGCGAGATAACCAGAGTTCTTTATGTGCTGAAAAGAACTGCAATACAATGCACCCCACCGCATAGACAGGCCGTCTTACCTATAGTGTCCCGGAGTTAATCGGAACATTGTTATCTCAATCCACAGTGAAGGGTTTGTGGATTAATTGATGGAGGATAAACACTGTTTTTAACTCGATGGCGACTAGAGTGCACTGACTGAAGGAGTGTGTGTGTGTGTGTGTGTGTGTGTGTGTGTGTGTGTGTGTGTGTGTGTGTGTGTGTGTGTGTGTGTGTGTGTGTGTGTGTGTGTGTGTGTGTGTGAGACAGAGACACACACCTAATGTCGTCTTCATTGGCAAACATGATGACGGCTCGGGCGTTGGAGGTCTCAAGCAATCGCAGAATAAGCTTGTCAAACTCCCCCGGCTTGGGCTCCCTGGGGATCTTCAGAGACTGGGCAATGCACACACCACCTGTGGGGAGAGGAGGGGGGAGGGAATTAGAGAGAGGAGAGATGGACAAAGGGAAGGGATGAAGGAGAGAAGGAAGTGGAATGGTGGACGGGGAGGGGTAAAAGAGAGAGCAGTACAGGTATGGAGGGAGGGGGTGAGAGAAGGGGTTGACGGCGTAGAGAGGGAAAGATGGTGAGAAAGAGAGAGGGGGAAGATAGAGGGTTGGAAAGAAAGAGAAGTGGAGGGGTTGCAAGAGAGGTAGTGAGGAGGGCGATGTGAGGGAAGAGTGTGAAAGAGAGAAATGGAGGGGTGGAGATACGTAGGAGCAAGAGAGAGATAGGAGTGAAGATGGGAATGTTTTGAGGAGAGCAAGACAGAGAGCCAAAAATAGTGGATGAGAGAGAGAGGTGAGGTAGATAAGAGAAGAAGGTGGGAATGAGAGAGCAAGTAGAGGGGGAGAGGAAATGAAAGAGAAAGTGAAGATGAGGACGTACAAGATGAAGGAGAGATGAGGGATGGATTTGAGGAGGAGAGAGGACAGAGTGGATAAGAAGAAAATGGAGAGGAGAGAAAATAGACAGGGAAAGACAGTGAAGGGTCATGGCAGAGAGAACAGGTATAGAGAGAGATGGAGGAAGGGAGGGAGACAGTGGGAGAGAAACAGACCATCACTATCTGATTCATTCATGTGGACAGTAGCAGAATACAGATGAGGGAGCCAGAGAAATCCTTCCTTCCTTCCATCCATCCAGTCCCTCCATCCACTCTTGAGTGTGAGAACTGCATTACATTTCAGATTATATCAAATTGTATCACTTGGTTTTAGGTGTTTAAAAAACATTAGGTGGCGCCTGACAGACTGTATTATCGACTTATGTGCTTAGCTTGATTTGTTTGCACTCAAAAACCTCTGCCAGATGTGACGAATCCATCACAGGGAATATAAATAAACAGCACTTGATAAGGCGCGTCGGTGCATCAACAGGAGAAGTCCTCCCTCTTAAATTGGGTCCATAATAACCTTCCATAATTTTCAGACTTCTCTATTATATCATTAGGCTCTCTGCTCTGACTTAAGCGATGATCTCCCCTTGGAATCCAATCTCTCGTTACGGTCCGTCTGCAACAGTTCCATCTCTTTGTGTCTCTTCCAGCTCTATCAGGGGAGTCATCTCACCACATTACTGTCCCAAACACAACTAGTTATTAACCCTAAATTGATACCTTTTTAAGGGTAATGGCCAATCTGCTTCCCCTGGTGTTCCCAACCTCCAAATTATTATGCTTAGCTGTTGTCATCTATATCATTGTTGGGTGTAATTAAGGGAGTTTGGGGGATGTTCGTGTGCGTCACTTCTCTGAGGGGCGCCATGATGGGATGTTGTCTGAAGGAAATCGCTGATAAAACTTCAAAATGAATGCGACATAATCTAGTAAACACTTTACATTTAGTTAAATGTATGACTAAATGTTGTCTCGGAGGGTACAGTAAACAAGGTTTAGAGCTAGCTGTTTCGTGACTTGCTGTGACCTTCCACCCTCAGCCACCTGCCAGGACGCCGTGCAGAGGGAACATTGTACACACATTAATCTATCGCTATCGCCTAGAAGGCTTGTTTTTCTTTGGAGGCCAAGAAGAAGCTGGTACGATGTACATTACTGGCGGTTTTAGATTTTAGTGATGTTATATATATGCAGGCCTCAACCACTACCCTGAGAGCACTTGATTCAGTGTATCATGCAGCCCTCAGGTTCATTACAAATCAAACACGTCTAACACATCCTTGTGATCTCTACAGCGCTGTTGGCTGGTCGTCATTGACCTTGCATAGGCTTAAACACTGGTATACACTGATTTATAAGGTCATATTGGGTAAAATGCCATTTTATCTCTGTTCTTTTTTATTCAGGTTGGTAAATAAATATCAATTACGGTCCCATTCTGATTTGCTTCTAACAGTACCAAAAATTAGAACAGGTCATGGTAGAAATAGTTTTCGTTACTTAGCTCCGTGGTCCTGGAATTCTCTCCTGAACATTTTAAAATCTGATGATCTAGTTTGGTTGGTGGAGTTTAAACACTTGATCGATGTACATATCATAGAAGAGTGTAACTGTCTTTAGGACAGCTGTTTTTAGTCAAGACTTTCGAGTTTTTAACGTAATGTGTAATTGTTGCACTGTATGCGTGTTTACTGTTTTGTTTAACGTTGTGTTTGTGTATGTAAGTTGTTTTGTCTGAAACGCTGTTTCCCCCTGCTGCTATTGAACCAGGTCTCTCTTGGAAAAGAGATGTTATCTAAATGAGGAAAAACCTGTATCAATAAAGGTCAAATAAAAAATACAAAAAAGGGCTGTCAGAAAAATCACCAGCCTTTTACACCATGGATTTATGAAACCTCTCACAAAATCTCTTCTGCCATGTTGCCATTTCCACTATATAGCCTTTCAAGTTGAAATACCAGAGGACTCCCCAGTTAGAGTGCTCAGAGTAGATCTCCATCAAATCCATTTCAAGTGATGTGTACCTGTTCATGAAATGACACTCCCTTTTAGCTTCAATATTTCCATTTTATCTGTAACCTGTAGTCAATCTTTCATGCATGTATTATGTCAATGTCTTCAAATATCTATCTTGCAGGGTGGGAGAAGCATCTGTTTGTGAACACCCACTAAATCAAAAATCAATTCCAATTGCAATCTAATGAATGGACAGATTCCCCATGTCACTACATAGTCATTAAACCACTACATGATCGTGCCTCGCTCAGCGCTGCAAACTGGGGAAAGGTCTTTTGCCTGATTAATATAAAATATTGATTACAATTTGTATTAAATAATTGGTCATTCATTACTTACATCACCTATTACAGCCTTGTGAAAACCACGTGGCGAGGGGGAATATAGGTGGTTGCCTCTAATGATGGCATGAACATGTAGGAGTGTACCGGCTCTGTGTTAAGGAGAGTCTGATTCTCACAGTGTAATGTGTTCCTTTTGTAAGCTACCTATCCTCATGAAATATTAACGAAGGCTGCCGAGCTCGGCTAGTAGCAGTGGCTATCAGGGGATATCGCAGTACCCAGGCACTGCAGGAATCAGGACTCATTGCAGCCAGTTGGGACATTATGTGGAATATCAAATGACAATATCAAGCCAGGCAGGGATTTCATGTGTTAATATCCCGTGTTCTGCTAACAAGTCTGTTCTGTATGGAATACGGCACGCCATACCCATGTTACGGTGTTGTATAATTTTGATAAAGGTTGGAAAATCAAGCAATTTGCACACTGTTGTTGCTCATTAGGGGTAAAGGGGTTTGCAGCACTACAGGGAACATTATTATTCTAGTGGTATGAAATTGACATTCCTTCATGTAACAATACTATTTATATGTTGCTTGAAGATATTTCCTCAAGAAACAACACTGGTGTGTTGTTTTTCACTGGGATCAAATTAATTCAGGCAGTATTATATGTTAAAGTGAAAAGGTGTTGTGCCGATACTGCTAATAACACCACTACAAATAACTATCATCAGAAAACCTCCAGTTTTCACTTTGTCAAGTGACAATAAAACCATGTAACCTATTGACATTATAGTAGTTACATGATGTACAGCTGAAGTCAGAAGTTTACATACACTTAGGTTGGAGTCAATAAAACTCATTTTTCAAACACTCCACAAATGTCTTGTTAACAAACTAAAGTTTTGTCAAGTCTGTTAGGACATCTACTTTGTGCATGACACAAGTAATTTTTCCAACTATTGTTTACAGACAGATTATTTCACTTATAATTCACTGTATCACAATTCCAGAATTCCAGAATTTTACATACACTAAGTTGACTGTGCCCACAGCTTGGGAAATTCCTGAAAACAATGTCATTGCTTTAGAAGCTTCAGATAGGCTAATTGACATAATTTGAGTCATTTGGAGGTGTACCTGTGGAGGTATTTCAAGGCCTACCTTCAAACTCAGTGCTTCTTTGCTTGACATCATGAGAACATCAAAAGAATTCAGCCAAGACCTCCACAAGTCTTGTTCATCCTTTGGAGCAATTTCCAAATGCCTGAAGGTACCACGTTCATCTGTACAAACAATAGTACGCAAGTACAAACACCATGGGTCCACGCAGCCGTTACACCGCTCAGGAAGGAGACGCGTTCTGTCTCCTAGAGATGAACATACTTTGGTGCGAAAAGTGCAAATCAATCCCAGAACAACAGCAAAAGACATTGTGAAGATGCTGGAATAAACAGGTATAAAGGTTTCTATATCCACAGTAAAACGTGTCCTATATCAACATAACCTGAAAGGCCACTCAGCAAGGAAGAAGCCACTGCTCCAAAACCGCCATAAAAAAAAGCCAGACTATAATTTGCAACTGCACATCGGGACAAAGATTGTACTTTTGGAGAAATGTCCTCTGGTCTGATGAAACAAAAATATAATTGTTTGGCTATAATGGCCATTGTTATGTTTGGAGGAAAAAGGGGGAGGCTTGCAAGCTGAAGAATGGCTAAGGACAAAAAATGGCTTAAGGACAACAAAGTCAAGGTATTGGAGTGGCCATCACAAAGCCCTGACCTAAATCCTATAAAAAAAAACTGTGAGCAGAACTGAAAAAGTGTGTGCGAGCAAGGAGGCCTACAAACCTGACTCAGTACCACCAGCTCTGTCAGGAGGAATGGGCCAAAATTCACCCAACTTTTTTGTGGGAAGCTTGTGGAAGGCTCCTCGAAACGTTTGACCCACGTTAAACAATTTAAAGGCAATGCTACCAAATACTAATTGAGTGTATGTAAACTTCTGACCCACTGGGAATGTGATGAAAGCAATACAAGCTTAAATAAATCACTCTCTACTATTATTTGGAAATTTCACGTTCTTAAAATAAAGTGGTGATCCTAACTGACCTAAGACAGGGCCTTTTTACTAGGATTAAATGTCAGGAATTGTGAAAAACTGAGTTTAAATGTATTTGGCTAAGGTGTGTGTAAACTTCCAACTTCAACTGTAGTTACAGATAGGTTGGTGCAATAGCAGTGTACGTAGTTATGTATTCTCTGTACACCACAGGAGGTTGGTGGCACCTTAATTGGGGAGGACGGGCTCGTGGTAATGGCTGGAGCCGAATCAGTAGAATGGTATCAAATACTTCAAACACGTGGTTTTCATGTGTTTGATGACATTTCATTCGCTCCGTTCCTGCCATTATTATGAGCCATGCTCCCCTCAGCAGCCACCTGTGCTGTAAACCTTTACACTTGCATCACAGTATATCAGAATTTTTTCTGCAAAGAAAAACACAAAGCAACATGGGTACTTCACCAACCTCTGCACAATTGACACTTCGTCTTCATTCTTCACAGAAAGAGCATTTTACAACCCAGTAGCGTACTGCTAAGTCTTGCTCCCTTTCTCTCAACCCACATAAGAGGTCCATGTTTGCTTCTAAAAAAAGTTGACCGTTGTCATATCACTACTTCCAGTACTGCCCCTGGTATAATCACAGGCCTTTGAAGTTTTTCTGTGAGTTTTTGCCTCGGACAAGGAAGTTACAGTACAGCAGTTGTCACCAACTGATCATTTGTGATCGACTGGTCGATCTCCAAGACATTTCTAGTCGATCATCAAACATTTCTGTAAAAAACCCAATGATCAAGCCTTGTGTTCCTATTATTTTTTATTTTTTTGTCTCGCATTGTTGGAGGTAGGTGCACCTGATTCAGCTGGTTCTTCCTACTTCTACTCGCCTTACAACCAACACTGCAGCTGTAATGATTGAGTAGGAAAGTGTATCGATAGACTTGCATTGTTATTATTAGGAGCTTGGGTCTTTTTTAATGTCAAGGAATATTTAACGTTCTCTGTTCATAGGAGTAACATTCATTTGTGCATGAGGTAGAAATAATGATGTGCAACTCAAGTTTCGCCATCAGTTGGAAGACGGTGTCCCTTTTTGGTCAGTGTCAGCAGAGGTAAGGGAGAGCGGTGGGACTGACCATCAGATGCAGGCACCACCAGCACAGTAATATTAAAAGCACATTATTTAAATGTATGGTCACTCAACTGTGCCTCACAAGTAATACAACAACTGATCTATTACCAGTGTTGAAATATATATATTTTTAAATGGTCAAAACAAAAATGCATTGGCAGGGCAATTCAAGCAAAGCTAATATGCGGTGACAATGTATTTGGCCTATAGCCTACTGCACAACTCTCATTAATGCAGTACTGTTTTGAATAGGTTAATGTTGCATAGGCGTCAGTTTTTTAAGTGGTTTAGAGAAAAAATCTCAGCGGTAGATCTCGGCTTGCATTTTGACTCAAAGTGATCTTGACTCACAAAAGGTTGATGACCACTGCAGTACAGCATCACAAGCTCTATGAGAGCGACTGTTCACATTTAATTTCCACAGAAAGACTTGTCTGGCACGGAAAAGCTGTCACATTGACTGTAGTGGCGTCAGCCATTGAAAGACTCACAAAGAATTGCTGCACTTGTGTTTGTGGTAGGTATTCAAATCTATTTATTGTGCAAATAACTTTTTGTCCAATTGATTTTCTACAGGGCAGATGGGTATGAAGCTAGCTGAAAGCAAATAAACCCTTCTTGCTCATGAGTATGTGATGAGACAATAGCCCTCTGTGGCCTGAGTTTAGCTGAGGTGGGCTATAAGAGGCCTCTTGAAAAACATAGCCTGCAGATATAGGGGAACTTTTACGTCTGGCGTTTCTCTCTTTTTAAGAGGATGGTTACATCAGCCCCAAGAATATGCCATTTAAAGCGCTCTCTGTGCAGACTGCGTGGTGAGAGATGCAGAATGCTGCAGTGATATCGAACCCCTCGAAACTCCTTCAGCCCAAACATTCTCAGATGTCGTGTCTGAGAGCGAGATGGCCCTCTAAACCCACTCTCTCAAACCCTGCCACAAGGCTGCCAGCACAGGCATTACATTATGTAAAATGAAAAACTTCTAGCCTCCACAGATTTACATGTAGTGGAAACCTGGAAATATCCACAAAGTCTATGCTCTTGGGTACCAAAACAACTTTGAAATTGAAAGGCGCTGTTTGCATTGCAACAAAAGGGTATCAAATGCTTTTATGGCACTAATGCTAAGATGATAAATGGCAAGACTATTAACTTATCTCTTGGTATCAAAAATAATGTGACTATGACGATGTTAGTGGTGTGGTTATAGCCTCTTTACCTATTTTATCCCAGTCTGTCATTTGCTTGTTTTGGGATTTCTCTTATTGGCACGTATTCTTCATAATATGACAGATTAAAATGTTTACATTTCATACTGTACGCAATATCCTACTCTGCTTCTGTGACCTCATTTGCATACAAATTACATTGCTTTACCTTGTGAGGCGCACAGATTTATACAATCCGGGAATGGATGCCAAAAAGGGGGGGTGGTCACATTGCCGAGATACTTTCAATTCAAAACCTCAATTCCGGAGCACTTATCAGGTGCTATGGAATACAGAGAGGGAATACAGAAAGCGTTGCATAAACACTCAGGCTTGACAAGGTCAGTGATGAGTCAGTAAAAGCAGGTTTGCACTGAATGAAATATCAGCCGTTCGCACCGAGCGCCTAGCTCTCTGGATCCACTGACAAATTGGAGACGGCAACAACTTTTGTATCCCAATTGAGTAAGGAGATTGGGAGGTGGAAGGAAGGAGGTTATTATTTCTTAAAGCTTCCATTTCGCTCTGAAAAAGGGTTGAATGAAGAGAGAGAGAGAGAGAGAGAGAGAGAGAGAGAGAGAGAGAGAGAGAGAGAGGGGGGTCAGGAATAATGGGTACTTATCAACAAAACATTTTATATTACTTGCACATTAAGCTAGGGATAACTATTGTTGTTTGACTTGTTCCATTGGGAAGAATGGCCTGTGTATATGTTAATCAATGGATTGGAGCGATGATACAGTAGCTGCTGCAAAGAGCTAAATGTTTCAGAGTTATGCTAGGTCTTGATCAAGTCTCTGATCAGATTATTGGAATCGAGCTCCATCCCTTCAGTCTATGCTGATCTAAACATGCCAGCTAGAGGTCTTCACGGGTCCACCAGACCCGAAATTCCGAGATCCGACCGGGACCCGAGCGGGTTCGGATCCTTAATTCAAACTTTTATCTTGGATCTGGGCCGGGTCTGATATATTGCCACAGGTTTCAGGTATGTGTGATTACACTTCATATACCACTTGGACCCGTCCTTTGGACCCGTCCTTTTAGGTGTGAGGTGATAACTGTGCGAGTCTGTTACCAATTGAAACTCAATAAAACGTAGGCCTATACTGTATGTTAGAAATTGGTTCCTGATGCTCACCTTTACGTGTGCCTGCTGCTGAGGAGAGAGAGGGTGAGAGAGGCAAACTGACGGCCACAATCAACCACTGTGAGGTGGACAGTTATTGTTTTAGAAAAGTTCAAACCAAATAGGCTATACAGTTTAGCATATGCTACACATTGAATCAAGGAATATTTTTTTGTGTAATTTGTTATAAGCTGTTTTTAGGTAAATGTTTAGCCAATATCCCTAGTTTTTTATGGTGCTGGCTTTCTTTCGCTCTCTCTGTCCTTCTACCCTCAGATCTGAACGGGTTTATCGGATCCGAAACAGGCACGGGTCTTTATGAGTCTGTTTTTCACAACCCGTTTCGGGAAGGAGTCCGGCTGTCCTCGGGTCCATTTGGAACAGTGATCTGTTTTTTGAAAATGTATTTATGCATATTGGGTCCAGGTGGGAAAGCCACCGGTCCATTTTAGAACGGGTCCAACTTCTTGGACCCATGAAGACCATTACTGCCAGCACCTCCAGTTGCTTCAATGCAAGAGAAACAACTTCCATATGATTTCTCTACTCCCCTGACATAGTAAAATCCTTCAGATGTTCCATTATTTTGAGCACAAGTTGAGTCAATTATAGGGCTGGGAATTGCCAATGCAATATGTATTGCAATTCTATATGTATCACACGATTCTATATTTATTGCGATTCAATACTGACATTTTATTGCAATTCAATGTTTCAAACATACAGTGCATTCGGAAACTATTCAGACCCCTTGACATTTTGTTACCTTACAGCCTTATTCTAACATGGATTAAATTGTTTTATCCCTCCTCATTTGAAGAGTTTCTCCCATTCTTCTCTGCAGATCCTCTCAAGCTCTGTCTGGTTGGATTGGAAGTGTCTATTTTCAGGTCTCTCCAGACATGTTAGATCGGGTTCAAGTCCGGGCTCTGACTGGGCCACTCAAGGACATTCAGAGACCATGTGTATGTGACAAATAAAATTTGATTTGATTTGATTTGAGACTTGTCTGTCTTGGCTGTGTGCTTAGGGTTGTTGTCCTGTTGGAAGGTGAACCTTTGCCCCAGTCTAAGGTCCTGAGCATTCTGGAGCAGGTTTTCGTCAAGGACATCTCTGTACTTTACTGCATTCATCTTTCCCTCAATCCTGACTAGTCTCCCAGTCCCTGACGCTGAAAAACATCACCACAGCATGATTCTGCCACCACCATGCTTCACCGTAGGGATGGTTCCAGGTTTCCTCCAAACGTCACATTTGGCATTCAGGCCAAATAGTTCAAACTTGGTTTCATCAGACCAGAGAATCTTGTTTCTCATGGTCTGACAGTCCTTTAGGTGCTTTTTGGCAAACTCCAAGTGGGCTGTCGTGCCTTTTACTGAGGAGTGGCATCCATCTGGCCACTCTACCATAAAGGCCTGATTGGTGGTGCTGCATAAATTGTTGTCTTTCAGAAAGGTTCTCCCATCTCCACAGAGGAACTCTGGAGCTCTGTCAGAGTGACCATCAGGTTCTTGGTCACCTCCATGACCAAGGCCCTTCTTCCCCGATTGCTTAAGAATGCTGGAGACCACTGTGCTCTGGGGGACCTTCAATGCTGCAGAAATGTTTTGGTACCCTTCCCCAGATCTGTGCCTCGACACAATCCTGTCTCGGAGCTATACGGAGAATTCCTTTGGCCTCATGGCTTGGAAGGTCCAAAATCAGAGGAAGGCCCAAAAAATTGTTGAAGACTCCAGCCACCCAAGTCATAGACTGTTCTCTCTTTTACCGCATGGCAAGCGGTACCGGAGCGCCAAGTCTAGACCAAAAGGCTCCTGAACAGCTTCTACCCTGAAGCCTAAGACTGCTGAACAGCTAATCAAATGTCTACCCAGACAATTTACTATTTACATTGATCCCCTTTACTATTTATTTATTTATCATAATTTTTTTGCACTGACTCTCTTGAACTGTTTAATGCACACTCACTTGACTCTACCCACACACTCACACAAACTACACTGACACTCCAACACACACACACACACACACACACACACACACACACACACACACACACACACACACACACACACACACACACACACACTACATCAACTTACACACTAACACACACATATTGACGCCACACACTTATTTGTAGTTGTATCTGCCAAGGCAGCAGCTCCTCTTCCTGGGGTCCAGCAAAATTAAGGCAGTTATACAATTTTTTAAACATTACAATACATTCACAGATTTCACAACACACTGTGCCCTCAGGTCCCTACTCCACCACTACCACATAACTATAATACAAAATCCATGTGTACGTGTGTGTATAGTGCGTATGTTATCGTTTCTGTGTATGTATGTGAGTGTGCCTATGTTTGTGTTGCTTCACAATTCCGCTGTTCCACAAAGTGTATTTTTATCTATTTTGTTAAAACTTCTTATGGATAGGGGGCAGTATTCGGAAGTTTGGATGAGTGAGGTGCCCAATATAAACTGCCTGTTACTCATGCCCAGAAGCTAGGATATGCATATAATTGGTAGTATTGGATAGAAAACACTCTAGTTGTCACGTTCTGGCCTTTATTTCCTTTGTTTTGTATTTATTTAGTATGGTCAGGGCGTGAGTTGGGTGGGCAGTCTGTTTGTTTTTCTATGATTTGGGTATTTCTATGTTTCGGCCTAGTATGGTTCTCAATCAGAGGCAGGTGTCATTAGTTGTCTCTGATTGAGAATCATACTTAGGCAGCCTGGGTTTCACTGTGTGTTTGTGGGTGATTGTTCCTGTCTCTGTGTTTGCACCAGATTGGACTGTTTAGGTTTTCACTTTTCTTGTTTTGTTTAGTCTGTTCATGTCGTCTTTATTAAAAACATGAATAACCACCACGCTGCATTTTGGTCCGCCTCTCCTTCACCACAGGAAAACCCTTACACTAGTTTCCAAAACTGTTAAAATAATGTATGTGAGTATAACAGAACTGATATAGCAGGCAAAAACCCGAGGAGAATCCATCCGGGAAAGTTTTTTTTGAGCTCACCACTCACCATCATAATGGCTGTTTATTGGAATATGAATGGAATACCTCCCAGATTGCAGTTCCTAGGGCTTCCAGTAGATGTCAACAGTCTTTAGAAATAGTTTCAGGCTTGTTTTTTGAAAAAGGAGCTAGAATTTGTAGTTTTTCCAAATGGCTCCCATTATGTTTGTAGTGTTGTGGTGCATTTCGGTGAGGGCGCGCACTTCATTATTTATCTCCGGTAATGAACATACTATTCTCCGTCTTAAATTGGATCATTTATTTTCATATTAGGTTACCTGAGGATTGATTAGAAACACAGTTTGACTTGTTTGGACAAAGTTTATTGGTAACTTTCGGGATTCATTTGTATGCATTTTGAACGAGGGAAACCGGTGGATTACTGAGTCAAGCGCGCCAACTAAACTGACTTTTTTGGGATATAAAGAAGGACTTTATCGAACAAAAGGACCATTTGTTATGTAGCTGGGATTGCAACCAGAGGAAGATCTTCAAAGGTAAGTTACTTATTTTATCGATATTTCTGACTTTCGTGACGCCTCTGCTTGGTTGGAAACTGTATGTAATGCTTTTGTTTGCAGGGCACTGTCCTCAGATAATCGCATGGTGTGCTTTCGCCGTAAAGCCTTTAAATCTGACAAAGCAGCTGGATTAACAAGAAGTTAAGCTTTTAGACAAAGTAAGACACTTGTATTTTCATGAATGTTTAATATTACGAATATTGTAATTTCGCGCTCTGCAATTTCACCGGATGTTGTCGAGGTGGGGCGCTAACGGTACACCTTTAACAAAGAGGTTAATCGGATTCTACTGCTTGCATCAGTTGCTAAAGCGACTCCTTTTATTAGAAGATTTTGTTGAGGTTAAGGGTTTACTGATTGATTTGTCCCAAATACAATGCTTTTTGTTTTAGAAATATTTACGACTAACTTATTCCATGCCACCCACTCTGATACTAACTGCATCTCTTTGTTAAGTGTTGCAGTCCATGTCAGTCGCTGACGTATATAGTGTTGAGTCATCCGCATTACTTAAAGCCGCTTTGCTTAAAGCCAGTGGCATGCCGTTAGTAAAGATTGGGAAAAGTAAGGGACCTATAGAGCTTCCAGCAGCAGACTGTGATCGATATGTCAAAAGCGCCACTGAAGTCTAACAAAACAGCCCCCACAATCTTTCTATCGTCAATTTCTCTCAGCCAATCAGTCATCAGCGCTTGTTGAATGTCCTCCCCTACAAGCTTGCTGAATCTGTTGTCAATTTGACTACTGTAAAATAGCACTGTATTTTGTCAAATCCCTTTTTTCCCAAAAGTGGTAACAGGCTGATTGGACTGCTATTTGAGCCATTAAAGGGGGCTTTAATATTCTTAGGTTGCGGAATGACTTTTGGTTTCCGGCAGGCCTGGGGGCACATACTTGCCAGTAGGCTTAAATTGTTACAACGTGGACAATGTAAATATTTATGTTAACAAGTTTTACCGAGCTCGCTAACTAGGGTACCTATTGTACCTTCTGGGTACTTGGGACAGTGTTTGAGTGAGTTTTCATGTGCTCGCATAGGTGCCTGAGAGCTGTGACTGTGCCAAGGGCTAACATATTGTGAGTTGTCTCTTTGTGAGCAGGTATGTCTTTTATTTTGTCCGAATTATGTTGTCTATCATTTTTCTTGTATTGTGTGCTGTTGTGCACTGAATGTGTGCACACAGCACCTGTTATAGCGAGGTGCCTGAGAGCTGTGACTGTTCCAAGGGCTAATATATTGTGCGTTGTCTCTTCATGCACAGGGCAAATAAAAATCCAACAAGCAGACCTCCAGTTGTGGCAGTGTCCACAATAAACACAACGCAGAACAAACCACGCTACAAACTGATGCCGCGACCTGCCGACTGGTCAGCTCAAGCCGACCACCGGAGCTGTGCATGTGGATGAGGTACATGAGCACTTGTTGATGGTTTGCTGTAAGTGAATATATACTGTACATATTGAAGGTGAATGTAGCATATTCACTAGATAAGGGTATTTGTATGTATTTGTATGTTTTGGAGGAATTTGTTAATTGCAATTTTTTGGTATTTGAATGCTGTAAATTGCATTGTATTTTAGTGCTCTGTTGAGCCATTGAAGACTCTCAAGTCCATAAAATGAGTTATGATGTGCATTTTAGTGTGGGTAGAGGGAAGGGTGTCCTTGCATCCCACCTCTGTCTTTTGATGTACCATCATCCCCAGTCCTCAGTAATAATGGGACACCTCAGAGTCAGCTTAGTGACCTTATTAAGCAGATTGGGTCAGAGATAGGAGAATCTATCAGAGCAGGTTTTCTGCAGCCTGAGGCTTCAAGTCTTTCTCCTGCCCATCCCCCTCACCAATCCCAGCAGTTTCCCCTGCCTGAGCAATGTCGGTCAACTTTTAGTGATGCATCCAAGCTGAATCTGGATGTAAAGTCAGATGTTAGTGCTCTACCTTTCTTTAGGGATGATGGCTCAGATAAGTATTCTGTCCTGGAGTGGGAGGAGCTAATGGGAGTCTACCTAGAGAAGAGGGGTTATACCTGGTCTGAGCATGTCTGGGAGGTGATGTCTAGGCTCCTGGGGAGGGCACAGGATGTCACCAAAGTCTGAATGCGTAACAACCCTGTTGTCACAGATGTTAAGGTAGTGTTCTCAAGCAACACTTTGGGGATACTGTCTGCTCAGGTATGCCATTAGCTGATTTCTATTCAATCAATTCATAGGCTAATGAGGGTCCACTATATTTCTTGATGAGGCTAAACAAAGTTGCAGAGGCAGCTGAACACTACCTTGTAAGCGAGGTTTGGACCTTGCCCAATCAGTGCTCAGAGTTGGCAGTCATGTTTGTACGCAACTATCCTGATAAAGAGTTGGCCCAAGTGTGAGAAGTGTGCCTGTGAGAAGTGTGCAGGAGGGCATGAGACAAAGGAATGTGTAGTTTTGGTGGAGACGTGTGTGTGGTAGTTGTGGGGGTGCCCATGGGGCTGGAGCTCGGAGGTTATTTATTTAACCCTTATTTAACCCTCTCCCCTTATTCCAGGTAAGTTGACTGAGAACACATTCTCATTTACAGCACCAATCCAGGGATAGGAGGAGGATGAATGAGCCAATTGTAACTGCGGATGATTAGGCGACTGGGATGGTATGAGGGCCAGATTGGGAATTTAGGTGTCCGGTGAGAGAAAGGCAGGTTGAGGTTGCTATGGTCAGAGTAGCTGTATGCTGAAGCAGAGAAGAGAGTGGTAGTGGAAGATGGGTACAGGGTGAGGGATCCTTAGAGGATTCCTGTGAGTAGGAAGAGACTAATAGAGAGTCATGGGAAGAATATGTGCTTCAGTAAGTTAGGTTTCTTGTCATTCATAGCTATGGCTGTTCATTGTACTGCAGAAATGGAAAGTCACAGAAAATAGAGGTTGTGGTGGCAGCGGCAGAGAAATACTTGGGGTTGCGAGGTTTTACTGCAGAACATTTGGAGGGGGTGTTGAGTGGTAGTGTTCTGTCCTCCCAGACCATTGGTCTGGAGTAAGATTAGATAGGTTAAATAGTGGAATGGGGTGGTGTGTTTGTTGTTTTAAATTTAAAAAAAAAATGTTGTTGAGAGGGCTAATAGATGGCACGATAATTTTCCTTTCCCCCAATTTTATAGCACCATATCACAAGTAATCTTATGTAGGTATGCCGTGAATGGCTACACACTCCAGTACTGTAGGTGACAGTGTATGCACCTTAAATTGGATGTGATCCGCCAACACAATCCCAAAGAAGAAAAATAAGAAGTGGTAGTGTGACTCAAGTCATGTTTGTGCCTGTGAGATTGAGTCTGACTAGTAGAAACATTGTCTTCTCTTACCTAGCAATTTAAACTCAAACAGAAAAACTCTGTGGCGCCCTGACCAACCACCAACATGGCTGGTTAAATATAAATCTTACCCACCAATGGGGCAGCAGGTAGCCTGGCGGATAGGAGCGTTGGGCCAGTAACCGAAAGATTGCAGTTGCTGGATTGAATCCCAGAGTTGACAAGGTACAAATCTGTTGTCCTGCCCCTAAGCAAAGTAGTTAACCCACTGTTGCCTGGGCACTGATGATGTGGATGGCAATTAAGGCAGCCTCCCACACATCTCTGATTCAGAGGGGTTGTGTTAAATGCGGGAGACACATTTCAGTTGTATGCATTCAGTTGTACAACTGACTAGGTATTCCCCAATGCCGAAATCTACCCGCAGGTGGTAGGTCTTCATTGTAGGTCCTGCATTTGACCAATAAAATGTGTTTGGGTGCATGTTTTGGTGTTTGTCCTAGCACTAGACACATCTGATCCATATTATCAAGTTGCATCTTGTTTAGTAGGGATGGCATTCTGTGCTGTACTCATCGTGTCACTCTCAAAGGAGTATAGACTACGGTGGTAATACCTGCAATAGCCTGCTGCTGTGTCAAGTCCCTTCCACTTGTGAGGTGTTGCGTGAGCGTTGTTGTTTCAGCCTTTACCCTCAAGCAGAGTGTTCCCTTTTCAAATTCAGCAGCCCATGACAAACACTGCATGTACACTACCACCATTCCGCATAAGACTCAATGCTGTTAAGATGACTGAAATCATTTTTTTTTTTAAATGTCATCAAAAACTGTGCAATGACAGAATTTTACATACAGTACACACACACTTACAGACTGTTCGATGCTCTCAGGCCATGAGTAGATTTCAACAGTAGCTTTCATTGTTCAGTGGTATTCAAATCAGTTTCTAGGTCCGAAGGAACATGTCCACATCATATCTTTCATAAACTCTTCAAAGCCCAACAGCTGTGATGGAAATTGGGCGTTTCGATGCAATCTTTTAAATGCCAACAGATAAATGTTTTGTTCGACAAAGGTGAGATCTTTTTGTGTCTGTAAAATGTATTATGCGAGAAATGGCATTGGAAACATCTTTATGTGCAAATATTGATATAATATTCATCACATCGAAGTAAACGTTCATTCACGTGATGATATGGTGTGTGGTCCTCCCACTATAATGCGGGAAACCATGCAGTTTATTAGACTACAAATAAAATAAGTTGTGATGAACTTCACAGGTTGGTGAACAGTGATCTTGATGCTCCTTGCCAATAAATATCGTGGGTATATTATTCTTTTGACATGATGATCGATGATTGACTGCCATTAGACAAGTAAACATATTCTCACTCTTATCCATAATAATCTCATTATGTAGACCAGCCTACCCGAATAGCCTACCAGCACTGTATCTGCCAGCTGTCGGCTAGAGCAGAAGTGCCAAAACCAGAATAAGCACATTTGCTATTTACTTAACGCAACAGTTTTTGTGACAAAACTATCGGTAGAGTTAAAAATGCAATGGAAACACATTGAACTTTGTTCAGTAAATGAAAACTATAGCGAAAAAAATAAATCAATTGTGCACTAAGTCATCACGCACTGATTTATCAGCAACACCGCCATTTGGTGGAAGCACACCTCTGTTGGGAAAATTCACATATTTTCTTTGTGGATTGTACAATATCCACATGAAAATCTGTTCCCAATTGGATGGAAACCTACAGTAGCCTGTGAGGCAAGTGTGTCATGCCTGCTCCCTCTCCACCTCCCTGGCACTCGAGGGCGCCAGGCTACCCGTCATTATACGCACCTGTTACCATCATTACGCGCAGCTGCGCTCATTGGACTCACCTGGACTCCCTCACTTTATTGATTGCCCCTGCATATATGTCTGCTCCTCTGTGTTGTTCACTGTAGTAACATTGTTTGTCGTGTCGTGTGTATGTCCAGACGCTGATCTTGTTCTATTGCATGTCCGTCTATATTAAATGGTTCTCTCCCTGTACCTGCTTCTCATCTCCTGCTTTGGGCATTATAAAGTGATTGTGTTGCTGTGTCATATCTTTATACTACCAGCTCATTGCCAGCATGCACATAATTCATAAGTGTTTAGAAGTTACTAACATTGCTATGAACGATTGAAAGAAATATGTCAACTAAATCTACCATCCATTAATATGTACAGTATAATGTGAGAGCAACCACACTGTTGACAGCAGTAATAGATAAGGTCAAACACTGGCTAGAGTCGTCATTACAGCTGTATGACAGACGTAAACAAACCGCCTTTTCTACATAGGCTATCATAAGGCTTTGTAGTTTGGGTCATAACACAGAAGTTGTTCAACAAATCCAAAATTTGCCTTAATTTCCTATTATATAGAGTGCCTTTGGAAAGTATTCAGAAACCTTGACCTTTTCCACATTTTGTTAAGTTACAGCCTTATTCTGAAATTGATGAAATTGATTTTTTTACTCATCAATCTACAAATAATACCACATAATGACGAAGTAAAAACTGAAATATAACATTTACATAAGTATTCGGACCCTTTACTCAGTACTTTGTTGAAGCGCCTTTGACGCTACAAGCTTGGCACACCTGTATTTGGGGAGTTTCTCTCACTCTTCTCTGCAGATCCTCTCAAGCTCTGTCAGGTTGAATGGGAAATGTCGTTGCACAGCTATTTTCAGGTCTCTCCAGAGATGTTCGATCGGGTTCAAGTCCGGGCTCTGGCTAGGCCACTCAGAGATTGTCCCAAAGCCACTCCTGCATTGTCTTGGCTGTGTGCCTAGGGTCGTTGTCCTGTTGGAAGGTGAACCTTCACCCGAGTCTGAGGTCTTGAGCGCTCTGGAGCAGGTTTTCATCGAGGATCTCTCTGTACTTAGCTCTGTTCATCTTTGCCTCGATCCTGACTAGTCTGTCAGTCCCTGCCACTGAAAAACATACCCACAGCATGATTCTTCCACCATCATGCTAAACTACCATGCTTCACCGTAGGGATGGTTCCAGCTTTCCTCCAGACGAGACGCTTGGCATTCAGGCCAAATAGTTCAAACCGTCTGGCCACTCTACCATAAAGGCCTGATTGGTGAAGTGCTGCAGAGAGGGTTGTCCTTCTGGAAGGTTCTCCCATCTCCACAGAGGAACTCTAGAGTTCTATCAGAGTGACTATAAGGTTCTTGGTCACCTGCCTGACCAAGGCCCTTCGCCACCGATTGCTCAGTTTGGCCGGGCAGCTTGCTGTAGGAAAAGTCTTGGTGGTTTCAAACCTCTTCCATTTAAGAATGATGGAGGCCACTATGTTCTTGGGGATCTTCAATGCTGCAGAAATGTTTTGGTACCCTTCCCCAGATCTGTGCCTCAACACAATCCTGTCTCGGCACTCTACGCAAAATTCATTCAACCTCATGGCTTGGTTATTGATCTGACATGCACTGTCAACTGTGCCATTGCAAATCATGTCCAATTAATTGAATTTACCACACGTGGTAAATCAGGTTGTAGAAACATCTCATGGGTGATCAATGGAAGCAGAATGCACCTGAGCTCAATGTCGAGTCTCAAAGCAAAGGGTCTGAATGCTTAAATAAGGTATTATTGTTTTGTTTTTTGATAAATTTTCAAAAATGTATTCAAAACTGTTTTCTAATTGTCATTACAGGGTATTGTGTGTAGATTGTGTTTAATCCATTTTAGAATAAGGTTTAAATGTAACATTTGGAAAGAGTCTAGGGGTTTGAACATTTTCAAAGTCACTGTATCTGCTGTAGTAAAGACACAATTGATTGAGAGAAAAATGGTAGCCCTTTCACCAAGATCTCAAATTATACAGTAAACATACAATAGATTTGTATTTGTATTTATTATGGATCCCCATTAGCTGCTGCCATGGCATTACAATACATTACAATACATTCACAGTTTTCACAACACACTGCGTGCCCTCAGGCCCCTACTCCACCACTACCACATATCTACAATGCAAAATCCATGTGTACGTGTGTGTAGTGTGTCTGTGCCTAGTTTATTTTGCTTCACTGTCCCTGTTGTTCCATATGGTGTATTTTAATATTTTTTTTAATCTAATTTTACTGCTTGCATCAGTTAGTTGATGTGGAATATAGTTCCACGTAGTCATGGCTCTACATAGTGCTGTGCCCCTCCCATAGTCTGATCTGGAGTTGGGGACTGTGAAGAGACCTCTTGTGGCATGTGTCATGGGGTATGCATCGGCGTCCGAGCTGTGCGCCAGTACTTCAGACAGACAGTTCAATGCATTCAACATGTCAATACCTATCATAAATACAAGTAATGATGAAGTCAATTTCTCCTCCACTTTGAGCCAGGAGAGATTGACATTCATATGATTAGTGTTAGCTCTCTGTGTACATCCAAGTGCCAGCCGTGCTGCCCTATTCTGAGCCAATTGCAATTTTCCTTGTGGCACTTGACCACACGACTGAACAGTAGTCCATGTGCAACAAAACTAGGGCCTGTAGGATCTGCCTTATTGATAGTGCTGTTAAGATTGTAGATCAACACTTTATTATGGACAGACTTTTCCCCATCTTAGCTACTGTTGTATCAATATGTTTTGTCCATGAAAGTTTACAATACATGGTTACTCTGAGCAGTTTAGTCACCTCAAGTTGCTCAATTTCTACATTATATATTACAAGATTCAGTTAAGGTTTAGGGTTTAGTGAATGATTTGTCCCAAATACAATGCTTTTAGTTATATAAATATTTAGGACTAACTTATTCCTTGCTACATTTTGAAACAAACTGCAGCTCTTTGTTATGTTTTGCAGTCATTTCAGTCGCTGTAGTAGCTGACGTGTATAGTGTTGAGACATCCGAATACATGGACACACTGGCTTTACTGAATGCCAGTGGCATGTCGTTAGTAAAGATAAAAGTAAGGGGCCTAGAGAGCTGCCCTGGGGAAATCCTGATTCTACCTGGATTATGTTGGAGAGGCTTCCATTAAAGAACACCCTTTGTGTTCTGTTAGACAGGTAACTCTTTTTCCAAAACATAGCAGTGGGTGTAAAGCCATAACATGTGTTTTTCCAGCAGCAGAATGTAAAAAGCTGCACTAAAGTCTAACAAAACAGATCCCACAATCTTTTTATCATCAATTTCTCTCAGCCAATCATCAGTAATTTGTGTAAGTGCTGTGCTTGTTGAATGTCCTTTCTTGTCAATTTGTTTACTGAAAAATAGCATTGTATCTGGTCAAATCCCCTTTTTTCTAAAAGTTTACTAAGAGTTGGTAAAAGGCTGATTGGTCAGCAATTTAATCAGGAAAGGGGGCTTTACTATGTATAGATAGCAGAATAACCATTGCTTCCCTACAGGCCTGGGGGCACACACTTTCTTGTAGGCTTAAATAGAAAAAATTGCAAATAGGAATGGCAACATCGTCCGCTATTATCCTCAGTAATTTTCCATCCAAGTTGTCAGACCCGGTGGCTTGTCATTGTTGATAGACAATCATTTTTTCACCTCTTCCACACTGACTTTATGGAATAAAAAATGACAATGCTTGTCTTTCATTATTCGGTCAGGTATACTTGGATGGGTAGTGTCAGCGTTTGTTGCTGGCATGTCATGCCTAAGTTCTCTAAGCTTGACAATGAAAAAAGCATTACAGTAGTTGGCAATATGAGTTGGTTTTGTGATGAATGAGCCATCTGATTCAATGGATGGACCTGACTATGCCTTTTTTTCCCAAAATGTCATTTAAGATGCTCCAAAAGCTTTTCACTATCATTCTTTATGTCATTTATATTTATTTCATAGTGTAGTTTCTTATTCATTTATCTTTATTTCATAGTGTAGTTTCTTATTCTCATTCCATTTAGTCAAATTATTTCACAACTTGCAAAAACATTGCCAATCGGTTGTGCAGCCAGACTTGTTTGACATTCCTTTTGCCTCATCCCTCTCAACCATAGAATTGTGTAATTCCTCATAGTGTAGGCTACCTCTCTCATCTCGTAACGTCTACATGTTCTTGATCATCATGTACAGTATACTGTAATAACTATGTGATCCCTTTTACAAGGTCATCAGCCTTTTCAGATGGACCTTTTTCTTCATAATTACCCCCTATTTTAAAGGATATCTGCACTGCCTGCAATGCCATACAGAACCGACTGGTGAATAGACCTTATCATATAATTGTTTAAGCCAAGGACAATGCTTAAATCTAAGGGGTACAGAACTAGAGATATTAGGCCGCTCTCCCCACCTTTGACTGTCATGAATTCAATTGACTCAACAAAAAACATTCTGATCATATCTTTTGCTTAACATTTCTCAGGCTCATCTTCAAATCGCCACTGTCAAGACCTCTGGGTAATTGTCCAAGGCAGTGACCATAAAGAATACACACATGGTGGATGTGCCAATGAAACACATAGGAATGTGCTCCCAGCTAATATGAATAAGATTAGGATATTACCAGTGCCTCTCTTTGGCTGGGGATATCCATAGGCTACAGTACATTTCCAGCTGTAGCCTATATCCATAGGTAAGTCTCCATAAGCCACAGCTGGAAATGTAGTAGCCTTGCATCTAAAGCCAGCAATTTGTCTCTCCTCAAACACACAGCAAATTGGCCAGTGTGGATTTTTCATTTCTAGTGTTGATTCAGGAGTTAAATTCACTCTGTTAGAGAATAACCACAGTGTTGGTGTTTGGGGCTCACGAGTGGCGCAGCGGTCTAAGGCACTGCATCTCAGTGATAGAGGCCCACTACAGACCCAGGTTTGATTCCAGGTTGTATCACAACCAAAAGTGATTGGGAGTCCCATGGGGCGGTGCACAATTGGCCCAGCGTCGTCCCAGTTACGGTTTGGCCAGGGTAGGCTGTCATTGTAAATAAGAATTTGTTCTTAACTGACTTGCCTAGAAGGTTAATAAAAAAAGGTTAAATAAAAAAATAATAACCAGAGTTATTGTTTTACACCAGGGCTCACCAACCCTGTTCCTTGAGAGCTGACCTCCTGTAGGTTTTCACCTCAACCCCAGTTGTACCAAACCTGATTCAGTGTATCAACCAGCTAACTATTAGAATCAGGTACACTAGATTAGGGTTAGAGCAAAAATATACTGGCTCTCATGGAACCGGGTTGGAGAGCCCTGTTTTCACTGTGGCGAGCAAAACACTACACCCATCATTATCATATTTCCCAGCATGTTATGCAGGTTGATTTTTTTTGAGGGATTCTTTTATTTTTATACCTGTTTTTGCATGTACACTGATTGATTAATTAATCATATGCTACACAAAGACAAATAACATACAACTAATACATATCAGTTAGTTCAATTTATTGGCACCCAACACTGAAAAGGTTGTCCCGGTTTAAATGCTTTAAGTAGTCTCCTTTACCCTTCTGAATGCAGGCTGTTGGTGAATAAAAAGTCCAACTGTTTAATATCTGAACTCTGGCTGTATTCCGAAAGGAATTACACATCATCTAACCAGCCATCCTGTGATTTAGAGGCCTGATGTGGCCTGTAATATGTAACCAAGGATTTTGGTGCCAAGTTGCCATTTACTGATGTGAAACATGAAAGAAGCCAACCACCTAACAAAGCTGTCAAGACTCAAATGGATGTAGGTGAAAAAGCAACAACACTGAACACAAATATGAACGCAACATGAAAAGCCTTGGTCCCATGTTTCATGAGCAGAAAGAAATGTTCCGTACACACAAAAAAGCTTATTTCTCTTAAATGTGTTTACATCCCTGTTAGTGAGCATTTCTCCTTTGCCAAGATAATCCATCCACCTGACAGGTGTGGTATATCAACAAGCTGATTAAACAGCATGATCATTACACAGATGCACGTTGTGCTGGGGACAATAAAAGGCCACTCAAATGTGCAGTTTTGTAACACAACACAATGCCATAAATGTCTCAAGTGTTGAGAGCATGCAATTGGCATGCTGACTGCAGGAATGTCCACCAGAGAACATTCCTGCAGTCATCATATTGTCGGGAGCTGGAACAACACTTTACATTACATGTACATTACACTTTACATGTTGCGTTTCTATTTTTGTTCAGTATAATTATGGGCAATAATGGAAATCATCAACGTGTCTTCATCTAAGCATGTAAATGACCTTTTCATTCAATTATTTTTGTCATGGCAACAGCAAATAAATAATGAATCTCTATTTATCTTTTGTTCAAGGGAAATATTGCATCTGAAAAAGTGTCAATGGGAAGCACAAGCCCACTCATTTCTTTATTCCCTAAGCTTTGAGACGTTGAACTTTGAGGCATGAAACTGAATGCACGAAACCGAATGCTCTTCAGTGATATAAAGTAAAGCATTAATAATAGGCCCCTAAAAAGAAGAGTACAAAAGCATAAAGTAACATTCTCAATATGACACCACCATCACCTGCTGCACATTCCTGTTCTAATCAACTTCTGCACATGATGGGCCTACATGTCAGTAAGGAATAGTAGGAACATATCTCCTTTTGCATTTCCCTTCATTTCAGATGCATTCTGGAGAGATTTTCATTTTTGGCACTTATACATTTCTAGTATGAATCTTTTGAACATGGTAGAATATGTAAAAAAAAAAAAAAATTAAAAAGTGGAACTGCATTTTAATAGGGCCCTCACATCACTTGGGGAGACAAGAAGGGGAGAACATGAATGATTGTCTGCCTTGCTGTCCAGTGCTTCTGAAGATGGATTTACCCTTTAGTCAATGACTCAGAGTCCCAGATATGGTATTAGCCAGTTTTGAATAGATTTGAATAGATGTGATTGATTCAACCGGCATTTGTTTCTAACTAACAATTTGTTGCTGCTCTATCTGACGTGAGAAAATGTCGCAAATGTTGGTTACGGGTAATGACAGTTAATTTAGCGCTTCTACTTTCTGCTTTTTTAGCAGGTCTTGTAAAAGAACCAGTCCCTTTCAGAGCATATTAATGGCTGCTTATCACATCGGTCAATATGCTAATGATAATCTCGGCTTGATTTACACACTAATAATTACATCAAGATAAGACAGAACACTGTTTAAAATAAATTATGAGATAAAATGAAACACACTAGCATAATGGGAGACGATCAAGGTCATTCTTCAGACCTGGGTTCAAATACTGTTTCAAACATCTCAATTACTTTCACATACATTTCAAAGTAAGAATTCAGATATTATTTTGATTTGAAAACACATTGAATATTGGAATGTATTTGGAAATACAGTACCTTCGAAAATATTTTTTTTTCAAAAAAAATTTATGTTACAGACATATTCTAAAATTGAAGAACTTTTTTTCCCCCTCATGGATATTACACCAAATACCCCATAATGACAAAGCAAAAACAGGTTATTATTAGGCATTTTTGCTAATTTATAAATAAATAAAAAAACTGAAATATCACATTTACATAAATATTCAGACCCTTTACTCAGTACTTTGCTGAAGCATCTTTGGCAGCAATTACAGCATCAAGTCTTCTTGGGTATGACGCTACAAGCTTGGCACACCTGTATTTGGGGAGTTTCTCTCATTCTCCCACTCTGCAGATCCTCTCAAGCTCTGTCAGGTTGGATGGGGGGAGTAGCTGCACAGCTATTTTCAGGTCTCTCCAGAGAGGTTTGATTGGGTTCAAGTCCAGGCTCTGACTGAGCCACTCCAGCACATTCAGAGACTTGTCCCAAAGCCACTCATGTGTTGTCTTGGCTGTGTGCTTAGGGTCATTGTCATGTTGGAAGGTGAACCTTCACTCCAGTCTGAGGTCCTGAGCACTCTGGGAAGGTTTTCATCAAGAAGTCATGGGGATTTGTGTGTAGACATTTTTATTTAATACATTTTAGAATAAGGCTGTAATATAACAAAATGTGGAAAATGTAAAGGGGTCTGAAAACTTTCCAAAGGCACTGTATACTGGGGCGGCAGGTAACCCAGTGGTCAGAGCATTGGGCCAGTAACCAAAAAGTTGCTAGATCAAATCCCAGAGCTGACAAGGTAAAAATCTGTTGTTCTGCCCCTGAACAAGGCAGTTAACGCACTGTTCCTAGGCCATCAATGTAAAAAATAATTTGTTCTTAACTGACTTGCCTAGTTAAACAAAGTTTTTTTTTTAAATAGTTGGAAAGTATTGGCATGTATTTGAAAACACTAAAATACACTGACTCAAATCCACTCCCACACACCCAGATATTTGAAAATGGTCTTTGAAATGATTACTTGAAAATACTTTCAAATAGTATACTATTTATAGGAAATTATTATAAAATACTTTCAAATACTTCCAATAGAAGTAGTTGATAAGGGACACATGATTTGAAAATTCTCAAATAGAAAATAATTATTTAAATAACAAATAATCAAATTCATATGTATTTGAACCCAGGTCTGGTCTACAGTTATAAACGTGAAATGTTCAGTTATTAATTGATAATGGTACTTAAAAATGGTCAAATGTCATATTGTCATATGTTTTTAAGATAATATTTGTCAAGTCAAAATTGGTCAGAATCTCTATCGTATATGAATGATTTATTCCGTGAAAATTTTACAGAGCATTCTTATGACACAGAGGCTACTCTACACTGTAAAACCATGAAACATGTGACACGTTTATAACCTAAATGTTAGTGTTTGAAACTTAAACACTCTGCATTTTATTTTGCCAATAAGTGTTCTCTTCTGCAAGATTAAACATGACAGTCTTCTTTTTCCAGACAGTTTCCAACCAGGAGAACACCTACAGTGCCAGTTAAAAGGTTTGGACACACCTACTCATTCAAGGGTTTTTCTTTATTTGTACTATTTTCTACACTGTAGAATAATAGTGAAGACATCAAAACTGTGAAATAACACATATGGAATTATGTAGTAACCAAATAAGCGTTAAACAAATCAAAATCAATTTCATATTTGAGATTCTTCAAAGTAGCCACCCTTTGGCTTGATGACAGCTTTGCACACTCTTGGCATTCTCTCAACCAGCTTCAGGAGGAATGCTTTTCCAACAGACTTGAAGGAGTTCCCACATATGCTGAGCACTCCCAAACCATCTCAATTGGGTTGAGGTTAGGTGATTGTGGAGGCCATGTCATTTGATGCAGCACTCAATCACTTTGCTTGTTCAAATAGCCTTTACACAGCCTGGAGGCGTATTTTGGGTCATTTTCCTGTTGAAAAACAAATTATATTCCCACTAAGCGCAAGCCAGATGGAGTGGTGTATCGCTGCAGAATGCTGTGGTAGCCATGCAGGTTAAGTGTGCCTTGAATTCTAACTAAATCACTGACAGTGTCACCATCAAATCACCCCCACACCATCACACCTCCTCCTCCATGCTTCACGGTGGGAACCACACATTCAGAGATCACGTTCACCTACTCCGTGTCTCACAAAGACACGGAGGTTGGAACCAAAATCTCAAATGTGGACTCATCAGACCAAAGGACAGATTTCCACTGGTCTAATGTCCATTGCTTGTGTTTCTTGGCACAAGCAAGTCTCTTCTTCTTATTGATGACCTTTAGTAGTGGTTTCTCTGCAACAATTTGACCACGAAGGCCTGATTAACGCAGTGTCCTCTGAACAGTTGATGTTGAGATGTGTCTTTTACTTAAATTCTGTGAAGCACTTATTTGGCCTGCAATTTCTGAGGCTAATGAACTTATCCTGTGTAGCAGAGGTAACTCTGGGTCTTCCTTTACTGTGGTGGTCCTCATGAGTGCCAGTTTCATCATAGCGCTTTATGGTTTTTGTGACTGCACTTGAAGAAACTTTCAAGAAAGTTCTTGAAATTTTACGGATTGACTGACCTTCATGTCTTAAAGTAATGATGGACTGTCGTTTGTTTTTGCTTATTTGAGCTGATCTTGCCATAATATGGACTTGGTCTTTTACTAATTAGGGCTATCTTCTGTATACCAACACTATCTTGTCACAACACATCTGATTGGCTAAGATGCATTAAGAAAGAAAGAAAGTACACAAATTAAGGTGATGAACATCATGAGGGCAGTGGCAGGATATGATTGGGGGTCGATAAAAAAACACTGTTGAATACATTACATGAACAAAAGTATCCTCGTCAAACATCTCATTCCAATATCCTGGGCATTAACATGGAGTTGGTCCCGCCTTTGCTGCTATAAAAGCCTCCACTCTTCTGGGAAGGCTTTCCACAAGATGGTGGATAATTGCTGCGGGGACTTGCTTCCATTCAGCCACAAGAGCACAAGTGAGTTTTGGCACTGACATTGGGTGATTAGGCCAATTCCTCCCAAATGTGTTCGATGGGGCTGAGGTCAGGGCTCTGTACAGGCCAGTCAAGTTCTTTCACAAAGATCTCGACAAACCATTTCTGTATGATCCTTGCTTTTTACACAGGGGAATTGTCATACTGAAACAGGAAACGGCCTTAGCCAAATTGTTGCCACAAAGTTGGAAGCACAGAATCGTCTAGAATGTCATTGTATGCTGTAAAGTTAAGATTTCCCTTCACTGGAACTAAGCCCGAACCATGAAAAACATCACCAGACCATTATTCCTCCTCCACCAAACTTTACAGTTGGCACTATGCATTGGGGCAGGTAGCATTCTCCTGGCATCCACCAAACCCAGATTTGTCCGCCAGACTGCCAAATGGTGAAGCATGATTTATCACTCCAGAGAATGTGTTTCCACTGCTCCAATGGCAGCAAGCTTTACACCACTCCAGCCGAAGCTTGGCATTTCGCATTGTGATCTAAGGCTTGTGTGCAGTTGCTCGGCCATTGAAACCCATTTCATGAAGCTCTAAATGAACAGTTCTTGTGCTGACGTTGCTTCCAGAGGCAGTTTGGAACTCGGTAGGGAGTGTTGCAACAAAGGACAGACAATTTTGATGCACAACGTGCTTCAGCACTTGGCGGTCCCGTTCTGTGAGCTTGTGTGGCCTACCACTTCTCGGCATGGCCATGTGCTCAATTTTATACACCTGTCATTAACGGTTGTGGCTGAAATAGCCAAATCCAATAATTTGAAGGGGTGTACAAATACTTTTGTATATATAGTGTATATCTGCTGTTTACTTATTTCACTCACCTCGGCAGTATCACTTTTTTGCAACAGAAGATGGCGCAGGAGGGTAGGGCTGCCGTCTAATCGGCTCTTAACCAATCTTGCTATTTTGTTTGCTTTTTTGCGTTGTTCGTCACTTATTTTGTACGTAATGTTGCTGCTACTGTCTCTTATGACCGAAAAGAGCTTCTGGACATCAGAACTGGGATTACTCACATCAAATTGGACGAGGAGTTCTTCTTCAATGAGTTGGACGCGAGGGATATACTACAGACACCACACCAGGCCTAGATCCCCGTGATAAGCTGGAAAAGGAAATGTAGGTTTCGCAGAAAGAGATCGGGATGCCTTGTGAGGATCAGGTGACTAATCTGCCCTTTCCTTCCGTTCTGCTAACTAACGTTCTACCACTGGAAAATAAATGGGACAAACTGAAAGCATGTATAGTCTACCAACGGGCCATTAACAATTGTAATATCTTGTTTCACCGAGTCGTGGCTGAACGACGACATTAAGAACATACAGCCGGTAGGTTATACACTCGGCAGGACAGAACAGCAGCCTCTGGTAAGACACTCAGAGACGCGTACAAAGCCCTCCCTCGCCCTCCATTTGGCAAATCTGACCATAACTCTATCCTCCTGATTCCTGCTTACACATCAAAAAAATTAGCAGGAAGCACCAGTGACTTGTCTATAAAAAAGTGGGTCAGATGAAGCAGATGCTAAACTACAGGACTGTTTTGCTAGCACAGACTGGAATATATTCCGGGATTCTTCCAATGGCATTGACGAGTACACCACATCAGTCACTGTCTTTATCAATAAGTGCATTGAGGACGTCGTCCCCACAGTGATTGTACATGCAGTGGGGCAAAAAAGTATTTAGTCAGCCACCAATTGTGCAAGTTCTCCCACTTAAAAAGATGAGAGAAGCCTGTAATTTTCATCATAGGTACACTTCATAGGTACACTTCAACTACAGACAAAATTTGAAAAAAAATCCAGAAAATCACATTGTAGGATTTTTTATGAATTTATTTGCAAATGATGGTGGAAAATAAGTATTTGGTCAATAACAAAAGTTTATCTCAATACTTTGTTATATACCCTTTGTTGGCAATGACAGAGGTCAAACGTTTTCTGTAAGTCTTCACAAGGTTTTCACACACTGTTGCTGGTATTTTGGCCCATTCCTCCATGCAGATCTCCTCTAGAGCAGTGATGTTTCTGGGGGCTGTTGCTGGGCAACACAGAATTTCAACTCCCTCCAAAGATTTTCTATGGGGTTGAGATCTGGAGACTGGCTAGGCCACATTCGACCTAAAGGGTAGAGCTTCTGCTTTCAAGGGTCCGGAGCTTATAAGAAATCCAACTGTGCACTCCGACGAAGCATCAAACAGGCAAAGCATCAATACAGGACTAAGCTCGAATCACTCTACACCGGCTCCAACGCTCGTCAGATGTGGCTGGGTTTGCAAACTATTACAGAATACAAAGTGAAGCACAGCCGAGAGCTGCCCAGTGACATGAGCCTACCAGACAAGCTAAATCATTTTTATGCTTGCTTCGAGGCAAGTAACACTGAAACATGCATGAGAGCATCAGCTGTTCCGGACGACTGTGTGATGATGCTCTCCGCAGCCGATGTGAGTAAGAACTTTAAAGAGGTCAACATTCACAAGGGCGCTGGGCCAGATGGATTGCCAGGATGTGTACTGCGAGCATGCACTGACCAACTGGCAAGTGTCTTCACTGATATTTTCAACCTCTCCCTGTCTGAGTCTGTAATACCAACATGTTTCAACAAGACAACCATAGTTCCTGTGCCCAAGAACACTAAGTTAACCTGCCTAAATGACTACCGACCCGTAGCCCTCACGTCCGTAGCCATGAAATGCTTTGAAAGGCTGGTCATGGCTCACATCAACACCATTATCCAAGAAACCCTAGACCCACATCAATTTGAACAACGCACCAACAGATCCATAGATGATGATCCAGAGTGATGCATGATCTCCACTGCACTCCACACTGCCCTTTCCCACCTTGACAAAAGGAACACCTATGTGAAAATGCTATTCATTGACTACAGCTCAGCATTCAACACCATAGTGCCCTCAAAGCTCATCACTAAGCTAAGGACACTGGGACTAAATACCTCACCTCTGCAACTGGATCCTGGACTTCTTGACGGGCCTCCCCCAGGTGGTTAGGGTAGGTAACATCACATCCACCACGCTGATCCTCAACACAGGGGCCCCTCAGGGGTGTGTGCTGAGTCCTCTCCTGTACTCGCTGTTCACTCATGACTGCACGGCCAGGCACAACTCCAACACCATCATTAAGTTTGCTGATGACTCAACATTGGTAGGCCTGATAACCGACAACAATGAGACAGCCTAGAGGGAGGAGGTCAGAGACCTGACCGTGTTGTGCAAGGACAACATCCTCTTCCTCAATATGATCAAGACAAAGGAGATGATTGTGGACAACAGGAAAAGGAGGAACGAGCATGCGCCCATTTTCATCGACGGGGCTGTAGTGGCGCAGGTTGAGAGCTTTAACTTCCTTGGCGTCTACATCACCAACAAAACTAACATGGTCCAAGCACACCAAAACAGTTGTGCGGAGATCTTTGTGGGCTATACTCGGCCTTGTCTCAGGATGGTAAGTTGGTGGTTGAAGATATCCCTCTAGTGGTGTGGGGGCTGTATTTTGGCAAAGTGGGTGGGGATATATCCTTCTTGTTTGGCCCTGTCCGGGGGTATCATCGGATGGGGCCACAGTGTCTCCTAACCCCTCCTGTCTCAGCCTCCATTATTTATGCTGCAGTAGTTTATGTGTCGGGGGGCTAGGGTCAGTTTGTTATATCTGGAGTACTTCTCCTGTCTTATCCGGTGTCCTGTGTGAATTTAAGTATGCTCTCTCTAATTCTCTCTTTCTCTCTCTCTCTCGGAGGACCTGAGCCCTAGGACCATGCCTCAGGACTACCTGTCATGATGACTCCTTGCTGTCCCCAGTCCACCTGGCCGTGCTGCTGCTCCAGTTTCAACTGTTCTGCCTGCGGCTATGGAACCCTGACCTGTTCACCGGACGTGCTACCTGTCCCAGACATGCTGTTTTCAACTCTCTAGAGACAGCAGGAGCGGTAGAGATACTCTTAATGATCGGCTATGAAAAGCCGACTGACATTTACTCCTGAGGTGCTGACTTGCTGCACCCTCGACAACTACTGTGATTATTATTTGACCATGCTGGTCATTTATGAACATTTGAACATCTTGGCCATGTTCTGTTATAATCTCCACCTGGCACAGTCAGAAGAGGACTGGCAACCCCTCATAGCCTGGTTCCTCTCTAGGTTTCTTCCTAGGTTTTGGCCTTTCTAGGGAGTTTTCCCTAGCCACCGTGCTTCTACACCTGCATTGCTTGCTCCAGTTTCAACTGTTCTGCCTTATTATTATTCGACCATGCTGGTCATTTATGAACATTTGAACATCTTGGCCATGTTCTGTTATAATCTCCACCCGGCACAGCCAGAAGAGGACTGGCCACCCCATATAGCCTGGTTCCTCTCTAGGTTTCTTCCTAGGTTTTGGCATTTCTAGGGAGTTTTTCCTAGCCATCGTGCTTCTACACCTGCATTGCTTGCTCCAGTTTCAACTGTTCTGCCTTATTATTATTCGACCATGCTGGTCATTTATGAACATTTGAACATCTTGGCCATGTTCTGTTATAATCTACACCCGGCACAGCCAGAAGAGGACTGGCCACCCCATATAGCCTGGTTCCTCTCTAGGTTTCCTCCTAGGTTTTGGCCTTTCTAGGGAGTTTTTCCTAGCCACCGTGCTTCTACACCTGCATTGCTTGCTGTTTGGGGTTTTAGGCTGAGTTTCTGTACAGCACTTTGAGATATCAGCTGATGTACGAAGGACTATATAAATACATTTGATTTGATTTGATTTGTTTGGGGTTTTAGGCTGGGTTTCTCTACAGCACTTTGAGATATCAGCTGATGTAAGAAGGGCTATATAAATACATTTGATTTGATTTGATTTGTGAAGAGGGCATGACAAAACCTATTCCCCCTCAGGAGACTGAAAAGATTTGGCATAGATCCTCAGAAAGGTTTTACAGCTGCACCATCGAGAGTAGCCTGATGAGTTGCATCACCGACTGGTATGGTCGGCCTCCGACCGCAAGGCACAACAGAGGGTAGTGCGTACGGCCCAGTACATCACCAGGGCCAAGCTTCCTGCAATCCAGGACCTCTACACCAGGCTGTGTCATAGGAAGGCCCTAAAAATGTTCAAAGACTCCAGCCACCCTGTCATAATCTGTTCTCTCTGCTATCGCACGACAAGCGGTACCAGAGCACCAAGTTTAGGTCCAAGAAGCTTCTAAACAGATTCTACAACCAAGCCATAAGACTCATGAACAGCTAATCAAATAGCTACTCAAAATATTTGCATTGCCAACCACATTATTATCTATGCATAGCCACTTTAATAACGCTACCTACATGTACATAATTAACTGATTACCTCGACACTGGTTCCCCCCCACATTGACTGTGTACCGGTACCCCCTGTATATAGCCCCGCTATTGTTATTCGCTGCTGCTCTTTAATTATTTGTTATTCTTATCTCTTACTTTTTGGGGGATTTTCTTAAAACTGCATTGTTGGTTAAGGGCTTGTAAGTAAGCATTTCATGTGTTGTATTCGGTGCATGTGACAAATAAAATTTGATTTGAAATTTTGATTTGATTTACAAATTTCAAGGACGTATGGGAATCCGTATCACCAACCAACATAGATAATGCCTCTTTTACAGTGAAAAAACTTGTCTGCTTCGGGGCTGTCATTTTGGGGTAATAAAGTTTTTTTTAAAGTCAAATGACAATACACAAACACAGCCATTTTGTCACAGATATTATTGTTAGAAAAATAAGGCCGTTCGCGACCGCTATAGTAATTTAAAGAAAGGCCGTTGACAGCCGCTATGGGTTCTGAAAGGGTTTTAAAATGTTAAAAAATATTCAGATTTTTCAGAGGGTGCTACAGGACCCTCAGCACCCATACTTTCCACGGCTATGTACACCGAAAGCTTCAAGTGACCTACATGATTCTTCATCGAGTTTTGTTGTTTTTCACTTTTCAGTGCCTTGTTTAGGAGAAGTTCTGAATAAAATGTCACTGTGTGGTTGGATAAAATCTGCTTTCTATGAAAGATTTATTGTTTATGAATGAGTGTCTGGGACTACCAGATAGTTTTGTAGTATCAACATTACTGTAAATTGAAGATACTATTTTCCTTTCACATACTCGTCCTCCCCTCAATGTTCCTTATCTCCCTCCTAGATCAGCATTGCTTCTGCAATGTATTTTAAACATGGTATTTTCACCCTATTTTAATGACGCTTTACAGTAAAACCAAAAACCATTGAAGCAAAACATCGCCTCCAGAGAGGTACTCTCAGAGTACACTGCTGAAATGAAGAGGGTGCGTTGTCTGGATTACTCCAATTTACCAAATGTACCGTGTTTTTAGTCATTAGTGCACTGTTCCATATGCTCAACATCAACTAGACTAAAAAGCTACTTTCGATTTTTTATCCACTCATTCATGCATTTATTTCATCATCCATTCAGCTATAAACTCAGGTATTCAGCAAACAATAACACAGCCTCAACTGCCGGTACATATAGTATACACAGATAGTCAAGAGGAATGTTGTGTGTGCATAGGGGGAATAAATCAACTGGTAAATGGCTCTTTGGATGAATAAAATACACATACACATCGATCACAGTGTTTATAGAAGAAGGACACTATCACCTTGAGGCCAGAACTGCTCTGTTAACACGTAAGGAATGCTGCGTTTAATGTACCTTTGTTCCACCATACAGTATGCGTTGCAAAGGAGTTGATGAATGGCAGCCATCAACAGCATTGAGTCTGGGAATTGAATAACTTTGCTCAAGGGTAATCTCTTGTGGATAGACTACGTAAGCATAAATGGTAAATGATGCTAGATTTTAGTTCGGGGTTAACCAAAATTAGTTATAGGGAAAGGTTTGGCTCTAAAGAACCTACAAGCCAAAATGAAAAGCTTATAGCAAAAACTTGAAAGAATCAAAACAAAGATCTAGACAGATTAATACAAATCCCCAGGTGGTCTTCCATCATTAAGCTTTCACTTCTCCTGTCTAAATGGATCAGTGCAGATGAGAGAGATGTGACAGAGAGAGGAGGAGAGGATGGAAGCCACTTTAGACTATTTAGATGCACCTGGGACCTACTGAACTCTGATTGACCTCACACTTCTACTACCACAAGCACTACTGCCAACCCCAGGTGGGCAAAGTGTAAGCACAGGTTAGGAGCAGGAGCTAATGGCAAACATACATTTCAAACTTCAAATGTAAACCAGGAGAACATCTATTTAATCTAACCCTAATAGGATTACCAGGCCTTAGACATTTTTATTTAAAGGCATTTTGATATTTTTACATGGGTGTTAGTGATTCTGCAGTTGAAAAATGAATGGTAATTCAAACGAGTTGGTCCTGGGCAAGAGACTAAATTCCATTTTCCATGATATTATGTAAATGGGTTCCTAGTCCATGACAATTTATCCATGCCAATGAGGTCAGAAACTCTGTGCCTTGTGAAAGTTTTCCGTCATTTCAACCAGCCTGGCAGCGAGACACATTTACGGTTACTCGGGTAGCAGTTGGCATCTTTATTTATCCTCTGGGAGGTTATTTTTCTCTGTGTAATAGTGATGGAGTCATTGCTGACTTTTAACATGAGGAGATACGCTTTTCCTCCCAGGCCCTCAGGTCTGGAGAGAAGCCTATGGAGTCTTGCAGTTATGTTACAAGTGTAGATAATTGATTCTGAGCCCAATTGATTAGAGACAGCTAGCTCAGCAATGCTAACATGCTCACCTCTCACCATGACCAATAACAGGGGAGGTTATCATGTCTTGGGCGTGTGATCTTTGACCCTCTGTTACTTTCTCACTCATCATTAGTCACGATTCATTCAGGATTATCCATAATCATGGTAGCATCCACATGAATGTAGAAGTGTTTCGAAACATGTTCCATTCTTATTTATGATAAAAGTGACTCCACACAATACATTATTTACCATCGTTTACTATTGGGCACAAAACAATCTGAAACACAACTAAAACTAACTGCAAATGCATCCAATAAGTTTGGAGAGTCACAAGCTTGATGTAATCATTGTGTGCTTGGAATATGGGACCAAAAACTACATTTTAGATGTGTCAATGATTTTGACTCCTACCTTTTTGAGGAAAAAAGGATTACCTGTTAAACAAAATCTCTTTCTCTGAGCCATTGTATTAGTATACTGTAAAATAATATAATTTCCCAATTTTTTGGAGCATAGCTCAGTATTTTAATGATTTATTTTATACAGTCATTATGGCTCATCTTTATCAAGGGTGTCAATCATTTCAGGCCCCACTGTGCACGTTACAGCTGATTCATTTTAATTCAGCAATGACAATATAATGAATATGTGGCCTTATGTCCACACTGGCTGAAAGCTGCAATAATAATTTAATCAGAGGGCTCAGAGAGAACGGAGTTGTACTATGAGAGAGCCCCTAGAAAGAAATACAGCTGTGCACTTACTTGCGATATGGAGAATCAATTACACTGACTATTGCTATTAGATATGGGCAATCACAACCTTCTCCTATCGTGATTATGTACCCATAACACATTGTGGTATACATCGCCTTCAGAAGGTATTCATACCCTTAGACTTATTGATAATTTTGATTAATTTAAAATTGATTAAATGTATGTTTTTCCCACCTATATACAATATATACCCCATAATCACAGTGAAAAGTGAAAACATGTTTTTTAATAACTGTAGCGTATTTATAAAATACTGAAAATATTCCAAACCTGAGTCGATACTTTGTAGAAGCACCTTTTATCATGATTATAGCTTTGAGTTGTCTTCGGTATGTCTGTATCCGCTTTGCACATCTGGATATGGGGATTTTACCTAATTTTTCCTTGCAGATTCTTCTCAAACTCTGCTAACTTAGATGGGGAGCAGCAGGTTGAACAGCAATCTTCATGTCTTTCCACAGATGTTCAATGGGATTCAAGTCTGGGCATTGGCTGGGCCACTCAACGACTTTCACATTCTTGTTCAAAAGCCATTCCAGCTTTGTTTTGGCTGTAGTATGCTTGGGGTCATTGTAAATTTTCGCCCCATCTCTAAGGTCGTTTGCACTCTGAAGCAAGTTCTCATCAAGGATTTGCCTGTATTTAGGCCTCATTCATTGTTCCCTCTATTCCTACCAGTCTCCCAGCCGCTGTTAGACAGACCTGTGCCTGGTTTTCTCCAGACATAGCGCTTTTCATTCAGGCTATAGAGTAACATTTTTGTCTCATCAGACCACATATTCTTTTGCATTATGATCTTAGTCTTTCACGTGCCTTTTTGCGAACCCTGGGTGTGCTGTCATATGCCTTTTTCTCAGGAGTGGCTTCCATCTGGCCACTGTCCAATAAAGCCCAGATTGGTGAAGTGCTGTATACATTTTTTTCTGGCAAGTTCTCACATCTCAGTCAAATAACCCTGTGGTTATGTCAGAGTGGTCATTGGGTTCTGGGTCACCACCCTGACCAAGGTCCTTCTTGCTCAGATTGATCAGATGGCTAGCTCTAGGCAAATCTGGGTAGCTCCATATTTTTTCAATTTCCCAATGATGGAGACCACTGTGCTCTTGGAAAGTTAACACATACATTATTTTTTATCCTCCCCAGATACACTACATGACCAAAAATATGTAGACACCTTCCAAAATCATGGGCATTAACATGGAGTTTGTCCTCCCTTTGCTGCTATAACAGTTAAATAAAGGTTAAAAAATTAAGAATTTAAATATAAAAAAACCTCCACACTTCTGGGAAGGCTTTCCACTAGATGTTGGAACATTGCTGCTGGGACTTGCTTCCATTCAGCCACAAGAGCATTAGTAAGGTCGGACACTGATGTTGGGCGATTTGGCCTGGCTCGCAGTCAGTGTTCCAATTCATCCAAAAGTTGTTTGTTGGAGTTGATGTCAGGACTCTGTGCAGGCCAGTCATGTTCTTCCCCGATCTCGACAAACCATTTCTGTATGGACCTTGCTTTGTGCACTGGGGTATTGTCATGCTGAAACAGGTAAGGGCTTTTCCCAAACTGTTCCACAAAGTTGGAAACACAGAATCGTCTAGAATGTATGCTGTAGTGCTCAGGTAATGATTAGACTCGCCCTCCCGAGGGAGTACGATGGGACGGCGGCCGGGTGCCAGGGGTTCTTACTTCAGATGGACCTATACCTGGCGACCGTTCGTCCGGCTCCTTCGAGGGGTGAGAGCGTGAACGCCCTCGTCTCCTGCCTCTCAGGTAAAGCCCTGGAGTGGGTCAACGCGGTTTGGAACGATCCTGACTCGGCGAGGGACTTAATATTTCCCTTCACTTGAACTAAGGGGCCTAGCCCGAACCATGAAAAACAGCCCCAGACAATTATTCCTCCTCCACCAAACTTTGCAGTGGGCAATATGCATTTTGTCAGGGAGCGCTCTCCTGGCATCCGACAAACCCAAATTCATCGGACTGCCAGATGGTGAAGCGTTATTCATCACTCCAGAGAACGTGTTTCTACTGCTCCAGAGTCCAATGGCGGTGAGCCTCACGTCACTCCAGTCGACGATTGGCATTGCGCATTGTGATTTTATGTTTGTGTGCAACTGCTCGGCCATGGAAACCCATTTCATGAAGCTCCCAACAAAAAGTTATTGTACTGACGTTGCTTCCACAGGCAGTTTGGAACTCGGTAGTGAGTGTTGCAACAGAGGACAGATGATTTTTACACGCTATGTGCTTCAGCACTCAGCGGCCCCGTTCTGTGAGCTTGTGTGGCCTACCACTCGTGGCTGAGCCGTTGTTACTCCTAGACGTTTCCACTTTACAATGACAGCACTTACTCTTGACTGGGGCAGCTCTATCAGGGCAGAAATCTAACAAACTGATTCGTTGGAAAGGTGGCATCCTATGACGGTGCCACGTTGAAAGTCACTGAGCTCTTTGGTAAGGCTATTCTACTGCCACTGTTTGTCTATGGAGATTCTGTGGCTGTGTGCTCGGTTTTATACACCTGTCAGCAACGGATGTGGCTGAAATAGCCTAATCCACTAATTTGAGGGGATATCCACATACTTTTGGATATATAGTGTACATGCCTCGACACAATACTATCTCAGAGCTCTATGGATAATTCCTTGGACTTCATGTTATTGTTTCTGCTCTGAATTGACTCCAATCAAGTTGTAGCAACATCTCAAGGATGATCAAAGGAAATTGGATGCACCTGAAGTGTCATAGCAATGGGGTGTGAATACTTATGTTCATTTGATATTTATGTACTTTGTTTTCAATATATTTGCAAACATTTTTAAAAAAACATGTTTTTACTTTGACATTGTGAAGGTGTTGTGTATAGATGGGCTCCCCCCCAAAATAAATGTAATCCATTTTTAATTCAGGCTGTAACACAAAACATTTTGAATAAGTCAAGGGTTATGACTCTGAAGACTTACTGAAGGCATAGTATAGCCCACTATTGCCCCCCACCCCCCACACTAAATATGGTTGTAATAAACTAAGTGTTTTCTGTTTTCTTCCTAGACATTTAGCTCTAAATTTAAAAAAGTTTAAGGTAGAAAATATTATGACCCCATCACTGAAAGCTAAGATTCTCAGGAACAAATACAGTGCCTTGCGAAAGTATTCGGCCCCCTTGAACTTTGCGACCTTTTGCCAAATTTCAGGCTTCAAACATAAAGATATAAAACTGTATTTTTTTGTGAAGAATCAACAACAAGTGGGACACAATCATGAAGTGGAACGACATTTATTGGATATTTCAAACTTTTTTAACAAATCAAAAACTGAAAAATTGGGCGTGCAAAATTATTCAGCCCCTTTACTTTCAGTGCAGCAAACTCTCTCCAGAAGTTCAGTGAGGATCTCTGAATGATCCAGTGTTGACCTAAATGACTAATGATGATAAATACAATCCACCTGAAGTTTAAAGCTGGATTTGGATACAAAAAGATTTCCCAAGCTTTAAACATCCCAAGGAGCACTGTGCAAGCGATAATATTGAAATGGAAGGAGTATCAGACCACTGCAAATCTACCAAGACCTGGCCGTCCCTCTAAACTTTCAGCTCATACAAGGAGAAGACTGATCAGAGATGCAGCCAAGAGGCCCATGATCACTCTGGATGAACTGCAGAGATCTACAGCTGAGGTGGGAGACTCTGTCCATAGGACAACAATCAGTCATATATTGCACAAATCTGGCCTTTATGGAAGAGTGGCAAGAAGAAAGCCATTTCTTAAAGATATCCATAAAAAGTGTTGTTTAAAGTTTGCCACAAGCCACCTGGGAGACACACCAAACATGTGGAAGAAGGTGCTCTGGTCAGATGAAACCAAAATTGAACTTTTTGGCAACAATGCAAAACGTTATGTTTGGCGTAAAAGCAACACAGCTGAACACACCATCCCCACTGTCAAACATGGTGGTGGCAGCATCATGGTTTGGGCCTGCTTTTCTTCAGCAGGGACAGAGAAGATGGTTAAAATTGATGGGAAGATGGATGGAGCCAAATACAGGACCATTCTGGAAGAAAACCTGATGGAGTCTGCAAAAGACCTGAGACTGGGACAGGGAGATTTGTCTTCCTACAAGACAATGATCCAAAACATAAAGCAAAATCTACAATGGAATGGTTCAATAATAAACATATCCAGGTGTTAGAATGGCCAAGTTAAAGTCCAGACCGGAATCCAATCGAGAATCTGTGGAAAGAACTGAAAACTGCTGTTCACAAATGCTCTCCATCCAACCTCACTGAGCTCGAGCTGTTTTGCAAGGAGGAATGGGAAAAAATGTCAGTCTCTCGATGTGCAAAACTGATAGAGACATACCCCAAGCGACTTACAGCTGTAATCGCAGCAAAAGGTGGCGCTACAAAGTATTAACTTAATTAAGGGGGCTGAATAATTTTGCACGCCCAATTTTTCAGTTTTTGATTTGTTAAAAAACTTTGAAATATCCAATAAATGTCGTTCCACTTCATGATTGTGTCCCACTAATTGTTGATTCTTCACAAAAAAATACAGTTTTATATCTTTATGTTTGAAGCCTGAAATGTGGCAAAAGGTCGCAAAGTTCAAGGGGGCCAAATACTTTCGCAAGGCACTGTATGTGTCTTCCGTTTCCTTCAAAACCCTTAGAACGGAGTGGACAGGACCAGGCAGTAAATCAGACTGGTGGAAAAAGAACATCAACAATGAGGATCTTTTTTTCTACACAGAATATCATACACAATTATTGCCTGATGTTTTCATTCATGTTTTCTAATACCTTTCTGATACATATTATTACAACATTATTACAAATCAGTCAATTATAATTTTTTTTGCTGAACTGCCATAGCTCCAATTAACATTGGTCATTGATTGCACCCCTTTTTTACTTGTTGGGATCGCCACATTTTTTTTTACATCAAAATGGGGCCATCGGCCAAAAAATGTTTGATAACCACTGCTGTAGTTAGTTAGGTTATACATCACGGGACGGATAGAATTGCAGTCTACTATATTCAGAACTGAATAATAATGTCTTTATTAGCCTAAAAAAAATAGTAATGTAACGGCTTTCTTCTATCTCCTCCTCTGACGAAGAGGTGGAACAAGGATCGGACCAAAATGCAGCGTGTAGATTTTGATCCATGTTTAATAACACAACGTAAACACGAATCAATACAAAAACTACAAAACAATAAACGTAACGAAAACCGAAACAGCCTAATTCTCGTGCTCATAAACACGGACATAAGGACACTAAGGACAATCACCCACGACAAACTCAAAGAATATGGCTGCCTAAATATGGTTCCCAATCAGAGACAACGATAAACACCTGCCTCTGATTGAGAACCACTCCAGACAGCCATAGACTTTGCTAGATCACCCCACTAGCTACAATCCCAATACATACACACCAAAACCCTAAGACAAAACACACCACAATACAAAAACCCCATGCCACACCCTGGCCTGACCCAATACATGAAGATAAACACAAAATACTTCGACTAGGGCGTGACAAGTAAACAGATAACAGATGTCTCTCTTAAAGCTGTGATTGAGAATAGCACTTAGGCGACTTCAGGACAACACGTTTTTAGGCTAGAATATTTGAGAAATAAGATACTGTTCATAACTTTAACTTGTCTTAAAGCTAATATGATATTTATTGAAATAGGCTATAGCAAATAGGAATAGGTAAATGACTCTGAATGTCACTTGTGTGCTGCCCTGCTGTACGCTGCAAGACTCTGGACTCTGGTCTTTGCTGCGTGGCACCAGTCAAGTTCAAATATGCTAAACCTTCGTCTGCCACATCACAATGTCGCCAGCCTCGATGGCTGTCAATCATCGTCGATAGACAATGCTATCATATCACCCAACCCTAATTGCTATATTCATTTATCAACAAAATACGTATTTCACAGACCACTTTTAAATGTTACACACCCCTCCCGTCCGATGTAAAGGATGTCACGCTGCTTGCTAAGCGAGTACCACTTCCTCCCGATTCGTTCCATACCTGGCTCAAACTTGGGACCTTTGCCACACGTGACCACCCTCCTCAAGCGTCTTAGCCAATCGGACCACCTCAAAAAGCTAGCTAATGGGGTGACGCAAGCTGGACACTTAAGGCTGTGGAGTAAGTATCAGACATCCCCCTGTGATACACATGCTTAATTGATCATCTGTGACGGTAAATCTGGGCAGCAGTTGTCTCGTTAAAATTGTGGCGTAATCAACTATTCTGGTGCATAATGTAACAACGTTTTAAACATTTCTAAATATGTTTGGATGGGTGAATGTGGAAGGAAGGGGCTAAACACTTACCGCAGCAGTCTTTCTAAGCAAATAGTCCAAACATCACTGTGCCTTTCACATTAAACAACCGTCTTTGTGTAGCCTATTTCATTTGTCTTGCCAACGTAGTGGTGCAAACAATGTGGCACAGAAGGGGAGTCACAAGAATCTTCACTTGGTCGTGAGGATTCCCGATACCACGCTGTCTTACGGAAACAATGATGTGATGTGATTAGATTGTCAAAGTAGCTAGAATGAGCTGTGGCTCCAAAACTTTTTCAGTCAGACTTCACGCTTGCCATAAAGAGCTGAAATATCTAGCTAATATGTTTTGAATTAAATAACATGAACTTCTGATCTGTAATGATTTGACACTTCGGCAAGTACAAAAGCATACTAGCAGTAGTCCTGCTCAAGTCTACACATTCAGGGTGATGTGATCATCTCACTGGCTTCTTCTCTGGGGAGCTCTCATTGCCTATTTCCATTCTCAAAACTTGTCTTTGCACATCTCACACTACAAGAGCACTGCAGATTTTGTGCCGATAAAATCAAACATGTTTGAAAATATCTGGACGTCTAGGACGTTTCAAAGATGGTATAGGTAGACCTCCGTGCACCCGAGTAGGCAACGAAGTGGGAATTTTGACGCCGATCTCTGTCTGGGACAGCTAAATCGGTGCCGAAATCATGTGGTGTACACCCGGCTTAAGAGAGCGAGAAGAAATGCTCTTAGTGTTTCTTTGTCTTAGACTGTCCTGAATTCTGGCATACAACGACTTGACGCGTGAACTTTCAAGGTGTCCCCTGCTGTTGAAACACTCTAATTTTCTTGCCTGACAGACACGCACCTCAATGTGAGTGTGTTGTTGACTAAACATGTTTTACGAGCCTGAGTTACATTACTCTACACCTCTATTCATTTTTCTCATCGTGAATTTTATAAAAATTTGAATTAATTCTGTGTTTTCTTGGCCTGATGTTTTTGATAGCCGTGTATTTCTCTCTCGGACAAATTGAGAATTTCCTGTCAAGAAGAGACACACAGAAGCCTCACTAGATTAGCTAGCCTAGCTAGCCTGCAGCCTCAAATGGAGGATGCTAACAAACGTTTTCAACGCTGCAGGTGCTGTGTTTATTTTGCTTAATTCCAGGAAAATGTGGACCACCCGGACTTTCAAAATAGCAACTGTTTGCTTGCAGAGGACTACAGGGGTGAAGTGGCTACTCTTAGCAAATAAGTAGCAAACTTACACAAGCTACTGGGGAATCCACACCCGCCTAGTTTTTCTTTCTCTTCTACCCCGCTTTGACCTGGTGGAAGTGTCGCCACTGAGTCGTTCAATTCGTCGGTACTCTGCAGCGATTCCTCCCCAAAGGGATCTCCCCCTTCCCTGGAGAATAGAGTTAGTATATTTTTCCTGGATGACTTGGTGGATGTTCTTGTTCTCAATCCTACCAATCAGCCATGGAGATATATAATTCACGTGGAAGTCTAAAACAGTGACCTCTGGCAACAGGGGCCTCCTTGGCGAAAGTAAGCCCGGACCGGACACATACTAGAAACAGCTTCGCAACCCTGGATCCAGAGGTTCCGGCACCTTCTTCCCTGGGGGCTTCCGATTCGAGATCAGATACGGATGTACCTGTGCCTTCATCTTCTGTTCTGTCTCCAGTGGCTTTTTACCTCAGGTTTACCTCAGGTTCAGATCCTCAGAGCTCCCCCTATCATCGGACCGTGAGGCTGTCTAAGACTCTGCCCATTCATCATCCACGATGGATACTACAGCAAGCTCGGGTCCATCGGGCCATCGAGGGGTTTACAAAGGAACAGCCGGACCTTCTCAGCCATTGCACCAGCTGTCGTCATTGGCAGCTCTATGGTTAGAAGCATCTCGGTTCCTGGGGCAAAAACCCTGTGCTATCCTGGTGCATAAGTATGGGACATTAAAAGGCTGCTTCCGGCTGTTCTATGACAGCTGCTGGGAGCTGAACCTGTCGTAGTCCATGTGAGGTCAAACGGCATTAGGAGGGAAAGCTCGACCTGCTGAAAATGTATTTTAAATAACTGATCCTAGCTCTGAAACATTACAAAAAGCAGCCAATTATGTCAGATCCGATACCATCGTTGGGCAGCGTGTGTGAAAGATTCATCATGCTACTGGCATTACACACCTGGCTAAAATATTACTGTAGCTCTGTTGGAATAACTTTTATAGATAACTTTGGCATCTTCTGGAAACAGAAGATACGCTACAGGAATGATGAGTCCATGCAAATCATCTTGGCTCCTGGACTCGCATTTCAAGGATGCATTGAGACAATGACTTACCAATGACCCAAGCCCACAATAGATAATCCCTACCATTGTGTCGCTGAGTTGCCATAATGCTGCAGCAAATGTACATTATCCCAGGGGCGCTGGAAGTCAAAAAGTACACTACCAGTTAAAAGTTTTAGTACACTTAATTATTCAAGGATTTTTCTTTATTTTTACTATTTTCTACATTGTAGAATAATAGTGAAGACATCAAAACTATGAAAACACATATGGAATCATGTAGTAACCAAACTAGTGTTACACAAATCAAAATATATTTTATATTTCAGATTCTTCAAATAGCCACCCTTTTCCATGGTTTAAAAACAAAACAGATTTTGAGGTCCCAGGCTCTTAAATGAAAAGCTATTTTTCCTATGTAATTCCGTCTCCCAAATTGCAATTCCTATAGCTTCCACTAGATGTCAACAGTCTTTATTCAAGGTTTCAGGCTTGTTTTTTGAAAAACAAGCAAGAAGTTTGAGTTTTGGTTAGGAGAGCACCAGAGCAATATCAGTCTTTCCGCGCATGAGGGAGAGGGCGCATGCTTACTAATTTTGCTTTCCTATTGAACATACTACTTTCTGTATGAAATATTATAGTTTATTAACATTTTAGAGTACCTGAGGATTAAATAGAAACGTTGTTTGACTTTTTTGGATGGAGTTTAGCGGTAGCTTTTGGGACTCCTTTGTCTGCATGTTGAACGGGTGGATTACTGAAATCGATGGCGCCAACTAAACTGACGTTTTGGGATTTAAAGAAGGATTTTATCTAACAAAACGACCATTCATGTTGTAGCTGGGACCCTTGGGATTGAAAACAGAGGAAGATCTTCAAAAGTAAGTGATTTATTTAAACGCTATTTGTGATTTTATGTAGCCTCTGCTGGTTGAAAAATATGATGATGTGGGGCGCCGTCCTCAGACAATCGCATGGTATGCTTTCACCGTAAAGCCTATTGTAAATCGGACAACGCAATAAACAATAATTAAAGCTTTTAAATGATATAAGATACTTGTATGTTCATGAATGTTTAATATTCTGATTATTTATTTGAATTGCGCGCCCTCCAATTTCACCGGATGTTGTCGGCTGGTGTTCCGCTAGCAGGACGCCTACCCGAAGAATAAAAGCCTTGCTGTGTATTAGGAGAGAAACACACTTTTGGATTCAATCACATTTCTTTATCCTGCATCATGGCGTCACAAAGACAGCTCACATTCAGTAGCCATATCTGTAAAAAGTTTCAATAAAAACCTCATTGAGCAGCCATTTTGTGACAGTAAAAAGAGCCCCATCCCACTTACCAGACTCTCTGGAGATCTGGACGAAAGCCTCCACGCCACTTTCACCGTAATTCCCCTCCGAGGCCAGGGTCGACACATAGTTCCAGCCCATCGCCGTTACGATGTCCAGCATGGCCTGAGCTTGGTAGGAGTCCGGTGGCACCACACGGGAGAAGAAGTCGTAGCGTGTGTTGTCACTCAGCTCGGGCGCTGTGGATGCATAGCTGATCTGAGGGATCTGTGCAGACAAGGAAGACATAGTGTAAGTATTTATTGAAAAACTAGTAATTGATCAATTCCACAATGGAAACTACTCCCCAGACATCTACTATATGTTACACATGAGAATAGCAATGGAAAGACAAATCCCTGCGACGTTGTCAGAACATTAAGAACTACCTGACTTAAAACTTAATTTCATCCTGTTTAAGGAGCACATTCACCCCAAAATAACTTAAAAACCAAAGGGAACCACAATTTCACATTTCTCAGCTGGACACAGCGTAATGGAGAAGAGAGGGGAAACTGTAAGGTGGAATTGGACAGACAGACGGACAGTCGGACAGATAGGGAGAACTGGCATAGCCAGGGAAGGTTGGAGAGTGATTGAAGGACTGATTGATTTCACTTCAGTCAAAGGCCAGGGTGCGCGGGCAGGCCCTACAGGCTAGACCCATTGGCATTCAAAGAGAGGGGGAATGGAAGAAAGAAAGACAGACAGGCAAAGGCCTGCCAGCAATACAAATGCCACTCATTGGCTGGCAGCTTGAGCCGATCTCAGCTCATTCACAGACTGCAACAAATTAAACCGGCTGTAAATACAAATGCATCTAGTGGCTTTGACATGATTGAAATCACCTGTAAAATGCCAACGTTCTGTCAGTCCCAGAAGGTTAACCCTTGAACTGGGATTTCAGAGCCATAGGATAACAATAGCTAAATGAATACCAGAGACAATAAGTGATTTACTCTCAACATTGATGAACTTATGCCATTACGTGATTAAGATCTGGGTTGAAACAAATACAATTCGTATTGTCTTTAGTCCTTATATGAACAACTTAATTTCCAGGGACCAAAGAGCCTGCATGTGGTTGTCCTTATCTTCCCATTAGGACATAATTAAAAAAGAGGGACGTTTGTAACCCCTAAAGGTAATATATAGCTTTAATTTATCAGTTAATGAGAGACTCAACCAGAATATACTGTGGCTTCAAAGAACTAGCCCTGTCCGTACACTCTAAAAAATGTTGGGTTGTTCGGATGACCCAAATGTTGGGATGCAGGCATTGGTTCACTTAGTTGGGTTGTTATTTTTAAAAAGAGAAGGTTGGGTTGTTGATGCTGGGTTACTGATGCTGGGTTATTGAGCTATGACCCAGTCGGTCAGATCAGAAGACTAGAGAGGCGTGACTTATTAGGGATGTGGCTTTCAGATAGTTATTTTTGGCCACTCGTGAGATTATATGCAATTCCAATTAATCTGTCCTGTTGTATTGTTATCACATGTTAAGTTTGAACACTTACATTTTTATAGCTATAATGACAATCCAAATGTATTAGTTCCTTAAGAGCCTATGCAAAACCCAACGTTGGGATAGTTACTACTTTGTTACAATATGTAAATATTATCATTATTATTATTATATTAGAATATGTCATGTGCAAAAAAAAATAACGAAAGAAAGTTACAGACATCAGACCCCCAAGACATTCTAAACCTCTCAACATTGCAATAATGGGAGTTTAGCATTTTTGGCGTGGGTATGATATGTGCGACGGTAAATTTCTCACTCATCATTATTCACAATTCATTCAGGATTATCCGTAATCATGTATTTAGTGTTTAGTGTTTAGAAACATATTCCATTCTTATTTACAATAAAAGTGACTCCCTAAATGACACAATACATTATATACCATTCATTTCTATCGGTCACAAAATAATCTGAAACACAACCAAAACAAACAGCAAATGCATCCAACAAAGTCACAAGCTTGATGTAGTCATTGCGTACTATGACTATGGGAACAAATACTGCATTTTTTTATGACATTAATGCACATATAAGTAAATTAGTCCAAAAACTTTTGCTCCCCTAAAATGGGGGAGCTACGTACAAAAAGTATTGTAATTTCTAAATGGTTCACCCGATATGGATGGAAATACCCTCAAATTAAAGGTGACAGTGCCCTTTAACCCGTTAGTCATTGTTTGATTTCAAATCCAAATGCTTCACTGTCCCAATAATTAAGGAGGGCACTGTAGCTGCTCTACTAGTGCCAAAATTTGTTAGCAAATGTAATTAAAAGTTGAACCTATTAATCTATGGCAATGATACTTACAGTGCCTTCAGAAAGTATTCACAACCCTTGACTTTTTCTTATAAATGAATTAAAAATGAAAATCTGAAATGTCTTGAGTCAATAAGTGTTCAACCCCTTTGTTATGGCAAGCCTAAATACGTTCAGGAGTATAAATGTGCTTAAGTCACATAATAAATAGCATGGATTCACTCGGCTTGCAATAATAGTTTATAACATGATTTTAGAATGACTACTTCATCTCTGTACCCCACACATACAATCATCTTTAGGGCCCCTCAGTCGAGCTGTGAATTTCAAACACAGATTCAACCACATAATCACGGAGGTTTTCCAATGCCTCGCCAAGAAGGGCACCTATTGGCAGATGGGTAAAAGTAAAGAAAGCAAACATTGAATATCCCTTTGAACATGGTGAAGTTATTAATTACACTTTGGATGTTGTATCAATACACCCTGTTACTACAAAGCCTCAAATGTTGTGCACAAATCTGTTTACATCCCTATTATTGAGCATTTCTAATTTTCCAAAAGAATCCATCCACCTGACAGGTGTGGTATATCACGAAGCTGATTGAACAGCATGATCATTACACAGGTGCACCTTGTGCTGGAGACAATACAAGGCCACTTCAAAATGTACAGTTTAGACACACAACACAAAGCAACACATTTCTCAAGTTCTGAGGGAGCGTGCAATTGGTATGCTGACTGCAAGAATGTCCACCATTGCTGTTGCCAAATAATTAAATTTGAATTTCTCTACTATAAGCCGTTTTAGAGAATTTAGCAGTACAGCCAACCAGCCTCACAAATGCAGACCACATGTAAACATGCCGGCCCAGGACCTTCACATCCTGCTTCTTCAACTGTGGGATCGTCTGAATCTAGCCACCTGGACAGCTGATGAAACTGTTGGTTTGCACAACCGAAAAATTTCTACAAAGTCAGAAACCGTCTCAGGGAAGCTCATCTGCGTGCTTGTCTTTCTCAGCAGGTTCTTTGACCTGACTGTAGTTCAGCATCATAACCAAATTCAGTGCTCACCAGCACGCTGGAGAAGTGTGCTCTTCACAGATAAATCACCGTTTTTACCTGTACTGGGCAGATGGCAGACAGCGTGTATGGCGTCGTGTGGGTGAGTGGTTTGCTGACGTCAATGTTGTAAACAGAGTACCCCATGTTGGGTGGTGTGGTAATGGTACTATGGACAACAAACACAATTTAATTTTATCGATGGCAATTATAATTGACAGATATACCGTGCCATTCTTCCACTGCCATCACCTCATGTTTCAGCATGATAATGGATAGCTCTATTTCGCAAGGATCTGTACACAACTTCTGGAAGCGGAAAATGTCCCAGTTCTTCCATGGCCTTCATACTCACCAGACATTCCTGTGCTGTTCGTAACTACCCTGGTAGGTTGACTGACAACCTGAACCAGATTGCAGGCACTGGTTACAGTTTGAAGTTTTTTTATTGAGTGGGCAGTGTGATGAAATCACCCACAAAATATACTTCTATACTTCTCTGTTGATATCACATAAAATATCAAGCATTTCACACATATTCTCCAGATATTGACTGTTAGCACTTGATGGTCTATAGCAGTTTCCCACAAGAATGGGCTTTAGGTGATGCTGATGAACCTGTAGCCATATTACTTCAACAGTATTTAACATGAGATGTTTACAGAAATGTGGTTCTGAAAATAGACCGCGACACCGCCCTCGTTGGAATTTCTGTTTTTTTCGGTAGACTTCATAACCATATATTGCTACCACTGTATCATCAAAGGTATTATCGGAGTGCGCTTCAGAGATAAATGTAATCTGTTACAACTAAGTTATTGACTTCTCAAGCATTATTTCTTAGGCTACATATGTTAATAAGGGCAATTTTTTTTGCACTTTTTTAATGCTTTACTGGGAAGCTTATCAGAAGTAGACTTGCTCATGTTATTTATATTGGAGCTAAAAATGCACGGTGAGCTGCACACAGTGGACTTCCTACTAGGGCACACCGCCTCAGTGCTAACAGTGTAACCCTGGTTTATAGGCACATGATTACTGCAAACAATAGCTTTAGGATCGAAAGAGGTATTCAAGGCAGTTAGAGGGACATACATTACATTGTGTCTGCCAACGCCCCTGGGATAATGTACATTAGATGCAGCAGGTCTGTGCCCAAACAATTCAAGCTTCTACTTTTAAAAATTCACCTTTCCAGAAATGTCTCTCACCATTACCGCTTGTTATAGACCGCCCTCAGCCCTCACCTGTGCCCTGAACACCATATGTGAATTGATTGCCCCCCATCTATCTTCAGAGTTCGTACAGTTAGGTGACCGAAACTGGGATATGCTTTACACCCCGGCCGTCCTACAATCTAAGCTAGATAACTTCAATCTCACACAAATTATCAAGGAACCTACACCAGGTACAACCCTAAATCTGTAACCATGGGCACCCTCATAGATATCATCCTGACCAACCTGCCTTCTAAATACACCTCTGCTGTCCTCAACCAGGATCTCAGCGATCACTGCCTCATTGCCTGCATCCGTAATGTTTTACTTTTGTTAAATCATTTATACACATCTTAAATGGCTTTTACAGAATTGGATGTTGTACATAAAAAATTACTTTTATTTATGGTTGTTTTTATTGGTTTTAACAACATGTACTTTTTAACAAACTTAATTGTATTATTCAAATGCTGTCCATTATGCTTTTATGCCGTTTTTATGTGTATAAAAGGATGTGCAAAAATATATGTGCTGTTTTAAAGGAAATTCAACAATAAAACTTTTCCAAAATAAAAAATGTCATATATATTCTGAATCAGAGAGGTGTCTGTCGGGGGCTCTGTAATTGAAGTCATCGTGGACTTCAGTCGGTGCCCACGTCATTTTAGGTAGTTTGATAAATCCTTCAGCATGACAGTCATTCTGGTTGCAGGTTGTAGGTGATTATCCTCACTCTGGCTGGATTCTGATAGGAATTAGTAGCCACTTCACAAACAAGCATATTATGATTTGCAGGTCTGATGTGGCCCATCATCCAGGATTTTCAGCTCACACTGTTGAGGATAACTGGGCCATAATATGATATATGTTCATAAAGGGTTTATTTTTAATTGAAGCACATTCACTTAGGCAGTCTCTTGGTGAAGGCTTCAAGAATGTATATATATTTTTTAATGCAACAACCATCTCTCTCACTAACAAACTCAGTCATGTGTGGGCATCTCTCACATTCGCTCAAAAGGCATGCTGGGAAATATGCAAACACAGCATTACGCCCTACAGTTTTAAAACAACACCCCCAGTGTTTAAAACCTAAACAATGTGTGCTGAATAAACATTTTAATGTGTTTAAAATGTCTTACGGCGATTAAATATTTTCTAGTGTTTACAATCTAAACACCGTGATGCATTTTCATTGACATTTTAAATGCCTTGATGCCTTTTAAAAGGGTTTAGTTACTGTACAGTATGTGTTTAGATCCTGAACACCTGGTTTTACAGTGTATTTAGAAGCTCATTTAAAGCCATAATTCGTAGGCTAAACAGAAGGCCTGCACTGAATGTACCACTCATGCTTTGCAAGACAGAACAAATCTGTTTCGGTTTCCAGTTTACGCACTCTAATGAAAATGTCGTGTCAGCATTGACCACCACCTGCTTCACTAAAATTGAACACTGGTTAATCATTACGTCGGTGACAGGTTGCATGTAATTTCTATTTTCCTAATGGTTGTCAATTTCATCAGCATCACACTGCCATACTAGCCGTAGGTCTACATTTCTCCTTTAAACCCTCCCACCAATGTACATTGTACATTGTGTTTTTCCATTATCCTACACAGACAATTACAGTTATTTTTTATATCTTGCATGGAGTTTTTAAAGCAGTACATAGCTGTGCCAGCGAATTTCACTGTGCAAGAAACAAATAACAGATGTTGGAATGACAGGGGCTGTTATGACATTTTCATCTCAAAACACACCAACGCCTTCATTTTGATCATCATCATCATCATTATATTTTAGAGTCATACTACAACAACAGCAAGCTCGTCATAAGTCTCAGACCTCTTGGCAAAATGCCCAAAACAATGATGGTTAGAGTACTTCCAGTGGATATGTGTTTTTTTTGTTAATTATTGTTTTATTTTGTAATATATATACTGTTTTATTATTTAATTAATGGAATATGTTTTAAATACCCATAAAGTGTGGTTAATTTGAGTACATTTTACTGTTTCAAAAACAAGCTGTTCAGTCCCAACTCGGCTTCAAGCAGCAGTTCTGGGCATTCGGCCTGCCACCCAGTGCTTGGATTGCATTGCCGGTTATTATTACATTGCCTGCTAACGGGTGGGACTGCATCAATGAGATTGCAGGATTTCATCACATGTTTTTAACAGCACGAAGTAAATGGCAGCTAATATGAGCACCCAGGCCTTCTGCAAATGCTCTTTCGGGTACTAAACAGATTGTGCTAAAGAGCAAATTGTAAGGAACCTGTAAATAAACAATCATGACCGTCATTGGGATACTGGGTCCTGATAAACTGGATATCCACATCCATCGACAGTCAAAGGACAGACGGATACACTAGCCAGAACCTTCTTGCAGATCTGGTAGGACAAAAGAATGGCTCTATGCCCAATTCGCCACACTGTTTTTTGTTTCCCCTGAATTTCATCAGATGCTAGCTAGTGGGTAAGCTAGCCACCGGTAGCTTGCTAGCTCACATAAAAATGTCAAGTTTAACTAAAGTTAACTGTCAAGGTTATCATGCGTGCGTGTGATCAAATTAATCACACGCACACACGCACACACACAAACCCCCACCGTTTGTACCATTCACTTCCATATTGATAGTATCCTTCTGGCTGACCAGTGATGGTAATTGATTGAAAAAAGACTCAGGGAGAAAAGCTAATTTGGCATGACATGACATGACAGCCAGGTCTCTTCTTTCTATGTTTTTTAAAAGAAATGTAGCTCTCATGTACTTTCCCTGGCTGTGTATCTCTCTCCTTCCTCTCTCTCTCATTTTCTCCACTATTAGTGTGTTAGAGTTTTGGGAGATTTCTGACAAGGTCTCTTCCTAACCAGATGCTGGCCACAGGAACATTCATAGGTGACATGATCTGATGTGACTTCATTATTCCTACCCTTCTACAGTAGATGACAGTGGCATCCTGGGACCAATCTGACTTCCATTATTTGACCGCTTGACTGCACTTGTAAGGTTACTGTCCCTCCTTGTTATGTTTTTAAGATATTGTTTGTTATGTAAAACTATTCCGCATTGCAACCCAAATACAATGAGCAAAATGCTTTGCATGTTATCGCGCAGTTGAAAGGAGGTAGATGTAAAGGAAACATGTCAAGCATGCAGAATATTGGAAGCAAAACTTTCCATTGGGCTTTATATATCTTCACATTGTTTACTCATTGTGCTTACATGTGGAAATCCCCTGAGGTTACATATACACGGCCTTCAGAAAGTATTCATACCCCTTGACTTAATCCACATTTTGTTGTGTACAGCCTGAATCCAAAATGGATGAAACAGATTTTGTTTCTCACCCATCGACACGCAATACCCCATAACGACGAAGTGAAAACATGTTTTCCTCTGTCCAGTATGTGTGTTATTTTGTGTTATTCTGTGTTATCTTAATCTTTTTTTTTTTATTGGCCATTCTGAGATATGGCTTTTTCATTGCAACTATGCCTAGAAGGCCAATATCCCGGAGTCGTCTCTTCACTGTTGACGTTGAGACTGGTGTTTTGCAGGTAATATTTAATGAAGCTGCCAGTTGAGGACTTGTGAGGCGTCTGTTTCTCAAACTAGGCTCTCTAATGTACTTGTCCTCTTGCTCTGTTGTGCACCGGGGCCTCCCACTCCTCTTTCTATTCTGGTTAGTGCCAGTTGTCGCTGTTATGTGAAGGGAGTAGTACACAGCGTTGTACGAGATCTTCAGTTTCTTGGCAATTTTTCACATGGAATAGCCTTAATTTTTCAGAACAAGAATAGACTGACAAGTTTCAGAAGAAAGTTGTTTGCTTCTGGACATTTTGAGCCTGTAATCGAACCCACAAATGCTGATGCTCCAGATACTCAACTAGTCTAAAGAAGGACCGTTTTTTTGCTTCTTTAATCAGAACAACAGTTTTCAGCTGTGCTAACATAATTGCAAAAGGGTTTTCTAATGATCAATTAGCATTTTAAAATGCTAAACTTGGATTGCTGATAATAGGCCTCTGTATGCCTATGTAGATATTCCATAGAAAATCCGCCGTTTCCAGCTACAATAGTCATTTACGACGTTAACAATGTCTACACTGTATTTCTGATCAATTTCATGTTATTTTAATGGACAAAAATGTGCTTTTCTTACAAAAACAAGGACATTTCTAAGTGACCGCAAACTTTTGAACGGTAGTGTAAGTATTCACACCGAGTCAATACTTTGTAGAAGCTCCTTTGGTGGCGATTACAGCTTTGAGGTGTCTTATGTATGTTTGTTTCAGCTTAGCACATATGGATTTGTGGATTTTCTCCCACTCTTCCTTGCAGACATTCTCAAGCTATCTTAAATTAGATGGGGAGCGGAGGTAAACAGAAATCTTCAAGTCTTTCCACACATTTGCAATGGTATTCAAGTCTGGGCGTTGGCTGGGCCACTCCAGGATTTTCTAATTCTTGTTCTGAAGCCATTCCAAATTTGCTTTGGATGTATACTTGGGGTCATTGTCCTGTTGGAATGTAAATCTTCGCCCCAGTCTAAGGTCCTTTGCACTCTGAAGCAGGTTCTCATCAAGAATTTGCCTGTATTTGGCTCCATTGATTGTTACCTCTATCCTTACCAGTCTTCTAGTCCCTGCTCCTGAAAAACATCCCCATATCATGATACTGCCACCACCATGCTTCATGGTATGGATGATGTTAGACGACTGATAAGCTGTGCCTAGTTCTCTCCAGCCATAGCGCATTCCATTCCGACCAAAGAGTTCATTTTTGTCTCATCAGACCATCGAATCATTTGCCTTATGCTCTAAGAGTGTTTCATGTGCCTTTTTGCAAACTCCAGGCGTGCTGTTATGTGCCTTTTTCTCGGGAGTGGCTTCCGTCTGGCCACTTTCCCATAAAGCCCAGATTGGTGAAGTGCTGTTCTTCTGGCCCAATGTTTTATAACCTTCCCCAGATATTTGCCTCATCAAAATCTCTGAGATCTATGGGCAGTTCCTTGGACTTCTGCCCTGACATGCACTGTCAACTATGGGACCTTATACAATGATTGTATAAAACATTAAGAACACCTTAATATTGAGCTGCACCCCACCTTTAGCACTCAAACAGCCTCACTTCGTCAGGACTGGATGTCCTTTGGGTGGTGGACCATGGGAAACTGTTGAAAAACCCAGCAGTGTTGCAGTTGTTGACACAAACCGGTGCGCCTGGCACCTACTAACATACCCTGTTAAAAGGCAATTCAATATTTTGTCTTGCCCATTCACCCTTTGAATGGCAGACAATCCATGTCTCAAGGCTTAAAAATCCTACTTTAACTCATCTCCTCCCCTTCATCTACACTGATTGAAGTGGATTCAATAATTAATAAGTGACATCAATAAGGGATCATAGCTTTCACCTGGATTCACCTGGTCAGTCTACGTCGTGGAGAGAGCAGGAGCAGGTGGTCTTAATGTTTTGTACACTCAGTGTATAGATGTGTGTTTCTTTCTAAATCGTGTCCAGACAATTGAATTGGCCACAGGTGAACTCCAATCCAGTTGTACTGACATCTCAAGGATGATCAAAGGAAATTGGATGCACCTGAGCTCAATTTGGAGTATCATAGCAAAGGAATATTTATGTAAATTAGATATTTATGGATTTCTTTTCAATACATTTGCTAACGTTTCTAAAAACATGTTTTCACGTTTTCATTATGGACGATTTAATACATTTTGAATTGATTTTGTTGCACAAAATGTGGAGTAAGCCAAAGGGTATGAATACTTTATGAAGGCTCTGTATAAATGAATCTATTGCCGATGTGACCTGGTTCTATCTGCGATACTCCTCTCAGATGTGAATTTTCCCTTGCTTCTCTATGTGAATGTCAGTGTGAGAGACGGAACACATGTACTCTGTTTTTCTGCTTCAATCCAACTCTATTTTCTGATGTTGACAGTATTTCAGAGGTATGTAGACGATACAACTTAAAAACAGGATTACGTCCTGGAAGAAACTCCTCTTCATTTTCTTTATTCTAATTAAGAAATATAAGCTATTCCAATATTTATTGACGATATCAATTCAAATCAAATTATATTAGTCACATGCGCCGAAAACGACACGTTTTCACCTTACAGTGAAATGCTTACTTACGAGCCCCTAAGCAACAATGAAGTTTTAAAAAATACGGATAAGAATAAGAAATAAAGGTAACAAGTAATTAAAGAGCAGCTGTAAAATAACAATAGCGAGACTATATACAGGGGGGTACCGTTACAGAGTCAATGTGCGTGGTTAGTTGAGGTAATATGTACATGAAGGTAGAGTTATAGAGTTAAGGTAGGTAGAGTAGAAAGTAGAGTTATTAAAGTGACTATGCATAGATGATAACAACAGACAGTAGCAGCGGTGTAAAAGGGGGTGAGGGTGGGTGTAAGGGGGGGGGGCAATGCAAATAGTCTTTGACAATTTTTAGGGTCTTCCTCTGACACCGCCTGGCATAGAGGTCCTGGATGGCAGGAAGCTTGGCCCGGGTGATGTACTGGGCCGTACGCAGTACCCTCGATAGTGCCTTGCACTCTGAGGCCGAGCAGTTGCCATACCAGTCGGTGATGCAACCCATCAGGCTGCTCTCGATGGTGCAGCTGTAAAAACTTTTGAGGATCTGAGAACCCATGCCAAATCTTTTCAGTCTCCTGAGGGGGAATAGGCTTTGTCGTGCCCTCTTCACGACTGTCTTGGTGTGTTTTGACCATGTTTGTCGGTGATGTGGACACCAAGGAACTTGAAGCTCTCAACCAGCTCCACTACAGCCCCGTCGATGACAATGGGGATGTGCTCTGTCCTCCTTTTCCTGTAGTCCACAATCATCTTCTTTGTCTTGATTACGTTGAGGGAGAGGTTGTTGTCCTGACACCACACGGCCAGGTCTCTGACCTCCTCCCTCTAGGCTGTCTCATCGTTGTCGGTGATCAGGCCTACAACTGTTGTGTCATTGGCAAACTTAATGATGGTGTTGGAGTCGTGCCTGGCCGTGCAGTCATGAGTGAACAGGGAGTACAGGAGGGGACTGAGCACGCACCCATGAGGGGCCCCTGTGTTGAGGATCAGCGTAGCGGATGTGTTCTTATCTACCCTTACCACCTGGGGGCGGCCCGTCAGGAAGTCCAGGAACTAGTTGCAGAGGGAGGTGTTTAGTCCCAGGGTACTTAGCTTAGTGATGAGCTTTGAGGGCACTATGGGGTTGAATGTTGAGCTGTAGTCAATGAATAGCATTCTCACATAGGTGTTCCTTTTGTCCAGGTGGGAAAGGGCAGTGTGGATTGGATTGCAAAAGAGATTGCATCATCTGTGGATCTGTTGGGGCGGTATGCAAATTGGAGTGGGTCTTGGGTTTCTTGGATAATGGTGTTGATGTGAGCCATGCACTTCATGGCTACAGATGTGAGTGCTACGGGTCGGTCGTCATTTAGGCAGGTTACCTTAGTGTTCTTGGGCACAGGCACTATGGTGGTCTGCTTAAAACATGTTGGTATTACAGACTCGGACAGGGAGAGGTTGAAAATGTCAGTGAAGACACTTGCCAGTTGGTTAGCGCATGCTCACAGCATACGTCCTAGTAATCCGTCTGGCTCTGCGTCCTTGTGAATGTTGACCTGTTTAAAGGTCTTACTCGAATCGGCTGCGGAGAGCGTGATCACACGGTCTTCCGGAACGGCTGGTGTTCTCATGCTTGTTTCAGTGTTATTTGCCTCGAAGCGAACATAGAAGTAATTTAGCTCGTCCGGTAGGCTCGTGTCACTGGGCAGCTCTCGGCTGTGTTCCCTATGTAGTCTGTAATAGTTTGCAAGCCCTGCCACATCCGACGAGCGTCAGAGCCGGTGTAGTATGATTCGATCTTAGTCCTGTACTGATACTTTGCCTGTTCGATGGTTCGTCGGAGGGCATAGAGGGATTTCTTATAAGCTTCCAGGTTAGAGTCCCGCTCCTTGAAAGCGGCAGCTCTAGCCTTTAGTTCAGTGTGGATGTTGCCTGTAATCCATGGCTTCTGGTTGGGGTATGTACATACGGTCACTGTGGGAATGACGGCATCGATGCACTTATTGATGAAGCCAATGACTGATGTGGTTTACTCCTCAATGCCATCAGAGGAATCCAGGAACATATTCCAGTCTGTACTAGAAAAACAGTCCTGTACCTTAGCATCTTAGCAGGAGTAATCACAGTCTTGATGTCCAGAAGTTATTTTTGGTCATAAGAGACGATAGCGGCAACATTATGTACAAAATAAGTTTAAATAAACGTTAGAAATGGACAAAAAAAACGGTTGGGGGCACGTAAAACATCTGCCGCCTTCTCTGGCGCCATATACACTATCCAGACACGGTAAAATCATAGAGTATTTTCAAAACAGACCCCTTTGATAAAACTTAATATGGTAAAAGCCTTATAGCACTGAATGAACAGATAAGTGGCAATATTTATTTTACCTTTATTTTACTAGGCAAGTCAGTTAAGAACAAATTCTTATTTTCAATTTGTATACATTTGCAAAAATGTATAAAACCTGTTTTCGCTTCGTCATTATGGGGTATTGTGTATAGATTGCTGAGGATTTGTTATATTTAATTCATTTTAGAAAAAGGCTGAAATGTAACAAAATATGGAATAAGTCAAGGGGTCTGAATACTTTCCGAAGGCGCTGTATGTATTACCATTGGTATATTACCATAAGTATTTATATATTCCTTCGACCAGTCACCTTTTAGCCCTGTTTACATGTATATCCTATGGCCAGTCACTTTTTTTTATGTATAAACCTACCTCAACCACTCCAATACCCCTGCAGACTGAATAAGGTACTGGCACTGACCTCTATATACTTCTCGTGTTTCTTCAACTTATTTCATTCAGTTGTGTGTTTTTTATTATATTTTCCATTATTATCTATACTATTATCACTGCACTGTACTAAAACCTAATTATGATAAGTGTACCATATTACTTTTACATTACCCTGCAGTTTATCTATAAATTGGCTGACGGTGAAGTAGACATAGTTGATATTCATATTACAAAATATATAAATGTGATCTCCACATTGAATTTCAATAGAAAAATAATAAAAATAGACAAGATCCTGCAACCATGGAGATAATTGTCCATTTACGGAAAATGGCACTGATTAACTCCTTAGTCATATATCAGTTTACTCACTTACTTATGGCGCTGCCTAATCCTTATGATTCGTCTTTCAAATCATATGAGCAAAAAAATATTTTGCTCATATGGATTCTAAACCAGACAAGATAAAGGGTGCCTATCTACATAATGAATATGAACTGGGTGGGCTGAGATTCTTAAATATAAAAGCACAAAACCTCTCTCTAAAAGCTTCAGTTTTACTCAGGTTTTACTGTAACCCAAAATGGTTTTCAAGTAGATTGCTAAGAAAGCTCATCCCTTGTTTACAAATGGCATTTTTGCCCTTGTGCAGATTGCCATTTCTAATTTTCTGTTAATTGAAATGAAACCTTGTTCAAAGTATCTATCAGTGCAGAGCTGGTTACAATATACATTTCATCCCCCAGAAAAGATAGAACACATTTTTTTCAGGGGGGAGAGGGGGAGTTGAGGGGCAGCTCTTGAGAGGAACTGTGGGGGGGATCTTGGATGGTTGGTTGCCTGGCGGTTGGGAGCATGGGCCGGTGGCCGATAGGTCGCTGGTTCAGGTCCCTGATTCGACTGGGTGAGGGACCTGTCCTTATGCCCTTGGGCGGGGCGCTTGACCCTGGTTGCTGCTGTGGGTCGCTCTGGATGGGGGTGTCTGCTGGATGACTGAATCTAATGTTAATGTTGAGCGGCTTCACTGCGGGTAAACTAATGTTTAATTTTTTTTTTTTAATAAGTTAAACTGACACAAAAGAGGAACATTGTTACATCCAATGCTTGTTTGCCTGAGGCTGATTCCATGCATGCATACACACACACACACTCGCATTTAAGCGCACACACGGACACACACACACACACACACAGAGAAATATTGCCACAAATGCATGTATTTGGCCTTGTTGTTTAGATTGTTCTTGTACTTGATGTCTTTTGTTTTTACATTGTTGTTTTCTGTTGTTGTTTTCCTTTGCTTTTCTCTTCATTCTCTTTTGTTATTTTCGTTGGTTTTTGGCACATTGGTTAGGTGGTGGTTTAAGTGGGGTTGGAGGGGTAAGGTGGCTTGCGAGGGGTGGACATGGGGCGAGGTACGTTGGGGGTGGGGAGTGGAGCGGGAGGTCTCTTTTCAGTGGTAGCCTACACACTTCAATGCAAAACAACAACTGTCAATCGGTTAAATTCTACCGCGCTCCCTGTCGGCTGCATATAGGCTAGAGCAAAAACGTCTAATTATATTAGGCTAATATATAACACTACGACTGGGCACGCACTGGTTGAATCAATGTTGTTAAATGTAATATTGTGACCTGGAATTGTGACCAATGGATTCGAAAAAAATCATCCACCAGTAGTATTTTCATCTCATTTCAACCAGTGTTGTAAACACTGGAATTAGGCTAAAACTTAAACTTAAATACATTATTTTAACCTGAATAACATGTAGTTACACCAATGTAATTCCAACATAATCATCAGAACTGTGTTGAAATTGCGTTGGAAATTCCACGTAGAAACATACAAATATTTCAGCCTATATTCAATATATTTTCAGTGGTTCAAATTATGTCGAATTTCATATTTGATTAGACATATTTGATTTGACCTTGTTTCAATGTTGATAGTAAAATGGAATGTTTGAGTCAACGTCATTGTTTCAACGTAATGCTATCAATCTAAATAAAGAGGTTCAGTTTATTGAAATAAAATGCAAAGCCACAGTCCATTGATTTCTGCCTGAACAGTGACTCCTACTGGTATATGAGGTGTAATGCACTTCAGTGAGAACTCTACCATCTAGATCTTTATGTACCCTGTTAAGCTTAGGAAACAAGCAGTGTGCGATTCAGCTGAGCTATCATGTCAACACATTTAGACATTGATCAGCTTCTATAGTAATTTACTACCTAATCTACCTGAATAACATTGCATCATTGAAAGTAACTTCTGTAGTGAGGTTGGGTTTATGTAGACTACATTGACATCAGATTTGCCCAAAGGACACCGTCATTTCAACTTGTAGGTAGGTATACTATCATTCGTCCATAATTGATTGGGTCTTTGGAAGTTTAGAAGTAGTTACCATTAGCCTTATAAATGGGATGTCAAATTCATGATATTAATAATACACATTTCACCCTCACCTCTGACAAAGAACCCCTCAATAACAAAAAAAAGAAAAAGAAAAGTGTATTACATGTATCTACACGTTGGGTGTGTGCAGTCTTGCATTATAGTTGCATGTTAGTGTTTCTCAAGGCTAACACTATATTTAGCATTGTCCATTGGGTCAACGAGAGAGAGAGAGAGAGAGAGAGAGAGAGAGAGAGAGAGAGAGAGATGCCGTTTTTCTTCTGAATGAGCTGTAGCCAACAGTATGTTCTAATTTGAAACATCAGTGGTTAATTACAGTAGCCTGAGTTGGACACAGTGACAGGTGATTTTTCCCTGCACCGTCTTGGCAGGGGCAAAGAAAGCGATGCATGTTGTTTTAATTAGTGACTAGCCAACAGTCACAAATTGGCGCTTGTGTTCTCTCCTCCCACCCACACATTCCCCCACCACGTCTCTTTATCTCTCTGAATGTGGTGGCTCTAAAGTAAACCAGTTCACAAATGGCAAAAGCCTGTGTAGCCCAGAAAATAAAATATAAAACTGGGGGGGGTGTAAATAAAGACAATGCGGCGTCTTTATTTACACCGCATTTATTCTGGACTTCCTACATAACTGCATTTAAAATACATGCAGCGATCCACTTGCTGGGCACAGCTGGATAATATACTTTTCTGTCCACTTTCAGTTAGTCTTTATGTACAGTATTTCCCCAAAGAGGCTCTTTTTTAATATCAACTCCAACTTTTCCCAGGTATGTCTTTCTCTTCGGTATCTACACATCCGTCATTTACTTAATCATTCCAAAGGTTTATCCAAATGTCATCCTTATTTTCAGGGGATTAGTTTCACATCAGCATGGTGATCGCATTTAACAATGTCATGTTTTCAAACTGTCCACCCAGCTGTGCTCAGGGCTGCCGTGGTATCTGAATCTGTCCTGAGCATAAACCTCCACTGCCCACGGCATGGAGTTACAAGGCCTTCTGAAAACACCTCCAACACAAGGTTGGACTGAAAGACAGAGCTTCTGCTTCTTGAATCCCCCCCCCCCCCAACCCTCAGTTGTTATGTCTACAGTACTCCGTCAAAAACATAAACAACACATGGCAGTAATAATAATCAATGTCACGTTGGGAAAAATGATCCTAAACTGCCTTACTAGTTTCTAACACACAAAAATACGCCCAGGAGAAGTGGCACTGTGCACTGACGCAAAAAGTGATGTCAGGAGTGTCTGCTGATGGGCTAAGAGTGTTTCATCAAATATTTTTAGCTCACATGTGATACATACCCCTGCACAGTATAGCAACCCAGCAGGCGTTCTGTCATCATTTTTCACACACCGTGACAGAGAAAACAAGTCTAGCGTGTGCAGGATGAAATGCAAACATTAGCGAAGTAATCAGGGCAAGCTTTAACGCTACAGTATACTCTATGTCACTGAACATAATGGCTATGACCCAAGCACACAGAGGCTATTCTGTTCAGTGGTTACTGCAGCCAAGGGTAATTTCAGAGCAGATTTAACTGGAAAAAATAAGGGCGTCTTTAATATCTATCCTCCACTCATGGCCATCCATCTGTGAAGTCTGGATGGCAGCTACGATCTCAGTCATCCTTTAATGTGTCTTTTATTTATGTATACTTTGCATCATGCTTTTTTTTGTTACATACTCTTAATTTTCTTTTTGAATTCACAAAAGCTCTTCCATTCCTCTGAAACTTTTTTTTTTAACCAAAGCTCATACTCTCCCTTCCTTTAATCCCCTCAATCTTTGCTTCTTCCCCCTGGCGCCAAGGAAGGCCTCCCCAGAAGCTGATGACAATTCCTTCTACAACCCTTCCCACCACTCTCGTTCCCTCTAATGGCCTTAATATCCCTTTTTTAGGGGGATTTCTGTCCCTTCTCACCTCTCAATTGCTTTAGCTCAGTGCTCTGGAACAGCATAACTGCATTTGCAAGCAGGTCACTAGCTAGGTTTAGATTCAATTGGCGACAGATATTCTAAAATATGTGAATATTCTAAAATATGCATGAAGAAAAATACTAATTTCCATCAAACGGACTTGTTGCAGATAAAAATCAGTGCGTGATTACATAGTGCACATAAAATGTAATTTTTTTGCTTAGGTTTTCATGTAACAAATAAAAATCTCAAGTTCAATGTGTTTCCATTGTGATTTTTTTTAACTGTTGCGTTAAATAGCAAATGTGCCTACTCTGGTCAACAGCTCACAGACACAGTGCGGGTAGGCTGTGCGGGGTAGGATAGTCTACGTGATGAGATTATTATGGATAAGAGTGAGAATATGTTTAGCATCAATCATATTGTCACCAGATTAAGACCATCAATATTTATTGGAAAGTAGCATCAAGATCACTGTGTACTTTCATCACCCTGTGAAGTTCATCATCATTTATATCATCTGTATCCTAAGAAACTGCATGGTTTCCCAAGTCATAGTGGGAAGACCACACACCATATCATCGTGAGACTCCAACTTTACTTCAATGTGGTGGTTATTATATCAATATATGTGCCATTTCCCGCATAATTAATTTTACAGACACAAAAAGATCCCCCCATGTCGAACGAACAAATTATCTGTCGGCATTTATAACATTTACCGAAACTTCCTGTTTCCATTACATTTCCACTTATTTTATAGTATGGCTTTATTGTGGATGGAAACATGGTTACTGTCACATTCATCTCCACCTCCTGCTGGCTGTCATTTAAACATGGCCACCTCCTCCACCCCCTCAATCATCTCAATGTGATTCCACCAATTAAAGCAAGTTCCTCCGGTTAAGCCCACCTGTGGAGAAACGCAATGAAAGCGAGATTGAAAATGATATCTGTATGGTGACTCCATTCCTTAACATGTTGCCAATAAAAGTATGAGTAATTGTATTAATCATCACTGATTAAAATCATTCACACATCTTAACCTCTCATGAGATCCTCCAGAGATGAATCACCCAAAATTGGCCCATCATAACTTTGTTTCAATATCCCAAAATCAACAACCACTACAATGACATACAGATTCATTCTCTCTTTATAACAATGACTTTCAGCTGGAATCTCTACCTGGACAGTTTATATCGGATTGAATATTGATTAGAGCTGCAGTGAGAACTCAAATTACGGAAAGGTGGGAAATAAGTGGATAGCCTGGAGAGGGGAGGATTACATCGAGCAAACAGGATTTACTCTGTTGAAGGCAAGGCTGATGATTCAGAGACGTAATTAGCATAAGTCACCCTGTGGGTACACTGGGAAAGAACTACTTAGCTGCATTTGTCAAAGTTTATTTAACTGACATGAACAAACACATGAAGTGTGTGTGTGTGTGGTTTCCAGAGATCGAAGCTTAATATACACAAGCAACCTTCAGCTCATCAGGGTCCTTGATGTGGAAATCCACAGTGTAGAAAAACACAAGCATATTAGCGGGATTAGCAATCGAACTGATCTAAACATTAATAGAATGTCTAAAGAATATCTTGTGAGAACAATCCATTCATATTTCATGATCAACAAGTTACTGTACTGTGTATCAGATTTCGAACTTTATAAAAGTTCCCTGAATGTGAATGAGAGATATTGCTTTTCTTGAAAATATTCAACGTGAATGCTATGTTATCAACAAAAATACATAAATGTTTATGCAACCTGCATTTTCTCTGCCAGATTTCATTAAATCATTGCGGAGTATTGTGTGTACTGGTGTTTATTTTTTTCTAGAGTTGAACATGATTTCCCAGAAACCACAACTCTCATTGATTGTCGCCGCCAGAGATATGGGGCAGATTCGATGATGTTGTCCCGTGACGTGAATGGGCAAAAGCAGTGAGGGAGGAGGGCCTTTCTCAAACCGAACAGTGATCTGCGCTGCTCGGTCATGCTGTCAACAAGACAGCATGGTGCATCGTCCAGAAACATACATCATCTCTTTTCCATAAAATATATGTTTGAAGTTTCTGTGGCGGGCTGTCAAGCTCCCGCCTATTACTCTCTTTGGATTGGTAGATGCACCTCGTTATTTTATTTTTTGTTGTTGTTGTTATATGTTCTATAAGGGGGGTTGATGTCAATCGCCTGTATTCAATGGAGAGTGAGATGCTATGCTAGCCTCATGAATATGCATAGACCGTCTTGAATTTCAACAGGGACAATGAAGATATAAAGTGTTTTATCGCAAAGCTGCCGGGATGTCATGTGCACCACAGTTAAATCAGTACACTCCAATAACCTAAGCATTACGGAACTTCTGTTTGATCAAAAAAAGCCTCACATATCAAAATAGCAATTCATGTTTATCCTCAGTAAATTCAACACTCTCTCATTGACCCCCATACAAAAACTCCTCACCTACTTAATAATTAAGGATCTGCTTAATACCGTGTACAGATTTTGGGCAATCGCTCTTACTTCGCATCTCTCTGTCACTGCTGGGATGATGTATCATCAACATTCACTCTGGCTGTGGGAGATTTGAGACTGTGAAAGTGGATTCGAAAGATAACAGCTACGGACATAATTTTAAAAGAAAATAAATAGATTATATTTTACAATGTCTTCAGAAAAGGTAAATGTGATACACTGGGTATAATTAATATATTTCTTAGCAATGTTAGATATACTGAACAAAAATATAAACAGTTCATATATGGAAATGAGTCAATTTAAATAAATTCATTAGGCCCTAATCTATGGATTTCACATTTAATTTTATTTAACTAGGCAAGTCAGTTAAGAACAAATTCTTATTTTCAATGACGGCCTAGGAACAGTGGGTTAATTGCCTGTTCAGGGGCAGAACGACAGATTTGTACCTTGTCAGCTCGGGGATTTGAACTTGCAATCTTCCGGTTACTAGTCCAACGCTCTAACCGCTAGGCTACCCTGCCGCCCCGGTTATGACTGGGCATAGGCCCACCCACTGGGGTGCCGGGCCCAGCTAATCAGAATGAGTTTTTCCCCACAAAAAGGCTTTATTACATACAGAAATACTTTGCCACACCTGTCAGGTGGATGGATTATCTTGACAAAGAATAAAATACTCACTAACAGGGATGTAAACAAATGTGTGCACACAATTTGAGAGAAATAAGCTTTTTGTGCACAAATTTCTAGGATATTTTATTTCAGCTCATGAAACATCGGACCAGCACTTTACATGTTGCATTTATATTTTTGTTCAGTTCTGCATGTCCACTTTGTCAACTGCTTCCATCTTATTGTTGTACTCCAAGACACAGTCTGGCTTCTTTTTATTCTCTCTGGTGACATAGTCCAGTTTTCCTGTGTTTGACATTTTGTAGGTGTGCACAGTGGAAAGAACATTAACTTTTTGTCGTGCCATTTCACTGCCATTATCTCCCCGTTACTTTGGAATGCCACCTCCCCCTTGCTCATTTTCTTTTTGGGTATTGGCGTCCCCGTCCTGTTGGATCTCACTGAGCCACAGGCCCCTGTGTTCTCCCTCAGAAGGTACAGGACAGTGTCACGAACCGGCTCAAAGCCCGTAACAAAAGGGAGACAACATGGAGATAAGGAGTAACAAAATATATATTTATTAAATAAGTAACTAAGTGTAATATACAATGGTGTGTGTAATCAGTAATCAGTAGTGTAAGTGAGTGTTTTGGATGCATGAATGTGATAATGGAGGGTGTTGAAAGATGCTAACGCAAACAACCAAAAAACCACCAAGAAACACACCACAATCTATAAAGGTGTCTGCATGGAGAGAGTCTCTTCCATAAATGGGGAAGTGGTGTATTTATCCTGGGACACACCGGGCCCAGGTGTTTCCCATGTAGCTGACGACCCTCCCAACTCCGCCCACCGGCATCCAGTTGTCCACAAATACAGTGTGCCCCTTTCTGAGGTAAGGCTGCAGCATGGCAATCACCACTGATCCAGATATGCCAAGACCCTCAAAATGCCTTATATCTGTGGTGGTGTCGGTGTAAATGATCAGGTCCTGTACATATCCTGTCAGACAGTCACATAAAACAAAGACCTTGACTCATAATCTGTGGTGCCTAAAATGGATGCAATCCTCCCTTTCCAAGCTGTGAGGCACAAACAATCTTCCAAATGCCCTGGTCAAGCTGCCTAGGACATTCCTCATTTTGTGAAGGGGGTCGGCGAGGTTGGCAGTGGCGTTGTTCCCAAAGTGGAGCACTCTCAGCAAGACAAGGAAGCGTTCCTGGGAGAAAAGGGTTGGGAAAAAAGGGGTCTGCAGCATGGGGTCAGTGGTCCAGTAGTCCCTCACAGAGCCCTTCTTCACTAGCCCCATCAGCACCACCATGACCAGGACGTATGCCTTTCACTGATGGTAGCGTTCAACTATTCCCTTTTACACCAGGGCCAGTCGTCTTCTCTTTCAGTTCATGAGAATACCTGCAAACAAATATGCATGTTTAGTAGACTAAAGGCATTCTTAATTTTGATACATCTGAAGAGAGGCTTGGGTTTTTCTGTAATATGATAATGGACATACTGTACCTGTTGCCTTCCTGCACCACACTCTCCACCAATTCATTATCAAGGAACAATTTAAAACACTCTGCCTACGAGGTGGTAGGCAGGGTGCTTTGTACGCCAGACAGGGTGAAGTTGAAGTCTATCTCTGATGCAGTGTGGACCATCCTCCTCAACTTCAACCTCTTCTCAATCACAGCCTACAAGGTTGGCAGCAGGGATGGGCATCATTGTCCACAGACATCTCACGCTCACAGTCCAGAAGTTTGGGAGGCAGATATTCCTTGTCACTATCGGATTGATCCGACTCACTCTCGTACGCAGATTATTCATCAGAATTATTTATTGTTTCTCCTCATCAGTGAGACGTTTCCTTTTGAATCCGGACATATACTCTATACTCAATGGCTATCAGTGTCTGACAAGAGTTAAGCTTTTCTGTCAGGACTGACATAGATTTGAACTGTGGGCTATGTAACTCAGGGTTGCCAGCTCAGACCCCCCTTTCCAGAGGTTTGATTCTTATTCATTTTATATATATTCTGTGTTTGTCCCCTATTTATTGATAAATCCCCCCATCATAGTAATATTTCCTCCATCATATCCCACCACGATACCTTCCCCCATTTCTACCCCCATGGACTTGAAAGCGATAATCAGTGAGATGATAACATTTGCTTTGTGATTTGTTGAAAACTGTAAACGACTTGTCAAGTCATGTGCTCCAGTTCTTGTACACAAGCACATCAAAAATGTGCAACATACTGAAAAGTGGCCAAACTAAGTTAATCTTATTCAAGCAATGGGCGCAGCCATCTTTGACTATGATTATTTCCGTTTTATAATGAATAGGGAGCTTTCGCTTGTCAAACATAAACAAACATGGCTGCCATCATAAAGGATTTAGCTGCTGTTAGCTTAGCTGACAAGTATCTCTTTTCTAAACAATATTACATTTCTCCATTGTGCTAAACAGAGATGTGGTACATTGTAAACAAGTCTCACAGTTAGGTAGTTTGTTTTGATTATGTTTTGATGATTGAGAAAGTTACAGAGGCATTAATATCATAAACCCCCCCCCCCCCCCCACACACACACACAAATGCTAACCTCCCCTGTTATTGTAACGGTGAGAGGTTAGCATGTCTTGGGAGTATGTTATTTGTGCGTCTAACTTTCTCACTTATCATTATTTGCGATTCATTCCGGATAATCCTTAATCATGGTAGCATCCACATTAATGTAGAAGTGTTTAGAAACATTTTCTATTCTTATTTACAATAAAAGTGACTCCCCAATAACACAATACATTATTTACCATTAATTCATATTGGGCACAAAACTATCTAAAACATAACCAAAATAAACAGCAAATACATTCATCAAGTTTGTAGCCTAGTACGGTTGATGTGATCATTGCATGCTAGGAAAATGGGACCAAATATTTACATTTTAACTACTGTAATACACATATAAGTGAATTAGAATGTCTGCCTCTCACTAGCTCTAGTGTGGACTATATTAAAATCCCCCGAAAACTTGTTCTTGTCATTACATTCACTAGAATAGGAGTGTCGGGGCAACAATCTTAAACACACTTTTCTTTGACAAAACCAAAGGCTCTTTTAAGAGCCAAATCATTAATAATAAAAGTCTAATTTACATTGTATGTGTGTGTGTGTGTTACATTTGAGATATTACACAGATACAGAAAGTGTTTAAAGTATTTTAACATATTGCTGTGAATTAATATAATGAGGAATCATGTTTATAATGGCCTGTTTTGAAACTATACCTGATTACTATTTCAATAATGATTGTCAATAATCCTGAACATTAATTAAGTCACCTCTGTTTAAGAAAAAGTATTTTCCTAGTTAATACATTCACTGTCAGATTCATCAACCAGGTACTGCTATTCTCAATTATACCAAAAGGTGGCAACATGACCACCAATTACATTTTCCATGAGATTGACTTTGTGTCTTGCTACTGACAATAGAGTGCTGATCTATCTCATTTACATATTTCACTTTATATGTCAATAACATTGAAATGGTGTGCTATTGCCTGAAAAATGTAATGTAAAGGCTTACAAAATGTAAAAGCAATCTTGCTACATGCAAGGATCAAACTCGTGATGTACGTGTGCAAATTTGCTATGCACCAATATTACCTCTGCACTAATGTTCAGGCCACTCATATTATTGACACTTTTAAGGGGGAATGCTCTGCCTTCTCGTGCAAGTAGCCAAATCAAGCAGCCCTGCCACAAGCTTGTGCTGCCAGCAGTGAGCACTCTAGTCAAGCGAAGGACTTGTTGCTATCCGCAAGGGTTGCATGATGTAATCTCTTGGCGGACTGGAAGATGCACTCTCGAGTCGTTTCTACTTTCCTACTCCGAGGAAAATCTACAGCTAGACCCATTCATGTGGTTTGTAACTCAGTCAACCTGCGCAGCATACGCTCAATTCGATACCTACAAACAAACAAATGTCGAAGCATATCGAATTACCCAGCAGACATTTAGAGTCAACGAAATTGTTAAAAATAAGGTTATTTCTTCGCAGTTTAAAGTGTCCATATCTTGAAAACCCCCAGGAATATGCGTTTTGATAAAGTTACACACATTTTTCTGAAAGAAAAAACTGTTAACCATGATCTGGAAACTTTTCACTTTTGATGGATAGGCGCCAGCCAATTTAGAAACTCTGGGTTACAATAATGTGTACCCAAGGGTAACAGTGAGATAGTGTATGAATGAGCGCTAACTGTGTTAGTGAGACGTTGCCTGAGGAAAGCCCTTAAGTTGTAAGCATGTAGATCAAATTGCCATCAACAGTGGACCTAGCATTGTGATTATACCACTTACAAAAATGTTTTTTTTGCTTGTGGTAAATGTCTTGCAAATTTGCTACAAACTAAATAATGTTCAACAAAATGTTGCCAGAAGTTTGCCACTAGTGGTGAATCTGCATCAAATATGCAGCAAACCACTAGTGGCAAACAGTTGACCAGAAGCCGTTTCTGGTGAACACATGAGTTGCAAGACCAGTAACCGTTGATGACCAATCAGGGGGATTAGAAAAATATATTTGAAAATGGAAACCAAGCTATCTAGCTAGTTACCTACCAAAGTTAACTTCCTAATAAACTAAAATGTTATTAGCTAAGTGCCATGCTTTATGGGATAGAGTTAAACACATTGTGTTGATTGCAGTTTCAATCTGTTAATGCCACTGACTGGCTAGCGCTTAGCAAGCTAACATTAGCCATCACATTTAAAAAAACAAAATACAGGTTGAGGCCTACCAAAATGTGAGCAAGTGTCGACACGTGGCAACTTGCATGTCTTCTAGTTCTAGAGTGACTGACTGGAAAACAGCTAATGTTATTTCGACAGAAGGGTGTTTTGGCTGACTTAAAATTGTGAAAACGGTAAGTAACAAATGTTACAAATTATGAATTTGATTGTCATTCAGGTTAAATGGGTTGTCATATCATAATTAGGTAGCTAGTTAACGTTATCATAAGCGTTCACTAATGACCGTAGCTGGCTAGCCATTTCTGTGCTAATATCTCTGGCTGTGGTAATGTTAGCATCGCGCCCATGCTCACAATGCTAACTTACCGAAGTGTTGTCGCAGAATATAGCTAAATGTACGTTTTTTGTCGACGTTTGGCCAGCTCGCTAGCTAACTATGTCAATGTATTGTAATGAAACAGGCAGGGAGCAGGTCTCGAACCCTAGACCTTCTAGCCCGAGCCCGTATGGGAGTTGTAGCGATGAGACAAGATAGTAGCTACTACAACAATTGGATACCACGAAATTGGGGAGAAAAAGGGGTAAAATTCACAAACAAAAAAAAATACAAATGAATTATTAGACATTCAACATTGTATCTTGATTGTGTGTAGAAAAAAAGGGGGGTGGTAAAGAGGGCAAAAATATAATTAGGATTACACTGAAAATAACCCAAGGATTAGATTTTAAAAAATGTGCCAGCTGCTGGGTCAATCCCACAACCCAATGTGCTGGGTTTATGTCATAACTCAACACACTGGGTTGAGTTATGACATAAACTAAATAGTCCCATTTATCCAGCAGCTGGGTCAAACGCTCAACCCAAGGCGCTGCATTCGAAGCACTATCCCAATGCTCTGTTTGTCCAATATTGACCCAGCTGTGAGTTGTCAAAATGAACAAAATTTGGCATTTTTTAGTGTAAGAATAATTCATTTTGGAAAAATAATATAAATTGCCATATTAGGCTGAACTCAATTTCTACCTTTTTAAGATGCCAAAATAAAATGTTTTCATTGTTTTCAGTATTTTCTGATTGCTTCAGTGCATGCATTCAACAAGTTGTGGATGAAGGATTTCTACAGATCTCCAAAGCTCTCTCAAAAAGGCAATAGTTCTGAACTGGGTTTGATTTCGTTTTGTTTTAATCATACACATTTTGTTAATTATCTTTTAAACTACTATTGGTTGAAATCTATTGCTCAGTTATCACTTGACTGATGTAAAAATGTATGTAGGTCCCCCTTTAAAGATCCTAAGGTCAACATCCCCATAGTGTTCACATCTCTTATGCAAATGTTGTAGCTACATTTATTAGGGAAATATACAGTCTTAGCTCTTTTCTTCATTACCATGCTGATGATTTTAATTTGTATTGCATTTATTAATATATGTTAAGACATTGAATACATGTTTAGTATATTTACTACATTTAGTATGGCAAAAGGTTTGCCACACCTGTTAGAGAGAAGTCTGTTTTTTTTTCAGTAAGGGAGAACAATGGGCTGGGAATAGAACGTTCAGAAGGCGAGTTGGTGTCACGGTGCTCAATAGAACTAATACAAGCTGGCAGAGTGAAAAATGCCCTAAAGTAAAGCCTGTTTTTCCACAATTACTTCAAAACTATGGCAAGAATTTGGGACATAAGGTAATAAATAGTATGAAACTGGACTCCATGGTAGATGCAATGTACACATTTTCATCAGAAAAAAAAACGTTGTTAAAAATGTCATGTGTCCAGCCTACTACCGTAAGAACTAGCCACGTTCCGCTGTCAGACAGGACACAACTCAAAATGCTGAGAAACCAAATTGCTAGCTATTGTTAACAGCACCTATACCTCTGTTGTGCACTGACTACAGTGTGCTAACGCATGCTTGCTAGCATCACAAAAACTAACCAGTTTCTAACCTCCATAATACATTCCAGTATGCTCCTTCTCCTGTCTTACAGACATTTTAATCCAAATGTGTGCTGATCAAAAGTGCCAAACTAACAACTCTGCCATGTGTTGTATATTTTCAACAACTCTGCTGTGCACAACTGTATGAAGCTAACCAGAATAAGGATTAACCCCCCCCCCCCCCACCCCCCCATTGAAAGTGATTCAAACGGATACAAATAGTGGAATCATGCCATGTGACTTGTTTCAGGAAACGACAGCACATTCGGAAAGTATTCAGACCCCTTGACTTTTTCCAGATTGTTACGTTACAGCCATATTCTAAAATGGATTAAATAAAAAAAAATCCTCATCAATCTACACACAATACCCCATAATGACGAAGCAAAAACAGGTTTTTAGATTTTTTTGCAAATGTATTAAAAACAAAAAATGAAATATCACAATTGCAAAAGTATTCAGATTCTTTACTCAGTACGTTGTTGAAGTACTTTTGGCAGCGATTACAGCCTCGAGTCTTCTTGGGTATGACACTACAAGCTTGGCACACCTGTATTTGGTGAGTTTCTCCCATTCTTCTTTAAAGATCCTCTCAAACTCTGTCAGGTTGGATGGGGAGCGTCGCTGGACAGCTATTTTCAGGTCTCTCCAGAGGTGTTCGATCGGGCTCAAGTCCGGGCTCTGGCTGGGCCACTCAAGGACATTCGAAGCCACTCCTGCATTGTCTTGGCTATGTGCTTAGGGTCATTGTCCTGTTGGAAGGTAAACATTCATCCCAGTCTGAGGTCCTGAGCAGGTTTTCATCAAGAATCTCTCTGTACTTTACTCTGTTCATTTTTCCCTCAATTCTGACTAGTCTCCCAGTCCCTGCGGCTGAAAAACTTCCCCAGAGGCAAGGCCCTTCTCCCCCATTGCTGTGTTTGGAATTGCAGCTACCTCTCGGAAGAGTCTTCGTGGTTTCAAACTTCTTCCATTTAAGAATGATAGAGGCCACTGTGTTCTTGGGGAACTTCAATCCTGCAGAAATATTTTGGTACCCTTCCCCAGATCTGTGCCTCGAAACAATCGAAATTGAGCTCAGGTGCATCCGGTTTCCATTGATCATCCTTGACATGTTTTTTCAACTTGATTGGAGTCCACGTGTGGTAAATTCAATTGATTGGACATGATTTGGGAAGACACACACATGTCTATATCAGTTGACAGTGCAAGAGCACCGAGACAGTATGGTTTCAAGGCACAGATCTGGGGAAGGGTACCAAAACATTATTTATTTGGACTATATAATGCTAAACAAGGTCGGGATGTTATATAAATTCAACGAAAGACAATTAAAATCAGTTGAAATCGCACTGTGGATGTAATAGACTTCAGAATTGCATTGGGGACATACTTATATTGTACAGCCTAAACCATATCATCTCCACCCTACCTGACACCCTAGACCCACTCCAATTTGCTTCCCGCCCAAATAGGTCCACAGACGATGCAATCTCAACCACACTGCACACTGCCCTAACCCATCTGGACAAGAGGAATACCTATGTGAGAATGCTGTTCATCGACTACAGCTCAGCATTTAACACCATAGTATCCTCCAAACTCGTCATCAAGCTCGAGACCCTGGGTCTCGACCCCGCCCTGTGCAACTGGGTACTGGACTTCCTGACGGGCTGCCCCCAGGTGGTGAGGGTAGGTAACAACATCTCCACCCCGCTGATCCTCAACACTGGGACCCCACAAGGGTGCGTTCTGAGCCCTCTCCTGTACTCCCTGTTCACCCACGACTGCGTGGCCACGCACGCCTCCAACTCAATCATTAAGTTTGCGGACGACACTACAGTGGTAAGCTTGATTACCAACAACGACGAGACGGCCTACAGGGAGGAGGTGAGGGCCCTCGGAGTGTGGTGTCAGGAAAATAACCTCACACTCAATGTCAACAAAACTAAGGAGACTTCAGGAAACCGCAGAGGGAGCACCCCCCTATCCACATCGATGGGACAGTAGTGGAGAGGGTAGTAAGTTTTTAATTTCCTCGGCGTACACATCACAGACAAACTGAATTGGTCCACCCACACAGACAGCATCGTGAAGAAGGCGCAGCAGCGCCTCTTCAACCTCAGGAGGCTGAAGAAATTTGGCTTGTCACCAAAAACACTCACAAATTTCTACAGATGCACAATCGAGAGCATCCTGTCGGGCTGTATCACCGCCTGGTACGGCAACTACTCCGCCCACAACCGTAAGGCTCTCCAGAGGGTAGTGAGGTCTGCACAACGCATCACCGGGGGCAAACTACCTGCCCTCCAGGACACCTACACCACCCGATGTCACAGGAAGGCCATAAAGATCATCAAGGACAACAACCACCCGAGCCACTGCCTGTTCACCCCGCTATCATCCAGAAGGCGCGGTCAGTACAGGTGCATCAAAGCTGAGACCGAGAGACTGAAAAACAGCTTCTATCTCAGGCCATCAGACTGTTAAACAGCCACCACTAACATTGAGTGGCTGCTGCCAAAACACTGACTCAACTCCAGCCACTTTAATAATGGTAATTGATGGAAATTGATGTAAAATATATCACTAGCCACTTTAAACAATGCTACTTAATATAATGTTTACATACCCTACATTATTCATCTCATATGTATATACTGTACTCGATACCATCTGTACTCTATCATCAACTGCATCTTTATGTAATACATGTATCACTAACCCCTTTAAACTATGCCACTTTGTTTACATACCCTACATTGCTCATCTCATATGTATATACTGTACTCGATACCATATACTGCATCTTGCCTATGCCGTTCTGTACCATCACTCATTCATATATCTTTATGTACATATTCTTTATCCCTTTACACTTGTGTGTATAAGGTAGTAGTTTTGGAATTGTTAGGTTAGATTACTCGTTGGTTATTACAAGCATTTCGCTACACTCGCATTAACATCTGCTAACCATGTGTATGTGACAAATACATTTGATTTGATATCACAAATAATTGAACACACACAATTCTTAAACTCTGAGAAGGGTAATAGGAGGTGATCTGCACATTAAACTGACATTCTTATTGCTATATTCCACGCATTACTGTGTGTTTTGATCCTCTTTCTCTCTCGCACACGTACACACACTTGCTGTCTCGGCTATGAAAAGCCAACTGGCATTTACTCCCAAGGTGCTTACCGGTTGCACCCTCTCTAACCACTGTTTATATTATTGACCCTGCTGGTCATCTATGAATGTTTGAACAACTTGAAAAATTATCTAGGCTTTATGGCCATGTACTCTTATCTCCAACCAATTCGGATTTAAGTTTAACTTTGTATGACTGGCACCTTCAGTGAGAGGTCTAATGCTTTAATATTTAATCATTTCTGCCTTCCGAATTCATATTCATTATATAAATAGGCCCATGTGCACATTGATATTGGGGGTGCGCCATGCGGCCATGCCTAATGGGGAAAGGGGGTGCTAACATGCGGCCGTGCCTAACGGGGAAAGAGTGTTTTTCGACATGCGGCCGTGCCTAACTGGGAATGGGGAGATGAAGCCTGTTGGTCGCAAACCAGGCAACATGGAGATGTGGGGATCCAAGCTTAGACGAGAGCTGAATCCACCCTCCCGGCCTAGAACCCCACGGCGAGGGAAGGGAGAAGCGGAGGACGTGGGCCTCCTACCCTACCTAGTCCTCAGAAAGTCGTAGATACTCCCTCTGTGTACCCATGCTTCATTGGTCTGTTTCGCTTGACGGCCCTCCGATCTGCACCTTTTAGATAGACCTCCTACCTGCAACCGTTTTCTACAGTTAGATATGTGTTCCCTTTCTTGTAGTGTATTTTATTTCCTGTTTTACTATCGTCCTGGGTTTATAGATCGAGTCAATCCTTCATCAGATGAACCACAACATGTCGGCTAAAGTGATTTAATTCATGAATGCATTTTAAAGTTTTTAATATTGTGAGTGCAAAATTCCTCAAGAAAATTAACATTAGTTACACCAAATGGTAGGCTAATCACACAATTGTACAAAATAGTAAGAGAATTGGTGAAGAAAGTTAACCCTCTACATACACATTTCTTTACCGGAATCTCTAAATAAAAATACTGGCAGATCCATAAAATGTTTGTACAGTAGTAGTAGATCTAATAACTTTTTGAGAATTCTAAATGAATATCTAATGGGCTTTTATACAATTATAATGCAGGGTTAATAAAATAAAAACTGTTTTAAAACATACCGTTGAAGTCGGAAGTTTACATACACCTCAGCCAAATACATTTAAACTCAGTTTTTCACAATTCCTGACATTTAATCCTAGTAAAAATTCTGTCTTAGGTCAGTTAAGATCACCACTTTATCTTAAGAATGTGAAATGTCAGAATAATAATAGAGAGAATTATTTATTTCAGCTTTTACTTCTTTCATCATATTCCCAATGGGTCAGAAGTTTACATACACTCAATTAGTATTTGGTAGCATTGCTTTTAAATAGTTTCAGGTAGCCTTCCACAATAAGGTGGGTGAATTTTGGCCCATTCCTCCTGGCAGAGCTGGTGTAACTGAGTTAGGTTTGTAGGCCTCCTTGCTCGCACACGCTTTCATACCGCTCAGGAAGGAGACGCTTTGTGTCCTACAGGTGAACGTGTTTTGGTGCGAAATGTGCAAATCAATCCCAGCACAACAGCAAAGGACCTTGTGAAGATGCTGGTGGAAACAGGTACAAAAGTATCTACAGTGGGGCAAAAAAGTATTTAGTCAGCCACCAATTGTGCAAGTTCTCCCACTTAAAAAGATGAGCGAGGCCTGTCATTTTCATCATAGGTACACTTCAACTATGACAGACAAAATGAGAAAAAAAAATCCAGAAAATACCATTGTAGGATTTTTAATGAATTCATTTGCAAATTATGGTGGAAAATAACTATTTGGTCACCTACAAACAAGCAAGATTTCTGGCTCTCACAGACCTGTAACTTCTTCTTTAAGAGGCTCCTCTGTCCTCCACTCGTTACCTGTATTAATGGCACCTGTTTGAACTTGTTATCAGTATAAAATACACCTGTCCACAACCTCAAACAGTCACACTCCAAACTCCACTATGGCCAAGATCAAAGAGCTGTCAAAGGACACCAGAAACAGAATTGTAGACCTGCACCAGGCTGGGAAGACTGAATCTGCAATAGGTAAGCAGCTTGGTTTGAAGAAATCAACTGTGGGAGCAATTATTAGGAAATGGAAGACATACAAGACCACTGATAATCTCCCTCGATCTGGGGCTCCACGCAAGATCTCACCCCGTGGGGTCAAAATGATCACAAGAACGGTGAGCAAAAATCCCAGAACCACGGGGGGACCTAGTGAATGACCTGCAGAGAGCTGGGACCAAAGTAACAAAGCCTACCATCAGTAACACACTACGCCGCCAGGGACTCAAATCCTGCAGTGCCAGACGTGTCCCCCTGCTTAAGCCAGTACATGTCCAGGCCTGTCTGAAGTTTGCTAGAGAGCATTTGGATGATCCAGAAGAAGATTGGGAGAATGTCATATGGTCAGATGAAACCAAAATATAACTTTTTGGTAAAAACTCAACTCGTCGTGTTTGGAGGACAACGAATGCTGAGTTGCATCCAAAGAACACCATACCTACTGTGAAGCATGGGGGTGGAAACATCATGCTTTGGGGCTGTTTTTCTGCAAAGGGACCAGGACGACTGATCAGTGTAAAGGAAAGAATGAATGGGGCCATGTATCGTGAGATTTTGAGTGAAAACCTCCTTCCATCAGCAAGGGCATTGAAGATGAAACGTGGCTGGGTCTTTCAGCATGACAATGATCCCAAACACACCGCCCGGGCAACGAAGGAGTGGCTTCGTAAGAAGCATTTCAAGGTCCTGGAGGGGCCTAGCCAGTCTTCAGATCTCAACCCCATAGAAAATCTTTGGAGGGAGTTGAAAGTCCATGTTGCCCAGCAACAGCCCCAAAACATCACTGATCTAGAGGAGATCTGCATGGAGGAATGGGCCAAAATACCAGCAAGTGTGTACAAACCTTACAGAAAATGTTTGACCTCTGTCATTGCCAACAAAGGGTATATAACAAAGTATTGAGATAAACTTTTGCTATTGACCAAATACTTATTTTCCACCATAATTTTCAAATAAATTCATTAAAAATCCTACAATGTGATTTTCTGGATTTGTTTTTCTCATTTTGTCTGTCATAATAGAAGTGTACCTATGATGAAAAGTATAGGCCTCTCATCTTTTTAAGTGGGAGAACTTGCATAATTGGTGGCTGACTAAATACTTTTTTGCCCCTCTGTATATACACTGCTCAAAAAAATAAAGGGAACACTTAAACAACACAATGTAACTCCATGTCAATCACACTTCTGTGAAATCAAACAGTCCACTTAGGAAGCAACACTGATTGACAATACATTTTTCATGCTGTTGTGCAAATGGAATAGACAACAGGAGGAAATTATTGGCAATTAGCAAGACACCCCCAATAAAGGAGTGGTTATGCAGGTGGTGACCACAGACCACTTCTCAGTTCCTACGCTTCCTGGCTGATGTTTTGGTCACTTTTGAATGCTGGCGGTGCTTTCACTCTAGTGGTAGCATGAGACGGAGTCTACAACCCACACAAGTGGCTCAGGTAGTGCAGCTCATCCAGGATGGCACATCAATGCGAGCTGTGGCAAGAAGGTATGCTGTGTCTGTCAGCGTAGTGTCCAGAGCATGGAGGCGCTACCAGGAGACAGGCCAGTACATCAGGAGATGTGGAGGAGGCCGTAGGAGGGCAACAACCCAGCAGCAGGACCGCTACCTCCGCCTTTGTGCAAGGAGGAGCACTGCCAGAGCCCTGCAAAATTACCTCCAGCATGCCACAAAGTGCATGTGTCTGCTCAAATGGTCAGAAACAGACTATATGAGGGCCCAACGTCCACAGGTGGGAGTTGTGCTTACAGCCCAACACCGTGCAGGACGTTTGGCATTTGCCAGAGAACACCAAGATTGTTGGTGAAGACCCTGTGGTCTTCACAGATGAAAGCAGGTTGAGCACATGTGAAAGACATGACAGAGTCTGGAGATGCCGTGGAGAACGTTCTGCTGCCTGCAACATCCTCCAGCATGACCGGTTTGGCGGTGGGTCAGTCATGGTGTGGGGTGGCATTTCTTTGGGGGGCCGCACAGCCCTCCATGTGCTCGCCAGAGGTAGCCTGACTGCCATTAGGTACCGAGATGAGATCCTCAGACCCCTTGTGAGACCATATGATGGTGCGGTTGGCCATGGGTTCCTCCTAATGCAAGACAATGCTAGACCTCATGTGGCTGGAGTGTGTCAGCAGTTCCTGCAAGAGGATTGATGCTATGGACTGGCCCGCCCGTTCCCCAGACCTGAATCCAATTGAGCACATCTGGGACATCATGTCTCGCTCCATCCACCAACGCCACGTTGCACCACAGACTGTCCAGGAGTTGGCGGATGCTTTAGTCCAGGTCTGGGAGGAGATCCCTCAGGAGACCATCCGCCACCTCATCAGAAGCATGCCCAGGCGTTGTAGTGAGGTCATACAGGCACGTGGACGCCACACACTACTGAGCCTCATTTTGACTTGTTTTAATGACATTACATCAAAGTTGGATCAGCCTGTAGTGTGGTTTTCCACTTTAATTTTGAGTGTGACTCCAAATCCAGACCTCCATGGGTTGATAAATTTGATTTCCAATGATCATTTTTGTCTGATTTTGTTGTCAGCACATTCAACTATGTAAAGAAGAAAGTATTTAATAAGAATATTTAATTCATTCAGATCTAGGATGTGTTATTTTAGTGTTCCCTTTATTTTTTTGAGCAGTGTGTGTGTGTGTATATATATATTTTTTTTTTTTCAGAACATTAGCCATGTGTTCTCTTGTTTTGTACTGTTCTGTAGTTTCTAACCCAATGATTTGTCTGACAAACAAAGAACTTTGTGTCCTGCAGGCCGATGCATGGATCAAAGCTAGCAAGACTTTCAATGACACCATCTTCACAGAAGAATCAACCGTGGCCCTTGAGCAATTTGCACAAAATTGCTACAGAAAAAAAGAAAGATAAAGCAAGCCGAGACCCAAGCATCCCCTCAAACTCCATGTGTTGGGGCAATTTCTCGCCAGGGACCAGGCCCATTTTTGATGGTAATTTAGCAATTTATAAAGCAAAAAGTACATAAAATGTTTTAGTCTACACCCCATGGACTGCTATGTGTTCCACAATAATTCAATGTTGCCTTCTTTTTCAGATATCATGGATCGAGATTTATTTGAGGAAGAAATCATCAAGAGACATGCTGGACCCTATGTCAGAGAGGTGTTTCTGGGTACACATCGTTTCTTTCAATGTAGGATTATAGCAATATTTTGCTATGTTTAGGCCTATTTACATATATATTTCTCATATTGTGGCTAAATGTGTTTTTTTTTCTTCTTCTCCAAATGCAGACAATGACCCTAAACACACTGCCGCCCGGGTTTGCATTGCAAATGAGGACATAAACTGGGTCAAGACACCAGCAGAGTAAGTAGACCTTTATGTAGATAAAAGACCTACAACACTTTCGGTATGGCCTACAGTAAATCTACAAATATTAGTATAATCTCTACATGTAGGTCTCCTGATATAAACCCAATTGAACTTGTTTGGCATCAACTGAAAACATTAATCCGTAACTCTACCAAGCTTACAAGCAAAGATGAACTGGTCAAGGCCATCAAGATGTTTTGGCTAGAGAAATTGACGATACAACAATGCAACAAATACATTGATCATCTCAGCAAGGTTTTTACCCGTGGTCGTGGAGCTTGGGGGAAGTGCAACTAAAATGTAGTTTAAATAAACATCTGCATTTTGAATGTCTTTTTTTCTCGTTATTATATTAATGAAAGCATAAAGATGTTGATGAGGAACTGACAAATTGGGGGATTTTCACAACTACAATAGCTGGGCTATGAAGAGTTGCGTGTCAATTCATAAACCATGTGCCATGGAATCTCTTCCCAACTATTTTGCAATCTATATGGCTCTCCAACATTTTTGCGGTTGCATGAGGTCTTGAGTTAGAAATGTAACACTTTAGAGTACTTAAGCATCGAACAGATGGCAAATTGAAGGATTTTTACACCTACAGTAACCGGGCTATTATCTTGCTAATAGAAAACATTGTTTGCAAGATGGACTTTGAAAATCTGTTTTCAAAATGACTCCAGCTGTCCATCACTACTGTAAATAAAAAAACAGCATCTTGTTTACATGTCAAAAATAATTGATCTCCCTTTCCAATACTTTTAGAGTTTGGGATTTACACGTGCGCTTTTCATGTCATTTTTCGTTAAATCGAAATTTAAGTATAACTTTTGTATGACTGACGCCTTCAGTGAGAGGTCTTAAGCTTTCATATTGAATTATTTCTGCCCTCCGAATTCATACAGTATCTAAGGGACATATTTCGTTAGGGCTAATCTGCTCTGTGAGAATATCCAATAATAATCACTTTGTAAATAAGGATGCACTATGAAAGGAAAATGACATGAACAAGAGACGGTGGTAATATTTTTCCTTTTAGAGACTATAATGCATGGCATCCAGGTCATTTTCGTTTCTCTTAGAATAAATACCTTAGTGTAACAACAGTTTTAGTAAGTAATATGTTACAGTTCAGTTACAGCTTGTTCTGACCAAGTATGCGCGCAGGACTGAGGAATAGCAATTCTTACACTATTGTCCTAAATTTAATCACCTTCTTCATCCTCATCATTCAGTTAATTGAAATTCAATTATGAAGTCGTGCACAATTATCAGTTTCTATTTAGCTTATATCGCCCATTCAATGTCAGGTAGAGACACATTTAGCACCTTGAGAGCCAAAAGCATAATCAGTGCTCTATCTTCCCCTTGCGGTGGTCTGGATCAATGAAGCAGTGACGCAGGGTAACGTATTCAACTACAAATTACCTCTTAGGAACCACTGTATCCCTAACTGCCATTGGTAATAGATCAAATCAAACTTTGTCACATGCGCCGAATACAACCGTGAAATGCTTACTTACAAGCCTTTAACCAACAATACAGTTCAAGAAAATATTTACAAAATAAACGAAAGCAAAAAATAAAATAGCAATAAAATAGCAATAACGAGGCTATATACAAGGGGGAACTGGTACCAAGTCAATGTGTGGGGCTACAGTTTTAGTCGAGGTAATTTTTACATGTAGGTAGGGGCAAAGTGACTATGCACAGATAAACAGCGAGTAGCAGCAGTATAAAAACAAATGGGGGAGTGTCAATGCAAATAGTGCGGTTGGCCATTTGATTAATTGTTCAGCAGTCTTACAGTATGGCTTGGGGGTAGAAGATGTTAAGGAACCTTTTGGTCCTAGACTTGACGCGTGGTAGCAGAGAGAACAGTCTATGACTTGGGTAACTGGAGTCTTTGACAATTTTTGGGGCTTTTCTCTGACACCGCCTAGTATGTAGGTCCTGGATGGAAGGAAGCTTGGTCCCAGTGACGTACTGGGCTGTACGCACTACCCTCTGTAGAGCCTCACGGTCAGATGCCGAGCAGTTGCCATACCAGGCGTTGTTGCAACCGGTCAGGATGCTCTCGGTGGTGCAGCTGTATAACTTTTTGAGGATCTGGGGACCCATGCCAAATCATTTCAGTCTCCTGAGGGGGAAAAGGTGTTGTCGTGCCCTGTCCACGACTGTCTTGGTGTGTTTGGACATATCCTAACTGCCATTGGTAATAGGACAGTAACTGTGGATGTGTAAACAGAAACATGTATGAAGCTACTGTAGCACACGGAGACTTGAAAGATGATTTGATTAAGTCCAGACTAACAAACAGGCTTGGTACAAATGTCTCTGAATTTTACTGGACACAACTTTTACTTGTATTCTTTTTTTATTTTTATTGAATTGAACATGGGGAGGGAGGAACCCTGTGTTTTCTTCACCAGGACCAGGGAACTCCTGTTGTATATGGGACACCACACAGGAAGAGGGTATGACCACTCTGACGTTTCCAAGGTAGCCACATTACCACCAAACAAAATGCAGATAGTCACAGTATCTGTATCGGCTGGGAATGAGAGTTACACATTGTTATATTAGCATAACACTGCTTCTATGGTATTATGGAAAGTGTTGATTATTCTACATGGACGTGTTTCTACATTTTGAAAGTTATCAAAACACTTAGTTTACAATATCTACATAGATTCAGCAATTGCATTCTTATCATATTACTCCGCAAGTTACTGATCGATTCAAAGCTTCCTCCGGCATCTCACCATACATCTGCCTATATTTATTGAACTCAACCTGCAAGAGGTTTGTTTGTTGGGATTGAGTTGGGGGAAACTGCTGCTGTTTGAGAAGGTTTGAATCCTAAGCAACCTGCATACACATTGTTTGAAGTACAATAGACCGACATAGCTACTGTAGCAGGTCAAAGCTGTGTGCTGGAAAACCTTGGTAGGTTCTGTCAACAGACCTTTGTGAAAGACAATGTAACCTAATGTAGCCTATCAAGATGTTATGTATTGATTGTGAAAGTGTAATACTCGAGCCTTCTGCATGAAAATCATTGACAGTTAGGTCTATAGCTACAAAATACCATGTTGGCCTACTGAACACATTCCTAACAGATTTTTTTTTCTATAGGATTCCAGTTTTGAATAGGCACAGTCTTCATCTGCCGTGAAAATAATTGGAGAGGAAGACCTCTCTAGTTGGGGCTGGCCAAGCAGAAGGTTAGTGAAAATCTTTCACCTGTGGTTCTGTTACCCATTTCACAACGTTCAAATCATACTACATAATATTTAACTGCATTCTGTAATTTCCTGTTGCTTTGTTCTTATTATCAATACAGACTAAATGGAATGTGCTGTCCTTTGAGGAAAGGGAAGAGGTACTAGTGCAGGTGTTTGTCCAGTCACCTAATTTTTGGCATCATGTAATTGAGGAAAGCTATCCAGGAACTCCAGATATCCCAGACTGAGGAGTGCACCTGCCTGAATTGCCGGGAGACCAATTAGCCACTGACCTTGAGAGGAAGTGCTGCTGTCAGGGCCAGGACGGATGAGGATGAAAGGAGGCGTTGTCACAACAAAGTCAAATGTTCAAATAAAATTTTATTTGTCACATGCTCTGAATACAACAGGTGTAGACCTTAGAGAAATGCTTACTTATAAGCCCTTAACCAAAAATGCAGTTAAGAAAAATAAGTGTTAAGTAAAAAATAATTTGCTATTTTGACTGATGGTAGATACAGATTACCCACTTGCCGTCGGATCCTTACAGGGTACCCCGACCTACATCCCCGATATCTCTGTCTCTTTCTCATGCGAATGACAAGGATTTGGGCCTTGTCGGGTGTCTGAAGTAAATCCTTTGCATCCGACTCGTTGCCCACACAAACTTCCCTTATTTCATATGATTTACAGTGCCTTGCGAAAGTATTCGGCCCCCTTGAACTTTGCGACCTTTTGCCACATTTCAGGCTTCAAACATAAACAAACATATAAAACTGTATTTTTTTGTGAAGAATCAACAACAAGTGGGACACAATCATGAAGTGGAACGACATTTATTGGATATTTCAAACTTTTGTAACAAATCAAAAACTGAAAAATTGAGTGTGCAAAATTATTCAGCCCCTTTACTTTCAGTGCAGCAAACTCTCTCCAGAAGTTCAGTGAGGATCTCTGAATGATCCAATGTTGACCTAAATGACTAATGATGATAAATACAATCCACCTGTGTGTAATCAAGTCTCCGTATAAATGCACCTGCACTGTGATAGTCTCAGAGGTCCGTCAAAAGCGCAGAGAGCATCATGAAGAACAAGGAACACACCAGGCAGGTCCGAGATACTGTTGTGAAGAAGTTTAAAGCCGGATTTGGATACAAAAAGATTTCCCAAGCTTTAAACATCCCAAGGAGCACTGTGCAAGCGATAATATTGAAATGGAAGGAGTATCAGACCACTGCAAATCTACCAAGACCTGGCCGTCCCTCTAAACTTTCAGCTCATACAAGGAGAAGACTGATCAGAGATGCAGCCAAGAGGCCCATGATCACTCTGGATGAACTGCAGAGATCTACAGCTGAGGTGGGAGACTCTGTCCATAGGACAACAATCAGTCGTATATTGCACAAATCTGGCCTTTATGGAAGAGTGGCAAGAAGAAAGCCATTTCTTAAAGATATCCATAAAAAGTGTAGTTTAAAGTTTGCCACAAGCCACCTGGGAGACACACCAAACATGTGGAAGAAGGTGCTCTGGTCAGATGAAACCAAAATTGAACTTTTTGGCAACAATGCAAAACGTTATGTTTGGCGTAAAAGCAACACAGCTCATCACACTGAACACTGCATCCCCACTGTCAAACATGGTGGTGGCAGCTTCATGGTTTGGGCCTGCTTTTCTTCAGCAGGGACAGGGAAGATGGTTAAAATTGATGGGAAGATGGATGGAGCCAAATACAGGACCATTCTGGAAGAAAACCTGATGGAGTCTGCAAAAGACATGAGACTGGGACGGAGATTTGTCTTCCAACAAGACAATGATCCAAAACATAAAGCAAAATCTACAATGGAATGGTTCAAAAATAAACATATCCAGGTGTTAGAATGGCCAAGTCAAAGTCCAGACCTGAATCCAATCGAGAATCTGTGGAAAGAACTGAAAACTGCTGTTCACAAATGCTCTCCATCCAACCTCACTGAGCTCGAGCTGTTTTGCAAGGAGGAATGGGAAAAAATGTCAGTCTCTCGATGTGCAAAACTGATAGAGACATACCCCAAGCGACTTACAGCTGCAATCGCAGCAAAAGGTGGCGTTACAAAGTATTAACTTAAGGGGGCTGAATAATTTTGAACGCCCAATTTTTCAGTTTTTGATTTGTTAAAAAAGTTTGAAATATCCAATAAATGTTGTTCCACTTCATGATTGTGTCCCACTTGTTGTTGATTCTTCACAAAAAAATACAGTTTTATATCTTTATGTTTTAAGCCTGAAATGTGGCAAAAGGTCGCAAAGTTCAAGGGGGCCGAATACTTTCGCAAGGCACTGTATATGTTTGGTTGTAGGCCCCTCTCTTTCAACAACATTTCTGAGTACTCTGTCGGTTCACAGTTCCCGTGAGCCACAAAGACGGACAATAATAAGGAAAGCTCAGGTCCTTCCTCGTGCAAAGGTTTGCTAACTGCATCCTGTGTTACGTGGCGACTCCTCAAAGTTGTAGCAGCTCGGTCGTTGTTGGTGACACTTCAGGGAGTCTTCTTACGTAGATTCCTTATGTAGAGTCTCCTATAGCTGAAAGAGAATAATATTTGGTGAGTATTTTGACTAAGAATTTCATTGTTAGCCGTGCAGAACTCTAATGTTGACAACCATTAAATATAACAGCGACAACATTTATTATGTTGTAATGAGATCTAATAATGGACATTTTTTCATTTGACATCATACAAGTATTTGACTTGCATTTTGTTGCCCTCCATGTTCTCCAAGGCTGGATGATAGTTACCAGGGTTATATTAAATTGCTGTGGAGAGCTAGATGGACAACAATTCAAACATGCTCCATCCATTCCAATCCGGAATACAGTTTTACCATTTGGCAACTATGAAAGAATTGCCTTTCACGAATACAGTGGGGCAAAAAAGTATTTAGTCAGCCACCAATTGTGCAAGTTCTCCCACTTGAAAAAGACATGCCTCTCATCTTTTTATCATAGGTACACTTCAACTATGACAGACAAAATGAGAAAAAAAATCCAGAAAATCACATTGTAGGATTTTTAATGAATTTATTTGCAAATTATGGTGGGAAATAACTATTTGGTCACCTACAAACAAGCATGATTTCTGGCTCTCACAGACCTGTAACTTCTTCTTCCTCTGTCCTCCACTCGTTACCTGTATTAATGGCACCTGTTTGAACTTGTTATCAGTATAAAAGACACCTGTCCACAACCTCAAACAGTCACACTCCAAACTCCACTATGGCCAAGACCAAAGAGCTGTCAAAGGACACCAGAAACAAAATTGTAGACCTGCACCAGGCTGGGAAGACTGAATCTGCAATAGGTAAGCAACTTGGTTTGAAGAAATCAACTGTGGGAGCAATTTTTAGGAAATGGAAGACATACAAGACCACTGATAATCTCCCTCGATCTGGGGCTCCACGCAAGATCTCACCCCGTGGGGTAAAAATGATCACAAGAACGGTGAGCAAAAATGCCAGTATCACACGGGGGGACCTAGTGAATGACATGCAGAGAGCTGGGACCAAAGTAACAAAGCCTACCATCAGTAACACACTACGCCGCCAGGGACTCAAATCCTGCAGTGCCAGACGTGTCCCCCTGCTTAAGCCTGTACATATCCAGGCCCCTCTGAAGTTTGCTAGAGAGCATTTGGATGATCCAGAAGAAGATTGGGAGAATGTCATATGGTCAGATGAAACCAAAATATAACTTTTTGGTAAAAACTCAACTCGTCGTGTTTGGAGGACAAAGAATGCTGAGTTGCATCCAAAGAACACCATACCTACTGTGAAGCATGGGGGTGGAAACATCATGCTTTGGGGCTGTTTTTCTGCAAAGGGACCAGGACGACTGATCCGTGTAAAGGAAAGAATGAATGGGGCCATGTATCGTGAGATTTTGAGTGAAAACCTCCTTCCATCAGCAAGGGCATTGAAGATGAAACGTGGCTGGGTCTTTCAGCATGACAATGATCCCAAACACACCGCCCGGGCAACGAAGGAGTGGCTTCGTAAGAAGCATTTCAAGGTCCTGGAGTGGCCTAGCCAGTCTCCAGATCTCAACCCCATAGAAAATCTTTGGTGGGAGTTGGAAGTCCGTGTTGCCCAGCAACAGCCCCAAAACATCACTGCTCTAGAGGAGATCTGCATGGAGGAATGGGCCAAAATACCAGCAACAGTGTGTGAAAACCTTTGTCATTGCCAACAAAGGGTATATAACAAAGTATTGAGAAACTTTTGTTATTGACCAAATACTTATTTTCCACCATCATTTGCAAATAAATTCATAAAAAATCCTACAATGTGATTTTCTGGATTTTTTTTCTCATTTCGTATGTCATAGTTGAAGTGTACCTATGATAAATGTACAATTGGTGGCTGACAACTTTTTTGCCCCACTGTATCAGTCATAGATTTCCAGGCTAAATACATCACCACACTCACTTAAAAAAATGGGTACAAACATATTTTGTGTATAATATAACTTTGGCAAAAAGCCCTTTTATCTACTTCCCCAAAGTCCGATGAGATTGTGGATACAATTTTTATGTGTCTGTGTCCAGTATGAAGGAAGTTAGAGGTAGTTTCGCGAGCCAATATTAACTAGCGTTAGCACATTGCTAGTAGATACCCATAGACTTCCAGTCATTGAGCACATTTTTGTCTTACAAAGAACAAATGGCTTTGCCACTGTGGTGGTACTATATAAAGGCAAACTGCCTGATTTTGTACCTGTAGAGAAAGCTACTATCTGAGATATCAAATGGGTTACAATTATGTACCTATAACTAAAAGGAGAACCTTACAGGGTACCATCCCAGTGACAAGCAGTGATGTTAAGTTTGATACTGGAGTTCCGAGGCATGCGTCAAAATCACAAAGGACTGTACTCCGAAGCAGTGTGCCAGTGCCTGTATCACTATATCAAAAGCAGGTGATCAATGACGTCCAAAGCTTTGTTTCGTCGAACAACCACCTGATTGATTTAGTATTGGTTTAAAAGAAAAAAAGGCTATGATGCACATGTGCTACAGAGTGTGGGACCTCATCTATAATAATTTGACAACTCTAAATTCTTCAGACCAGCAGGTGCCACTAGTGTACACTGTTTTAATTAAAACGTTTAAGTAATTAACCTATTTTGACACAATTTGTCTGGAAAACATCAATGCTTCATTAAGCTTTGTTTCCCCATCACTAGCGAGAAGCGGCTGTACCCCTTTAGGAACAAATCTAAACCTTTATTTCTGAGTGTTGTTAATGTCCAGTCATTCAATATAACGTTATGTTACTTGTTTTATTCTTATTGATCCAAGACTGTCTACATCTTGGCCAGATAGCTCAAGTGGGGAAAAACATAGTAATATATCTGTGTAGTAGGCTAATCGATTGGGATATTATGTCATCAATACTCTAAGTAAATCCTGGGTAGTTAATTTTCCTAAACGGCTTGTGTACATAAATGCCTAGCATTAGGAGATGTCTATTTTACTATTAGGTACATTCTTGGCCAGCTAGGGGAAATAAAATGATGGAACCGACTGTTGTCCTTGCTAACGTTTGTGCTTACCGATCTGATCCTTCACAAACATCCCAACTGCCTCGTGTTTTGCGTGGCTACATTTCCGCAAATATGTAGAAGTTGTAGAAGCACTGAAAAATAAGCGATATATTGTTCAAAGATATTTTCTAGCTAGAGCTTTGTCGTCAAATAAGACCATGGCTATTCTGTGCCAGAAGTGTGAAGTAGTTAGCTCATCAGATGTGACTTTCAGACCACATAAACATATACATACGTACATACACTCGGTGGCCAGTTTATTAGGTAGGGGTTGGACACCCCTTTGCCTCGAGAACAGCCTGAAATTCTTTTGGGTATGTAAACATGGCTCAATTGGTATCAAGGGACCTAAGGTATGCCAGGAAAACATTCCCCACACCCCCTCCACCAGCCTGTACTGTTGACACAAGGCAGGATCGGGTCATGGACTCATGCTGCATACGCCAAATCCTGACTCTGCCATCAGCATGACATTATTTGCCTGTTTGTGGCCCGCCTGTTTGTTAGCTTGCACAATTCTTGCCATTTTCTTTCAATCTCTCATCAACAAGCTGTTTTTGCCCACAGGACGCTGACTGGATGTTCTTTGTTTGTTGCACCATAATCTGTAAACCCTAGACACTGTCGTGTGTGAAAATCCCAGGAAGATGGCTGTTTCAGAGCATCTGGCACTGACGATCATACCACCCTCAGTCGCTTAGGTCACTCATTTTTCCCCATTCTAACAGTCAATTGAAATCTCACTGCATAACTTGATGCCTGAATATAGGGGAAACACTGGATAAAAAAATAATAACTTCCTTGTCAAGATTTGTGGGTTCCAGACAACCATTCCTAACTCTAACCATCATAGTCTAATGGCAGACTTTCTTGTTCAGCTCAAATACCTTGAACTGCTAATATCATGGTCCCCGAAGGAACATTGTGGTTCTTTAGAGAGTTTAGGCAATTGCTCATTTGCTAATTACTGACTATCCTTTATATAAAAGCAAACAGTAACTGCAGTAATGTAATTGTTGGGTTTGGGGGAACAAAATCTTAATGCTAACCTACAGACTCATTAACACTCCTGCTATGTTCCGGTCAAATTGGACCAATTTTATTTATTTGACCTTTATTTAATTAGGCACATCAGTTAAGAACAAATTGTTATTGACAATGATGGCCTAGGAAAGAGCGGGATTTTTACCTTGTCAGCTCGGGGATTCAATCTAGCAACCTTTTGGTTATTGGCACAACACTCTAACCCCTAGGCTACCAGCCGCCCCGCAAGTTTTCTCTCTGAAAAACGTAGTTAATTTAATCTGATTGTCATAAGGTTCCATGACTTTGTCCACATCTGAACACACAAAATACATTCTGATGATTTTCATTACATTTGATGTTTTATTTAACTTTTGTACACCTGTGGTGTTCCCGGTCAGAAATGACTGGTCATTAGAAATGAATGGGTGAGACTACAATTAGAGTATAAATTGAGTACAGGCACATGCCAATTCATCAGCATGTGTGTTTGAGCGTGCGCGCACACACTAACCCACCTCACTCTCCTTGGCTGCCATGAAAACCTCCACAGGAACCTTTCCCCAATAGAATCTTTCCTCCACCGGAACCACACCTGTTGGCATTCTCACAAACAATCGCAACATTGTTTCAATAATATATAACTTTTCTCGCAGCTCTTGTATTTAAAGCTTTTTTGAGGCCTTGCTCACAATTCATTCTGTGGCAGCACAATGACCAAACAATTTACTGTATGTGAGGCTCTTGATCATATCTTTGAGGAGGATAGAGTCCTTGTTAAAAATTTGACACAAAGTAGTATGTGATAAATAGCCCGATATGTTTCATCTGAGTATTTGCTATAGTCAAAATAATCCATACATTATGCTTTTTTTTTAAACTCAAAAACAAGTTGTATGAGCTCAGGTCAATGAGGCCTACAGGCCATAAATAGCAAATAGAAGTTCAAAACTTAAGTTGATAAAAAGATCTAACACAACATTAGGTGATAATATATGTATTATTATGGATTTATAATCAGCTATAATAGTGTGGTCATTATGAGGATGATGAAAATCTCACTTGAACTATCCTATCAGATTTCAGAGGTCTAAGGCCAAGTCACTCTGCCCTCTGAAATCCCGGTACAGCGCTTACACAGATGGTAAATTAAAAATCATTTTGGTGATGTATTGAATTTAGATAAAGCACTGTCTCCCTAGTGCCATTCTCAATGCAATGTTATGCCCCCTATTGCCTTAAGGGAAGTAATGTAGCAGGATTTATGTGAGCCTCTGTTCCACCCTAAAATTTGTGGTGTGCTCAATGGCTCACTAAACTCTGGCCTCTTCTTAGCGGCAAATTTATATGGCAGCACATTTGGAAAAATGTATCCCTCTATGCTCTCAATCACTTTCCAATTATCATTGTAGTGGTCTGTGCTACTACCTGGGTGGAGAGTGAAAAAACTGCTTGCACTCGGTGTAACATACAGGGAGAGATAAAACACTGGAATAGAGGGAGAGGGGATGTCAAGGTATCTGTGAGCTGGAGCTCATTTGTGAGTGAGATTAAAAATACAAATGTTTGAAAGATTGCTTGTGACCATAATTGCAAGCAAAACACCGGGGCGTACATACTTAGGATACTGGTGTTGCGGTCAAAGGGTCTAAAGGCCTGTCTGCTAACAACCAATCAATATTGGATCACAGCATAATGTAACGTATACGATTAGCCTTATCAGGAGCAAGATCGTTTCAAGGTCCTTGTCTTATGCAACCCTGCAGTTACCTGTGCAAGCACAAGCCACTGTCCTTGTTTGTACACAGTAAATGACAGATTTTGGGCTCTTGTTGTTTGAACCTTGCCTGGGTTACAGTCTGTGTTACCAGTATCCTCATGTTTGAAGTGATTCCGTTTTTCTCAAGAGTCAGCTGGGTGCTGGGGTTAGCATACAAACAAGACATGGATACAGGTGCCGTTAGAGAAAGAGAGAGGTCTGTTTTTCACCAGAATGGTGACACCCAGGATCAAACAAAATGGGAGCCAGACCAAAATGTTCTGGGATTGCGCTTGTTACGGTCACTGGATTGACACTACAACTTGTTAAAGAAGAGACGTAGAGATGTAGTGATGCGTAGATGTAAAACACTGCGCTCGTTTAAATATCAAAGGAGGAGCTGTGATCTATTGACTGGGTTGTACGATGGTCCACTGAGTGCCAGATTGTTATGAAAGTTCAGCTAGATGGACACCTGTGTCATTTCACTGGCATTTACCATTTCTCCCTTGAGGGAGCAGAAACACATTCACTTGTGTCATGAAGCAGAACTACTTCTCTCCATATTGCCTCAATTAGAACGGGGAATGAGACTCACTCGCCGGACAATTTGAGGTTGGATCTGTTATAGTGACATGGTGGGTAATACTGCTGGATATTGACAGGCCTCTTACACAGTGTAATTGGAGCATATCAGACTGCTGCACAGTTTGCTGATTCTGGATCAGTGGAATCAGTGGGTCTCTCACTCACACTGAGACACTTAGGGGTATGGGTGGTCACTTACACAGACAACCTCTTCTGCAGCTTGAAAATCTTTGCTGTTCATTTTCCTTGTTGTAGTCACACAGCTCACACAGAGATATACTCTCACATGTATAGCCACTCACACACAGCGAACACTTACAAGACAAGATATCAATAAAAGTTGACACATAGACTCTCAGGCACACTTGCTCTTGTACACACACTGTACAGCACAATCACCTACGGAAGCACCCCCCCCCCCCATTCCGATCACTCACACAATTATCACACAGTGGGATGACAGGAAGCAGGTCCTCAGCTGATCTAATTTAGTTTATTTGGATCCCCATTATCTGTTGCATATCCCGCAGCTATTCTTCCTGGGGTCCACAAACATAACAAAAAAACATAAAAGCACAACATAATACACTACAGAAGAAACATTATAGAATTGAATAGAACATAATCAATTACATATACTACATACTGTACAAATCCAAGTGCGCCCGGGTGAACCAGGGCCCAAGGGGTTGGCCAATCAACCACAGAGGTGTCAGGACACATGAGTACATTGGGATGAGTGGAAAGTAAAATCGTCTGAGGAATGGAACAAGAAGAAAAACGCTGTCACCAATCACTGTGTGTGACAACAGTGCTTGTGTGTCTGTGTGTGTGTGTGAGTGGGTAGACCCTGGAGATATTATGGAGCTAAAAACATGGAGCATGTGGAAGATGTCAGTCAAAGTATGAAACCAACTGTAATAGTACAATAACATGAGTAAAGGGAGGAATACCAAACTTTAGGAACACCTTCCTAGTATTGAGTTACAAACGTTTTGCCCTAAGAGCAACCTCATCTTGTCGGGGCATGGACTCTACAAGATGTCAAACGCATTCCACAGGGATGCTGGCCATGTTAACTCTAGCATGAAAAATCCAGCAGTGTTGCAGTTCTTGACACAAACCGATGCGCCTGGCACCTTCTACAATATTCCGTTCAAAGGCACTTAAATATTTTGTCTTGCCCATTCACCCACACATACACAATACATTTCTCAATTGTCTCGAGGCCTAAAAATCCTTATTTAACCTGTCTCCTCCCCTTCATCTACACTGATTTAAGTGACATCAATAAGGGAGCATAGCTTGCACCTGGATTCACCTGATCAGTTTATGTCATGGAAAGAGTAGGTCAAATCAAATCAAACTTTATTTGTCACATGTGCTGAATACAACAAGTGTAGACCTTACCGTGAAATGCTTACTTACAAGCCCTTAACCAACAGTGCAGTCCAAGACGAAGAAAATGTGTACCAAGTAGACTAAAATTAAACGTAAGAATAACAATAACGAGGCTATATACAGGGGGTACCGAGTCAGTGTGCAGGGGTACAGGCTAGTTGAGGTAATCTGTACATGTAGACGGGGGCGAAGTGACTATGCATAGGTAACAAACAAACAGTGAGTGTGCAAAAGGGAGCGGGGGGTCAATGTTAATTTCTATTGATTTTTAAGGGCTTTGCATTGAGTCTCTTCATCCACCACCAATGTGTGGTATTCTTCAGACCACAGCAGAACTACTGAACTAGCCCTTGTCATTTTTCCTATTTTGTTGCCTTACAACCTGGAATTAAAATATAATTTCGGGGGGGTTGTATCATTTGATTTACACACATGCCTACCACTTTGAAGATGCAAAATATTTTTTGTGAAACAAACAAATAATAAGACAAACAAACAGAAAACATGTGCGTGCATAACTCTTCACCACCCCAAAGTCAATACTTTGTAGAGTCACCTTTTTTCTCTATAAGCTTGGCACATCTAGCCACTGGGATTTTTGCCCATTCTTCAAGGCAAAACTGCTCTAGCTCCTTCAAGTCGGATGGGTTCCGCTGGTGTAAAGCAATCTTTAAGTCATATCACAGATTCTCAATTGGATTGAGGTCTGGGCTTTGACAAGGCCATTCCAAGACATTTAAATGTTTCCCTTAAACCACTCAAGTGTTGCTTCAGCAGTATGCTTAGGGTCATTGTCCTACTGGAAGGTGAACCTTCGTCCCAGTCTCATATCTGGAAGATTGAAACAGGTTTCCCTCAAACATTTCCCCGTATTTAGCGCCATCCATCAATCCTTCAATTCTGACCAGTTTCCCAGTCCCTGCCGATTAAAAAAAAAAAAAACATCCCCACAGCATGATGCTGACACAACCATGCTTCACTGTGGGAATGAGGTTCTCGGGGTGATGAGAGGTGTTGGGTTTGCGCCAGACATAGCATTTTCCTTGATGGCCAAAAAGCTAAATTTTTGTCTCATCTTCCATTTGTTTGGAGAGACACCCACATGCCTTTTGGCATAACTATTCACCCTGGTGGGAACACCAAACGTGTTTGCTTACTTTTTTCTTTAAACAATGGCTTTTTTTCTGATCACTCTTCCATAAAGCCCAGCTCTGTGGAGTGTACGGCTTAAAGTGGTCCGATGGACAGATACTCCAATCTCCGCTGTGGAGCGTTGCAACTCCGTCAGGGTTATCTTTGGTCTCTTTGTTGCCTCTGATCAATGCCCTCCTTGCCTGGTCTGTGAGTTTTGGTGGGTGGTCCTCTCTTGGCAGGTTTGTTGTAGTACCATATTCTTTCAATTTTTTTAATAATGGATTTAAATGGTACTCTGTGGGATGTTTAAAGTTTTGGATATTTTTTTATAACCCAACCCTGATCTGTACTTCTCCACAACTTTATCCCTGACCTGTTTGGAGAGCTCATTGGTCTTCATTGTGCCACTTGCTTTTTGGTGCCCCTTGCTTAGCGGTGTTGCAGACTCTGGGGCCTTTCAGAACAGGTGTATATACATACTGAGATCATGTGACAGATCTTGTGATACTTAGACTGCACACAGGTGGACTTTATTTAACTAATGATGTGACTTCTGAAGGTAATTGGTTGCACCAGATCTTATTTAGGGGCTTCATAGCAAAGGGAGTGAATACATATGCAGGCACCACTTTTCTGTGTAAAAATGTTCTTTGAATTTTCTCAAACAAGTTATTTTTTACATTTTACTTCACAAATTTGGACTATTTTGTGTATGTCCATTACATGAAATCCCCCCCCAAAATCAATTTCAATTACAGGTTGTAATGCAATAAAATAGGAAAAACTTTAAGGGGGATTAATACTTTTGCCTGGCACTGTATTCTCTTATCCATGTCTTAATGATTTCTCAACAAAGAGGTGCAGGGTGGTATGGCTGCTGGCTTACCTAGATTTGTGATTAAGACAAACAAGTGAGTCAGCATTCCTCCAAAGAAAAATACTAACGTCACAGGGTTAATTGTGGTTATCACTAGGAGGGCTACTTCTGGATGTTAAAGAAAACCTGTCAGCACATATTACCCTATGTGTGCATCGAGTGCAACACTCCCTCAGGTAGCTCTAAAATGTCAAACGGCACATGGTTACTTCAGAGAAACGTTAGCTAAAACAGTTACAAGAGGGATCTAAAATATTTCAGGGAAACGACAAAAGGAAGTCCTTTATTCAAACTGGTCTCAGAGCATTTCATATTATTCTGTATGTAAATCCAAGACACTCCATTGAGTATGCTATGTCACGTTTCATATGGTATGTATTAATTTGTGCATGTCCATCACCCATTTCGTATGATATGTTACGGATTATAATTTGTGTTTTATGTAACGAATTTTGAAAATATGCAATATGTTACGAATAGGCAAACGTACAACATGTTATGAATTTGCTAAATGTATGATATGTTATGAATTCTAGCTAGCTGGCTAACGTTAGGGGTTAGGGTTAAGATTAAGATTAGGGTTCAATTCAGCAGTTAGGTTGGGGAAGGGTTAGCTAAAAGGGTGATGGTTAGGGTCAGCTAACATGCTAAGTAGTTGAAAAATAGCACAAACAAATAGTAAGTAGTTGAAAAGTTGGATATTAGCTAAAAATGCAACAGTTGTCCGTGATGAGATTTGAACTTGCAACCTTTGGTTGGTAGACATTTGCATTATACACCCACACATCCACCCTGACCAACCACCCTACCTTAGTTTTTGCTTTAAGAAACCATCTCTCTTATGTAACCATACAAAACGTAACATATCATACTCATTTGAGTGTCAGGATTTACATTTACTATGTTACGTTTAGTCTATGAGACCAGGCTGCTTTACTAGACAGCACATTTTTGATCTGTACTAAATCACCTCTCTGAATTAAGAGGTTGTTTCGGAGACAGCAGTGCCACACAAAGAATTTACCTATTGTATGTACATTTTAGTCATTTAGCAGACTCTTATCCAGGCACATCGACAGATTTTTCACTTAGTTGGCTCAGGGATTCAAACCAGCAGCCTTTCGGTTACTGGTCCAATGCTTTTAACCAATAAGCTACCTGCCACCACACATCAAGCCCAATGACAAACCTTTACCAACAGAAACTGGAGGAATAGTGAAAGTTATAGGCTGTGTTTACACAGGCAGCCCAACTCTGATGCCCTTTCCACCAATTGGTATTCTGACCAATCAGACCAGCTCAGAAAAAGAGTGGTTAAAAAGACCAACTAGCGGAAAAAAATATCAGAATTGGGCTGCCTGTGCAAACACAGCCGTATATTACTGGACATAGAATAGGATAGGTGACCATAGACTTCCACCACCTCCAGACTCACAAATGTATCTGATACGGGAACATGACTTGAACACTAAACTATTTAGAATGGTGTGTTTCTGTGACATTCATAGACAAATACAGAGACAGATAAAGCTTATAACTTTTGATGAAATGGAATGCTGCTTGGGGACAACTACAGTATGTCTTGGCATTGAAAGGACTAACAGCCCTTTTAGTCATGCATTACACCTGTATAACCACTTATTTACAAAATACAGAGGAATTGGATACTCTACATGTCACAAACTAAACCGCTAAAATATTTGATAGTTTTAAAAAATGAAGCAAAAAAATAAAAAAGGCTACCACATGAAACGACTCGCTAGAGGGATGACCGTTTGTTCATTTGTATCTCCCATCAGCTCACTGGTGACCTGCTACTCTCTGTTTATTATTTATGCATAGTCACTTTAACTCTACCGACATGTACTGTGCATATTACCTCGACTAACCGGTGCCCCCACACATTGAACCTGTACCGGTACCCCTGTATATAGCCTCGCTATTGTTATTTTACTGCTGCTCTTTAATTATTTGTTACTTTTATTTTTTTTAAATGTACTTATCGATTTTTTTTAACTTAACAGTTATTTTTTTTAAACTGCATTGTTGGTTAAGGGCTTGGAAGTAAGCATTTCACTGTAAATTCTACACCTGTTGTTTTCATAGGTTTTCTTTATGTTGTTGAATTATATAGCCTTGAGGTATTTCTTTAGTCCCTCCAGCAGTTTAACACAATAAAACTGGCTTGGCAGAGACTGCACAGAACTGAGATAAATATATGTCTTCCCCCAACACGAACACACAGACAAATTAACCGAGAAGGCCTTTGGATGGTTTAGGTCTCTAAAGTGTTCTGTGGCAACGACTTGTGCCTCTTCTTCTGTCCATGCATTCCTGTCCCCTGTGATCTACAGAGAAATGTTGACTTCATGTCATACAGGGCACCTTGACTGTGGCAAAACTATAATAGGACAAATCACACTCCGCTGCTAAGAGGACACAACACCATAGTGATCCAACCGGTAGTCTTCACTCAGAGAAACCTGTCCATTACACAAATAGTTTATCAGTGCTTAGAGGCCCAGAAATGTGAGAAGCATATACAGTACTTGGTCCCGAGATACATGCATACGTGTTTTCTGGTGAAGGTGAAAACTATTTTCCATTTGTACAGATGTAGGATCTTAATTGTGTCACCCTGTTGCAGGAGAACTTTCCTGCAATGCAGGAGAAATAAAATGTGTAGTGTATTTGAGGTTTAAAAAGGCTTCTGAAGTTTGTATTTTTCCCTTTGAAAGTTTAGACTTGATTTTCCCTTACAGAAAATGTATTACCCCCTACAAAAATGGCCTATAATATGGGATCAGCGTCCCTATACTGGGACGGTTGATGCTAATGTGCGCTAATGTAACTAGATTGACATTGTAAGTCTTAGCAAACTTTCCAGGACTTAGACATGTCTTATATGGGCAGAAAGCTTAAATTCTTGTTAATCTATCTGCACTGTCCCATTTACAGTAGCTATTATAGTGAAAAAATATCATGCTATTGTTTGAGGAGAGTGCACAACAACAAAAAACTATCACGGCAACTGGTTTGATACATTCACGTCTGAAGGTAAATAATGTGCTTCATTCAGTAATCTTGCTCTGATTTGTCATCCTGAGGGTCCCAGAGATAAAATGTAGCAGACTTTTGTTTGATAAAATATATTTTTTATGTTCAAATGTAGGAACTTGGGTCTACAGTTTGACCGCACTGCTGTTTCTGGCTCCATACCCACCCCACCCGGCAATCTAGATGTGTGAAAGTTAGTGTATAAGCTAATGATCCATCATGTATGACATTCATGTGAGTGTTTAAACTTACATTTTGGATTACCATATAATTTTTTGTATTTTTTCTATAGTTTTGTATTTGAAAATGTATCGATTGACCAATTTGGCACATTTGGGCAGACTTGATACAAAGTATTGTGCAGTATTGCAATGCTTCCCTGGTTCAATCTGAAACTTTGCACACACACTGCTAAACTGCAATATTATATTATGGCCTTTCTCTTGCATATCAAAAAATAAAAAAAATAAAACAATTGAAAACCGTTTTTTTTTTGTTTATATTATCTTTTACCTGATCTAATGTGTTATATTCTCCCACATGAACTTCACATTTCCACAAACTTGTGTTTCCATTCAAATGGTGTCAATAATATGAATATCCTTGTATGTCATTTTGGGCGGAAAAAAAAAAAAAGGCTCCGATCCTTAATAATTATAATGCACATAAATATTCCTGCAGCAACAGGAAGTTTCCTGCAGGAATATTTTCCTGCTATAGCAAATTGGCTCAAATCCTACATCTGTTCCAGGTCTATGGTCCATCATGACCCCTCATGATAATATTTCATTTCTCGAGAGCTCAGTCCAAGAAAGAAGACCCTATAACTTACCGTGTGTAACCGGTCCGGGATATGATCTAATTGACAGCAATGGCTTTGTAACATCTCTAATGCCAGCAAATGGACTCCAGAACACACGCTACAGATCTATATAATGGATGAGATGGCCTGTAATGGATTTGCTCGTGGCAATGATGAATGAGTTGCAGCCTGGACAGACTTTCCCAAGGGTGTTGAGTCAAAACACGCTGTAGCTCAGATTACAGGAGATAGTTATCTCCATATTCCCCTGTGTAGCTCAGCTGGTAGAGTGTGATGCTTACAATGCCAGAGTTGTGGGTTCAACTCCCACGGAGAACCTGTATGAAAACTTATGTAAGTTGCTCTGGATAAGAGTGTGTGCCAAAGTAATTAAAGAGAGGCAAAGAACCTGACTGCAATATGATGCTATTCAAAGCGGCAGTGCCGGGTGACTGAAATTGATGGTGACCACAGAGCCAGTATCTGTCAGGAAATGTACTGGGCTTTAAAACTATTTGCCAGGTTAAACATCTCTGTGAGTAACCAGCTGTTTCCACAGATCCTTTAAATTAAACTAAAACCATGGGGACAACTAAGCGAGGTCAAATGTGAGTAACTCATGGTGATGTTTTTTTTTTACGCTGATTGTAACTTTTTGTTTGTACATAATGTCTCAGCCACTAACCTCGATTTGGAAGAACATTTCTACTTCAACAAGTCGGCAGATTTGGAAGTTCTGCCTAATCTCCGGGGAAGCAGTGAGGCAGGCGAGGCAGCATCTGGACAAGAATACGTCAGTATGCGTCATTCACTGTGTATTTATTCCTTGTGTCATTTTTTTCTTTATTTTTAACTCTGCATTGTTGGAAAAGGACGAGTAAGTAAGCATTTCATTGTTAGTCAACAACTGTTGTTTACGAATCATGTGACAAATAAGATGTGATTTGATTTGATTCCCGGTGGAGAGTTTCGCCAAAGCATGACCTAGTGAAATACGACTACAGTGACGGTGAGGAGAAGGGTCAAAACGCAGTTACACAACCCCCATGCCTCTGGGCGGTGGCTAGCCCTCTGCTACTCCAAAAGGGTATCTAAGGAGCTTCCAGCATTAATGCAGACAGCAGCCCATCATGCTTCCCATCTATGAGCTGGTACTGTACCACCAGTGCCCTACTGGAGGTATGGACTGGAGTTACCAGGGGCAGGAGCATTCAACCAGCTGTATGGCCCTTGTAATGCTTCCTCTGAAGCTGCTCTAGGTTACAGCAGGGTTATTGGACTGTGAGAAATATCCCAGACTGAGGGAGGACTGGGAAATACTTAGCCGTCTTGAAGGCTAAATATCACTTCTGGCCAAATGTCACAATAAAAGACTCCTCGGAGAGACTTATTAGGGCTGGTCTTAAATGGACTCCTCAGTGATTAAATGACTATGTTAGCACATGAAACCAAAGGTGGTACTCTGACATGAGATCTGCATGCAAGTCTCACAAAATCAATGATTATGTGATTATGCGAAAAAATCACACCCACAAACTTCTGAACTCTCAATCCAAAAGCATATGAAGGCTATAAAATTAAAACTGAGATTAAAACTGCAAGAAATTGCACGTATAACAGCTAATGTATTTAAAAAAAAAAAAAAAAACACTGCTGGTGGATTCTAACTGCTTCATCCTTGACCAGTGTTTTCCTTCTCAGCAAGTCTTGGGGATAAAAGAAGAAAGAGGGCATGTGTACTATTCATTGAAGCGGTCTTTGAATAAAGGATGTTATATTCACAACTCATGAAATGAGATATCCGAACACTTATCTAAAAGCTATCTGATGAGAAGATGAGATAGACAGGAAAGGGGGGAAAAGAAAGATAGCGGGAGAAACATTTCCATGTCAAGTCGGGTTACTAAGTGGTGATGACAACCTTTTACAAGGTATGACTCAGACCCCATTTTGTGTCCACTCAGTGAATTGGGTTTGATGGGGCTTTAGTAGCTGGTTATTTATTATAGGCCTGCCGCCCGAGAGGCTTGTCCATGTGGATGGTCGTAATCGAATCAATCTGAAACCAGAGGCAGATCACTGCATTGAGGGGTATAAGCCTATGGGAAAATGTTTTACTTGAACGCACTGTGGGGGCTTGATGAAAAGGTGGGTCCACAGTCAAATACCTGCAAGCATACATTATACCAGCAATCACTCAAACATAAACACCATATTTATTGTTCAGAAACACATACGGGTACAGAACGGGCTCTCTCTCTCACTCATTCTCCCCACCTCTCTCTCTCAAACATCCACACAAGTGTAAACAGACAGGTAAATCCATGTATTGGCATCACAATTTCCTTGTTCTAATAAGCCTTTAAAAAGTAATTCCATCATGGTACCTTGGAATTGTACACATGAAATTACCCATCTGTCTTGTGCAAGAACATCAGCCTGACTGGTGCACTAATCAACACTTGCGTCAAAGCCTCATTTCCACCCCTTCTGAACATGTAGCTGCTACAGTAAGGCGACAGGCCATGAGTGAATCAGAGGACCTGACCTATGATGTCATGCCAAATGCAGCTTCATTCCTCAGCTGAACCCAATTTCATAATCTCCAATTCAGTCTTTTCTGAAATGTGAATAATCGAATGCCAAGAGGGAATGATGAGGGTAAGTCTTCAGGTAACATTTCATTAAATATTGTTAAATTATTTACTTGGGCTACTGAGTGGCACAAAGGACTAAGGCACTGCATCTCAGTGCAAGAGGTGATACTACCAGTCCTTGGTTTGAATCCAGGCTGAATCACATCCGGCTGTGATTGGCCGGGGTAGGTCGTCATTGTAAATAAGAATTTGTTCTTAACTGACTTGCCTAGTTAAATTAAAACATTTAAAATAAAAAAATAATAATCTACTATGAGGTCGAAATTATGATAATGCCCTTTTTGTGTAAGAGCAGTGTCTTCTCTCCTAGTTTTGGTGTTAGTCCCGCCCGAAAGCATGAGAGATTGTGCAGTATGGCTGCCTTGCACTGTATTCAATCCAAACAACCACTTCATCTTATTTGGCTGCGATTTATTTTAACCTTTCTGATCTCCCCATCCCGGATCCGGGATCGTGAATACAGACTCAAGCTCATTACCATAACGCAACGTTAACTATTCATGAAAATCGCAAATGAAATGAAATAAATATGCTAGCTCTCAAGCTTAGCCTTTTGTTAACAACACTGTCATCTCAGATTTTCAAAATATGCTTCTCAACCATTGCAAAACAAGCATTTGTGTAACAGTATTGATGGCTAACGTAGCATTTAGCGTAGCATTTAGCGTTAGCATTCAGCAGGCAACATTTACACAAAAAAACAGAAAAGCATTCAAATAAAATCATTTACCTTTGAAGAACTTCAGATGTTTTCAATGAGGAGACTCTCAGATAGCAAATGTTCCGTTTTTCCTGAAAGATTATTTGTTTAGGACAAATCGCTCCGTTTTCTGCGTCACGTTTAGCTACGAAAAAACCCCTGTATCCAGGATTGTGTAAATCTATCAGCAAGCTCATTAGCATAACACAACGTTAACTATTCATGAAAATGGCTAATGAAATGAAATTAATCTATTTGCTCTCAAGCTTAGCCTTTTGTTAACAACACTGTCATCTCAGATTTTCAAAATATGCTTTTGAACCATAGCTAAACAAGCATTTGTGTAAGAGTATTGATAGCCTAGCATTGCATTAAGCCTAGCATTCAGCATGCAACATTTTCCACAAAAAACCATAAAAGTATTCAAATAAAATAATTTACCTTTGAAGAACTTCAGATGTTTTCAATGAGGAGACTCTGTTAGATAGCAAATGTTCAGTTTTTACAAAAAATATTATTTGTGTCGACTAATCACTCCGTTTTGTTCATCACGTTTGGGTAAGAAAAAAAAAAGAAAAGAAAAAAAGTCATTAAAACGCGAACTTTTTTCCAAATTAACTCCATAATATCGACAGAAACATGGCAAACGATGTTTAGAATCAATCCTCAAGGTGTTTTTCACATATCTATCGACGATAAAATCCATCGTGGCAGTTTACTTTCAATTCTGAAGAAATGGAACGCGCATGGACTTACTGATTTCGCACACAGGACACCGGGCGGGACACCAGGTAAATGTAGTCTCTTATGGTCAATCTTCCAATGATATGCCTACAAACACGTCACAATGCTGCAGACACCTCGGGGAATATACAGAAAGCGCAGGCTCATTCCTGGCGCATTCACAGCCATATAAGGAGACATTGGAACACAGCGCCTTCAGAATCCGGGGCATTTCCTGTATGAAACATCATCTTGGTTTCGCCTGTTGCATTAGTTCTGGGGCACGCACAGATAATATCTTTGCAGTTTTGGAGACGTCAGAGTTGTGTCTTTCCAAGGCTGTCAATTCCATGCATAGTCGAGCATCTTTTCGTGACAAAATATTGTGCTTAAAACGGGCACGTCTTTTTATCCAATAATGACACAGCGCCCCTATAGGTTCAAGAGGTTAACTGTCAGAGAAGTTCAGATGAACCACCTGCACAGCACACTTTGCATCGGACTACATTGCAAATCAGGCTAGGTACACGTGGATTTCCCAGCATCTTGAAATAGGCAGCAACAGCAACAATTCATGAAGTGTCTAGATAGTTATTTTTCTATTATAAGTAGAGGACATGCTATTCATGGGCTGCATGCTTCGTCACAATATTATTTTGAACGTTCTCGAGGACGATGCCTGAAACCTTTTGTCGCCAGATTGATTTTAGATGCAGCATAACTTTAATTACAGTAGCTAAGATTAAGGTACAAAACAGGATTTTAGCTAGCTATTTTTGACAAACTTTTCTAGCTATGGCAAAGTTGTTTCCTACTAATTACTTTCCTACTTTAGCAATGTCATCATATATCCAGGCCACTATAGTGTCTCCTCAGATAATTGTTAGCTAGATTGCTAGCTACCAAAGACTGAGCTATCTAATGGTAGCTAGCCTGTTGACTGTTGATCTAGCTGCAGTCAGATTCAGTCACCCAAAACAGACCAATGTAGCCTACTTGATTTAGCTTGTGTCTTTTTTTTGTTCTCTTTGATGACTGTACAAAATAAAATGCTCAAATTGACAATTTGTCATTAAGTATTAGACCTAAAACAAACTGGCTTGTGATTGGATTTGTAGCTACTAGCCTACCAGCCAGCAATTATTATTAGCTAGCTAGATATCTCGTATGTTTAACTGTGATATGATTCCTAAAAAAATAGTAAGCCTTTTGAAATGCAACGAAAGATCATACAATGCCTTACAAAAGTATTCACCCCCTTGGCATTTTTCATATTTTGTTGCATTACAACCTGTAATTTAAATAGATTTTTTATTTGGATATCATGTAATCGACATACACAAAATAGTCCAAATTTATGAAGTGAAATTTTAAAAAAGTACTTAAGTGTTGCGTGCATTTGTATTCACCCCCTTTGCTATAAAGCCCCTAAATAAGATCTGGTGCAACCAATTACCTTCAGAAGTCACATAATGAGTTAAATAAAGTCCACCTGTGTGCAATCTAAGTGTCAAATGATCTGTCACATGATCTCAGTATGTATATACACCTGTTCTGAAAGGCCCCAGAGTCTGCAACACCACTAAGCTAGGGGCACCACCAAGCAAGCGGCACCATGAAGACCAAGGAGCTCTCAAAACAGGTCAGGGACAGAGTTGTGGAGAAGTACAGATCAGTGTTATAAAAGAATATCCAAAACTTTGAACATCCCACGGAGCACCATTAAATCCATAATTTTAAATGGAAATAATATGGCACCACAACAAACCTGCCAAGAGAGGGCCACCCACCAAAACTCACGGACCAGGCAAGGAAGGCATTAATCAGAGAGGCAACAAAGAGATCAAAGTTAACCCTGAAGGAGCTGCAAAACTCCACAGCGGAGATTGGAGTATCTGTCCATAGGACCACTTTAAGCAGTACACTCCACAGAGCTGGGTTTTACAGAAGAGTGGCCAGAAAAAAAGCCATTGCTTAAAGAAAAAAATAAGCAAACAGGTTTGGTGTTCGCAAAAAGGCATGTGGGAGACTCCCCAAACATATGGAAGAAGGCACTCTGGTTAGATGAGACTAAAATTTAGCTTTTTGACCATAAAGGAAAACACTATGTCTGGCGCAAACCTAACACCTCTCATCTCGGGGTGAAGATAATGGTGGCAGCATCATGCTGTGGGGATGTTTTTCCATCGGCAGGCACTGGGAAACTTGTCATAATTGAAGGAAGGAGGAATGATGAATAGGCAAAAATCCCAATCACATACCCCAAGAGACTTGCAGCTGTAACTCCTGCAAAAGGTGGCTCTACAAAGTATTGACTTTGGGGGAGGTGAATGCACGCACAAGTGTTTTTTTTTTGTCTTATTTCTTGTTTGTTTCACAATTGAAAAAAAATGTCATCTTCAAAGTGGTAGGCATGTTGTGTAAATCAAAGGGTTTATGGCAACAAAATAGGAAAAATGCCAAGGGGGGTGAATACTTTCCCAAGCCACTGTTTGACTTCAGGCTGGAAGTCTAGCTGTTTGACTTTGCTACAGGCATACATGATCCTATTATTTCAGTTATGGACTATCAGATATGAAATTATGTTATGTTTTCTCAAATGTGAGAGTGAAAACCTTAAACTGTTACTTTGTCACCTTGTCAACAATTTGATAACTTGTATCTTCACGATTCCCTTCCATTCATGATCCCCTTTCTTATGTGCTAAAAGGTCATCGCTGAGGAAGGCCTGCAGGATGGGGAAGAGGCATGGACTTCTTGGAGGAAGATGCTTTTGATGAGGAGCAACTTGGTGAATACTAGGACAAAGAATCGGACGGACGGACGGGACGGGACGGGACGGGACGGGACAAGACAAGACAAGACAAGATCGCTAGGTGAACATTGACTGGCAGAGAAGTACTCACTTGTCATACTTGAGTAAAAGTAAAGATACTTTAGTAATTTTATATTAAGGTCAAAGTAAAAGTCACCCAGTAAAATACTACTTGAGTAAAAGTAAAAAAATATTTGGTTTTAAATGTACTTAAGTACAGCAGTGGAAAAAGTACAACATTTTCATTCTTGAGTAAAGGTACAAAGTAAAAGTAAATGCTATGCATCAAAATCCTCATATTAAGCGAACTAGTAAAATGAAGAACAGGGTAGCTGCAGCACATGATGAGTGTAAAAGTGTGTGTGTGTGTGTTGTGTCAGTATGTGTGTTGTGTGTGGGTGTGAATATATTGTATGTGAATGTGCGTGGGTTTTGTCAGTGTATGTGTGTGTGAGTGAGTGTGTATACAGTATAGTGTGCATATACACTGAGTGTACAAAACATTAAGGACACCTGCTCTTTCCATGACAGACTGACCAGGTAAATACAGGTGAAAGCTATGATCCCTTATTAATGTTACTTGTTAAATCCACTTCAACCCAGTGTAGATGCAGGGAGGAGACAGGTTAAAGAAGGATTTTTAAGCCTTGAGACAACTAAGACATGTATTGAGAATGTGTGCCATTCAGAGGGTGAATGGACAAGACACAATATTTAAGTGCCTTTGGTAGTAGGTGCAAGGTGCACCAGTTTGCAGGGTTTTTCACACTCAACAGTTTCCTGTGTGTATCAAGAATGGTTCACCACCCAAAGGACATCCAGCCAACTTGACACAACAGTAGGAAGCATTGGATTCAACATGGGCCAGCATCCCTGTGTAATGCTTTTGTCACCTTGTAGAGTCCATGCCCCAACGAATTGAGGCTGTATAGTCTTGTGAGTGTGTATAAAGTCAGTGCAAGTGAGGATCAGTGCAGATAGTCCGGTAGCATAGTGAAAAGTCTATGGCTTGGGTGGCTGGAATCTTTGGCAACCGCCATACCAAGCGGTGATGCAACCAGTCAAGATGCTCTTGATGGTGCAGCTGTGGAACTTTTTGAGGATCCGAGGGCCCAAGACAAATCTTTTCAGCCTCCTGAGGGGGATGAGGTGTTGTCGTGCCCTTGGCATGACTGTGCGGGTGTGTGTGGAACATGTTAAGTCCTTAGTGATGTGGATGCCAAGGAACTGGAAGCTCTCAACCCGCTACAGTACAGCTCGTCGATGTGCTCTTCCCCGTTTCTCCTGTAGTCCACAATCAGCTCCTTAGTCTTACTAATGTTGAGGGAGGGGTCGTTGTCCTGGCACCACACTGCCAAGTCTCTGACTTCCTCCATGTAGGCTGACTCCCTCATGTTGTCAGCAAAGTTGATGATGGTGTTAGAGTCGTGCGGTGTCACACTGTTGTGGGTGAACAGGGAGTACAGGAGGAGACCAAGCACACACCTCTGAGGGAATCCGTGTTGACGGTCAGCCTACCCTCACCATCTGGGGCTGTCCAGGAACCAGTTGCTGAGGGAGGTGTTCAGTCTCAGGATCCCCAGCTTGATGATGAGCTTGGAGGGGACTATGTTGTTGAAAACTAAGCTGTAGTCTTTGAACAGCATTCTCACATAGTTATTTCCCCTCTTGTCCAGGTGGGAGAGGGCAGTGTGAAGTGCAATTGAGATTGCGCCATCTGTGGATCGGTTGGGGTGGTATTCAAAATGAGTGGGTCCTGGGATGATGGTGTTGATGTATGTCATGACTAGCCCCTGACTCATGTGGTAAACTCCTCAATGCTATTGGATGAATCCTGGAATATATCCCAGTATGCACTAACAAAACAGTCATGTAGCCTCGCGTCTGCTTTATCAGACCACTTCCGTATTAAGCGAGTACTGGTACTTCTTGTTTGAGCTTTTGTTTGTAAAAAGGAAGCAGGAGAATGGAGTCATGGTAAGATTTGCTGAAGGGAGGCAGAGGGAGGGCCTTATATGCCTTTCTGTGGGTAGAATAAAAGTGGTCTAGAGTTTCAGCGCCCCCTAGTGGCGCATGAGAAGTGTTGGTAGAAGTGAGGTAAAACAGTTTTAAGTCTCCGAACACCAGAAATGCTGCGACTGGGTGAGCGGGTTTCTTGTTTTTTTATTGCCCCATACAGTTTGTTGAGTGCCAACATGGTGTTGGCTTGTGGAGGGATGTATACAACCGTAGATTGGTAGATAAAAGGGTCTGCAGCAACGCACCAGTTGTTGTTTATGAAGAGGCACACCCCTCCTCCTTTGGACTTGTCTGAGGTCGCCTTCGTCCGATCGTGCAGCTGCATGGAGAAACACTGAGTTCTACGTACATAGAGTCATCCAGCCACGTCTCTGCAAGGTATAGAACATTGCAGCTTTTCATCTCTCTGATAGGAGACTCTCGAACCAAGCTCATCCATCTTATTCTGGAGTGACTGGACATTTCCCAATAGAACGAAGGGGAGTGCCGGTTAGGGCTGTTAAGGTGACCATATTACCACCACACCGGCGGTTACGATTCATGACCGCAGTCAAATTCCACATAAACCATTTAGTCATGGTAACTAGGCTTCTCCAAGCTCTGATGCTGCTGATGATCATTAGTAGCCTACCAAACTTGCCAATTGCCTGGTACTCAAGCACTCTATTGTCCCTCTTATCACTCTGAAATCAATGCAAATGTTATCAAAAATCTAAATCAAACACTTCATGAGAGCCCATGGGCTCATGTTGCGCAACATTTCTATAGGGTATGCAATTGCGTGAGAAAAGCAGAGTTTTGATGTCCTCCATTAAAAAGAGGAGAATCCCATCAGCTTTCTATAGGCTTACTATGTTCATTTCTCAACTTTCCTAATATTAAGTACATTGCTTGGCTTTACAACAGGAGTATAGCCTACCAGGCTGGCATGAAAATTAACCATGGGAAAAACTTCCCACATTCACTATGTGAGTGCATAGATGACATGCATTTTTTCCCCCTGCCCTGTTCCGAGATAAGAGCATGATAATGATCCATTCTAAATCAAAACTAATTTTACACATATATTATGTAGTATATGTAAGATTAAATTAAGAATAGTCCGAATGGTGACAATATTAGCCTATGACTTGTGAATGATGTGTTATCACTTGTGAATGTTGCCCAGCGTGTGCAGTAAGGCAAGAAACAGCGCAAGCCTTTTTAAAATGATAGTCGCACACCTCATGTAGCCAGGTCCAAGGTTCGTATTAAAGTGGCCAAATAACTTCTTAAAATGAACCACATGAATCGGTTTAGAGTCTAACTGTCATACATAGTTTCAAATTGTTTGGAAAATGTATTTCTCGCACAGACAGACAAGTTGACCAATAGAATAGGTCAACTTTTGTACTATGGGGGGATAGTAGATTGACACAGGTTAGTGATTTTACTGTTCGTTAGGCCTACTCATTTTGTTGGCTGACGAAAAGTAAATGTGGACAGTTCTTATAACCTCTCCAAAATGCGCTCGGAATTCGATAAGAAGGACACGTGCAGTTGAGTCCCCAATGTGTCTGTCTTCATTTGTAGCCTCCTTCGGAGCTGAGAAGCCTGTGATAAGGACCTGATCAGGTGACGGGCATTGGCTAATAAGAATTGAGATATCTGAGAGAGCCATGTGAGTGAGAGGTGCTTTAAAGCATGCGATTGGCAGCCGGGAGAAGAGAATCATAATTATTATATTCTGCCCAAGGGCTCAACGGCCACTTAAACCGTAAAAGGTTTTTAGGGGGCATTACGGCCACACAAGGGGGATGCTGCCGGGAAATTTGAGGCCTGGTGAGTATATTATCAGGTACATGTCAAATGTTGAATGAGAGACGTGTGAAGTGATGACGTGCGTGCAGCCTGCACAAGAAATAAAGCAGAGCTCATGACTTTCATGCAACTTTTTTCAAATCATCATTAGAGTTGCATCATGCAGCCTTACACAATGTATTAAAAATCAAAACATATAGCCCAACGTTTGTATCACAACTAAAGTTGCATAAATAAGTCCAAATTAAGCATTCAGGAGGAACTGTTTCTTTGTTAACTGCTCAACACAGAATAGTCGCATGTGCGCACTCCCTAAGGAAATCATTTGGAGAAAATATCCTTTATTTTTTATTCAGCTATGTTCAATTGTATTCTTCATACTATAAAATAATATAAAATAATGCCATAGAATTCTACGCAAATCTTGTCTGCTAAATGAACTAGTGTAGCCCAAAGGAATATGGCATAGCCAGATCAGGGCCTAACATAAGGATAACTCACAAGTATGCTATTCTGTTCTCCTGAAATAGACTACAATTTATTCATATCATGTTTCTTTAGACGTGTCTAAAATAAATCATGGATTTATTGTGATGGTGTAGTCTATATTAAATGGTCTGCATCAGTGGCTTGTAGGCAATGCTAGATGCTAAACGTGTTTATGTTCATTAACGGTCAATTACTACCAGCAGTTATTTGCTTGACAATCACCAGCTGACAAAATGTAATGACCGCAACAGCCCTAGTGCCAGTCGATATTCTCTGTCTTAATCTCACCAGGATGCCGCCTTGTCTACCGCGTCTACACCTGCTGCATTTTGGTAGCCCGTGAAATAAAAGAATGAACACGGGAACAGCTGAGTTGAATTCGAAAGTCGAGGTTAGTAACTGTCGATCCGATGTCCAGAAGTACTTGGCGGTCATATGTGATAATAGTATGAACTTTCTGTACACTAAAAGTTAATATATGGCAAAGTCAGGTTGGAACTCATAAGATGTCGCCGTTCTTCCTCAGCCCCATCTCAGAACCTTATAATCAGAATATTTTCGTTAGCGAATCCAACCCAAACAAAGGCTAAACGTCTCAGAACAGCCGTACATGAGAGTGGTGGCGGGTGCATACATAATTGAATATGAATGTATAATAACAACTCTCAAATCTGTAATTGGCCCTGACTTACAGACTAGGGGTCCAGCACAGTGTCATTCCATTGACTAGCTGGGTTCAGAGACCCTGACAGCATTCCTCCCACATTTCTCCACCGCCATCTTCTCAGGCTGGAACCAGCACTTAATATGGACTTGGCAATGTGGTGATGATTTACCAGAGAATGTAATAATGTCTTTAGACAGATTTCGCTAGAGTGGTTGGGTCAGCCTCTAATAATATGTTGCTGTCTGCGAACTCCTCATCTACTGCACCTGTCACACCTACTCTGTGGAGGGCGGTAGGTAGCCTAGCGGTTCAGAACATTGGGCCGGTAACTGAAAGTTCGCCTGTTTGAATTCCCAATGTGGAAAAATCTGCCGTTCTGATCATGGCAGTTAACCCCCAACAACAACTGCTCCGAGGATGTTGATTAAAGCAGTCCCCTGTACCTCTCTGATTCAGATGGGCTGGGTTAAATGGGGGAAGACATCTTTTGGCTGAATGCATTCAGTTGTGCAACTGACTAGGTATCCCCTTTCTTTTGAACTGTGACACCTTCTCTGTTTACTTACCTGTAGCATTTATTAAATGTACTTGTGACATCCAGTTACGTTAATTACTTTAGGTGTGGCATCTACTATCATTTACTTGTGACATCAACTTTCGCTGTGTCCTCTACTGCAGTGTGCATCTGCTGACATAGTCATGTTACATCTACTACTATAGTTACTTGTGACATCCCCTATCCCCTCTGAGATAATAATCTCCAAAGGGCTTTCTGTAATGGTGCTGATACAGTTTGTAATATATTACAGGATGGGAGTGCTCAATCTAGAATTATTGTCCTAACAAAAGTGTATTGCTGTTGGAACAGAATCCTAATTCCAAATAAAAGTAGGGAAGAGAAAAGTTCCTGTTTGTTCAATTGAATTTCAAGCTTCATTTATGGTTAGCAAATCCCTCATTCACAGCCCATCACCCCTTTGCAAACACATAATATAATTCTGTCTGTGATTTAAGATATTGCGGTCTCAGTGTCGAGGAGATTGCAAACAATGTGCAGCAACATGGGATCTCTCTGTCTCCATCATCACTTGTAGGTGATGATTCTACTGATACTGCATATTGTTTTTATAATCTGGTTTCTAATGCCCTTCATTTTGACACAAAACAGTTTGTCATACAAGTAAAATAGACTTCTCCCCTTATATGTGTGTCTTTTGGCCAGTTACTTAGATGAACAGAAATGCTCTATAACTTCTTTCCCAAATAAAGAAAATAGAATTTGGAAAAGGAATGCATGTGAAACATCTACAGTAAGGTGTCGTTTTATCAGAACCTAAATCTTCCGTTCAATCAAATTATCCACCAACAATCTCCCACTTTCATTCAACAATTAAACAAAATATTTTATCCAACAGTGAAATAATTTTGACTGAATTAACACAAAAGATGTGCATGGAAAGCAGTGATTTATTTTTGAGAACAGAAAAGGTAGGGAGCATAGTATTCACATTCAGATAAATGGCACAGCATAAGCCTGGTCTCCACATTGTTAGCTTTAACTACATGACTGGCTCAAGTGTCTGCCCTATCTTCTTCTTTATAAATACAGTGCATTCGGAAACTATTCAGACCCCTTGACTTTTTCCACATTTTGTTACGTTAAAGGTTTTTTCTAAAACTGATTAAATCAATCTACACACAATACCCCATAATGACAAAGGGGTAACAGGTTTTAAGAAATGTTTGTTTATACATTAAAAATGAAAAATGGAAATATAACATTTGCATAAGTATTCAGACTCTTTGCTATGAGACTCGAAATTGAGCTCAGGTGCATTCTGTTTCCATTGATCATCCTTGAGATGTTTCTACATTTGATTGGAGTCCACCTGTGGTAAATCCAATCGATTATACCTTATTTGGAAAGGCACACACCTGTCTATATAAAGGTCCCACAGTTGACAGTGCATGTCAGAGCAAAAACCAAGACATGAGGTCGAAGGAATTGTCCATAGAGCTCTGAGACAGGATTTTGTCAAGACACAGATCTAGGGAATGGTAACAAAAATATTCTGCAGCATTGAAGGTCCCCAAGAACACAGTGGCCTCCATAAATGACACCTCGCTTGGAGTTTGCCAAAAGGCACCTAAAGAACTCAGACCATGAGAAACAAGATTCTCTGGTCTGATGACACCAAGATTGAACTCTTTAGCCTGAATGCCAAGGGTCATGTCTGGAGGAAACCTGGCACCATCCCTACGGTGACGCATGGTGCAGGCAGCATCATGCTGTGGGGATGTTTTTCAGCGGCAAGGACTGGGAGACTAGACAGGATTGAGGGAAAGTTTAACAGAGCAAAGCACAGAGAGATCCTTGATGAAAACCTCAGGTTTGGAGCACTCAGGACCTCAAAATGGGGCGAATGTTCACCTTCACACAGGACAACGACCCTAAGAACAAAGCCAAGACAATGCAGGAGTGGCTTCGGGAAAAGTCTCAATGTTTGTGAGTGGCCCAGCCAGAGCCCGGACTTGAACCCGATCTAACAAATCTGGAGAGATCTGAAATTAGCAGTGCAGCGATGCTCCACATCCAATCTGACAGAGCTTGAGAGGATCTGCAGAGAAGAATGGGATAAACTTCCCAAATACAGGTGTGCCAAGCTTGTAGTGTCATACCCAATAACACTCAAGGCTGTAATCACTGCCAAAGGTGCTTCAACAAAGTACTGAGTAAAGGGTCTGAATACTTATGTAAATGTGATATTTCATTTTTTTTTTTTAAACCTGTTTTTGCTTCGTCATTATTGGGTATTGTGTGTAGATTGATGAGGAAAAAAACGAACAATTCAATCAATTTTAGAATATGGCTGTAACGTAACAAAATGTGGAAAAAGTCAAGCGGTCTGAATATTTTCCAAATGCACTGTATGCATGTGGTATGCTTGTTGGTAATGTGTTTATAGTGTTGTTATGTGTTGTCTGCTTGCCAGTTTCACCACCAGCAATAATTGCCCCTTGGAGATAAATTCATTTAATCCAATGCCTTATTTGTGTGTGTTTCAGTTTTCTTAAACCTGAGGTAGGGTTTGAGTAAAAGGCCCTCACCACTCGCACAGATTATTATATGGTCTTCCAAAATTCTGCACAATAAAATAAAAAGGGCTACAATGTATTTTGTTTAGCTGACAGCAGATAGGAAAGGCTGCACAATTGATGTGTTCATGGACAGGTTCTCAAGACATGCGTAAGATTTGCACACATATTTGCACAAGATCGCATTGGCAGGGTGCATTTCAACATGGGGTTATCTGCAACATTGCATTTCTATATCTCCCGTACACCCGCTGCTGCGTGGGAGAGAGCGAGTGACAGAGCTTATGTTTATGTACTTTCTGCAGCCTAGGCAAAAAAAAAAAGATGGAAAATACCACATAGAAAAGCAGAAAGAAGCATTGTTTGTCATTTCACATAAACTGTCATTCTAAGGCTAGAATTCAAAAAGGGGACGAAGCCCTATAACTGACAGTTATCTGCCACCACCCCACCATAGGCCCTCTTCTACGCTAAGTTCCACACAGCTGTTGATCTGTGTTTGGCACACTTGACCGTAGCTCCTAATATGGCCTCTAGAGGGGGTTAACCTGAAAGCGATTGTCCTATGGGGAATTATTTATTCATCATGCTAATCCAGACATTAGAACTGTGCAAAACATTAAAAAATGCATATGTTGTCCGGTTAGGGGAAGATTTGGCAGGGGTATGCTGTCATTGTAAAATAAGAATTTGTTCTTAACTGACTTGCCTAGTTAAATAAAGGTTAAAAATATACAGTAAATATTAAAATAATGCTTATTTTGGAGAATTAAAACCATTTACAAGTGTTACAAAAGTTTAATAAAAGAAAAAGTGTAACTCCTTGACAGACCGTGTCGAGTGTGTATATATTTTTTTACATTATATTTATATCCTTTGGCTATGCCACAGGATATGTCTTTGTTACATGTGCTGTTAGATAAAAGTAGTGTTATGGTCTCTAGATTAAGATGCTATTTATATTTAACAGCACATACAGCAGGTCCATAATTATTGGCACCCTTGATAAAGATGAGCAAAAAAAAAAATGTATAAATAAATAAATAATACAAATACTGAGCTACTGTATATTGCATGTTCAAACATTTTTGAAAATGCTATTCTTTCATACTAATACAATTGCTCAGAGAAAGATATTTTGTTTAACAAGTTATATATAAGTTAGGGGTAAAAATTATTGGTACCAATGTTTTCAGTATTCCTGCATCCTTCGCTTGAGATTGGAGAACACATTTGGAGAGATCTTTGACCATTCCTCCATAACGACTCTTTCCAGATCCTTGATATCCTTCGTCTGTGCTTATGGACTTCCTTCTTCAAATCCAACCACAGGTTTCAACAGGGTTCAAGTCCAGTGACTGAGATGGCCATTGCAAAATGTTGATTTTGTGGTCAATTAACCATTTCTTAATGGATTTTGATGTGTGCTTGGGTTTATTGTATTGCAGGATGATGCACTTGAGGCCAAGTGTCAGCCTCCTGCTAGAGGCAAACAGGTTTTTGGCAAAAATGTCCTGGTACTTAGTAAAGTTGATGATGCTATTGACCTTAACAAGGGCCCCAGGACCAATGGAAGCAAAATAGCCCCATGACATCAAAGATGCACCAACATGTTTTACCGTAGGTATGAGGTAAATTTCTGCATATGCTTCTGTTTTTTCAACTCCGAACCCACTGCTGGTGTGAATGGCCAAAGGACTCTATTTTCATGTCATCTGACCGACCATAGCACCGCATGGAGTTTGATAACGGCATTGGCACTTGAATTGGAACCGGTGCTATGGTCAGATGAGATAACAATAGAGCTATTTGGCCAAGCACACCAAATCAAATCAAATTGTATTTGTCACATGTGAAGAATACAACAAGTATCTTACAGTTAAATGGTTACTTAAAAGCCCTCAACCAACAATTCAGTTTCAAGAAAATACCTACAAAAAAGTAAGAGATAAGAAAAATAAATAATTAATGGTCATCAGTAAATAACAATAGCGGGGCTATATACAGGGGGTACCGGTTCAGAGTCAATGTGCAGGGGCTCCAGTGTCGAGGTAATTATGTACATGCAGGTAGGGTTATTGAAGTGGCTATGCATAGATGATAACAGAGAGAAGTAGCAGCAGCATGGGGGGGGGGGGGGACGACTGTCTTGATGTGCTTCGACCATGATAATTTGTTGGTGATGTGGACGCCAAGGAACTTGAAGCTCTCAACCTGCACCACTACAGCACCGTCGATGAGAATAGGGGTGTGCTCGGTCCTCATTTCCCTGTAGTCCACAATTATCTCCTTTGTCTTGATCACGTTGAGGGAGAGGTTGTTGTCCTTGCACCACACGGTCAGGTCTCTGACCTCCTCCCTATAGGCTGTCTCATCGTTGTTGGTGATCAGGCCTACCACTGTTGTGTCATAAGCTAACTTAATGATGGTGTTGGAGTTGTGCCTGGCCATGCAGTCATGAGTGAACAGGGAGTACAGGAGGGGACTGAGCACAAACCCGGGGGCCCCCGTGTTGAGGATCAGCGTGGCGGATGTGTTGTTACCTACCCTTACCACCTGGGGGCGGAGCTAGGATCCAGTTGCAGAGGGATGTGTTTAGTCCCAGGGCCCTAAGCTTAGTAATAAGCTTTGAGGGCACTATGGTGTTGAACACAGAGCTGTAGTCAATGAATAGCATTCTCACATAGGTGTTCCTTTTGTCCAGGTGGGAAATATGGTGGTGGATCTTTGATGTTATTTGGCTATTTTGCTTCCCCTGGTCCTGGAGCCCTTGGTAGCCCTTTACACTCGTACCCATATACGGGTTGAAAATGGCAGATTTGGACACTGAAGTGCCTAACTTGGAACGCAGTGCCTGTACAGTAACTTAAGGCTCCAAAGTGGCACAGCGGTCAAAGGCACTGCATCACAGTGCTAGATGAGTCACTATAGACCCTGGTTCGATCTCTGGCTGTATCACAACCGGCCGTGATCGGGAGTCCCATAGGCCGGCGCTCAATTGGCCCAGCGTCTTCTGGATTAGGGGAGGGTTTGGCCGGGGAAAAAAACGCTACATCATAGCTCAGGGTCTTCTTCACAGGTCTGTACGGGTTTTGACTGACAGCCGTTCTGAACTTGAGCACCATGTGTGACAAGAAGTTGCCCCCATAATCGTACAACTTTTGCAAATGTTTTATTGTCCGAGTGTGGGAAATTCTGTAAATTACAAGGACGCAATGTATTTTTAAAGATGAGACGTTGAGGATTAAAATAAACACCGCTTTCCAAATGTGCACATGATATTTTCATAACATAAATCGAAATGTAATATACAGTGTCAATGTTTATGATCACTATGTTTGATTTACAGTTACAGGATGAAATGGTAGTATACCCTCTGTGGTCCTGAACAGAAGGAGCGTATGTTTGTTGAATTGTGAAGAATATCTGTCACGGACCACACATCTCATGACTCCCATCTATTCGCACCAAAATTACAAATTGCGTTGTGAAAAGCCTAACACTGTAAGATCTTATACGTATCTTATAATTTAGCTAGCCATGTTGGCAATAGAACAAGCTTTCAAATTCTGCCCACCTGACCGAGAATGCGATTAATTAAGGACCGTTTTTGGATTGCTTAAACAACAGTATTTTTGTAAAAGCGTGGTTGCAGGGCTGTGTTCTAAAACAAATAACAATGTGTGCTTGCTCTAGTTTCTCAACAGCACAGCTAGGAAAGCTCACAAAAGCACCTTATGTGTGACCCATTTAGGAAACTAGGCGTATGTCGCAAGTCGACTTCACAGGCGAGCCGTTTGAACGTAAAAAATATATTTTTAGCAAAATGTGTTTTTTTGGGCAGAAATGCCTTCCCGAACTTGTGAACTTTCATGTGCCGTAATATCAAACGTGTATGTCATCTGTAAATACAAATAAAATGGTTAAATTACGAGACTACAGAGAAAGAGAGCAACCTTCTCGCTGGCCATGATTGGCTGATATGAGTGGGCTGGACATGCCGAGAGATGAGTTTGGATTGGTCTGCGGTGTTGCATCTTGTGTCTATAAAATGAGCTGCTCATAATACCTAGATAAAAAAACTGCAGTAGAAAGGATTAAGATATAAGGTTAGCCATGGAGAACTGCAAATATGTTGCTACTGCTCTCAATAACATTGCTGCCCTGAATTTATCAGGCGCTATCGACAAAGGTGAGTGTAAGTTGGACTACTTTCTGGATGACGAACTCTGAAAAAAACATGTTTTGAAATCAGTGGAACACAATGGGCCAAATAAGCTGTCTAAACTAAATGGAAACAACACAAGATGTCTTATAAAAGGGGTTACAGTCTGCTGTGAAGCTTTCATCCATGTGTACAGGTAAGAATCTAACTACAGATTTACATGGTTCTAATTTTGTCAGAAAGTTGTTTCCAAAACACGCTAAAGCTTGCTGTTAGCTAGCCAGCTGGAGTACAATGGCTGGCTTACTAACATTAAACCTAACTTTAGCTTGCTATGACAATCGGTTTGTGTTGCTAGTGACGCTACTCTATGGATTGGAATTATAGTTAATGTTTTAGCTAGCTAACATTAACGTGACATGTCTAAACAAAATATCCCAAGTTAAAGCTTTCTGTTAGCTAGCTAACATTAGCTGAGGTTAGGTGGCTGGCTTGCTAACTAACATTAACTTATGTATGATGTGTGTGTAACGTCAGTGATGTTTTCTCAGAATGCCATTTCGCATTGCTAGTTATAGCCTAATGTTAGGTAGCTAACATTGAACCTATAGAGTAACTTTAGCTAGCTATGACAAATCGGTTTGTATTGCTAGTTAAAGCTTGCTGTTAGCTATCCAGCTGACGTTAGGTGGCTGGCTAACTACAGTAGCTAATATTACCTGTATGAACTGTGTAGTGATATCTCAGAATGCCATTTCACATCTATTGTAAAATAATGCACAAATATTTGTATCTGGAATTTGTTTCTCAGCATCAATCAGTAGAACACGCCTGACTTTAATCCGCCAGTCATACAGAGATCTAATCTGCCTCTGACCTGGCAATCACTAAACACAAATGCTTCGTTTGTAAATTATGTCTGAGATTTGGAGTGTGCCCTTGGCTCTACGTCAATAAAAATAATAATATTGTGCCGTCTGGTTTGCTTAATAAAAGGAATTTGAAATGGTTTATATTTTTACTTTTGATAGTTAAGTACAGTGCCCCTGGCTCTACGTCAAATAAATATGAATACAATTGTGCCGCCTGGTTTGCTTAATGTAAGGAATTTCAAATGATTTATACGTTTACTCAAGCCTGACAATTTACTACTTTTTCCACCATTGGATGTGTGTAACGGTTTTCTTGCGGTGAAGGAGAGTCGGACCAAAATGCAGCGTGGTATTCTTGATACATGTTTAATAACGAATAAACACGAACAATACAAAAACAACAAACGTAACGTGAAAACCTATACAGCCTATCTGGTGCAAACAAACACAGAGACAGGAACAATCACCCACCAAACACTCAAAGAATGTGGCTGCCTAAATATGGTTCCCAATCAGAGACAACGATAAACACCTGCCTCTGATTGAGAACCACTCCAGACAGCCATAGACTATGCTAGAAAACTCCACTAAGCCACAATCCCAAAACCTACGAAAAACCCCAAGACAAAACACACCACATAAAAAAACCCATGTCACACCCTGGCCTGACCAAATAAATAAAGAAAACACAAAATACTAAGACCAGGGCGTGACAATGTGGCTGGGGATTAAAGCATTTATTTCACGTGACCCATCATTTTAGACAAGTGTGTCTGGATAAGCGTCATCTAATATAAAATATTTTCATCTGGATACTTTCTGTTTACCTGGAATTTTTCTTTACTGTAGGCTACTACCAATTTTAGTCTTTACTACACTACTCAATGTTTAGCACATGTGAATCCTAAAAGAGATGGGTGGGGCTGTCTTAAAAGGGTGTGAAGAATGCTGAATCGGTGTAGAGAAGGGAGAGCTCTCTAGTAGGTACCAAAACATTCAAAGGCTCCTTTCTCAAAAGTGAGTTTACAAGTGTATCAACATTCAAAGTAGAAAAACCATCCCAATGTTCCTCAAAAATGCCATGTATGATATTACATTTTGTAGCTCTGAGTCTCTGCTTTTGTAAAAAAAAAAAAAAAATTATACATAAGACTGAATCGAGGTGGTGAGTCACATATTTGAAGACTCTTTGAGTCAAAAGTTCATTTAAATTACTTAGGAATTATCTACACTTTGGAGAGGTAGGTGGCAATTTAACACCAGTTAGACCTCTCACTCAAACCCATGTATTTTTCTGTCTTATGTTGCTCCTACCCCAAACTTTCCAATATTATTTGTCAGGTTACTGAATGTACGCAGAGTATTTTCTGGTTTCATTATCACAAATATGGTGAAAAGTAAATGTAAAATGCATGTAAAATCAGTGTAATAATTGGATTAAATCTTATCAGGTGAACTCAGATTTCCCATAATCTCCAAACTGTTCCCTTTTAATTGCTATCATGGTTATGCATATGTTTTCCATATTCCTTCTGTAAGAAACATTTCAATTTATCCTTAACCATATAGGCCAATTATCACGAGTGTAAGGCGTTAAGGTCAATGGCATCATGAACTTTAATCAAATCAAATTATATTTGTCACATGCTTCTTAAACAACAGGTATAGACTAATAGTGAAATGCTTACTTACGGGCCCTTCCCAACAATGCAGAAAGAAAAATAGAATAACATAAGGAATAAATACACAATAAGTAACGATTACTTGGCTATTGTAACGATGTGCGCTGAGAGTCAGGAAGCAAGTTCAGGGAGTGAGTGTTTTAATAAATAAACACAACATAATACAAAACAAGAAACACAAACAGCGCACAGACATGTAAGGACCCAAAGGGAGTGGCATATATAGGGAAGGCAATCAGGGAAGTGATGGAGTCCAGGTGAGTCTGACGACGCGCAGGTGCACGTAACGATGGTGACAGGTGTGCGCCATAACGAGCAGCTTGGAGACCTAGAGGCTGGAGAGGGAGCACACGTGACAGTACCCCCTCCCCAACGCATGGCTCCAGCCACAGGACGCCGACCCAAATGACGATCCCGGGGATCAGGAGCGGACCGGTCACCCCTGCTGATGCGCGGGAACCTGTCGCCGGCTGGGGTGTGGGAACCTGACAGAATGGCTGAGGCAGGGGAGCCTGAAGAGCCGGTGGAAGTAGGGGAGCCTGGCGATCCGGTGAAGGCATGAAAGCCCGACAAGCCGGCTGTAGCAGGGGAGTCTGGCGATCCGGCTAAGGCATGAGAGCCAGATGAACAGGCGGAGGCAGGGGAGCCTGGCGATCTGTCTTAGGCATGAGAGCCTGTAGCGGTTCCCAGACGCAAAGTAATTCCCATCAGGAAAAAAAAAACACTCCATGATGCTTCCCTTAAGTGAGGCGTTATCCTGTAACGATTTGCGCTGAGAGTCAGGAAGCAAGTTCAGGGAGTGAGTGTTTTAATAAAAAAAAGCAACATAAAACAAAACAAGAAACACAAACAACAAACAGAAACAATGACACCTGGGGAAGGAAGCAAAGGGAGTGACATATATAGGGAAGGTAACCAGGGAAGTGATGCAGTCCAGGTGAGTCTGATGGCACGCAGGTGGACGTAACGAAGGTAACAGGTGTGCGCAATAATGAGCAGCCTGGTGACCTAGAGGCCAGAGAGGGAGCACACGTAGCAGCTATATACACGCGGTACCAGTACCGAGTCAGTGTACAAGGTAATTTAGGTAGATACAACATATACATTTACAGTTGAAGTCAGAAGTTTACATACACCTTAGCCAAATAAATTTAAACTTTTTAACAATTCCTGACATTTAATCCCAGTAAAAATTCAATTTTAGGTCAGTTAGGATCACCACTTTATTTTAAGAATGTCAAATGCTAGAATAATAGTAGAGAGAATTATTTATTTCAGCTTGTATTTCTTTCATCACAATCCCAGTGGGTCAGAAGTTTACATACACTCAATTAGTATTTGGTATTTGGTAGCATTGCCTTTAAATTGTTTAACTTGGGTCAAACATTTCAGGGAGCCTTCCACAAGCTTCCCACAATAAGTTGGGTGAATTTTGCCCCCTTCCTCCTGACAGAGCTGGTGTAACTGACTCAGGATTGTAGGCCTCCTTCCTCGCAAACGCTATTTCAGTTCTGCCCACAAATGTTCTATAGGATTGAGGTTAGGGCTTTGATGGCCCCTCCAATAGCTTGACTTTGTCCTTAAGCAATTTTGCCACAACTTTGGAAGTATGCTTGGGGTCATTGTCCATTTGGAAGACCCATTTGCGACCAAGCTTTAACTTCCTGACTGATGTCTTGAGATGTTGCTTCAATATAGCCACGTTTCTTCATGATGCCATCTATTTTGTGAAGTGCACCAGTCCCTCCTGCAGCAAAGCACTACCACAACATGATGCTGCCACCCCTGTGCTTCACGGTTGGGATGGTGTTCTTCGGCTTCCAAGCCTCATCCTTTTTCCTCCAAACATAACAATGGTCATTATGGCCATACAGTTCAATTTGTTTCATCAGAAGAGAGGACATTTCTCCAAAAAGTACGATCTTTGTCCCCACGTGCAGTTGCAAACCGTAGTCTGGCTTTTTTATGGCGGTTTTGGAACAGTGGCTTCTTCCATGCTGAGCGGACTTTCAGGTTATGTCGATATAGGACTAGTTTAACTGTGGATTTAGATACATTTGTACCTGTTTCCTCCAGCATCTTCACAAGGTCCTTTGCTGTTGTTCTGGGATTGATTTGCACTTTTCGCAACAAAGTACGTTCATCTCTAGGAGACAGAACGAGTCTCCTTCCTGAGCGGTATGACAGCTGCGTGGTCCCATGGTGTTTATACTTGCGTACTATTGTTTGTACAGATGAACATGGTACCTTCAGGCGTTTAGAAATTGCTCCCAAGGATGAAAAAGACTTGTGGAGGTCTACAATTTGTTTTCCTGAGGTCTTGGCTGATTTCTTTAGATTTTCCCATGATGTCAAGCAAAGAGGCACTGAGTTTAAAGGTAGGCCTTGAAATACATCCACAGGTACACCTCCAATTGACTCAAATGATGTCTATTATCCTATCAGAAGCTTCTAAAGCCATGACATAATTTTCTGGAATTTTCCAACCTGTTTAAAGGCACAGTCAACTTAGTGTATGTAAACTTCTGACCCACTGGAATTGTGATACAGTGAATCATTGTCACGCCCTGACCATAGTTTACTTTGTATTTTCTATGTTTTGATTGGTCAGGGTGTGATCTGAGTGGGTATTCTATGTTTCATGTCTTGTTTGTCTATTTCTATGTTCAGCCTGATATGGTTCTCAGTCAGAGGCAGGTGTTCGTCATTGTCTCTGATTGGGAACCATATTTAGGTAGCCTGGGTTTCATTGTGTGTTGGTGGGTGATTGTTCCTGTCTATGTGTTTTTCACCAGATAGGCTGTTTAGGTTTTCGTTACGTTCGTTACGTTTTGTTTTGTAGTATTGTATTGGAGATTCGTGTTTCGTATTATTAATAAACATGGATCGTAAACCACACGCTGCATTTTGGTCCGACTCTCCTTCGTATGAAGACGAAACTCGTTACAGAATCACCCACCACCAACGGACCAAGCAGCGTGTCAACAGGCAGGAGCAGCGCGAGGAGAAGCGCAATAAGGATTTCTGGACATGGGAGGAAATCCTCGACGGGAGAGGACCCTGGGCTAAACCAGGGGAGTGTAGCCGCACTAAGGTGCAGCGGGAGAAGAAACAACAGGAACAGCCCAAGGAGGAGTACAGTATGGAGTATACTACTTGGGAGGAGATCGACAGGTGGGCGGCCGACCCAGGGAGAGTGCCGGAGCCCGCCTGGGATTCGCTGGAGCAGTGCGAGGAAGGTTACCGTAGAATGGAGGCGGTGAAAGCAGAGAGGCGCTGGTATGAGAAGGCAGCACGGCGACGCGGATGGAAGCCTGAGAGGCAGCCCCAAAAATTTCTTGGGGGGGGGCTAACAGGGAGTATGGCTATGCCAGGTAGGAGACCTGAGCAGACTCCCTGTGCTTACCGGGGGGCTAGAGAGACCGGACAGGCACCGTGTTATGCAGTGGTGCGCACGGTGTCTCCAGTGCGGGTGCATAGCCCGGTGCGGTATATTCCAGCTCCGCGTGTCTGCCGGGCTAGATTGAGCGTCGAGCCTAATGCCATGAAGCCGGCTCTACGCAGCTGGTCCCCAGTGCGTCTCCTTGGGCCGGCTTACATGGCACCAGCCTTGCGCTCGGTGTCTCCGGTTCGCCTGCATAGCCCAGTGCGGGCTATTCCACCTCGCCGCACTGGCAGGGCGACCGTGAGCATTCAACCAGGTAAGGTTGGGCAGGCTCGGTGCTCAAGAGCTCCAGTGCGCCTGCACGGTCCGGTTTTTCCAGTACCACCTCCACACCCCAGCCCTCCGGTAGCAGCTCCCCGCACCAGGCTTCCTGTGCGTGTCCTTGGCCCAGTACCACCAGTGCCAGTACCACGCATCAGGCCTACAGTGCGCCTCGCCTGTCCAGCGCTGTCGGAGCCCTCCTCCTCTCCAGCGCTGTCGGAGTCTCCCGCCTGTTTAGCGCTGTCAGAGCTTTCCGCCTCTACAGCGCTGCCGGAGTCTCCCGCCTGTTCAGAACTGCCAGTTAGCATAGAGCTGCCAGTTAGCTTAGAGCTGCCAGTTAGCAAGGAGCTGCCAGTCTGCAAGGAGCTGCCAGTCTGCATAGAGCTGCCAGTCTGCATAGAGCTGCCAGTCTGCATGGAGCTGCCAGTCTGCAAGGAGCCGCCAGAGCTGCCTGTCTGCAGGATGCCGCCAAAGCTGCCAGTCTGCAAGGAGCCGCCAGAGCTGCCAGTCTGCAAGGAGCCGCCAGAGCTGCCAGTTAGCATGGAGCAGCCAGGGCCGCCAGTTAGCATGGAGCAGCCAGGGCCGCCAGTCAGCATGGAGCAGCCAGGGCCGCCAGTCAGCATGGAGCAGCCAGGGCCGCCAGTCAGCATGGAGCAGCCAGGGCCGCCAGTCAGCATGGAGCAGCCAGTCAGCATGGAGCAGCCAGTCAGCATGGAGCAGCCAGAGCAGCCAGTCAGCATGGAGCAACCAGAGCTGCCAGTCAGCATGGAGCAGCCAGTCAGCATGGAGCAGCCAGAGCTGCCAGTCAGCATGGAGCAGCCAGTCAGCATGGAGCAGCCAGAGCTACCAGTCATCATGGAGCAGCCAGTCAGCATGGAGCAGCCAGAGCTGCCAGTCGACCAGACTCTTCCAGATCTGCCAGTCGACCAGACTCTTCCAGATCTGCCAGTCGTCCAGACTCTTCCAGATCTGCCAGTCGTCCAGACTCTTCCAGATCTGCCAGTCGACCAGACTCTTCCAGATCTGCCAGTCGTCCAGACTCTTCCAGATCTGCCAGTCGTCCAGACTCTCTCAGATCTGCCAGTCGTCCAGATTCTCCCAGATCTGCCAGTCGACCAGATTCTCCCAGATCCGCCAGTCGACCAGATTCTCCCAGATCCGCCAGTCGACCAGATTCTCCCAGATCCGCCAGTCGACCAGATTCTCCCAGATCCGCCAGTCGACCAGATTCTCCCAGATCCGCCAGTCGACCAGATTCTCCCAGATCCGCCAGTCGACCAGATTCTCCCAGATCCGCCAGTCGACCAGATTCTCCCAGATCCGCCAGTCGACCAGATTCTTCCAGATCTGCTAGTCGACCAGGATCTGCTGAGTTTCTACTACCTGCCTGGGCTTCCTCTCAGTGCTGAGCTTCTTCTCAGTGCTGAGCTTCCTCTCAGTGCTGAGCTACCCATCTGTCCCGAGTTACCTCTGTCCCGAGCTGTCCCTCTGTCCCATGTTATCTTTGTGGTGGGTAACCTATTTAGGGACGTTTAGGAGGGGGATTAAAACTGTCATGGAGTGGGGTCCACGTCCAGCGCCAGAGCCGCCACCGCGGACAGATGCCCACCCAGACCCTCCCCTATAGGTTCAGGTTTTGCGGCCGGAGTCCGCACCTTGGGGGGGGGGTACTGTCACGCCCTGACCATAGTTTACTTTGTATTTTCTATGTTTTGATTGGTCAGGGTGTGATCTGAGTGGGTATTCTATGTTTCATGTCTTGTTTGTCTATTTCTATGTTCAGCCTGATATGGTTCTCAGTCAGAGGCAGGTGTTCGTCATTGTCTCTGATTGGGAACCATATTTAGGTAGCCTGGGTTTCATTGTGTGTTGGTGGGTGATTGTTCCTGTCTATGTGTTTTTCACCAGATAGGCTGTTTAGGTTTTCGTTACGTTCGTTACGTTTTGTTTTGTAGTATTGTATTGGAGATTCGTGTTTCGTATTATTAATAAACATGGATCGTAAACCACACGCTGCATTTTGGTCCGACTCTCCTTCGTATGAAGACGAAACTCGTTACAATCATAAGTGAAATAATCTGTCTGTAAACAATTGTTGGAAAAGTTACTTGTGTCATGCACAAAGTAGATGTCCTAACCGACTTGCCAAAACTATAGTTTGTTCACAAGAAATTTGTGGAGTGGTTGAAAAATGAGTTTTAATGATTCCAACCTATATGTATGTAAACTCCCGACTTCAACTGGAGGTTGGGTAAAGTGACTAGGCAACAGGATAGATAATGAACAGTAGCAGCAGGGTATGTGATGAGTCAAAGGAGATTAAAAACCCCCACAAAGAAATGAATAATTGACCACAAAATCTACATTTTGCAATGTTAATCTCAGTCTCCGGACTTGAACCCCATTGAAAACCTGTGATTTGAATTGTAAAGGGCAGTCCATAAGAGCAGACGAAGGATATCAAGCATCTGGAAAGATTTTATACAAAGGAATGGTCTAGGATCCCTCCAAAGGTGTTCTCCAATCTCATATAACATTTTAGGAAAAGGCTGTGTCGTTATCCTCGCAAAGGGGTGCCAATCATTTTGACCCCTGTCTTTTTTCAATTTATTTGTATACCTTTTTTTTACTATTATCTGAGCAATTGTATAAGGTAATCTAAATTCTCCATTCTTTTGAGCGTACAATATACCTCACTATTTGCATTATATTTTATACAGTCTTTTTTGCTCATCTTTATCAAGTGTGCCAATAATGATGGACCTGACTGTACCTTTCCTTGGTTTATTGGCGAGGGAAGAGAAACTCCAGGGGAACCCTCATGTGCTGTTGGGTGCAGTCTTGACAAATACAGTTTTGATCTTAGGAATTGCTTAGTCAAGTGCAAACCAAACCCTCATCAGAATCATTTTATTTGCCTAGTACACTTAAACATACCCGGAATGTTACTTACTGAATACAGTGCCTTGCGAAAGTATTCGGCCCCCTTGAACTTTGCAACCTTTTGCCACATTTCAGGCTTCAAACATAAAGATATAAAACTGTATTTTTTTGTGAAGAATCAACAACAAGTGGGACACAATCATGAAGTGGAACGACATTTATTGGATATTTCAAACCTTTTTAACAAATCAACAACTGAAAAATTGCCGTGCAAAATTATTCAGCCCCCTTAAGTTAATACTTTGTAGCTCCACCTTTTGCTGCAATTACAGCTGTAAGTCGCTTGGGGTATGTCTCTATCAGTTTTGCACATCGAGAGACTGACATTTTTTCCCATTCCTCCTTGCAAAACAGCTCGAGCTCAGTGAGGTTGGATGGAGAGCATTTGTGAACAGCAGTTTTCAGTTCTTTCCACAGATTCTCGATTGGATTCAGGTCTGGACTTTGACTTGGCCATTCTAACACCTGGATATGTTTATTTTTGAACCATTCCATTGTAGATTTTGCTTTATGTTTTGGATCATTGTCTTGTTGGAAGACAAATCTCTGTCCCAGTCTCAGTTCTTTTGCAGACTCCATCAGGTTGTCTTCCAGAATGGTCCTGTATTTGGCTCCATCCATCTTCCCATCAATTTTAACCATCTTCCTTGTCCCTGCTGAAGAAAAACAGGCCCAAACCATGATGCTGCCACCACCATGTTTAACAGTGGGGATGGTGTGTTCAGCTGTGTTGCTTTTACGCCAAACATAACGTTTTGCATTGTTGCCAAAAAGTTCATTTTTGGTTTCATCTGACCAGAGCACCTTCTTGTTTGGTGTGTCTCCCAGGTGGCTTGTGGCAAACTTTAAACAACACTTTTTATGGATATCTTTAAGAAATGGCTTTCTTCTTGCCACTCTTCCATAAAGGCCAGATTTGTGCAATATACGACTGATTGTTGTCCTATGGACAGAGTCTCCCACCTCAGCTGTAGATCTCTGCAGTTCATCCAGAGTGATCATGGGCCTCTTAGCTGCATCTCTGATCAGTCTTCTCCTTGTATGAGCTGAAAGTTTAGAGGGACAGCCAGGTCTTGGTAGATTTGCAGTGGTCTGATACTCCTTCCATTTCAATATTATCGCTTGCACAGTGCTCCTTGGGATGTTTAAAGCTTGGGAAATCTTTGTGTATCCAAATCCGGCTTTAAACTTCTTCACAACAGTATCTCGGACCTGCCTGGTGTGTTCCTTGTTCTTCATGATGCTCTCTGCGCTTTTAACGGACCTCTGAGACTATCACAGTGCAGGTGCATTTATACAGAGACTTGATTACACACAGGTGGATTGTATTTATCATCATTAGTCATTTAGGTCAACATTGGATCATTCAGAGATCCTCACTGAACTTCTGGAGAGAGTTTGCTGCACTGAAAGTAAAGGGGCTGAATAATTTTGCACGCCCAATTTTTCAGTTTTTGATTTGTTAAAAAAGTTTGAAATATCCAATAAATGTCGTTCCACTTCATGATTGTGTCCCACTTGTTGTTGATTCTTCACAAAAAAATACAGTTTTATATCTTTATGTTTGAAGCCTGAAATGTGGCAAAAGGTCGCAAAGTTCAAGGGGGCCGAATACTTTCGCAAGGCACTGTAGGTGCTGCGAGCAATAGACAATGTACAAACAGAATAGAAACACATAGTCAACATACAAAATATACAATATTCTGAGTTTCTCCCACAGAAAAAAAGAACCTTTAGGCAGAAAACCAAACCTACACATAATAAACCCATTTGCTACCATCCACTCAGAGATGGATAAGTAAAGGAGACGTCTGCACTATTTGAACTTGGAGATCTCTTAATTAAACAGGCACCATGCAACCTATTTCAACACTCACACAAAATGAGAAGGGAAGCCATTTACATTCAGAAATGTCCCCCCTTTTGAGATGGGATAGGAAATTAGGAGGGTATGGCACAACCTCAAATGGAAGACACCCCCCCCCACACACACACTCGCTGGAGGCTCTGGGAGGGTGTATTGATTAAGACTGCAGTGCGACACCTCTGGCAATCTAATTCTATAATGGAAATCAAGGGGTGGCCGTCACACATTATGCTACAGGATTAGTTATGCGGCACATCCATACACACACAAGCATGCACACGCACACATATGCACATACACGTACAAGCGCACACACACACACACGCATAGTACATGAACAAAGACTTACTCACATACATACATAAAATAACACAGGTTTTAACAAAATCCTCTATACACTTTGCCATCATTATTTGTGTGTACCAAAGTTTCCCCGCTTTCTTTCCAGGCCCAAGTCTTCTGCACTGTTAAAGTAGCTCAAAGGACAACCAGGGTGAAAGGAGGAAGCGCTGATAAAGGTGGCAACCCTGCAGAAAGCCATTTTGCTGCAGTAACCACCAGAAACATTCATTAGCTAAAACGAATCACAGCTAATCTTTTCCCCCATGGTCATGAATGAATCAATAAAGTTATTACTGCTTTCCCAAAAGGATATGTTCTTTCCAAAATCACAAGGGCACACAATGACACAGTAATGATGAAGCATCTCTATTGCTCAGTTATATCTCTTCAATGCAGAGTTTCATTTGTGGGAGTCTACTACCATCATTTCCTGTGAGGATATGCATTCAGCAAAACAGAATATCATCAGAGGTGAAGTATAATGGTGACAGGGAGAGAAAGATTTCATTAACATGTTATTACTGAGGCAGATAAATTAATGCAGAGAAGAACAATGCATCAATTCTATGCACCACCACTCCACTGATCCTCTTATAATTCATTTTATATGTCCTTAATTTAGCACTAAATCTACTCCAGTCTCTGTTTAGCTAATACTGTGACCACTGAGCCATGTGCTGAGAGAGCTTGGTCATTGTGATTTCAACTAAAAGGCATTGTTGTGCTCTTAAATGATATCACATGATTCACTGGCAGCCATGTTGACATCTAAAGGTCAATATTAACCCATAAATTCAGTCCTGACGCACCAACGAACCAAGGAGAATGTACTGTAAATATGAAGCTTACACTACGGGTGACATACTGTCACGCCCTGGTCTTAGTATTTTGTGTTTTCTTTATTAATTTGGTCAGGCCAGGGTGTGACATGGGTTTTGTATGTGGTGTGTTTTGTCTTGGGGTTTTTGTTAGGTATTGGGTTTGTGGCTTAGTAGGGGTATCTAGTATAGTCTATGGCTGTCTGGAGTGGTTCTCAATCAGAGGCAGGTGTTTATCGTTGTCTCTGATTGGGAACCATATTTAGGCAGCCATATTCTTTGAGTGTTTCGTGGGTGATTGTTCCTGTCTTTGTGTTTGTTTTCACCAGATAGGCTGTTTAGGTTTTCTCACATTTATTGTTTTGTTAGTTTATTCATGTATAGTTTTCTTCATTAAAAAACATGAATAACAACCACGCTGCATTTTGGTCCGACTCTACTTCACCTAAAGAAAACCGTTACACATACAGTGCATTTGGAAAGTATTCAGACCCCTTCACTTTTTTCACATTTTGTTACGTTACAGCCTAATTCTAAAATGTATTAAATAAAGCATTTTCCTTATCGATCTACACACAATACCCCATGTTGACAAAACGAAAACAGTCCACTTGTGGAAAATTCAATTGATTGGACCTGATTTGGAAAGGCACATACCTGTCTATGTAAGGTCCCACAGTTGACAGTGCATGTCAGAGCAAAAACCAAGCCATGAGGAATTGTACGTAGAGCTCTGAGACAGGATTGTGTCGAGGCACAGATCTGGGGAAGAGTACCAAAACATTTATGCAGAATTGAAGGTAGCCAAGAACACAGTGTCTTCCATAATTCTTAAATGGATTAAGTTTGGAACCACCAAGACCCTTGCTAGAGCTTGCTGCCTGGCCAAACTGAGCAATCGGGGAGAAGGTCCTTGGTCAGGGAGGTGACCAAAAATCCAATGGTCACTCTGACAGTTCCAGAGTTACTCTGTGGAGATGAGAAAACCTTCCAGAAGGACAACCATATCTGCAGCACTCCACCAATCAGGCCTTTATGGTAGAGTGGCAAGATGTAAGACTCTCAAACCATGATTTGGCCTGAATGCCAAGTGTCACATCTGGAGGAAACCTGGCACCATCCCTACAGTGTAGCATGGTGGTGGCAGCATCATGTTGTGGGGATATTTTTCAGTGGACAGAGACAGAGATTATTCCGGATTGGATTAAAAGGTAAGATGAACAGAGCAAAGTACAGAGAGATCCTTGATGAAAACCTGCTCAGGACCTCAGACTGGGGTGAAGGTTCACCTTCCAATAGGACAATGACCCTAAGCACACAGCCATGACAGCACAGGAGTGGCTTTGGGACGTCTTTGAATGGCCCAGCCAGACTCCAGACTTGAACCTGATCGAACATCTCTGGAAAGACCTGAAAATAGCTGTGCAGCGATGCTCCCCATACAACCTGACAGATCTTGAGAGGATCTGCAGAGAAGAATGGGAGAAACTCCCCAAATGCAGGTGTGCCAAACTTGTAGCATCATACACAAGAAGACTCAAGGCTGTAATCCCTGCCAAAGGTGCTTTAACAAAGTATTGATTAAAGAGTCTGAATAGTTATGTAAATGTGATATTATTTTTTACACATTTGTAAAGATGTATAAAACCTGTTTTTGATTTGTTATTATGGGGTATTGTGTGTTGATTGAGGACGGAAAAAAACAATTTAATCAATTTTAGAATAAGGCTGTAACTTAACAAAATGTGGAAAAAGTCAATGTGTCTGAATACTTTCCGGATGCACTGTACATTTTGGGGTGTTGCTATCGTTGGCATTAATTTCCTTGCTCCCTCTCACTGACAGAAAGTCAGGTTAAAAATATTGTATGGTGAATACTCATGAGAGATCTAACACAGTGAAATCTGTTTGCGCACCAGAAATACATTGCCTCACACTTCCACTGTTAAATACTGTGACAGCGTCGGTAGGTGGATGAGAACTCAGCATCGGCACATTCTAACTCACTCTTCCCGGGAGTCATTTAGAGCTAATTTTAGATAACTCATGTTGGTAACCCCTTCTCTCCTCATTAGCCATGTATGACTTCAACAAACATGGGCTCGGAGGCTTTTCAGTTAAACTCATTACAGATTTAATGCAGGATATGAAGAAAAATATACATTTTTAAACACTTTTTATGTTCCCTTGGGTGTTAAAGGGAAAGGGGGATACATAGTCAGTTGTTACTTATGCACATTCAGGACTTGTTGCAATAAATTATTGTTTAAAATGTGACTTTTATTTGATTATTATATTTACCTCCAAAATACATAATTCAGTTGCAACCATGAATGTTTTGGAAAATAATAACCCATATTCTAGAATGTTAACACTATGATGATCTATGAGAATGTATGAACTGCTTTTGTTTTGTAATGTGCCATATTTACTGAATTTGTTGACTATAGGGCAGAACAAAAAAAATACTACAAAATATATGTTAAAAAAACAAAAAAGAAACACTGGTTGTACTGAATGATCATGGCTGGTTGTGCTGAATGAATATCATGGTGTCATTTTTTGGGGTCCAATCTCTTCTTCCCTCTTACTCAGACACACACACACATAGAGTAAGGGCTCTATTAAATCAGTTCCGCTTTTAGTCGACATCTGCATAGCTGTTGTTTTGGAGGTGTCAGAGGTGGAACTGCTGTAGAGCTGTCAAATCCACAAGCAGCTCCTGGCATTATACCTAAAGCGGACATTGCCATTGGCAGAGTCACATTAAGAGAAATCCCAAGCAGCCTTGTTTACAAGTTCAAACACTGTAATGTGAGATGTAATCTACATGTCGATTAGGCTGATAGAAATCCTCATTATTTTGTTGATTGATTTTCAATTTGAGCGTCATTATTTTTATGCAGCCTACACTTTTTAGCTCTGAACTTCTAACCCAAGTGGGATGGGTGTGGCTTTGTGACAATGAAGAGCAGCTCACCAATTTGACAACTCCAACACCGTTACAACCTTTGACACTGCCAAAGCAACAGCTATGCGGGTGATGGCAATCGCCAGTTAACGCTTGATCTGATTGAATCCAAGGCTTTGGTCTGCCATGTAGTATGCTTCTGTCTATAACATGAGCTGCTCAGTATGTGTAGATAATCCTTGCTACCCTGGCTTTTAATATAACGTTAGCCATGGACAACTACAAAAGTGTTTCTACTGCACTCAACAACATTGTTGCCCTGCATTTATCAGACGCCATTGACGAAGATCAGTGGGAAAAAGTTGATGGACTACTTTCTGCACATGGTTAGTGTGAACTGGAGTGACTTGACACAACGGGCCAAACAAGCTGTAGCTACAAACAAAACGGAAACAATAGAGGTCGTCTTACCCTAGTTAAAGAGTTCCAGTCTGCTGTGAAAAGTTCATCCATGTATATGGGTAAGAGTCTTGCTACATTTTCAGATATTATACGTTTCTAATTTTGTCAGAAAGTATTTTCATTGCAAGTTAAAGCGAACTGTTCAATGACTCACCAGTGATTGTCTGAGGTGAGCTTCTCCTCTCTTCCTTGGGTAGATAGTTAAGTTCCAAACTCACTTTACACTCGTAGCTGCAGACTGGCGTAGTCCTGGTCTGGTAGGTTCATTTTCTTCACCTCGTGTTGAGAGTTGCAGAGTTTCTAACCCTTTCAACACGTCGACCTCGGTCTCACGATTTTTTGGTCTCGTATGTTAATTCTTAGTGAGTCTCTGGTCGGAAAGGGTGGTTCCATCACACTGATACGCTCTTCTGACCTCATTCGGGGTGTGGCTACTTAATGTGCAAAGGATATGATTAGTAGTTATCTCTTATGACTCCTAAAATAACATTCCAATGTTAACAAAAATAGTTTAAACCTCTTTGGGCTAGGGGGCAGTATTCGGAAGTTCGGATGACTGACGTGCCCAAAGTAAACTGCCTGTTACTCAGGCCCAGAAGCTAGGATCTGCATATAATTTGTAGCATTGTATAGAAAACACTCTGAAGTTTCTAAAACTGTTATATAATGTCTGTGAGTATAACAGAACTGTTATGGAAGGGAAAAACCCAAGGAGAATCCAAGATTTTCTTTTTGAGGTCACAGGTTAGTTCAATGCTAGTCTATGGGATATTCAAAATAATTCCTCCCAGATTGCAGTTCCTATGGCTTCCACTAGATGTCAACAGTCTTTAGGAAGGGTTTCAGGCTTGTTTTTTGTTTTTCTAAGGTGTCACTTGTTAGGACTCTAGTCTTGTGGTGTGCGAGAATGAGGGCACGCACTACCTTATTTATCTCCAGTATTGAACATACTACATTCCATCTTAAATTTGATCATTTATTTACATATTAGGGTACCTGAGGATTGATTAGAAATGTTGTTTGACTTGTTTAGAAGAAGTTTACTGGTAACTTTTGGGATTCCTTTGTCTGCATATTGAACGAGTGGAACGGATGGATTACTGAATCAAACGCGCCAATTAAACTGACTTTTTTGGGATATAAAGGAGAACTTTATCGAACAAAACGGCCATTTGTTGTGTAGCTGGGACCCTTGGGATTGCAAACAGAGGAAGATCTTCAAAGAATAGTGATTTATTTTATTGCTATTTCTGATTTTTGTAACACCTCTGCTGGATTGAAAAATGCTGGTGTATGCGGGGCGATGTCCTCAGAACATCGCATGGTATGCTTTTGCCGTAAAGCCTTTTTGAAATCTGACAACGTGGTTGGATTAACAAAAAGTTAAGCTTTTAAACGATGTAAGACACTTATATTTTCATGAATGTTTAACCTCTCTGGAGTAGGCGGGACACTTGTGTCCCACATGGCCAATAGCCAGGGAAAATGCAGAGCGCCAAATTCAAATACATTTCTATAAAAATCAAACTTTCATTAAATTACACATGCAAGATAGCAAATTAAAGCTACACTCGTTGTGAATCCAGCCGACATGTCAGATTTTTAAAAGGCTTTTCGGCGAAAGCATAAGATGCTATTATCTGATGAAAGCACAACAGTAAACAATGAGAGAGTAGCATATTTCAACTCTGCAGGCGCGACACAACGCAGAAATAAAATATAAATCATGCCTTACCTTTGAGGAGCTTCTTTTGTTGGTACTCCTCCTATATGTCCCATAAACATCACAAATGGTCCTTTTGTTCGATTAATTCCGTCGATATATATCCAAAATGTCCATTTATTTGGCGCGTTTGATCCAGAAAAACACTGCTTCCAATTTACGCAACGTCGCTACAAAATATCTCAAAAGTTACCTGTAAACTTTTCCAAAACATTTCAAACTACTTTTGTAATACAACTGTAGGTATTTCTAAACGTATATAATCAAACCAATTGAAGACGGGATGATCTGTGTTCAATACAGGAGCAAAACAAACTGACGCTACTTTTCTGGTTACACGCCTCTATCAAAAGGTACACATGAAGTGACATTCGTTCTGAGCTATGGTACTTCTGCATTACACAAAGGAAAAAACTCAACCAATTTCTACAAACTGGTGACATCCAGTGGAAGCGGTAGGAACTGCAGGAAAGTCATATTGAAAAGACAGTGACTTAAAAAAAAAATCTGAATGGTTTGTCTTCGGGGTTTCGCCTGCTAAATAAGTTATGTTATACTCACAGACATGATTCAAACCGTTTTAGAAACTTCAGAGTGTTTTCAATCCAATACTAAAAATAATATTCATATATTAGGATCTGTGACAGAGTAGGAGGCAGCTCAGTTTTGGCACACTATTTATCCAAAAGTGAAAATGCTGCCCCCTACCCCAAACAGTTCTTATGGCTGCAATCCCATTAACGGGAGCGATATGACAACAGCCAGTTAAAGTGCAGGGCGCCAATTTCAAAACATCAGAAATCTCAGAATTAAAATTCTTCAAGCATACATGTATCTCATACCATTTTAAAGCTAATCTTGTTAATCCCACCACAGTGTCAGATTTCAAATATGCTTTACAGCAAAAGCACCACAAACTATTATGTTAGGTCACCACATAGCCACAGAAAAACACAGCCATTTTTCCAGCAAAAGATTTTCCAGCCAGAGTCACAAAAAACCACAAATAGAGATAAAATGAATCACTAACCTTTGATCATCTTCATCAGATGACACTCATAGGACTTCATGTTACACAATACATGTGTGTTTTGTTTGATAAAGTTCCTATTTATCAAAATATGAGTTTACATTGGCGCAGTACATTCACTAGTTCCAAAAACATCCAGTGATTTTGCATAGCCACATCATTCAACAGAAATAATCATCATAAATGTAGATGATAAAAGTTATACACATGGAATTATAGATATACCTCTCCTTAATGCAACCGCTGTGTCAGATTTTTTTTTTAAACCTTACGGAAAAAGAACCCATGCAATAATCTGAGACGGCGCTCAGAAGTAAACAATAGCCGCAATGATGGCGTCAACATAAACAAGAAATTACATGATAAATATTCCCTTACCTTTGATGATCTACATCAGAAAGCACTCCAGGAATCCCAGGTCCACAATAAATGTTTGTTTTGTTCGATAATGTCTGTTATTTATGTCCAAATACCTTCTTTTGTTAGCGCGTTTGGTATACATGTCCAAACGCTTATTCTGGTCAGCATTATATCTGACAAAAACTTCAAAAAGTTATATTACAGGTCGAAGAAACATTTCAAACTAAGTACAGAATCAATCATTAGGATATTTTTAACATATAGCTTCAATAAAGTTCCAACCGGAGTATTCCTGCGTGTCTTCATGAGCAATGGAACGCAAGTGGATACCATGAGGAATAAGCGTGATCAGAAAATGGCTGATTGCCAGACACCTGTTAGATTCTACTCTCACAACACCGTAGAAGTCTCATTCAAATTTCTATTGATGGTTGACATCTAGTGGAACCCCTAGCCAGTGCAACAGCATTAATATCTCAAGGGGATTTCATTGGGGACTCTGCTGAATACATACAAAGCTCAGATTTCTCCCTTCCTGTTTTGATTTCTCCTCTGGATTTTGCCTGCCATATGAGTTCTGTTATACTCACAGACATCATTCAAACAGTTTTAGAAACTTTAGAGTGTTTTCTATCCAATAATAATATGCATATATTAGCAACTGTGACTGAGGAGCAGGCCGTTTACTTTGAGCAACTTATTCATCCAAGGTACTCAATACTGCCCCCCAGCCATAAGAAGTTAGGGGCCTACCATCATGGTGACCCTGTGGCAATATGGACAGTCTCAACGAAGCGATTGCCTTGGTGATAAAGTGTGTGTGGTGATAAAGTATGTACTGATGTTTAAATTCATATGTTCCTTTCCCCCTTCCGAGAATGAATTGCACTATGTGGAGAGTTGAAACGCAATGACAATGGAGGTAATTTATGATTGTAAAGTGTAAGACGGTCTTCCATTTTTCCCCATGTTAATGCTTGTTTGATGAAAATGCTTGTGAGTCATTTCCTATTAGTTTGAGATTAATCTCAAAAGGGAGGAGATGTGGTGGATATGAAATAATAATGACATACTATACTGTTTAATTAGATAGACAATTCTCTTAAGTAAAAACAGCATAGTATATCGTTATATGTTAGTATTTTTACTGATACAGGCTTGTCTTGTGTGACTTCGTCATCAGTCTGGGTGTACAGATAAGAGCCATTTGGGTGCGACCTCAGTATGTGAAATCCTGTTTTCACAATCTACATGAACTTAGATGTGTGGAAACATGCAGGATGGAACCGACAATGATGGCAACATCAGCTATTTAAATCTGAACAGACGAGCTATATCAGCTTTTGCACACCATTTTCCGGTCCTGTTTCCACCCATCTGCTAAACTGCCAAGTAGACAAAATAGGTTGTACTTTTTCTATGAGAGGAGAGAGAACTCAGTTTTTTGGGCTTTCCTAACGATGCACTGATTTAGTGGTTGTTATTGATTCCTTCATTTTTGAAAGTCTTATAATAAAAGTTGTTTTGAAGGATACAGTCTATCTCCTTTTGGTTAGAATTACCACCACACAGCGCACACCACAGGTCAGCCTCATTCGGGTCAGAGACCTCAGTGGAGGGCCAAATACACTTGGACCACACTATCTTAAGGCGTCAACACCACAAGGCTAGGCTCACTGCCTAGTCACATGTGCTGATCATGTTCCGCGTAATTACTACATAACCTCGAAGCGGTACTGAATTGACACCTGGTAGAATTTACAGCCGGAAGAGTCTGGTACAAATTCCAGTTGGACTCCGAAGAAAGCTCTAACTAGATGTATTAAACCACACTGGGTCATACAGCTACAAACACAGTACACTACCGGTCAAAATTTTTAGAACACCACTCATTCAAGGGTTTTTCTTTATTTTTACTATTTATTACATTGTAGAATAATATTGAAGACATCAAAACTATGAAATAACACATATGGAATCATGTAGTAACCAAAAAAGTGTTAATCAAATCCAAATCTATTTTATATTTGATTCTTCAAATAGCCACCCTTTGCCTTGATGACAGCTTTGCACACTCTTGGAATTCTCTCAACCAGCTTTTTTGGTTACTACATGATTCCATATGTGTTATTTCATATAGTGGTTTCTCCACTAAAAGTTTTGTGATTATGCTGCGGGATTTGGAGGTAATTTGCGGTTTAGTACGTATGGTACACTGCGTTACAACTTCATTGCTCCAGACCAGCGTTAGAGTTAGAGAACTGAATATGCTTTTGGGTCCCAAGACGCTACTCTAACTGACAATGAATGGGCGACATAAATCTAAATAGAAACGGATAATTTTGCATGACTTCAGTATTACTTACTAAAACTGCTGTTACACTAAGGTTTATATTATTTTATTAGGATTATTTTGCCCTTACTGTAGTACTGTATCCCACCCCCGACCGTTCACATTGTACAGTGCCTGAGTGGCACAACGGTGCATAGCAGTGCAAGCTGTATTGCTACAGATGCTGGTTCAATACCTGCGCCAACTTGTACAGGTTTATGGTTTCTCTCCCTCTAAAAACAGAAAAAAATAATAAACTGGCTTTATTTACAAATTAGTAACAATGTCTCACCCCATGTTCAAGAATGGCCTTTCTCTCGCTCATTTTACATTATTTGAAAATTAAATAATCTCCAAAATGTTGTTATTTATTAAACAAAGGAAGTATTATTATTAATTTAGAACTATATAAAAGCCCCTTGGATATTCTCACAGATATATTATTAACCCTGTTATTAGCAGGACAAAATATATATATATTTGTCATATTGGTCATGGCTCCCGAGTGGCGATTGCCTTGCAGTTCTCCAGCTGTATTCACTGAAACAGCGGTGGGCGGTTCAAGGCATGAGGGCAGGGAGCACGAGATGGCCGCAGAGCAGAGCACAGAAGACCGACCTAGCCCATGAGGAAGGGAGGATGAGGAAGGGGGGTGGACCCCCACGCAGCCCCACTGGGTAGCACAGAGCAACACTTTTTAAGGGGCATTGCATTAACAATGGTGCTGACTAGAGAAAACATTCCCGCTGTTCTAGGTGCCAGTCTGCACGTTCAAACTAAAGCAATGTAATTAAGTGTACAGTTGTGGCCAAAAGCTTTGAGAATGACACAAATATAAATTTTCACAAAGTCTGCTGCCTCAGTTTGTATGATGGCAATTTGCATATACTCCAGAATGTTATGAAGAGTGATCAGATTAATTGCAATTAATTGCAAAGTCCCTATTTGCCATGCAAATTAACTGAATCCCCAAAAAACATTTCCACTGCATTTCAGCCCTGCCACAAAAGGACCAGCTGACATCATGTCAGTGATTCTCTCGTTAACACAGGTGTGAGTGTTGACGAGGACAAGGCTGGAGATCACTCTGTCATGCTGATTGAGTTCAAATAACAGTCTGGAAGCTTCAAAAGGAGGGTGGTGCTTGGAGTCATTGTTCTTCCTCTGTCAATCATGGTTACCTGCATGGAAACACGTGCCGTCATCATTGCTTTGCACAAAACGGGCTTCACAGGCCCGGAACATCAAGAACTTCAAGGGGAGCGGTTCAATTGTTGTGAAGAAGGCTTCAGGGCGCCCAAGAAAGTCCAGCAAGCGCCAGGACCGTCACCTAAAGTTGATTCAGCTTCAGGATCGGGGCACCACCAGTACAGAGCTTGCTCAGGAATGGCAGCAGGCAGGTGTGAGAGCATCTGCATGCACAGTGAGGTGAAAACTTTTGGAGGATGGCCTGGTGTCAAGAAGGGCAGAAAAGAAGCCCCTTCTCTCCAGGAAAAGCATCAGGGACAGACTGATATTCTGAAAAAGGTACAGGGATTGGACTGCTGAGGACTGGGGTAAAGTCATTTTCTCTGATGAATCCCCTTTTCGATTGTTTAGGGCATCCGGAAAAAAGTTTGTCCGAAGAAGACAAGGTGAGCGCCACCATCAGCCCTGTGTCATGCCAACAGTAAAGCATCCTGAGACCATTCATGTGTGGGGTTGCTTCTCAGCCAAGGGAATGGGCTCACCAACACATCCTCCGAGAGCAACTTCTACCAACCATCCAGGAACAGTTTGGTGACTAACAATGCCTTTTCCAGCATGATGGAGCACCTTGCCATAAGACAAAAGTGATAACTAAGTGGCTAAGGGAACAAAACATCAATATTTTGGGTCCATGGCCAGGAAACTCCCCAGACCTTAATCCCAATTGAGAACTTGTGGTCAATCCTCAATAGGCAGGTGGACAAACAAAAACCTACAAATTCTGACAAACTCCAAGCATTGATTATGCAAGAATGGGCTGCCATCAGTCAGGATGTGGCCCAGAATTTAATCGACAGCCTGCCAGGGCGGATTGCAGAGGTCTTGAAAAAGAAGGATCAACACTGCAAATATTGACTCTTTGCATCAACTTCATGTAATTGTCAATAAAAGCCTTTGACACTTATGAAATGCGTGTAATTATACTTCAGTATTCCATAGTAACATCTGACAAAAATATCTAAAGACACTGAAGCAGCAAAATTTGTGAACAAACTACAGTTTTGGCAAAATTGGTTAGGACATCTACTTTGTGCATGACTTTGTGCAAGTAATTTTTCCAACAATTGTTTACAGACAGATTATTTAACTTATCACTCACTGTGTCACAATTCCACTGGGTCAGAAGTTTACATACACTAAGTTGACTGTGCCTTTAAACAGCTTGGAAAATTCCAGAAATCGATGTCATGGCTTTAGAAGCTTCTGATAGGCTAATTTACATAATTTGAGTCAATTGGAGGTCTACCTGTGGATGTGTTTCAAGGCCTACCTTTAAACTCAGTGCCTCTTTGCTTGACATCATAGGAAAATCTAAAGAAATCAGCCAAGACCTAAAAAAAAAGAATTGTAGACCTCCACAAGTCTGGTTCATCCTTGGGAGCAATTTCCAAACGCCTGAAGGTACCACGTTCATCTGTACAAACAATAGTATGCAAGTATAAACACCATGGGACCACGTAGCCATCATACCTCTCAGGAAGGAGACATGTTCTGTCTCCTAGAGATGAACGTACTTTGGATGGGAGAGGTGTAAATCAATCCCAGAACAACAGCAAAGGACCTTGTGAAGATGCTGGAGAAACAGGTACAAATGTGTCTATATCCACAGTCTATATCCACAGTAAAACGAGTCCTATATCGACATAACCTGAAAGGCCGCTCAGCAAGGGAGAAGCCACTGCTCCAAAACCGCCATAAAAAAACCAGACTACGATTTGCAAATGCACATTCATCTGGTCTGATGAAACAATAATAGAACTGTTTGGCCATAATTACCATCGTTATGTTTGGAGGAAAACGGGGGAGCCTTGCAAGCTGAAGAACAACATCCCAACCGTGAAGCACGGGGGTGGCAGCATCATGTTGTGGTGGTGCTTTGCTGCAGGAGAGACTGGTGCACTTCACAAAATAAATGGCATCACGAGGAAAGAAATTTATGCTGATATATTGAAGCAACATCTCAAGACGTCAGTCAGGAAGTTAAAGCTTGGTCGCAAATGTGTTTTCGAAATGGACAATGACCCCAAGCATACTTCCAAAGTTGTGGCAAAATGGCTTAAGGACAACAAAGTCAAGGTATTGGAGTGGCCATCACAAAGCCCTGACATCGACCCTATAGAAAATTTGTGGGCAGAACTGAAAAAGCGTGGCCTACAAACCTGACTCAGTTACACCAGCTCTGTCAGCAGGAAGGGGACAAAATTCACCCAACTTATTGTGGGAAGCTTGTGGAAGGCTACCCGAAACGTTTGACCCAAGTTAAACTATTTAAAGGCAATGCTACCAAATACTAATTGAGTGTATGTAAACTTCTGACCCACTGGGAATGTGATGAAAGAAATACAAGCTGAAATAAATCATTCTCTCTGCTATTATTCTGACATTTCACATTCTTAAAATAAAGTGGTGATCCTAACTGACCTAAGACAGGGACTTTTGAGTAGGATTAAATGTCAGGGATTGTGAAAAACTGAGTTTAAATGTATTTGGCTAAGGTGTATGTAAACTTACGACTTCAACTGTACATAAAGCTGAGTGACTCACTCATCCACAGCTTTGGATCAAAATAAATAAGTACCAACATTCTTTCTGGTAGTCTTTAATAAAGATATGTTTTGGTTATCCTTACCAGGACACCATGTACAGTATTATAATAGCCATTATGGGCTATTAGCAGGACAATTTACCTTTACCAACACCTCTCTGTATTTGGATACTTCGTGGAAGGTGGCTCCTGATTTAGATGGGGGGCTCCTGCAGTGCAAAATGCGTTGCTACAGATGCAGGATCGATACCCATGCTGGCTGCCACCGGGAGACCCATTAGGCGGTTTTTGGTTTTAATTTAGAATCCTCCAATCCTCTATTTGTAATTATTGGCTGAGAGTCACGTCATATTTTTTTATTTACTGTAGGCCTACCGTAGGCCACATGAGTCTCACTGTTGTTGAGTAATGTGCTGATAAAAGTGGTGTATGTCTTATTTATTTAAAAAGCACATTAAAGTTAGAAGCAATAGGATTTGAAGCAATGGCCTACAACTATTTTTGCACCGTTTCGCATTGCTCTGAGACAAGCATGGGGAATTATCTGGATAAATCAACAAGATTTTTATTTTCACTGAATCTCCGTTTGGGTATTGGTTAGACTACAATTATACAATTAGGATGTAGAAATGTTATGCTCTTAGTGTAACCTTTATTTAACTAGGCAAGTCAGTTAAGAACAAATTCTTATTTACAAGGACAGCCTACTCCTTCCTCCCTGTCGGGGAATTGAACCCCGGTCTCCTCGCGTGCCCGCACGACACGGGGATTCTTTAGCTAAATAGCCCAGTATTGTAGCCCACTCCCGACCGTCACGTTGTACAGCTCCATATTTTCCATTCCATCCTAACGGAAACCCAGAGGGTTTTTCATTTTTCTTGGAATAGAAATACCATAATATTAATCAATTTAATTAAGCAACATTTCTTAAAATCAGTATACATATACTATGTTCTTACAAAAAAGGTTTGAAATTGTCTAGTACAGCCACTATTGAAGGCTATCAAATGCTTCTCAAAGATCCCCTCTGGTGGTCAAACTAGCACTAACTTGTATTTATGGTACCAGTGGTTCACACTTTACTGCCCCTCAGCCATAAGAAGTTTTGAGTAGCTTGGATGAATAAGGTGCCCAGAGTAAACTGCCTGCTACTCAGGCCCAGAAGCTAAGATATGCATATTATTAGTATAGCTGAATAGAAACACTCTGTTTGAATGATGTCTGTGAGTATAACAGAACTCATATGGCAGGCAAAAACCTGAGAAAAAAATCCAGCCAGGATGTGGGAAATCTGAAGTTTGCAGGTTTTCATGTCTTTGCCTATCCAATATACAGTGTAAAATTTTGTCCGATTGCAATTCCTAAGGCTTCCACTAGATGTCAACAGTCTTCAAAGCCTTGTTTCAGGCTTCTACTGTGAAGGGGGAGAGAATAAGAGCTGTTTGAGTCAGGTGTCTGCCAGAATGTCATGAGCTCAGTCTCGCGCGTGGCCGTGGGCACGAGCTTTGTTCATTTTCCTTTCTAAAGACAAAGGAATTGTCCGGTTGGAGTATTATTGAAGATTTATGATAAAAACATCCTAAAGATTGATTCTATACATCGTTTGACATGTTTCTACGAACTGTCATGGAACTGTCGTCTGAACTAAGTGCCTGCGCCTTGTGAATATGGATTTGTGAACTAAACTTGTGAACAAAAGGGAGGTATTTGGACATAAATTATGGACTTTATCGAACAAAACAAACATTTATTGTGGAACTGGGATTCCTGGGAGTGCATTCCGATGAAGATCATCAAAGGTAAGTGAATATTTATAATGCTATTTCTGTCTTCTGTTGACTCCACAACATGGCGGGTATCTGTATGGCTTGTTTTGGTCTCTGAGCACTGTACTCAGATTATTGCATGGTGTGCTTTTTAAGTAAAGCTTTATTGAAATCTGACACAGCGGTTGCATTAATGAGAATTCCATGTATAACACTTGTATTTTCAGCAACATTTATGATGAGTATTTCTGTAAATTGATGTGGCACTGCAAAATCAACGGATGTTTTGGAAGCAAAACATTACTGAACATATCGCGCCAATGTAAACTGAGATTTTTGGATAGAAATATGAACTTTATCGAACAAAACATACATGTATTGTGTAACATGAAGTCCTATGAGTGTCATCTGATGAAGATCATCTGATGACTGATCATAATCTTGATGTGATTGACCTGACTGAAACATGGCTTAAGCCTGATGAATTTACTGTGTTAAATGAGGCCTCACCTCCTGGTTACACTAGTGACCATATCCCCCGTGCATCCCGCAAAGGCAGAGGTGTTGCTAACATTTACGATAGCAAATTTCAATTTACAATTTTTTAAAATGTTTTTGTCTTTTGAGCTTCTAGTCATGAAATCTATGCAGCCTACTCAATCACATTTTATAGCTACTGTTTACAGGCCTCCTGGGCCATATACAGCATTCCTCATTGAGTACCCTGAATTCCTATCGGACCTTGTAGTCAAAGCAGATAATATTCTCATTTTTGGTGACTTTAATATTCACATGGAAAAGTCCACAGACCCACTCTAAAAGCCTTTCGGAGCCATCATCGACTCAAGTGGGTTTTGTCCAACATGTCTCTGGACTTACTCACTGTCACAGTCATACTCTGGACCTAGTTTTGTCAAATGGGATAAATGTTGTGGATCTTAATGTCTTTCCTCATAATCCTGGACTATCGGACCACCATTTTATTACGTTTGAAATTGCAACAAATAATCTGCTCATACCCCAACCAAGAAGCATCAAAAGTCGTGCTATTAATTCACAGACAACACAAATATTCCTTGATGTCCTTCCAGACTCCCTCTGCCTACCCAAGGACGTCAGAGGACAAAAATCAGTTAACCACCTAACTGAGGAACTCAATTTAACCTTGCGCATTACCCTAGATGCAGTTGCACCCCTAAAAACTAAAAACATTTATCATAAGAAACTAGGTCCCTGGTATACAGAAAATACCCGAGCTCTGAAGCAAGCTTCCAGAAAATTGGAACGAAATGGCGCCACACCAAAATGGGAGTCTTCCAACTAGCTTGGAAAGACAGTACCGTGCAGTATCGAAGAGCCCTTACTGATGCTCGATCATCCTATTTTTCCAACTTAATTGAGGAAAATAAGAACAATCCTAAATTTATTTTTGATACTGTCGCAAAGCTAACTAAAAAGCAGCATTCCCCAAGTGAGGATGGCTTTCACTTCAGCAGTGATAAATTCATGAACTTCTTTGAGGAAAAGATCATGATTATAAAGAAAGCAAATTACGGACTCCTCTTTAAATCTGCGTACTCCTTCAAAGCTCAGTTGTCCTGCACAACTCTGCCAGGACCTAGGATCAAGAGAGACACTCAAGAGTTTTAGTACTATATCTCTTGACACAACGATGGAAATAATCATGGCCTCTAAACCATCAAGCTGCATACTGGACCCTATTCCAACTAAACTACTGAAAGAGCTTCCTGTGCTTGGCCCTCCTATGTTGAACATAATAAATGGCTCTCTATCCACAGGATGCGTACCAAACTCACTAAAAGTGGCAGCAATAAAGCCTCTCTTGAAAAAGCCAAACCTTGACCCAGAAAATATTTTAAAACTATGGGCCTATTTCGAAACTTCCATTCCTCTCAAAATGTTTACAAAAGACTGTTGCGCAGCAACTCCCTGCCTTTCTGAAGACAAACAATGTATACGAAATGCTTCAGTCTGGTTTTAGACCCCATCATAGCACTGAGACTGCACTTGTGAAGGTGGTAAATGACCTTTTAATGGCATCAGACTGAGGCTCTGCATTTGTCCTCGTGCTCCTAGACCTTAGTGCTGCTTTTGATACCATCGATCACCACATTCTTTTGGAGAGATTGGAAACCCAAATTGGTCTACACGGACAAGTTCTAGCCTGGTTTAGATATTATCTGTCAGAAAGATATTAGATTGTCTATGTGAATGGTTAGTCCTCTGTGAATGGTTTGTCCTCTGTAAATTTCGGTGTTCCTCAAGGTTCCGTTTTAGGACCACTATTGTTTTCACTATATATTTTACCTCTTGGGGATGTCATTCGAAAACATAATGTTAACTTTCACTGCTATGTGGATGACACACAGCTGTACGTTTCAATGAAACATGGTGAAGCCCCAAAATTGCCCTCGCTAGAAGCCTGTGTTTCAGACATAAGGAAGTTTACTGCTAACCTTACTGCTAACCTACAAATCATTACATGGGCTTGCTCCTACCTATCTCTCTGATTTGGTCCTGCCGTACATCCTTATATGTACGCTACGGTCACAAGACGCAGGCCTCCTAATTGTCCCTAGAATTTTTAAGCAAACAGCTGGAGGCAGGGCTTTCTCCTATGGAGCTCCATTATTATGGAATGGTCTACCTACCCATGTGAGAGATGCAAACTCGGGCTCTCAACCTTTAAGTCTTTACTGAAGACTCATCTCTTCAGTGGGTAATATGATTGAGTGTAGTCTGGCCCAGGAGTTTGAAGGTGAACGGAAAGGCTCTGGAGCAACGAACCACCCTTGCTGTCTCTGCCTGGCCAGTTCCCCTCTTTCCACTGGGGTTCTCTGCCTCTAACCCTATTACAGGGGCTGAGTCACTGGCTTACTGTTGCTCTTTCATGCCGTCCCTAGGAGGGGTGCGTCACTTGAGTGGGTTGAGTCACTGATGTGATCTTCCTGTCTGGGTTGGCACTACTGTGATTATTATTATTTGACCATGCTGGTCATTTATGAACATTTGAACATCTTGGCCATGTTCTGTTATAATCTCCACCCAGCACAGCCAGAAGAGGACTGGCCACCCCTCATAGCCTGGTTCCTCTCTAGGTTTCTTCCTAGGTTTTGGCCTTGCTAGGGAGTTTTTCCTAGCCACCGTGCTTCTACACCTGCATTGCTTGCTGTTTGGGGTTTTAGGCTGGGTTTCTGTACAGCACTTTGAGATATCAGCTGATGTACGAAGGGCTATATAAATACATTTGATTTGATCAAAGGTTAGTGGTTCATTTTATCTCTATTTCTGCTTTTTGTGACTCCTCTCTTTGGCTGGAAAAATGGCTGTTTTTCTGTGACTAGGTGTTGACCTAACATAATCATATGGTGTGCTTTTGCTGTAAAGCCTTTTTGAAATCGGACACTGTGGTGGGATTAACAACAAGTGTGTCTTTAAAATGGTTGTATGTTTGAGGAATTTTAATTATGAGATTTCTGTTGTTTGAATTTGGCACCCTGCATTTTCACTGGCTGTTGTCAAATCGATCCCGTTAACGGGCTTTCAGCCGTAAGAAGTTAAATAACGTGCCATAGAATTCTGTGGCACCATGCAATCTGTGCTGCAGTACGCTGCAACTTTTAAAGGACAAACCACTGTAGTTTTGATGTCTTCACTATTATTCTACAATGTAGAAAATAGTAAAAATAAAGAAAAACCATTGAATGAGTAGGTGTTCTAAAACCTTTGACCGGTAGTGTATGCTTATACATGCAAATATATTTATAACCACCATTTGTGCCCTCTTCCCAGACAAGCCCTTCCCCCTCCTAAGTCTAGGATGTACAATGAATCTCTATGGCTAGGCAGGTGGTGTTATCGTCCCATCCCGAGTCCGGAACCTTTGGTACTCCTCCACACATCTCCCGGTCTTCTTTACGGTCAGGAGAGGCTTTGAGACTAGGGAGTATACATTCTGGCAGCTTGCCTCAGTCCCTTGTTAATTTTCCGGACTCATACACAAAGGGCTATTTGAGAATAAGCAACCCATTCATACTCAAGTGAATATATTGACGCAAAAAATATTGAGAGAAAATAATGATATATAACAGTGAAGCTATAACATACTGAGAGACGAATAATGATATAAAAATATGATATAAGACCACGTCATAGGGCAGTAGTTTACAATCTATTAAATCTAACACATGCCTCCGATCTCACCCTTACGAAAACCTTCTGTCTCAGAGACAGGCCCTCTTTGTTATATGATTATAAACATACTAAAACATGCTCAAGTCCATAGCCTCGGGGGGTAGGGGTGCAGCACCCACTAAATTTATTTAAATTAAATTAAAATTGAAATATTTTACTCACAAAAGTAGTGCACTGGGACTTTATTACTATTAGCGGACCAATACAGATGTCTGTAACGCGTACAAAAACATTATTTCAGCATCTCCACTTTGGCAAAAAAGATAGTTGTATAATCAACCTTTTCATGCGTGAGTTCCAAATATCTCTAAGTCACCCCAGTGTGAGTTGTTTTATGCACGTGATGTCAGAATGCACTCACTGCTTCAAAACGTGATTGACACAACAGGACAGTTAGCCTATAGATAATTAGCAGGCAGCGCGGGTTATGTTTCAACTTGTCATTTTGAAATGATTTTCTAACAACATTTATTTTCGAACAACCGTTTGAATTGATGAGTGTTCCACCTCCTAATTAATTCACATAGAAGTAGCCCATTTCATTGTTGCGGACAATTTATGTTTGAGGCTTTAAAACTTCTTAGGGCTGCAATCCCGTTAACGGGATGATATGACAACAGCCAGTGAAAAACAACAGAAATCTCATAATTCAAATTCCTCAAACATACATGTATCTATCTATAATTCCACCACAGTGTCCGATTTCAAATAGGCTTTACAGCGAAAGCACCACAAACGATTATGTTAGGTCACCACCAAGCCAAAGAAAAACGCAGCTATTTTTCAAGCCAAAGAGAGGAGTCACAAAAAGCACAAATAGAGATAAAATTAATCACTAACCTTTGATGATCTTCATCAGATGACACTCCTAGGACTTCATGTTACACAATAAAGGTATGTTTTGTTTGATAAAGTTCATATTTATACAAAAGATCTTAGTTTATATTGGCGAGTTATGTTCACTAGTTCCAAAAACATCCAGTGATTTTGCATAGCCACATCGATTCAACAGAAATACTCATCATAAATGTAGATGATAATACAAGTTATACACATGGAATTATAGATTTCCCTCTCCTTAATGCAACTGCTATGTCAGATTTTTTTTTAAAGCAAACCATGCAATAATCTGAGATGGCGCTCAGAAAATAAGTAACATTTTGTTGGAGTCAACAGATACCAGAAATCATATTATAAATATTCCCTTACCTTTGATGATCTTCATCAGAATGCACTCCCAGGAATCCTAGTTCCACAATAAATTCTTGATTTGTTCGATAATGTCCATTATTTATGTCCAAGTAGCTACTTTTGTTAGTGCGTTAGGTACACATATCCAAACGCTAGTGCAGGTCCCGCATAACTTCGGACAAAAACTTCAAAAAGTTATATTACAGGTCGAAGAAACATTTCAACTAAGTATAGAATTAATCTTTAGGGTGTTGTTATCATAAATCTTCATTCAAGTTCCAACCAGAGAATTCCTTTGTGTCTAGAGAAGCAATGGAACGCAGGTCGATATCATGTGGAATGCGTGTTACCAGGAAATGGCTCTCTGCCAGTAACCTGACTCATTCAGCTCTTATTCAGGCCCACAACACAGTAGAAGCCTCATTCAAGTTTCTAAAGACGGTTGACATCTAGTGCACGCCCAATTTTTCAGTTTTTGATTTGTTAAAAAAGTTTGACATATCCAATAAATGTCGTTCTACTTCATGATTGTGTCCCACTTGTTGTTGATTCTTCACAAAAAAATACAGTTTTATATATTTATGTTTGAAGCCTGAAATGTGGCAAAAGGTCGCAAAGTTCAAGGGGGCCGAATACTTTCCCAAGGCACTGTAAGTGCTTTATTTTCTTTATTTTCTGTATATCGTGTTGTCGTTTCTATTCATATAGTATGTATGTATGAAGCATAATGTATTTACAGTTTTATTGACATGTTTTTAAGTTCTGGTGACAAATAATGCATTCTGAAATTTGCATCGATTTTAATGGACACCTATGAAGTGTGTAAAATACGTTTTTGAAGGTTGTACTGATTATGATGAGCTAAAGCTAAGCTTTTTGCAAGCTATGTCTGGCGCCATGTTTGTTGACATAATACAATGCATTCTGGGTGTCACATAAATGTCTGTCAGACCAAAGATGTTAGAGGTGACGGAATGGTTCAATCATATTTTTCAAGTAAACTTCCGTAAGTGAATGATTGTAGACAACATCCATACTGCAAACAGTCCAAACTCATCTTGCCTCTTCTTATTATCTTTGGTTGACGCGAAAAAACAAACATGGTGTCACGCACAAACTACCCATCGTCGGATTACTTTCGATTTTTAGAAAGTGATTTACTCAATTAATTCGATCAATGGTGAGCTCACCTGTGATGTGATGAATTATAAATAGTAATTGCTATTAGCTAAGTTATATTGTGGTTTCTGTCAGCCGAGAGTTAGCTAAATATGACTGCTCGTGTTACGTCAATCTTTCCTCAGTTAGCGTAAGAACTAATATAGCCTACATTTTCAGGTTTGGATGATTGCGTTACGCTGTCGCTACTTCTGTGAATGTCTGAACAGTGCATCCAAAAATAAACTGGTCACATTCAAGATATAACTTTGTAAGGACTGTATTTGTGAAAAATGTTCCTGTGAAAAAACAGTGTCACCAGCTCAAACGCTGACTGTTGCGTCAATCGAAACTGGACGGTCTAAATAAGCGTTCTAATCACACAGGTTTGAGCGTTACATTGCAAGGACCACTGTAGAATGATCACACCAGTTTGTTGGTACGTGTCAAATCGTTAAGAAGTGTACCTTGCAAGATTCAACAATTGGAATTGTAAGAAGATGTTGCCCTGTCCCTTTCTCTGTGATTGTCATTCATTGGAATCCAGAAAGAACAAAACCCTGTCCTCAAACTTTAACATTAAAAGGTGCAGAACTATGTGAAAGACACAAAACATCTGCATTATGTAAAACATTTTCCTACATCAAATGACAGCTACAATTTTGTGCAGTATTAATTTAACATCCTTACAAACCACTTAATGTAAATGTACATTACTGTATTGTACATAGGCTGGTCACCGCTAGCTGCTAGTTTTCTGGAGCATATTGGACTGTTAGCTGAATAAGATCCATTGGCCAATTTCTTGGGCCATGATACCTATTTTGCCAATTGGACTTGGACCTCTCTGCTACTCGGAACCCTACTAATCCATCACGACTGGTCTATCGACGTCACCGCACACGGAGACTATAACTGACTTTCCTCTGTTGAGACGTCCCTCTAAGGCCCTTCTGCTAGCTTGCTAGCCCCGGCCCCCAGCTGTGCCCTGGACACCATATGTGAATTGATTGCCCCCCATCTATCTTCAGAGCTCATGCTGCTAGGTGACCTAAACTGGGACATGCTTAACACCTCGGTCATCCTACAATCTAAGCTTGATGCCCTCAATCTCACACAAATTATCAACGAACCCACCAGGTACAACCCCAAATCCGTAAACACGGGCACCCTCATACATATCATTCTAACCAACTTGCCCTCCAAACACAGCTCTGCTGTTTTCAACCAAGATGTCAGCGATCACTGCCTCATTGCCTGCATCTGTAATGGGTCTGCGGTCAAATGACCACCCCTCATCGCGATCAAACGACCACCCCTCATCACTGTCAAAAGCTCCCTAAAACACTTCAGCGAGCAGGCCTTTCAAATCGACCTGGCCCGGGTATCCTGGAAGGATATTGATCTCATCCCGTCAGTAGAGGACGCCTGGTTATTCTTTAAAAGTGCCTTCCTCACCATCTTAAATAAACATGCCCCATTCAAAAAATGTAGAACAGGAACAGATATAGCCCTTGATTCTCTCCAGACCTGACTGCCCTTGACCAGCACAAAAACATCCTGTGGTGTTCTGCATTAGCATCTAATAGCCCTCATGATATGCAACTTTTCAGGGAAGTTAGGAACCAATATACACAGGCAGTTAGGAAAGCTAAGGCTAGCTTTTCAAACAGAAATGTGCATCCTGTAGCACAAACTCAAAAAAGTTCTGGGACACTGTAAAGTCCATGGAGAATAAGAGCACCTCCTCCCAGCTGCCCACTGCACTGAAGCTAGGAAACACTGTCTCCACCGATAAATCCACTATAATTGAGAATTTCAATAAGCATTTCTCTACGGCTGGCCATGCTTTCCACCTGGCTACCCCTACCCCGATCAACAGCCCTCCACCCGCCACAGCAAATTGCCCAAGCCTCCGCCATTTCTCCTTCACTCAAATCTAGATAGCTGATGTTCTGAAAGAGCTGCAAAAACTGGACCACTACAAATCAGCCGGGCTAGACAATCTGGACCCTCTCTTTCTAAAATGATCTGCCGAAATTGTTGCAAGCCCTATTACTAGCCTACTGTAAGTTGCTTTGTATAAGAGGGTCTACTAAAATGGAAAAGGAATGAATAAACCATATCAGAATTCACATAGAAATAAGTTGTATTTCAAGAACCTGGAAAACAATCGCAGCACCCCCACCCCCAAACTACTTCTCGTGGCTAACACTAGTCAGTTTCTAACACTGTTGTCCCAAAATCTAATTACAGCAAATTACACAAATACAGTGCATAGTAATACTGAATGTGTGTAAATTATGGATGATCAAATCCATATGGTTTTGTACACTTTGGATGGAAAATTAATGGATTTCGGAACTCTATAGGGAGCGATTTCGAACTTTAAACATGGTTTTATCCTGCAAAGACTGGTTGTGACTTGGAACCTGAACTTAATTGAGGAAACCCAGTTTGGAATGACAGGTCAATGGGATCGCCCCGAGGTCTACATCCATTTTAAACTGCAACTACATCACCACTAACCCCAATTGTTAAAGGTTGGGATTGGGTGAAAGAGAAAGCTGATCACGGAACAGCACTTAGGGGAAAACAATTCAGAGTTCCTCTTGTCTTGGGGATGAAGCTGTGCATATCCACTCCATTACTAAGACTGTAATTGGGCCAGCCCCTCAGCACATGGATCGATAGTGACAAAAGCACAGTCTGTTTATGGGAGTCAATCACAGGTGACTGGTTGCTCCTTAATTGGGAAGGACAGGCTCATAGTAATGGCTGGAAAGGAATAAATGGAATGGTATCAAACATCAAACGCATCTCTTCCACTCCACTCCAGCCATTCTTATGAGACATCCTCCTCCCCTCAGCAGCCTCCTGTGAAGTCAATGGAGTGTAAAATCTGAGCTTTTGTGTCCAGGATGTAACGTATCCTTCACCAGACATTGATATGTTGTTTTTTCTGAGACTTGCATTGTCACCGGGAGGTGTCAAATGGAGGGGGGTGGGGAGGTCTGAACTAAGAACTGTGAGAAATAATTTAATTGTGTTCAAAACAATGGGTTGTAGTTCATAATGTACTGCATCTAGCAGATAGTTTACATTATCCACTTTGTTAGGGCAGCACCTATCAGCCTGTCAGGCCCTTCCTCTCCCTTGTTCTGACCTCTGATGCGACCTGCTATTCCATCAGTATTTAATTCACAGTCAAGACATTGCTCATGCCGCTGCTTTAGGCTGGAGATTCAACCTGTCGGGTCATTCTCCACTTTCACCTTTTCTCCTCAAGCAGATCACTGAATATTTATACTCTCCTCCATGTTGGGTAAGTAATATCTGTGCTGACCATGAAAAGGATAATGGCTGTATTAGATTAATGCAACATATCAATGCAGGTCTATCACATTTCCCACATTGTATTTTTAGATCCAGAGCAGTTGCTTTCTGTATTACAAAGAAGGGAGACAAAGGATGCTGTTTTGAGAGCAATATGCTGCAATATCACGATCAAGGTCAATTAAATCACAGAAACACTGGGCATGGTATATGTTTCCTTTTGGACAGTTCACTTAGTTAGCCCAGACAAAATAATGGGACTAATGCATAGCTATTGAGAACAATACACCTTGTCAGGCTGACACTACATATTCCAACAACTATGTGCTAAAGTACATCTCATTCACTTCTCTCTGGGAACCAAAACTCCATACCGTAGTCAGTCATTTCACATCACTGGTTTGACCTTTTCGTGTGTCTACCACTGGTCAGCTGCTGACATCAGACCTGATTGGCATGCAATAACTGTTATAAGCTATCATTGATAGTTTACAGCCCTCTGGGGTTAGAAGTAAAACCTATTTTAGTAACGCTGACTATATTCTAATGGGGTATCGGGTAACTGAGTTTAATCTGCTTCAATAGCGAACATGCCAAGCACACAGAACAAACGTCTCAATGCCAGAGCAATATTGTCAAACCATAACCTTGCTAATACCCAATGGCAACAGGACAGGATGATGATGGTTGTGTCTAGAAAATCTCTCGATTTTTAACAAAGGCCCAGCCACTAGCTTGAGAGAGGAAAATAGTTATCTAAATAAAGGCCGTTGCATAATGTTTTTATGACGACACCCCACCAAGCCTATGGAAGCCCCATCTGCATTCTAATGTCCAAGACAGCGGAACAAAGCCTGCTACGCTAACCAACCGAACCTTGAAGGGATGACTCGTCATAAATCTTTGACCCTTTCACAGACTTCAGAGTAGACTAGACCTTAGCCTGAGTCAAACCTAAGCTTAAATAATATTGAAAACAAGGACTATGGGAAAAAATAAACACAATCCCATTTTCAAATAGCGGAAACAGAATCCTCACCTTGAAGAGCCGCAGGATGTTGGCCACCATGATGGACACCGAGCTAGCCGCTGCCCCTATGACCCCCACCACCTTATCCGGCTTGGCAAAGATGGGTGCGTCCCCGTTGGCGCAGCGCACGTCTGAGCCATCCCTCTCGATGAGTGCCTGAACGAAGGTCAGTGACTGCTCCAGGGCATAGGTGTCTCTGGAACACGTGTCCAGGATGCGCGCCCCCAGGGTCACGTTCGGTAGCAGCTCTGGGTCCTTGTTGATCAGGTCAATGGCAAACAGCATGGCCTCCAGCCTATGAATGCCCTTCTCTTTCTTCAGCTCCCCGCAGGGCACTCCTCTCTCGCCACGGGAGTGCACAGGGAATAGGCCACCCAGCATGATGTCACCGTCCAGCCGGATAGAATGGGCGTACTCCTGCAGAGGCAGCTGCGGGTCCGAGACCTTCTGAGTGGCAGAGACCAACAGCCAGTAGCATTTGGTAGTCAGTAGGAAGAGGAAGCAATAACGGGAGAGGGAGGGGTGTTTGGACTCCCTGGCCATGGTGGTAGCAGTGCGGGTGAGTGGGATAGTGGGTCAGGGGAGGGATGGTGTAGCACTGGAAGATCGGAGCAGCAGGCAGCTGGTGGGTGGTGGTGGGTGCACAGGGTGGGGCGTACCATGGGTGCCCCTCTCTAAATCAGGGTAGGGTTAGGGATGATTACCTCTTGGTTTCAAAGAGCTGATGATGCATGTTCCTGGCATCACTGGGAAGGGGGTGCAGTTTGAGTGATATAAGGGAGCTGGAGAGAAGAGAGGCTGAGTTTCTCACACTGGCTGGACAGTGGTGATCTCTCTCTGCAATCCTTGGCATCACATGCTCAAAAGACCCTGTTTGTGATGTGAGACAAAGGGAAATACAATTAATCTGTTACACAATGTAGGGTTGAGCTCTCTATTAGACACAGGCACATAAGTCATGAAACATATACAGAGAGGTCCGGAATTACTGGATCCCTTTATAAAGAAGACTGTATGAAATAAATAAGTACAGAGGTATATTGTATGCAAAGAAAATGCAACAATTGTATTATCTTATAATAATGCAATTGTCCAGAGAAAGATTTTTCAGTACTCCAGCACCCTCCCCTTGCAAGATATCGCCACTGAGCCTGTTTCTAAAATGTTTTATGAGATTGGAGAACACATTGGGAGGGACCTTAGACCATTCCTCCATACAAAATATTTCTCAATCCTTGATATCCTTAAACTGAGTTTATGGACTGCCCTCTTTATTTCAAACCACATGTTTTTAATAAGGTTCCAGTCCGGAGACCACTGCAAAATGTGGATTTTTCTTTGAGGATTTAAATGTGTGCTTGGGGATATTATCTTGCTTGAAGATCCACTTGCGGCCAAGACTCCTGGCATAGGCAACCAGGTTTTTGGCTAGAATATTCTAGTACTCGGTAAAGTTCATGATGCCATTGACCTTAACAAGGGCCCCAGGACCAGTGGAAGAAAAATACCCCATAATATCAAGATCCACAACCATATTTTACAGTATGGATTAGGTATTTTCTGCATGAGCATTGTTCTTTCTAAGACCAAACCCACGTATCATATGACCATAACACCGGTTCCAATCCAAGTGCCAATGCCGTTTAGCAAATTCCAGGCGGTGCTATGGTCAGATGACATGAAAATAGAGCTCTTTGGCCCAGACACCAATGGTGGATTACTTGTTAAACAAAATCTCTATCTCTGAGCAATTGTATTAGTATAAAATAATTTTAAAAATTGGAACATAGCTCAGTATTTATTTTATAGTGTTTTTACTCATCTGTATCAAGGGATCCAATAATTCCGGACCCCGCTCTATAAGAAAGGCATACGACCACACGCAAAGTCCCATATGCTGTTTCTCCTCGCTCTTTCTCAAACACATACACTATATATATACACAAAAGTATGTAGACACACCTTCAATATATATATACACAAAAGTATGTGGACACCCCTTCAAATTAGTGGATTTGGCTATTTCAGCCACACCTATTGCTGACAGGTCTATAAAATTGAGCACACAGCCATGCAATCTCCATAGGAAAAGATTGGCAGTAGAATGGCCTTCCTGAAGAGCTCAGTGACGTTCAACGTGGCACCGACATAGGAGGCCACCTTTCCAACAAGTCCGTTCGTCAAATTTCTGCTCTGCTAGAGCTGCCCCGGTCAACTGTAAGTACTGTTATTGTGAAGTGGAAAAGTCTAGGAGCAATAACAGCCCAACCACAAAGTGGTAGGCCACATAAGCTCACAGAGTGGGACTACCGAGTGCTGAAGCATGTAGCGGGTAAACATTGTCTGTCCTCAGTTGCAACACTCACTACAGAGTTCCAAACTGTATCTGGAAGCAATGTCAGCACAATAACTGTTTTCAGGAGCTTCATGAAATGGGTTTCCATGGCCGAGCAGCCGCACACAAGCCTAAGATCACCATGTGCAATGCCAAGTGTCGGCGGGAGTGGTGTAAAGCAGTGGAAATTAGTTCTCTGAAGTGATGAATCACACTTCACCATCTGGCATTCTGACGGACAAATCTGGGTTTGGTGGATGCCAGGAGAACGCTACCTGCCCCAAAGCATAGCACCAACTGTAAAGTTTGGTGGAGGAGGAATAATGGTTGGGGCTGTTTTTCATGGTTTGGGCTAGGCCCCTTAGTTCATTCTAAAGCATTATGTGCTTCCAACTTAGTGGGAACAGTTTGGGGAAAGCCCTTTCCTGTTTCAGCATGACAATGCCCCCGTGCACAAAGCGAGGACCATACAGAAATGGTTTGTCGAGATCAGTGTAGAATAACTTGACTGGCCTTCACAGAGCCCTGACCTCAACCCCATCTAACACCTTTGGGAGGAATTGGAACGCCGACTGAGATCCAGGCCTAATCGCCCAACATCAGTGCCCGACCTCATTAATGTTTGTGGCTGAATAGAAGCAAGTTCCTGCAGCAATGTTCCAAAATCTAGTGGAACACCTTCCCAGAAGAGTGGAGGCTGTTATAGCAGCAAAGGAGGGACCAACTCCATATTAATGCCCATGATTTTGGAATGAGATGTTAGACGAGAAGGTGTCCACAAACTTTTGGTCATGTGGTGTATGTGCACACGACAAACTAAAGGCATCAAATTCAAATCTGGACCTCAAAGTCCGTTCTAATGCTTTTTTCATTCTTCCCCTCTAATCAGGGACTGTTTTAGACCTGGGACACCAAGTGGATACAATGAATTATTAGGTAGAATAGAAAACCAGCAGTATGCCAGACCTCCAAGGATTTTAATACCTCTGCACATAAGCATGCACCCATGCACAGGCACACACACACACACACACACACAAAGGGGCAGAAAAAACAAACATCCACATGACACAGCAAGGAATCTCCCCTTGAAAACTGTGAACTCTTCAAACATACGCACATCTGCAAAAACTCTGTCTACAAAGCTGAGACTGTGCTTGATAAAAACATCAAAGAAGTGTATTATCATGTAGTAAGCTATTGCATTTGCAATGACTCTTATCCTTACCCTGATGTGAATTTAAATTGCTGTGATGTTTTTTACATAATCCATAGATATGTGTTTTACATAATCCATAGATATACAGTAAGCTACATAAGAATCGACACAGCAACATACCCTACAGCCTTACAGATATATTGCCGCACAATAGCATCGATTACAATGACAGAAACAGTGTGTGTGTGTGCGCATTTTGTCTGCTAGCCTGTAAAATGAAAACATGCCCGTCCTTTCTTCCGGAACTGAGAGGTTGGCGTACTGTCTTTTCTTTCACTGTTGCCTACATAAAAACTCATTATCCACACTTATTTACGACTCAGAATACTTTTTGGTACAAATGACAATTCTCTTTAGAGTGCCCCTCGTGATTACAGAATCATACAAATGTTGCGCCTGATCAATGGAGGCTTCATGTGCACATTACAATTGTGTGACATAGCTGTCAGACAGCTCCGGCCCTTACTCTAATCGTTCTTACCTTTTAACCAGATACTGATTGCTACCTGGGAAAACAGTGTGTGCCCTCCCCAGCCAGTCACTCTCATCCCAAAGAGTAACATGGCAGTGAGAGAAAAATGTGCAAGATGTGCATTGTGCACTCCTACATTGGTCTAAATACTTTTTTTTCTTTTTACAAAATATCAAATGTACAAAATACCAAACAATAACGTTTGTTACAGTTATAAAACAATTTATCTATAACTCTTTAAAAGAAACCATTACTGCACAAATGAAGCATGTCGATAACAACCATATGTAGCATAGCATGAGTAGGCCTAAGAATGCATGCACCTGTGCTGCATGTTCCCTTCTGTGGTGAACGGCGCAAAATTATTAACCACCTCCGAAACTCCAGATGTGCATGAGAACATTTCCATCATAAACGGTTGAGTTGTTCTAGCCTCGCAAAAGGCTATTGTTCTATGCTAGTAGCCGACTAATTTATGATGAATATTCTGACTGAGTATTGAGAACATGTGATACATATCTTGATCTAGAACTTTTGAACGTAATGAGAAAATGTCGATTTTCGCCTAAATAATACCCAAAAGTTTAAAAAAATCATGAGCAACAATAACTAGTAATGCTGCATAGATCTACTGTAAAAAGAAAATTATTAAATTGCTGACATGTACTCACTTTTGAGGACACAAGATCAAGTGCATAGTAGAAATATTATTAAAATATTGTTTTCCTATTCAACAAAAGTGTGGTAAGTGACTGAAATGCTTTCTGGGGTAAAGGACAAATGCTTTCCAAATACAGTAACAATCAAATTATAAACAATTTACTGTAATATTTCACCTTTATTATAACTGTAAAATAAATATGATCATATTTAGTGACAGTACAAATTTGACCCCATTTCATATAACTGATGACAGAGCATTTTCTGCCAAGTCTCCTCTGAGTGACACAAAGAGAACATTTGAATGTCTGCAGACTCATTTCAAGTTCAACTTTCCTTATAAAGTGATTTTGTCCCTGTTTGACCAAGAGACTGTGGCCATGTTTTAATGCTACAACATTACATTTTTTTCATGTTGAGAGTTTAAAATCTGGCTGAATAATCACAACTGTTGGATTGGTTAGACTGTCCCCTTTAATATGCTATCTCCAAGGCTGGGCTCCGTCCTTCAGAGAGAGATGAAATCTATTCTTTGTCTGGAAAGGGAGTGACGTGTCACATTTTCTGGCCTATGCAAATGTGGGGGTAAAACCCTTCAAGTCAGCTCCATTGACAGAGTGGTAGCAGAAAGCAGACAGATGGGGCTTGCTGGCACTATAAGGCACTGCAATGTTTACAGAGCTCTTTGTACACCAAAAGGTCAGTCGGAACCGGTCCAGAACCACTCAAAGTCCTAAATAGGGGACTTAACATCTAAGAGGTTGGCATGGCAGGCAATATACCGGTGCTACTCATTGCTCGGCCAGTAGGCCGCATTTGTGGCTCACAGTGATTTTCTTTTTTTCATAATACATAACAATGATACAATTTCAATTCAATGTGTTTAATGCAGGCCTGAATCACTTCATTTAATGTATCTATTGTTCCCTGGACGGCAGATAGATGGCAGTATAGCGCTGCTGTTGAACAGAAACGCCGAAATAGAACGTTTGCCGAAATAGAACGCAACTGCTCAGCTACAGCGACCAATACATATCAGTTTGCTACTAGCTAATTTTGCAGACTGGTAGACATGGATCGATTTATTGTAAAAAAGGAACGTAAATCTACTGACAATGAAAATGAGGGGGAAGAGTTGGAAAACAACTTGACAGCTATGAACGAACAACCACCGGAGAACCAGGAAAATCAGGAAGATGGCGGCTGGGAAATGCAGCTAGCTAACGTGGCTCCGGTGGTTAAGAGAAGGATACGGTCGATTCAAGAAGAACACAGAAAGCTCCAAGAGAAATGGACAGACAAGTAATTTTTAGAACGCATAATGGGACTAGCCCATTTTGTTTTAATTGCCAGAAGGCAGTCAATTGTTTTAAACAAGCAAATTTAGAGCAACGTTTCCAGTCACACCATGCCCACTTTGACAAAACATATCCAACTCAAAGGACAGCTCAAAGGACAACAACAAATGATGGACAGATCTCACATTGTTGCAGAGAAAACGACAGAAGCAACATATAAGATTGCTTGGATACTTGCAAGAAACAAGAAGGCCTTCATAGATGCAGAGATTGTCAAATAATGTTTTTTGGCCTCAGCGGAAATATTTTATGCTGATTTCACAAACAAGGAAAGTATTTTAAAGAAAATGAATTAAAGGACTGCAACTCTCAGACTCGACCACAACAAGACGCATAGAAGACATCGGCGAGGACATCGCTAAGCAACTGATTACTGACATATTGTGGCGCCGTGTTTTAGTATTGCGCTTGACGAAAGCACTGATGTAAGTGACATTGCCCAATTATGTGTTCCCTCAAAACAAGTCGTTCAGAGAGGAAATGTTATGTTTACTACCCTTCAGGGACAAACACGAGGAGAGGATATTCTGAAATCCCTTGTTACATTTTTTGCTGATAATAATATTGACTGGTCAAATCTGGCAACTGTGTGCACTGACAGCGCCCCAAACATGTGAGGGAAGGAGAAGGGACTCAACAATGAACATTGTGAAACAAAAACAGAGAAACAGACATACCAATGCACACCTGGATTGCCTCACAAGGATAGCAACAACAGATTATACATTTTGAATGAATTCAATCAAGGAGCAGAAGGGACATTTTAGCTCATCCAACTACCGAGGTAACCCTTAATATGGGTCTTATACATGTGATGTAGCCTATTTGATGTGTGTATGTATATTTTTGTGATGTGCTGTACATCAAATCAATTGCATGTGCTCTTTTGCTATGAATCTGCTCTCAATTGATAATTGATCATATTTGAAGAAAAAGTACAATAAATTAAACATCTGTGCGGCCCTCTGAATGATTGTCTCAACCCAAAGTGCCCCCCTTACAAAAATGGTGAGTAACACTGCTATATACCAACAGGCTTATTTGTAGACTACCGTAATGACATGCAGCATCAACCCATAACCCAGCGAGTCCATTACGGTTTCTTCAACCCAACAATTGGGACCCACTCATCAACTACAATATCTAAGTGCAGAGCATATATTATCTTTAAATGACTACACACATAAAGCAACAACTTGGCAACAGCCAGTCAAAATGTTAAAAGGCTTTTACTTGAAGATTTGACCCACAGGTGACGATTAAGCAGCCTCCTCCCACTTTGATTCAACACACCGGTTGAATCAACAGCAACATTTTGTCTCAGCCTCATGGCAAAAGGTGTAGAATAGCATGAGATTAGCTATAAAAGTCTCATTTTTCTATTTTCCCATGGAATTGTTTTTAGAGTTGATTGCACACTGCAGTGCCCCCGCCCCCCCTATTTTCAAAATAAAAAAATGTACACTTATGATCAATGAGCATGATGATTGAAAGGTGAGAATGTCACTCTGGGATTGTTTTATCAGATAGTATATTCAGTGGTTTGCATTGTACATTTCTTAACTTTTACTCTCTCTCCCTTTCGATCGATTTGGACTCTGTTGATGATGACAGAAATGCGCTGGAAACATGCATAACGACACAAAATTAACATGCATTTTTTTTGCATCAGTGTTTCCTTCAATGGGGCCACTTTTTTGACCATGTTTTTGAGTATCTACCAGAAAGACATATCACAAGCATACCCTGTGTTAACAGGTCAAAATGTGACTTTGGGTGAATGACTGTAAACGTGAGTGTCGAAAACTGATATTCTCAATTTCAAGTCTGTAGGCTATCGCTAAAGTAGAGGATAAAAACAAAAAAATCGAAACACATTTAAAAAAATAACATGATTCATATCGCAGAATAAATAGTTATTAGAAATTCAACAATTAAGTAGGACTTACCTGCGGGTTACTCAGATCAGGTCCTTCGCGCTCTCACTGCCACACCAATGCTGCGCAAGCTTGTGCTCATAGTGCTGAAAAAACACCACAGGAAGCCCGAGCGCGTTTCTTGTCTCGTGGAATCACCCAGTACTCCCACACGACGGTGATTGGTTTTCCAACTCTGTGCTACCTAATGCTTCTCTGATGTTTGTTAGTTGTTGCTGTACATACTGAGCAGTTTATTTCAATTGACTGTTTCAAATCACCATAACCCATGACCACACATGAAAACGTGTGCAGGGACTATTTAGGACGAATTCATATAATTCATGCTCAGAGTGTTTGCCTAGCCCAAAAGTGCATGGTGGCATGGTCCTTCCCTCAAGACATGCATAGCCAGGCTGGTCTCATACACTATACGTAACATAGTCAACATAAATAGGTAAATATTATTATGATATGTTATGTTTGGTTTGATTACATAAGACAGATGGTTACTTAAGGAAAAAATGAAAGTGGGATGGTTGGTTGGGTTGTATGGGTTGGCGTACAACACAAAGTATAGCAACCGAGAGGATGAGGGTTTGAATCTCATCATGGACAACTTTAGCTTTTTAGCTATTTTGAAACTACTTAGCATGTTAGTTAATTAACCCTTCCCCTAACCTTAACCCCTTTAGCTAACCCTTCCCCTAAACCCAATCATTTTAGTTAACCCTTCCTCTAACCCTAACTCTTTAACCTAACTCATAAACTTAAACCTAACCTTAACCCCAAGCCTAGCTAACGTTAGATAGCTAGCCACCTAGCTAGAATTTGTACACATCATACATTTCATATTCATAACATATTGCACAAAACTTTCAAATTTGTAACATATAATACGAATTTTAATGCATAATATATCAGAAGAAATGGGTGGTGGACATCCACAAATCAATACATACCATATGAAAGGTAACAGAACCACAAATATCTCGGTTTACGTACATAATAATACAACATTCTCTGACACCAGGTTGCAGCCAGCATCCGATTTTATTTGGTGTGTTACAATTTCAAACTGGCAATTGTACGGCACTAATAGCCTACTGTGGGTTGGACATGCCACACCATGACAGCCTACATAAAGACGATGTAGCCTGGGCTAGTCTTATCTGCAGTTTTCAAAGGACATTACTTTAAAAGACTACAGGCTAGAATATTATAAACTATCTCAAAGATGCTTGCGAATTATACCAGGGAGGTAATTCCGATCATTCAACATTAGTTCGGAAATACTAAGAGAAAACAGAACCATATTTCTTACTCACACTCTTAGAGACAAACGGACATGTATTTGTATAAGTAGGATAAAATGCCTACGGCTCTCATCAAGCAATATTCCCAGTGGGAAAACATTTGCACAGTGGATGTTGAAACGGGAGTTTTCGTTGACGACACCGTTAGGAAATGCAGTCCCATTGCGCCATCGTGTGCGTCTAAAATAGTCTAGTCAAGTGTAGCAGAGCTTGTCTGGGTAAAATATCAACGCAAACCCAACACCTGAAGTAGAAAAATAAGGCCATATCCTGATTATTGTACGGTTATACAGTAGGCCAAGGTCTGTAGTTATTATATAAGGAATACAATGTGTTGCACTGACAGTGAATGTAGCTGGCTTGCGCATGTGCCTTGAGGAAACAGGCCTGGATGCAGGCAGACAATAATTCTATATATTTTTTCTGGACTGCCTGCTTCCTATTTCGAAAACTGTCTGTGTACATTTTACGAGAAATAATTACTGCCATTTGTATTTGCTGTGCATTACAGGTCAAATAGGCCACATTGATGAAAGTAAAAATGTGAATGGTCTCAACCCACTGGGCAAAAACTCCTTGAATCAATGTTGATTCCACGACATTTCAGCAAAAACAAGTATATATCCCAGCTAAGAATGATCGTCCCACTAGCGTTTCTTGAGCGGCAGGCCGCTATGCTAGGTGGAGGTCTTACCTTCAGTGGAGGAACTTCGGCATGTCGAAATGCAGACCAATGTGTGCAACCCTCTGTAACACCTTCTCATGAATTGAATAAGTACTGCTACTATTGCTGAAAACAATACATATATATTTAAATATAAACCACACGGATTTGACAAGAATTGAACTGTACCATTCAGCTTTGTCTGGTTCAACATTTTGTAATCATAATGCAATTTCAATGATATAGCAAGTTCCACTACTTTTGTGTGTTCTTACAAGTAGATAGCTTGCATACTTTCACTTTTAAGTAACCTATTCAGTAATCTTGGGCATTGTGGAGGAGAGTTTTGGTGAATATAGAACAAAAATGACAGGAAATGCATCTTTATTTCACAACAATACACAAATTAAGATATGGTATTAGGTATAAATTAACATTACTACATCCAACCAGTCTTGATTTCTTGCATGACTCTGTTGAGGAAATGCAGCAGCTAGCTTTTTTGAGACAGAAATCTTAAAGTCCAAATCTCTGCCATTACATGTGGCGCACCAACAAGGGCCTTTGTCAGAAATGCAAAAGGTACATACTACTATGGCTGTCAAAAGGGAGCCTACTACCTGAATTGTATTACCTTCCCAGAAATAACAGCTCCTCTGAGGTCCAACCACAACACTTTTGATGATTTGACTGATGATTCTCATTTCATTGGGACAACACCTTTGGGATCATTGTCAATTGGTTTGGTGACACCGTTTCCTATTGACTACATGCACCTGGTATGTTTGGGAGTTACACGGAATCTGATAACTCTATGGCAGAAAGGGCCACTGAAAACCTGTTTAGGTCCAGCTGTTGTCAGAAATGTATCTTCACAGTTGACTGACCTAAGACCTCACACAGAAATCAACAGAAAACCCAGATCACTGAATGAGTCTGACTGTTGGAAGGCAACGGAGTTTAGTACATTTCTCTTGTACACTGGGCCTTTCTGTTTAAAAGGGAATATTCCAAGGGTGATGTATGAAAACTTCATGTTGCTTGCAGTTCCCATGACCATCTTCCTAAGTGTATCCTTGTGTGCAGACCACACAGACTATGCTGGAAACCTCCTGGTTTTGTTTGTGGACCACTGCAGCTGCCTGTATGTGAAGGAAAACATAACATATAACATGCATTGCCTGACCCATGTCAGTCTCGGAAGCACAAGCATTTGGTGATCCTGACAATATCTCTTGCTTGCCCTTCCATCATTTTCTTGGCCAGTTAAAAAGAATGATAAGAAAACAAAACAAGCCTTTTAGAGCAGGTTATATGGAGGCTGTTAGAAAGAGAGGCCATGAGAGCAACACAGTCAGATGCTGAGAAAACACTACAAAAGCAGCATGACAATGGCCCAGTTCCAAATGGTCTAACAGTGAAAGAGCCGTATTAAAAAAATGCAGTTCACTCACTTCTCTGTGCAGATGTCCACTGGGAATAACTGTGTCCAGTTGAGGAACAAGGAAGTTGTCCTAGTGCAAAACCTGCTGGTGGAGGAAAACTTTGATTGTGTACAAAACATTTAGAAACAAGACAGACCTTTCCCATAAACCCTGTCATCGTCACTGCTTGATATTTTCCATCTCTCTGGATTGAAGGATTAACTTTTTTTTACTTGAGCCACAAACGTGCTACGGAAGTTTAATCTACTCCCGTGCAAAGGAGGCTTTGCTGGGGTGCCATTGCTCCATTTGTAGGATGCAAAGCAGCAATATATATATTTTTAAATGTTTTCACGTTATCTCTTTTCAAGGTAAATTGTCAGTAAAAGACATTACAGAAAATGTATTATTTACTTGAAGGGATTTTCTTAAACTAGATTAGATTTTCTTAAACTTAATTAGATGTTACAATTGTGAAATGTTTGAGTAAACTAATCTAATTGAGTGCCCTTATTTGCTTTTTTGTTCACAGTACCATATTTGCTGTGGTTAATTTCCTGAACGAAGATGACAGTTTAGCTGTCATCTCAAAAACCTGATGCACCAAGGACAAATGTTATTGGCCTCCATACAAGAGCCAAGAGAGGTTCATTCTTCAGGCTAGGGTCTATTTCTCTCCATTTCCGGCTGACTTGACATGCCCAAAGTAAACTGCCTCTTGCTCAGGCCCTGAAGCCAGGATATGCATATACTTGGTACCATTGGAAGACAACACTCTGAAGTTTGTAGAAATGTTAAAATAATGTAGGAAACTATACACAATAGATATGGTAGGAGATAATCCAAAGAAAAACCAACCAGAATTGTTTTTTGAGAGCCCATGCTCTTCCATTAGAACGTAAAGGGAAAAAATGTAATCCAGCTCCCAGTATGCAATTCCTATGGCTTCCACTGGATGTCAGTAGTTTTTGTTCAAGGTTTCAGGCTTGTTTCTTCCCAAACGAGGAAGAATTATGTTTTAGTACTGGGATACAGACTTGGAAATCAGTCTGTGTATGCGTGACGAAGAGGATGCGCACCTGCTAATATCGTTTTCCTATTGAACATACTTCTTTCCATATGAAATATTATAGTTTAATTACATTTTAGGGTACCTGAGGATTAAATAGAAACGTATTTTGACTTGTTTTAACAAAGTTTAGCGGGAGCTTTTTGGATTCCTTTATCTGCATGTTGAACGAGTGGATTACTCAAAACAATGGTGACAACTAAACAGACTTTTTGGGATATAAAGAAGGTTTTTATCTAACAAAACGACACTACATGTTATAGCTGGGACCCTTTATATGAGAAATCAGAGGAAGATTTTCAAAAAGTAAGTGAATATTTAATCGCTATTTGTGAATTTATGAAACCTGTGCTGGTGGAAAAATATTTTGATGTAGGGCACCGTCCTCAAACAATAGCATGGCATGCTTTCGCTGTAATTGATACTGTAAATCAGACAGTGCAGTTAGATTAACAAGAATTTAAGCTTTCAATCGATATAAGACACTTGTATGTACCTACATGTTTAATATCCGTAATTTGTATGATTATTTATTTGAATTGCGCGCCCTCTAGTTTCACCGGAAGTTGTCCCGCTAGAGGGACGTCTAGCTCTAACTTCCGGAATCTGTGTGAACTAGTTAAGACCATTGACGATATAGTTTTAGATAGTAAGGTGCACCTGTAATTGTTTTAAACCTGTACCCCATTTTAGAAGTTTTGAAAGATGTAAATGTATGAGTTGCATTATCCAAGGAACTAACCATGAGATAGAAATGAGAAAATATTCCTGCAGGTTACAATATTGTCGAAAAAAAACTAATTGATTAGGTATGTTTAGGAATGGCATTGTGTAACTATGATATGAGAGTTGTGTGAATGTGGAGATGAGTCTTAATCTGAAGAAATATGCTTAATCAGATGACTGAAATTTCGATAATAAGCTTTGATATAAGATTTTCTTGGAGTTCTGTTCCTTCACTGCCCATCATAGAATATCACAAAATGCTATTGAGAGCAGTATGATTTTTTTAGAAAGCAGCGGAAGGTCTATAGTTCCAAGGAGGCTCGATTTTGCCATGTTCTCTGGAAGGTTAGAGAACCGGTCATTGTCCGGGAAACAAAAGTAAACATTTTTGGTTCCGCTGGTTGTGTATTTGGAGAGCTGCTTTGAAGCTGTGGAGAGCCCTTGAAAACACAAATGGAATGGTCGGACCAAAGCGCAGCATGGTAACTGTTCATGATGATATATTCAAAATGAACTGAACACTGAAATACAAAACAATAAATGATGTGAACAAAACGAAAACTGAAACAGTACCGTGTGGACCAAAACACTCACACGGAAACAAACACCCACAACTCAGTGAAACCCAGGCTACCTAAGTATGATTCTCAATCAGGGACAACGATTGACAGCTGCCTCTGATTGAGAACCATATTAGGCCGAACTCAAAACCCCAACATAGAAAAACACACATAGACTGCCCACCCAACTCACGCCCTGACCATACTAAAACAAAGACAAAACAAAGGAACTAAGGTCAGAACGTGACAGATGTGAGTACCTAAGAATTTCTTACGTTTTATGTGGATTCTGTGAAGATATGAAAATATGATGAATTGTATGCATGTATAATCGATTTTCTAGAGATTTGACAAAGTAATACTAGGAATATGAGATGCAACTTAAACAACCAATACGTAGACGTACATAGGTTTTGAGTTGGTATCTTAATGGATAATTTGATAAAGATGAGGTTTAAGCATTATTAAACTGTCTACAAAGTCTGGGCAATTGTCTCAGAAACTGATTGGAGCGTGTCCACTTTCGGGTAACTTACCCTAACGATGTAACTATAAAACGCTTATTGTACTTTTTCCATCCGGGTACTACATTTTAAATAAAACTGCCCTTGAATGAAAATTAGTATGAGGGGAGTTGCTAGATTTAGTGAATAAACCTTTTCCCATAAAGTTAGAGAGAATTAAGATGGAATCTCGACGTAAATTATAACATCGTATAAAGCCTAGGGTATCCATCAAACTAATTATCATTGCGGGATTAACCTCTCTCGGATCGTTCGGGACGCTAGTGTCATGACATTGGCCTGGGGGGTAGGTTTATGACAGTTATAAATACCTCTTCCCCCCTTTTTTCTCTCTCTACCCTACTGAGGTTACATTTACAAAACCCTTGGTTAACATAGAGATTCTGGGAACATCAGAAGGTGGGGGGAAATGAACTATATTCTGGTAATCCGAACAATTGAACATATGCGGTGGTACTTAATGAATATGATGTCAGTTCGATTGTCATCTGAGACATTCTCATCAATGACAAGATGACATAAACTCTACAGTGGAAAGTCTACACATCAGAGTTATCGGATTCACATAGAATTGTTGTTCAATTTAAATGTTTGAATATGAAATTATTCATGATGGGATGAAATGTGATTTTAGCTTCTAAAATGTGAGATCTGAGTTTTCGTAAGATAGGGCTACTCAATCAGTGGCCCGTCCATGTGAAGGGACATGGGCTATAAAACTTTTCAAACACGCCCTCCTCTTCCTTCCTATATAAGCCCCTGACGACAATATAACCTCCTGTTCCGAGCATGTAAGACGACGATCCGATGTCAGAATGGTTCAGATAATAACTACAGAACGAAGCCAACATCAGCGTGAGCTTTGGTTGTGAATGGTATGAACTTTGAACTCTTATTCACTACAGAAGTGATACCTCCTAGCTGTTGAGTTAGCAACAGCAGATGCAACGAGGGTTAGGAAGGAACAGACAGAGTATACCGTCTATCAACCAACGACGTTACTACAACGTATCCAATTGACAACCAGAGACATTCTTCAAAGGACTCGGTTGGGCAACACGGCCTTCCATCTACCACCAACCTACCGAAGTGCAGCTCAGAGTAAATATTTATTGCATTTTCCTTTTCCAAATGGGCGGTAATTTAGAATGCATAAGATACTGTATTTACGATAGCACAGCTTCTTTCCCTTTTTCCTCAGTCTTCCCGCTCTTTCACTCAAACCTGGCCCCTTTTCTTTTGTGTAACCAGCTGACGTTTTCCTTTATGACGTAATTTGTAATCAAGTTATGATTTAATTATTTGTATGTGTAATTCTGTGTGATTAGTTAGGTATTTAGTAAAAAATGATTAAACCCAATTTTGTATTGCTGATTCAAATTGTTAGCCAGGGTTTGTGCAGATAACCAAGAATTTACAACTTTCAGATGAGACTGAATTAAGAGGACGATTAATATTGACTGCTATTGATGTAAAATATTACTAGGTCTTTAAGAGATTATTCGGAAGAGAACAGCTCTATAAATATTATTTTGTGGTGCCCGACTCTCCAGTTAATTACATTTACATAATTAGCTCAATCAAGTGATATTAATTACGGAGAAATTATTTTATAGAATAGCATGTCATATCACGTAATCCGGCATAGCCAAAGACACGACACTAGCGTCCCACCTCGCCAACAGCCAGTGAAATTGCAGGGTGCCAAATTCAAAACAACAGAAATCTCGTAATTAAAATTCCTCAACCATACAAGTATTTTACACCATTTTAAAGATACACTTCTCATTAATCCAACCGCAGTGTCCGATTTCAAAAGGCTTTTCGGCGAAAGCAGAACATATTATTACGTTAGGTCAGCAACTAGTTACAGAAAGCATTCAGCCATTTTCCAATCAAAGAGAGTTGTCAAAAAAGCAGAAATATAGATAAAATGAATGACTAACCTTTGACAATCTTCATCAGATGACACTCCCAGGACTCAATGTTACACAATACATGTACGTTTTGTTCGATCAAGTTCATATTTATATCCAAAAACCTCCATTTACATTGGCGCCATGTTAAGAAATGCCTCCAAAACATCTGGAAAAATTGCAGAGAACCACATCAAATAAAAGAAATACTAATCATAAACTTTGATGAAAGATACATGTTTTACATAGAATTAAAGATAAACTTGTTCTTCATGCAACCGCTGTGTCAGATTTCAAAAAAGCTTTACGGCAAAAGCACAATATTCAATAATCTGAGAACAGCGTTCAGCCACAAAAGCAAGCCATACAGTTACCCGCCAAAATGTGGAGTCAACAAAAGTCATAAATAGCATTAGAAATCTTCCCTTACCTTTGCTGATCTTCGTCGGAATGCACTCCCAGGACTCCTACTTCCACAAGAAATGTTTGTTTTGTTCGATTACGTCCATATTTATGTCCAAATACCTCCGTTTTATTTGCGCGTTTAGTTCACTATTCCAAAGGCACAATGCGTGAGCGCAAAATCCAAACAAGAAGTCAAAAGAGTTCCATTACAGTGTGTAGAAACATGTCAAACGATATTTACAATCAATCCTTAGGGTCTTTTTATAATAAATCTTCAATAATATTCCAACCGGACAATAGCGTATTCATTAAAGAGGAAAAAGAGGGAACGCGTGACCGCGCAGTAAACAACTGATTGGCCAAAGCGTAGTCCACTTGTTGAAACAGCTCTTATTCGACACCCTTCCACAATAGAAGCCTCAAACAACTTTCTAAAGACATCTGCTGGAAGCCTTGGGAAGTGCAATCTGGACCCATAGACACAGCATATTGGATAGGCAATCACTTAAATAAAATTACAAACCTCAGATTTCCCACTTCCTGGTTGGATTTGTCTCAGATTTTCACCTGCCATATGAGTTCTGTTATACTCACAGACATTCAAACAGTTTTAGAAACGTCAGAGTGTTTTCTATGCAATACTACTAATAATATGCATATATCAGCATCTGGGACAGAGTAGCAGGCAGTTTACTCTGGGCACCTTATTCATCCAAGCTACTCAATACTGCCCCCGTCACCAAGAAGTTAAAACCTCTTGATTCACCCATCCCGTCACCGGGATCATTTTTCGTCAACCTCCGCTGAATTGCAGAGCGCCAAATTTTCATAAAATCGCAAGTGCAATATAGCAAAACACAGCTTAGCTTGTTGTTAATCCACCTGCCGTGTCAGATTTCAAAAAAGCTTTTCGGCGAAAGCATATCAAGCGTTTATGTAAGGACATCTCTCTCAGTAGACAAAACATTACAAACAGCTAGCAGCCAAGTATATTGGGATTGAAAGTCAGAAAAGCAATAAAAATAAATTGCTTACCTTTGATGATCTTCAGATGTTTGCACTCACGAGACTCCCAGTTACACAGTAAATGTTCCTTTTGTTCCATAAAGATAATTTTTATATCCAAAACACCTCCATTTGGTTGGCGCGTTATGTTAAAAAATCCACAGGCTCGAGCGGTCACGACGGAGCAGACAAAAATTCCAAATAGTATCCGTAAAGTTCGTAGAAACATGTAAAACGTTTTTTATAATCAATCCTCAGGTTGTTTTTACAAAATATAATCGATAATACTTCAACCGGGACTGTAGCTTCTTCAATAGGAGAGAGAGAGAAAATGTTTGTTCCAAGCTGTTGCGCATGCAAAACGCTGCTGGTACCCAGCCATACAATTACGCGATGTGATCTTTCTCACTTATTTTTAAAAATAAAAGCCTGAAACTATGTCTAAAGACTGTTCACACCATGGGGAAGCCATAGGAAAAGGAATCCGGTTGATATCCCTTTAAATGGAGCGAAGTCAGGCAATGGAACAGGGAGCTTTCAGGAAAAACAGCACTTCAGGTTTTCGCCTGCAATATCAGTTCTGTTATACTCACAGACAATATTTTGACAGTTTTGGAAACTTTAGAGTGTTTTCAATCCTGATCTGACAATTATATGCATATTGTGTTTCATGTTTCATTTGGGTATGTTTTTCATCCAAACATCAAAATACTGCCCCCTACACTGAAGAGGTATTAAAGTCTTGGACATTTCATACGTGCGAATCCGAAAAAGAAGAGAAAGTTGTCAAGTTTGTTTTTAACCTTACGATACAGGTAAGCGCAGAACGTTAATTTATTTGTATTTTTACAGGGACAGTAATCATTAATCAACGTTTCAGTAAAAGTGACGGTTTTAGCCAGCTGGCTAATTTTCAACCGCAGTCCCTGGGCGGGTTATTAAAAACAATTTCAATAACAATACAGACAATCAAGGAGCAGTGAGCACATAGAACAAGCAACACATAGCACGCAAAAAATAAACAAAAAAGCAACAAAGTGTTTCCACGGCTCACTAGCTACAGACAACATGGAAAGCGGAAATACACAGCTAGGGATTATTTTCACTATTCTGATTGGCCTTTAGCCATGTCTTCATGTTATTTTTGAAGGTGTGATAGGTGGTACAGTTTTGTGTGTCTGATGGCAGGGTATTCCAGACAGAGAAAGCAGATTGATTAAAGGTGATTTGTCCTTAACGCTAAATGGCATACCTGGCTAGCACATTTAAAATAATTGGAATTCACAATTTCTGAGGGTCACTTAGATGGTCACACAGACACTTTTCAGAATGAGGTCCTTCTTCCAATAGGGTTTCACCAGGTACCATGCTTCACACAGAACCCAGTCACCCTGGCCCCTCACCCCTACAGACCGCACCAATCCCCACTGTAATCAATTCAGTGTCAGGACGGCTCTAGGTCGCCCACAACTGACCAACGATAGGTGTCTTTGAGTCGACTAACTCTCAAGTCATCCTCCACTGAGTCGGCCCTGTTCATGCCTCCAAGGTGCCCCCCACACACAGGAATACACACTCAGAGCCTATGTAACAGGCTTTTCTTAAAAACTCGACTTTGCATGTTTCGCTTTAAAAAAATAATAAGTTCAAGATGTGGTATCCACTCAGCTCGCTGCCTCTCAGATCATGGGTGGATCCATCTGCTCCGTTCCCGAAGTGTGGTCTCCCTGAGATCCCAAGTTTGAGGGATCCCTCGTGCACGATTTACCCAGGTCGTCAGGAGCGGTCACCAAGTGAAGATTCACATCCCATCCTTGCCGCCAAATGTGGTGGTTGATTTCTTTACTATCAAATGAGGAAAGAAAAACTTATCAGACAAGTCAGAAATATACTTAACTAAATCTTTATTCACTTATTAATACAACGCACACATATAAAGTGAATCGATTGAGTGCTCTACGATAGTGATGGCTGGTCGACGAATCACCCTCAGATGATTCGTTGAGAGCCCCGAGACAAAGGTACAATGGTCTTTTATAGCCAAGATATACCCCCTACATGACGAACAACAGATGTATGGAATGGGTCACAAGGTTAAGATTTGTATGAAAGATACTGACTGCTGTGAATTATAAGTATCTGCTGTAAAAACAGTTATCTTTGTGTAGAGACTAAGGTCTGGCCCTGGGGTCATGTCTCCCTGGTACCATATAGAACAGAAACATTATCTCATGCTCTGGAATGCGGTCTCTTTTGGTTTTATCATCCAAAAGACATTGTAAATCTCCTGTCAGTGTTATTTCCCAGAGGCCCACTTAGAGTTCACACAGACACAATAGTTATAAGAACCCTCTATTCTGTTGCATAAAACAACCATTTGATGCAATAAAAGTATTATAACATAATCTTGCAATTTTGCTCTCACAGCCTGCTCTAAGGTTTGTCCTTCATCCCCCTGCAGGACCGGAGCAGATCAACGACCAGACAACATCAAGACCAAAACCACCACCACCCGCCCATCTGAATAAGATGACCGGGATGAACCTAGAAGGGATTCGCCACTAAAACACGTGAGGCTGAAGTTAATTCTCAACAAGGAGGCTGCTAGGGACGGCGCTGCCAAACGCCAGGGAGCAGCCGCCAGACCAGAAACCATGACCTGCCTGGAATTCAGCAGGGGAGTTCTACAGAGAGGTATGGTCTTGTGCAGTCTGACCTGCACTGCCTGGTGAAATCCCAAGGGCCCAAGATTAATTTGAAGCCAGCCCAGGATTCATTTGAAGCCCCCCGGTTATTAGAACAGTTTTGGTTAAAACAAAGATACTGCCCCGTTATAATCATCACAAATGGTCCTTTTATTCAATAAATTCCGTCGCGATATCCCCAAAATGTCAATTTATTTGGCGCGTTTGATTCAGAAAATACACCGGTTCCAACTCGCGCAACATGACTACAAAGTTTCTAATCAGTTACCTGTTGAACTTGATCCAAATATTTCAATCAACTTTCCTAATCCAACTTTAGGTATTTTTAAATGTCAATAATCGATCAAATTTAAGACGGAATAAACTGTGTTTATTACCGGACGAAAACAAAGTGGAGCAAGCTTTCAGGTCGTGCGTCCCAACCACAACAATACACTTGGCTATCCACCCAGATAGGAAATGGCTACTTCTTCATTTCTCAAAGGAAAAACATCAACCAATTTCTAAAGACTGTTGACATCTAGTGGAAGCAATAGGAACTGCAAGCAAGTGCCTTAAAAATAGAAAACTAATTGAAAAGAGAGTGACTTAAAAAAGTTTTAATTCAGTACTTTGTTGAAGCACCTTTGACAGTGATTACAGCCTCATGATTTCTTGGGTATGGCACTACAAGCTTGGCACAACTGTATTCGGGAGTTTCTCACATTCTTCTCTGCAGATCCTCTCAAGCTGTCAGGTTGGATGGGGATCGTTGCTGCACAGCTATTTTCAGGTCTCTCCAGAGATGTTAGATCAGGTTCAAGTCCCGAAGCCACTCTTGCGTTGTCTTGGCTGTGTGCTTAGGGTCATTGTACGGGTGGAAGGTGAACCTTTGGCCAAGTATAAGGTCCTAAGCAGGTTTTCATCAAGGATCTCTATTTACTTTGCTTCGTTCATCTTTCCATTGATCCTGACTAGTATCCCAGTCCTGGCACTGAAAAACATCCCCTCAGCATGATGCTGCCACCACCATGCCTCACTGTAGGGATGGTGCTAGGTTTCCTCCAGATGTGATGCTTGGCATTCAGGCCAAAGAGTTCAATCTTGAATTCATCAGACCAGAGAATCTTGTTTCTCGTGGTCTGAGAGTCCTTTAGGTGCCTTGAGGCAAACTCCAGACTCCAAATTAAGTCAAATTTGTCACATGTGCCGAATATGACAGGTGTAAACCCTACAGTGAAATGCTTACTTACAAGCCCTTAACCAACAATGAAGTTTTAAGAAAATACAAAAAAAGTAAGAGATAAGAATAACAAATAATCAAAGATCAGCAGTAAATAACAATAGTGGGGCTATATACAGGGGGTACCGGTACAGAGTCAATGTCAATGTGCGGTGGCACCAGTGTCAAGGTAATTTAGGTAATATGTACATACATGTAGGTAGAGTTACTAAAGTGACCATGCATAGATAATAACAGAGTAGCAGCAGCGTTCCAGGGGGGGCGGCAATGCAAATAGTCTGGGTAGCCATTTAATTAGCTGTTCAGGAGTCTTATGGGTTGGAAGCTATTTTGGAGCCTCTTGGACCTAGACTTGGCGCTCCGGTACCACTTGCCGTGTGGTAGCAGAGTGAACAGTCTATGGCTAGGGTGGCTGGAGTCTTTGACCATTTTTAGGGCCTTCCTCTGGCACCGCCTGGTATAGAGGTCCTGGATGGCAGGAAGCTTGGCCCCGTTGATGCACTGGGCCTTGCGGTCGGAGGCCGAGCAGTTGTCATACCAGGCAGTGATGCAACCCGTCAGAATGCTCTGGTGGTGCAGCTGTAAAACCTTTTGATGGATGACACTTTGTTCTTGGGGACCTTCAATGATGCATAATTTTTTGGGTACCCATCCCCAGATCTGTGTCTCAACACAATCCTGTCTCGGAGGTCTACGGACTTTTCCTTCAACCTAATGGCTTGGCTTTTGCTCTGACATGCAATGTCAACTATGGGACCTTATATAGACAGGTGTGTACCATTCCAAATCATGTCTAATCAATAGAATTTTCCACAGGTGGACTCCAATCGAGTTTTAGAAACCTCTCAAGGATGATCAATGGAAACAGGATGCACGTGAGCTCAATTCTGAGTCCCATAGCAAAGGGTCTGAGTACTTATAAAAGTGAGGTATTTATGTTTTTAATTTTGTATACATTTGCAAAAAAATAACTGTTTTAACTTTGTCATTATGAGGTATTGTGTGCAGATTGATGAGGATCCATTTTAGAATAAGGCTGTAACGTAACAAAATGTGGAAAAGTCAAGGGGTCTGAAAACTTTCCGAATTCATTGTATGCTTATATATGTATCCACACATATGTACATTTATGTCACAAATATGTTAAAATATACAAGAATTGGCCATTTCCATATTCACTACATGACCAAAAGTATGTGGACACCTGCTCGTCAAACATGCTATTCCAAAATCCTGGGTATTGATATGTCGTCGGTTGCCCCTTTGTTGTTATAACAGCCTCCACCCTTCTGGGAAGGCTTTCCACTAGATGTTGGAACATTGATGTGGGGACTTTCCATTCAGCCAAAAGAGCATTAGTGAGGTCACTGATGTTGGACGATTTGGCCTGGCTCGCAGTCGGCAAAGGTGTTTGATGGGGTTGAGTTCAGGGCTATGTGCATGCCAGTCAAGTTCTTCCACACCGATCTCAACAAGCTGTTTCTGTATGGACTTCATTTTGTGCACGGGGGCATTGTCATGCTGAAACGGGAAAGGCCTTCCCCAAACTGTTGCCACAAAGTTGAAAGCACAGAATCGTCTAGAACAGTCAAACTCAACTGGCAGACTGAGGTCCAGGTCCAGACCCAGAGAAGGGTCAATTCAGACCGGACAACATCGCATTATGTTATATAAAAGTCAATACATAATTTTTTAGACAGCTTTAAAAAATCTACCTGGTGCAGCGGCCTCGTTAACTTAGCAACCACTCTTTCACTTAATTATAGTACTTCTAAGTAGAAGCCATATCAGCCAGAGAAACAAATTGTTCTCCTTTATGATAGAACATTCAGATTTGTCTGCCTGACTGTGGGGCTCTTTAACTGAATTATTAGGATTTTCCTGTGATCACAAAACAACTTATTTTGCTCAAATAGAGAAAAATTAAATAGTGTTTTCTTTGACATGATGAGCCTGGTGGAGAATTTAACATTCTGCCTGAGTGTGGCGCTGTTAACCGCAATTTTCAGGATTATCTTGTGACCAGAACAAACTATACTGAACAAAAATATAAATAACATGTAAAGATTTGGTCCCATGTTTCATGAGTTGAAATAAAAGATCCCAGAAAATATCCAGATGCATAAAAAGCTTATTTCTCTCAAATTTTGTATACTAATTTGTTTACATCCCTGATTTTCGTAAAATCATATTATATCTACCGTAGCTTTGATGGGACTGATCATGTCAACATCATTCTTTCAAAATCTTAGCTAGCTAGTTAGATAAGCAGTCATCATCATGAATCACTTCGACAATCTTCTGGCAAATCCTTTTCAATTCTTATCATAGGAAGACAAATTATAGTTAAAAACGTAGCGGTGCTAATCGGCCACTGGACATATATAGACATTATGGTTAGGAAGGAGCGTTGCAAAGCAATCACTAGCCTGCTATTCAGTGGAGTGGATGTGTGGTCCAAGTCTGGGTTTAATGGGCTCTTTTCTAAACTTAAAATACAAACCTTCATGCTGTCAATCTGACTTCTGCCGCTTTCAAAACAACTGAAAACTCGTAACTAGGAAATCTCAGACTTTCCTAATCTCAGACTAGGAAAAAACTAGCCCCAGACTGGGAAAATACATTTTGAACCCTCATCCAAGTCGGGAATTCCAAGCTCTTTCTAAAGCTCTGATTCGACCTTGTTTTTTTGAGTTCACAGTTGTCTTGAAAGCACCATAAGTCCAGAGGTGATGTCAACATTTGCCCACAAGGACTGCCGCGCCACATTCCTGTTAAAGTGAGCACAGCACAACAAGGTGAGTTCAAAAATGTATTGTATGCTGCTGCATAAATTATGTAATATGCCAGGGAGATATTTATACTGTAGCTAAGAAAGTAATACTAAGTGTATCTTGTGTAGTAAGCTGTTAGTAGCCCATGTACCTCACCCTAATAATTTGCTCTTTTTTCAATCCTCATAATTTAGCCTACTGTTCTGACTTGGTGGTGCACATTTAGCCTATAGCCTGTTTAAGAGAAATGTCTTTCATTGTCTGCTGATATGCCCCCTTTATTTATCCTATGGATCTGACTTGGTATACAGGGAGTATACTATAAAAATGGCCCATGTTCTGAATTCTACGTCTGTCCTAGCTTGATCATGAATTTCTTAATCGAAATTACAGATTACCTATTTTCTGATCGTCGTCCCCATATGCCATAGTTTGTACATCTCAACTATCAGTAGAAACTACATTTGTTTAAGCAAGTCACGCATATCAGCTATGTTTAATTTAAAAGGCAGTGAACGAGGCTGAATGAACTGTTTCGCTGCTAGACAAGGCTCCACTGATAGCCAGGTGTAGCAGTAGTAAGAATTCACTCCACAGTGCTGAAAAGACAGCTCTGCTGTTTGGACAGCTTAATGTAGGCCCTGACAGTTTGTGGGCAACTGTTTGTCACTGTTATAGTGCAATTAATGTGTTGGTTAGTGTTGTGTTGTGTAGTGGCTTTGCTGGCATGCATCCCCCCCAAAACGTGGGGCAAAGCCATCTCTCCATATGGTCTTGAACTGCCAGTACTTTCTGTATAGTCATTGTGGATATATTATGAGCCTGCTGGCCATTTAATACTGGCATTGCCCTTTCCTTATTGAAATAGTGAATAAAGGAAGACTGCTTCATTTTCAATTAAAATGCAATGAAGACATTGTGAGATTGAATGTATGCTTTTACACGTTATCTCTGTATTACAGCAAATCAAATAAAGATTTGCGCAAACTGGAAGTGTGACGACTTTCCCCAATGATTTCCCTATGGCTGAGGTACTTTCTCAGTAATTTTTGAATTTTTTATTTATTAGGATCCCCATTAGCCGAAGCCAATGGCGACAGCTAGTCTTACTGGGTTCTGACATAAAACAAAAATACATTACAGACAAAAGACTTTACAATTTACAGACATTTAAAAACATTAACATGTAGTGTGTGTGTAGATCTATCAGTTACACATATATGTCAGTACATACACTCAACAAGTAGGTCAGATAGGGGAATGGCGTTGTGCCGTGAGGTGTTTATTTAAACCAGGTTTGCTGTTCACTTGCGCTATATAAGATGGAAGGGAGTTCCAAGCACGCATTGTTCTGTATAATACTTTACGTTTCCATGAATTTGTTCTGGAACTGGGGACTGTGAAAAGACCCCTGGTGGCATGTCTGGTGGGGTAAGTGTGCGTGTAAGTTGACGGTGCAAACCATTTGGAATTTTCAAACCAATGTTTCTTATATAAATAAGAAGTGAGGCAGTGTCTTCCTCAACCCTTAGCCAAGAGGGACTGCCATGCACGTATTAATATTAGTCCTCTGAATACAATGAAGAGCAAAACGTGTGACTCTGTTCTTGACCAGCTGCAGCTTAACTAGGTCTTTCTTCGCAGCACTTGACCATATGACTGGACAATAATCAAGAAGAGATAAAACTAGAGCCTGCAGGACTTGCTTTGGGGAGTGTGGTGCAAAAAGCAGAGCATCTCTTTATTACAGACAAACCTCTCCACATCTTTACAACCATAGAATCTATATGTTTTGACCATTACAGTTTACAATCTAAGGTAACACCAAGTACTTTAGTCTCAACTTGTTCAACAGCCATACCGTCCAGGTGTCAGGCCAGGGTTTACTCAGTCGCAGTCCAATAGCATCAGAGGGCACACCTGTTTGATCTCACTGTGATACTGTAGGCCTACTTATGTTACTTTTCTGAGTCAATTCAGTTATCATTAAATGTCCAGTGTCTTTTGTAAGAAACACCATTTATTTAAATCTCTAGTTGAGTACAAGAAATGGTTTTGTTCTGGTCACAAAATAATCCAGAGAATTGCAGTAAACAGCGCCACACTCAGGCACAAAACTGAATGTTCAATTCTCAGCCAGGCCATCTTTTCAAAGAAAACACAATTTATATCTCTGTTTGAGCAAAATCAGTAGTTTTGTTGTGATCACAAGAACATCTTAATAATTCAGGTAAAGAGCCCCACAGTCAGGCAGACAAATTTGAAGGTTCTATTACAAAGTGAGAACAATTAGTTTCACTGGCTGATATGGCTTCTCCTTATAAATGCTATAAAAGTACATTAATAGATGACATTCGATTCTATAATCCAGTCTCAAATATAATCGCACAATTCACACAGACCCACCGCGGAACTTCTTGTGAAAATGCGTCCCCATTGGCTCTTTTGTCAACGAGTTCAATGTATTCCAAACACTTGTGGTAACCAATTATTTAGGTTGCCTAGTAAACGAAGCCCCTTCTGGTATGTTCTATTGCGAACTGTCTGGGACTCGTTGTTGGTTCCCTGTTTACTACTCAAATATATTTTACTTATTAAGTCAAAGACTAAATAAACTGCAATACACTGGTCTCAAATATATTAGCATAACTAGGCTACACAGAACCATAGCAGGCAGTCCCACTGTAAAATATTTGGCTTTTTTATCATATTTAAACGAGTCCCAAGCCTAGTTCTGCATACTGGGGCATGGCTTACTGAAATACTGAAATAAGCGCTCATATTGTCATATTCCAACGGATAGAGTTCTCATCACACTGGTTTAGCTCGAAGAAAATGTGCAGCTATTTGTAATTGATGTTATTGCTCTGTAGGGTTTATTGAGGATGTCTGTTTCTGGCTCATGAACCCCGAGTTCTCTAGCATGTTAGCCTCAATGGAGTAGCTAGCTAACGTTAGCCATCTTAATTAACATGAAGATGTCAACAAGTGCTGTCAGGACGCATACCATCACTGTTGCTGTATGCAGCCCGTTGCTGGTTGCTCAGGGGCAGGTGGACGACGACGAATAGATTAATGCTTATAGAACTACGATCCAATCATAAAGTCCATGAGAAAGCATGCCGAGGTACAGTACAAGCAGCTGTGTAATGCATCTTTCCGTGCCATGACAGTGCCATCACTTGAAATAATTATAATATTGCTTTGTTGTTTTTCTTTGTCATGTTTCCTATTACAGTGTATGAAACAAAATCATGAAGTGTGAAAATACACCAAGCATGACGAATACTGCCTTGTATCGTGATATTAATCTAATCGGAAAACTAAATGAAAGTCATCTTCACCGGCAAGTAATTACCCTAATGTGCCCACCAAGAGAAGGGAATACATCCAGGGCTCAGATCAAGTGGACGTAACGGAGTGCAACAACAAAGTGGAAGGGTTACAAAGAGAGGTTCGTGTTGAGGGTTGGAAACGGATTTTAAACGTCACACATTATGTTTTTCAAATGTATATTTATGAAACCGTGGCAAATAGATGGTGTGTGATCGTCTGTAATTTTCCTTAATTAAAAAAAAAAATTGAGGAGCATAAGAAGAATACTACACTGGTTGCACAGCAGCCATCATGCAACCCAGTGTTCAAGGGATTCCTCACCAAACTTCTGAAAGAGAGAGCCTGGTATGGTTTAAATCTATGCACTGATTCTCTTTATGTAAAACACTTCCTCACTGTATCTTACCCACCTTGTAAATGTATGTTACCACTTTGGAATGTAGTATGCTGTCTGTATGCCAAGTGCATATACAGTTGAAGTCGGAAGTTTACATACACTTAGGTTGGAGTCATTAAAACTTGTTTTTCAACCATTCCACAAATTTCTTGTTAACAAACTATAGTTTTGGCAAGTCGGTTAGGACATCTACTAGTAATTTTTCCAACAATTGTTTACAGACCGATTATTTAACTTAAAATTCACTGTATCACAATTCCAGTGCGTCAGAAGTGTACATACACTAAGTTGACTGTGCCTTTAAACAGCTTGAGAAATTCCAGAAATTGATGGCATGGCTTTAGAAGCTTCTGGTAGGCTAATTGAAATCATTTGAGTCAATTGAAGGTGTACCTGTGGATGTGTTTCAAGGCCTACCTTCAAACTCAGTGCCTCTTTGTTTGACATCATGGGAAAATCAAAAGGAATCATAAGACCTGAGAAAAAAAATTGTAGACCTCCACAAGTCTGGTTCATCCTGAAGGTACCACGTTCATCTTTACAAATAATAGTACGCAAGTATAAACACCATGGGACCACGCAGCCTTCATACCGCTCAGGAAGGAGACGTGTTCTTTCTCCTAGAGTTGAACGTACTATGGTGCTAAAAGTGCAAATCAATCCCAGATGAAAGAAATAAAAGCTGAAATAAATCATTCTCTCTACTATTATTCTGACATTTCACATTCTTAAAATAAAGTGGTGATCCTAACTGACCTAAGACAGGACATTTTTACTAGGATTAAATGTCAGGAGTTGTGAAAAACTGAGTTTAAATGTATTTGGCTAAGGTCTATGTAAACTTACGACTTCAACTGTACTTTGTTGTACTATTCTATACCTTTCCAACCACCAGCCCAGTGATCTCAAGAACGATATCCACTAAGTCTCATTTTGGCATCAATGTCGGCAAGCAGTGGCGGAGATCCAGAAGGTTCTGGAGGGAATGGACAGCTGGAGAACGGGGACTCTGAACGATGTCCTCAGCCAGATCCTGGTGGATCTCAAACCACATGACTACAAGGCCTAGAGATGGCACTTTGAGGACACCTTTGGTGTGGAGATCGACACAGTCATGAAGGTCAGAATGCGTCGTTTGTGTGGTTTGCCTAAGCAATTTATGATTACACAGTTTGTAAACTAGGCTACATGGGCAATGAAGATGAAATTCAAATAACTTTTCTTGTACAATGAGGAAACGTCTTTTGTCATTCATACACAATAACACATGGTTCACACTAGCCTATACAAAAGCAACAGGACATAAAAACAAAACTTTTTAAATACTTTCCTTCTAAAAACGCATTAAGAAGGAAAGAAATTCCACAAATGAACTTTTAACAAGGCACACCTGTTAATTGAAATGCATTGCAGGTGACTGAAAGAGTGTACAAAGCTGTCATCAAGGCAAAGGGTTGCTACTCTGAAGAATCTCAAACCTCAAATATATTTTGATTTGTTTAACACTTTTTTTGGTTACTACATGATTCCATATGTGTTATTTCATAGTTTTGATGTCTTCACTATTATTCTACAATGTAGAAAATAGCAAAAATAAAGAAAAACCCTAGAATGAGAATCAATCTGATTCAGAGCACAGTCATTTACATTCAAGACAAGACAAACAAGACAGATTTGAAACCACTCATTGGCATTATAGCGTCAGGAATATTTTTCATTGCCATTGCAATTATTTAAAGGATCTCTCTTTTCCAGGTGTCTGTGGTTGTCTTAATCATAGTGGTCATCATCTGCAATGAGATGTGGTCTACAGTCTCCTTGTTTGTCCAGTTCAAGCAAATCATTGCCATTGCTTTCTCATCAGTCTGGTCTGGAATTGGTTCTATCTCTACAAGGTAAATTGCCAATATTCACACTTCCATGTATTTTGTCAAATTTCCACATGCTAATTACCCCTTACTGTCTGACTGGTGGTCTATGTTTATTAGTAAATTAATATAACAAATCTATCTAAAAGAAAAGGTACAAAGTTCCTTCTTTACTGCCAGAGTGGCCATTCTGGCAACCTTCGGTGTAGGGTTTTCCCAATTCAGGATTGGTTTATGTTTTTCGAGGCAAAACATTTAGGCTAAACACTACAGCAATATTTCAGGTCTCTGCAAAGAATGTTTTTGTGGGGGTTTATAAGCAGGTAAGGAAGTAGAACTAAGTTATTTAAGCTATTTCTAATATTCCATCTCTATTCTTCAAAACTCAAGCCAACTACATTAAGGAACATCACCAAGGAATGTCTTGAGAAATATCTAAGTCTTACCAGGAGAGCTTGACTATGACAGGTCATTTTTTTGTGTGAGATTGGGAGATAGATGCGGGATAAAAGCAGTGATTGTAATGGGGTTCTAACTGTGTCCGTGTGGTCCCGGGGATGGCAGCACTACCGCTAGACCAGCCTCCACACGAAATACACAATGTTAATTCACCATATGTTATTGGATTTTCTCAACCTGTCAGATTGCCTTTACCGAGCACCAAAACAAAATGGAAAGATGGAGGGCATTGATGTAAAATGCACTGGGAGGAAGGAAATCAACTGGTGGGATAACATGAAGGACGGGATAATGGAAAAATAACACCTGAGCTTGGCATCACATATCTTTCCACAGGGGTATCAGATTTTCCTCATCTCAAAAATATATGCGAAAGTACATTTAATTGATGCGTCATTGTTTCATAATTATTGGTGCATGTGTAACCGATGTGAAATGGCTAGCTAGGGTCCCTGGTTTGAGCCCGGGGCGAGGGGACGGACTAAAGTTAAACTGTTACATCGGTGCCGTGACCCAGATCACTGGTTGCTGCGGAAAAGAAGGAGGTCAAAAGGGGGGTGAGTGTAACCGATGAGAAATGGCTAGCTAGTTAGCGGTGGTGCGCGCTAATAGCGTTTCAATCGGTGACGTCACTCGCTCTGAGACCTGAAGTAGTTGTTCCCCTTGCTCTGAGGCTTTTGTGGAGCGATGGGTAACGATGCTTTGTGGGTGGCTGTTGTCGATGTGTGCAGAGGAGCCCGGGTCGGGCATAAATACACAATACTTCTCACTCCTCTTTTCTGGCTTTCACATTTTGACCTTTTTGTTGCAGTAAGTTTACTGTGCAAATGCACATTGGTTTATGTTGTTGTGAAGCCTTCTGTTCACTCCTCCCTGCCTGTGCCCCAGATTGGTACAGAGGTGCCATGACTCTACAAGACGATCCCTGTAGGATGCACTACGAAGTCCTCATGGTCAACCCCATCCTTCTTGTACCACCAACTAACCTATTTTTGCCGACCAGGGAAAGTCAAATTCCATTCAGTCAATTCAGGAAGTAAACTGACATTCCACTTCCAGTTTTCAGTCTACTTCCGGAAATGACAGCATTGAAATGGAATTGACCCTAACCTATTCCACAGGCCAGGAACGAAAGATAGTCACCCATACCTTACTCTTGCAACTTAACATAACTATTTGAGTAAGCCCAAATGTAAAAGTACGTATTGCCATGTGTTTCACTTGTAACTAAAAAAATATACTGTCTTTTTAACAATGCAATATCAATCTAATCCAGTGTCTATGATTGCCCTGTGAGCATTATGAAAAACTTGAAATGGAATTGACTAAACTGTGTAAAATGTAGCCTTTTTCCTGGACCTGTAGGATGCAGTGTGATAATGTATTATCTCTCTGTCTCTGAAGGCTATCACTATGGCCATCACCACCTTCTTCACAGAGCCTCTGAAGCACTTTGGCCAGGGGATCAGCCAGTTCCTACAAGCCCTCCTCAAGGACATTAGTGTTTAAAGGCACAGTCAACTTATCTCAGCAAGCAGTGGCGGAGATCCAGAAAGTTCTGGGGGGAATGGACAGCTGGAGAACGGGGACTCTGAACGATGTCCTCAGCCAGATCCTGGTGAATCTCAAACCACATGACTACAAGGCCTGGAGATGGCAATTTGAGGACACCTTTGGTCTGGAGATCGACACATTCATGAAGGTTAGAATGCGTAGTTTATGTGGTTTGCCTAAGCAATTTACTGTGGAAATTTGCAGAGTCACCTTGCGGTCACCAGTCACCTTGTGCTCCTCACCATCATGCTCTCCATCCTGGTAAGGACACACAAAGAAACACAATCAAAGAAACACATTGTCACAAAGTCTAGGGTCAATTCCATTTAAATTCTGTGAATTCAGGAAGCGAATTGGTGTTCAATTATTTCTGAAAATAAATGTCAATTTACAATTCTTGAACAAGAATGTAGATTTACTTCCTGTACTGAAATGGAATTGACCCCAATCCTAACTCACATAGCAGTCATACTGTTTCCGTAGCCAGTTTCCTGCCTGTCCCTGAAGCAGTAAATGTATTCCTTATCTTCCTCAGGTCTTTGTGTACAGCAGCGCCCAGGCCGCCATCCAGCACGGCATATCCAGACACCCTGAGGAACGGCGACAGGCGGTACAGCAAGGACGAGATCATCTCGGAGTGGTGGGAGCGTTTCCCTGACGGTGTGCGGCCGGAGGGTTGCTCCAACGCAGAGCATATCGACCCTCTAACGGTAGAGGATAATACCGACATCCAGGAAGAGGTACTGCAAGAACCAGTTGTAGCTGGAGCCACAACTGAAGGCAATGACTCACAAGAAGCTTAATCCTCTCCAGCTAAAGGCAAATCGAATATAAGGGGACGTTGCATCTGAATCTAAGGGGGAAGCTGACAGCCAGGCTGTCCAAAAGCTGAGTCACCCCCCCCCCCCCCCCCTAAAACTAGGTGCCTACCACTATATATATATATATATATATATATGGGCCAAAATGGTGACTGAAAATCGTGTTGTATGATGCAAGGAACCGCTTTGCAAAATAAAAATCATTATCATTATTAGGCCTATTATTACCATATAGAGAATAAGGCTTTGCCTGTCTTAAAATACAACACTGTCCCTTTTAGGATGGTTGGCCACCTTTTTTAGGCTATAAAATATAGCAGAATTAAACAATCAACAGCCTGACCAACTCTATGCAAAGGAGATGTGTTGTGCTGCATGAAGCAAATGTGGCCACACGAGAAACTGACTGGTTTTCTGATCCATGCACCTGCGTTTATTTAACATTTTTTTTAAGGTGACCAACAAATGCATATCTGTATTCCCAGTCATGTGAAATCCATAGATTAGGGCTTAATGAATTGATTTCAATTGACTGATTTCCTTATATGAACTGTAACTCAGTAAAATATTTTGAAATTGTAGCATGTACCAAACTCAGTGAAGTTTTCCAATACAATAGTCCACATGACTGGCTGCGTTTTGCTACCACCGGAAACTTCAGGAAGATTGCCCATTATTTAGTTTTTCTAAGTAAATATATTTGAAAGTGATCAAAAATGATGTATTATTAGCTAGCTTGCTACAGAAACTTAGCAGCTCATTTGATTTAGCCTGCACACTAAGATAATATCCGCTAGTTAGCTAACTTTACATACTGTATACCTAGCTACGTAAATTAAATGCAATCAGCTTGCTATATTCATAGTAGCTAGTTAGCTATCTTAATGCATTAATCATTGTAACTCCAAATGCATTTGTAGCTAGATAGGTAGCAAGCTCAACAGCCATGAGAAGGGAGAGTAAGCTACTCTGGATAGGGCAGGTACCTTTGCGGGAGGACATTAAACTATTCTCCATTTCCAGTCCCTGTCCCTAGCAATAAAAACGGAAGACAGACCTGAATATTATGTTGCTATATCTCTCTATCTAACTTAAGTATAATGCAGCCTGTTTCTTTGTTTTCTGTCCTCAGATACAGAGATCTGTCAAACCCTGTCTGCAGAATGAGGTACCAATGAATGTCCCATAGAGTAAGGGTACATTCTTGTATGCCATGGATTATATGTGTACCTAGCATATTTTGTGAACAAAAATACAGTTTAAAAGTCACACACAATGTATAAACCTATTACAACTGGAGCAGGCCAACCCTGATGGGTGTGCACACTTCTGTTCCAGCCCAGCATTAACACACCTGATTCAATGTATCAAACCTAATTAGTTAATAATCAAGTGTGCTATTTCTGGGCTGGAACAGAAGTCGTATCACCCAGTGGATCATAGGAGTGACTTTTTTTGTTCACCTGAAATTATGTTTTATTAATAATAGCCTACTTGTTACTAAAATGTCTAGCCTCTACATATGAGTTAGCTTACTTGTACACTTTGTCAAAGAATCAAAACTCATAATTTCAGTGTTTTAAACTTGTTGTAATTAACTGAACTATTATTCAAGATGAACTAGCGTTGATATTGGTTTATCACAGATCACAACCCTGCAATAAAAAGGGGAAGGGAGTGTCTCTTCACTTGAATGTTTCTGTGTTCTCAAAGTAACATCACCTTTTTGTTCGGTCATAAGCTTTCCAATTCGTTTTATTTGTTTGTCACCGTTTTTGTTTTCAGGATATCAGCCATTTTGCAGCTGATAATGGCATCCAACGCAAATGCAGACATAGGCCTAATTTGTTCCCAATTCCAGTTCTCGAATACCCCCAACAGCACACATTTTTGTTGTAGCCCCATACAAACATAGCTCATTGAGGGCCTGATGATTAGTTGACATGTTGAATTCGGTGTGTTTGTCTGGGGGAACTTCGAGGACCGGAGTTGGGAACCACTGGCCAATGCAGCCATTAGCCTTATGGGCATTTGCAATGCACCCCTTGACATTGTGCTGAAGCTTAACTCACACACTGTTTACATATTGTTCATATTCATAATTTATTTATTATTATACCAGTAGACAATGTATATATAGTATATCATTAAACTAGATTTTGTACATGCCTTGTGCTGACATTTGTAATCTAGGTGGAAGCAGGAAATGGGTTCCTTATCGTACGCACACTACTACCAAGTCCAGATACTTTTCTCCAAGAAGGTCTGAGTGGCACTTGGAGGTGCCTCTGTGATAATGAAGATGTTTTTTTTTACCTTTATTTAACTAGGCAAGTCAGTTAAGAACAAATACTTATTTTCAATGACGACCTAGGAACAGTGGGTTAACTGGGGGGCAGGGGCAGAATGACAGCTGTACCTTGTCAGCTCGGGGGTTTGAACTTGCAACCTTCTGGTTACTAGTCCAACGCTCTAACCACTAGGCTACCCTGCCACCCCGTCTTTTCCTAAGACTACCACAACAATTACATTGTCTATTCTAAATGTGTTTTAAATTGTAAAGAAAGGAAATAGTTGGGCTATAAGAAATACATTTTATTCAACGGGGCTAGGCAAAGCAGAGATCACAGTACTTTTAATTTCACCCATAGCACAATATAGCCTATTATTAATGTACAGTATGTTTACAATATATAGTATTACATTTTATATATTCATACTGTTTAAGGGGGCACTTTTGTCATGACGACAAGGTGATGGTGCTCTACTCAAATGGCACAACAGAATCATTCAGATTGACCAAAGCATATAATAACCATCTCGTATAATTGAGGGATGCTGTAATTTCCATATATTTTCCCTCTTATGAATAAAGTTCTCAACAAATTATTATTGGGTTATGATGTGAATATATGGTAGCCACTGGAGTTGTTTTGGACAAGAATGTCCTCCAGGCTATATCATTTGCGTCTCCCCTTTTCGTGGTCATGGCTTGAAGGGATCCAGCATTTGTCAAATCATATTTTACATTCCATAGCCGATTAGGAGAATTTATGCAGCAGGTTAGGAGAATTAGGTTACAGTTAGCTAAAAATGCTAAAAAATATATTTGACAAAAGCTGGATCCCTTTCGGCTAGGACCCCTTTCTTAAAGGCCTAGATTACATGGTTGCATTGATCTGCTGTCAGTGTCAGTAGAGTAGACCTAAACTACCATCGTATTAAAAAAGATTCTGCTAATTTCTCCAGTCATATTAAATTTAGTAGAATTCAGTGGTGGTCAGTAAGATGAGGGAGGACAAAAAAAATGTTCATGAGCATGGCCTTATTTCTATTACAGCATATTGGATAACTCATTTATATTCCATTCACCCAGTTCAATGTAACAGCAATAGTTTTAGGCTACTACATGATACTAAAATGTTCCCTATACCCATCATGAGGTTGCTACAACCTAGTCTATGAAATAAAGTTTACAACGTAGGTGCACACAGGTTGAAAGACAAATTTGAGGTGACAGAGACATTCAGTACCGCTTTGCACACTCTTGTCTGCATCTAGCACGTTTAAGAAACGTTTTTCAACTAAATTGGCGGAATGAATACACCCCTGATCATTGATAAACAGAGTTCAATCTCATAACAACCGTGTTGTATTCCTTCTTTTCCCTTCGCTTGTGAATTTCAATGCACAACACATCAGCTGTATGCGATCAGGCGAAAAAACCTTTCCAAGCAAAACTGCCACACACAACCTACATAGTTGTCACCATATTAGCTAAAGTAATGTCATAGTCGGCATAGCTAATATAATTAATGCGTTAGTAAACCCGCTACAATCATGCAGTAACGTTAGTGTACAGTCAGGAAGCAGTTAATAATACCAAAAGCTTACCTTGACTTGGAAGAATTCCAGTGTTGTGTTGGAAAGTCATAGCCAGCTAGCTAGAATTGCATCCCTCTCTTTGAGCAGGGTGTTTCAGTATGCTAAACTAGGTAGCTGCATTTGCTAGCTAAGTAAGTAAAAGTGTGAAAAAATGACTCTCTTTTTCTCTTGCCTCTCCTTCATTTTGGAAGAAAGTAATTTGTTCAAAACTGTTCATCTATTGTCTCTTTCTTTGAGTCCACTACTCACCACATTTTATACACTGCAGTACTAGCTAGCTGTAGCTTATGCTTTCAGTACTAGATGAATTATCTGATCCTTTGAATTAAGGGACAACATGTCAATTCATGCTGCAAGAGCTCTGATAGGCTGGAGGACATCCTCCTGAATTTGTCATAACTACTGTGTAAGTCAGTGGAAGCGGGTGAGAACCATGAGCCTCCTAGGTTTTGTATTGAAGTCAATGTTCCCAGAGGAGGATGGAAGCTAGCTGTCCTCCAACTACACCATGTTGCTACCCTACAGAGTTCTGTAGACCTTCTTTGCAAAAATAGTGTGTTTTAATCAGTTATTTGGTGACATGATTATATTTAGTATAGTTTTATTTAGAAAGTATAACTTTTTAAATGTTTTACAATTTAAATGTGTATGAAATTCACTGAGGAGGATGGTCCTCCCCTTCCTCCTCTGAGGAGCCTCCACTGGTAGAATTACATGAAATGTTTATCAATGGTACATTTTTCCCATGCAAAGGAAACGTCTCTGACATAGCCTATAAACCTATGCATCTACGCATTTATTAATAGCACAAATAATCCAATCTATATCACATTAGGAATAGTAGGCTTACATTAGTCTGCAAATACAATGATAGAGGCATGCGACCCTTTGTTATAAAGGTGAATTTTTATGGTGAAAAATAGCTTCCCCAAAACTCATGCTACTTGATAGACTAGGAACTATCTTAATAGCTAATTTTGGCTAATTTCAGTGTTGTTGTTAACACCTGGTCAGACTTGATTTACTAGTGATGAAATGATCATAGCAGCCCCATTACCAACAGCTGTCTAGGTTCAGGTCTTGACTGCCAAAAAGGTTTCTTTGCTTTTCTGACAGTTCTTGAGTCTTAACTCATTGGTGTCACCAATGGTGTTTCATTGTTGCGGGGAATCTGTAAACAATTTTTTTCCCATTGCCTTTCCTGTCTTGTTGGAGCAGCCAAATACTCTACAGAAAATGTCTGTGGTGATGAATCAACTAGTTTTAGGCACTGTTATCATGCAGTTTGGGGTATCCACTCAGCTGTTGTTGCCAGGTCAAGCTAAAATATCCAAAGGCCTGAAAACTCGCCCAATTTGTTTTCCACAACGAGAAGAGTTGCCATATTTATACAATAAACCCTTTTCCCATGACGTTATCGAGTCAATTAGAAGCTAAATGTGTGTTTCCTAAAAATAATAATTATTACAAGCTATGACATGATATAATATAGGAATTTGAATATGTGGCAAGAGAAAATATATTTTGCCCTTGTTAAACTCCCCAAGATAATTCTCCAATGGATGTCGATTTAACTCGTTTGACTCCTATGATTGAGCAATAAGGCATAAGGGGATATGGTATATGGCCAATATACCACGGCTAAGGGCAGTTCTTAAGCACGACGCAACGCGGAGTGCCTGGATAAAGCCGTTAGCCTTGGTATATTGGCCACATACCACAAACCCCCAGGGGACCTTATTGCTATTATAAACTGGTTACCAACGTAATTGGAACAGTAAAATGTGATGTTTTGTCATACCCGTGGTATATGGTCTGATATACCATGGCTTTCCGCCAATCAGCATTCAAGGCTCGAACCAGGTTTATAATTGTAAATAAATCCCCTTTGTGCTAGTGCATAACTGTAATCCGACAGGAGAGTTTGTGTGATAAAAATTGGACAGAGGATCTCAATCTCTGAGCAAGAAACACTTGGACGAACAAAAAATATGAATGTTAGGTTATTTTCTGGCAATTGTGATGTTATTTGACAATTGTTAAGACTATAAACTTTTATAAATGGCCCATTTACGAGATTGATTTGTCATTGCAATAGGCATAGGCTACAGACTAAAATCTGTGTTTATGATTGTAATTCAATTTTTCCATGGTTTGCTTAGATAAAGGCAGATAGCCTATAGCCCCTGATAGGTCTATATCTCATTTCAGATAGTCTACAGTAGCCTAGACAAGATGCAGGCAATATGTGAACTGAACTATTTAGAAGCGTGCTTAGTTCAAATTAACAGACTAATTTATTCAACATGAATAGTGAGGCGATTTTGAGATAAGAAGTGCTTGCTTTTCCCAAATGCCTGCTGGAATAGGATACTGAGAATGGGGTCATGATTTTAATCACTGAATTAAATATTAATAATATGTATATGAACTGAATATGCTTGTCAACAACAAACAGTGTTTATTTTTTAGAATTTGCATTACCTGTAGCCTAATCTGACTACTGTTACTGTCCCTCAAATGCATTCTAACAACTGCTTGGCAATTGCGATAGAGCTTTGATCATTTCCAATTTAATTAACTAAACGTGCAATTAATAATTGGATAATAACACAAGGCTACAACAACTATAAACTGAAGTTACAGGTTATTTATTAAATTGGTTTGCTTGCTCCAAGTAGGCTACACAAGTGGCACAAATTGATTTGCAATGACTCCAGTGGTATCATATTTTCAACATACACTACTGGTCAATTTTTTTTATCACACCTACTCATTGGGTATTGCTGCAGAATGCTGTGGTAGCCATGCTGGGTAAGTGTGCCTTCAATTTTAAATAAATCACAGACAGTGACACTAGCAAAGCACCCCCACACCATAACACCCCCTCCTCCATGCTTTACGGTGGGAAATACACATGCAGGGTCATCTGTTCACCAACACAACGACATGGCGGTTGGAAACAAAAATCTCCAATTTTAACTCTAGACTTTTTTTAAGTATGAGTCGCGATCCAAAGTGGGTCGCGGACCTGTTAATGTTGGGTTGCGATGTGTCAGAGTAAATGTATAATTATTTCATTACTTACTGGAATTGATTTGGCCAAGTGCACTCTCTGCTTAGCAACGGTCTCTGCTTAGTTTGGCAGCTGGGTGAATGTGAGGGAAGATGCCCATGTGCTTGAAGATTACTCCGCGACACACGTGATGCAGCGCTGTCGTTCAGCAGCAGATGATGCGCTGTCTACCACTGACTTGTCAATCCCACTCGCCATCACTCACTGCTGTCATCAAATTGATTCATGCTAGCCACAAGTTCTGACTGAGCTCAATTGTCATGAAACACATATACAGTGATGAGTTTCTCTTTCATACAAACTTATAACGAGGAGCGCCCACAATGTGTTTTGTGTGGGAAAGTTCTTAGTAATGAAACGACACGTCCTGACCAAACATCCACAGCATGATGGTAAACCCAGGGAGTTCTTTCAGAACAGGGTCGAGTGCTTCGGGAAACAGTGCTTCGACAGTGAAAAAGTAAATCAGCTAGCAAGGCATTGTTGTCATTTGGCCTTGTACACAGCTAATAGCTATCATTCACCACAGCAAGCTAGCTACTGATAGTGCAACCCTAGTAACAGTACAGATGAAGATGAAAAAATGATCAGGCCTACTGTACATCTTACTGAAGAAAGTATTGTTGAAAACTAGTCTAGATTGTAACTGTTGCTGTTAAAATACAATAATAATTTTGATTCTTAACTGGAATAAACTGATTGAAGCAAGATGCTTTTTGAGGCAAACATACTCACACAGTTCTGGGTTGCTCATCTACCAGTCAAAAGTTTGGACTCACCTACCCATTCCAGGGTTTTTTGTTATTTTTACTATTTTCTACAATGTAGAATAATAGTGAAGACATCAAAACTATGATATAACAGATACAGAATCATGTAGTAACCAAAAAAGTGTTAGACAAATCAAAATATATTTTATATTTGAGATTCTTCAAATTGCCACCCTTTGCCTTGACAGCTTTGCACACTCTTGGCATTCTCTAAACCAGCTTTATGACCTAGCCACCTGGAATGCATTTCAATTAACAGGTTTGCCTTCTTAAAAGTTAATTTGTAGAATTTCTTTCCTTCTTAATGTGTTTGAGCCAATCAGTTGTGTTGTGACAAGGTAGGGGGGGGGGTATACAGAAGATAGCCCTATTTGGTAAAAGACCAAGTCCATATTATGGCAAGAACAGCTCAAATAAGCAAAAAGAAAGTACAGTCCATCATTACTTTAAGACATGAAGGTCAGTCAATAGGGAAAATGTCAATAACTTTGAAAGTTTCTTCAAGTGCAATCACAAAAACCATCGGGAGCTATGGTGAAACTGGCTCTCATGAGGACCGCCACACGAATGGAAGACCCAGAGTTATCTTTGCTGCAAGTTCATTCGAGTTACCAGCCTCAGAAATTGCAGCATAAATAAATGCTTCACAGAGTTCAAGTAACAGACACATCTCAACATCAACTGTTCAGAGGAGACTGTGTGAATCAGGCCTTCATGGTGGAATTGCTGCAAATACACCACTACTAAAGGACACCAATAAGAAGAAGAGACTTGCTTGGGCCAAGAAACACAAGCATTGGACATTAGACCGGTGGAAATTTGTCCTTTGGTCTGGAGTCAAAATTTTAGATTTTTGGTTCCAACCGCCGTGTCTTTGTGAAACGTGGTGTGGGTGAACGGATGATCTCCTCACATGTATTTCCCACCGTAAAGCATGGAGGAGGAGGTGTTATAGTGTGGGGTGCTTTGCTTGTGACACTGTCTGTGATTTATTGAGAATTCAAGGCACACTTAACCAGCATGGCTACCACAGCATTCTGCAGCGATGTGCCATCCCATCTGGTTTGGGCTTAGTGGGACTATCATTTGTTTTTCAACAGGACAATGACCCAACACACCTCCAGGCTGTATAGGGGCTATTTTACCAAGAAGAGTGATGGAGATAACCTGGCCTCCACAATGCCCCGACCTCGACCCAAATTGAGATGGTGTGGGATAAGTCGGACCACAGAGTAAAGGGAAAGCAGCCAACAAGTGCTCAGCATATGTGGGAACTCCTTCTAGAATGTTGGAAAAGCTTTCCAGGCAAAGGGTGGCTATTTTGAAGAATCTCAAATATAAAATAGATTTTGATTTGTTTAACATTTTCTTTGGTTACTACATGATTCCATATGTGTTATTTCATAGTTTTGATGTCTTCACTATTATTCTACAATGTGGAAAATAGTAAAAAATAAAGAAAAACCCTTCAATGAGTAGGTGTGTCCAAACTTTTGACTGGTGCTGTAAATGTAAGGGATAATCAACGAGGGGCTATGCGTTATATGGAAAACATTTACAAAGTGGAAGGTGTGTTCCACAACATGCTAGCGGAGTGGAACTGACCTTCCATGGAGTTACAATTTTTTCCAGAGAACGTAGAGCCCTGAGTTGATTATTCCTTTTATACCATGGGTATAATTTAACACATTTTAAATGTTCAACAGGGCCTCCCGAGTGGCACAGCGGTCTAAGGCACTGCATCGCAGTGCTTGAGGCGTCACTACAGACCCATGTTTGATCACAGGCTGTGTCCCATCATGCTCTAGAGACTCCTTGTGGAGGGTTGGGGCCTGCAAGCTGACTGGTCACCAGCTGGACAGTGTTTTCTCTGACACATTGGTGTGGCTGGCTTCCGGGTTAAGTGAGCAGTGTGTCAAAAAGCAGTGCGGCTTGGCAGGGTATTGTGTTTCGGAGGATGCATGGCTCTCGACCTTAGCCTCTCCCGAGTCTGTAGGGGAGTTGTGGCGATGGGACAAGACGCATTGCATCTTGCTTAAGAACAGCCCTTAGCCGTATTATATTGGCCATATACCACACCCCCCCGGGCCTTATTTCTTAAATAATGTACACTCTAGAATGCCCTTCATGCCAATCAGAAACAAGTATTCAACAATGCCATAGTATAAGCCCATTTTTAAACTGGGTGGTTTGAGCCCTGAATGCTGATTGGCCGACAGCCATATGCAACGGGTATGACAAAACATTTATTTTTACTGCTCTAATTACTTTGGTAACCAGTTTATAATAGCAATAAGGCACCTCTGGGGTTTGTGGTATATGGCCAATAATCCATGTCTTAATTGTTTCAAGGCTTAAAAATCCTACTTTAAACTGTCTCATTCCCTTCATCTACACTGATTGAAGTGGATCATAGCTTTCACCTTGGTCATGTCATGGAAAGTGCAGGTGTCCTTAATGTTTTGTATACTTAGTGTATTTGTCCCTTATGTCACAACGATGTGTTAACATATGTTATAGGAGCATTATTTCAGTGATACTTTGTAATCATGGTAATAAAACATTAGAACAAAGAAAAAAACAACAACAAAAATATTTCATCCTATTCATCTCATTTTTTTCTCTCGTCGCTTTTCAATTCAGCCATTTAACTGTTTTAAGCCGTCCCCACTTGTCCCTTTGTTGCATTCGGGAAAAGCTTCGTGACAGCATATGTGGAGGGAAAGCAACAAATATAAAATAAAGAGCACACAGTTAGGGGTTGGGTTTTGGGGTCATAAATAGAATGACTAAAGATTCAGTTTAATAAGAAATCCTTGACCATTAATGTCTTATTTGCAATGATTGATTTGTAAATTCAATTGAGGGATAGTTAACTTTTTTTTACACCTTATTGTCAGTCCGATGCCTCCTTACCCCTAAAGTAGTCTATGGGTCAGGGGAAATTGTTATCCATGATTCAGAGTTGTTTAAATAGCCACTATTAAATTGAGGGGATTTGGCCAGGAACATTGAACTTTGTCTAATTTCCCAAATCACCCCCATAGTTTTTTTGTTAGCCTTCTGACTATAAGGTGTCAAAAAGTGAGCTATTCTTTTAACATCTTCAATTAATTTAATTGGCATTTTTCCCAACAATGTAATGGGGTATTCATTTTTAAAATTCATTTTAAAACTTTTTCAGTCTCTGCATGCAGTTTGGAGATTATTGAAGATAGCATGACATGAGTAATTTATAAGTCATATTCTTTTGAAAATATGTTGATATCCCCACACTGTCAAATGCGCATTTGTAATTGATTAACAAAAACCTACTTAGCAGTTATTGTGGTCACTTGTTCAGGATCCAATCTTCTCCCCTTTTACACTGAACAAAAAATATAAACGCAACATGCAACAATTTCAAAGATTTTACTGAATTACAGTTCAAATAAGGAAATCAGTCAATTGAAATTAATTAATTAGGCCCTAATCTATGGACTTCACACTGGGAATACAGACATGCATCTGTTGGCCACAAATACCTTTTAAAAAAAGTTACGGGCATGGATCAGAAAACCAGTCAGTATCTGGTGTGAGTTGATCCGGCTGTTGATTGTGACATGTTGTCCCACTCCTCTCCAATGGCTGTGCGAAGTTGCTAGACATTGGTGGGAACTGGGACACGCTATAACCCCACTGCCACCATGGGGCACTCTGTTCACAACGTTGACATCAGCAAACCAATAACCCACACGACGCCATATACGCTGTTTGCCATCTGACCGGTACAGTTGAAACCATGATTCATCAGTGAAGAGCACACTTCTCCAGCGTGCCAATGGCCATCGAAGGTGAGCATTTGCCCACTGAAGTTGGTTACGACGTCGAACTACAGTCAGGTTAAGACCCTGGTGAGGACGACGAACATGCAGATGAGCTTCCGATATGATTCTGACAGTTTGTGCAGAAATTCTTTGGTTGTGCAAACCTACAGTATCATCAGCTGTCCGGGTGGCTTTCCCCAGACGATCCCGCAGGTGAAGAAGCCGGATGTGGAGGTCCTGGGTTTGCGTGGTTACATGTGGTCTACGTTTGTGAGGCCGGTTGGACGAACTGCCAAATTCTTTAAAACGACGCTGGAGGCGGCTTATGGTAGAGAAATAAACATTAAATTCTCTGGCATGGCAACATCTCTGGTGGACATTCCTGCATTCAGCATGCCAATTGTACTCTTCCTCAAAACCTGAGACCACTGTGGCATTGTGTTGTGTGACAAAGCTGCACATTCTAGAGGGGGCTTTTATTGTCCCCAGTACAAGGTATACCTGTGTAATTATCTCGCTGTTTAATCAGCTTCTTGATATGGCACACTTGACAGGTGGATGGATTATCTTGGCAAAGGACAAATGCTCACTAACAGGGATTTCTGCAGAAAATGTTATACAAGCTTTATGTACGTATAGAAAATGTATGGGATATTTTATTTCAGCCCATGAAACATGAGACCAACACTTTACATGTTGCATTTATATTTTTGTTCAGTGTAGCTTTGCCACCTATCTGTCATACATAATTCCCCCAAGTCATAATGACACAGACAGATTTGAGTTAGTTCTGAAGATAATGACTCTGGCCTATCTGTACAACACTACAAATAATACTTACATATAATGTTGAAGTCGGAAATTTACATACACTTGGGTTGGAGTCATTAACTTGTTTTTCAACCACGCCACAAATTTCTTGTTAACAAACTATAGTTTTGGAAAGTTGGTTAGGACATGTACTTTGTGCATGACACAAGTAATTTTCTCCAACAATTCTTTACAGACAGATTATTTCACTTATAATTCACTGTATAACAATTCCAGTGGGTCAGAAGTTTACATACACTAAGTTGACTGTGCCTTTAAACAGCTTGGAAAATTACAGACAATTATGTCACGGCTTTAGAAGCTTCTGTAGGCTAATTGACATCATTTGAGTCAATTGGAGGTGTACATGTGGATGTATTTCAAGGCCTACCTTCAAACTCAGTGCCTCTTTGCTTGACATCATGTAAAATCAAAAGAAAGCCAAGACCTCAGAAAAAAAATTGTAGACCTCCACAAGTCTGGTTCATCCTTGGGAGCAATTTCCAAATGCCTGACGGTACCACATCCCTCTGTACAAACAATAGTACGCAAGTATAAACACCATGGTACCACGCAGCCGTCATACCGCTCAGGAAGGAGAGGCGTTCTGTCCCCTAGAGGTGAACGTACTTTGGTGAGAAAAGTGCAAATCAATCCCAGAACAACAGCAAAGGACCGTGTGAAGATGCTGGAGGAAACAAAGTATCTATAAGCCACTGCTCCAAAACCGCCATAAAAAAGCCAGACTACGGTTTGCAAATGCACATGGGGACAAAGATCGTACTTTTTGGAAAAATGTCCTCTGGTCTGATGAAACAAAAATAGAACTGTTTTGCCATAATGACCAATTGCCACCAAGCTTCAAATTCCGGACTGATGTCTTGAGATTTTGCTTCAATATATCCACATAACTTTCCTCCCTCATGATGCCATCTTTTTTGTGAAGTGCACCAGCCCCACCTGCATCAAAGGACCTCCACAACATGATGCTGCCACCCCCATGCTTCACGGTTGGAATGGTGTTCTTCGGCTTGCAAGCCTCCCAACTTTTCCTCCAAACATTTGGAGGAACATTTGGAGGAAAAAGGGGGAGGCTTGCAAGCCGAAGAACACCATTCCAACCGTGAAGCATGGGGGTGGCAGCATCATGTTGTGGAGGTCCTTTGCTGCAAGAGGGGCTGGTGCACTTCACAAAATAGATGGCATCATGAGGAAGGAAAGTTATGTGGATATATTGAAGCAAAATCTCAAGACATCAGTCCGGAATTTGAAGCTTGGTGGCAATTGGGTCTTCAAAATGGACAATGACCCCAAGTATACTTCCAAAGTTGTGGCAAAATGGTTTAAGGACAACAAAGTCAAGGTATTGGAGTGGCCATCACAAAGCCCTGACCTCAAACCTATAGAAAATGTGTGGACAGAACGGAAAAAGCGTGTGCGAGCAAGGAGGTCTACAAACCTGACTCAGTTACACCAGCTCTGTCAGGAGGAATGGGCAAAAATTCACACAACTTATTGTCGGAAGCTTGTGGATGGCTACCCGAAAAGTTTGACCCAAGTTAAACAATTTAAAGGCAATGCTACCAAATACTTATTGAGTGTATGTAAATGTCTGACCCACTGGAAATGTGATGAAATAAAGAAAAGCTTAAATAAATCATTCTCTCTACTATTATTCTGACATTTCACATTCTTAAAATAAAGTGGTGATCCTAACTGACCTAAGACAGGGAATTTTTAAATGGATTAAATGTCAGGAGTTGTGAAAAACTGAGTTTAAATGTAATTGGCTAAGGTCTACGTAAACTTCCGACTTCGACTGTACATACTGCACTACTGCCATTGTCGATATAATTGGAATGAGTAGAATGGATATTCCCATTTCAAACAGTGCTGGTTGGGGTGGACAGCAAGTAGCCTCTTTTCACAGCCAATATATCTCCAACACTTTGTTTGTTATCCTTTGATGTGCATTCTAAGGTGGAGCACTCCCAAAAATGACCAAATGTGATTGGATCTTCTTCGATTCTAATTCTACAGTCAAAATAATCTCTGTACATACAGAAGCTCCCAGATTGCTTTTCAGCAACATATCAACATCTTAAAGCACCCAACAGCGCTCTTGCCATCGCAGTGGAACTGTTGCCTGGTTGCATGGCTGCCCTCCTGACGTTCTTTGGGACTGTAAAGTTCGAACCTGGGTAAATTTCGATCTGCAAAAAATGAATAATTTAGTCATATGCTGTAAATGACTAGAAAGCACTGCAAGTACAGTAACATAAGTCGTTTTCAAAACTTTTACACCACAAATTATAAACCTACAATAGTTGTCTATGCCATCTCAATCTAATCTCAAAATGAGATGGCAAATGTAATCTACAGTAGCTACAAGAAACAACAAAGTAGTGATAAGACACTGAATGCAATTAGAAAATAAATCATCCCTACTTGTGAGATTTATGTATGGTTTTTATATGTATACCATTAAAAATATATATACATTTCAAAGCAACAAATGCATTGAACAAAAAACTAATGTTCTGAGTACATTTTGCATAATGAAAATACATATCTTTATTATATTTTTTTGTATGGGGGTGTGAGATTTATATACACGACCATTCAAAAGTTTTAGAACACCTTCTAATTCAACGGTGTTTCTTAATTTTTTACTATTTTCCACATTGTAGAATAATAGTGAAGACATCTCAACTATGAAATAACACATATGGAATAATGTAGTAACCAAAAAAGTGTTAAACAAATCAAAATATATGTCATTCAATTTAAGTTGATTTTACAATTACACTGTACAACTACAAAACAATATGCCGTAAATGACCACTTCCACCAACTGTTAATATGAACATTTTCTAACCAAAAAACAATGTAATTCAGTGTCCCCCAGTTAGCATACTCTCAAATAATCTCAAAGTAACTTCAAACCAAGTAATTTCAAATTCAATTTGAAAAGAATCCTGAATAAATAAACATTTTTTATTTCACCCTGGTCATGGCCCTAAACAATGTAAAAATATGTGGAATTGCAGCAAATTATATATTTTTTAATGTCCTGGGGATGTTGTCTCAATTTGGGGTAGAGAAAACGACATCCACGATAGGAAATCTCAATCCAAGCTATAATCAAACATTAACAACCCTACCACCACCAGATTTTCCCATCGTATTTGCGATTCCAATAGGCAACCAGCCACCCTGGACCTTTGTGGGAAACTTTGTGCTACGAAACGTTAATTTAACAAAAACTTGACCCTTCTAGCTAAAACTCCCCCCACCTCCTTGATGTTTGCAATTTCTTTTCGCTGGGACGTAATCACGTCATGCCGTAACTGGGGAGCCGCACAACCGCATTGTTGTTGGCGAAAAGAAACCAGGGGCTGCTAGCTACTGATCGTTAGCAAGTCGCAAAAGGACATTAGTATTTGGTGGCTCTTCAGAAATATTTATGTTTGTAATAGAATCGAATTTGGAATTTAGACCGTCGTCGTTTAAATTTATAATTCAAAGCTGCTCGAGCGGTGCCCGTTGGATGAGAGGATTGTGTGTGGATTTACTGCTGCTGCTCTGCAGGCCACATCGCCATTGCTTGCAAGCGCTGCTGTTTTCAAAAGCGGAATTACTGAAAATACAAAGGTAACGTTAGATGGCTATAGCCGAATTTGCTGTCTATGCACATATGTATGCTTTTCAGAACAACCTAAATGCATTTATACAAATGGATTATACATTCTAGTGAAGAAAATGTTAACTTAAACGTGACCGAATCGACTCGGATTCTTGTTTAGTCGGACGCCATATTTCCTTCCTTGGTTTATTGTGAACGTTAGCTAGCTAGCTCTTGACTTGAGGCCGCTGGCGCTACTTTTACGGGATCCTCCTCTCATAACTCAATATACATATTATTTATGTCTGGCTCAACCTTCAACTAACGTTACTTCTAAAGCTATGTAGGTTATGCGTCTTACTAGCTAGCTACTAAGTTAACTACTACGTTAGGTGGCCACAATACATTGGCTTTACGCTAGCAGTTAGCCAGCTAGCCTAAACCTATCAAGGCAACTCTACCATAACGATAGCTATCTAGATAGTTGTGTTTAAGTAGCACAATTTAGCATTGCCAGGATAGCTAATTGGTTAGCTATTTATTTGCTGAAAGTTGACTAACGTTAGCTAGGCTAGCTAAATAGTTGTTTAGCAATTATGTCAACTTAATAAGATGTTGCGCGCAAGGGACTTCCCATTTGTTTCTCCCGTCTCACCCCCTTCGTTACAATGTGTTCTGTTAGTTGAGAATACCTACATTTGTTGTCAGTGGAATTAACCAAGAACAGTCGCCTGGTACCATTTGGAGTCATAAATCAGCTGCTGTGTTTGGCTTTCATTGTGTAGTGTGTACATGCCCAGAGTCTGCCAAATATTTCAATGACTTTGTCTCTTCGAAAAAGAGATGACAGCTCAGGCAAACTGTCTATTTAGCTACTCTTCTGTTTAGCATGTATTTTGAATGAATGCTCAACTACGAAATTAATAGTATCTGTTCACTTATTATGCAGCAAACAGTTAGCAACACTAATATTTTATACCGTTTACCTTCCAAATAATTTAGAGTAGTTACAAATATTTAGTTTCTGATTTCACAGAACAACAAGAAAGGTATGCCTCTCCACACTTCAAGTAGGCTAGTTTGGGACTTTGGGTGAATATAAAAGTTAATTAGGCTCATCCTAGGTTACTAGAAGCAAATTGGCACAGGTACTGTAATAATATATTCCTATCCAGGTTGTGGAGAAATTGCATTTATTACAACACCTACTTACATTTATTTCCCGTCTGCACACCATAAGGAAGTAAAAGTGATGACACATTGTATTCATCCATGCCATGATATTTGTCATGTCAATGAAAAGCCTTCTGTTATGTCCACTCAAAAAAATAATAGACAACTGAAACCAAGAAAGAGAAATTGTGACTATTGATATATTACAGTCTTGGTTGGTATTGGCCTAAGTAAAATCTCAATCAAAGTGGGTTTTCTTAGCATTTTTTTAGGTCTTCATGATGAAGAAAAAAGTACGGCATTATAATCGCATGTCCACGCCCCAGAGGCCCCCCTCTCCCATCAAACCTTCACCGAACAAGGAGACCCTGACATACGCCCAGGCCCAGCGCATGGTGGACCTAGAGATAGATGGCCGCGTGCACAGGATCAGCATCTATGACAAGCTGGATGTCATCGCTGACGATGATCCCACGGCCCAAGAGATCATGGAGTGCAACAGCAACAAGGAGAACAACGAGAAGCCCCAGCAAGTGCTGGTGCGCTCGGTGAGGCTCAAAAACAACCAGCAGAAGAAGAGCGCCGCCCTCACCACCACGCATGGGGCTGCCCCGCAAGGGAGCGCCCTCCTGGAACCCAAGTTCCGCGCAGTGGAGTACAACCTTCCCGCGGTGCCTCGGCGGCCCTCCATATATTATAAGTATTCTGAGAAGACTGCCGAAGAGCTGGATGAGGAAGTGGAGTATGACATGGATGAGGAGGACTACGCTTGGCTGGATCTTCTCAATGAGAAGAGGAAAAGTGAGGGCGTCAGTCAGGTGTCCCAGAACCTTTTTGAGTTCCTTATGGACCGCTTTGAGAAGGAGTCCTTCTTTGCCAGCCAGGGTCGGAGCGACCCGCAGACCCTCATCGATGAGGATGCTGTGTGCTGCATCTGCATGGATGGAGACGGACAGGACAGCAACGTCATCCTCTTCTGTGACTCATGCAACATTGCCGTGCACCAGGAGTGCTACGGTGTTCCCTACATCCCTGAGGGCCAGTGGCTGTGTCGCCACTGCCTCCAGTGCCCCTCACGACCCGCTGAGTGTGTGTTCTGCCCCAACAAAGGCGGTGCCCTGAAGAAGACTGATGATGACCGCTGGGGCCACGTGGTGTGTGCCCTGTGGGTGCCAGAAGTGGGCTTCTCCGACACAGTCTTTATCGAGCCCATCGACGGTGTCAGCAATATTCCGCCCGCCCGTTGGAAACTCACCTGCTACCTCTGCAAGGAGAAGGGTGCCGGGGCCTGCATCCAGTGTCACAAGGTTAACTGTTACACAGCCTTCCATGTCAGCTGTGCCCAAAAGGCCGGCCTCTACATGAAAATGGAGCCTGTCAAAGAAGTCACAGATACGGGGTCGCCCACTTTCTCTGTGAAGAAAACAGCCTTCTGCTGTGCTCACACTCCTAAAGGGTGCACTCGGAGACCCCTTGCTATCTACAAGGAAGGCCATGCTAAAAACGGTGTCTGTCACAAGAGGGGCGACAAAAGAGGGATGACGAGGTTAAAAGGGTGGCAGAAGAAGAAGAGCAAGAGAATAGTGGTGGTGCCTGAGGAAGAGGCTCCAGCTGTGCCTGGGCCTAGTATAACCCCCAGCAGGTTGGCATATTATTTTTTTACTTCATTTGTCTACCAATAACTCAATATTTTCCTAAATAACAAATCTCCCAATGAATGTGTGAAATGTGCATTAAAAAGAATAATCCTGTGTCTGACCAATGCTAACATATTCTCCCCTCTCAGTTTCGACACGATCCTCAATCAAGTGTCTGTCCAGAAGAAGAAGGCGTTTGTGGAGCGGGTCCTGAGCTACTGGATGCTGAAGAGACAGTCGAGGAACGGCGTGCCACTGATCAGGCGGCTACAGGCCAACCCTCAACCCCCTAAACCAGAGCAGCCGGTCAGTGTAATTGTTTAGTAGTTTTCATGGTATCCGAATCCTTGTAATAGACAATTGTCTGCTTTAAACATGTTGTTTTTAAACCGCTCTCCAGTGCTTGGAAATCAAAATAAAGCACACTAATACTTGAATTGAGAAAAAGACAGTTTCCTGTGTCTAGGCCTTTTTCTCAAAAGTAGGTTTTTGGATGCTAGAGATATGGGCCATTTATCCATTTCAATATAGACTATAAAAGAAGAGAAGACATTTAATAGAAATTTGCCTAGTTTGTTGGTCAGTGGAGTAAAAAAAAACAAATAGATCACAGTCGATGTCCATTGAAGGTACAGTGCATCAGCAAGTATTCATACCCCTTTACTTATTCAACATTTTGTTGTTACAACCTGAATTCAATATTGATTAAGTATATTATTTTCCTCGCCCATCTACACACAATACCCCATAATGACAAAGTGAAAACATGTTTTTACAAATGTTTTCACATTTATTGAAAATGAAATACTGAAACATCTAATTTACATAAGTGTTCACACCCCGGAGGCAATACTTTGTAGAAGCACCTTTCTGGGTAAGTCTCTTAGAGCTTTCTACACCTGGATTGTGCAACATTGGCCCATTTTATTATTTTCAAAATTCTTCTAGTGCTGTCAAAGTGGTTGTTGATCACAGCTTTGACAACCATTTCAGGTCTTGCCATAGATGGTCAAGCAGATTTAAGTCAAAACTAACTCGGAGACTCGTGAGCATTCACTGTCTTCTTGGTAACAACTTTGGTGTGGATTGTGTTTTAGGTTATCATTCTGCTGAAAGGTGGTTCATCTCCCAGTTTCTGGTGGAAAGCAGACAACCAGGTCTTCCTCTACGATTTGCCTGTGCTTAGATCCATAAAAAAAATCCTAAAAACCTCCCCATTCTTTAACGATTACAAACATACACATAACATGATGCAGCCACCACTATGCATGAAAATATAGAGAGTGGTACTCAGTAATATTTTAAGGCAAAACCAATACAACACTTTGTATTCAGGACAAAAAGTTAATTGCTTTGCCAAAATGTTTGTAGTATTACTTTAGTGCCTTGTTGCAAACAATGCAGGTTTTAGAATTTGTATTTATTCTGTACAGGCTCCTTTCTTTTCACTCTGTCAATTAGGTTAGTATTGTGGAGTAACTACAATGTTGTTGATCCATTCTCAGTTTTCTCCTATCCCAGCCATTAAACTCTGTTTTAAAGTCACCACGGTGAAATCCCTGAGCAGTTTCCATCCTCTCCGGCAACTGAGTTAGGAAGGACGCCCATGTCTTTGTAGTGACTGGGTGTATTGTTACACCATCCAAAATGGAATTTAACAACTTCACCGTGCTCAAAGGGATATTTAACGTGTGCTTTTGATATTTTTACCCATCTACCAATAGGTGCCATTCTTTGTGAGGAATTGGAAAACCCTCCTGGTCTTTGTGGTTGAATCTGTGTTTGAAGTTCACTGCTCAACTAAGGGGCCTTAGTGTGGGGTACAGAGATAAGGCAGTCATTCAAACATAATTTAAAACACTTATTGCACACAGTGAGCCCATGCAACTTTAGGCTTGCCATAACAAAGGGGAAGAATAATTATTGACTCAAGACATTTCAGCTTTACATTTGTAATTAATTTGTAAACATTTCACAACACAATTCCACTTTGACTTTGAGGTATTGGGTGTAGGCCAGTGACATCTCAATTTAATCCATTTTAAATTCAGGCTCCAACACAACAAAATGTGGAAAAGTCGAGGGGTGTGAATACCTTCTGATGGCACTGTAGCTCTTTGTCATTTTCTGCCGCCTTACCTGAGATTAAGGCCTTGTGGATGTTAATTAAAATGCCCTTTTGGACACTGATGTTACAGGACCGCAGGGTGGAGGATAATCGAGTGATGAAGGAGCAGCTAAAGGAATGGCACCGCCTACGCCACGACCTGGAGCGAGCTCGCCTACTGCTCGAAATGATCAGGAAGAGGGAGAAGATAAAGAGAGAGGAGGTACAGAGAATTGGTCTCGGTTTTTCATTCTCATAACCCCAGTAGTGAAATAAGAATGTTTGTGTGACAGCATATCAATGGCTAGTAGTTGTAAGCCCTCCTATCAATAAAATTAGGTCAAATGAATTTCCTTTCAAAAGATAATCTGCATTGTTAAAAGAGCTTTAGAATTGGTTGTTGGATCCCCTTGTAAATGTTAGTATACTACAGCTTTGTGCTATGTCCTGTAACCATTCAGATGAAGCTCCAACAGTCTGTTCTAGAGGTACAGCTCACACCCTTCAACATTCTACTACGAGCTGTCCTGGACCAGCTTCAGGAGAAGGACCAGGCCAAGATCTTTGCCCAGCCTGTCAACGTTAAAGAGGTATGGTCCCCCATACCCCGAATTGAATGTTACTTTCACAAATGAAAAACAAATGGTACCCTCACAGAGATTGTATATCGTTCTATTTAGTTATCTGTGTACCTTTCACATAGCATCGTGTTTTTTATTTTATTATCTCTCCATCCTCAGGTGCCTGACTACTTGGACCACATCAAGAACCCAATGGACTTCTCCACCATGAGGAAGCGCATTGAGGCCCACGGCTACAAGAGCCTGGTGGAGTTTGAGGCCGACTTCAACCAGATCATATTCAACTGCATGAAGTACAACGCCAAGGACACGTTCTTCCACAAGGCTGGTCTGCGTCTACAAGACCAAGGCGAGGCCATCCTCAGGAAGACTCGTCGGTATGCAGAGCGAATTGGCTTTGACTTTGTCAGCGGGATGCACCTCCCTGAGCCGCCCAAGGTGGAGGCTCTTCCCCCTTTCTCCTGGGACGATGGTAAGGACATTCTACAGATGTTTACTTCTCCATTTATCTTGTACACAGCCTAAGTTATATGCTTGCACACAGCGATTGATTTATGTTGCTGTAGTATTGGGGAATGGGGAAATGTTTTGAGCTCAGCCAACTAAGTTGTTGCTTGTGTGTGTCTTGCAGTGGACCGGATACTAAACCCAGCCAACCGCCAGCACATGTCTTTGGAGGAGCAACTTAAAGGGCTGCTGGAGAAGCTGGACCTGAGCAGTGCCATGAAGTCCAGTCCGTCTCGCAGCAAGCGACTGAAGCTGCTCAAAAAGACCATCACAGATGTTCGCAGCGAGATATTCCTAAAGACGAGGCACCCCGCTTCCGCTTCCTCTGAACCGAAACCAGCAGATACTGAGGATAAACCGCTGCCTTCCACTGGACACAGCACACAGGAAGAAGGTACATATCGGGCTGTCCTAAAGCTATGAATTGGTTCATTTTAACCTTCTTTATATCTTACTTGATGAACTGTAGGCTATTAGCTAATGATTGTTTGTTCCACATGTCAAAATAATTTTCATTTTCTACTGTGCTTCTGTTTTGATTGTATAGGAGGCAAGTCTTTGCCCCCACCAAAACTAGAGCCGTTGAACTCTTCGCCGCCGCTTGTCAACTCAGACAGTCATTCAGAACCTCCCATGCTCAAGCCCATCAAATCCAATGCAGACAAGAGCCAGAAGACCTCCAAGTGCAACGGTGTCAAGACCGCTACCTCTGTACCCCAGGAACCCGTCAACGGGCACATCTGTAACCCGCTGTTCCCAGTCAGTGACCTCAGTTTCGTGGCCACCTCTATGCTCGCAGAGCCCTCTGGCACGGGCAACAGGCGGACCAATGTGCTCTTATGCAAGTCCAAGAGTGCTAGCCTGCAGAAGCCCCCAAGGACAGCAGAGCACTTGCCCGGCTCCCCGCCGCTGGGGGCCAAAACCTTCCTCTCTGTTGTCATTCCTCGCCTTGAGACCCTCCTTTTACCCAGGAAGAGGACCCACAGCTCCAGTGGAGACTGTGACGAAGATGAGGAGGAATCGCCCATCAAGCGCCTTGACACAGGTAAAGTCCAGTGTTAATATGCAAATGTCCCCCTTTTCTTCTCATTCATGTACAAAATTCATATTTTTGGTTTGCAAATGTCATAGTAATGGAGAGGCAAGTGTGTGTGCAGGCTCTGACCATTTCGTTGTCTCCAGGACTAGCTAATGGCTTTGTTGTTGAGCCAGAGAGCGAGGCTAGCCCCAGTAGGCCGCTGGAGCCTCGCCGACGCTGTGCCTCTGAGTCCAGCATCTCCTCTAGCGGCAGCGTGCTGTGTAGCACAAGGTATGCTTGTTAACACCTCAGCACAATGGCAATAATGCAGACTCTCTGCTGGCAGCACTCTGCTGTGTAGCACCAGGTACAGGATTGGCAGTGGGCCTACATCACAGTGCCACGTTAATGTAGTATCTAGATCCTCCAGCAGCTGTCTGTAGTCTATCATCACTTACCAGGCAAAATGTTGCATTCGACTATTAGCGCATTTGCCATTTGCTCTCAGTAGCCTCCTCGGTTTTCCTTTGTTTTTACTGTAGCACGGTCAGAGTGCCAAAAAACGGAAAAGGGAGGCCATCCATGGCACGTAGGAGCACAGTGGACGACAAAAACGCTCTCATCACCTGTATCGAAAATGGGGACTTTACCAAAGCCGCTAAGATTGCAGCAGGTGAGACACTGGTTCTTTCTATAAATAAATGGGAAGACTGGACTTATATTATGAATGATAAATGTATAAAAAAAATTGTATCCTTCTAACATTTCTATCTGGAATATCTGGCTAAGTCCTCTTGTCATTGCCTGCTACCCAAAGGCTTGTTCATAGTAGTTTGTTTTTAGCTTTGGAATTCTACCACTTTCAATAACTCATCGGCCAGTAGACATCACGGAATTACGCTGTTCTTACATTAATTGACTTCCCATGGACCACAAGTCTCAGCTTAGAAAAGTAGAGGGTAGCCTGAAATCCAGACCTGCTAGTGGCAAGGAGTGGAAGGTCAGCACAAATTGACTCATACCCAGGCTAAGTAGAGGGGCTGTTTTTGTCCCGAAGTATGTTTTATTGATATTCATAGAATGAGTGTTAAGCAAGTTCTGAGATTGATAGCAGATATACACTGAGTGTTATATAACATTAGGAACATCTTCCTAATATTGAGTTGCACCCTCCTTTGCCCTCGGAACAGCCTCAATTCGTTGGGGCATGGATTTTACAAGGTGTCAAAAGCGTTCCACGGGGATGCTGGCCCATGTTGACTCCAATGCTTCCCACAGTTGTCAAGTTGGCTGAATATCCTTTAGGTGGTGGACCATTCTTGATACACACGGGAAACTGTTGAGCGTGAAAAACACAGCAACTGCGTTGCAGTTTTTGACACTCAAACCAGTGCGTCTAGCACCTACTACCATTCAATGGCTTGCCCGTTCACCCTCTGAGTGGCACACATACACACTCCATGTCTCAAGGCTTAAAAACTCCTTCTTTAACCTGTCTCCCCTTCATTTACAATGATTTAAGTGGGTTTAACAAGTAACATCAATAAGGGATCATAGCTTTCACCTGGTCAGCCTGTCATGGAAAGAGCAGGTGTTCCTATTTTGTACACTCAGTGTATATAGTCTTGTGAGTGTGCATATAATCAATGCAAGATAGTCTGGGGAACCAATGTATTTTGATTTAGACAAGAATATGTGTGCCAGCATGTGTGTGTTCCTTGGTAAGAATGCATCTGAGCACAGTGTGACAAGTGACATGAGCTTGTTTGACAAAGGACAACTGAGGCTTCCAGCACTCTGCGTTCTAACACTGGGGCCAGGGCAAACTTTTTATTTTTTTAAACAACCCTTATTCGGTCACCATCTTGTCCTAGTGGCCTGAGCTGACATGCCCCAAGGCACCAATGATCTCCTCGTCACCCAGTCTAGACTAAGAAATCCTACTTCCTATACATAATTCAGCAGTTTTCAGTCATCTTCTACTCTGTCGCAAACAAAGTAATGGTTAGCCTCTACAATTCACATTGTTTCAAAATTCCTACAACTAAAACTGTATTTCAGTGTTTTGATGCCCTGTAATACTTCCCTGTGTGTGAACGTACTGTATGTTCATGTTTTTGTGTGTCCTGTCAGTGTGAGCATGGCTTTTAGAGTAGTCTCTTGTCTGTTTGCAGTGAACCCCCCATAACTTGCTTGTCATTATTCCTGCTTCCGTAGAAGTTGGCAACGGAAATATTTGGATGCCTGCTAGTGCTGCAACATATGTACTGGAACCCCTTAAACTAGTTTGGGCAAAATGTAGTGGATATCCCTCCTACCCCGCCTTGGTGAGTTTGAGTGAGCGCATGTCCCAGACTGGCCAATGCCCATCTATATATGTCCCATTTCCATCCATTCCTCTCATCGTAAGTGGTGTAGCTCGTGTTTGTGCACGCCCTGCAGCTAGCTGCTCAGCTTCAGTGTGTTGTGGGTGGTTTGAGTGTGTTAGGAGTCACATAGATTGCTTACTGCTTACAGCTATCTGGGTGACTCAGATAGCATGACATCTGTGTGTGGTAGTGTGTGTCGTCAGTGTGTGATTGTGTTAATGTACGTTCCTGTCCACCAGTTTGAACCTTTGCTGCACCACTACCAGGATTCCCCTGCATCCTCTTGTTTTCAGGTCACTACAACCAATCACTTCTCTCGCCCCCTCCCCCATGCAGATCATAGACCACAAGATGCCGAGGGCGGGGTGTCACCACAACGGGGTCTCTCTCCCTCTACCCCCTCTGGACGTCCTCAGGGTCGGCGAGCAGATGCAGTACAGGTCCGAAGAGAAACTCTTCCTCGTCCACTTCTTCGACAACAAGCGCAGCTGGTGAGACGACACTCCCCTTCTATAGTTTGACACTTGTAATAATCTTCAAACGTGGCCAACAGTTTATTTTTAATCAAATAGTCAGTGCTCAGGTTATCTTGAGTTGCAATGGCAGTCAGAGGTAATATGATGTAGCATAATTCTAGCATCATCCTAATGATACGTCACTGGCTTTGACAGGCAATGGCTTCCTAGAGCCAAGATGGTTCCCTTTGGTATCAATAAGACTGTGGACAAGATCAAACTGATGGAGGGCTGCTCCTCTGGCATCCGTAAAGCAGTGCAGACCGCCTTTCATCGCGCTGTGAGCCACCTGAGCCAGGTCAAGGACAAGCCTAGCAGCAAGCCCTGCAATGTGGACTAAACCTGCTCATGCATCCCCTCACCTCTAGGTGGAGCCCTTCTTCAACTCTCCTTAGTTTACTTGATATTCCACAGCAGTCCCAGTATTCCTCTAACACACACACCCTCTCTTCGTGTTTACTGTGTACTGGGGTAGAATCTAAAGCCCTCAAGTAAGTAGCCCTACGGTCTCTTGGTGCAGGTTTCCATTCCACCTCGTCTTGATTATATCAACTGAGCTGCTCATGGGTAAATGGTATGTGTATGACACCACTACACGCATGCTCCCTTTTAATCTATTCCATTCTAAAAACTGTAACTGGCAACATGTAATATCCACATGAATCAATGAGCTATGCAACTGAACTCAAGCGATTTGGGTTGGCGTGTGCAAAAAACCTTAATACAGAGTCCTAGAACTGACTCACGAAAATCACTGGCCTAACCTGATGAATGTTGAATTTCTGTCCTGTAATATGCTGCACCTTTCACTGCTGCAACTTTCACTTCCATCATGATTCTCACCCTCACTCTCATTTCCTCTCTGCAGTTGCCCTGTACTTAACCCTGTAAATACCTGTACAAGGCGTGACACTAATTTATTCTGTTTTCAGTTATTGGTGCTGCGTGTTCACTTTCTTGCTATTTATGCTGTAGGGGTGATTCATGTCAGCACTATGGTGCTTATTAAATATTTGCTGGTGCTACAACCTGTGCAAGTCTTGGCTACAACTGAGACTCATCCAGGGCAAAACATATATACTGTATCGATTGAACGTTTGTTTTTATTTCGGCTACTTTTTTTTATGGTTTCTTAAGTTATTGAAGTTTTATGGACAAGCTTCTCTCTGCATTATTGTGGTTTTTAAATACAATAATGTTTTTATGGGAATTAGTGTGTTTTGTTTGTACATATTTATATAAATCTATATAATTGTATACATAAGATGCTTTCAATGTTTAAAACCAGAAAGTGCATCATTCACACAAAACCAAAAATTTGCTGCCCAGATTTGATTCATTTTATTTTTTATTTTTTTGTGTGTGTGTGTGTGTGTGTGTGAGAGAGAGAGATATGTGAATAACCTGTAAAAACGTTGTCTTTGTTCACAATGGTTTTGACTGTGTTACAGGGACCTATACCATGACCATAGGTGAATGTGCCTGTACTAATTTATTGTAAAGGAGAAATGTATATGCATTACTTTATATAGAAAGAATTGTAAGAGATGCTATTGTCTCACTAGGAGCCAACTGTGTAAAGGCCATTTTTGCATATTGTTTGTTTTAATCAGAGGCATTAATCTTAAAGGTGGGGTGATAGAATCCATTACGTTTTATTCAGTTAGGAGGATCTGGGGTAGCAGTGGGTAGATTTGTTTTTTTCAAAATCCATTTTTGTATGGATGTTCTGTAAATAGACTTGATCCTGGTCTTATTCTCTGGGAAAACCACATTATAGCCAATGGGAGTGGATGCTGGCAAAGTCCAGTATGTTTTTATATAAAAACACTGAAAATAAAATAAAAATGGTATTGAATCACTGATTTTCTGTGTGGTATGGATTTTTGTGTTCAATGAAATTAAGACAATTACATAGACAACCACAAGAAGGAGCTGTGCCACCATTGTATGGAGTGCAATTCATTTAAATTATGTTTAACCATGGCCCAGGGCATTGTGGAGCAGGTCAAATCACAAGATCACCTTCATCAATACATGATGGTACAATCATGATAAAAAGTTGCTGTCATAAAGTAGCCTAATTGCCCCTTTCAAAACATTTAATTCCTTAAATCTCTTAAAAGCTTTGACATTGATCTGTCATTACGTTTCTTTTGTTAAAATGACAATCTAGCAAAAAATGTGGCTTTTCTTCAGAATTGTATGCCAGGCATCACATAGTCCATGCAGTGGGCTTTACAGCGCCCACATCTCCCCTCAATCAGATGCTAATTGTTCGGGGAGGAAGGCTGCAGCAGCATGAGCCGGAGAAAGTCAACCAACCATGAAGATCAATCTCCCAGCATCAACCTCATCAGAGAACTTTTGACTGAGCTGCATTTTCTAATCCGCTAGCTCAGCGGCAGCCCCTCTTGTGTGGGGGGGGGGGGGGGGGGGGGCTGCTGTAAAATTATCTGAAACCCCAGCATGTGAGTCTCTGTGACAACCGGGTATTTGAGAATTCATTATTTATGCATGCCATGTCTCAGTCAACATACTTGGGGAAGGAAGGCGACACCTGCAGAGGGAGAGTATGCTAATTTCATGCTGAAAAAGCTGTAACGGGCAGTGTAGGTCATGACCCCTGAGTCTTGGTCAAAGATGTCAGTTCTTCAGAGACCCATCACTTTTTTTTCTCAAAGACACTGCAAATGTAACATTAAATAGTGTAGATATGTGAAGGTTGGATACTAGTGAAGAGGCTAAAGGTATTGGTACAGTCATGGCAAAGGAATCCAAGTGTTTTTATATTTAAAAAAAGACTAGACGGTACATAGTAAATGTAAATCTAAGACACTCAAATTAGTATGGTATGGTTACATAAGAAAGAAGGTTACTTCTCCCTTATGATGAAAGGAGGGTGGAAGGGTGGACATATAACACGAATGTCTAGCAATCCAAAGGTTGCGCATTTGAACCTCATCACAAGCAATTTGAGCTAATTTGCAACTACTTACTGTTAAGCTACTTTGCAACTACTTAGGGGTTAGCTAATATGCTAACTTTAACCTAACCCCTAGCCTAGCTAAAGTTAAAGCTAACGTTAGCCACAACAAATTGTAATTCGTAACATATAAGAAATGGATGATGGACATACACAAATTAATACATACCATACGAAACGTAACATATCAGACTAAATAGACTCCAGCCACCCAAGTCATAGACTTATCTCTGCTACCACATCGCAAGTGGCATCAATGCACCAATTCTGGAAACAACAGGACCCTGAACAGCTTCTACCCCCCAAGCCATAAAACTGCCAAATAGTTAGTTAAATAGCTCACCAATAGCTACCCGGATTATCTGCATAGACCCTTTTTGAACTCTTTTGACTCATCACATACGCTGCTGTTAATGTTTACTATTTATCCTAGTGCCTTTATCCCTACTTTTAGGTACATACATAATCTACCTCAATTACCCCCTGCCCCTACACATAAACTTGGTACTGGTACCCCTTGTAATATAGCCAAGTTAGCGTTACTCATTGATTATTTATTCCTTGTGTTATTATTTTCCTATTATTTCCCTTTTTTTTCACTCTGAAATTGTTTGGAAGGGCCCGTAATTATGCATTTCACTGTTAGTCTACATCTGTTGTTTACAAAGCATGTGACAAATCACATTTGATTTAAATTGATTGAGAAAGATTTACATTTACTATGTAACGTCTACTACTGAGTCCAGGTTGTATTTTATCTCCCTCACCAACTTTAAACATCTGCTATCTGAGCAGCTAACCGATCCTCGGTATATAGCCCACCCATTTTACCTACCTCATCCCCATACTGTTTTTATTTTATTTACTTTTCTGCTCTTTTGCACACCAGTATCTCTACCTGCACATGTTCATCTGATCATTTTTCACGCCGGTGTTAATCTGCTAAATTGTAATTATTCACTCCTATGGCCTATTTATTGCCTACCTCCTCATGCTTTTTGCACACAATGTATATATTTTTTCTACTATGTTATTGACTTGTTTATTGTTTAGTCCATGTGTAACTCTGTGTTGTTGTCTGTTCACACTGCTATGCTTTATCTTGGCCAGGTTGCAGTTGCAAATTAGAACTTGTTCTCAACTAGCCTACCTGGTTAAATAAAGGTGAAATAAATAAAAATAAATAAAATTGTAACAAGGCTCCAAAGAGGGAAAAGCAAAAATACAGCTATAATAATCATTTGGTGGTGCTGATATTTGTCCTTATACACACACAAGTGTGTAATTGAAATGTGTTTCTTGCATATCCCAACTGCCCCTGAGGCACCCCCAGAGAGTGGGGTCACAGCCTGGAGCAATTTGGATGAAGTGCATTGCTCAAGGAACAGCAGCAGATTTTTCACCTTGTCGGCTCCACTATACGAACCTGCGACCTTTTGGTTACTGGCCCAACGCTCTAACATTGAGGCTTCTTGCTGCCCTGCTGATTTAAAGAATGACAACTAACCCTGCAAAACTCATGCAGAATAAAGTCCAGAAAGGTTACCTGATATTGGGAAGTTAACACTGGCCTGTGGGCTAGGCGCAGCCATTCAACCCCAATCTGATTCTGAATCGGAGATTTCCATAAACTTGCCAGATAGCTGCTTATATAGCCCCGCCCATACCTTGAAGTTAACAAGGCAGGTAATTAGCCACATGAATACATTTTAAACAAGAACATTTCCACAGCATATCATTCATTTTACATATTATATTAATTATTCGATATATAAATGCTGAACACATTACTTGTATCACTGGCAAAACAAAAATAGGCATATAGAGCTCGCCAGCTTGTAGTCCTAAGAACAAGAAATGAGTTACCTCTTTTTCGTTCAGCCATCCCTATGGGGAAAATGAATGGGGAAAGAATTGGTTAACACAGGTTCAGGAGATTATATAAGTTTTGTTCTATGAGATAATATCAGACAGTTAACATGACCTTAATGAATGATGTGCTTTTTTTAAAAATTACATAAATGCTTCAAACCTCACAAAAAGTGACATTAGCTGATGAAGATTATCTCACTAAACAAAACGTATAAGATCTCCTAAGCCTGTGATTACCACAGACCTTAATTTTGGCGTTCATCTCCACATAGTCTTTGTGCAACAAACCACGGCGGAGTTACTGCTTACAAAAAGATGGCATTGCTATTTCTCTCTATATCACGCCCTCTCCAAATAGAGTAGCGCCTCTGCAATGAACAGGCGCTCAATCAGGTGCAAGCATTCTCACAAAGGCAAGAACGCACCAGTAGGCTACGTGCTGCATGTTAGTCAACCACGCTGTCCTGGAGAACTCAAAAACACACAGACAAGATGCAAGTTAATTAATGGTAATGCCAGACAATGTAAACAAATATATTTTAAAAAGTTATTCCTATTTTTGAGTTGATCAGGCATCATATTTCATGGCTGATGTTTCAAACACAAACCAAACAAAACAATACAACATGGCCCTAACCGACCTTTAACCCGGCTACTGCTAAATGAGTCAATGGAATGTAATGTCTAGGCCACAGGAGGCTGCTGAGGGGCTTATAATAATGTCCTGAGCGGAGCAACTGGAAACCATGTGTTTGATGTAGTTGATACAATTCCACTGATTCCACTACAGTCATTACCACGAGCCCGTTCTTCCCAATTAAGGTGCCACCAACCTCCTGTGGTCTAGGCCTAGAGTCAGTGGAGAACCGCTATGTGCTTTTCTTCAGGTAGGTATAGCTGGCTGGTAAACACAGTTAATATGAGAAGCAATTTGGGCTGATTAGCGACTCCTATTTTACTGATTCATTAAAGCCCCAAGCCAAGGTCAGAGACCCAAGGTTGTTTGGGCAGAGACATGATTCTGTTTCAGCTGACTGCCTTGAGGGATGAGGAAGGACCCCATTTCAGGTCAGACGTGATGATGAAACCCACCCCTTACAACTGTATTCTGACTGTACCCCATTCTTGAATTGGTTAGTCTCTGTCAAAAGACTTTCGAAAACTATTGGCAGGAATTGAACATGCGGTTTCTCTGAATGGCAGCTTAGGGGCAGTGTTACCCAAGGAAATGTAGCCAAGCGCAGATGCCAATGGTGGGAGTACATGCACAGAGACATATATTTGTCACAACAGGTGTAGACCATACTGTGAAATGCTTACTTACAAGCCCTTGACCAACAATCTAGAATTGTAAAAAAAAGTAAGAAAAAAATTCACACACAACAAAATAACAATAATGAGGCTATACACTGAAGGTACCGGTGCCGAGTCAATGTGTGGTGGTACAGGTTAGTCGAGGTGGTTAAGGTAATATGTACATGTAGGTAGGGGTAAAGTTACTATGCATGGATAATAAACAGAGTAGCAGCAGCGTAAAAAAGGGGGTCAATGTAAATCCAGGTTAACTGTTTAGCATGGCTTGGGGGTACAAGCTGTTAAGGAGCCTTTTGGACCTAGATTTGGTGCACTGGTAATGCTTGCTGTGCGGTAGCAGAGAGAACAGTCTATGACTAGGGTGGCTGGAGTCTTTGACAATGTTTAGGGCCTTCCTCTGACACTGCCTGGTACAGAGGTCCTGGATGACAGGAAGCTTGGCCACAGTGATGTACTGGGCCATACGTACTACCCTCTGTAGCGGCTCGCAGTCGGTTGCCGAGCAGTTGCCATACCAAGTGGTGATGGTGCAGCTGTAGAACTTTTGTTGATCTGAGGACCCATGTCAAATCTTTTCAGTCTCCTGAGGGGGAATAGGCATTGTCGTGCCCTTTACATGACTGTCTTGCTGTGTTTGGACTATGATAGTTTGATAATGATGTGGACACCAAAGAACTTGAAGCTAAGCACGCACCCCTGAGGGGGTCCCGGTGTTGAGGATCAGCATGGCAGATGTGTTGTTGCCTACCCTTACCACCTAGGGGTGGCCAGTCAGGAAGTCCAGGATCCAGTTGCAGAGGGAGGTGTTTAGTCCCAGGATCCTTAGCTTAGTGAAGAGATGTGAGGGCCCTATGGTGTTGAACACTGAACGGTAGTCAACGAACAGCATTCTCATGTAGGTGTTCCTTTTGTCCAGGTGGGAAAGGGCGGTGTGGAGTGCAATGGAGATTGCGTCATCTGTGAATCTGTTGGGGCGGTATGCAAGTTGTCGTGGTTCTAGGGTTTCTGGGATGATGGTATTGCTGTGAGCTATGACCAGCCTTTCAAAGCACTTCATGGCTACAGACGTGAGTTCTACTGGGCGGTAGTCATTTAGGCAGGTTCCCTTGGTGTTCTTGGGTACATGGACTATGGTGGTATGCTTGAAACATGTAGGAATTACAGACTCGGTCAGGGAGAGGTTGAAAATGTCAGTGATGACACTTGCCAGTTGGTTAGCGCATGTTCTGAGTAAGCATCTTGGTAATCCTTCTGACCCTGCGACTTTGTGAATGTTGACCTGTTTAAAGATCTTACTCACATCGGCTACGGAGAGTGTGATCACATAGTCGTCCGGAACAGCTGGTGCTCTCATGCATGAACCAGTGTTGCTTGCCTTGAAGCGAGCATAAAAGGCATTTAGCTCATCGGGTAGGCTCGCATCACTGGGCAGCTCGCGGCTGGGTTTTCCCTTTTGTAATCCATAATAGTTTGCAAGCCCTGCCACATCCAACGAGAGTCAGAGCCGGTGTAGTAAGATTCAGTCTTAGTCATGTATTGACACTGTATTGCCTGTTTAATGGTTCATCGGAAAGCAGAGTAGGATTAGTGTCCTGCTCCTTGAAAGCGGCTGCTCTAGCCTTTAGCTCAGTGTGGAATTTGCCTGTAATCCATGTCTTCTGGTTGGGATATGTCAGACAGTCACTGTAGGGACGAAGTCGTTGATGCACTTATTAATGAAGCCGTTGACTGACGTGGTATACTCCTCAATGCTAAGGGATAAATCCCGGAACATATTCCAGTCTGTGCTAGCAAAACAGTCCTGTAGCTTAGCATCCACGTCATCAGAACACTTCCGCATTGAGCGAGTCACTGGTACTTCCTCCTTGAGTTATTGCCTATAAGCAGGAATCAGGAGGTTAGAATTATGGTCAGATTTGCCAAATGGAGAGCAAGGGAGAACTTTGTACTGTATGTGTGGAGTAAAGGTGGTCAAACATTAACAACAACAAAAAAGTGCTCACATTCCAAATAATAAAAATAATAATTATAATATGCAGTTGCAGATAATACAGATTACGATTCAACTATAACCAATATTAACATACAAAAATTGAGAATATACAGATTTACAGTTCCAATGCTTCTACAATACTACCTTCTGCCGAAGTCATTGCCTCTCCTTGTTCGGGCGGTGCTCGGCGTTCGACGTCACCGGTCTTCTAGCCATCATTGATCCTTTTTTCATGTTCCATTGGTTTTGTCTTATCTTCCCACACACCTGTTTTCAATCCCATTCATTACCTGTTGTGTATTTAACCCTCTGTTTCACCTCATGTCTTTGTCAGAGATTGTTTTATTGTCAGTGTAGTGTGATTGTTGTATAGGTGCGCGTCGGGGTCCTCTTACCCATGTTTGTGTGTTTATGTACATTTAGTGTTATGGAGCATACTCCGTGGACTTTATTAAAAGACTCCATTTTACACTCCATTTGACTCTCCTGCGCCTGACTTCCCTGCCACCTATTACACCTACGCATGACAACCTGTTTGTAAAAATATCCCAAATATCATGGAGCTTTCTGGGGCTTTCTTTCTCTCTATATAAGTACATTTTTCAAGAGCCAGGCTTGACGTTGTAACGACTCTCCTCTTCTTCTGATAAGGAGTAAGAGATGTCAGACCAATGTGCAGCGTCGTAAGTGTCCATTTTAATATATAAAACTCAACACTACAAAATAACAACGTGACTGAACAAACGAAAATCGAAACAGTCCCGTATGGTACAGACACAGGAAACAATCACCCACAACTCAAAAGTGAAACCAGGCTACCTAAGTATGGTTCTTAATCAGGGACAACGGGTGACAGCTGCCTCTGATTGAGAACCATACCAGGCCAAACACAGAAATCCCAAAACATAGAAAAAGGAACAGCGACTGAAATGACTGCAACACTCAACAAAGAGCTGCAGTTAGTTTCAGAGTGGGTGGCAAGGAATAAGTTAGCCCTAAATATTTCTAAAACTAAAAGCATTGTATTTGGAACCAAACACTCACTAAACCCTTAACCTCAACTAAATATTGTAAGAAATCATGTGAAAATTGAGCAGGTTGAGATGACTAAACTGCTTGGAGTAACCCTGGAATGTAAACTGTCATGGTCAAAACATGTTGATGCAGTAGTAGCTAAGATGGGGAGAAGTCTGTCTATAATAAAGCGATGCTCTGCCTTCGTATCAACAAGGCAGGTCCTACAGGCCCTAATTTTGTCGCACTTTGACTGCTGTTCAGTTGTGTGGTCAGGTGCCACAGAAAAGTACTTAGGAAAATTGCAATTGGCTCAGAACAGGGCAGCATGGCTGGCCCTGGGATGTACACAGAGAGCTAATATTAATAATTATATGCATGTCAATCTCTCCTGGCTGAAAGAGGAGCAGAGATTGACTTCATCGCTACTTTTATTTCTGAGAGGTATTGACATGTTGAATGCAACGAGCTGTCTGTCTAAACTACTGGCATACTACCCATGCATACCCCACAAGACATGCCACAAGAGTTCTCTTCACAGTCCCCTCTTCACAGTCCCCCAGAACAGACTATGGGAGGCACACAGTACTACATAGCGTCATGACTACATAGAACTCTATTCCACATCAAGTAACTCATACAAGCATTAAAATTAGATTGAAAATACATATTAAAAAACACCCTATGGAAAGGCGTTCCTCCTCTGGATAGTCCAGATGGTCATTGGCAAACTTCAGACGGGCCTGGACATGCTCTGGCTTGATCAGGAGGACCTTGCGTGCGCTGCAGGAATTTAATCCATGACGGCGTAGTGTGTTACTAATGGTTTTCTTTGAGACTGTAGTCCCAGCTCTCTTCAGGTCATTGACCAGGTCCTGCCGTGTAGTTCTGGGCTGATCCCTCACCTTCCTCATGATCATTGATGCCCCACGATGTGAGATCTTGCATGGAGCCCCAGGCCAAGGGTGATTGACCGTCATCTTGAACTTCTTCCATTTTCTAATAATTGCGCCAACAGTTGTTTTCTTCTCACCAAGCTGCTTGCCTATTGTCCTGTAGCCCATCCCAGCCTTGTGCAGGTCTACAATTTTTATCCATGATGTCCTTACACAGCTCTCTGGTCTTGGCCATTGTGGAGAGGTTGGAGTCCGTTTGATTTAGTGTGTGGACAGGTGTCTTTTATACAGGTAACGAGTTCAAACAGGTGCAGTTAATACAGGTGGAGAACAGGAGGGCTTCTTAAAGAAAAACTAACAGGTCTGTGAGAGCCGGAATTCTTACTGGTTGGTAGGTGATCAAATACTTACTGTATGTCATGCAATAAAATGCAAATGAATTACTTACAAATCATACAATGTGATTTTCTGGATTTTTGTTTTCGATTCCGTCTCTCACAGTTGAAGTGTACCTATGATAAAAAATTACAGACCTCTACATGCTTTGTAAGTGGGAAACACTGCCGATTTTGCAGGTTATCAAATACTTGTTCTCCCCACTGTACATGGAATTGGTACTGTAGATATGTGGTAATGGTGGAGTAGGGGCCATGTCACACAGTGTGTTGTGAAATCTGTGAATGTATTGTAAATTTAAAATGGTATAAACTGCCTTAATTTTGCTGGACCGCAGGAAGAGTAGCTGCTGCTTTGGCTAATGAGGATCCATAATAAATACAAATACAAATACAGGGCCACTTGATGTTCAAAATATGATGTTTTAATTCCACTAATTGACAGGTGGGCCCTTCATGCCAAAAAGTCACAATTGGATTCGAAGAGTTCTACCTTTTGTTGCTAGGGCTGTTGCTAAAACCTGCAAAATGTTGACTGGATTACGTAATGAGCATCCATTGTTGTGCTGGATGCTTGGCTCTATTTTACCGCTTAGCGGTTGCGAAGGAAGGAGGGAGGACACGGCAGTTGTAGTTCTATTTCACCTCAAAAACGCTCGCTCAGTCTGCGCAAAATAATTACCTCAGAATTTGTCTCCAAGGATGGTATTTTTGACAGTGACAACCTGCTGACTACCTGCAGCTTCAGAGTACCCGAAAAGACTGGAAAGAGAACACTCTTTATTTATCATATATTTGTCTTTATATAAGAAAATATTGTTAAATAGGAATAAATAATTTAAGCTGTTTTTAGATTGACATTGCTAGCTATTGTACTTATTTATCTCAGCCTCCCTAGTCAGCTAGCCAGATAGTTTTATTTATCTAATGTTAGCTAGCTACTGTAACTGTTGTTGTAGCTTGCACTTCAACGGCATCCCTCGAGGAGATTTTATTTTATCTTTCCAACGAGGCGAAGTACTATGAAGGCACCACTGATCTTGACAAGAGGCGCAACATTCAGAGAAAGGATAAAAGTGAGAGAGGGAGAGAGAGGTGGGAAGAGAGTGGAAGACAGACAGAGAGATGGGGAGAAAGAAAGAGAGAGAGAGAAAGACAGCAGTGCAAATGTACTTAGACTAGAGTTTTTCAGCAACTTTTATCTTCCAACTTGTTAGGCAATCATATGTACCTACGGGGGAAGGATGGCCAGCCACACAGGAGGGTGATTTTTACTAAGGAGGAGGCCGTGCTGACCGAGATGCATGCTGGCCATTTTGGAGTGAAGAGCATGATTGCCAAAATCAACCTACTCTTCTTCTGACAGGGAATTGTCAAGGAGATGGACAGCTGGGCAAGTGAAATAACCTTTTGTTTATCTTTTTTTTTTCTTAAAGTCAGTACCCTGTCTAGCCTGCCAGAAGTTTGAGAGGGCAAAGACTGTGGCACCGGAGATGAAGCCCATCAAAGTTGTTTCACCATGGCACATGAACGGTAAGTGTCCCAATTCCATTTTTTTCCAGATAAGTTATTTTGTAATGGTTGTTTTATTTGACCTCAACAGGGTTCAATATTATAGAATGTGTGTGTGTCTGTCAAAAACCTTATAAATATGAAAATCTGCATACTGTATGAAACAAATAAGGTGTAGAAAAAAATAAATGTTCTCTCTAACACTTTAAATGTTAGGGGTGAACCTCATCTGACCGGTTTAAATGTTAGGGGTGAACCTCATCTGACCGGTTTAAATGTTAGGGGTGAACCTCATCTGACCGTTTTAAATGTTAGGGGTGAACCTCATCTGACCGTTTTAAATGTTAGGGGTGAACCTCATCTGACCGGTTTAAATGTTAGGGGTGAACCTCATCTGACCGGTTTAAATGTTAGGGGTGAACCTCATCTGACCGGTTTAAATGTTAGGGGTGAACCTCATCGGACTCCAGGTAAGGCAACAGCTGGAGTCTGACTATGACTGATCACTTTACCAAGTGGGTGGAGACAATACGCATTAACATCAGTAAATGAAGAGTATGTGATTAACTCTAAATTCCCTTCTGTAACCCATTAAACAGGGTGATTGGAACAAAAATCGATTTTCATTTTGTATGATACCCATCAAGGACAAGACTGGAGAGGCCACCTCCCAAGGCGATAATGGACATCTTTAACACCCACGGTTCTCCTGAGGTTATCTTGAGTGACTGAGGTCATGAACGCCAGAACAAGGTACGGATGTTATAAGTTATTTTCTGGTGTATTTTTTTATTTGTTACAATTTGTTTTTGTTTTTTCCATGGTACATAAGACATATTTCAATATCTTACATTGTTAATAGATATCACTTTCCTACCCCCTCCTCCAAGTTTGGTGAATAGACCAACCAGACCCTCAGGACTGCCATGGGCAAATCCCTTGATTGGTACCAGGAAGGGTGGGAGAACAACCTGGAGGTAATTCTCTTTGCATGCAACAACCGCATCCAGGCTTCCACCATTATGGACGGAAGCTGCTGTTGACTGAGGTAAACAATGCAATTGTATATACAATTTTTGCATATAGTGTAGTCTTTCAAATTTGTTATTGACTTAGTGTTGTTGTTTGCCTATTGCTATTTTTGTATAATGTACTTTCAGATCACTGAAACTCCACCTGATCAAATCAAATTGTATTGGTCACATACACGTGTTTAGCAGATGTTATTGTGGGTTTAGTGAAATGCTTGTGTTACTAGCTCCAACAGTTCAGTAATATCTTACAAGTAATATCTAACAATTTCACAACAATACACTCAATACACAAAATCGAAGTAAAGGAAAGGAATGAATATATATGAATATTTGTAAGAGCGATGTCAGCACAGCACAGACAAAGATAGAGTACAATAGAATAGAATACAGGAAATACACAACCATTCAAAAGTTTTGGGTCAATTCCTTGTTTTTGAAGAAAAGCAAATTTTTTGTCAATTAAAATAACTTCAAATTGATCTGAAATACAGTGTAGACATTGTTGGTGTTGTAAATGACTATTGTAGCTGGAAATGGCAGATTTCGAATGGAATATCTACATAGGAGTACAGCGGCCCATTATCAGCAACCATCACTCCTGTGTTCCAAATGGCATCGCCTCTTCACTGTTGACGTTGAGACTGGTGTTGTGTGGGTACTATTTAATGAAGCTGCCAGTTGAGGACTTGTGAGGCGTCTGTTTCTCAAACTAGACACTCTAATGTACTTGACATCTTGCTCAGTTGTGCCTCTCACTCCTCTTTCTATTCTGGTTAGGGCCAGTTTGCGCTGTTTTGTGAAGGTAGTAGTACACAGTTTTGTACCAGATCTTCAGTTTCTTGGCAATTTCTCGCATGGAATTCCCTTCATTTCTCAGAACAAGAATAGACTGACTAGTTTCAGAAGAGAGGTCTTTGTTTCTGGCAATTTTGAGCCTTTAATTGAACCCACAAACGCTGATGCTCCAGGTACTCAACTAGTCTAAAAAAGGCCCGTTTTATTGCTTCTTTAATCAGCGCAACAGTTTTCAGCTGTGCTAACATAATTGCAAAAGGGTTTTCTGATGATATATTAACCTTTTAAAATGATAACTTGGATTCGCTAACACAACGTGCCATTGGAACAAAGGAGTGGTGGTTGTTGATAATGGGCCATTGTACGCCTATGTAGATATTCCATAAAAAATCTGCCTTTTTCCAGCTACAATAGTCATTTACAACATAAAAAATGTCTACACTGTATTTCTGATCAATTTTATGTTATTTTAATGGACCAAAAATTTGCTTTACTTTCAAAAACAATTACATTTCTAAGTGACCCCAAACTTTTGAACGGTAGTGTACATATGAGATGGCTAATGCAAAATATGTAAACATTATAAAGAGACTAGTGTTCCATTATTAAGGTGGCCAGTGATTTCAAGTCTATGTATATTGGGCAGAGCCTCTAATGTGCTAGTGATTGCTATTTAACAGTCTGATGGCTTTGAGACAGAAGCTTTTTTTCAGTGAACAGGCAGGGGTGAACAGGTTGTGGTTGTTGTCCTTGATGATCTTGATGATCTTTTGGGCCTTCCTGTGACATCGGGTGCTGTTGGTGTCCTGGAAGGTAGGTTGTTTGCCCCCAGTGATGCGTTGGGAAGACCACACCACCCTCTGGAGAGCCCTGCGGTTGCTGGCTGTGCAGTTGCCATACCAGGCGGTGATACAGCCTGACAGGATGCTCTCAATTGTGCATCTGTATTGTGGTGGAAGTGAGGTTTTTGACCAGGTAAAAATAATTGTCTGCTGTTAATTTATTTTCTGGCCCTCCAAGAGATATGTAAGCAATGTATTTGTAATATGAAATATAATTGCATTTATTCCTGTTATCAATCAAGGTGAGACTGAACATCGACAAGGGGCAGGAGAAACAGAATCATAATCAAGAAGGGGACCTAGTGCTACTACATCGGGGCAAATTACTTGGTTTGGACGAAGGATAAAACCTCACTGCTCTTTTGCTCCTAGCTGGGGTCACCATCTATTAAGGTGAATATAAATAATCTCAGAAAATAACTATTTGCATTTGCACACAAAATAACCTGAAGCTAGTTTTAGTTTCCCTAACACTGATATTGTTCTCTGTCTTCCTAAGGTTACCTAAGTGGAATTTAACTATTTTTTCCAGTTGGATCAGTTGGACTGTCACGTTCTGACCTTTATTTCCTTTGTTTTGTATTTATTTAGTATGGTCAGGGCGTGAGTTGGGGTGGGCAGTCTACGATCCTTCTCGCCTCTCCTCTTCAGATGAAGAGGAGGACGACCGTGACATGGACGGTCGAACACTGAAAGCACCCACACAGCAACCACCTCCTCAAAATTCCACACACCAGAATTCAGTATTTTAGTCTATGATTGACTTGTGAGTGTAAAAAAAATTATAATCTGTGAAAATAAATTGATGACACAACTTTACCAAAACATATTAACGTTTATGTAATATTAAATATTGCCAGGTTGGTTTTCACAGCTGTTTCACAAGGTGTTCATTATTGTAATTTGTAAGGTATCCTTTGATGGTATTTATTCATTGTTGTATCCTAGTGTAACAGTATAACTTTAGACCGTCCCCTCGCCCATACCTGGGCGCGAACCAGGGACCCTTTGCACACATCAACAACAGTCACCCACGAAGCATCGTTACCCATCGCTCCACAAAAGCCCGGCCCTTGCAGAGCAAGGGGAACTACTACTTCAAGGTCTCAGCAAGTGACGTCACCGATTGAAACGCTATTTAGTGCGCACCGCTAACTAAGCTAGCCGTTTCACATCCGTTACACTAGGACCTACAATAGATACATATATATTCAACCATGAGGTTGCACTAATGAGGTATGCGAGATAGAAGAAAATTGTATGATAAGAAACATCCTCTCACTGTCAACTGTGTTTATTTTCAGCAAACCTAACATGTGTAAATATTTGTACAATCACATCAAGATTCAACAACTGAGACATAAACTGAACAAGTTCCACAGACATGTGACTAACAGGAATGGAATAATGTGTCCCTAAACAAAGGGGAGGGGGGGGGGGTCAAAATGTAACAGTAACAGTCAGTAGCTGGTGTGGCCACCAGCTGCATTAAATACCTCAGTGTATCTCCTCCTCATGGACTGCACCAGATTTGCCAGTTCTTGCTGTGAAAAGTTACTCAACTCTTCTACCAAGGCACCTGCAAGTTCCTGGACATTTCTGGGGGGAATGATCCTAGCCCTCACCCTCCGATCCAACAGGTCCCAGGCATACTCAATGGGATTGAGATCCGGGCTCTTCACAGGCCATGGCACTGAACACTGACAAGAAATCACGCACAGACCAAGCAGTATGGCTGGTGGCATTGTCATGCTGGATGGTCATGTAGGGATGAGCCTGCAGGAAGGATACCACATGAGGGAGGAGGATGTCTTCCCTGTAACGCACAGCATTGAGATTGCCTGCAATGACAACAAGCTCAGTTCGATGATGTTGTGACACACAGCCCCAGACCATGACGGACCCTCCACCTCCAAATTGATCCACTCCAGAGTACAGGCCTTAGTGTAACGCGCATTCCTTCGACGATAAACGCAAATTCAACCATCACCCCTGGTGAGACAAAACCGCGACTTGTCAGTGAAGAGCACTTTCTGCCTGTCCTGTCTGGTCCAGTGCCAATGATGTCTGGTGAGGACCTGCCTTACAACAGGCCTACAAATCCTCAGTCCAGCCCCTCTCAGCCTGCACTGGAGGCTGTCCGTCCTGTAGCCCTGTCTTAGGCGTCTCACGGTACAGACATTGCAATTTATTGTCCTGTCCACATCTGCAGTCCTCATGCCTCCTTGCAGCATGCCTAAGGCACGTTCACGCAGATGAGCAGGGACCCTGGGGATCTTTCTTTTGGTGTTATTCACAGTCAGTAGAAAGACCTCTTTGGTGTCCTAAGTTTTCATAACTGTGACCTTAATTGCCTACCATCTGTAAGCTGTTATTGTCTTAATGACCGTTCCACATGTGCATGTTCATTAAAATTGTTTACGGTTCATTGAACAGGCATGGGAAACAGTGTTTTAAACCCTTTACAATGAAGATCTGTGATTTTTACGAATTATCTTTGAAAGACATGGTCCTGAAAAAGGGACGTTTCTTTTTTTGCTGAGTTTATATTATTTCAGTGTAGATAAGGAAAGGGTAGGTTAAAATTAGAACATGACAGCCGGTGTATGAATCAAACAGATTTGCTTATGAATAGAGCAGAAATTAGCTGACTTCATGATCTGTAAGGTAAGTAACTTTAATGTGTCAAGCAGATTACACTTTTGGTTTACCATTTTCGCAACATTTAATACATGGATTAAATGTTTTTTCTTAACCCTTATTTTACCAGGTAAGTTGACTGAGAACACATTCTCATTTACAGCAACGACCTGGGGAATTCATGAGCCAATTGGAAGCTGGGGATGATTAGGTGGCCATTATGGTATGAGGGCCAATTTGGGAATTTAGCCAGGGCCACAGGGTTATCACCCCTACTCTTACAATACGTGCTGAAGGATCTTTAGTGACCACAGAGAGTCAGGACACCTGTTTAACATCCAATCCAAAAGATGGCACCCTACACAGGGCAATGTCCCCAAACTTTGCACTGGTGCATTTGGGATATTATTTTAGACCAGAGGAAGTCGTGCCTCCTACTGGCCCCCCAACATCACTTCCAGCAGCATCTTGTGTCCCATCCAGGCACCAACCAGGACCAACCCTGCTTAGCTTCAGAAGAAAGGCAGCATCAGGATGTAGGGTGGTATGCTGCAGATTTTCATGTTGCAATGTTATCAAGGTACCCACAAGTAGTTTGAAGTAATGCTTTCATTTTATTAGCTGAACAAATCTTGTTTAAAGAGCAAATTCTCACAGAAATCAGCCTTGTTTGCATAGCGATGATGATAAGAATGTCATTTAGGCTGTAATGATCTCCAAAATTCGAATCATTAGGACATCACACAGTTTACATAGCAATGCTAATAGATAATCAAATCCCATTGTGATGCAGAGGGAGACACTTTTTGGCCGGGGGACATTATTTATCATGACAGGCCCTTACTGCAATGGCAAAGGATTCTATAGCTAAAAGAAAGAGTCCTGGACTGGCCGGACATCCTTGTATCATACCCATAAAAAAGCTTTAAAGGTTGTGAAATCAAGTTCTTAATGGCAACTTCTGCAGTGAGGTCGGTATATAATATCTTAATCCATTTACAGAAGTACTTCCCAAACCCAAATCTCTTTTAAGCACTTCAAATAAATAAGACCACTCAACTTTATCGAATGCCTTCTATGCATCAAGTGAGATGCCTGTATCAGGGGACCCTCCACACATGTGCACTATTTTTAGTACTCTCTTCACATTGTGAAAACCTTAACGCTTTTTCATGAAGCCATTTTGGTCTTCGTGTATTAGATATGGGAGCACTCAATCCATTCTCCTGGCTAAGGCTTTAGCAATGATTTCTTAGTCCGAGTTCAGAAGAGAAAGAGGGTCTGTAACTTTCACATTTTGGTGAGGATTTATCAGGCTTCAGAATAAGAGTGATTAAAGCACTCCTTATAGAGGAGGAGAAACAACCTTGTTGAAAGGATTCAGCATACATATCCAAAAGTGGACCTAGAAGTTTGTATTTAAATATCTTATACTGTAAATATCTATTGGGAGCCCATCTGGACCTGCCGCTCTACCTCTCTTTATATTGAAAATAGCATCAGTTATTTCAACACCATCCAATTCCTTTTCCAGATCCAATTTCGTATCTTCTGAAATTGAGGGAAAATCAAGGCCATCCAAAAATGATGTCTGATTGGTTAACCAACTCCACGGACATTCCACAAAGTACATTTCAGTTTTGCATTTGAAGTCCTTTAATTAACCATAGATGTAAACATGGAATAAGCTATAGCATAAAGGCATATTTAAAATATGTTTAGTAATCACAAGGACTGCATTAGTATTTTGTAGTGAGGAAAATATGTAAAGATCTGTTAAAACAAACAAACGTAAATCTATTCTCACAGTAAAACTCTGAACCCCATTTCCCTTTCTCCCTAACCAAGACACTCAATGCTTCCCCTCCCACCTCCACCTAATAGTAAAGTGTGGCCTGGTGGATGACTGATCTATTAAAGGGAGCAGTCTAACCTAAGGCCGCTAAACAAAACAAAGTGTCTCATGCCTTCTCTCGGTTATTACTCCTCACAAACAAAACACAAGGCATATCTAGCAACATGTTATGTGAATTATCACGAGGTTTGAAATGTAGCAAAGACTAACTCCACCTAAAACCGTAACGCTAGTTAGTGAAGCCTGAGACTAACATTAACATTACAGTTTGGACAGTCCAAAAAAGTTGTAGATGATCTGCAACACAGGGTCTGTTGCTAGTAAGTACCACGTAACAAAATGGCCCATACATATGGCGTTAACATAGTACGTTTATGAACCCCCAAAAATATCAAAGGTCAGAAATATACAGGCTGCGTGAGAAAATGAGGTACCATTTAATATGTTCTGCGTTGCACACAATAATACCAGGCTTGCACATGAGTGTCAATCATTTTAGTCCAAGGATATGATCAAAACTTAAGTCTTTAGCTATATAAAGTAGTCCCGATGCTTCTCGTGCTGTAAATCAAATCAAATCAAATCAAATTGTATTGGTCACATACATTTGGTTAGCAGATGTTAATGCGAGTGTTGCGAAATGCTTGTGCTTCTAGTTCCAACAGTGCAGTAATATCTAACAAGTAATCTAACAATTTCACAACAACTACCTTTTACACACAAGTGTGAAGGGAAGAATAAGAATATGTACATGTAAATATATGGATGAGTGATGGCCGTGCGATATAAGCAAGATGCAGTAGATGGTATAGAGTACAGTTTTTACATATGAGATGAGTAATGTAGGGTATGTAAACATTCTATAAAGTGGCATTGTTTAAAGTGACTAGTGATACATTTATTACATCCAATTATTAAATTGCCTAGAGATTTGAGTCTGAATGTTGGCAGCAGCCACTCAATGTTAGTGATGGCTGTTTAACAGTCTAATGGCCTTGAGATTGAAGCTGTTTTTCAGTCTCTCGGTCCCAGATTTGATGCACCTGTACTGACCTCGCCTTCTGGATGATAGCGGGATGAACAGGCAGTGGCTCTGGTGGTTGTTGTCCTTGATGATCTTTTTGGCCTTCCTTTGACATCGGGTGATGTAGGTGTCCTGGAGGGCAGGTTGTTTGCCCCCGGTGATGCATTGTGCAGACCTCACTACCCTCTGGAGAGCCTTACAGTTGTGGGCGGAGCTGTTGTCATACCAGGCTGTGATACAGCCCAAAAGGATGCTCGTGATTGTGAATCTGTAAAAGTTTGTGAGTGTTTTCGGTGACAAGCCAAATTTCTTCAGCCTCCTGAGGTTGAAGAGACGCTGTTGCGCCTTCTTCACCACGCTGTCTGTTTGGGTGGACCATTTCAGTTTGTCCGTGATGTGTACGCCGAGGAACTTAAAACTTTCCACTTTCTCCACTACTGTCAGTGTTGATAGGGGAGTGGATAGGGGGGTGTATGTGGATAGGGTGTGTAGAATGAATGAATAAGATCCCACTACGTTATGGCTGGCTCACTGCCTAAATGAGGTAACGTTAACCATTTAGAGACCGGAGCTATACATCTTCGCCGGCATTTTTACAGTGTCTCATGTAATCCAATGGAAGAGAATGATCAACATACAGTGCCTTGCGAAAGTATTCGGCCCCCTTGAAATTTGCGACCTTTTGCCACATTTCAGGCTTCAAACATAAAGATATAAAACTGTATTTTTTTGTGAAGAATCAACAACAAGTGGGACACAATCATGAAGTGGAACGACATTTATTGGATATCTCAAACTTTTTTAACAAATCAAAAACTGAAAAATTGTGCGTGCAAAATTAATCAGCCCCCTTAAGTTAATACTTTGTAGCGCCACCTTTTGCTGCGATTACAGCTGTAAGTCGCTTGGGGTATGTTTCTATCAGTTTTGCACGTCGAGAGACTGACATTTTTTCTCATTCCTCCTTACAAAACAGCTCGGGCTCAGTGAGGTTGGATGGAGAGCATTTGTGAACAGCAGTTTTCAGTTCTTTCCACAGATTCTCGATTGGATTCAGGTCTGGACTTTGACTTGGCCATTCTAACACCTGGATATGTTTATTTTTGAACCATTCCATTGTAGATTTTGCTTTATGTTTTGGACCATTGTCTTGTTGGAAGACAAATCTCCATCCCAGTCTCAGGTCTTTTGCAGACTCCATCAGGTTTTCTTCCAGATTGGTCCTGTATTTGGCTCCATCCATCTTCCCATCAATTTTAACCATCTTCCCTGTCCCTGCTGAAGAAAAGCAGGCCCAAACCATGATGCTGCCACCACCATGTTTGACAGTGGGGATGGTGTGTTCAGCTGTGTTGCTTTTACGCCAAACATAACGTTTTGCATTGTTGCCAAAAAGTTCAATTTTGGTTTCATCTGACCAGAGCACCTTCTTCCACATGTCTGGTGTGTCTCCCAGGTGGCTTGTGGCAAACTTTAAACAACACGTTTTATGGATATCTTTAAGAAATGGCTTTCTTCTTGCCACTCTTCCATAAAGGCCAGATTTGTGCAATATACAACTGATTGTTGTCCTATGGACAGAGTCTCCCACCTCAGCTGTAGATCTCTGCAGTTCACCCATAGTGATCATGGGCCTCTTGGCTGCATCTCTGATCAGTCTTCTCCTTGTATGAGCTGAAAGTTTAGAGGGACGGCCAGGTCTTGGTAGATTTGCAGTGGTCTGATACTCCTTCCATTTCAATATTATCGCTTGCACAGTGCTCCTTGGGATGTTTAAAGCTTGGGAAATCTTTTTGAATCCAAATCTGGCTTTAAACTTCTTCACAACAGTATCTCGGACCTGCCTGGTGTGTTCCTTGTTCTTCATGATGCTCTCTGCGCTTTTAACGGACCTCTGAGACTATCACAGTGCAGGTGCATTTATACGGAGACTTGATTACACACAGGTGGATTGTATTTATCATCATTAGTCATTTAGGTCAACATTGGATCATTCAGAGATCCTCACTGAACTTCTGGAGAGAGTTTGCTGCACTGAAAGTAAAGGGGCTGAATAATTTTGCACGCCCAATTTTTCAGTTTTGATTTGTTAAAAAAGTTTGAAATATCCAATAAATGTCGTTCCACTTCATGATTGTGTCCCACTTGTTGTTGATTCTTCACAAAATAATACAGTTTTATATCTTTATGTTTGAAGCCTGAAATGTGGCAAAAGGTCGCAAAGTTCAAGGGGGCCGAATACTTTCGCAAGGCACTGTAACAAAAAATCAACTTAAACTTCATGTCCAGTACACATATTCTCCTCTTTTAAACACTAACTCCATACTGTTCAACATCATATAAACTTGGAAGTTACTTATAAACAATTTCTGCCTAAAGACATACCCTAATTTAACTGTCTGTAGCTCAGGCCCAGAAGCAAGGATATGCATATTCTTGGTATTATTTGAAAGGAAACACTCTGAATTTTGTGGAAATGTGAATTGAATGTAGGAGAATATAACACAATAGAAGATACAAGGAAATAAACATGTGTTTTCTGTTTTTTATTGTTGCTGCATCATCTTTCAAATGGCCAAGAACAGACAAACATACAGATAGGATGCTTGGGATGATTTTAATGAAGAACATAAGATTGAAACAATAGCTGAGCAATAACAATAACTTCAAAAATGAGCGAGCTACATGACATTGAGCATGAAGTCACCCAGGTGTCCCACACAAATGTAACCAAATGTACCCAAGTGGCCGAATTGGTACAGTGATACAGAAAAGCAAATGGAACGGGAGCAAACTCTCATGTGAACGCGGATGGTCAGCTTGTGGCTGCTGGCAGACCTTAGACTCATTCCCGTCTCATTCGCTCCCACTTCACAGCAGAGGCATCAGACAAGGTTCTAAAGACTGTGGACATCTAGTGGAAGCCTTAGGAAGTGCAACATTACCAATATCCCACTATATCTTCAATAGGAGCTGAGTTGAAAACCCACCAACCTCAGATTTCCCACTTCCTGGTTGGATTTTTTCTCAGATCTTCACCTGCCATATGAGTTCTGCTATACTCACAGACATCATTCAAACAGTTTTAGAAACTTCAGAGTGTTTTCTATCCAAATCTACTAATAATATGCATATTCTAGCTTTAATGGCTTTGTAGCTGGCCGTTTACTCTGGGCATGCTTTTCATCCGGACGTGAAAAAACTGCCACCTATCGCAAAGAAGTTAAGTGGTTCCTCTCATTGGTGTAGTTATGGCCCTGCCTCCTATGTGTGTATGTCATAGGACTGTTCCTCTTCACTTCATCTGACCTGACCTCGGCCCTCTTTCCTCCCTAACTCACGGCTGTCCAAACTTATCTGTTGACTGAAACCAGACTGTGGCCCTTCTCCTCTCCATAGGGTATGTGAGATTTAACAATAACATGTTCTGACAGAATGCAAACTTTCTGCACTCCCCTTTCTCACTCAGTAGATTTCCATACCCTCAGTTCCTTTATGGTAACATGAATAAGGATATTTAATATTTCAAGTTTAGAAGTTAGTACCCAACAGCACATACAGGCCACAAATAATATAAGGGAAACTTTAAGTGGACTAACTCGCTATATTATTCACATAACAGTCATGCTAGCTACAATAGCAGCTAATAAATTGGCTAATGTTCATTAGCTTGCCAACAGTCATATAATCACAGGAGGTGGTATAAGTGGTGGTGAACTTCCTAGCGGCAACATGACTAGGAAGAAGATTCACGTTGTAAGAGAGGTGGCCTTCTCGGGCCTGTTTGAGCTGGAAGCCGATGGTCTCTTCCCTCATGGCAGAGATTGCTTCTAAAACTACTTTGGTTCTGGTTTAGGTCATCAACATCGTTGGTTGCCATGTCGGACTCATGATGCGAGAGGCTAGCTGAGCTTGCAGATCTAACTGTGTTAGTAGTGCCAGCTGAATTAGTAGAGCTAACTGGCCTAGCCTGGACCACGTTGTCGATGCGAGATTATATTTTTGTTTATAATGGATGTAGAATTGCCCGAAATTGTCCTCTGTCCTCCACTCGTTACCTGTATTAATGGCACCTGTTTGAACTTGTTATCAGTATAAAAGACACCTGTCCACAACCTCAAACAGTCACACTCCAAACTCCACTATGGCCAAGACCAAAGAGCTGTCAAAGGACACCAGAAACAAAATTGTAGACCTGCACCAGGCTGGGAAGACTGAATCAGCAATAGGTAAGCAGCTTGGTTCGAAGAAATCAACTGTGGGAGCAATTATTAGGAAATGGAAGACATACAAGACTACTGATAATCTCCCTCGATCTGGGGCTCCACGCAAGATCTCACCCGTGGGTTCTTAATGTTCACAAGAACGGTGAGCAAAAATCCCAGAACCACACATGGGGACCTAGTGAATGACCTGCAGAGAGCTGGGACCAAAGTAACAAAGCCTACCATCGGTAACACACTACGCCGCCAGGGACTCAAATCCTGCAGTGCCAGACGTGTCCCCCTGCTTAAGCCAGTACATGTCCAGGCCCGTCTGAAGTTTGCTAGAGAGCATTTGGATGATCCAGAAGAAGATTGGGAGAATGTCATATGGTCAGATGAAACCAAAATATAACTTTTTGGTAAAAACTCAACTCGTCGTGTTTGGAGGACAAAGAATGCTGAGTTGCATCCAAAGAACACCATACCTACTGTCAAGCATTGGGGTGGAAACATCATGCTTTGGGGCTGTTTTTCTGCAAAGGGACCAGGACGACTGATCCGTGTAAAGGAAATAATTAATGGGGCCATGTATCGTGAGATTTTGAGTGAAAACCTCCTTCCATCAGCAAGGGCATTGAAGATGAAACGTGGCTGGGTCTTTCAGCATGACAATGATCCCAAACACACCGCCCAGGCAACGAAGGAGTGGCTTCGTAAGAAGCATTTCAAGGTCCTGGAGGGGCCTAGCCAGTCTCCAGATCTCAACCCCATAGAAAATCTTTGGAGGGACTTGAAAGTCCGTGTTGCCCAGCAACAGCCCCAAAACATCACTGCTCTAGAGGAGATCTGCATGGAGGAATGGGCCAAAATACCAGCAACAGTGTGTGAAAACCTTGTGAAGACTTACAGAAAACGTTTGACGTATTGAGATAAACTTTTGTTATTGACCAAATACCTATTTTCCACCATAATTTGCAAATAAATTAATTAAAAATCCTACAATGTGATTTTCTGGAATTTTTTTCTCATTTTGTCTGTCATAGTTGAAGTGTACCTATGATGAAAATTACAGGCCTCTATCATCTTTTTAAGTGGGAGAACTTGCACAATTGGTGGCTGACTAAATACTTTTTTGCCCCACTGTATGTAATGAAGATAATTAGCAATGTCCGTCTCATAAATAAACACTATTTTCATTGCACACAATTTTGCCTCTGACGCCTCTGGAGTAACTAGTCAACTGAAAAGCAAAGCACAGAACTGTGCTTATGGCAAAACACACAGAGAAGTCTAAATGCTAACAGAGGGTAGACTTCCATCTAGTTTGTGTGCATGTGTGCATGCATGTATTTGAATACATTTACAGTGCATTCAGAAAGTATTCATACTTCTCGACTTATTCCACATTTTGTTGTGTTACAGCATGAAATCAAAATGGAGTAAATATTTTTTCTCTCACCCATTGTCCTATAATAACAAAGTGAAAACATATTTTTTGACATTTTTGCAAATGTATTCACAATGAAATACATAAATATCAAATTTACATAAATATTCACACCCCTGAGTCGATACTTTGCAAAAGCTCCTTTGGCGGCGATTGCAGCTTTGAGTCGTCTTGGGTATGTCTATATCAGATTTGCCCATCTGGATTTGGGGATTTTCTCCCATTCTTCCCCAACAACAATCTTCTTCAACAGCAATCTTCAAGTCTTTCCACAGATGTTCAATGGGATTCAAGTATGGGCTTTAGCTGGACCGCTAAAGGACTTTCACATTTTGGTTCTGAAACCATTCCAGCATTGCTTTTTCTGTATGCTTGTGTTCATTGTCCTGTTGGAACGTAAAATCTTCGCCCATTCTAAGGTAGTTTGCACTCTGAAACAGGTTCTCATCAAGGATTTGCCTGTATTTGGCTCCATTCATTGTTCCTCTCTTTACCAGTCTCCCAATCCCTGCCGCAGAAAAGCATCCCCATAGCATGATGCTTCCACCACCATGCTTCCCGGTAGGGATGGTGTTAGATGGGTGATGAGCTGTACCTGGTTTTCTCCAGACATAGCACTTTGCATTCAAGCTAAATATGTATTTTTTTGTCTCATCAGAGGTTTTGCTTGCCATGATAAGCTATTGACCGTACTATTTAGTTTTCATCTACATTTGTTGTAGCTGTCTATTTGCCAACACAAAATGATAGGTGTAAGCTGTATAGGGCCATACATGAACAAGAAAATTATCATCCAGAGGCGGTGCGCCTAGTGGCTGTGGATTTTAATGCAGGAAACCTCAAATCTGTTTTACCTAATTTCTAACAACATGTCACCTGTGCAACTAGAGGGGAAAAAAACTCTAGATCACCTTTAAACCACACACAGATACGTGTACAAAGCTCTCCCTTTCCAGCCCGCAAATCTGACCATAACTCTATCCTCCTGATTCCTGCTTAGAAGCAAAATTTAAAACAGGAAGTACCGGTGTATACCAATATGGAGGTGGTCTGATGAAGCGGATGCTAAACTACAGGACTGTTTCGCTAGCACAGACTGGAATATGTTCCGAGATTATCCCAATGACATTGAAGAGTTTACCACATCAGTCACTGGCTTCCTTATTAAGTGCATTGACGACGTCATCCCCACAGTGACAGTACGTACATATCCAAACCAGAAGCCATGGATTACAGGCAACATCCGTACTGAGCTAAAGGCTAGAGTTGCCGCTTTCAAGGAGCGGGATACTAATCCGGATGCTTATAAGAAATCCAACTAGCCCTCCAACAAATCATCAAATAGGCAAAGCATCAATACAGGACTAAGATCGAATCCTACTACACTGGCTCCGACGCTCATTGGATGTGACAGGGCTTGCAAAATATCACAGATTACAAAGGGAAACCCGGCCGAGAGTTACCCAGTGATGCAAGCCTACCAGATGAGCTAAATATCTTCTATACCTGCTTCAAGGCAAACAACATTGAACCATGCGTGAGAGCACCATTCTCCGTAGCCGATGTCAGTAAGACCTTTAAACAGGTTAACATTCACAAGGCCTCAGGGCCAGACTGATTACCAGGATGCGTACTCAGTGCATGTACTGAACAGCTGGCAAGTATCTTCACTGACATTTTCAACCTCTCCCTCACCCAGTCTGTAATACCTAAATGTTTCAAGCAGACCACAATAATCCCTGTGCCCAAGAACGCCAAGGTAACCTGTCTAAATAACTACCACCCCATAGCACACATATCTGTAGCCATAAAAAGCGTTGAAAGGCTGGTCATAGCTCACATCAACGCCATAATCTCAGAAACCCTGGACCCACTCCAATTTGCATACCACCCAAACAGATCCACAGATAATGCAATCTCCATTGCTCTCCACACTATATTTTCCCAACTGAACAAAGGGAACACCTTTGTGAGAATGCTGTTCATATACATCTCAGGGTTCAACACCATAGTGACCTCCAAGCTAATCACTAAGCCTAAATTACCTGGGACTGAGTATCTCCCTCTGCAACTGGATCCTGGACTTCCTGATGGCACACCCCGAGGTGGTGAGGGTAGGCAATAACACATCCGACACGCTGACCCTCAACACGGGGGCCCATCAGGGGTGCGTATTTAGTCCCCTCCCATATTTTTCCTTATTCACCCACTACTGCTTGGCCACGCACGACTCCAATACCATCATCAAGTTTGCCGATGACATGACGGTGATGGGCCTGATCACCAATGACGATGAGGCAGCTTATAGGTAGGAGGTCACTTGGTTTGGAAACTGCTCGGCATCCTCTACAGAGGGCAGTGTGTACGGCCCAGTTCTTCACTGGGGTCGAACATCTCTGCCATTCAGGACGTTTATACCAGGTGGTGTCATTGGAAGGAGCTACAAATTATCAAAGACCCCAGCCAACCAAGTCATAGGCTGTTCTCTCTGCTACCACACGGCAAATGGTACCGGAGCACTAAGTCTGGGACCGAAAGGCTCCTGAACAGCTTCTACCCCCAAGCCATGAGACTGCTAGTTAACCAAATAGCTACCTGGACTATCTGCTTGGACCCTTTTTGAATTAACTCTTTTTGACTCTATGCATACACACTTCACTCTCCCCACACCCTCACACGTACTTACACTGTACTCACACGTACTTACATTGTTGGGAAGGGTCCGTAAGCATTTCATTGTTAGTCCACACCTGTTGTTTACAAAGCATGTGACAATTCATATTTTATTTGATGTAAAGACTTTTGTCCTTCTGGCAGGTTCTCCCATCTCAGCCAAGCAACTCTGTCATTTTGTCAGAGTGATCTCAGAGATCTAGGGAAAGTTCCTTTGACTTCATGGTATAGTTTCCGCTCTGACATGTACTGTCAACTGTGGGACCTTATATAGACAGGTGTGTTTCTTTCTAAATCATCTTCAAACAATTGACTTGTCCACAGGTGGACGTCAGGGAAGTTGTAGTGATGTTTCAAGGCTGATCAAAGGAAATTGAATGCGCATGAGCTCAATTTGGAGTGTCATAGGAAAAGGGTTTGAATTACTCATGTAAATTAGATATTTCATTTTCAATACATTTGCTAAACTTTCAATAAACATGTTTTCACTTTGTCGTTGTGGGGTATTGTGTGTAGATGGGTAAGACTTTTTTATTAATTTCATCCAGTTAGAATTTAGGCTGTAACACAACAACATGTGGAATAAGTCAAGGGGTATAAAAACTTTTGGAAAGTAGGCATTTGGAAAGTATTCCAACCCGTTCACTATTTCTGTATTTTGCTAATTTACAGCCTTATTCTAAAACAGATTTTTTTTTTAATACATCAATCGACACACAATAATACTCTATAATAACAAATCAAAAACAGATTTTCTTTGTAAATGTACTTAAAAATAAAGAAAACGAAATATCACATTTACTTAAGAATTCAGATCCTTCACTCAGTACTTTATTGAAGCACCTTTGGCAGTGATTACAGCTTCAAGTTTTCTTGGGTATGAAGCTACAAGCTTGGCACACCTTTATTTGGGTAGTTTCTCGCAGATCCCCTCAAGCTCCGTCAGGTTGGATGGGGAGCGTCGCTGCACAGCTATTTTCAGGTCTCTCTAGAGATGTTTGATTGGGTTCAAGTCCGAGCTCTGGTTGGGAATCTCAAGGGCATTCAGAGACTTGTCCCGAAGCCTGTCCTGCATTGTCTTGGCTGTGTGCTTATGGTCATTGTCCTGTTGGAAGGTGAACCTTCGCCCCAGTCTGAGGTCCTGAGCGCTATGGAGCAGGTTTTCATCAAGGATCTCTCTGTACATTGCTCTGTTCATCTTTCCCTCAGCCTGCCACTGAAAAACATCCACACAGCATGATGCTGCCACCACCACTCTTCACCGTAGGGATGGTGCCAGGTTTCCTCCAGACTTGACACTTGGCATTCAGGGGAAAGAGTTAAATCTTGGTTTCATCAAACAAGAGAATCTTGTTTCTCATGGTCTGAGAGTCCTTTAGGTGCCTTTCGGCAAACTCCAAGCGGGCTGTCATGTGCCTTTTACTGAGGACTGGCTTCCGTCTGGCCACTATCATAAAGGCCTGGTTGGTGTGGTGCTGCAGAGATGGTTGTCCTTCTGGAAGGTTCTATCTCCACAGAGGAACTCTAGAGCTCTGACAGTACTTGGTCACTTCCTTGACCAAGGCCCATCTCCACCGATTGCTCAGATTGACTCAGCTCTAGGAAGAGTCTTGGTGGTTCCAAACTTCTTCAATTTTTAAAAGGATGGAGGCCACTGTGTTTTTGGGAACCTTAAATGTTGCAGATTTTTTCTTTTTAACCCTTCCCAAGATCGACACAATCCTGTCTCTGAGCTATATGGTCAATTCCTTCAACCTCATGTCTTGGATTATGCTCTGACATGCACTATCATCAGTGGGACCTTATATAGACAGGTGTGTGCCTTTCCAAATCATGTCCAAGAAACTGAATTTATCACAAGTGGACTCCAATAAAGTTGTAGAAACATTTAAAGAATGATCAATGGAAACAGGATGGACCTGCACTCAATTGTGAGGCTCAAAGCAAAAGGTCTGAATACTTATTTATTTTTAATACATTTGCAAAAATTCTAAATTCCTGTTTTCACTTTGTCATTATGGGGTATTGTGTGTAGATTGATGAGGGGTAAAATATATTTAATCAATTTTAGAATAATGCTGTTACGTAACAAAATGTGGAAAAGTGAAGGGGTCTGAATGCTTTCCGAATGCACTGTATGTGGAAGTCACACATGCATGTTTGTCTGTACACGCCTGTTTGAACAAATTTCATGAATATGTGGATGTATATTTACATTACACTTGGCTGTCTGTGTCAATCATTTTCTGCATTGTGTACTCCCATTGTTGGCATAATTATCCTGTTGCGAGAAGAGGGGGATGGTTGTGGTCCTGAGTGATTTGGTAGAAAAGGCTTCATCCTTAGTCCTGAGAGACCCTTTGCTCTCATCCTCATTCTTCTCCTTCAAGGGCAGCCAGCGTTGAGTGACAGGGCTTAATGTGTATCTCTGCTGAATTAGATTTGATCCTCTGGGCTCTATAACGTGGGTGGCTGCTCGGTAAGAATAGCTGGAATTGCACTTTGTTTTTTCTTTTCTCTCTCCAACAAACAGACTCTTGCCTCTGAGTGCCGCATTATTTGGTGCATTGTGGGGGATATGAGTCACAACGAAAGGTGACAAGTGTCCAGGTAAAGATAAGGGATGTTTGGGGCTGGGGGAATAGTGAGTGTTGACGCGGATTAAAGTGAGGAGACACTGGGGTGATGGATTTAGGGGAAGATTAACGATGTAACACCCTCCGTCATGAACAACTCATTTTGGGAGGATTATGAGGTAATCAGATTCGGCTTCAAAATTTCTGACATAGACTTTTGTTCAGCCTTAATCTTTAACCAATCACTCATTTCTTCAAGGGAAATCAGGGAGAAAAGGTGAGATGTGGTGCAGTCTGGATAGAGATGTCTGACAAGGAACCCTGGAGCTCATCTCCATGTAAATGTCATGCAACAGGAATATGCACTCCTCCCTAGCATTTCACATTCTGTTTCACAAGGCTTACCCCATTCAAGAGAAAGAGAAGATAGTGTGTAGATTAATTAGCATATTTACTTCACCTCCCCCAGCATTGCAATTTGTGAGTAAGGAAATAATATAATAAGAGGGTGTGATTCAAGTGGACAAGAGAGTGATACTTTTGTGCTGTTGTATTGCTGTGCTCAGGGCACCTTTGAAAATGAGATCCTGGTCTCAATGGATTTCCCCTGATAAACTAAAGGTAAAATAACCAAGTAATATATTACGTGGACAGTCCTTGATACATTGCAAAGACAACACTATCTGCATTTCCAATGTCTGCTCTTAGAGTCAGCAGTTGTGATATAACTACTGTGCATTTAGCCTTTTCCTAATCTCCGTCACTGTATCAGTAATGGCAATGAGATGCGCTGCTGAGACAGATGTAACATACTGCATTACGTTTTTTGTGTTTGAAATTTAATTTACATTTAAATTGCTGATAATAAAAATCAGTAGGGTGCCATTTGAAATGGATCACTGTCCATGTTTATCTGGCATTTTTTTTAAATATATTTTTTAATTAACCTTCCTTTAACTAGGCAAGTCAGTTCTTATACAAATTATTATATACTATGACGGCCTGCCCTGGCCAAACTCGGACGAAGCTGGGCCAATTGTCAGTCGCCCTATGGTACTCCCAATTACGGTGTCATGACGCTGCTCTGTTGGGTGAGGTTTATGACCCCCCCATAAGTACCTTTCACGCTTTTCTCTCCACTCTACAGAATGGAATCTTGGAAAGCCCTTTGTTAACATAGAGAGAGTATGGTAACGTCAAAAGGTTGGGGAATGGAACAATATTTCCCTTTCTCAACCAGTTGAAAGTGTCCATTGGTACTTAAAGAATATGATTTCAGATCAGTTGGTGTCTGGGACATTATATCTGATGATAGGACAACATAAATTGTATCTTGGAAAGTCTACACATTCTAGTTCAGACTCACATGGAATTGTTGTGCAATTTAAATGTTAAAATATGAAACTATTTGTGAAAAGATTAAATGTAATTTTAGCTTCTAAAAGAGAGAATTGTTTTCATGAGTAAACTATGCTCACTCAGTGGCCACGCCCAAGTGAACAGACATTGGTTAAGAACTATGAAACATGCCCTTCTCTCCCCCAGTACAAAAGTCCTTTGATGGATGTAAACCTTAGTTCCCGACGACATGAGGACTGCTGTCCATACGTTTAAAAGGGCGAATTTCAACGTGGAGGTGACGATCACCACGCTGGAATAGTGAATTCCGAATAGACCAGCCAGAATACAGCACTAACTGATTATGGCAACTTGGTATGAACTTTGAACGATTATTCACTAAAGAAGTGGGGCGGCAGGGTAGCCTAGTGGTTAGAGCATTGCACTAGTAACCGGAAGGTTGCAAGTTCAAAACCCCGAGCTGTCGTTCTGACCCTGTACAGGCAGTTAACCCACTAGGCTGTCATTGAAAATAAGAATTCGTTCTTATAATGTGATACATACTAAATGTCAAGCTATCAGCTGCAGCTGTAAATGTACGTGGCCTAGGAAAGGATTCTCTGAAGGGTTTCTTTAACGTATCCACTCTACAACCAGAAAGATTCATGCTGATCCATCTTCAACCCATCTATCTCAACTCTGAGTGAATATATATATTTTCCTTTTCCGAATTGGCAGTTATTAGAATGCTTAAGATTCTGTATTTATGGTAGCATAGCTTCTCAAGGTCCGATAGAGACCATCCCTTTGTCCCTCAGTCTTCCTGCTCATTCACACCACCCATCCCCCTTTCTTTGTGTAACCAGCATATTGGCTTAGCCCACTTGGGACTTTTCATGACATGATTATTAATCGATGTGTGATCTATCCTGTGTATATACAGTTGAAGTCAGAAGTTTACATACACCTTAGCCAAATACATTTAAACAGTTTCACAATTCCTGACATTTAATCCTAGTAAAAAAAAATAATTGTCTTAGAGAGAGAATGATTTATTTCAGCTTTTATTTCTTTCATCACATTCCCAGTGGGTCAGAAGTGTACATACACTCAATTAGTATTTGGTAGCATTGCCTGTAAATGGTTTATCTTGGGTCAAACGTTTCAGAGGGCCTTCCACAAGCTTCCCACAATGAATTGGGTGAATTCTGGCCCATTCCTCCTGACAGAGCGAGTGTAGCTGAGTCAGGTTTGTAGGCCTCCTTGCTCGCACATACTTTTTCAGTTCTGTCCACACATTTTCTATGGTATTGAGGTCAGGGCTTTGTGATGGCTACTCCAATACCTTGACTTTGTTGTCCTTAAGCCATTTGGACTTTGGAAGTATGCTTGGGTTCATTGTCCATTTGAAAGACCCATTTGCAACAAAGTTTTAACTTCCTGATTGACGTCTTGAGATGTTGCTTCAATATATCCACATAATTTTCCTACCTCATGATGCCATCTATTTTGTGAAGTGCACCAGTCCCTCTTGCAACAAAGCACCCCCAGAAAATAATGCTGCCACCCCCATGATTGACATTTGCAAGCCTCCCCCATTTTCCTCCAAACATAACGATGGTCATTGTGGCCAAACAGTTCTATTTTTGTTTCATCAGACCAACCGTAGTCTGGCTTTTTTTTATGGCGGTTTTGGAGTAGTGGCTTCTTCCTTGCTGATCGCCCTTCCAGGTTATGTCGATATAGGACTCGTGTAACTGTGGATATAGATACTTTTGTACCTGTTTCCCCCAGCATCTTCACAAGGCCCTTTGCTGTTGTTCTGGGATTGATTTGCACTTTTTGCACCAAAGTACGTTTATCTCTAAGAGACAGAACGCCTCTCCTTCCTGAGCGGTATGACGGCTGTGTGGTCCCATGGTGTTTATACTTGCGTACTATTGTTTGTACAGATGAACGTGGTACCTTCAGGCATTTGGAAATTGCTGTGTGGCCATAGGTGACACGATTTTTGTGGTTGAGCGACACAGAACAGTTGAGAAAATGTAATGACAGCTAGCCTTCCTGGGGTCCGACACAAGACAGTAAAGACAAAAATACTTTACAAAAAAGCTCTATTTTTGTCTCATCATACCACTTGATTTTCTCCCATTCCTCCTCTGGATCATCCAGATGGTCATTGGCAAACTTCAGACGGGCCTGGACATGCGCTGGCTTGAGCAGGGGGACCTTGCAGGATTTTAATCCATGACGGCGTAGTGTGTTACTAATGGTTTTCTTTGAGACTGTAGTCCCAGCTCTCTTCAGGTCATTGACCAGGTCCTGCCGTGTAGTTCTGGGCTGATCCCTCACCTTCCTCATGATCATTGATGCCCCACGAGGTGAGATCTTGCATGGAGCCCCAGACCAAGGGTGATTGATCTTCTTCCATTTTCTAATAATTGCGCCAACAGTTGCTGCCTTCTCACCAAGCTGCTTGCCTATTGTCCTGTAGCCCATCCCAGCCTTGTGCAGGTCTGCAATTTCAACTCTGATGTCCTTACACAGCTCTCTGGTCTTGGCCATTGTGGAGAGGTTGGAGTCTGTTTGATTTAGTGTGTGGACAGGTGTCTTTTATACAGGTAATGAGTTCAAACAGGTGCAGTTAATACAGGTAATGAGTGGAGAACAGAAGGGCTTCTTACAGAAAAACTAACAGGTCTGTGAGAGCCGGAATTCTTACTGGTTGGTAGGTGATCAAATACTTATGTCATGCAATAAAATTCAAATGAATTACTTACAAATCATACAATGTGATTTTCTGGATTTTTGTTTTAGATTCCGTCTCTCACAGTTGAAGTGTACCTATGATAAAAATTACAGACCTCTACATGCTTTGTAAGTAGGAAAACCTGCAAAATCGGCAGTGTATCAAATACTTGTTCTCCCCACTGTATATACATTATTACATGTAAATATGCCTTAACTAGGTCAGATATGGGAGAGGCATTGTGAGATGCTTTATTTGTTTTTTAAAGCCAATTTTGCTTGAGTAAAGGAGAGAGAGCTGCATCTAAGCTGAAGGCCTGTTTTGACAGTAACGTTTGGAGTAGTACATCACTTGATGAGAAAAGAGTGTTTCCATAGCATTATGAGAATGCTCAGCTCTTAGATCAGCAAAATGTAGCTTGAAATAGAATAACCTTTACGGTTGTCATTTTCCTTTGGTGAGTCACTAGAAGTGTTTACTAAGAAACAGTCTTCCATACCTTGGTTAGTTAAGCAGCTTTTACCATTCTATATTGAATACTTGATTAACATTGTGAGTAAAAATATCCAATTTGTTTGTGGCCTCTTATTATATTTGTAAAATGAATGAAGGGAATTATTTATTTTATTATTTTATTTATTTCACCTTTATTTACCCAGGTAGGCTAGTTGAGAACAAGTTCTCATTTGCAACTGCGACCTGGCCAAGGTAAAGCGTAGCAAAATCGACACATACAACACAGAATTACACATTGAATAAACAAAACATACAGTCAATAATACAGTAGAACAAAAGAAACAAAAAGTATATATACAGTGAGTGCAAATGAGGTAAGTTAAGGAAATAAATAGGCCATGGTGGCGAAGTAATTACAATATAGCAATTAAACACTGGACTGGTAGATTGGCAGAAGATTAATGTGCAAGTAGAGATACTGGGGTGCAAAGGAGAAAAATAAATAAATAAATACCAGCATGGGGATGAGGTAGGTAGATAGATGGGCTGTTTACAGATGGGCTATGTACAGGTGCAGTAATCTGTAAGCTGCTCTGACAGCTGGTGCTTAAAGCTAGTGAGGGAGATTCCAGCTTCAGAGATTTTTGCAATTCGTTCCAGTGATGGGCAGCAGAGAACTGGAAGGAAAGACGACCAAAGGAGGAAGTGGCTTTGGGGGTGACCAGTGAGATATACCTGCTGGAGCACGTGCTACGAGTGGGTGCTGCTATGGTGACCAGTGAGCTGAGACAAGGCGGGGCATTACCTAGCAGAGACTTGTAGATAACCTGTAGCCAGGGGGTTTGGCGACGAGTATGAAGCGAGGGCCAACCAACGAGAGCATACAGGTCGCAATGGTGGGTAGTGTATGGGGCTTTGGTGACAAAACGGATGGCACTGTGATAGACTGCATCCAGTTTGTTGAGTAGAGTGTTGGAGGTTATTTTATAGATGACATCACCGAAGTCGAGGATCGGTAGGATGGTCAGTTTTACGAGGGTATGTTTGCAGCATGAGTGAAGGATGCTTTGTTGCGATATAGGAAGCCGATTCTAGATTTAATTTTGGATTGGAGATGCTTAATGTGAGTCTGGAAGGAGAGTTTACAGTCTAACCAGACACCCAGGTATTTGTAGTTGTCCACGTATTCTAAGTCAGAGCTGTCCAGAGTAGTGATGCTGGACGGGCGAGCAGGTGCGGGCAGTGATCGATGGAATAGCATGCATTTTGTTTTACTTGCGTTTAAGAGCAGTTGGAGTCCACGGAAGGAGAGTTGTATGGCATTGAAGCTCGTCTGGAGGTAGCTCAGGCATGAGGCCAAGCTCAGGACTGAGAGGTAGCTCAGGCTGGTTGACGGCTCTTGCGACTCCTGGCTGACTAACGGCTCTGGCGGCTCCTGGCTGACTGGCGGCTCTGGCGGATCCTGGCTGACTGGCGGATCCTGGCTGACTGGCGGCTCTGGCGGATCCTGGCAGACGGGCGCCTGGATAGTGCGTGGAGGTGGCACTGGATAGACCGGACCGTGTAGGCCCGCTGGAGCTCTTGAGCACCGAGCTTGCCCAACCTTACCTGGTTGAATGCTCCCGGTCGCCCTGCCAGTGCAGCGAGGTGGAATAGCCCGCACTGGCGACACCATGCGTAAGGCTGGTGCCATGTACGCCGGCCCAAGGAGACGCACTGGAGACCAGATGCGTAGTTGAACACACTGTTGGCCTGATCTAAATAGATGCGATAATGGCTTGGCATACAAAATCCTACCACAATAGTTAAGTATCTTTTTTGACTTCCAAGCTAGGGCCTTCGTACTACACCTAATAGTGAATACAATGTATCGAGTGCAAACCACACTCTGAAATTTGTTTCCAAACAGGGCTGTTTGTATTGTGAGAAAATTGCTCGTATCTATGAAAGCTTTTGCGATTAATAAACATGTGTTAGCATGTATTACTCTAACATGTATACATTAATGCTTTGTTGATATAAAAGTTTTGAAGGTCAGCATTGATTGCAGATGAATAACTTAATTCAACTGAACAAGTCAATAGGACATTGGAATTGATAAGTGGTGGTCTGGTCAGCAGTGCTGGACGCAGCATTACCTCCGTGTAAAGTATTCAAACCCCTTGACTTATTCCACATTTTCTTGTGTTACTACGGAGGCATATTGCTGTCACTCAGAATAGTTTTTATTTTTTTCTATAATTATTACGAGATAAGATAATGTTATTCTGAAATAATTCAATAACTCGTTTTAACGAAATAATCAATTATCTCGTTATTATGAGAAAGATCACGTTAAGGTTCTGCTTTTCTGTTCTTAGTCAACCTTGTGTTATTTTTCTTTGTTTTCTGGAACATAGCCCTGTCTTTCATTTTTGTTCATTGATTTCACCTGTGTTCATTTCTCACCTGGTCTCATCAGCTCCCTATCAATTCCGTTCCTTCTGTTTGTATTGTTTGTTTTTGACTGCCTACCTGTGTTTGACCATTGCCTGCCTGTGACCACGATTCCTGCCTTCTGCGAAGGATTAATAAACATCTGTTGTGCTCTGCGCGAGAATCTAAACCTTTTTCTCCCTGAGTATTCATTACAGTTACAACACAAAATATCTAGCTATAAGGAGAAAGATTACATTATAACAAAATAATCTAGTTGCACATTATTATGAAAAATAGCCTTTACTAAGCTGAAATGTAAGCATTGGCTTCTTACCAAGCTTGTCTTCAATTCATGCACATGTTGACATTATGACAGGTTTGCTTGAGTTTATCTACTTTTTTTCTCCTCGGTTTGAGGCATTGGGAGATATTGGTGTCATCGAGCAATATAGATGGTGTTGTCATTAGTTTACCTATATTGAGGAGAAACCTGAATTCTCTATGGCTCTACAGCAGATGGAAAAACTATCGGAACTCCTTGACAGAGTTATTCCTTCTTGATCAACAGGGCAGACATGGAAAGCTTCATGTATACTGTACATCCAAACCATTTATGTGGTGACCCAAAACATAGTCAGGCGTTTACTTCATATTCTAGACTCCATGGACTGCACATTTGGACAGAAGTCTCTGGAAAGGAGATTAGCTAGCTAGCTACCTTACCTTCTCAACCAAGAGGACATAAAAATAACACTTACCTAAGCTATTCCTGTCGTTTAATTTTACATTTGAAAGATGCATTGAAATTATTTGCAAGAATGGTATCATTTCTAGCCCAACCAACTAGTTAGCTAGCAAACCATATCTGAATTGTGCACTGAAATGAGCTATTCTCAAGGGGATCACTAAGATAGCTATGGTTATTCTCAAACAAGCAAGCCCCTATCTGAGAAATATGTCTGACAGATCGAGCATATTCAATGAGCACTGATTTAATCAAAAGTGTATTACAGTGGCTTGGAAATACAACTACATTGCAAAGGGGGTCAAATAATTTGTAGGAAAACCTTCGGTCAGTATTTTGATGTTCGCAGACTGACTTTAGATGCAGTATAACGTTAGCTAGCTAAGATTGAGGGGAGACCAACTCGGATTTTAGCTACCTACCGGTAGCATTGCTAGCTATTTTTGACAAACTATGTTAGCTAATAACAACTTTGTCATCCATTTAACAACATGATAATGATGGCAAAGTTGTTTTCTGCTAAACATTTGCCTACTTTAGCAATGTCATAATTCCAGGCCACTGTGTTATTTAGACGAAACAGTCGTTAGCCTCCATCTATGATGATTTTTGGGCACGACCAGAGGGCGGCTTGAGAATGTTCATAACAATGTTGGAGTTCATATTGCATGGCCAGGTGTCCTGGGTAGGCGGAGTTTGTGAATTTGATTAAATTTCATTGGTGTGAAATCTCCAGTCACGTGGGGCACCGGGCCCTGCAAAACAAACTCCACCAATTGCATGATGCGACCCAGCGATGGAGGTGCAACCTATAAATAGCAACATTTGTTTTGTATTTGTCTATTTTGCCCAGCTCTGACTGTGTGTGTGTGTGTCAAAACAAATGTTATAGGTCACATACACATGGTTAGCAGATGTTAATGCAAGTGTAGCGAAATGCTTGTGCTTCTAGTTCTGACAGTGCTGAAGTGGGTCTAGGGTGGCAGGTAAGGTGGAGGTGATATGATCCTTGACTAGTCTCTCAAAGCACTTCATTTAGTTCAGTTATCTTCGCCTTCTTGGGTGCAGGAACAACGGTGGCCATCTTGAAGCATGTGGGGACAGCAGACTGGGATAGGGAGAGATTGACTATGTCCGTAAACACCCCAGCCAGCTGGTCTGCGCATGCTCTGAGGACACGGCTAGGGATGCCGTTAACCTCTCTGGGATATGTGGGACGCTAGAGTCCCACCTGGCCAAAAGCCAGTGAAAATGCAGAGCGCCAAATTAAAATAAATTACTATAAAAATCAAACCTTCATGAAATCACACATGTACAATACCAAATTAAAGCTACACGTGTTGTGAATCCAGCCAACATGTCAGATTTCAAAAAAGGAAGAAGAAGAAAACAAACTGACGCTACCTTTCTGGTCACGCGCCTCTATCTAACAGTACACTTGAAGTGACCCTCGTTTTGAACAGGGCTACTTCTTCATTACACAAAGGAAAAACCTCAACCAATTTCTAAAGACTGGTGACATCCAGTGGAAGCGATAGGAACTGCAAAAAGGTCCCTTAGAAATCTGGATTCCCAATGAAATATCATTGAAAAGAGAGTGACCTCAAAAAAAAAATCTGAATGGTTTGTCCTCTGGGTTTCTTCTGCTACATAGGTTCTGTTATACTCACAGACATGATTCAAACAGTTTTAGAAACTTCAGAGTGTTTTCTATCCAATTCTACTAATATTATGCATCTTCTGGCTTCTGAGCCATATCTTATCTTCTGGCGATGAGTAGCAGGCAGTTGAATTTGGGCATGCATTTCATCCGGACGTGAAAATACTGCCCCCTGTCACCAAGAATGTAACACTTTTAAATGTTTTACTCACATTGGCCACGGAGAATGGGAGGGGTGGGGGCCGCAGTCCTTGGTGGCACATCGGTGGCACTGCATTATCCTCAAAGTGGGCAAAGAATGTGTTTAGTTTGTCTGGAACCAAGACGTCGGTGTCCGTGATGTGGCTGGTTTCGTTTTGTAGTCCGTAATTGCCTGTAGACCCTGCCACATACGTCTCGTTTCTGAGCCGTTGATATGCGACTCCAATTTGTCCCTATACTGACATTTCACTTGTTTGATTGCCTTGCGGAGGGAATAACTACACTGTTTATACTCTGCCATATTCCCAGTCATCTTTCCATTGTTAGATGCAGTGGTTAACACTGAGTTTTGTGCAAGTGCCGCCATCTATCCACGGTTTCTGGTTAGGGTAGGTTTTAATAGTCACAGTGGGTACAACATCTCTAATGCACTTCCTTATAAAAACTCACTCACCGAGTCAACGTATAAATCAATGTAATTCTCTGAGGCTGCCCGGAATTTTGAAGCATCAATTCCAATTGGTCAGACCAGTGTTGAATAGTTCTAGTCACGGGTACTTCCAGTTTGAGTTTCTGCCTATAGGACGGTAAGAGCAAAATGGAGTCGTGGTCGGATTTTACGAAGGGAGGGCGAGGGGACGGCCTTGTCATCGCGTAAGTTAGAGTAGTAGTGATCCAGTGTATTGACCTCACGAGTGCTACAATCAATATGCTGATAGAATTTAGATAGTCTTGTTCTCAAATTTGCTTTGTTAAAATCCCTGGCTACAATAAATGCAGCCTCTGAATATTTGGTTTCCAGTTTGCATTGTCCAGTGAAGTTTCTTGAGGGTCGTCATGGTATCGGCTTGAGGAGGGATATACATGGCTGTGATAACAATCGACAAGAATTCTCTTGGGAGAAAATATGGCATTCGATTGTAAGGAATTCTAGTTCAGGTGAACAAAAGGACTTGAGTTTCCTGTATGTTGTTATGATTACACCGTGAGTCGTTAATCATGAAGCATTGCCAATAGTTGAGAAGAGCTGCTGCTGCTCTTCTTCCCCAAGAGATGTTTATTTCTGTCTGCGCGATGCATAAAGAATCTCGGTGGCTGTACCGACTTCGACAACATATCCCGAGAGAGCATGTTTCTGTGAAACAGAGAATGTTACAATCCCTTGCCCTAATTTCATCTACCTTGTTACCTAGAGACTGGAAATTGGCGAGTAAGATAGTCGGAAGTGGTGGGTGGTGTGAACGCATTCGAAGTCTGACCAGGAGGCCGCTCCGTCTACCTCGTCTGCGGCGACATTGTTTTGAGGCAGCCTCTGGAATCAGATCCGATGTCCTGAGTGGTGGTGCGAACAAAGGATCCGCTTCGGGAAAGTCGTATTCCTGGTCATAATGTTGGTAAGTTGACGTCGCTCTGATATTCAATAGTTCTTCCCGGCTGTATGTAATAACACTTAAGATTTTCTGGGCTAACAATGTAAGAAATAATACTTAAAAAAAATACTAGATTGTTTCCTAAGGACTAGATGCGAGGCGACCATCTCTGTCGGTGCCATCTTGAACATCAATTGAAAGTATTATATGGACAGAGTGGACCTGATCCTTGATCCGCGCTCTTACGCTGATGGTGAATTCTCTCTCTCACTCATCCTTTCTATAACTTCAGATTGAGCCCCTAGTCTATGATTAGTAGATGTGGGTGAGTGGACAAACAGATCTGAGACTAGCCTAGCAGCAGCAGATTATCTCAACTATTGGCAATTATTTATTTGACATCCAATCACCATCACAGATGCTTTATTCTGCATTCAACACTTCTATTGCAGGTGAGGTGAGCACCTATCAGATCCCCCTGCTGTCCTTCACCCCTCTGTGCAGTCTGCTGACCATCAATGAGGCCAGGAAAAAGTCTGCCAACCAAAGTAGGAGCCGTGATCTTCTCCATGCAACGCTATACTGACCGAGGTAGACTATGCTTTGAGTAGCAACTGACTGAGAGGCAGTCAGGCAGGCAGAGACACACACGCACACACATACTGACTCACATTTTGACATGACGTTATATTGACAGCACTTGTAGGTATAGGTCCCCCCTTCTCCATTTCCATCCCATTCATCTCCCTTTCTCCACCCTAGGTGCAAGTGGTCTCCCATCTCCTTAGTACTGGCCTCAGCTGGACCCTACCGCATAACATCTTGGTCTAGCCAGGTGAAGCTTCAACAGAGACGGAAGAGTAAGCGAGACATCCCACTCCCTATTTTTGGGGGTTTCAATTGAAGTCAATGAACTAGGTAGACCAGACTCAGCTGCTATTGCATTGGGTGTCGAATGGGAGAGCCATCTCCTTAAGTAGACAATGGTAAACGGCCTGAGTGATCTATCTTCATTTGTTCACCATCTTTGGCTTCAGGCCAGGGATTCCACCCTCAGTGTATCCCCAAAGATGAAGGAAGCCCACCTGCTTTCTCCGCCCCCCCAGTACTGTTTACACCATATTTGTTTGAACAATACATTGGTTGCCTGAGTCAATACTTTTAAAGATACATCTTAGTTCAATGCCTATTAAGTTTTTCCTAAACACTGTCAACATGAAAAGGTAGTGTGAGGAATAATGTAAATATCAATGTTGATATCATTAGTTCATTGATTCGTCATGCCCAATATGAACATTTAAAACATCATAAGATATGTTAATGATATACCCTTACTGTACCCTTGGGGACCTGTGATGGACATCACTGCATTAGGCATATGGTGGTCACACCAGATACTGACTGGTTTTCTGATCCATGCCCTTTCCAAATTTTAAAGGTATCTGTGACCAACAGATGCATACCTATATTCCCAGTCATGTGAAATCCATAGATTAGGGAATAATGAATTCATTTCAATTGACTGATTTTCTTATATGAACTGTATAAACAATAAACTCTTTGAAATTGTTGCATGTTACGTTTATATTTTTATTCAGCGTACATTCTTCAGATAAAAAAGAGCAAGGTTGTACATTTACCAAGCATTCAATAATCTTAGCTAGACAAGGAGGACTTGAAATGGGGTGATAATTACTAAGATCACTACTATCATCACCCTTATGAAGTGGCAGCAGAGCTGATTTCCATACTTTTGGAATATTTCCTGGTAACAATGTTAAAAAAAAGTGGATTATTCAGCCAACAATGATGGTCCCTGTACACTTAAGCAGACCAGGATCCAATTGGTTGGCCCCAAATTGTAACGAAGAATGGGCCCGCCACCACCTCTAACCTGTATGTTAGCTCTGAACACAATATAACCCTCAATATCCAGAATGGCCCCAGAGATCCAAGTTTCAGTCAATACCAGAATGTCCAGATTCATCTGCATAGCCCAGATCTTGATGTTATCCGGTTTCGGTAGTAAGCTCCTAATATTCAGATGCATCAACCTTGGAGTCTCCAACTCAAATAAGCTACGTTCAATAGGCAGTTGCAGGCCCTGTCTGATGATTGATATTGATATAGTTGGCATGGCTATAAGATTGCAAAGAACTGCACCATTTGGTCTATCCCTATTAGTAATAGAGGAAGGAGTAGAATTTGGAATGACTTTTCCAAGGTTAGCACCATAGGGTCTGAGGCCACAGCCAAAGCAACGCTAGAATTAATTCAGAACAAGAATGTAAAGTCCTTGAGCGGCCCAGCCAAATCCCAAACTTGAATCCCATTGAAAATCTGTGGAACTACTCGAAGATTGCTGTTCACTGTTGCTCTCCATCTAACGTGACCTTTTAATGCAGTGGGCTAAATCAGGGTCATAGTGTTTCTTGGTATTCTTAAACAAATCTACTTTGAAACAAAGGTATACACCTCACACAAATGGTTAAGGGCTTAAAATAGAAGACACCTGTACTATGTCATAAATAGAGTTGAAATGTATTCAATTTTGAGTTTGCATCCCAATATTACAATTTACAGTGGGGCAAAAAAGTATTTAGTCAGCCACCAATTGTGCAAGTTCTCCCACTTAAAAAGATGAGAGAGGCAAATATGAAACATTCACATATGAAACATCCTTCTGTTTCTAGATAATTTGTCCTATAGTATAAACATTCAGGTGTTATTGTACCTGAAATGTACAAGAATATCAACCCATTTTGAGTCACACAAAATCGTGTGGTCTCTACTCTGACAATTAATCCACAGATAAAAGGGGAAACCTAGTTAGTTTCTAGTATTCTCCTAGTTCAGTCTTCTTTTTCTGCGGATTTTATATGGAGTTGGCAACCCACTTTTAGATTAATTACTGCATCCAACTGGCCTGGAGACCTCCATCTTTCAATTACCCACGTGGGTATATGCTCCTAAAAACCATTTAGGAGACAGTTGAGGCAGGACTTGCAGCACCTTAAGCGTGTAAAAAAGAACGAAGTGCTACATTTATTTTGCAACACTCATGCACGCAACACAGCCGGTGTGGTCCACATGTAAGTGTGAGGCTTGATGAAAAATAAAATAGTTGAAATTAACCATTTTATACTGAACAATAATATAAACGCAACATGCAACAATTTCAAAGATTTTACTGAGTTACAGTTTTTATATAAGTAAATCAGTCAATTGAATCCTGAGGCCCATTGTCTATGAATTTCACATGCCTGGGAATACAGATATGCATCTGTTGGCCTCACAATAGGCCTCAGGCTCTCGTCACTGTATTTCTGTGCATTCAAATGCTCTGAAACGACATTGGAGGTGGCTTACGGTAGAGAAATTATCATTCAGTTCTCTAGCAACAGCTCTGGTGGACATTCCTGCAGCCAGCATGCCAATTGCACACTCCCTCAAAACCTGAGAGGGAGAAAAAAAGGGAGAAAAAAAGAACACAGAATTAGCATCAATCAACACTGTCACATGTATGTTGTGTTATGTGACAAAACTGCAAATTTTATAGTGGCATGTTATGGTCCCCAGCACAAGGTGCACCTGTGTAATGATCATGCTGTTTAATCAGCTTCTTGATATACCACACCTGTCAGGTGAATGGATTATCTTGGCCAAGGAGAAATGCTCACTAACAGGGATGTAAACAAATTTGTGTACAGCATTTGAGAGAAATAAGCTTTTTGTGTATATGGAACATTTCTGGGTTCTTTTATCTCAGCTCATGAAACATGGGACCAACACTTTACATGTTGCATTCATATTTTTCTTCAGTGTAGTATAATGGTTCAAAATCCTATAATTTTACATCAAATGTATATGTCCCATCTCTTTTCTCTGGCATTAACTAAACATTAACTATTAACATTAACTATTCATCAGGTGCCCAGCAGTGCTGTTCCTACTTGTCCAACACAAGAATCCAATGAGCTCGACCTGGTCCGATTATTTCTTAATTTATCCATGAGAAATCTAATGAGCATTATCGGACTCTAATGAGAAATATAATTAGTCAGATGGGAAGATTATCTCTGTTTAATTACAGGAGATGTCTCTGTCTGCTTCAATTAAAATGACAGAAGTGAGAAGCTTATGGAGCCTTGGTGGACTAGAGGGAGTTACTGGGCGGCCTAACCTGACAAAAAACTGTCTCCATTTGTCAAGACAAAGAGTTCATACTCCACAAAAAGGAGTTTCAATGCCCCCTAAAAACTGAGTGAAGAATATCTCAGAGTTATGGCTCAAACATAACAGGCAGATCATCAATACAATAAACCCAACGTTGGTACACCAACCAAAGCCGTGTTTGTCATATAATATACACTGAGTGTACAATATATTAGGAACACCTTCCTAATATTGAGTTGCATCCCCTTTTGCCCTCTAAACAGACATGGACTCTACAAGGTGTTGAAAGCATACCACAGGGATGTTGGCCCATGTTGACTCCAATGATTCCCACAGTTGTGTCAAGTTGGCTGGATGTCCGTTGGGTGGTGGAACATTCTCGATACACACGGGAAACTGTTGAGCGGTGAAAATCCAGCAGCGTTGCAGTTCTACCATACCCTATTCAAAGGCACTTAAATATTCTGTCTTGCCCATTCACCCTCTGAAATTCACACAGTGACATCAATAAGGGATCATAGCTTCACCTGGATTCATCAGGTCAGTCCACAGTATGTCATGGAAAGAGCATAATGTTTTGTACACAGTGTAAATTGTCATGGTTTATATAGAGGTATGGCTTTCCATTTTAATAATCCAGGATTTCCTTTCAAATGAAACTCCACTGTAAGCTATAATCAGCACTCTTTGATTTTATCAGAGTCCTTGTTTGACAGCACAGCAAACCAAATTACACTGGAGTGGATGGGTGGACAAACACCCCCACTTCCTCCAGCCACACCCCATGTGCGTATGTGTTTACATTTCCAGTTCACAAGTATCAGAAGTGTCTCGGTGCCATTGACAGGGATTTGGTCAAGGCAGAGTTGATATGCCTTTCTTTGCCTAGGGATATTGACCGAGCACTGAGGTTGGCGCTATACATTTACAGAATGTGTGCTGCCCTGAGCTGCCATAGGTTACCAGTACCAGTGACCCAGGAGCAGAGCTGATGGGCTCCAAGGGTCACACAGACTCATAACACTCAGTCTATTGAGTGTATTGAATCACTCGTGATATTGTGATAATGTACACTGCAGAATGTTAGGATACAATGTAGGCAATCAAACACACAAGCACACACACACACACACACACACACACACACACACACACACACACACACACACACACACACACACACACACACACACACGCACACAAACTGTATACACATAGATACCCGAGCATTATGAGTAGTACATCTCGCCCAAGGACTTGATGATGATGATGTCCATGCAAAATGTTCCTCTTTCATCAGTATGCTGTCGTTTGTCTCGTAGATAAATCCTCCATCCGAGGCGACATGAATATCAATACCGTTCCGTCTCCAGCCTTCCATGGCTTTGAAGTTGAAAGCCATTAGCGCCACTGCTCTTCGTAATGAAAGACCACAATGGAGGAGCAATTAAACAGTAATTATCGGTTTGTTATGGAAACGAAAACATTGTTTGCAAGCTGAGGCCCTCAAATTAATTGGTTGTAGCACAAAGGTGTACGCTGAAAAGCAGGTACACTTGCCGTCCAGGGAATAAAATGTTGGGCATGTCACTTTGGTCATTTTGTGTGTCGGGAAAATGCATGTGTCTGTTTTTGAAGGTCTTGCACTGTAGGCGGTCTGGGTTTGTTCTGATACAGAAGCTGTTATTTACGGTCACATCACAGCATGGATTTGCATCAAATATCTGAGATTTCTCTCTTGTATCAGTCTAAATGGATGAAAGTACAACACAGACTAAACACTGTTAACCCTAACTTTAAAACCGTGTAGCAGAACCTTTGGACTTTCTGAAACCCCTTTCAGAAAAGTATGGTCCATTGAATGTGATTGGTCCTTACCAGAGGGAGTGAGGGAGAAGTTGTAAGCTCCTACTGAACTTGAAACCACAAAAGGACAAAGCAGTCAATATGCTGATTAATGATGACAACATGCGGGCCCTGGAGGTAATCTTTTTAAAGATCTTTTTATAAAAACAACAATGAAAGGAAAGGCTCAGGCAATCCCAATGGTAACAAACAACTGAATTTGAATGTCTATATTGTGCAGATAGAAGTAACTGATAAGGAAACATGCATATCAAAATACATAATAACATGCAAACCAATCTTTTCTTGGAATTGCACCTCTGGGTACACTTTGCCGAGCCTTAAATTATATTTACATGGTTATTGTTCTGTTTTCAGCTAGCTATTGACAGGTTATTTGTACTAACTACATTTTAACAACAGATATAGCTAGGATTGCACATTTTGGGGAATATTCAGAGGTGGAAACTTTCTGTGGGAACTAACAGGAATATATAGAAATTAACGGGAATATATTGGAATTAATGGAAATATGCAAATTAATATTAATACCATGTAAATGTAGATGTTTTTTGCATTGAATATATTTACCATATCACATGGAGACAGAAACATAAACCTTAACATAAGTAGACATAATTGCAAATTACTAAATCCTTCCAATAGAAAAAAAATGAAGTTACGAATTTAACTTTAATTAAATTAGTTGAATATTCACATGGGATGATTTCACTGAACAACAAAAGAAAGGGACTATTGAATGATCCCCAATGATCCATCGCATCTCCCAAAAATGATTTCAACATACATCTGGAAAATGATAGTCTAGAAGCTAAGGCTTTGGTTGTCTTCCTCTCAGGCTTCCATGTCTTCTCCCTGGACCTCCTCAATGTCCACCTCTTGAACATCAGACTCTGAGGCCTCATCTTCACCGTCACTTTCTAACCTTGTTGAAGATGGCTCGTTGTCAGGCTCAAAAAGCCTCAAATCTGACCGGATGGCCATCAATTTTTCAACCCTTGTATTGGTCAGCAGGTTGCGTGCTTTGGTGTGTGTGTTCGCAAACAAGGACCAGTTGCGCTCTGAGGCGGCTGATGTTGGTGGGATTTGGAAGATGATGGAGGCAAAAGGATGTCGTGTCTTTTGCTATGCCGGATTAAGTGATATGACATGCTATTCTATAAAATAATTTAACCGTAATTAATATTACCTGATTGAGCTAATCATGTAAATGTAATTAACCAGAGAGTCGGGGCACCACTAAATAATATTTATAGAGCTATTATCTTCCGAATAAACTCTTAAAGACCTAGTAATATTTTACATCAATAGCAGTCAATATTAATCGTAATTCAGTCTCATCTGAAAGTTGTAAATTCTTGGATATCTGCACAAACCCTGGCTAACAAGTTGAATCAGCAAAGCAAAATTGGGTTTAATTATTTATTTACTAAATACCTAACTAAGCACACAGAATTACACATGCACATAATTAAATCATAACTTGATTACAAATTACATCATAAAGGAAAACATCCCTAGCGGGCGGAACAGATGACAGCTTGTTACACAAAAGAAAAGGGGCCGGGTTTGAGTGAAAGAGCGGGAAGACTGAGGAACAAAGGGCAAAGCTGTGCTATCGTAAATACAGTATCTTATGCATTCTAAATTACCGCCCATTTGGAAAAGGAAAATGCAATAAATATTTACTCTGAGCTGCGCTTCGGTAGGTTGGTGGTAGATGGAAGGCTGTGTTGCCCAACCGAGTCCTTTGTCCCTAGAAGAATGTCTCTGCTGGTAAATTGGAAACGTTGTAGTAACGTCGCTGTGTGGTAGATGGGATACTCTGGATGTTCCTTCCTAACCTGCGTTTGCAGCTGCTGTTGATAACTCAACGGCTAGGAGGTATCACTTCTGTAGTGAATAAGGGTTCAAAGTTCATACCATTCGCAACCAAAGCTTACGCTGATATTGGCTTCGTTCTGTAGTTATTATCTGAACCATTCTGACATCGGACCATCGTCCTCACATCCTCGGAACAGGAGGTATATTGTCGTCAAGGGCTTATATAGGAAGGGAGGGTGGGCGTATTTGAAAAGTTTTATAGCCCATGTCCCTTCACAGGGGCATGCCACTGATTGAGCATCTTATGAAAACCGAAATCTCACATTTTAGAAGCTAAAATCACATTTTAGAAGCTAAAATCACATTTCATCCCATCACGAATAATTTCATATTCAAACATTTGAATTGAACAACAATTCCATGTGAATCCGATAAATCTGATGTGTAGACTTTCCACTGTAGAGTTTGTCATCTTATCATTGAGGAGAATGTCTCAGATGACAACCGAACTGACATCATGTTCATTAAGTACCACCGCATATGTTCCATTGGTTGGATTACCAGAATATAGTTCATTTCCCCCCACCTTCTGATGTTCCCAGAATCTCTATGTTAACAAAGGGTTTTGCAAATGTAACCTCAGTAGTGTAGAGAGAGGAAAAAGGGGGGAAGAGGTATTTATGACTGTCATAAACCTATCCCCCAGGCCAATGTCATGACAGTGGGAAAGAGCCTCAGACCCACAAAGTCTTTTCCACCAGGTGGCTGATTAGATATGTTGGCACGACTGCCATATTGCATCTCCACCCCAAAGCCCTTGCTTGGAAGTGTACTTCGCAGACTGCCAAGAGCCTTGCCCTCATCCATGCCAAGGTTGCGAGACACGGTAGTGATGACACCATAGTCCTTGTTGATCTCTGCAGCAGACGGGATGCTATTGCCAGCATACTTAGGGTCCAACATGTATGCTGCGGCGTGTTTGGGCTTCAGGCAGTCTTCAAGCTTTTGATGTATTTCAGAACTGCAGTTTCCTTTGCTTGGAGCAACAGTGAAGTTGGCAGGGCAGTACGGGTTTCTTCTCTTACATCTGCAAGCAGAGTCTGAACATCAGACAGGATGGCATTGTCTCCCTTGGTCCGTGCAATGACTACTGCTATAGGTTTCAGGAGTTTAAGGCTGCTTACCACTCTCTCCCAAAATACATCATTCAGGAGGATCCTCTTGATGGGGCTGTCCATATCGGCAGACTGTGATATGGCCATTTCTTGGAGAGACTCCTTCCCCTCCAGGAGACTGTCGAATATGATGACAAGACCACCCCGACGGGTGTTGCTGGGCAGCTTCAATGCTCTTATTCTTCTCACTTTGCTTGGGGAGGTCGATTGCTGCTATAACTTGATGACCCTTCACATACAGGGCCTGCAAAAGTATTCATCCCCCTTGGCATTTTTCCTATTTTGTTGCATTACAATCTGTAATTTAAATAGATTTTTATTTGGATTGCATGCAATGGACATACACAAAATAGTCCAAATTGGTGAAGTGAAATGAAAAAAAAAAACGTATAAAAAATAATAAATGGAAAAGTGGTGGGTGCATATGTATTCACCCCCTTTGCTATGAAGCCCCTAAATAAGATATGTTGCAACCAATTACCTTCAGTAGTCACATAGCACACAGGTGGACTTCATTTAAGTGTCACATGATCTGTCACATTATCTCAGTATATATACACCTGTTCTGAAAGGTCCCAGAGTCTGCAACACAATTAAGCAAGGGGCATCACCAAGAAAGCGGCACCATGAAGACCAAGGAACTCTCCAAACAGGTCAGGGACAAAGTTGTGGAGAAATACAGATCAGGGTTGGGTTATAAAAAAATATCAGAAACGTTGAACATCCCGCGGAGCACCATAAAAAACGTTATAAAAAAATGGAAAGAATATGGCACCACAACAAACTTGCCAAGAGAGGGCCGCCCACCAAAACTCATTATTCAGAGAGGCAACAAAGAGACCAAAGATAGGGCAGAAGGAGTTGCAAAGCTCCACAGCGGAGATTGGAGTATCTGTCCATAGGACCACTTTAAGCCATCCATTCCACAGAGCTGGGCTTACAGAAGAGTGGACCGAAAAAAAGTCACTGATGAAAGAAAAAAATAAGCAAACACGTTTGGTGTTTGCTAAAAGGCATTTGGGAGACTCCCCAAACATATGGAAGAAGGTACTCTAATCAGATGAGACCAAAATTGTAGCTTTGTGGCCATCAAGGAAAACACTATGTCTGGCGCAAACTCAACACCTCTCATCACCCTGAGAACACCATCCCACAGTGAAGCATGGTGGTGGCAGCATCATGCTGTGGGGATGTTTTTCATCGGCAGGGACTGGGAAACTGGTCAGAATTGAAGGTATGATGGCACTAAATACAGGGAAATTATTGAGGGAAACCTGTTTCAGTCTTCCAGAGTTATTGTTATACAATAAAACATATTTTGCATCTTCAAAGTGGTTGGCATGTTGTGTCAATCAAATGATACAAACTGCCAAGAAATCCATTTTAATTCCAGGTTGTAAGGCAACAAAATAGGAAAAATGTCAAGGGGGGTGAATACTTTTGCAAGCTACTGTACCTAACCATTTGCTTGGCTCTCTTGTAGAGTGTATCCATGGTTTTCAGTGCCATGATGTCCTTGAGGAGAAAATTCAATGCATGAGCAGCACAGCCAATGGGTGTGATGTGATTTTTAGACTCCTCCCCTTTAGACCAGGCAGTCTTCAAGTTCACAGCATTGTCGGTCACCAGTGCAAATGCCTTCTGTGGTCCAAGGTAATTGATGACTGCCTTCAGCTCATCTGCAATGTGGAGACCGGTGTGTCTGTTGTCCCTTGTGTCTGTGCTCTTGTAAAATACTGGTTGAGGGGTGGAGATGATGTAGTTAATTATTCCTTGCCCACGAACATTCGATCACCCATCAGAGATGATTGCAATATAGTCTGCTTTCTCTATGATTTGCTTGACCTTCACTTGAACTCTGTTGAACACTGCATCCAGCAAATTAGAAGATAAAGCATGTCTGGTTGGAAGGGTGTATGCTGGGCAAAGAACATTCCGAAATCTCTTCCAATACAAATAGCCTGTGAGCATCAGAGGTAAACCAGTTGCATACACAGCTCAAGCAAGACATTCATCAGCATTTCTCTGACTACGTTCCTCCATTGAGTAAAAAAAACTCAATGGAGGACCATGAGCTGTTGCTACCGATAAGGTGTCTGATTAATCATTTTCATCTCGAATAGAACAAGAGGGACTTTTGTCAGAGGTTGCTTGTTGTGAGCACCGAGGGAACTTTATGCACTTGGCCAGATGATTCTGTGTCTTTGTTGCATTCTGTACATATGATTTGGCACAGTATTTGTAAATGTACAAAGCTTTTCCTTCTACATTAGCTGCAGTGAAATGTCTCCACACATCAGATAGTGCTCGTGGCATTTCCTGTAAAGATTATAATTTTTTTTGTAAAAAAACCCAAAACACAATGCCATGTCCAGATAAATAGTTAAGCAGTTAGATTAAACAACTCCTTCGTAAGATAAATGTTTTAAAATGAAACATGTATGGAAACATGTGAATTAACACTCCTCAGTTAGCAGGCTCAAGCAAGCTAAAACCAATATGTTAGCAAAAACGAACTAGCAGAAACTGTTAACAAGTTAGAAATGATTTAAACACACTTTGCTGTAGGCTACTATTTACTAGCTAACAAAAAAAATGTAAGTAATGTAAAATATATTCACCCCACCCAGTATTGTAATCAAAACTTACCAGAAAGTGTGTAGTCCTTGGCTCAGACAGTGTAGTAGTATGGGCTCAATAGCATCTCATTAGTGTGCAAGATCTTGAGAATCAGCTGTAAATGTGATGGAAGAATGCACTGTGCATGCAGAGGGTTGCAATTCCATTGAATTGGGGAAAGTTTAACCAAAATATGCCACAAGACCTAGAAGTGCCTCATGTATATCCCACAAAAAAGGTTCACTGTTATGAGCTAACTTTTTTGATGAATTTAAGCAAAATTACCCACATTCCAGGGCTTTTCTTCCCATGGAAAATTACCGGTAATTTACCGGAATGTTTCCGACCCTTTTCAACCCTAGCATATTTATCTTATCACAAATGTGGAATCCAAGGGTATTCAGTGTCTTTCAAACCACTCAAGAAGCCTTTATGAATGATCCCACCAAGCCTTATTAGCCTTTAAAATTAAACTATTTATGATCTTTAAGGCCTTTCTTTGAGGGTCTCTTTATACCCTAACACAGTGGTGTTAGGAAACTACAAGTTTACAGGCTACATCAGCTCTACAAATTACATTAATCTGGCTTGCAAAATCATGTGTAATTCCTATTGGAATCCAGCCAGAGTGAAGATATTCAAAAATTTGAACTTTAAATCACCTTAACCTGGATTCAGAATAACTACCAGGATAAAGACGCTAAACAAATGGGACGATCTAAATCATCTGAACTGGAACAACTATCTCAGTAATGGGTGAAATAAATCCAACATATTGGATTAGTTTAGAAAACTGTATGTTATTTAACTTTGTATAGCATAAGATTAATCAACCAATCAATTTACATGGAAAATTACAGATATTGAAACAAGCAATTAAAAAAAATCTGCCTGCAATAGAGCATTCTGGGAAATATGATAACGATGCGTGTGGTTTTGAGTGTTTTACTCAATACAGCAACACAGAGTAAACAATACACACTCAACTCTGGTCATTAACTACACTAGGGTTAAGTTAATTTAACTCTTAAATCAACACAAAAAATGTTTACACTGAAAAATCAATATTTGGTAAATCTGGCCAATTTGCTAGCTAACTAGCTAACTTTGCCCATGAAAGAAACTTAGGCTAGCGATGAAGCATTTTAGCCAGGTAGCCTAGGACAACAAAAATAAGTGTGACTGTATGACAGTCATAAATCAAATCAAAATAATATGTATTTATAAAGCCATTTTTACATTAGCAGATGTCACAAAGTGCTTATACAGAAACCCAGCCTAAAACCCCAAACAGCATTCATTAGCAAACACAAAAGGGCTTGGCATTGAATGATCCGACAGCACGGCGGATCGATTTGGCTCCTGGGTTAGGGCGGAATGGTAATGTTTGGACCAGCAAGCTGATAGATGCACAATTGCAGCAAAGGGCCGGAAGGGGGAAGGGGGATGGGGCATCGATGGAAACATTGTTGAGCACAGAGAGGGGAGCTCATCACCTCGTGAGGCCCTGTCTCTGAAGGCCTCTCCCCTTCACTGATGAGGGTTTAGGGGCTCCATTATGTTGGAGCTCGCCCTACTTTTCCCAGCACTTTACTGTGAAATGCTTGCTTACAAATGTCATGGAAATTTCCTCTATTTACCAAATCATGAGAGCAAACCACACACAAGTCAGAGTTAGTTATCAAAGTCTTATATGAGCTCTATCACAACCCTGTGACTCTCAGATCAATTCAGTGTCTATCAATGAATTCTCTGAGAGTCCCTCACACATTGTAACTGAGATCCTTTATAGCAAAGACACACATAGTGAGACAGCATAGGCATAATTTATCGTTCAGCTTTGTCTCCTAAACTAAGTTATTTTCTCAAACTCAGAACCATAAACCAATCCTCCATATCAACAGGCATATATCAAATCCATCCTATCTTGACAAGATCACAGAGACACACTAACTGGCACACAGACATTGTGGAGCCAAGAGATACACGCTTGACCTCTCCCCTCTCTCCGGCCCAAGCAACTTAGTCTTGACATAGAACAGATACGGCAACCCCGCCACAGTATTATACAAAAATAACATTCTGATGAGAAGTAACTTACAAACATATGATGAATATAAAACATCTTACCTATGTTACCAACTAATTCTGATTATTCCCCAACACGAGCCATTCCCAATGATGCAGAGTTGAAAAAATGTATAATAAAAAGAAAAATAATAACACAAGGAATAAAATACACTAGAAAGGCACGGCAGTATATACATGGAGAACCAGTACCAGATCAATGTGCAGGGGTATTAGGTATTTGAGGTAGATATAGTATGTACACAAAGGCAGGGTAAAGTCACTATGCATCAGGATATACTGTATAATAATAACAACAAAATAAAGAACAGAGTAGCAGCAGCATATGATGAGTGTAAAATTGTGTGGGTGTGTGTGTATTTTTGATGTGTTAGTATGCATGTGAATTTGTTTTCTGTGAGAGTGTCAGTGGAGTGTGTATACAGTGCATTCGGAAAGTAATGAGACCCCTTGAATTTTTCCACATTTTGTTACGTTACAGCCTTATTCTAAAATTGAGGAAATAGTTTTTTCCCCTCATATATCTACACAATACCCAATAATGACAAAGCAAAAACTGTTAGATTTTTCTGCAAATGTATAAAAAATAAAAAAACGGAAATATTACATTTACATAAGTATTCAGACCCTTTACTCAGTACTTTGCTGAAACACCTTTGGCAGCGATTACAGACTCAAGTCTTCGGTATGACGCTACAAGCTCTGTCAGGTTGGACTGGAAGCGTTGCTGCACAGCTATTTTCACAGCTACTTTTCCCGAAGCCACTCCTGCATTGTCTTGGCTGTGTGCTTAGGGTCATTGTCCTGTTGGAAGGTGAACCTTCGCCCCAGTCTGCTCTGGAGCAGGTTTTCATCAAGGATCTCTCTGTAATTTGCTCCGTTCATCTTTTCCTCAATTTAGTCTCCCAGTCCCTGCCCCTGAAAAACATCCCCACAGCATGATGCTGCCACCACCATTTTTAACGGTAGGGATGGTGCCAGGTTTCATCCAAACGTAACACTTGGCATTCAGGCCAGAGTTCAATATTGTTTCTAATGGTCTGAGAGTCTTCAGGTGCCTTTTTGGCAAACTTCAAGCGGGCAGTCATGTGCCTTTTTACTGAGCAGTGGCTTCCATCTGACCACTCTACCATAAAGGCCTGATTGGTGGAGTGCTGCAGATATGGCTGTCCTTCTGGAAGGTTCTCCCATCTAACAAGAAGAATAGAGCTCTGTCAGAGTGACCATCGGGTTCTTGGTCACATCATCGACCAAGATCCTTCTCCCCTGATTGCTCAGTTTGGCCAGCTCTAGGAAGAGTTTTGGTGGTTCCAAACTTCTTACATTTAAGATTATGGAGGCCACTGTGTTCTTGGGGACCTTCAATGTTACAGAAATGTTTGGTACCCTTCCCCAGATCTGTGCCTCGACACAATCCTGTCTCGGAGCTCTACAGACAATTCCTTCGACGTCATAGCTTGGTTTTTGCTCTGCCATATACTGTCAACTGTGGGACCTTATATAAACAGTTGTGTGCTTTTTCAAATCATGTCCAATTGAATTTACCGCAGGTGGACCCCAATCAAGTTGGAGAGACATCTCAAGCATGATCAATGGAAACAGGATACACTTGAGCTCAATTTCGAGTCTCATAGCAAAGGGTCTGAATACTTATGTAAATTATGTATTTATGTGTTTTATATTTAACACATTTGCAAAAATTTCTTAAAACCTGTTTTGACTTCGTCATTGTGTTTTATTGTGTGTAGATTGCTGAGGAATGTGTTTTATTTAATACATTTTAGAATAAGGCCGTAACGTAACAAAATGTGGAAAAAGACAAGGGCTCTGAATAGTTTCCGATGGCACTTTACACTGACTGTACAATACATTAGCAACACCTTCCTAATATTGAGTCATATCCCCCATATCCCCGTTCTAGTTCTTGACACACTCAAACCAGTGCACCTGGCATCTACTACCACACCCCGTTCAATGGCACTTACACTGAACAAAAATATAAAATGCAACATGCAACAATTTCTAAGATTTCACTGAGTTACAATTCATGTAAGGAAATTAGTCAGTTCATTAGTCCCTAATCTATGGATTTCACATGACAGGGAATACAGAAATGTATCTGTTGGTCACAGATACCGTAAAAAAAAGGTAGGGGCGTGGATCAGAAAACCAGTCAGTCTCTGTTGTGATCACCAATTTGCCTCATGCAGCGGGACACATCGCCATCGCATATAGTTGATCAGGCTTTTGATTGTTGCATGTGGAATGTGGTCCCACTCCTCTTCAATGGTTATGCAAAGTACCTGGATATTGGCAGGAACTGGAACACGCTGTCGTACACGTCGATCCAGAGCATCCCAAACATGCTCAACAAGTGGCATGTAAGCAGAGTATGCATGCCATGGAAGAACTGGGACATTTTCAGCTTCCATGAATTGTGTACATATCCTTGCGACATGGGGCTTTGCATTATCATGCTGAAACATGAGGTGATGGTGGCGGATGAACGGCACAACGGGCCTCAGTATCTCGTCACAGTATCTCTGTGCATTCATTTTACCATCGATAAAATGCTATTTTGTTCATTGTCCGTAGCTTATGCCTGCCCATACCATAACCCCACCCCCACCCTGGTGCATTCTGTTCCGTGAAGAGCACACATCTCCAGGGTACCAGTGTCCATCGAAGGTGAGCATTTAACCCATGCCAAACCTTTTCAGTCTCCTGAGGGGGAAAGGGTGTTGTCGTGCCCTCTTCACGACTGTCTTGGTGTATTTGGACCATGATAGTTTGTTGGTGATGTGGACACCAAGGAACTTGAAACTCTCAAACAGCTCCACTACAGACCCGTCGATGTTAACGGGGGCCTGTTCGGCCTGCCTTTTACTGTAGTCCACGATCAGCTCCTTTGTCTTGCTCACATAGAGGGAGAGGTTCTTGTCCTGGCACCACACTGCCAGGTCTCTAACCTCCTCCCTATAGGATCATTGTTGTCAGTGATCCGTGCAACGTAACTTTGGCGTGTAAATCAGCTAGAAAGATGTTTCGGCAACGAGTCATTTTCTCTGGCCCCCTCCCAGTTAGGGGGAGTGATGAGCTCTAATTAAATTGCTGGTTGAAAACTGTTTTCTGCCCCTCCCAAAATATAGAATTTGTAGATAATTGGCCATCTTTTTGGGACTCACCCACAAACAGGACCAAGCCTGGGCTGCTGAGGAGTGACGGACTCCATCCTAGCTGGAGGGCTGCTCTCATTGTATCTACCAACATAGACAGGGCTCAATCTCCTCTAGCTCCACAATTAAATAGGGTGCAGGACAGGCAGCAGGCTGTTAGCATGCCTGCCAGTTTAGTGGATTCTGCCGCTAGCACAGTCAGTGTAGTCAGCTCAGCTATCCCCATTGAGACCGTGTCTGTGCCTCGACCTAGGTTGGGCAAAACTAAACATGGCGGTGTTCGCATTAGCAATCTCACTGGAATAAAGACCTCCTCCATTCCTGCCATTATTGAAAGAGATCATGATACCTCACATCTCAAAATAGGGCTACTAATGTTAGATCCCTCACTTCAAAGGCAGTTATAGTCAATTAACTAATCACTGATCATAATCTTGATGTGATTGGCCTGACTGAAACATGGTAAGCCTGATGAATTTACTGTGTTAAATGAGGCATCCCCTCCTGGTTACACTAGTGAACATGCCGTGCATCCAGCAAAGGCAGAGGTGTTGCTAACATTTACCATAGCAAATTTCAAATTACACCCCAAAAAACTATGTTTTAGTCTTTTGAGCTTCTAGTCATGAAATCTATGCAGCCTACTCAATCACTTGTTTACAGGCCTCCTGGGCCATTTACAGAGTTCCTCACTGAGTTCCCTGAATTCCTATCGGACCTTGTAGTCATAGCAGATAATATTCAAATTTTTGGTTATTTTAAAATTCACATGGAAAAGTCCACAGACCCACTCCAAAAGACTTTCGGAGCCATCATCGACTCAGTGGGTTTTGTCCAATGGAATAAATGTTATGGATCTTAATGTTTTTCCTCATAATACTGGACTATCGGACCACCATTTCATTACATTTCCAATCGCAACAAATAATCTGCTCAGACCCCAAACAAGGAACATCAAAAGTCATGCTACAAATTCTCAGTCAACCCAAAGATTCCTTGATACCTTCCTGACTCCCTCTGCCTACCCAAGGATGTCAGAGGACAAAAATCAGTGAACCACCTAACTGATGAACTGAATTTAACCTTGCGCATCACCCTAGATGCTGTTGCACCCCTAAAAACTAAAAACATTTGTCATAAGAAACTAGCTACCTGGTACACAAGAAAATACCTGAGCTCTGAAGCAAGATACCAGAAAATTGGAACGGAAATGGCGCCACACCAAACTGGAAGTCTTCCCGACTAGCTTGGAAAGACAGTACCGTGCAGTATCGAAGAGCCCTCACTGCTGCTCAATCATCCTATTTTTCCAATTTAATTGAGGAAAATAAGAACAATCCAAAATTTATTTTTGATACTGTTGCAAAGCTAACTAAAAAGCAGCATTCCCCAAAAGAGGATGGCTTTCACTTCAGCAGTAATAAATTCATGAACTTCTTTGAGGAAAAGATCATGATCATTAGAAAGCAAATTACGGACTCCTCTTTAAATCTACGTATTCCTCCAAAGCTCAGTTGTCCTGAGTCTGCACAACTCTGCCAGGACCTAGGATCAAGAGAGACACTCAAGTGCTTTAGTACTATATCTCTTGACACAACGATGAAAATAATCATGGCCTCTAAACCGTCAAGCTGCATACTGGACCCTATTCCAACTAAACTACAGAAAGAGCTGCTTCCTGTGCTTGGCCCTTCTATGTTGAACATAATAAACGTCTCTATCCACCGGATGTGTACCAAATTCACTAAAAGTGGCAGTAATAAAGCCTCTCTTGAAAAAGCCAAACCTTGACCCAGAAAATATTTTAAAAAACTATCGGCCTATATCGAATCTTTCATTCCTCTCAAAAATGTTAGAAAAAGCTGTTGCGCAGCAACTCACTGCTTTCCTGAAGACAAACAATGTATACAAATTGCTTCAGTCTGGTTTTAGACCCCATCATAGCCCTAAGACTGCACTTGTGAAGGTGCTAAATTAAGTTTTAATGGAGTCAGACCGAGGCTCTGCATCTGTCCTCGTGCTCCTAGACCTTAGTGTTGCTTTTGATACCATCAATCACCACATTCTTTTGGAGAGATTGGAAACCCAAATTGGTCTCCACGGACAAGTTCTGGCCTGGTTTAGATCTTATCTGTCGGAAAGATATCAATTTGTCTCTGTGAATGGTTTGTCCTCTGACAAATCAACTGTAAATGTTGGTGTTCCTCAAGGTTCCGTTTTAGGACCACTCTTGTTTTCACTATATATTTTACCTCTTGGGGATGTCATTCGAAAACATAATGTTAACTTTCAATGCTATACGGATGACACACAGCTGTACATTTCAATGAAACATGGTGAAGCACCAACATTTTTCCATCTACATAACATTGCAAAAATCAGAAAACTTTCTGTCCAAAAATGATGCAGAAAAATTTATCCATGCTTTTGTTACTTCTAGGTTAGACTACTAAAATGCTCTACTTTCCGGCTACCCGGATAAAGCACTAAATTAACTTCAGTTAGTGCTAAATGCGGCTGCTAGAATCCTGACTAGAACCTAAAAAAATGGTTTAAATTACTCCAGTGCTAGCCTCCATACACTGGCTTCCTGTTAAGGCAAGGGCTGATTTCAAGGTTTTACTGCTAACCTAGAAAGCATTACATGGGCTTGCTCCTACCTATCTTTCCGATTTGGTCTTGGCGTACATACAGTGCCTTGCGAAAGTATTCGGCCCCCTTGAACTTTGCGACCTTTTTCCACATTTCAGGCTTCAAACATAAAGATATAAAACTGTATTTTTTTGTGAAGAATCAACAACTGAAAAATTGGGTGTGCAAAATTATTCAGCCCCCTTAAGTTAATATTTTGTAGCGCCACCTTTTGCTGCAATTACAGCTGTAAGTCGCTTGGGGTATGTCTCTATCAGTTTTGCACATCGAGAGACTGAATTTTTTTCCCATTCCTCCTTGCAAAACAGCTCGAGCTCAGTGAGGTTGGATGGAGAGCATTTGTGAACAGCAGTTTTCAGTTCTTTCCACAGATTCTCGATTGGTGGTGGCACCATGATGCTGCCACCACCATGTTTGACAGTGGGGATGGTGTGCCAGTGATGTCTGGTGAGGACCTGTCTTACAACAGGCCTACAAGCCCTCAGTCCAGCCTCTCTCGAACAGTCTGAGCACTGATGGAGGGAGTTTGTGTTCCTGGTGTAACTCGGGTAGTTGTTGCTCTCCTGTACCTGTCCCGCAGGTGTGATGTTCGGATGTACTGATCCTGTGCAGGTGTTGTTACACGTGGTCTGCCACTGCGAGGACGATCAGCTGTCCGTCCTGTCTCCCTGTAGCGCTGTCTTAGGCGTCCAATTTAATGCCCTGAACATATCTGCAGTCCTCATGCCTCCTTGCAGCATGCCTAAGGCACGATCATGCAGATGAGCAGGGGCCCTGGGAATCTTTCTTTTGGTGTTTTTCAGAGTCAGTAGAAAGGCCTCTTTAGTGTCCTAAGTTTTCATAACTGTGACCTTAACCGGTCTAGGACTGGGGTTCCGCTAGCGACAGCCAGTGAAAGTCCAGGGCGCCAAATTCAAAACAACAAAAATCTCTTAATTAAAATTCCTCAAGCATACAAGTATTTTACACCATTTTAAAGATACAATTCTCGTTAATCCAGCCACAGTGTCGGATTTCAAAAGGGATTTACAGCGAAAGCACCACAAACGATTATGTTAGGTCACCACCAACTCACAGAAAAACACAGCCATTTTTCCAGCCAAAGAGAGGAGTCACAAAAAGCAGAAAGATATAAAAAATGAATCACTAAGCATTGATGATCTTCATCAGATGACACTCATAGGACTTCATGTTACACAATAAATGTATGTTTTGTTTGATAAAGTTCATATTTATATAAAATAAATCTGAGTTTACATTGGCACGTTACTTTCAGTAGTTCTAAAACATGCGGTGATTGTGCAGAGCCACATCAATTTACAAAAATACACATAATAAACATTGATAAAGATACGAACATTATACATGGAATTTTAGATAAACTTCTCCTTAATGCAACTGCTGTGTCAAATTTTAAAAAAAAACTTTACGGAGAAAGCAAACCACGCAATAATCTGAGTACAGCGTTTAGACAACAAAGCAGCCAAAAAGATACCCGCCATATTGGGTAGTCAACATTACTCAGAAATAGCATTTAAAATATTCACTTACAGTGGGGAGAACAAGTATTTGATACACTGCCAATTTTGCAGGTTTTCCTACTTACAAAGCATGTGGAGGTCTGTCATTTTTATCATAGGTACACTTCAACTGTGAGAGATGGAACAAAAATCCAGAAAATCACATTGTATGATTTAATTAATTTGCATTTTATTGCATGACATAAGTATTTGATCACCTACCAACCAGTAAGAATTCCGGCTCTCACAGACCTGTTAGTTTTTCTTTAAGAAGCCCTCCTGTTCTCCACTCATTACCTGTATTAACTGCACCTGTTTAAACTCATTACCTGTATAAAAGACACCTGTCCACACACTCAATCAAACAGACTCCAACCTCTCCACAATGGCCAAGACCAGAGAGCTGTGTAAGGACATCAGGAATACAATTGTAGACCTCAAAAAAAAATAATACCACCTGTGTCAAGGTTGCGCGCTACTGGTTCGAAGTCAGGTGCAGGAGAGCAGTGAGTTGTGATCAGGCACACTTTTATTTGGTAAAAGCACAAAAGACAGACGAAACTGCGTCCAAAATCCTCCAGCCACAGGTAAAAGTTAATAAGCGTGAAAACACTCACAAATATAGAAATGTATGACAAATACAAACAACTGGTGTGTATCAAAATACGATTCCCAGGGGAAAACCCAGTCTTGCGCATCACACTAAACACGTAACAAAACAATTTCACACAAAGACATGGGGGGAACAGAGGAATAAATACATGCAGTGTGATTAGGGAATGTAAACCAGGTGTGCAGGGAACAAGACAAAACAAATGGAACAGAAAGCCGGTGACATCGACTGCCGAACGCAGCCCGAACAAGGAGAGGAGCCGACTTCGGAGGAAGTCGTGACAACCTGCTGGAGAAGACAGATTTTGGGCCGTTATCACCTCTCGCTTAGCCTCTTACTCGCTGGTGTGACACAAATTTCAATCAATTACTATAGCTTGGGCCTATCAGATTCCTTTTGTAAATGCCCAGATCTCTATGGCAAGATGCATACTTCACCCAAGTTTCGTAAAAATAGGGCCATTGCTGTCTGAGATATCGCATGTGACATATGAACGAACGAACAGAAGGACTGAGAAAGACCGGCGTTTGGGCCTCTCCCCTCCCTACATTTTTTTTATGTGTCAGCCACTCACAAAGTATAGACTACCGATCGCTGTCCATGGTTCTGAAATTGCGACATCTATACGGCTGCCTATCGATAAACTATCAGATTAGTGATTGTAGTAGCCTATAGCTTTTCTTTAATTAATGGATATATGTTTATTTTTATTTGGTCATCATTTTCTCATGTTAAGCCTAACTTTTATATTTCAAGGCTATAGGCCTACGGTGTTGAAATGCTGAGATCTAGAGTGCCAGCTGACGGCAATAATGTATTACTTATTCAGTAATTAAAGTGGGAAATTCAAATATTGCAGATTCTAAAACCTTTATTTTTTATTGAACGGCAAACTAAATCAGTAGCCAATTGATTTCATATTGTAACGACCCTGGGTTTATAAGCTCGGAAATCGACTCTGCCGCACGAGCATGCTTTTGCGGCACAGTCGATTGCGCGCCGGACTTCGGGTTCGAAGGTCGAGGGTTCGAGACCTGCTCCCTGCTGTTTCATTACATTGGTGTCAGAAGTGGATCGAACCTTGTATCCACGACAGTGCGTGTGCTTGGCCGGTGAGCGCGTTCCTGTAAGACGTAGAGCAGCAAGCTAGCGCGAGGACGCACTCTTTGAAACGAGGGAGTAGTATAATGACCCTGGGTTTATAAGCGCGGAAATCGACTCTGCCGCACGAGCATGCTTTTGCAGCACATTCGATAGCGCGCCGGATCTCGGGCTCGAAGGTCGAGGGTTCGAGACCTGCTCCCTGCTGTTTCATTACAATATTTATATACACACACAACTGTCCTTTGGGACAATAGCCTACCTACCCTTCATGTACACTATCACGCGGTGCCATGCAGTGAAACACAGCCTCCCATTCATTTTCAATGGAAGGAAAGTGGTGAGAAGTGGAGTGAGTGGGGGACCGTTGGGCGGCGTGAACGTCATGTGGGAGGCGGTGATTTTTTTTCAAACTTTATGCAAATCACCGCTGAGCGATGACCAATCATATCGTGTGGTTCCCTTCACAAATTTGACGCTATGCGACCAAAGGCTGGAGACCTTCAGCAGATGGCTGACAAAAATAGGATGGAAGCAAATGTAAGTAATTATAACATAACAAATCATCAATGTACAGACAAATGATTATGCATATTTACATCGTAAAGTTAATTTATGAAAAATCGCTATTTAGCAAGCTAGCTGACTAGCTAACATATGCCAGCTAGCTAGCTTATGGGCGTTAGGACATGAGTATGCAATTGTATTTGATGTTTTAGGGACTCCTGAGAAAACAAGCCTGTCATCTTGTGAAAGTGGATATAAAGCATTTACTGCAAATTAAATGTACAACTTTATAAGCTTGCCTTGCTGATACTTGCCATTCAAAGCAGCTGAAGTAACGTAGCTAGCTAACCCTTCGTGCTTATTGTGTAGTGGAGGATAAAAATACATGTATGCCTATGGATGTGTAGCTATCTATGTAGCCGATCTGTGTATGGACCCTAAAACCTTTTGTATATATATTAGTTCAGAACCTAGCTATGAACCTCAGCTATCATAGCCGGTTGTATCGACTTCAAAACAGTCTGAATGACATTAATACAGCCTATGGATGGAGTAGAATTTAACTTTATTGTGCCAAGGAGTCAAATCGTATACACATGTAGTTATTACCAAGCATGGGATCCCCACATTGTAGCCTGTACTTTGAATATATTCACTGATCATGTACTCCACCTTGGTAAATAAAAGGTGCAGTTCATGTATCAATGGGAAACATTCTTTTTTAGTCATTTCCAATACCAGGAGTATCAAATGCCAGTCTTTGAATGATGCTGTGGTCACACATTGTAATGATGCAATAGACTAGAAACATGATTTAACTAGTTAAAAAGTCAGATGTATTATTCATATATACAAAAACAATATTGCCGTAGTTATATAAATAATGAAGTGTCTTACTATTCCCCATGTTTGGTCCTCTTGCCTATTATTTGAAGGTGGAAGGAGCCAAAGTTATACACCTGAGCCTGCTTACTGCACAACACAATCCATCAATCAGATTGTATAGGTATGGGTTATAATGTTTTCAGTATGGGTGACTCATAAGAGCCTGTTTTGGTTTTGTACAGACATCACCATTAACTAAACAGCATCCTCACATGAGAAGTAGAAACTGGGAATTAAATAACTGCAGTTGACATAGCTAAGGAAATAGGAGAATACTCTTAATGCAATGTGGATTACTCTTAAAATAGCCTTTGGTTGTGCGTAGTGTATGGTGTTGCCAGGTAACAGCACCCTCTTCGAATAAGTAGGAGATCTCCTTCACACGGATTGCCTCCCGTGCTGGATTGTTGGCCTCCCATCTTTGAAACATCCTGCAGAGCAGCAGACCTATCCTGTCACACGTTGCAGATCCCCTCCTGGTCCTCAAGGCCATCTTCTTGAAGTTATGCCAGACACTGGTAGACAGTAAATGTTGGCAATCGTTTTGAAGCAATTTCCAGATGCAATGTATCAGTAGGAATATGTAAGATAATGTCATTAGACTTTATTACCAGGTCATTGTGGATTACTAAAGCATCATCTCTAATATCAAATCATGACAACATGGGATTGATAGCATGTGCATGCGTAGCATGTGACAATAACAGGATCATATCAAGGATAGCATCCCAAATGAATACAAAAATACCACTTGAAACTTGATGAGTTGATCATTTGAATCAGCTGTGTAGTGCTAAGGCAAAACCAAAAATGTGCACCCCTTTGAGTCACCAGGACTGAGAACCACTGGTCTTCATTTGGGACCTCTTCATCTGCAGACGCGCTTTCACAGCTCTCTATCAGAAAACGTCACAAGAAACAGACTTCATTATGCTCAAATTAGACGGCACAGAATATTATGTTACTATTTTCTCTATCCTCAAGTCAAGGGACTGGAACTACACAGAAGTACCTGCCCTATCCAGAATTGCCTACTCGCTCACGGACAGTTGGGGCTGCTATCCTTTCACCCTCCTCCATGGCTGTTAGCTAGCTACCTACAAATGCATTTGGAGTTTTTTTTTTACAATGATAATTGTAAATTGATAATAATGACATCAAGCTAGCTAGCTAATATGAAGTAGCTAGTGATATTTAATTGACTTAGCTAGCTATAAAGTATGAAAGTTGGCTAGATTGCTAGCTAGCAGCTCATTTGAGTTAGCCTGCACTGTAGCTAGTTAGCTAACAATACATTGTTCCCTTAACATTTTCGAAATGTATTAACAACTGCCATGTGGACGATTGGTTAACAGAGCAAGCAGCAAAGTTTGTCACCAGAGCGGTTTAGTGCATATTACCATTTACCTGTGAATAAATTAATGAAATGGAGAATGTATTCAACTATTTACACATTTAATAACCAGACCTTCATACAAACTTGCTATGCTGAGTTGACGCACAATCGAAAAGCTGCTATATGCTGCATGCACACCCACAAGCGAACCACTCCAGGCGGGCGGAGCAGCACGTGCCAATTTACAGTCTACTAATTTACACCTACCCTTAGCCATCCTCGCGAGAGAAAGTCTGTGCTGCGTAAAAACAGTCCATTAATGACAAATAATACAATCATCCACCGTCAAAACACTGTCAAAACACCGTCAAAACAATAGCTTACTAGGGTTTGTTTCATTATGTAGACAATGCAGTCTAGCCTATCTATATACACTGCTCAAAAAAATAAAGGGAACACTTAAACGACACAATGTAACTCCAAGTCAATCACACTTCTGTGAAATCAAACTGTCCACTTAGGAAGCAACACTGATTGACAATACATTTCACATGCTGTTGTGCAAATGGAATAGACAACAGGAGGAAATTATTGGCAATTAGCAAGACACCCCCAATACAGGAGTGGTTATGCAGGTGGTGACCACAGACCACTTCTCAGTTCCTATGCTTCCTGGCTGATGTTTTGGTCACTTTTGAATGCTGGCGGTGCTTTCACTCTAGTGGTAGCATGAGACAGAGTCTACAACCCACACAAGTGGCTCAGGTAGTGCAGCTCATCCAGGATGGCACATCAATGCGAGCTGTGGCAAGAAGGTTTGCTGTGTCTGTCAGCGTAGTGTCCAGAGCATGGAGGCGCTACCAGGACACAGACCAGTACATCAGGAGATGTGGAGGAGGCCGTAGGAGGGCAACAACCCAGCAGCAGGACCGCTACCTCCGCCTTTGTGCAAGGAGGAGCAGGAAGAGCACTGCCAGAGCCCTGCAAAATGACCTCCAGTAGGCCACAAATGTGCATGTGTCTGCTCAAATGGTCAGAAACAGACTCAATGAGGGTGGTATGAGGGCCCAACATCCACAGGTGGGGGTTGTGCTTACAGCCCAACACCGTGCAGGAAGTTTTGGCATTTGCCAGAGAACACCAAGATTGGCAAATTCGCCACTGGTGCCCTGTGCTCTTCACAGATGAAAGCAGGTTGAGCACATGTGACAGACGTGACAGAGTCTGGAGACGCCGTGGAGAACGTTCTGCAACATCCTCCAGCATGACCGGTTTGGCGGTGGGTCAGTCATGGTGTGGGGTGGCATTTCTTTGGGGGGCCGCACAGCCCTCCATGTGCTCGCCAGAGGTAGCCTGACTGCCATTAGGTACCGAGATGAGATCCTCAGACCCCTTGTGAGACCATATGCTGGTGCGGTTGGCCCTGGGTTCCTCCTAATGCAAGACAATGCTAGACCTCATGTGGCTGGAGTGTGTCAGCAGTTCCTGCAAGAGGAAGGCATTGATGCTATGGACTGGCCCGCCCGTTCCCCAGACCTGAATCCAATTGAGCACATCTGGGACATCATGTCTCGCTCCATCCTCCATCCACCACTGTCCAGGAGATGGCGGATGCTTTAGTCCAGGTCTGGGAGGAGATCCCTCAGGAGACCATCCGCCACCTCATCAGGAGCATGCCCAGGTGTTGTAGGGAGGTCATACAGGCACGTGGAGGCCACACACACTACTGAGCCTAATTTTTGACTTGTTTTAAGGACATTACATCAAAGTTGGATCAGCCTGTAGTGTGGTTTTCCACTTCCAAAATTTGAGTGTGACTCCAAATCCAGACCTCCATGGGTTGATACATTTGATTTCCATTGATAATTTTTGTGTGATTTTGTTGTCAGCACATTCAACTATGTAAAGAAAAAAGTATTTAATAAGAATATTTCGTTCATTCAGATCTAGGATGTGTTATTTTAGTGTTACCTTTATTTTTTTGAGCATTGTTTATAAATAGTACAGTATTTAGCTGGTAGCCCATTTTCATAACATTGGGACCCTGACGCCATGCTGTCGGGACTATCCGTCTCATCACGAGTAAGCTTACCAGCGTTGGGTTTCTGGCAGTAGTCAGACAAGGGCCGGCACTCTCAACAGAGGTCACTATTCTCGAGGCTAGGAAGAAGAGGATGTGCATGGCCACTCATTGCTGGGCAGTGAGCAATCGGTCTAAACTGGGAGGCTGCTATTGCTAGCTGCTGCATAAGTAGGCCTAGTAGCTTCCACCTGCGATTATGTTTTGTCAGTACAGTACGAGGTGGTAACTTTGCTGATGTGGTCATCTTTGGTAATTTGATCAGATACAACTTTTTTTTCAGCGTTTTTGTGCACCACTTGGTCTTCAGCCTTGTGTTTATCCATCTTGAACAACGTATCACACTTCATCGGAGTCCAACCTGATTCACCTAATAAAAAATTATAAAAAACCTGATAGCCAATTAGGCGAGGAGGCCGAGGCGTGCTCCCGCCGGTGCCGCTGAGAAATAGGCTAATTAGATGCATGACAACTATATTGTCTGTCTGACTCACCTACTAGCCATGTAGATTGGAAAACATAACACTTTGCGTGCTACATGGGGAACCTAAAAAGGAGGGTCACTCCGAAATTATTTATAAAACAATTATAATAATTGATACAGTTGTGAGATGGGCGCATGTGTCCCCAGAGCTGTAGTCTATCAACAGAACTCACATAGTTAGTTCCTCCAGGGCCCTGTGCATTGGCTGTGGGTTTCCATTATACCAGTGCAGACTGGTAGTCCATGTCATTCACCTCCCTGCAGAAATGCAACAGCATAAATCAACCCCACTTCCAGAAGTGCGTTTGATTTGTACAGCACCATGACCTGGTTGGAGGCAGTTGACACTTGATTTAGAAACCGATTGTCCCGTGGCTTCTGAAAGAGCAGTATGGAAAACCACTATCTGCAATGAATGAATTTCCACCTTATACTCAACAAACAATTCATTGTCTTAATACCAAGCAAATATTACCCTAAAATGTATCATACTTTACAAGACAATTCAGCATTATTTGTTCACTCAATAATATGACAAAGTATTGCATAGTGAAAAAAAGTTAAGAGTCATTAGAACCTTCTCCCACCTTTTAACTACTTTTCATCTGCGGAAAGTCCTTGGGGTGTTGATTGACAATGTGTTAATTAGCCAATCAGGGAGTGAAAGGGACCCGACACCTGTGTGGCCAGTCCAACCGCAATTACCTTCTGCCTACCTCCCCCGCTCCCTATTAGAGCCAATCTGTTAGCGATAGAGATCCTAATGGCCCAGTAATAAGACAAGTGCTCCGAGTCTATCTTAATGAAAATCACTGGACCTCCCTCAGTTTCTCTCCTGTGGCGTATGCATGTAGAGGTGGTCACTTTTACTGATGGTACTGGAGGAGTTGAACATGTTTGACGACTATCACTAGTATATTTAAATAATTTCCTTTTCTTGTTTGCGTTCCTTCATTGATCGGACAATGTTTGTTAGGTGAAAGCAGTGATATCTATCCATTCATCTACCAGTAGTCTACAAAGAAAGGACTGGAGAGGGGAATGCAAAGATTTTGGGACACAGCAAGAAATGCATTCTTCCTCATCATCATTAATCCTTCCCCTTCTCAAAAAGATCATTAGTGAATGTGATTGGAAAAATCCAGAGAATGGAAACCTTGTCAGAACAGGAAGGATGCTTTTCTTCTTTAGTCCTACAATTCTGGACGCATCACTAACATAGTTTGAGAGTAGTATTGACGGTATGAAATCATTGATTCAATATACCACCACCATCCCCACCTTCTCAAACACACAGCTCAGAATGTTTTGACAGTATTTGTCCCCCCCCCCCCTCACACACACACACTTCCTCCCCTATTCCGGCTCTCCCTTCCCGAAAGCAAGACGATAAGCAGTCATTCTGAAGATGTTGTACCTGATTTGCTGAGGAGGGATTGAAATTACACTGACAAATCCTCTGTGTCCCCCTGTGACAGTTGTGACATTCTCAATCCTATTTACTGTCAACCGTAGGAGATGCAGCGACGAACAGTGAATATTTATACAAGTGTGATACAAGGGCACAACCAGTTGATGTCCTTTATCCCTCACAATTGGACTTTTTTCACATCTTTGTCTATTCAGGACTGTCTGCCCTGTACCATTGATACCATTGTGGCTGACCCCGTGCTGCTGTTTCACAGCATCATGTGTGAGAATTGATTGGTGACAACTACCTGGTTTGTTGTTGCTCTCATAGTCTACATAATATAATATAAACAACATTTGTACCTAAAAGGACACTTCAGCTCCAATTACAAACCATGTTGATGGTACACGATTTATCGGTAACCCACAAGGTTCACAAGGTGTCTAGAATCAAAATAAATCACATTTTATTGGTCACATACACATATTTAGCAGATGTTATAGCGAGTGTAGCAAAATGCTTGTGTTCCTAGCTCCAACTAAAAATCTAAATCAAACTTTATTTGTCACATGCGCCGAATACAGCAAGTGTAGACCTTACCGTGAAATGCTTACTTACAAGCCCTTAACCAACAATGCAGTTCAAGAAGAGTTAAGAAAATATTTACCAAATAAATGAAAGTAGAAAATAATAAAAAGTAACACAATAACCTAACAATAACGAGGCTATATACAGGGGGTACTGGTACCGAGTCAGTGTGCGGGGGTACAGGTTAGTTGAGTTAATTTGTACATGTAGGTAGGGGTGAAGTGACTATGCATAGATAATAAACAGCGAGTAGCAGCAGTGTACTACACAATTGGAGGGGGTTGGGAGTCAATGTTAATAGTCCGGTGCAACAGTGCAGTAGTATCTAACAATTAACAGCAATATACACAAATCTAAAAGTGAATTTATAAATATTAGGATGAGAAAAGTCGGAGTGGCATTGACTAAAATACAGTAGAATAGAATACAGTATATACAGTGCATTGCGAAAGTATTCGGCCCCCTTGAACTTTGCGACCTTTTGCCACATTTCAGGCTTCAAACATAAAGATATAAAACTGTATTTTTTTGTGAAGAATCAACAACATGTGGGATACAATCATGAAGTGGAACGACATTTATTGGATATTTCAAACTTTTTTAACAAATCAAAAACTCAAAAATTGGGCGTGCAAAATTATTCAGCCCCTTTACTTTCAGTGCAGCAAACTCTCTCCAGAAGTTCAGTGAGGATCTCTGAATGATCCAATGTTGACCTAAATGACTAATGATGATAAATACAATCCACCTGTGTGTAATCAAGTCTCCGTATAAATGCACCTGCACTGTGATAGTCTCAGAGGTCCGTTAAAAGCGCAGAGAGCATCATGAAGAACAAGGAACACACCAGGCAGGTCCGAGATACTATTGTGAAGAAGTTTAAAGCCGGATTTGGATACAAAAAGATTTCCCAAGCTTTAAACATCCCAAGGAGCACTGTGCAAGCGATAATATTGAAATGGAAGGAGTATCAGACCACTGCAAATCTACCAAGACCTGGCCGTCCCTCTAAACTTTCAGCTCATACAAGGAGAAGACTGATCAGAGATGCAGCCAAGAGGCCCATGATCACTCTGGATGAACTGCAGAGATCTACAGCTGAGGTGGGAGACTCTGTCCATAGGACAACAATCAGTCATATATTGCACAAATCTGGCCTTTATGGAAGAGTGGCAAGAAGAAAGCCATTTCTTAAAGATATCCATAAAAAATGTTGTTTAAAGTTTGCCACAAGCCACCTGGGAGACACACCAAACATGTGGAAGAAGGTGCTCTGGTCAGATGAAACCAAAATTGAACTTTTTGGCAACAATGCAAAACGTTATGTTTGGCGTAAAGTGCAGACACAGCTCATCACCCTGAACACACCATCCCCACTGTCAAACATGGTGGTGGCAGCATCATGGTTTGGGCCTGCTTTTCTACAGCAGGGACAGGGAAGATGGTTAAAATTGATGGGAAGATGGATGGAGCCAAATACAGGACCATTCTGGAAGAATGTCTGCAAAAGACCTGAGACTGGGACGGAGATTTGTCTTCCAACAAGACAATGATCCAAAACATAAAGCAAAATCTACAATGGAATGGTTCAAAAATAAACATATCCAGGTGTTAGAATGGCCAAGTCAAAGTCCAGACCTGAATCCAATCGAGAATCTGTGGAAAGAACTGAAAACTGCTGTTCACAAATGCTCTCCATCCAACCTCACTGAGCTCGAGCTGTTTTGCAAGGAGGAATGGGAAAAAATGTCAGTCTCTCGATGTGCAAAACTGATAGAGACATACCCCAAGCGACTTACAGCTGTAATCGCAGCAAAAGGTGGCGCTACAAAGTATTAACTTAAGGGGGCTGAATAATTTTGCACGCCCAATTTTTCAGTTTTTGATTTGTTAAAAAAGTTTGAAATATCCAATAAATGTCGTTCCACTTCATGATTGTGTCCCACTTGTTGTTGATTCTTCACAAAAAAATATTTTTATATCAAATCAAATCAAATCAAATGTATTTATATAGCCCTTTGTACATCAGCTGATATCTCAAAGTGCTGTACAGAAACCCAGCCTAAAACCCCAAACAGCAAGCAATGCAGGTGTAGAAGCACATGTTTGAAGCCTGAAATGTGGCAAAAGGTCGCAAAGTTCCAGGGGGCCGAATACTTTCGCAAGGCACTGTACATATATAGAGCAGATAAAGCAGTTTGTTAACATTATTAAAGTGACTAGTATACCATTATTGAAGTGGCCAGTGATTCCATGTTGATGTATACGGGGCAGGGTTGAGTAACCGGGTGGGAGCCGGCTAGTGATGGATATTTAACAGTCTGATGGCCTTCAGTTAGATGCTGTTTATCAGTCTCTCGGTTCCAGCTTTGATGCACCTGTACTGACCTTGCCGTCTTGATGGTAGCGGGGTGAACCGTGAGGCCGTAGCTCGGGTGATTGATGTCCTTGATCAATCAACAACTATCATGAAGGTGCTGGTGGCCTTACTTATGCACTGCTATTATACCAGTTGTCATGGCACCTCTGTGCACAATGTTGTAAGGGAATACTGGAGAGCATAGGTAGGTAGGTACATTATGGCTGGAGAAACAACTTGAACATATAGGTTCCAAATGCACATGAGTTAACCCGTGTTCTGGTACAACAAGACCCTATGGAGACTTTGCATTCTGTTGCTTTATTGTGTTGATAATACTCTAGGGAGAAGTCAAACAAGGTGAACAGTAATTTTAATTAAATATGCAGTGGTCATTGGATCAATACATTTATGTCCTTTGATCAATAAAACCATAAAAAATGTAACTCTTGGGCTTTAGGTTTCTTGTCAAAAGAGGTACAAATCATATAATGACTCAATATTGTAACGGGATTCCAAAACACAACAAACTTGTGATTGGCCTTCAGGCAAAAGATTGCTATAGATTTTAGTCTGATAGATCCATCTGTAAATAGCCCACCCAATCTACCTACTATTTTTATTTAATGTTCTGCTCTTTTGCACACCAGTATCTCTACTTGCACATCATCATCTGCTCATTTATCACTCCAGTGTTAATCTGCTAAACTCTAATTCTTCGCTACTGTGGCCTATTTAGTGCCTACCTCCTCATGCCTTTTGCACACACTGTATATAGACTTTCTTTTTTTCTTCTGTGTCATTGACTTGTTTATTGTCTTATTGGCTTGTTTATTGTTTATTCCATGTTACTCCATGTGTAACTCTGTGTTGTTGTCTGTGTCACACTGCTTTGCTTTATTTTGGCCAGGTCGCAGTTGCAAATGAGAACTTGTTCTCAACTATTCTACCTGGTTAAATAAAGGTGAAATAAAACATGAATAAAAGATCAGCTTGAGTTTCTCAAAACATAACTGTTAGCACGTAAATAGTAATCCACGTGAAAATTATTAGGGGCGTCAATATCATAGCTCAAGACCAACATTTTTACAGTAAGTAGGCAACAAAAGCAACGGCTGAGTGGTTGGCTTTAGGACCATGCAGAGCATGCTGCTGCCAGACAGCACTTTTTCTTTCACTTTTACAGAGCAGAGACAAGTGCTAGTTCACTTTGCCTGTCAGCTGTTTAGACAGTGCACCGATTTGAATTTGATGTTGGCATTTGAGCTCGGCCCTGTAAGGCTTGTTGTAACTTTGTAGCCAGGTGTTAATTGAATTAAGCAGGGGGAGCCCTTCTTTTTTGTGACTATTCGAAATCAAAAGCTATTTTACTGCTATTTAAGTAAGGTTTGTGATAGCTGTAGCCTAATTGATATTTTCATTCATTCGCCCAGTAGGCTAGTGCAATTTTGGTTTCATGTATTGGTATGAAAATAAACAACTGAACACCTTGCTATTTAAAGCATTGAAAGAAGTGGGATAAGATGGAGCAGAAGCACCAGCAGTAGTGCCACAAACGTCTGCTGTTTGGATGCTATTTGACGAGAGAGCAACTGGGGATGCAGCACGAAGGAATCCCTCAGCAGATGCCATAATGGAGGTCCGATTCTATTTGGAGGAGCCCCTCCTCATCCTCTGAGCTGGTGGAAGAACAAGGCCTCTGTCTACCCACGGCTTACTAAAGTCATGACAGGGAGACTGCATAGTGGCCACATCCGTTCCCTCTGAGAGGGTCTTCTCGAAAACATGACAAATAATTACTGACAGAAGAAACTGCATCAACCCCTCGAAAGTGAGGCAGCTTGCATTTCTGAATGCAAATCTCTCATAAAAGCAAAATATGGTCAGCATTGCTGTGTGCTGCTGGTTATAGCATGGCAGTAAAGAAGAGTGAGAAAAGAGGGACCAGTTTAATGTTTTAAGTGGGATGCTGCAATTTTGCACAATGTTATTTATTTTTCTTTGATATGGTGTAATATTCTATTATGCTGTTCAGATTGTATTCGCTTGAATTGTTACATTTATATGCACTTTGGTTAAATACATGAAAAAGTTATACTTTAAATGCAAATGTTTAATAGCATTATTTTTCATAACAAACCAATGCATTTTTAAATGCACTGTGGTTAAGGTAGAGTATGATTTAATTTCATAATTTAATTTGAATTCATTTAACACCAATCATAGTAAAACTATCGCAAACTGTTTGACTTGAAAAAATACAAAACCTTTTTTTTTTAAAGGGCCGTTTGGGAGCCAAAAGGGCCTGCTCTTTTCACTACACTGTATTAGGGTAAAACTAGGCCCTGAAATGAAGGACTTATGAAATATGTATTGTCGTAAAGAATTTAATTGTAATGATGATACATTAGGATCTCACTTGGTGGAGCTCACAGGACTAAACATGAATGAATGCAACAACCATGTCTTTGTGCACTAATGATACAGTCATGGGTCGTAACTCTATAATTCACTTGAAAGTCAAAGCACACTGGGAAATATACACGTTTGGCTTTACCCTAAGGAAAGTGTTAATTTAACACTGAAAAGTATGGACCCGTATAGACACTGGCACAGTTTTAAATGTAACACTGTGTTGATTCAAGGCTGTTCTTATAGTCTAAATTGGTCTCCTTCCTCATATTCTTTCCTTCCTGACCCCAAAAGTTGAGGACTTGGCTAACTTATTACAGTGGACACCTATCCAGACTCACATTTGCATTCCCATTAAACTTGATGTGCTCAGACCCCTGCAACAGGTTCCATTACATTTCCAGTCACTCAGCAATAACTTCTGTAACCTTCCCATCACACTGAAGAAACTAATATCCACAGTTTCCAATGGCTGTTATTACACTTGTCTGCAACAAGGACCAAGGTTGAGCAACCTTCATGGTCTTTCCCTGACCATTTTCTCTGTTGTATTTATTTGTTGTTTTCTGGTTGCTGTCCAACTGTATCTCCACTTCCTGATGCGACTCAGGCCCAGGGGTCCACGGAATCTTGACGGACAGGTTCCATTATTAAATCTGTGAGGGAATTCACCCGTTGAGGAGCATGGAGGAGTAGGTGTTGTTGAGGGAATCATCAATCTCACTTTGGTTGTTAATGGTAACGTGTGACAGAGACGGCATTTCCCAGACACGTAGCACTGATAATCCCTCATCTTTGCAGGGCTGACAGAGAGAAAATTAACCATTTCCACAGAGACAACATTGATAAGGCTCTTCCTCTAAAACACTCTGCTACACTCCGTGCTGGTTGTTCTTACTACCATTACATAATTAAAGATGGATTGTTGATCTGCCATGTATGTGTCCTAATATATAAACCAATTATCCTGTCACATATTTACAGAGGGCCAGAAATTGCAGTTATTTTAATAGGTCAATTTTCTTGGTTTAGTTGGAAAAATCTCAGAAGGAAAGGTCGAAACAGTGATGATGCCATCTGGATCTAGTATAAATTCGTATCATAATGTCACAATATCCAAAAGGAAAATAAAAATACAATGCTTCAATGTGGGTAGAATGATATTGCCCTAGAAGTTATTGCTTTGCTTGAAGGAAAATGCCTAACATGCAATTGGACTTCGACAGATTGTAAATCCCAATGGGGGCAAAGATGTGTTGTGAGATGACTACGACAAAGAACTGATTACAGAAGGATCGATTACTCAGGAAGTTCCACGGAGCATCAAGGAAGCTGCAACTCTTAGTTTGAAAATGTAAGATTGAAACAAACAAGCTGGTTGGTTTTTATTAAAAATATTCCTTTAGTGTGTAGGGCGCTGTCCATGGTGCTGATAGAGCGCAGCAATATTTTGTGCCACTTCTTGGTCAAAAGCATTTTTTTAACTTTTATGTTTATTGTGGTATAGTGTGATATAAGCAGAATTCAATATAAATTCAGAAGTTGCAATGCAAAAAAAACAACTAATTACGTCCCTGTGTATAGCTTCATATCGGTATGTTTCATCACAGAAATAGATAGGCTACATTATATTATTGGTTTCTTGGTAGCCTATTGGTTTTCATTGCTGTAAATGGAACTGTACGTAGAGTATTGGAAACGTGTTTATGGTAGGCTGGCATTGATTAATTGATTACGTGGGTCAAATTTGATTCACAGAAGTGTATTGTGCCATTGCTTAAATATAGATTGTGTATTGCCTTTATATGATATTTTGTTTAGTAGGCCCACTACTTGTTACCGCTGTTTTGTTCTGTTCGCATTCGCAGTTGTCAGCATTCTAAGCCAAACTGCTATTCAGTAGTTTCGTTTGCGTGGATGAATAACTAGGCTACTATTTTCAAAATTTAGTTTGCATTATTTTGGTAAGACAGCTGTGTGTATGGCTGCATTCACATAGGCTGTTTGTAATAGAGTAATTGCCCATCTAAACGGCATTGCTGTAGAGGGCTGTTCATTGCGCTGATACAGCGCAGCAGAGGCTACATATTTCAAAAGCACTCAATGATCTCGGAGTCTCTGCATTTGAACTTGATGTTTATTATGGTATAGTTTGATTATATAAGCAGAATTCAATATAATTCCAATGCAAAAATACGAAAAATATTTCCACCCTTTGCGATTTCAACTGCCACCTTAGTCAGTTTGATTTTATAATAATGTTTTTTTTTAGGGGTACTTTAGTCACTTTATCCTAGCGCCGGGTATGGTGTGAAAGTGTGCGTGTGTGGTGTCAATATGCATGTGCGTGTGTATGTTTTGTGTGTGTGTGAGCATATGTCGTGAGTGTATGTGTGTGGAGTCTCAGTGTAGTATGTGTGAGTGTGTGGGTAGTGAGTTTGCATAGAGACAATCTGTGCAAAAAAGGGTCAATGGAAATAGACTGGGTAGCCATTTGATAAAATGTTCAGCTGTCTTATGGCTTGGGGGTACAAGCTGTTCAGGAGCCTTTTGGTCTGACTTGTTGCTCCACTACCACTTGCCCTGTGGTAGTAAAGAAAAAAATTGTTTAACATTTTTGGGGATTTAATTTAATTTAAAAAAAATCACATTTACATAAATGTTTAGACCCCAGTACATTGATAAAGCACCTTTGGCAGCGATTACAGCCTCGTGTCTTCTTGGGAATGATGCAACAAGCTTAGCACACCTGTATTTGGAGAGTTTCTCCCATTATTCTCAGCACAGCTATTTCCAGGTCTTTCCAGAGATGTTTGATCAGGTTCAAGTCCAGGCTCTGGCTGGGCCACTCAAGGACATTCAGAGACTTGTCTCAAAGCCACTCCTGCTTTGTCCTGGCTGTGTGTTTAGGGTCATAGTCCTGTTGGAAGGTGAACCTTTGCCCCAGTCTGAGGTCCTGAGTGCTCTGGATCAGGTTTTCATCAAGGATCTCTCTTTACTTTGCTCCGTTCATCTTCCCCTCGATCCTGACTAGCCTCCCGGTCCCTGCCGCTGAAAAAACATACCCACAGCATGATGTTGGCACCACCATGCTTTGCCGTAAGGATGGTGCCAGGTTTCCTCCAGATGTGACACTTGGCATTCAGGCCAAAGAGATCAATATTGGTTTCATCAGACCAGAGAATCTTGTTTCTCATGGTCTGAGAGTCCTTCAGGTGCCTTTTGGCAAATTCCAAGCGGGCTGTCATGTGCCTTTTACTGAGGAGTGGCTTCCATCTGGCCACTCTACCATAACGGCCTGATTGGTACATTGCTGTAGAGATGGTTGTCTTTTTGGAAGGTTATCCCATCTCCACAGAGGAACTCTGGAGCTCTGTCAGAGTGACCATTGGGCTCTTGGTCACCTTACCGACTAAGGCCCTTCTCCCCCGATTGCTCAGTTTGGCCGGGCAGGCCAGTTCTAGGATGAGTGTTGGTGCTTCCAAACTTCTTCCATTTAAGAAAGATGGAAGCTACTGTGTTCTTGGGGACCTTCAATGCTGCAGAATTTTTTTGGTACCCTTCAGGTACCAAAACAAAGGGAAAAGGGTGGCTACTTTGAAGAATCTCAAATAGTGTTTTTTTTTTAAAACACTTTTTTGGTTACTACATGATTCCATATGTGTTATTTAATTGTAGAATAATAGTGAAGACAACACAATGTAGAAAATAGTAAAAAAAAAAGTTAAGAAAGAAAAGCCCTTGAAAGAATGTAAATAATCTTTTGTATGTAAATAAGGTATTTATTTTTTAAATTTGTAATAAAGGCGCGAAAATGTCAAAAAACATGTTTTGGCTTTACAATTATGGGGCATTGTGTGTAGATTGTATTGGAAATTGTTTTATTTAATCCATTAAAATAAGGCTGTAATGTAACAAATGTAGAAAAAGTCAAGGGGTATGAATACTTTCCGAAGGCAGTGTACCTGACTAATATTGAAAACTCAATGCCTCCCCCTTTGTTAAAAGCTTCTTCCGAATACTTTAAAATCTCAGTATATAAAATGTATGTGGAAAAAAAACCCACACAGGTGGACTTTATTTAATTCTGACCAGTTTCCTAGTCCCTGCCGAGGAAAAACATCCCCATAGCATGACACTGCCACCACCATGATATTCTCGGGGTGATGAGGTGTTGGATTTGTGCCAGACATAGCATTTTCCTTGATGCCAAAAAGCTAAAATTTTGTCTCATCTGACCAGAGTACCATCTCCCATATGTTTGGGGAGTCTCCCACATGCCTTTTGGCAAACACCAAACGTATTTGCTTAATTATTTATTTACGCAATGGCTTTTTTTCTGGCCACTCTTCCATAAAGCCGGGCTCTGTGGAGTGTACGAGTGCAACAATAAGGCAAAGGTGCACAATTTTTTTTTACTTACATTGCCTTGCAAAAGTATTAATACCCCTTGGCGTTTTTCCTATTTTGTTGCATTACAACCTGTAATTTATTGGAATCAAGACATGGGTGGAATAAATCATGTTTTTTTGGAACAAATATAAATGAAACAAGGTTTTCATCACTATTGATGTTTATTGCTTTGAACTGAACAAATTGGAAGAAACGTTTTTACATACAGTATCTTGTGTAAATTATAAATGAGCCACATAGAACACAAATTAAGGCTAGTCTACACACCACATGAGGAACAGAGTTTTACTGTGTGTGTGTTTTCAAATTTCTTGCACTTGATGCATGTGTACTGTGTCTTCTTGTTCTTTTTGGGTCCACACACATTGCAGCCGGTAGCAACAAGAAGAAGCGGCGCAATCTAGAATGATGAAAACACTTAGTTCAGGAATTTTACTAACATCTCACTCACATACTGTATATAGTCACAGCAGGCCAAGGTAGGAGAGTCTCACACACACACATGCAACAACATCACTCAAACTTACTTGCAGTATTGGAGTGGTTGGTTCTGTGGGTCGGGAGGATGGGGCACCAGCATCCTCCTCCTGAATCCTCCTTACGATGGCTCCAGAACCTGGGGTCCTTGGGATATGTTGCCTCCTCTGGATTTGAGGTCTTAGCAATGCCCTACCCATCTCCTTGAGAAAGAGCAGTCTCCTCTGGAGCTTCCTTCGGTTCCAATCTGGGTTCAACGCCATCCAGATGACAATCGCATTGTACTCCGAGGTGTCCAAGATGTTGAAGAATATCACGTGGCCAGCATAGTGTTCTTCTTTTGCAGCTGTATCCAGCCACCAGCTTTTCTAAATTGTCCACCTTTTGTGGCATTGTAATCGATTATGATTTCTTGTTTTTGATGTTCCTGGCCACAGATTCTCCCACCCCTGTATGAAGCGTATTCATGAGTACCACATTTTTGCATTTCTTTGGCATGTAGGACCAAAGGAACATCTCGGCCGTGAACAGAAACTTAGAGGAATTGATAGGCCTGTTCCATGTATTCAACAGCTGTGGGAGCTCTGGCTTTTTATTCATACTGTTCCTACCATCGTCAGCTTCCTCTTGAGTAGCTCCTGTCTCCTCTTGTGCAAAGTAAAAACATTATTGCATATGATGTTGTGGGCACGGTGTCCCTGTGTCATGTCCATGACAAACCACATCCCTTAGTACTTCTCAGGGTATCCTCCATCTGGCTTCCCTGTAGACACTTGCAAGTACCACACAAGACGAAGCAGCATCACAGGCAGCCCAAATCTTGATTCCATATATTTTTTTATGGGTATAGACGGTACAGTGCCTTGCAAGAGTATTCATCCCTCTTGAGGTTTTTCTTATTTTGTTGCATTTCAACCTGCAATTTAATGGATTTTTGGGGGGTGATTTCATGTAACGGACAGACGATGAAGGAAAAAGGAAACCGCACACTGCTCTTGATAGTATCATTTGGGCGGCAGGGTTAGTGGTTAGAGCGTTGGACTAGTAACCAAAAGATTGCACGTTCAAATCCCCGAGCTGACAAGGTACAAATCTGTCGCTCTGCCCCTGAACAGGCAGTTAACCCACTGTTCCTAGGCCGTCATTGAAAATAAGCATTTGTTCTTAACTGACTTGCCTAGTAAAATAAAAATAAATAAATTGATCTTTAATAAGCTTACATATCGGCCTCCCGGGTTTTGTAAGTAAAAAAATAATTAGCAGTCTTATGTAGACCTAGCCCCACCCACATCCGTTCCACGCATCGAAAGGGGTTGGAGGCGAAGGGAAAAAAACAAATAAGTGCTACCAAATATAACAATATGCATTTCATAAATATTCAAATAGTGTGTAAATAAGACGTATTAAACACGTCTGTAAAACCACAATGAGGACATAGACCTACCAAGCACGTTTTCATTAATCATTGGGTACATCGTACGAAAAACAGAGTAATCTTAAATAGGGGCATAATTCATGTTCAAAGTGTGTAAGGTCTTCAGAGACATCATGAGCACCCCTGAGTTATGGGAGGCCCATTTTGTATGGCTACCTTTGGAGGGTGCCATCAGACCCTGATCTGTACTTCTCCACAACTTTGTCCCTGACCTGTTTGGAGAGCTCCTTGGTCTTCATGTTGCCCCTTGCTTAACGGTGTTGCAGACTCTGGGGCCTTTCAGAACAGGTGTATACTGAGATCATGTGAATCTTAAATAAAGTCCACCTGTGTGCAATTTAACTAATTATGTGACTTCTGAAGGTAGTCCCCCCCACCCCCCCCCCCCCCCCCACCCCCACTGCAGGCACTCTCCAAGGGCTCCAATTCTGTGTTGGCAGTCTCTCCTGAGTCCTGGGTTGTGTTGCACAAAGAATTAGATTCTGTCAGCAGATGGCACTGTTGCGCTGAGGTGCCGTGGGTCAAATACAAGACCTCCAAAATACCTCTTCAAAAATAATAAAACAAAATCAAAATAAGCCACACTTGTAAAGGTATACAATAATATCCAAGCAAAAACAAACAATAAGGGAAAAAAAGTAAATAAATTCACAACTCAATGGGAAATTCAACAATGCTTGGTAAGGTATCAAAAAGTAAATGGAAAGGCAAGGGATATCTGGCTCTGGTATCATGTGAAGACCAATGTCTATTCACAATAGTTAATGTATTCAATTGTCTTTAGCCCTTTCCAGGTGGAACTAGTTTTACTAGAGACATTTGGTCTATTTAATTATTACCCCAGCATGTGCATTATTCCAGAGGATGATTTGCCTGAGATAATCTTTTTCCAAACTCCCACATTTAAAAAAAATCTATTTACTCATAGTGGAAGCCTGGAGGTTTTTATTCTAGGCGTGAATACATTCAATATAATTTCTATAAGCTACACTAATAACTAGTGCTTGGCTGCCAAAGGTGTCCCCATACATTTTTGAGGAAGTGTGACGCTAACTTGCACTTGAGGTGCATTTATGGATGAGAAAGTGAACTTGCCATTTCCAAAAAGTTGATCTAAGTGGCAAATCTGGGATGCCCTGCTTTGTGATTTATTGCCCACATTTACAGCCAGGGTTTCATTAAACAGAATTAGGCACTTTGTATTGCACATGTTATGCAACTATATAGAATACAAATAATTAATCAATCTATCCATCATCTGTATCTATCTACGGTAGGGACACATTTGGTAGCCAAATATTGTTGAGCATTGCAGCTAGATCACATGAACAGAGCCACCGTGATTCCAAATTCTACATGTCAGAGAGGTGTGTTTATTGTAAATAGCAGTTCTACATAGCAGTAACCACAGCTGTCGCCAAAAAGTGGACGCATAATCATATAATTAGTCTGCAAAATTTTTTAAAAACCTTTTATCTCTGGCTTTCCACTAGACAGCACAACCAAAGTCAAAATTGGCTATATCGTTAACATTTAAAAAAACAAAAATTTGCTTTCTGGTCTTCATTTCAGGTAAGAGTTAGGCATAAGGTTAGAAGTGTGGTTGGGGTTAAGGTTAGGTCTAAAAATCACATTTTAAGAAGATCAATTGTAGAAATAGGCAGGGCTTGTGACTTTGGCTGTAGTACCTATTGACTGCCGTGTCACTGTGCTGCTACCAGCTTCCCTTCCCCCACCATACTGTTCCCCCTACTGCTCGAGAGTGGTCCTTTGATCACAAACACACAGTAGTGTAAAGTACTTTAGTACTGAAACATATATTTACTTAAGTTTTTTGGGGGGGTATCTGTACTTTTTGACAACCTTTACTTTTACTCCACTATATTCCTAAAGAAAAATGTTGTACTCTACTCCTTACATTTTCTCTGACACCCAAAAGTACTTGTAACATTTTGAATGCTTAGCAGGACAGGAAAATTATCAAGAGAACATCCCTGGTCATCCCTACTGCCTCTGATCCTGCAGACTCACTAAAAAACAAATGCTTTGTTTGTAAATTATGTCTGAGTGTTGAACTGAGCCCTTGGCCCTCCGTAAATAAAAAAACAAGGAAATCATGTTGTCTGGTTTGCTTAATAAGGAATTTTAGATGATTTGTACTTTAACTTTTGATACTTAAGTACATTTAAAACCAAATATATTTTTTTACTTTTACTCAAGTAGTATTTTACAAGGTGAATTTTAAGGTCTTTACTTTTACTCAAGTATGAAAATGGAATGCTTTTTCCACCACTGCAAACACATGCGACCGTCCACCTTACAAACAGACCAGGTGTGCATTCAGCAGCATGCAATGTTTTGGAATGTTCAGGTATAAATATGCTATGTAGAACAAACACCCCTCTCTGACATGTAGAATAAGGAATCGCACAATTCCTGATGACTCCTAACTCAACTCCTACTGAGAAGGACTCATCTCTTACTGGGATCGACTCAAGTCTTACTGAGACAGATAGCGTCCTAAAACGGACACCATACTCATGTGATAACCAGCTCCTGTATCCCTCTCATTCTAACCTCTCCTCCCTCCGCTAAATCACTAGGATTTCAGACATAGCAGAAAAGTGAAATGAGTGCAGGGCAGGCCTCCACACACAGAGAAGTGGGGTTGCCAAAGCATTTATTAAGTGGCGCTGTGCTTACAGTATGTCTGTGCTGTGACTGAACGGTTAGTGCTTTTTGAGGTCGGTTAGGTTTTGTCTATAAAAATGAATCACGTTTTTGATTTGGGTTGCAATTTTATTAATTTAAACTTTAAACACATTATGAAATAAGGACATTAAAATGATTACAGCTTTATAATGGAAATTCCTGAGCAAAAACTAGTGAACATGTAATGAGTGTGCTGAGAGTCAGGAAGCAACTTCAGGAAGTCAGTTTTATTAAAAAATTGCAACTAAATACAAAACAAGAAACACAAACAACGCACCGACATGAAACTGGAACAGAAATAATAACGCCTGGGGAAGGAACCAAAGGGAGTGACAAGGTAATCAGGGAGGTGATGGAGTCCAGGTGAGTCTGATGACGCGCAGGTGTGTGTAATGGTGACAGGTGTGCGCCATAACGAGCAGCCTGGTGACCTAGAGGCCGGAGAGAGAGCACACTTGACAGAACATTCAATTGCCAAAACATATAAAATATTCCATTGTTTGTCAGGTCCAAATAGAAAAATCGGAAATAACTATTAAACAATAAAATATTTCAGTTGTGTATATTACTTTGTTTTATTTGATGACTTCATATTTTTAGATTCTTTAAAGTCATCATCTCATCTCTGATCAGGCAGTGGCAGCCAGCCAGCCAGACAACCATACTATACAGTACTGTCTTTAGTCATCGTATTTAGCTAGGCTAGCCTGCCTAAGCTGTCTGATGATAACATTTTACAAGTTCTTCAAAGTAGATAAGGCATAATTGAACTCTATCCCTCTCTCTCATCATTGTGTGGTGTACATTCCTCTCACATGCAGGATTATGCGGTCTTACCACCTTATCTAAACTAAAGTAGCAGGCGTAAAAGTGTATCCATTTGTGTCCAAGATGGAAAAGAACAGGCACAATGGCATATGGTCATTGTAGTTAATTACCACATTTCTGCACTCAACTATTTTGAGTATTTGCTTAATGAAAACTACAACTACCTTCAGCCCAGCAAACCCAAAACTGTAGTTCTTAACTTAAGTTCTCTCATGAGTGATTTGATTTCTCTTGAGAAATGGGGCGTTGGGCTCACAAAATAAACAGAACTAAGTGGAATTCATGTGATTTAACCCACTTCTGTCAATTAGTTGTTAAAAAAATGTGGTTAATCATTGAACTAAGTAGCAGAGAAAGTCTGAGGACATTTCTGTGACCAATAACTGCCAGACAATTGAATGTTGCGCTGGCGCACTAACTAAATAAGACAGGATTTTATTTGCAAAAGTTTGAGAGTTGGTATTAGTGAGAGTAATTCAACAAAGTTAGAGGTATAATTGTGAACTACACAAGTGTAAATGTATTCAAGGGAGAAGGGAGGTAAAATTAAGAAAAATGTTGTCATATTGTATAGAACCTGACATATCTGATAATGTGCAGAATTATTTCAACAGAAGTGTGAGTTATTTATTTATAACAGGTCGGTAAAGGAGGTGATAAAATGAGGGGGAGGAAAGGGAAGGAGAGAGATGGAAAGAGGGATCGAGAGAGTGAGAAAAAGAGTTGCACAAATAAATCAGCTAAAGTCAGATCAAAGCTGGCAGAGTGCTTCTCCCTGATGGGGCCTTTTAAATGAAGAGAAAAAAATGGAAAATGAGCCATTTGATTATCCTTTCGTCAGAGGCTTCGGTGATGCATGGAGGACACTGGGCTTTTTGCGTTGCACCCCACTTTATTCCATTACAGAGAAGTGGACGGGACGCTGCTAGCCAAACAGAGCAGGTCACTGCTGAAATATTTAAATATGACAGGGGGAGCTGCAAGGTGGACAATGTCTTCTAAAGGACAACAGGTTGACTTCATTTGAGGTACATTTGAGGTTTCTGTAATCATTAACACCTCTGGGGTTGTTATCTCAACAAAAGGGAGATTTTAGAGTCTATCTACATGGCTCTTTTTGAGAAGCAGGGTATATCAATGGATATTGGGTGTTCCAGAGGAACGCAAGGCTTATGGGACGAGACTGAGGATATTTATTTACCATAGCGAAGACATCTTGGAAGCAGGCAAGGGTTTGTTGGCAGCAAAACGGACATCTCAAACCGCCAAACAACCTGGGAGCCGTCGCCACGACAATGACAAACAAGCTGATTTAAATAAAAGCTTACTAACTGTCCAATGTGCTGAAGGCTACCCAAGATCCATTCCCTGAAATCTGTCAATCTGAGAGGGTACTCAGAACAAATGACCGCATCATCAAGACTTGTCCTTTTGCAGTAATCCAAGTATATGATTCTGAAATAATTCACTATTTAAATACATGTATAATGGCGCCATGTTGAAATACACTGCTCAAAAAAATAAAGGGAACACTTAAACAACACAATGTAACTCCAAGTCAATCACACTTCTGTGAAATCAAACTGTCCACTTAGGAAGCAACACTGATTGACAATACATTTCACATGCTGTTGTGCAAATGGAATAGACAACAGGTGGAAATTCTAGGCATTTAGCAAGACACCCCCAATAAAGGAGTGGTTCTGCAGGTGGTGACCAGACCACTTCTCAGTTCCTATGCTTCCTGACTGATGTTTGTCACTTTTGAATGCTGGCGGTGCTTTCACTCTAGTGGTAGCATGAGACGGAGTCTACAACCCACACAAGTGGCTCAGGTAGTGCAGCTCATCCAGGATGGCACATCAATGCGAGCTGTGGCATTAAGGTTTGCTGTGTCTGTCAGCGTAGTGTCCAGAGCATGGAGGTGCTACCAGGAGACAGGCCAGTACATCAGGAGACGTTGCCCTCCTACGGCCTCCTCCACAACCCAGCTGCAGGACCTTTACCTCCACCTTTGTGCAAGGAGGAGCAGGAGGAGCACTGCCAGAGCCCTGCAAAATGACCTCCAGTAGGCCACAAATGTGCATGTGTCTGCTCAAACGGTCAGAAACAGACTCAATGAGGGTGGTATGAGGGCCCAACATCCACAGGTGGGGGTTGTGCTTACAGCCCAACACTGTGCAGGACTTTTGGCATTTGCCAGAGAACACCAAGATTGGCAAATTCGCCACTGGCGCCCTGTGCTCTTCACAGATGAAAGCAGGTTCACACTGAGCACATGTGACAGACGTGACAGAGTCTGGAGACGCTGTGGAGAACGTTCTGCTGCCTGCAACATCCTCCAGCATGACCGGTTTGGCGGTGGGTCAGTCATGGTGTGGGGTGGCATTTCTTTGGGGGGCCGCACAGCCCTCCATGTGCTCGACAGAGGTAGCCTGACTGCCATTAGGTACCGAGATGAGATCCTCAGACCCCTTGTGAGACCATATGCTGGTGCGGTTGGCCCTGAGTTCCTCCTAATGCAAGACAATGCTAGACCTCATGTGGCTGGAGTGTGTCAGCAGTTCCTGCAAGAGGAAGGCATTGATGCTATGGACTGGCCCCCCCGTTCCCCAGACCTCAATCCAATTGAGCACATCTGGGACATCACGGCTCGCTCCATCCACGTTCCTCATATGGTCTCACAAGGGCTCTGAGGATCTCATCTCGGTACCTAATGGCAGTCAGGCTACCTCTGACGAGCACATGGAGGGTTGCACCACAGACTGTCCAGGAGTTGGCGGATGCTTTAGTCCAGGTCTGGGAGGAGATCCCTCAGGAGACCATCCGCCACCTCATCAGGAGCATGCTCAGGCGATGTAGGGAGATCATACAGGCACATGGAGGCCACACACACACTACTGAACCTCATTTTGACTTGTTTTAAGGACTTTACATCAAAGTTGGATCAGCCTGTAGTGTGGTTTTCCACTTTAATTTTGAGTGTGACTCCAAATCCAGACCTCCATGGGTTGATCAATTTGATTTCCATTGATAATTTGTGTGATTTTATTGTCAGCACATTCAACTATGTAAAGAAAAAAGTATTTAATAAGAATATTTAATTCATTCAGATCTAGGATGTGTTATTTTAGTGTTCCCTTTATTTTTTTGAGCAGTGTATATAAAGCCTGCACAATTATTCTTCTTAAAAATCCACCTGTTAATAATTGATAGTGATCATTAGCCAGTGAGACAGAGTGATATTTAAAGCAGTCCCCATACTCAGACAGAGATAGGTCAAATATCCAGAGGCATTGTCGAAGATTACACATTATTTAGACATCTTTCTATAAAACAACCCCCCCTCACACTAAAAGTCCTAGTCGTTTATTTGAGCTCAAAATTAATTTAAATCAGATAGATCATAGATGTGATAAGGACATTATTCCCTAAGATAAAGAGTATGCTTGAAATGGAAATGATAAAGGAAGATTGACGCTTGGCGCTGTCTTCCAAAATGGGGAGTTACAGTGGTAATTAACCCTTGTGGTGTACGGGTCTGTGGGACCCATCTTCAATGTTAACTAAAATAACAATTATACAATTAATCATTTTTTCAACCTAAGACTCAATGGCCTTGGCTCATTTTCTGTAAAGAACATGTAAAATGTTAATTGAGTGCACACCGTGCACCCCCTACACATTTATATTACACATGTGGTGTTCAGGTCCACTGGACCCGGGGGTATGTGAAAAAAGTGTGAAAATTGTGTGTGTAGGTGAAAACAAGTAAAATTAATTGTTTGCTGTATGCCTTCACACCGTCATCCTCCTCCCTGGGCCTGCTGTTTCAACATAGCACCAATAACCTGCCTGTCTCCCGCTTTTCTCGCAATCCTTACCCTTGTGTGTGAAACAACACAATGTCATGCCGGAACCTGCACAATGTGATTACAATACATTATTTCGATACATTGTACAAAATGCAGTATTTTCCTAAACTGTGTTTTCAGATCCAATGGGGAATCCACAGAATCCCTGTTGAATGCAGTAGCTGGCAGATAACTTTTCCGTGCAACAATGTCTCTGTATTTTTCCTATTTTGTTGCATAACAACTTGGAATTAAAATGGATTTTTGGGCGGGTGTGTATCATTTGATTTACACAACATGCCTACCACTCTGAAGATGCAAAATATATTTTATTGTGAAACAAACAAGAAATAAGACAAAGAAACTGAAAAGTTGAGCGTGCATAACTATTCATCCTCCCAAAGTCAATACCAATCAAATCAAATCAATCAAATCAAATCAAATTTTATTTGTCACATACACATGGTTAGCAGATGTTAATGCGAGTGTAGCGAAATGCTTGTGCTTCTAGTTCCGACAATGCAGTAATAACAAGTAATCTAACTAACAATTCCAAAACTACTGTCTTGTACACAGTGTAAGGGGATAAAGAATATGTACATAAGGATATATGAATGAGTGATGGTACAGAGCAGCATAGGCAAGATACAGTAGATGGTATCGGGTACAGTATGTACAAATGAGATGAGTATGTAAACAAAGTGGCATAGTATAGTATAAAGTGGCTAGTGATACATGTATTACATAAGGATACCGTCGATGATATAGAGTACAGTATATACGTATGCGTATGAGATGAATAATGTAGGGTAAGTAACATTTATATAAGGTAGCATTGTTTAAAGTGGCTAGTGATATATTTACATCATTTCCCATCAATTCCCATTATTAAAGTGGCTGGAGTTGAGTCAGTGTCAGTGTGTTGGCAGCAGCCACTCAGTGTTAGTGGTGGCTGTTTAACAGTCTGATGGCCTTGAGATAGAAGCTGTTTTTCAGTCTCTCGGTCCCAGCTTTGATGCACCTGTACTGACCTCGCCTTCTGGATGATAGCGGGGTGAACAGGCAGTGGCTCGGGTGGTTGATGTCCTTGATGATCTTTATGGCCTTCCTGTGACATCGGGTGGTGTAGGTGTCCTGGAGGGCAGGTAGTTTGCCCCCGGTGATGCGTTGTGCAGACCTCACTACCCTCTGGAGAGCCTTACGGTTGAGGGCGGTGCAGTTGCCATACCAGGCGGTGATACAGCCCGCCAGGATGCTCTCGATTGTGCATCTGTAGAAGTTTGTGAGTGCTTTTGGTGACAAGCCGAATTTCTTCAGCCTCCTGAGGTTGAAGAGGCGCTGCTGTGCCTTCTTCACCACGCTGTCTGTGTGAGTGGACCAATTCAGTTTGTCTGTGATGTGTATGCCGAGGAACTTAAAACTTGCTACCCTCTCCACTACTGTTCCATCGATGTGGATAGGGGGGTGTTCCCTCTGCTGTTTCCTGAAGTCCACAATCATCTCCTTAGTTTTGTTGACGTTGAGTGTGAGGTTGTTTTCCTGACACCACACTCCGAGGGCCCTCACTTCCTCCCTGTAGGCCGTCTCATCGTTGTTGGTATTCAAGCCTACCACTGTTGTGTCGTCCGCAAACTTGATGATTGAGTTGGAGGCGTGCGTGGCCACGCAGTCGTGGGTGAACAGGGAGTACAGGAGAGGGCTCAGAACGCAACCTTGTGGGGCCCCAGTGTTGAGGATCAGCGGGGAGGAGATGTTGTTGCCTACCCTCACCACCTGGGGGCGGCCCGTCAGGAAGTCCAGTACCCAGTTGCACAGGGCGGGGTCGAGACCCAGGGTCTCGAGCTTGATGACGAGCTTGGAGGGTACTATGGTGTTGAATGCCGAGCTGTAGTCGATGAACAGCATTCTCACATAGGTATTCCTCTTGTCCAGATGGGTTAGGGCAGTGTGCAGTGTGGTTGAGATTGCATCGTCTGTGGACCTATTTGGGCGGTAAGCAAATTGGAGTGGGTCTAGGGTGTCAGGTAGGGTGGAGGTGATATGGTCCTTGACTAGTCTCTCAAAGCACTTCATGATGACGGATGTGAGTGCTACGGGGCGGTAGTCATTTAGCTCAGTTACCTTAGCTTTCTTGGGAACAGGAACAATGGTGGCCCTCTTGAAGCATGTGGGAACAGCAGACTGGTATAGGGATTGATTGAATATGTCCGTAAACACACCGGCCAGCTGGTCTGCGCATGCTCTGAGGGCGCGGCTGGGGATGCCATCTGGGCCTGCAGCCTTGCGAGGGTTAACACGTTTAAATGTCTTACTCACCTCGGCTGCAGTGAAGGAGAGACCGCATGTTTTCGTTGCAGGCCGTGTCAGTGGCACTGTATTGTCCTCAAAGCGGGCAAAAAAGTTATTTAGTCTGCCTGGGAGCAAGACATCCTGGTCCGTGACTGGGCTGGGTTTCTTCCTGTAGTCCGTGATTGACTGTAGACCCTGCCACATGCCTCTTGTGTCTGAGCCGTTGAATTGAGATTCTACTTTGTCTCTGTACTGGCGCTTAGCTTGTTTGATAGCCTTGCGGAGGGAATAGCTGCACTGTTTGTATTCGGTCATGTTACCAGACACCTTGCCCTGATTAAAAGCAGTGGTTCGCGCTTTCAGTTTCACACGAATGCTGCCATCAATCCACGGTTTCTGGTTAGGGAATGTTTTAATCGTTGCTATGGGAACGACATCTTCAAAGCACGTTCTAATGAACTCGCACACCGAATCAGCGTATTCGTCAATGTTGTTATCTGACGCAATACGAAACATCTCCCAGTCCACGTGATGGAAGCAGTCTTGGAGTGTGGAGTCAGCTTGGTCGGACCAGCGTTGGACAGACCTCAGCGTGGGAGCCTCTTGTTTTAGTTTCTGTCTGTAGGCAGGGATCAACAAAATGGAGTCGTGGTCAGCTTTTCCGAAAGGGGGGCGGGGCAGGGCCTTATATGCGTCGCGGAAGTTAGAGTAACAATGGTCCAAGGTCTTTCCTCCCCTGGTTGCGCAATCGATATGCTGATAAAATTTGGGGAGTCTTGTTTTCAGATTAGCCTTGTTAAAATCCCCAGCTACAATGAATGCAGCCTCCGGATAAATTGTTTCCAGTTTGCAGAGAGTTAAATAAAGTTCGTTCAGAGCCATCGATGTGTCTGCTTGGGGGGGGATATATACGGCTGTGATTATAATCGAAGAGAATTCTCTTGGTAGATAATGCGGTCTACATTTGATTGTGAGGAATTCTAAATCAGGTGAACAGAAGGATTTGAGTTCCTGTATGTTTCTTTCATCGCACCATGTCACGTTAGTCATAAGGCATACGCCCCCGCCCCTCTTTTTACCAGAAAGATGTTTTTTCCTGTCTGCGCGATGCGTGGAGAAACCTGTTGGCTGCACCGCTTCGGATTGCGTCTCTCCAGTAAGCCACGTTTCCGTGAAGCAAAGAACGTTACAGTCTCTGATGTCCCTCTGGAATGCTACCCTTGCTCGGATTTCATCAACCTTGTTGTCAAGAGACTGGACATTGGCAAGAAGAATGCTAGGGAGTGGTGCGCGCTGTGCCCGTCTCCGGAGTCTGACCAGAAGACCGCCTCGTTTCCCTCTCTTTCGGAGTCGTTTTTTTGGGTCGCTGCATAGGATCCACTCCGTTGTCCTGTTTGTAAGGCAGAACACAGGATCCGCGTCGCGAAAAACATATTCTTGGTCGTACTGATGGTGAGTTGATGCTGATCTTATATTCAGTAGTTCTTCTCGACTGTATGTAATGAAACCTAAGATGACCTGGGGTACTAATGTAAGAAATAACACGTAAAAAAACAAAAAACTGCATAGTTTCCTAGGAACGCGAAGCGAGGCGGCCATCTCTGTCGGCGCCGGAAGTAGTAGAGTCTGGGAGTACTCCCTGACGAAGGCCATGCAGCCGAAACGCGTCGGTTTTTAAAAACTTTGTTTCTATTGAACATGCCATACCAATAAAGGCATTTTAATAAATTATATGAAGAGTGCCTTGGTCCTCCTTTCATTTTGATGACCAATTTACCCCTTTTACCAAAGAGCACCTTCTATCTACCAAAATGTAATATTGTGTACCTTAGTAGCGCTTCCCTTCCTCCTCTTTCTACTTTGTAGAGTTCGTTGGGGGTATGTCTCAATAAGCTTGGCACATCTAGCCACTGGGATTTTTGCCCATTCTTCAAGGCAAAACTGCTCCAGCTCCTTGGTGGTGGCAGTATCATGCTGTGGGGATGTTTTTCATCGGCAGGGACAGGGAAACTGGTCAGAATTGAAAGAATGATGGATGGCGCTAAATACAGGGAAATTCTTGAGGGAAACCTGTTTCAGTCTTCCAGATATTTGAGACTGGGACAGAGGTTCACCTTCCAGCAGGACAATGACCTTAAGCATACTGCTAAAGCAACACTTAAGTGGTTTAAGGGGAAACATTTAAAATGTCTTGAATGGCCTAGTCAAAGCCCAGACCTCAATTCAATTGAGAATCTGTAGTATGACTTAAAGATTGCTGTAAAGATTGGTGTTCTCAGGGTGATGAGGTGTCGGGTTTGTACCTGACCTGTTTGGAGAGCTCCTTGGTCTTCATGGTGCCGCTTGCTTGGTGGTGCCCCTTGCCTAGTGGTTTTGCAGACTCTGGGGCCTTTCAGAACAGGTTTATATACAGTGCCTTGCGAAAGTATTCGGCCCCCTTGAACTTTGCGACCTTTTGCCACATTTCAGGCTTCAAACATAAAGATATAAAACTGTATTTTTTTGTGAAGAATCAACAACAAGTGGGACACAATCATGAAGTGGAACGACATTTATTGGATATTTCAAACTTTTTTAATAAATCAAAAACTGAAAAATTGGGCGTGCAAAATTATTCAGCCCCTTTACTTTCAGTGCAGCAAACTCTCTCCAGAAGTTCAGTGAGGATCTCTGAATGATCCAATGTTGACCTAAATGACTAATGATGATAAATACAATCCACCTGTGTGTAATCAAGTCTCCGTATAAATGCACCTGCACTGTGATAGTCTCAGAGGTCCGTTAAAAGCGCAGAGAGCATCATGAAGAACAAGGAACACACCAGGCAGGTCCGAGATACTGTTGTGAAGAAGTTTAAAGCCGGATTTGGATACAAAAATATTTCCCAAGCTTTAAACATCCAAAGGAGCACTGTGCAAGCAATAATATTGAAATGGAAGGAGTATCAGACCACTGCAAATCTACCAAGACCTGGCCGTCCCTCTAAACCTTCAGCTCATACAAGGAGAAGACTGATCAGAGATGCAGCCAAGAGGCCCATGATCACTCTGGATGAACTGCAGAGATCTACAAGTTAATACTTTGTAGCGCCACCTTTTGCTGCAATTACAGCTGTAAGTCGCTTGGGGTATGTCTCTATCAGTTTTGCACATCGAGAGACTGAAATTTTTTCCCATTCCTCCTTGCAAAACAGCTCGAGCTCAGTGAGGTTGGATGGAGAGCATTTGTGAACAGCAGTTTTCAGTTCTTTCCACAGATTCTCGATTGGATTCAGGTCTGGACTTTGACTTGGCCATTCTAACACCTGGATATGTTTATTTTTGAACCATTTCATTGTAGATTTTGCTTTATGTTTTGGATCATTGTCTTGTTGGAAGACAAATCTCCGTCCCAGTCTCAGGTCTTTTGCAGAATCCTTCAGGTTTTCTTCCAGAATGGTCCTGTATTTGGCTCCATCCATCTTCCCATCAATTTTAACCATCTTCCCTGTCACTGCTGAAGAAAAGCAGGCCCAAACCATGATGCTGCCACCACCATGTTTGACAGTGGGGATGGTGTGTACAGGGTGATGAGCTGTGTTGCTTTTACGCCAAACATAACGTTTTGCATTGTTGCCAAAAAGTTCCATTTTGGTTTCATCTGACCAGAGCACCTTCTTCCACATGTTTGGTGTGTCTCCCAGGTGGCTTGTGGCAAACTTTAAACAACACTTTTTATGGATATCTTTAAGAAATGGCTTTCTTCTTGCCACTCTTCCATAAAGGCCAGATTTGTGCAATATACGACTGATTGTTGTCCTATGGACAGAGTCTCCCACCTCAGCTGTAGAGCTCTGCAGTTCATCCAGAGTGATCATGGGCCTCTTGGCTGCATCTCTGATCAGTCTTCTCCTTGTATGAGCTGAAAGTTTAGAGGGACGGCCAGGTCTTGGTAGATTTGCAGTGGTCTGATACTCCTTCCATTTTAATATTATCGCTTGCACAGTGCTCCTTGGGATGTTTAAAGCTTGGGAAATCTTTTTGTATCCAAATCCGGCTTTAAACTTCTTCACAACAGTATCTCGGACCTGCCTGGTGTGTTCCTTGTTCTTCATGATGCTCTCTGCGATTTTAACGGACCTCTGAGACTATCACAGTGCAGGTGCATTTATACGGAGACTTGATTACACACAGGTGGATTGTATTTATCATCATTAGTCATTTAGGTCAACATTGGATTATTCAGAGATCCTCACTGAACTTCTGGAGAGAGTTTGCTGCACTGAAAGTAAAGGTGCTGAATAATTTTGCACGCCCAATTTTTCAGTTTTTGATTTGTTAAAAAAGTTTGAAATATCCAATAAATGTCGTTCCACTTCATGATTGTGTCCCACTTGTTGTTGATTCTTCACAAAAAAATACAGTTTTATATCTTTATGTTTGAAGCCTGAAATGTGGCAAAAGGTCGCAAAGTTCAAGGGGGCCGAATACTTTCGCAAGGCACTGTATATATATATATATATATATACTGAGATCATATGACACTTAAATAAAGTCCACCTGTGTGCAGTCTAACTCATCTTGTGACTTGAAGGTAATTGGTGTCACTAGATCTTACTTAGGGGCTTCAGAGCAAAGTGGGTGAATACATATGTACACACCACTTTTCTGTTTTTAATTTTTATGCATTTTTTTAAACAAGTGTTTTTTTCATTTCACTTCACCAATTTGGACTATTTTGTGTATGTCCATTAATTCAAAATTCAAAAAGGCACTCGCACATCTGAGCAATCTTTTTTGCAGGTGCATGGTAACAGTTGAACAAGATGAAGGAAAAAAGAAACCGCAGATCGCAATTTACGCGATAAATTTGTTCATGCCAACTGCCAGCCACAAAAGAAAATTGTCCAGGCTCTTTTACGCCCTCTTCAAAATGGTAGCTATAAATGCAGAGGATGAGCACAGTGCAACAATATGATAAAGTGTGTTTTCACCCACATACAGGACAACAGTTCCAAATAAATAACATTATTACGTGTTCCACAACCCATGTTATTTACATTATTAAATGTCCATGTGGGCTGTGCTATGTAGGTAAAACCTCTCATTCTCTCAAACAGAGAATCAGGAGAAATGATAGGGATTATCCAGTCGCAGTACATTTTAATGACCTAAAGCATGACATTTCTACCTTTAGATTTTGTGGCATAGAGAAAGTTAAGATATCAGACAGGGGAGGTGATATTAATAATACACCGAGTAAAAGACAATGTTTTGGGATTTTCACCCTCCAGACAATATTTCCCGAAGGACTTAATGATGAAATGCTTATGTATGTTATGTTGAGAATTTGAACATGAATTATGCCCCTATTTAAGATTACTGATGTTTTTTTGTACGATGTACCCAATGATTAATGAAAACTTGCTCAATAGGTCTATGTCCTCATTTTGGTTTTACAGACGTGTTTAATACGTCTTATTTACACACTATATTTTAATATTTATGAAATGCATATTGTAATATTTGGTAGCACTTATTTGTTTTTTTCCCTTCGCCTCCAACCCCTTTAGATTCGTGGAACGGATGTGGGTGGGGTTAGGTCTACATAAAAAAAAAACGTACAAAAGCTCTGACGAAGGCCGATATGTAAGCTTATTAAAGATCAATGATACTATCAAGAGCAGTGTGCGGTTTCCTTTTTCCTCCATCATGTGTTCATTACATGAAATCCCCCCAAAAACCCATCTAAATTGCAGGTTGAAATGCAACAAAATAGGAAAGACGCCAAGGGGGACGAATACTCTTGCAAGGCACTGTACCGTCTATACCCTTAAAACAAATATGGAATCAAATTTGGGCTGCCTGTGATGCTGCTTCGTCATGTGTGGTACTTGCAAGTGTCTACAGGGAAGCCAGATGGAGGATCCCCTGAGAAGTACTAAGGGATGCGGTTTGTCATGGACATGACACAGGGACACCGTGCCCACATCATATGCGATCATTTTCTTTACTTTGCACAAGCTGAGACAGGAGCTACTCAAGAGGAAGCTGACGATGGTAGGAACAGTATGAATAAAAAGCCAGAGCTCCCACAGCTGTTGAATACATGGAACAGGCCTATCAATTCCTCAAAGTTTCTGTTCACGGCCGACATGTTCCTTTGGTCCTACGTGCCAAAGAAATGCAAAAATGTGGTACTCATGAGTACACTGCATAGGGATGGGAGAATCTGTGGCCAGGAACATCAAAAACAAGAAATCATAATCGATTACAATGCCACAAAAGGTGGACAATTTAGAAAAGCTGGTGGCTGGATACAGCTGCAAAAGAAGAACACTATGCTGGCCACGTGATATTCTTCAACATCTTGGACACCTCGGAGTACAATGCGATTGTCATCTGGATGGCGTTGAACCCAGATTGGAACCGAAGGAAGCTCCAGAGGAGACTGCTCTTTCTCAAGGAGATGGGTAGGGCATTGCTAAGACCTCAAATCCAGAGGAGGCAACATATCCCAAGGACCCCAGGTTCTGGAGCCATCGTAAGGAGGATTCAGGAGGAGGATGCTGGTGCCCCATCCTCCCGACCCACAGAACCAACCACTCCAATACTGGAAGTAAGTTTGAGTGATGTTGTTGCATGTGTGTGTGTGTGACTCTCCTACCTTGGCCTGCTGTGACTATATACAGTATGTGAGTGAGATGTTAGTAAAATTCCTGAACTAAGTGTTTTCATCATTCTAGATTGCAGCCGGTAGCAACAAGAAGAAGCGGTGTAATGTGTGTGGACCCAAAAAGAACAGGAAGACACAGTACACAAATTTGAAAACACACACACAGTAAAACTCTGTCCCTCATGTGGTGTGTAGACTAGCCTTAATGTGTTCAATGTGGCTCATTTATAATTTCCATAAGATACTGTATGTAACATTTGTCCTTCCAATTTGTTCAGTTCAAAGCAATAAACATCAATAGTGATGAACACCTTGTTTCATTTATATTTGTTCCAAATAAACATGATTAATTCCAACCATGTCTTGATTAAAATAGATTTTTGTTTACAAAAATAACATATAAAAAAAAACAAATAGGTAAATATTAACCATGTACGCTGTCTGTATTGCTTGTAATTTATATCAGTTAACATCTAAGAATCAAGTCTGAAGTATTTTTACGTAAATTGTTATGGCTGTACTGTTTAAAAACCCAATGATGTTGTGGGTCCATCAGACCCACAAACATTGGGTGAACAACAAAAACAGGAACACACAAGGCTGAAACCTGAAAGATGAAGATGTCTCTCATTAGACCTTTTCCTGTGTCACTGAGGTGTTTCCTAATTGGGTTTCAACGGCATCGTCACTCATCACTGTATAAAGGAATATAAGACCTTTGCTGTGAGACTGAAAGTGATTTTCAGTCTGACAGGTAGTCGAAGATAGTAAGTCGCTTTCTATGTGTGAAGGTATTTCAGTGAGAGTCCAGATTCTGCAATGGATTTGACAGTTAAGAATTTGCAGGAGTGGAGCACTCCATGGTAGTTACGTTCAAATTCCTGTGCAAATTAATGAAATGCAACTCTGCAACTTCAAATCTCATTGATATCGTCATAGACAAAATCATCTACTGACATCTCTACAGCATATCATGGTGCCCTGATCAATAGGGTTATTCTCCCTGTCACATACAGTGCCTTCAGAAAGTATTCATACCCCTTGACGTATTCCACATTTTGTTGTGTTACGGCCTGAAATCAAAATGGATTGTTTCTCACCCATCTACACACAATACCCCATAATGACATTGAAACCATGTTTTTGGAAATGTTTGCACATTTATTGAAAATGACATACCCTTGGGTCAATACTTTGTAGAAATCCCTTTGGCAGTGATTACAGCTGTGAGACTTTCTGTGTAAGTCTAAGATCAATCCACCTCTGGATTGAGCAACATTTTAATATTTTCACATTTCTTCAAGCTCTGTCAAATTCTTTGTTGATCATTGATAGACAGACATTTTCAGGTATTGCAGTAGATTTAAGTCAAAATTGTAACTCGGCCACTCAGGAACAGTCATTGCCTTCTTCTTAAGCAACTCCACTGTAGGTTTTGTCTTGTGTTTTAGGTTAACGTCCAGCAGAAGGGCAAATTAATCTCCCAGTGTCTGGTGGAAAGCAGTTGAAAGTTGAAAGTCCGTGTTGCCCAGCAACAGTCCCAAAACATCACTGCTCTAGAGGAGATCTGCATGGAGGAATGGGCCAAAATACCAGCAACAGTGTGTGAAAATCTTTTGAAGACTTCCATAAAACGTTTGACCTCCGTCATTGCCAACAAAGGGTATATATCAAAGTATTGAGATAAACTTTAGTTATTGACCAAATACTTATTTTCCACCATAATTTGCAAATAAATTCATTAAAAATCCTACAATGTGATTTTCTGGATTTTTTATTTTCATTTTGTCTGTCATAGTTGAAGTGTACCTATGATGAAAATTACAGGCCTCTCATCTTAAGTGGGAGAACTTGCACAATTGGTGGCTGACTAAATACTTTTTTGCCCCACTGTATAGCATGTTTTACTTTTACTTTGTAAAATAAATCGTTTTCAACAGAGTCGGTGGAATGAATACACACCTGATCGCCTGCAAACACAGTTCACTTTCATAGCAGTGACATAAACAGCATGATCACTTTGCTTGTTATATAATTCCTTCTCGCATCTATGCACTCTCCTCTCATCTTTTCCCTTCACTTCTGGACTTCATTGCATAACAAATCAGCTGTCTGTAACCAGGCGAAAAAACCTTTCCAAGCCAAACCTTCATATCATAACCGCTACACATAGAAAAATCTGCTGTTTTAGCCGAGAAAACTGTTAAGCATCCACCCAGGGTTTATTCACTAGTGACCTGCGCAGGGAAGACATTTTCTGGATGCAGCGAGCATTGGACTCTCTTAGACACAAATACATTTTTGTTTATATAGTCAAGGAACGTCTGCTTCAGATCAGCACTCTCCTCTCTACTGAGTACGGTTTCAACCACAATTGTCATTAAGCTTAATTTTTCCTTCACAATATTCTCCTGCTTGTGCTATGGAGACTTCCATAAGCACACCTATGCCAGAAATCCATAAAAGGGAAAAGTTCTCTTCTCTGTGTCCAATCAGAGAGGCTTCAGAATCTTGCGATACTAACAGTGAAAATAAAATACAGAATTAACAAGGACATAATGTACAGCGTTTACCTTCGCAAAGGGGACAATCATTCCTTTGACAAAAGGCACAATAATATTGGTCAACATAGTTGAAATGACCGTTCTTTGTCTTGGAAAATATTTTGATACACCATAAGCATGTATGTCCTCTATATGAACATCGGAACAGACAAGGAAATCTCCCTTCTGGCAGGTCATGGTGAAGACAGGAGTAGTAAGGCATTAAAGTTAATGCTTTGACACATACATCATCAATGCCAGAATCATATGGGTCGGGATAATTTCTATGACAATATGCAGAGTCATCTCCTATTGGACAGTCATCTTCAGCCAACAGTGCGACAGTTCTTGACATTGGTAGTTAACAGCTTAGTACAGATACTACACAGACTCTTAATGCATCCTATGATTGCAACAATAGAAACAAACATAGAAAACACACTGTACAATACTACAATAGGAATATGGCTCAGCCTTTAAACAAGGCCGCAGGGCCAGACGGTTTACCAGGACGTGCACTGCGAGCATGCGCTGACCACCTGGCAAGTGTCTTCACTGACATTTTCAACCTCTCCCTGTCCGAGTCTAATATCAACATGTTTTAAGCAGACCACCATAGTGCCTGTGTCCAGGAACACTAAGGTAACCTGCCTAAATGACTACCGACCCATAGCTCTCACGTCTGTAGCCATGAAGTGCTTTGAAAGGCTGGTCATGACTCACATCAAATCCCAGAAACCGTAGACCCAATTCAATTTGCATACTGAGCCACAGATGATGCAATCTCTATTGAACTCCACATTGCCCTTTCCCACCTGGACAAAAGGAACACCTATGTGACAATGCTATTCAATGACTACAGCTCAGCTTTCAACACCATAGTGCCCTCAAAGCTCATCAATAAGCAAAGGACCCTGGGACTAAACCCCAACCTTTGCAACTGGATCCTGGACTTCCTGACAGGCCACCCCCAGGTGGTAAGGGTAGGTAGCAACACATCCGCCATGCTTATCCTTAACACAGGGGCCCCTCAGGGGTGTGTGCTCAGTCCCCTCTTGTACTCCCTGTTCACTCATGGACTACACGGCCAGGCACGACTCCAACACCAGCATTAAGTTTGCCGATGACAAAATGGTAGGCCTGATCACCGACAACGACGAGACAGCCTATAGGAAGGAGGTCAGAACTTACAGTGCTACTCTGTTATCATCTATGCATAGTCATTTTCATGTCTTTACCTACATATTACCTCAACTAACCGGTGCCCCTGCACATTGACTCTGTACCGGTACCCCCCTGTATATAGTCACGCTATTGTTATTTTCTGCTGCTCTTTAAAATTACTTGTTGCTTTTATTTCTTATTCTTATCTGTATTTTTTTAAACTGCATTGTTGGTTAGTGGCTCATAAGTAAGCATTTCACTGTTGTATTCAGTGCATGTGACTAATACAATTTGATTTGAAAGAGCTATTTGACCAAAAAAAGCGAGTGATGGAGTGCTGCATCAGATGACCTGTCCTCCACAATCCCTCGACCTCAACCCAATTGAGATGGTTTGGACCGCAGAGTGAACAAAAAGCAGCCAACAAGTGCTCAGCATATGTGGGAACTCCTTCAAGACTGTTGGAAAATAATTCCAGGTGAAGCTGGTTGAGGGAATGCCAAGTGTGCAAAGCTGTTATCAAGTCAAAAGGTGGCAACTTTGAAGAATCTCAAATATACAATATATTTTGATTTGTTTAACACTTTTTTTGGTCACTACATAATTCCATGTGTTATTTCATAGTTTTGATGTCTTCATTATTTTTCTACAATGTAGAAAATAGTAATAAAGAAAAACCCTTGAATGAGTAAGTGTCCAAACTTTTGAGTGGTACTGTATAACATTATTTCTCTTTCTTCTGTGTTTTCATAGTTTTCCGTCAATTCGCAAGTGGCTGAATCTCACTGGAGAAATCATCCGAGCGAGGAAAACAGCGCTCATCTCAGTATGTGTAGTCCAGGTATCTGAAGCTGTCTGTACCAAAAGAGTAACATGTTGCCGCTGTAGCATTTGATTGATTGATGCCAGCAAGCATTTGGACTCCCTTGATAATGAATTTATAAAATAATTAGCCAATCATCGAGGAGCTGAGCTCAACTGTGGGTTGTCCTGGTCCTGCAAAATTTTGCTTCAGACCCATCAAATCACTTCCTAATCAAAACATAATTTTAAGAAAAACATGACTGTTTCTGGTCTGCTTGTATTGATGTCCTGCAGTAGCTAGCTTGTTAAATCGTCCCTGTCCTAAGCTCTGGATGGAGATGATGGTTTGGACTTGTGGTTTTCACTTAATTCTCTATACAGGCCAATGATTATGACAGCGATTCTGATCCAACCATAAATGAATATGTTGTGCCACTGGCCTGAGACGATTGAAGTTCAATATGTAGCCTAGATGTATCCTAGTAGACTCACATTAACTAGCTAGCTAACTTAGCTGGTTCATTGTTGCCAATGTGAGGAACCTAGGCTAGCAAGCATTTTAGCTAGTAGTAGCAACAAGGACAATCTAGTAGCAACAAGGACTAGGCCGCAAAGTGGTAGTCCACACAAGCTCACAAAGCGGGATTGCAGAGTGCTGAAGCGTGGAAAAATAATCTGTCTTCGGATGCAACACTCACTTCCGAGTTCTGCCTCTGGAAGCAATGTCAGCACAAGAACTGTTCGTCGGGAGATTCATGAAATGGGTTTGCATGGCCGAGTAGCCACACACAAGCCTAAGATCACCATGCGCAATGCCAAGCGTTGGTTGGATTGGTGTAAAGCTTGCCGCCATTAGACTCTGGAGCAGTGGAAATGCGTTCTCTGGAGTGATGAATCACCCTTTATCATCTGACAGCCCACATGACGAATCTGGTTTTGGCAGATGCCAGGAGAACGCTACCTGCCCCAATGCATAGTGCCAACTGTATTTGGTGGATGAGGAATAAAATGACATTCTAGACAATTCTGTGCTTCCAACTTATTGGCAACAGTTTGGGGAAGGCCCTTTCCTCTTTCAGCATGACAATGCACCCATGCACAAATCGAGGTCCAAACAGAAATGGTTTGTGAGATCGGTGTGGAAGAACTTGACTGGCCTGCACAGAGCCCTGACCTCAACCCCATCAAAAACCTTTGGGATGAATTAGAACACTAACTGAGAGCCAGGCATAAAATCGCCCAATATCACTAATGCTCTTGTGGCTGAATGGAACGAGTCCCCGCAGCAATATTCCAACATCTAGTGGAAAGCCTTCCCAGATGAGTGGAGGTCGTTATAACAGCAAAGGGGGGACCAACACCATATTAATGCCCATGATTTTGGAATGAGATGTTCGACGAGCAGGTGTCCACATACACTACATGTCCAAAAGTATGTAGGAACTAGTGTTGTAAGTAAGACAGCAAGAAGCAAGGCATGCCGCAGTAAGAGAATTCACTGCTTATCTTGTGACTTCTTTTGTTTCTGTCTGTGCTTGCTACAAATTACACCACTGTTCAGGGATATGTCCCTTTTCTAAAATCGGTGTTATTTATCTCTGTTGTTCCTTGGATGTCCCTTCCAACATTTACAATTTGAACGCCTGTGTTTCATGACTGTCCATCTGCCATCGCCACCAGTGATTTAACAAAATCTCACCTCATATGGTGCTTACCCCGGAATTACATAAACAAATATGCACAACACCTGGTCTAGTATATAACATCCATTTCCCCTTATGAATAAATGATTAGGATTTTTTTTTAATCCATTATAGTGGCCACAAATGGATCTTCCGACAGAGGGGAGATGTCTCAGCTATGCCCTGTCTGATAAGTGAGTTTCTTTCCCCCTCGTCCCTCCACGGAAAATATGAGCTGACACCTATTTGTGTCATATGATTGTGTGGCAGCTGGCTAAAGGTGCGATAGTATCTGCACTGGGTGCTGTCTGAGCTTGGGGCGAAATGTGGCTCAAATGTGGTTTAAAATGCAGTCGTGTGTGTGTGTGTGTGTGTGAGTGTGTGCGCGTTTGTGCATACATTTGTGGGCTACATTGGCACCATTACATTTCTGAATCATTAATATGGCAAATCACAGCAAACATCAGGATCATGGAGGTACTGACGAAGACCAGACTGACCAAGACCAGACGGAGAGCAAACATTACATTGGTTTTAAAGTCTCTGCATTGCATGCCTGGGAATCTTAGAATTGAATTTAAGATTATTCTTTGGTCTTTAATTCATTTCACGATCATGTACCCCAATACATGACAGACATGTTTTAAGGTACAGTATTAGTCAAAAGTTTGGACACCTACTCAGTACAAGTAAAGAAAATCCATGAATATGTTGTACTATAATAGTGAAGACATCAAAACTATGAAATAACATATGGAATCATGTTGTAACCAAAGAAAAGTGTTAAATGTAAAATATATTATGATTTGTTTAAGATTATTTCAAGTAGCCACCCTTTTCCTTGATTGAAAGCTTTGCACACTCTTGGCATTCTCTCAACCATTTTCATGAGGTAGTCACCTGGAATGCATTTCAATTAACAGGTGTGCCTTGTTAAAAAGTTAATTTGTGTAATTTCTTTCCTTCTTAATGCGTTTGAACCAATCAGTTGTGTTGCGTTAAGGTAGGGGTGGTATACAGAACATGGTCTTTTACCAAATAAGGCTAAGTCTATATTATGGCAAGAACAGCTCAAATAAGCAAAGAGAAATGACAGTCCATCATTACTTTAAGACATGAAGGTCAGTCAAAGCGGAAAATTAAGAACTTTTAAATGTTTTTTCAAGTGCAGTCACAAAAACCATCAAGAGCAATGATGAAACTGGCTCTCATGAGGACCACCGCAGGAAAGGAAAACCCTTAGTTACCTCTGCTACAGAGGATAAGTTCATAAGATTTACTCTGCACCTCAGATGGCAGGCCAAATAAATTCTTCACAGAGTTCAAGTAACAGACACATGTCAACATCAACTGTTCAGAGGAGACTGCGTGAATCAGGCCTTCATGGTCAAATTGCTGCAAAGAAACCACAAAAGGACACGAACAAGAAGAGACTTGCTTGGGCCAAGAAACAGTCCTTTGGTCTGTTGAGTCCAAATTTGAGATTTTTGGTTCCAACCATCGTGTCTATGTGAGATGCAGAGTAGGTGAATGGATTTGTGGTTCCCACCATGAAGCATGGAGGAGGGGTGATGTGTGGGGGTGCTTTGCTGATGACACTGTTGGTGATTTATTTAGAATTCAAGCCATTTAACCAGCATGGCTACCACAGCATTCTGCAGCAATATGCCATCCCATCTGGTTTGCGCAGAGTGGGACTGCCATTTGATTTTCAACAGAACAATGAACACACACACACACACACACACACCTCCAGGCTGTATTAGGGCTATTTGACCAAGAAAGATAGTGATGGAGTGCTGCATCAGATGACCTGTCCTCCACAGTCAACCATCTCAATTGGGTTGAGATTGGGTTAGGATGAGTTGGACCGCAGAGCGAAGAAAAAGCAATCAACAAGTGCCCAGCATATGTGGGCGCTCCTTCAAGACAGTTGGAAAAGCATTCCAGGTGAAGCTGGTTGAGAGAATGCCAAGAGTGTGCAAAGCTCAAGGCAAAGGGTGGCTACTTTGAAGAATTTAAAATATATTTTGATTCCATCGTTTTATGTCTTCACTATTAATCTACAACATAGAAAACAGTAAAAATAAACACAACACTGGAATGAGTAGGTGTATCCAAAATTTTAACTGGTACTAATATACAAACACACACACAATTGTTCAGAAGTTAGGGGGTCACTTAGAAATGTCCTTGTTTTTTGAAAGAAAAGCACATTTTCTGTACATAAAAAAACCCATCAAACTGAGTGTTGTATGAGATCTTCCGTTTCTTGGCAATTTCTCGCATGGAATAGCCTTCATTTCTCAGAACAAGATTAGACTGACAAGTTTCAGAATTAAAGGTCTTTGTTTCTGGCCAATTTGAGCATGTAATCGAACCCACAATTGCTGATACACCAGATAGTCAACTAGTCTAAAGAAGGCCAGTTTTATTGCATCTTTAATCAGAACAACAGTTTTCAGCTGTGTGACATAATTGCAAAAGTGTTCGCTAATGATCAGTTAGCCTTTTAAAATGATAAACTTGGATTAGCTAACACAACGTGCCATTGCAACGCAGGAGTGATTGTTGCTGATAATAGGCCTCTGTACGCCTACAGTGCCTTGCAAAAGTATTCATCCCCTTTGGCGTTTTTCCTATTTTTGTTGCATTACAACCTGTAATTTAAATAGATTTTTATTTGGATTTCAAATATTCCAAATTGGTGAAGTGAAAAATAGCTTTTTCAAAAAATTATAAAAATAAAAACAGAAAAGTGTATTTACCCCCTTTGCTATGAAGCCCCTAAATAAGATCTAGTGCAACCAATTACCTTCAGAAGTCACATTATTAGTTAAATAAAGTTCACCTGTGTGCAGTCTAAGTGTCACATGATCTCAGTATATATACACACACCTGTTCTGAAAGGCCCCAGTCTGCAACATCACTAAGCAAGGGGCACCATGAACACGAAGGAGCTCGCCAAACAGGTCAGGGACAAAGTACAGAAGTTTCGGATATAAAAAAATAAAAACCTGAACATCCCACGGAGCACCATTAAATCCATTATTTAAAAAAATGGGAAGAATATGGCACCACAACAAACGTGCCAAGAGAGGACTGCCCACCAAAACTCACAGACCAGGCAAGGAGGGCATTAATCAGAGAGGCAACAAAGAGACCAAAATAACCCTGAAGGAGCTGCAAAGCTCCGCAGTGGAGATTGGAGTTTCTGTCCTTAGGACCACTTTAAGCCGTACACTCCACAGAGCTGGGCTTTACCTAAGAGTGTCCAGAAAAAAGCCATTGCTTAAAGAAAAAAATAAGCAAACAAGTTGTTCCCACCAGGGTGAATAGTTATCGAACCGTGACGCTACGTTGTGCACTCAGTCAACTTAATGTAGACAAGATCCCAAAACAAATGAGGGAAATGGCTACCTAAATATGATCTCCAATAAGAGACAACGATAAACAGGTGTCTCTGATTGGGAACCATATCAGGCCAACATAGACATACAAAAACTAGAGTACCCACCCTAGTCACACCCTGACCTAACCAAAATATATAGAAAAACAGAGATAAGGTCATGGCGGGACAGCAACAGGACAACGACCCAAACACAGGAGGTAATCAACTGTCAGCGATTGGGTGTAGAGATGTAGCGGAGTCAGGCGCAGGACACAGGTTTTGAGCAACACAACGGAGTTTGTGGAACATACACATACATGGAACATACATACACACTAGCACAATCAACAACCACTAAAGACACCAACAATCACGGACAGAACAGAAATGTATGCCAGAGGGTTAAATAAGGAACATGATATGGGAATTGAAACCAGGTGTGTGTAATACAGACAAAACAAAACGAAACTAAAACATGGATCGGTGGTGACGAGAAAGCCGGTGATGTCGACCGCTGAACACCACCCGAACAAGGAGAAGGGCCGACTTCAGCAGATGTCGTGACATCAACAGAATGGCTTCAACAGTTCACAGGCTTCAACAGTTCACATACTTTTCCCACGCTGCACTGTGAATGTTTACACCATGTGTTCAATAAAATACATGAAAATATAATTGTTTGTTGTTAATTTTATGACAAATTTTATGCAGAAATCCAGGTATTTCCAAAGGGTTCACATACTTTTTCTTGCCACTGTATATATTTACCCAAAATATATGGGGGATTGGAAATGAAACAACAATCTAAACTATCCCCTAAACATTTTTTTAAATTAAAGATCCCCAGCCAAACTTTGACGACATTCAGAACTCATGTGAACAACTCAATGAACAGCTGGAAGAAGTTAAAACACATAGGTAGCCCTAAAAAGACACCCAGACTATATGAGGTCATAATTGTACAACGCATCCTCCATACCAAAAAGGAGCCGGATAAGAAAAACAATTGAGTTTATATGGCAAAAAACTTGGAGGAACTAGAGGGGAAAGCAATGTTAACAGCAGAGGAAAGGGTAGAGGACAGAGCAACAAAGGTCGTTTCTACTGCCAAGAATTGAAAAAAAGACAACAGCAGGCAAGACAAAGGTAGAGGCCACGGTAGAGTCGGTGGCCAAGAATTTAGATATGGCCCTACCAATGACCCTAATTGAATGTACGACTGGCTCGACAAAGATGAATAGGGAGGCCCATCAGATGAAACATCAACCCAGCTAGATCTAATCATCGTGGACAAATCAAGCCCAAACGTTCTAATTAAGGGAAAAACTATCCCAGAGCAACCTGTTCAATTAGGTAATCAACACCCCGATTTAGATCTAAAACTCACTCAAGAAACAGTAAAAGCCTATGGCATCGCAAAACTAAACCGGCCGCATGCTTTCTGGGAGGTGGAGAGGTAGATCACCAGCTACTATTTGCTCAATCAGCAACCATTTAATCTACTAGGCAGAGATTTATTAGTTAAACTTTGTGTAACCATCCACTGCACCCCTGAAGTTATGTTTGTCGACATCCCGGATGTGCAAACCTACAACCGTGTACACCAGTCTCATGGTTGATGAAAAAGCTCCTGGTTCTGATATTTCAGCTAACGATAGAACCCTCTCACAGGTCCCTACAAATATATGGATGACACACAATAATGATAGCGGTCTAATTAAAAATGCTACTCCAGTTGTTATACTGTTTGATTAAATAAAACCCTTATCCTTCATACGTCAAAACCCCATAAGTAAAGAAGCTGTCGAGTGGGTTAGGCCAATCCTTCAGTCTTTATTAAAACAAGGTAAATTAGAGTCCCTGCAACACCTATTTTTTTCAGTCGGGGAACCAGAGACAAACAAGTGGAGATTGGTCCAGGATATGTATGCATGCTGTAAATAAAATAGTTATACCCACTTTGCCGGTTGTTCCGAGCCCTGTCACGATCCTATCCTCAATCCGCCCAGAAGAAAAATGGTTTACCGTAGTTGATTTATGTAGCCTGTTTTTCTCCATACCTGTTGCACAGAAAGCAGATTCCTTTTTACTTTTACTTTCTAAAATGAACAGATGATGTGGTGCGTTCTTCTCCAGGGGTTTACCGAAAGTCCATGCCTCCTTTCGGGTGCACTAAAGGAAGATCTTGGAGACCTAAAATTAGATGAAAACACTTACATTGTCATTTATATAGATGATATCCTAATCGCCTCCCCAGATAAAGATACTCATGAGAAAGACTGTCACACCCAGATCTGTTTCACCTGTCTTTGTGCTTGTCTCCAACCCCCTCCAGGTGTCGCCCATCTTCCCCATCATCGACAGTGTATTTATACCTGTGTTCTCTGTGGTCAGTTCAACTTGTTAAGCCTACCAGTGTTTTTTTTTTTTTTTTTAACGTGCGCCTGGTTTCCTAGTCTCTGTTTTCTAGCCCTCTTGGTTCTGACCTGTTCTGCCTGCCCTGACACTGAGCCCACCTGCCTGACCATCCATTTCCATATCATAGTAACTTGTAACGACGTTAGAAGCAAAATTCCACGGCTTTCAGCCAATCATCATTCAAGGCTTAAACCAGGTTTATCATTGTAAAGAAAGCCCCTTCGCGCATAACTACAGATAAATCCAACAGGAGCATTTGAGTGATGAAAGTTGGACAGAGGATTTTGAAAACATTGAGAAAGAAAAACTTGGATGGACATAAAAAAAACTATTGTTGGAATATTTTCTGGCAATTGAGCTGTTATTATATTTCAAATGTTAAGACTACAAATTGCCCATTTGCGAGATAGACTTATTTCAATAGGCATAGGCTACAGACTAAAATCTGGGTTTAACATTATATTTGGGACAAATCGTTCACTAAACCCTTAACCTCAACTAAATCTTGAAATAAATAATGTGGAAATTGAGCAAGTTGAGGTGACTAAACTGCTTGGAGTAACCATGGATTGTAAACTGTCATTGTCAAAATATATTGATGCGAAAGTAGCCAAGATGGGGAAAAGTATGTCCATAATAAAGCGTTGCTCTACCTTCTTAACAGCACTATCAAGGAGGCAGGTCCTACAGGCCCTAGTTTTGTCGCACCTGGACTACTGTTCAGTCGTGTGGTCAGGTGCCACAAAAAGAGACTTAGGAAAATTGCAATTGGCTCAGAACAGGGCAGCACAGCTGACCCTTGGATGTACACAGAGAGCTAACACTAATAATATGCATGTCAATCTCTCCTGGCTCAAAGTGCAGGAGAGATTGACTTCATCACTACTTGTATTTGTGAGAGTTATTGACATTTTGAATGCACCGAGCTGTCTGTTTAAACTACTGGCGCACAGCTTGGACACCCATGCATACCCCACAAGACATGCCACAAGAGGTTTCTTCACAGTCTGCAAGTCCAGAACAGACTATGGGAGGCACACAGTACTACATAGAGCCATGACTAGATTTAACTCTATTCCACATCAAGTAACTGACACAAGCAGTAAAATTAGACTGAAAAAAACAGATAAAAATACAGCGGGGTCTGAAGCAAAATGAACATAGGCACAGATACACGCATACACATGATAACATACGCACTATAAACACACGTACACATGGATTCTGTACAGTAGACATGTGGTAGTGGTGGAGTAGGGGCCTGAAGGCACACAGTGTGCTGTGAAATCAACAAATGTATTGTAATGTTTTTAATATGGCATAAACTACCTTAATTTTGCTGGACCGCAGGAAGAGTAGCTGGATCCATAATAAATACAAATACAAATATGTTTTGTTAAACAGTTGACATCCTGTCTCTCTGCACGGTTGAGAAAGGAATGAAGGAGAGAGGGAAACGCACACTGGTGAGATATTCTGAAGGTAATGGTAATGTGTCAGACTATTAATTATGAAAATATAAAAAAATCGAAATCAAAGAAAAATTCACCATAATCTAGGCTAACTCTGTAAGCCGCCCTGCACAATCCATGAACGAACAGCATCGCCCAGGCCTATAAATTCTCTCCCAGACTCATGGATAGAAAGTTTGGAGCGTAGCATGAGGTCTATCCAGTATAAATAATAATACAGTCCAATAATAATGATTTTTCTGCTATACGTAATATGCAGAAGGCTATGTACTGTATAACAGCACAATCATTATTTGAATGTAGTTTTTGTTTCCAGGCTTGGTCTCATATATAGGTCTATGCGTATCCTTAAGCTTTATTATGCATATGGGTGTTTTGAATTGATAAGCTGAAGATAAAGCGCTGCCCATTTCATTGTGTTAGGCTTTTTAAACAACATCCACAATGACCATGTTTTCCACTTAGTTTCAACCTGTTGTTGAACTTCTTCAAAGAGATCAATCACAGTGAGCTGAGTTTTAAAAACTGTTTTGATGACAAGGGATTGATGTGATTTTCGATTGAATTTGCGTTGTCAGAGTGATTAGAGGGACAGTAGAGCCCCGAGTACCAAGCCGTTAGTGAGTTGGGTATTACCAATGCATTTCTAAACAGCATAAGAGGAGATTACCGTGACTCAAAGGTCACCCGGAATTTTACTGCGGTCATTACTGCTGTTGTGGCGATAATATGGTCACCGCAACAGCTCTAGGTATGATCGTCAGTGCCAGGCATGCCAGTTCCAGTAACTTCAAAACGGCCAACTCCTGGGCTTTTCATGTATGACAGTGTCTAGGTTTTACCGAGAATGGTGCATCAAACAAAAAACAGCCAGTCAGAGGCAGTCATGTGGGCAAAAACAGCTTGTTGATGAAAGCGGTCAAAGGAGAAAGACAATAATTGTGCAAGCTAACAGGCAGGCCACAAACAGGCAAATAACGGCGCAGTACAACAGTGGTGTGCAGAAAGGCATCTCAGAAGAATCGGCTCCAGTGGGCACTCTATCACCAACACCATTCAATTGAGGAGTGGAAAACATTGCCTATCCCTGCAAATCCCGGTTCCTGTTGCGTCATGTTGATGGTAGAATCAATGGGGTTGAGGTCCGGCTCTGTTCAGGCCGTTTTTTACACACCGATCTCAACAAACCATTTCTGTATGGACCTCGCTTTGTGCACGAGGCATTGTCATGCTGAAATAGGAAAGGGCCTTCCCAAAACTCTTGCCACAAAGTTTGAAGCATAGAATCATCTAGAATGTCATTGTGTGCTGTAGCATTAAGATTTCCCTTTACTGGAACAAAGGAGCCTAGTCCGAACCATGAAAAACAAGTCCCAGATCATTATTCCGCCTCCATTAAACTTTACATTTGGCATTGTGCATTGGGGAAGGTAGAGTTATCCTGGTATCTGCCAAACCCAGATTCGTCCATTGGACTGCCAGATGGCGAAGTGTGATTTATCACTCCAGAAAACATGTTTCCACTGTTCCAGAGTCTAATGGCGGCAAGCTTTACACCACTCCAGCCGATGCTTGGCTATGCGCATGGTGATTTTAGGCTTGTGTGCGGCTGCCTGGCCACGGAAACCCATTGCATGAAGCTCCCGACAAACAGTTATTGTGCTGATGTTGCTTCCAGAGGCAATTTGGAACACGGTAGTGAGTTTTGCAACCAAGGATAGATGATTTTTATGTGCTATGCACTCCGTTTTGTGAGGTTGTGTGGCCTACCACTTCATGGCTGAGCCGTTGTTCCTCATGGACTTTTCCAACTCACAATAACAGCAGTTACAATTAAACGGGGCAGCTCTATCAGGGCTGAAATGTTATGAAATGACTTGTTGGAAAGGTGGCATCCTATGATAGTGCAACGGTCTATTGAATCCGGCGAATCCGCTAATTTGAAGGGATGTCCAAAGACTTTTGTACATTGACTTTATTCCATCCTTGAAAAGCCAGGGACAACCAATATTTTGAGTAAAGTTGCTGATAAACACTGAACGCTGCACGCTGACCATAGTCACTATACTTCCAACTTCAACTCTTTCTCCCATGTCTTATTTTCCATATCTCCCTTTCGTTCTATTTCAACTGCTCTGTTAGAATAGGCCACCCTATTCTATCTGGCCTTTTTGATTGACATTGGGGGGATTCTGTCAAATAAACTGTGTCAACAATTGGGGCTCCTGAGTGGCACAGCGGTCTAAGACACTGCAACTCAGTGCTTCAGGCGTCACTACAGACACCAGGGTACATGTCCAGACTGTATCACATCCGGCCGTGATTGTGAGTCCCATAAGGCAGTGCACAATTGGCAGAGCGTCGTGCGGGTTTGGCCGGTGTAGGCCATCATTGTAAATAAGAATTTGTTCTTAATTGACTTGCATAGTTAAATAAAGGTAAAAGACTAAACTAAAAAAAACAAATCTCCTCTGATCCTTCAATAGGCCAATTAACAATTAACAGACATAGTACACAATTGTATTTGATAGGCATTTCATCTACTATGGTAGAGATAATAAATTGATAGTAGCTCAGGCTTGGATCAAATTTCTATGGACAGATCAAGTCCTACCAGGGTGACTGCCTTTGCGTTTGTAATTTCTTAAAAGGTCCAATGCCTCCATTTTTATCTCAATATCAAATTATTTCTGGGTAACAAGTACTATAACTTATTATGCAAAGATGAATTTCTCAAGCAAGAATATTGCTAGGACTGTCTGGAAGTGGTCTGAGTAGGGAACAGAAAACTGAAAACTAGCTGTTGTTGGCAGAAAGGTTTGGAACTCTTTCTAATTAGTCTATTTGTCACGCGCTTGTCTCCACCCTCCTCCAGGTGTCACCCATCTTCCCCATTATCACCTGTGTTTTCTGTCTGTTGTCAGTTTGTCTTGTTTGTGCAAGCCTACCAGCGGGTTGTCTCAGCTCCTGTATGTACCCTAGTCTCTCTTTTTCACCTCATCCTCCTGGTTTTTGACCTTTACCTGTCCTGACCCTGTACCCACCCCCCTGTCTCTGAGCCTGCCCGCCGTCCTGTACCTTGCCCTCTGCTCTGGATTATGGACCACTGCCTGCCTTGACCTGTCGTTTGCCTGACCCTGTGGTTACAATAAACATTGTTACAGTCTGCACTTGGGTCTTACCTTGATTCCTGATACTAACTTATTTACCATCTGGTGATGTCCCCAGGTAGACCAAAACTGCAATTTCAGGTGGTCTTTTCAAACCGCTCTCAAACTAAAAAGGAATTATCATAATTAGCCCACTATTATTCCAAGCTCATAGTGTGGGAATTTATATAAAACACAGAAACATCATGTTTTTGACTGCATTGGGTCTTTAAACACAGCAGAGATGATGGAGTCCTTTTGCCACAAAGGCATTTGAAAAAGATTGCATTCCAGTGACACATTTTTGTCTATTGTGGACTCATAGTTGAACTGAACACTTACACCGATTTTTCAAAGCCAATGAACTGTCTTCTAAGAGCCCATGGAGACCAACTGAGATGGAGGTGATTAGCCTGCAGGGTGTTTGTTAATCCTTAAGAGTCTATTGATGCAACAGTGCATCAATCTAAGAAACATAATAAACAAATCCCCATCAAAATACGTCAGTTTAAGCTAGAGATATCAGTTGGGCTGCGTCTCAATCCACCACATCTGCCTACGTTGTCCTTCCGCATCTGCGGTGGAAGGTGGCAGAGCTAGAGCGGTCTTTGTCAGACCATGAGACCTCCTGAAAACGTCTGTAGCGTCCGAATGGCTTGGTCAACATTTTATGACCATTCTATGGAAAAAGATGGTGTTCTCCGTGTTGCTCTACGACCCCCACAAGTGTCACGGGACTCGCCTGAAGTCGGTATCGCTGATGTGCCAACTTCTGTCTGTAGCGTCTAAACTGTTTGAGCTACAAACTAATATGTCCCCACTATGGAAAGGGGTGACTCACAAATGGCTAAATGATCCATGGTATGGCCATCTTCAAACAATTCCATATGTTAGCTTAGTACCCCCCCATGGCTTACACATTTAGAGGTTTTAATATGCCATATATTCACTCTCAATTCTACTGACTGTCATGATCATTTATTGAACTGAATTCGTTCTTCTGTCTTTGAATCGGCATACTCATAAGAAAACCTGTGTTTGTTGTATGTGGTTTTGTCGTTTACATGTGAAAATCTAACCAAATTTGCATCACCATGCTTTCAGTTAGACTTTCCCCCTATTGTTATTTACTCTACAATGTTCACATATGAATCTGTTGCATTCAACCTTTCCAGCCAAGGTTTCCGAGGCTTAGCCAACAGAGAAGCAAATTACATTTAATTACTAGTGTGCAGTCATGCCGTAAACCTAATTTGGATCCCTAGAGTTTAGTCATCATAGCTAATTAACTTTTACTTACCAGAAGGCTTTATGGCTTTATGCAGAGCCATGTTAGTAGGCAGCATGCCATGCTATAGTAATATCTAAAGCATTTGGCCAGAAACACAGCAGTTATATGTAAAGTAATGGACAATGTGCCCCTGTTATAGTCTGGATACCAGTCTTTTTGCACTGTAAAAAATGACCCACGGGTTTAAGAAATATTGCAAAAGAAAATCAGTGATTTTTAATTAAAATAATAGGTTTCTGATTTTACTTCCATTTTTGAATATAGTACTTAATTTATATTTGTAGAAAAAGACTGGCATTTGCAAATATAAATCCAAGGTTGTATGCTGCTAAATTTGAACAGATTTTACTAAGTAACAACTTAAAAATATGATATTCAAATTATCATTATTATGTTGAACTGACATGCTAGATCTAGTTATATATGTCAATTGTGCTTGGAACAGTTCAACGGACGTCGTCTTGATCTTCTCTGGAATGGTCAAGCGGCAGGTAAGGACCAAATTATAACTTGGAATGTAGTTTGGATCTTTCTGTCACGTTTGTTTGAAGATGGATTGGACCAAGGTGCAGCGTGGTAGGCGTACATTTAGAATGTATTAAATGAACACCAAAAAACAAGAAAGATAAACTACACGTAAAGTGTTGTAGAACTAACACAGCAACTATACAAAAAACAAGATCCCACAAACTAAAGGTGGAAAAAAGGCTGCCTAAGTATGATCCCCAATCAGAGACAACAATAGACAGCTGCCTCTGATTGGGAACCATACCCGGCCAACAAAGAAATAGAATGCCCACCCAAATCACACCCCGACCTAACCAAATAGAGAAATAAAAAGGTCAGGGCGTGACACTCTCCACACATATTTTAGACAAAATGTCAAATAATATTCTTCAAGTACGAAAAGTCTTTAGCTAGCTATATTGTCAGAGTATGTTATATATTTGCACGTTGATAAGCTAGCTAGTTAACCTCTTGAGTGTAGGGGGCAGTAGTTTGGTGTTTGGATGAAAAACATACCCAAATGAACCTGCCTATTTCTCAGGCCCAAAATCTAGAATATGCATGTAATTGTCAGATTGGAATAGAAAACTCTCTAAAGTTTCCAAAACTGTCAAAATATTGTCTGTGAGTATAACAGAACTGATATTGCAGGCGAAAACCTGAGGAAAATCCAACCCGGAAGTGCTGTTTTGACTGAAAGCTCTCTGTTCCATTGACTGCCTTCGCTCCATTTAAAAGGATATCAATCAGATTCCTTTTCCAATGGCTTCCCCATGGTGTGAACAGTCTTTAGACATAGTTTCATGATTTTATTTTGAAAAAAGAACGAGAAAGATCACATCGCGTCATTGTATGGCTGGGTGCCAGCAGCGTTTTGCATGCGTAACAGCTTGGAGCAGATACTTTCTCTCTCTCCTACTGAAGAAGCTACAGTCCCGGTTTATATATTATCGATTATATATTGTAAAAACAATCTGAGAATTTATTATAAAAAACTTTGACATGTTTCTACAAACTTTACGGATACTATTTGGAATTGGTGTCTGCCTGGTCGTGACCGCCCGAGCCTGTGGATTTCTGAACATATCGCGCCAACCAAATGGAGGTTTTATGGAACAAAAGGAACATTTATTGTGTAACTGGGAGTCTCGTGAGTGCAAACATCCGAAGATCATCACAGGTAAGCTATTCATTTTATTGCTTTTCTGACTTTCGTGACTAATCTACTTGGCTGCTAGCTGTTTGTAATGTTTTGTCTACTGAGAGAGATGTCCTTACATAAACGCTTGGTATGCTATCGCCGAAAAGCTTTTTTAAAATCTGACACGCCAGGTGGATTAACAACAAGCAAAGCTGTGTTTTGCTATATTGCACTTCTGATTTCATGAAAATTAAATATTTATAGTAATTTAATTTGAATTTGGTGCTCTGCAATTCAGCGGATGTTGACGGGATGGGTACATCAAGACGTTAACGGCCGTGATGTCTGTATAGTTAGCTAGTGGTGGCCATGCTACTAGCTAGTCAGTTTGCAATGCATTTACTCGCTTCAGCGCTTTTTCTAACCTTTGTAATTTTTGTGTAAGTTTTATATTAACCGAAATAGCTTTGTAACATTTTACATACCTAGCTTACCAAAAAATGCATTGTCAGCAAACATGTATTCAGACAATCCCGAGTACATTCTTGAGGCAGCTAATGAAGCACACATGAAGGATGGGACACTACTCAACAATCTGTCTGTGAAATCAGACATCCTGGAAAAACTGTCTGAAAGGATATTCCAGTTTACAGCCTATAAGTCAAGTCTACAAATTTGCCAAGTTGCAGAAGCTTTGGTAAAAAAAAGTACCCATGCCTTAAAGAGCCTGGGTCCTTCTCAGGGTTGCACGGATGGCAAACCAGCCTGAAGTACAAGATGGGCAATTACAGAACAAAACTAAGAGGAATTGGTTGCCCAGAACTGGTAGTGAACCCTGACAAGAGGAAATCACCAGAGGACAGGCCTGTTGCCAAGAAAATTTAAAAAAGAAGGCGGAGGTAAATTACCTACCACCCCACCCTGCTGGCGAAACAGATGAGACCCTTGAAGAGTGGAAGCCCTTAACCAACAGTGCAGTTCAAGATGAGTTAAGAAAATATTTACCAAATGAACTAAAGTAAAAAGTAACACAATAACATAACAATAACGAGGCTATATACAGGGGGTACCGGTACCGAGTCAGTGTGCGGTGGTACAGGTTAGAGGTAATTTGTACATGTAGGTAGAGGTGAAGTGAATATGCATAGATAACAAACAGCGAGTAGCAGCAGTGTACAAAACAAATGGAGGAGGAGGAAGGTCAATGTAATAGTCTGGTGGTCATTTGATTAACTGTTCAGAAGTCTTATGGCTTGGGGGTAGAAGCTGTTATGGAGCCTTTTGGTCCAAGACTTGGTGCTTCGGTATCGCTTGCTGTGCGGTATCAGAGAAAACAGTCTATGACTTGGGTGACTGGGTACTCTAACAATTTTATGGGCTTTCCTCTGACACCGCCTATTATATAGGTCCTGGAGTGCAGGAAGATTGGCCCCAGTGATGTACTGGGCAGTACGCACTACCCTCTGTAGCACCTTACGGTCAAATGCTTAGCAGTTGCCATACCAGGCAGTGTTGCAACCAGTCAGGATACTCTCGATGGTGCAGCTGTAGAACATTTTGATGATCTGAGGACCCATGCCATACGTTTTCAGTTTCCTGAGGGGGGAATAGGTTTTGTTGTGCCCTCTTCACTACTGTCTTGGTGTGTTTGGACCATGATAGATCGTTGGTGATCTGGACACCAAGAAACTTAAAACTCTCAACCCGCTCCACTACAGCCTCATTGATTTCAATGGGGGCCTGTTCGGCCCACCTTTTCCTGTAGTCCACGATCATCTCCTTTGTCTTGCTCACATTGAAGGAGAGGTTGTTGTCCTGGCACCACACTGTCAGTTCTCTGACCTCCTCCCTATAGGCTGTCTCATCGATATCGCTGTTGTGTCATCAGCAAACTTAATGATGGTGTTGGAGTCGTGTTTGGCCATGCAGTCATGGGTGAACAGGGATTACAGGAGGGGACTAAGTACACACCCCTGAGGGGCACCAGTGTTGAGGATCAGCGCGACAGACAAGTTGTTGCCTACCCTTACCACCTGGGGGCGGCCCGTCAGGAAGTGCAGGACCAAGTTGCAGAGGGAGGTGTTTTGTCCCAGGGTCTTTAGCTTAGTGATGAGCTTTGTGGGCACTATTGTGTTGAACGCTGAGCTGTAGTCAATGAACAGCATTCTCACATAGGTGTTCCTTATGTTGAGGTGGGAAAGGGCAGTGTGGAGAATGATTGAGATTGCCTCATCTGTGGATCTGTTGGGGCGGTATGCGAATTGAGTGGGTCTAGGGTATCCGGAAGGCTTTGAAAGGCTGGTCATGGCTCACTTCATGGCTACCCATGTGAGTGCTACTGGGCAGTAATCATTTAGGCAGGTTACCTTCTTTGGGCACAGGGACTATGGTGGTCTACTTGAAAATGTAGGTATTACAGACTTATATAAGGAGAGGTTGAAAATGCCAGTGAAGACACTATCCAGTTGGTCCATTCATGGTTTGAGTACACGTCCTGGTAATCCATCTGAACCCGCGGCTTTGTGCATGTTGACCTGTTTAACTTCTTATGGCTGCAGAGGCAGTATTGAGTAGCTTGGATGAAAAGGTGCCCATTGTAAACAGCCAGGTCCTCAGTCTCAGTTGCTAATATATGCATATTATTATTAGTATTGGATAGAAAACACTCTAAAGTTTCCAAAACTGTCAAAATATTGTCTGTGAGTATAACAGAACTGATATTGCAGACGAAACCCTGAGTAAAATCAAGGAAGTGGTTTCAATTTTGAAAACTCCATGTTCCATAGTCTCCCTTTGCTCCATTTAAAGGGATATCAACCAGATTCCTTTTCCTATCGCTTCCTCAAAGTGTCAACAGTCTTCAGACATAGTTTAAGGCTTTTATTTTGAAAAATGAGCCAGAACGATAACATCACGTCAAGTGGTCGCATGAGTTTTGCTCGCCATTGCTTTTCCCTCTCCTACTGAACAAGACATTTGTGGTTGATATATTATCGATTATATATTTTAAAAACAACCTGAGGATTGATTATAAAAAACGTTTGACATATTTCTGTGCACATTACGGATACTATTTGGAATTTTCGTCTGCAATGTCGTGACCGCTTGAGCCTGTGGATTTCTGAACATAACGCACCAAACAAATGGATGTATTTTGGATATAAAAATATTCTTTATGGAACAAAAGGAACATTTGTTGTGTAACTGGGAGTCTCATGAGTGTAAACATCCGAAGATCATCAAAGGTAAGCAATTTAATTTATTGCTTTTCTGAATTTATTGCTTTTCTGACCAATCTACTTGGCTGCTAGTGTTTGTAATATTTTGTCTACTGAGAGAGATGTTCTTACATAAACGCTTGTTATGCTTTCGCAGAAAATATGTATTGAAATCTGACACCCAGGTGGATTAACAACAATCTAAGCTGTGTTTTGCTATATTGCACTTGTGATTTCACATTTCTCTAAATTTTAATTTGGCGCGCTGCAATTCAGCGGGTGTTGATGAAAATGATCCTGCGTCAAGAAGTTAATTTGCTATCTTGCATGTGTGATTTAAAGAAAGTTTGATTTTTATAGTAATTTATTAGGCACTCTGCATTTTCCCTGGCTTTTGGCCAGGTGGGACGTTAACTTCTCTTGGATGAAAAGCATGTCCAAATTCAACTGCCTGCTACTCATCTCCAGAAGATAAGATATGCATATTATTAGTAAGCAGGAAGTACAAAAGCAGGAAGTACCAATTACTCGCTCAATAGGTAAGTAGTCATGCTACGCTACAGGACTGTTTTTCTAGCACAGACTGGCATATGTTCCTTCAACCCTGAAGTCCTGGCTGTGTCTGAATCCTGGATGGCCACCAAAAATTCTGAAATTAAAGCAGGAAAAAGATGACAAACTGGGATATGTTTAGCACCCAAGCCATCCTACAATCTAAGCTAGATGCCATCAAGCTCACACAAATTATCAAGGAACCTACCAGGTACAACCCGAAATCCGTAAACACGGGTACCCTCATAGATATCATACTGACCAACTTCTGCGGTCTTCAACCAGAATCTCAGCGATTACTGCCTCATTGCCTGCGTCCATAAGGGGCCCGCGGTCAAACGACCACCCCTCATCACTATCAAATGCTCCCTAAACACTTCCGTGAGTAAGCCTTTCTAATTGACCTCGCCCGGGTATCCTGGAAGGATATTGACCTCATCCCATCAGTAGAGGATGCCTGGTTGTTCTTTTAAAAGTGCTTTCCTCACCATCTTAGAAAAGCATAACCCATTAAACAGATCTACTTTCGTATCAATTGGTTTGTCTGTACATGTAGTAACAAAAGAGAGGCCCTTAGATATGACTGAGACTTGTGTGTCAGTGAGATCTTTTTTTGGAGAGGTTAATTACTGCGTCCTGGTCCTGTCTTTGACCGCTTGCCTCTCCTACATCGTTTCTTTTGTTTTGTTTTTTAAAACATTTTTTATTTCACCTTTATTTAACCAGGTAGGCTAGTTGAGAACAAGTTCTCATTTGCAACTGCGACCTGGCCAAGATAAAGCGTAGCAATTCGACACATACAACAACACAGAGTTACACATGGAATAAACAAAACATACAGTCAATAGTACAGTAGAACAAAAGAAAACAAAAAGTCTATATACAGTGAGTGCAAATTAGGTAAGACGACCAAAGGAGGAGTTGGCTTTTGGGGTGACCAGTGAGATATACCTGCTGGAGCGCGTACTACGAGTGGGTGCTGCTATGGTGACCAGTGAGCTGAGATAAGGCGGGGCTTTACCTAGCAGAGACTTGTAGATAACCTGTAGCCAGTGAGTTTGGCGACGAGTAAGAAGCGAGGGCCAACCAACGAGAGCGTACAGGTCGCAATGGTGGATAGTGTATGGGGCTTTGGTGACAAAACGGATGGCACTGTGATAGACTGCATCCAGTTTGTTGAGTAGAGTGTTGAAGGCTATTTTATAGATGTGGAGCATTGTTGTGCTGCTTTCGGGCAAAAAAACTGTATGAGTGCAAAGGTAGCTGGAGTCGCTGTCTGTGGGGAATTCGGTCTCAGTGGATGCCTCTGTGTCTGTGTTTCCGTGTCCCCCAGCTGCAGCTGATGCCTATGTGTCCCCCATCCCTGTCCCCCGGTCAATCCCTACATCGGCCTCTCGGTGCTACAGTCCTTGGGCCTTCCCATGCGTAGGACTGGTTGAGCTGGTAGTCCTCTGTGTATCACTGACATTTCTTGATCTTTGTTGCTTGTAGGAAGTCTATTTCCCAATGGACTGGTTGATTGAGTCACATATGGCTGTGAAGTCTTGGCCTAGAATCTCTATCGTTATGACCCCATGTTTACTGATCTTAACTTCAACCTATTTTACTTCCATGGACACATGTTCAACGGTTGATCGCATTAATCTAGAATAACATTTGTTGAGTATTTCATCTCATTTTTTAAACTAAAGTTTTGTCATTTTTCCCTATAGTAGACTTCTTCTGTATTCTCAGTCCTTTTGGAATGCGCTTGTTGCTCCTATACTCACTAAGAGTGCTGACTCAGATTGAGGCGGTGTATCACGGCCCCGTTTAAGCCTATTAAGGCCTTATCACAAAAAATGATTGAGGCAGAAACTGAAGAGGCTAAACCAATCCTAGAACATTCCCGAGAGGTATGGGATAAGATTCATAAGATGCTTGGAATTTCCCAGTATAAACAAAAAATATTATTTCATATGGAACAACTCATCTGGGAGGTATTGCTTAGACAAGGCCTGCATGAACTAGGCGATCTATAAAGGAGTGCTTATGTCCTATCTCCTGAAAGTGAAATTGAATTTGCCAGATTAGGGAGATTTCTGGAAATACTACCAAATAAACAACATTTCATTCAGAATACATAGTTTCACAGACATATTGTTGCATTTTTTTCTGGTTTGTGTGAAATTGTTAAGAATAATATAAAACCAGTCTGCACACCACCAAGGTGAATTGGTTTAGTTTTGACTCTTGGTTGACAGTGTTGGGGGATGGGTAATGTATTGATGCTCGTGTGCCAAATTAATACAAATAGATAATAAAAGGTCTAAGGCATCAGGTGATCAGTTTCGGAAATAGAGGAAGAGGAGAAAAGTGCAAATGATAAAGGTATGCAGCTATGTCATCTCTTAATGCGTATAATATTATGCATGTAATGAAATAGGCTAGTATAACACCTATGTTTGCCTATGTTGCTTGCTATGCTATTACACAATGTGACGTCTCTTGTCGGAAGGCATGGACCAAAACGCAGCGTGATAAGTGTTCATGATACTTTGTTACTCAAAAACACTCTAACCAAAATAACAAAGTGAAAAAACGAAACAGTTCTGTCAGGTGCAGACACTAAACAGAAAATAACTACCCACAAAACACAGGTGGGGAAAAGGCTGCCTAAGTATGATTCCCAATCAGATGCAGCTGCCTCTGATTGGGAACCACCCTCGGCCAAAAACAAAGAAATAGAAAACAGAGAAATAAAGAAACTAGAATGCCCACCCTAGTCACACCCTGGCCTAACCAAAATAGAGTATAAAAGCCTCTCTATGGTCAGGGCGTGACAGTACCCGACCCCCCCAAAGGTGCGGATACCGGCCGCAAAACCTGATTCTAAAGGGGAGGGTCCGGGTGGGCATCCCTTACGGCGGCGGCTCCGGTGCGGGACAGAGAACCCCCTCCGCTTTGGTGGCGGCCCTGGTGCATGGACCTTCACTGGAGGAACCGGGCCGCAGATCATCGCCGGAGGAACCAGACCACCGATCTTCACCGGAGGTTCCGGACTGAGGACCGTCGCCGGAGGCTCCAGACTGGGGACTGTCGCCGCAGGCTACGGACTGGGGACCACCGCCGGAAGCTCTGGAGGCTTCGTGCCATGGCTCCTCGCTGCAGGCTCCGAGCCATGGATCATCACTGGAGGCTTCGTGCCATGAATCATCACTGGAGGCTTTGTACGTGGAGCCGGAACAGGTCTCACCGGACTGAGGAGACGTACTAGAAGCATGGTACGTGGAGCTGCCACAACGCGTCCTGGCTGGTTACCTACTTTAGCTCGGTGAGTGTGCAGAGCTGGCACAGGACGCACTGGGCTATGATGGCGCACTGGAGGCATAGTGCGTAGAGCCAGCGCAGGACAGACTGGACCGTGGAGGCGCACCAGAGGTCTGGAGCGCAGAGCTGGCATTTCTCGTCCTTGCTGGATACCCCCCTTAGCCCGGCAAGTGTAGGGAGCTGGAACAGGCCGCACTGGGCTTTGCTGGCGAACCGGGAACACCGAGCGTAGAGCTGGCGCAGGATAACCTGGGCCGAAGAGACAAACCGGAGGACAGGAACGCTGAGCCGGTACAATCTGTCTAGGCTGAATGCCCACTCTAGCACAGCCACTACGGGGAGCGTGCACAGAGCGCACCGGGCTGTGCACTGAAGGCATGGTGTGCAGAACCGGATAGCATGGTGCTTGACCAGTCACTCGCTCCCCACGGTAAGCACGAGGAGTTGGCTCAGGTCTGAACCCTGACTCTGCCACTCTCCCCGTGTGCCAAATTTTTTTGGGGGGGCTGCCTCTCATGCTTACTTCGTTGCCATGACTCCTGGTATCGCCGCCGTTCCTCCCTTGCTGTTTCCACCTGTTTCCATGGCAGGTCAGGCCGCACTGGGCTTTGCTGGCGAACCGGGAACACCGAGCGTAGAGCTGGCGCAGGATAACCTGGGCCGAAGAGACAAACCGGAGGACAGGAACGCTGAGCCGGCACAATCTGTCTAGGCTGAATGCCCACTCTAGCACAGCCACTACGGGGAGCTTGCACAGAGCGCACCGGGCTGTGCACTGAAGGCATGGTGTGCAGAACCGGATAGCATGGTGCTTGACCAGTCACTCGCTCCCCACGGTAAGCACGAGGAGTTGGCTCAGGTCTGAACCCTGACTCTGCCACTCTCCCCGTGTGCCAAATTTTTTGGGGGGGGCTGCCTCTCATGCTTACCTCGTTGCCATGACTCCTGGTATCGCCGCCGTTCCTCCCTTGCTGTTTCCACCTGTTTCCATGGCAGGGTCTTGTCCCCTACCATAACCTTCTCCATGTCCATGAGGTCCTCCACTCACTCTTCTCCCGGGCCCAGGATCCCTGCTCTTCCTGGCCACGCTGCTTGGTCCTTTGGTTGTGGGTAGTTCTGTGACGTCGGAAGGCATGGACCAAAACGCAGCGTGGTAAGTGTTCATGATACTTTATTACTCAAAAACACTCAAACCAAAATAACAAAGTGAAAAAATGAAACAGTTCTGTCAGGTGAAGACACTAAACAGAAACTAACTGCCCACAAAATACAGGTTGGAAAAAAGGCTGCCTAAGTATGATTCCCAATCAGAGACAACCACACTCGGAGAAAAAACAAAGAAATAAAGAAACTAGAATGGCCACCCTAGTCACACCCTGGCCTAACCAAAATAGAGAATAAAAGCCTCTCTATGGCCAGGGCATGACACACAAAGGGCGACAATATTCAGTATTTTTGTCCAACTAGATATAATTTCACATAGTTTCATCATGATAATGTGTGTAGCCTGCAGCAAAACGATTACAAGCTAACTAGCACATCATTGATTTGGTTAACTTTCACTGAGGTGACATCATAAAGGTTTTCTGTGGTTGTATTGACTAGGTCCTGTGCTCAATAATGGGAATGTCCAATGCTGTAGGCTAACTTAAAAGGCAGCCAACTATAGGAACAGTCTTGGTGGTTCCAAACCAAATCAGTATTATCCTGATATTTTGTATCTTTTGTGATATATTGAGTCTTTTGGGGTGTCTTATGCCTAGAATTAGCCAAGGAGGTTGTATGGTTCATTTGGTTCCTTCCTATTCTGAAAGTTTGATACATTGTGCATAATGACATGTATATTTAATTGCGCAACAAATGTATTTAGGGTGTCAGACTCATATACTGCATTTCAATGCAAATTCAGGGGCACTTCCAAAATCGCTGGCCAGGATGAGGAGCCATCCACCTCCTCAGCCACACAGGTGTCTTCACAAATGTTGTCTGAGCCCGAGGATGAGGATGAAGACCCCATGGGGAGGGGGGGGGAATCGCCCAGGGAGCCATGCAAGCTAGAACCGCCACTGCTTGTTAGAACAATACTTTATGCTACCAGGAATATCACATTCCGCTTCAGTGTTTAATAAAAGAGTCTCATAGGTACAATTGGACCACAGTTTGATTACATAAAATGGGTTTATTGCAAAATAATCTATGCTGGAAATGCAGAAGGGAAGTAGCTACGTTTTTGTATTCTATATTGGAATGTCCCATGGTGCTCCCTTTCTGGAAGGAGGTTCTTAAAAAGCTTGAAGCATGGGTGGGACACAGCTGTGCTTATTTGGGGATATATTTACGTTACCATCAGGTGTTAGTGAAGAAGAGTTTGGTCTTGCCTCAGTGGGTTTTCTTACTGCGGCAAGACTCATACTATGTAACTGGAAGAGTGCAGATAGTCAGAAATCAACAGATTGGCTCAAACTGCATCTTATGTATGAATGATAGCAAAGTACAGGAGAGGAAAGGGACATTTAGTATGATATGGGAACACTTTTTGAAATATATAAGGAACTGGACGTGCGAGTGAGAAGCTAGGGTATAAGTTATTGCAAATGTGTGTTTAAAAAAAGTGTTATTATTGTTTATTTACTTTTACTTGTGGTTTATTCCAACCACTGATATATGGTTGAAAGGTGCTGTCTTGTTGGGTGTTATGTTTTTGTTGTTTTGTAATGGTGTAATGTCATATCGATTAAAAAAACCTTATTGACAAAAACAAACAAAAAACGATCAAAAGTGCCATCTCCTCAACCTGATGAAGTATGCTGTCAACCTAATTAACTATGCTGCCGCTATTCCTCAGTCGCTTACTAAAGCAGAAAGGGAAAACCCTAAACTACTACTTCCTTATTATTCAGCTCACGATGTGCATCACAGTGCGTCTCTGGCTTTCAGTATCCAGTGTCGACTTTTTTCTCTCGCGCATGTGCAGTGTGTGATCTTTTGATCCAACAAAATGAATTGTCTTTCAAATGAACTCAATCTAATTCATGTTGATCTTATTAGCTAGATATACACATGTTCAAAACATGGCAATACAGATTAAACAAGATATACATAAAGCAAACTAGGGCTGACCCTATTTAGTCGACTGACCGATTGTTTGGTTGATAGGCTGTTGGTTGACCAATATTTCTTTAGTCAGCAGTAGGGGAAAAAACCTGGTGTACAAGACAGCTGTCTGAATTGATTGGACATGATTTGGAAAGGCACACACCTGTGTATATATAAGGTCCCACAGTTGACAGTGTATGTCAGAGCAAAAACCAAGCCATGAGGTCGAAGGAATTGTCCGTAGAGCTCCGAGACAGGATTTTGTAGAGGCCCAAATCTGGGGAAGGGTACTAAAACATTTCTGCAACATTAAAGAAAACAGTGGCTCCAACCACCAAGACTGTTCCTAGAGTTGGCCGCCCCTGCCAAACTGAGCTATCGGGGGAGAAGGGCCTTGGTCAGGGAGGTGACCAAGAACCCAATGGTCACTTTGAAAGAGCTGCAGAGTTCCTCTGTGGACATGGGAGAACCTTCCAGAAGGACAACCATCTCGGAAGCACTCCACCAATCAGGCCTTTATGGTAGAATGGCCAGATGGAGGCCAATCCTCAGCAAAAGGAACATCACAACCCGCTTGGAGTTTGATCATGAGAAATAAGATTCTCTGGTCTGATGAAACTAAGATTGAAATCTTTGGCTTGAATGCCAACTGTCACGTCTGGAGGAAACCTGGAACCATCCCTACGGTGAAGCATGGTGGTGGCAGCATTATGCTGTGGGGATGTTTTTCAGGAACCGGGAGACTAGTCAGGATCGAGGGAAAGTTGAACATAGCAAAGTACAGAGAGATCCTTGAAGAAAACCTGCACCAGTGCGCTCAGGAGCTCAGACTGGGACGAAGGTTCACCAATCAAGTTGTAGAAACATCTCAAGGATGATCAATGGAAACAGGATGCACCTGAGCTCTATTTCAAGTCTCATAGCCAAGGGTCTGAATACTTATGTAAATAAGGTATTTGGTTTTCATACATTTGCAAAAATGTCAAACTGTTTTTGCTTTGTCATTATGGGATATTGTGTGTAGATTGATGAGGGGAATTATATATACTTTTAATCCATTTTAGAATAAGGCTGTGCCGAAACAAAATGTAGAAAGTCAAGGGGTCTGAATATGTTCCCGAATGCACTGTATATACATTTTCTTCAAATGGTTCAGGAAATGTTCAAACATGCTGATATCATGAACAAAATCCAATAATCTAATGTTTCTCAGCCAGGTGCCATATGTCCCTTAGAGATGGCTCAAATTTCCAGGAGAAAGAATTATTACTTTTGTATATTGATGAAATACAACTAGCAATTCCACTGGGCACTTGCATTGCCCCATTCATTGCCAACAAAGGGTATATAACAAAGTATTGAGATACACTCTTGTTATTGACCAAATACTTATTTTCCACCATAATTTGCAAATAAATTCATAAAAAATCCTACAATGTGATTTTCTGGATTTTAGTTGAGGTGTATCTATGATGAAAATTACAGGCCTCTCATCTTTTTAAGTGGGAGAACTTGCACAATTGGTGGCTGACTAAATACTTTTTTGCCCCACTTTATGACTGTGCCATCAACTTGATAATATATAACGATATTTTGGAGGATATTAAGTTTAAAAAAAAATGAAACTCAGCGATAGTAATCTGAATAAAGGCCAAAACATTTATTTCTGTTATGAGAGAAACGTTGGGCCAATTGTGCGCCGCCCTACGGGACTCCCAATCACCGTCAGATGTGATACATAATAATACTTAGATAGAATCCTCTATTGTCCAGCTACCTGTTAGAACAGCGGGAACGTTTCCCTAGTCAGCGCCAATATTAGTGCAATGCCCCTTAAAGTGTTGCTCAGTGCTATCCCCCTCCTTTCCCCATGGGCAGGGTCTGTCCTCTGTGCGTGGCTCTGTGGCCCATCCCGTGCCCCCTGCCCTCGTGCCTTGAACCTTGCGCGCTTTCAGTGGATACAGCTGAAGAACTACAAGGCAATCCCATTGTGCGTTGGGATTGCGTGATCCCAGGGTGTCCGGCGATGACAGCGGTGTGTGCCAAGGTCAGCAGCCGCTCCCTTATACATGTGGGAACGTAAATGCGCTCAAGATGGCAGATAGTGGGTACGAGTTCCCTCTCCAGAGCCTGGCTAATGTCCACATCTATGTCCCAGACCACAGGGGCTGCGACTCGAAAGGGAAGAGGAAAGCAGGTACTCCGGCATTCGGGTGACCAGTCCGTGATTCTCATCCTCGACCACGAGATGGTGGGGTTATGGCGTTAGAGCCATGGGAGGCCGAGGATGATCTTTTGAGCCGGTGCACTAGTGATGAAGAAGGGAATGTTTTCCTGATGAAAGGACCCCACTGTGAGGGTGAGAGGAGGCAAGGGTCTGGTCAATAAAGTTCCCTGCGGCAACGGAATCCACTCGCGCTGTAGAAACAGTACATGAGGGCCAGCCAGCTAGTGTGATCGACACTAAAAGTGTTTGGAAGAAAATTATGAAGATGGGATACTCATTCCTACCCAGGAGGTGGAAATTCACGTGACTGTCCCTCTGCTCTCGTGGATCCCGAGTTGGGACGTACCATACACTGCTCAAGCTGGTGCCCCCTTGACCACAATAGAGACAGAGCCCCAGCTTTCTCCGTCTGGGTCGCGGGGAGGCATGTGACCCCTACCTTCATCGGTTCAGGCTCTGATACAGAGTGTTCACTGAGGGAGGGAGAGAAGTGATGTGGGTGCCGACACTATTGAAGTAGGTTATCCAAACGGATGGCCATCGTGATGAGTGTGTTCAAGGAGAGGTTGTCATCACAACATGCCAGTTCCGTTTGGACCTCCTCATGCAGTCCTCTCGGAATAACGTACAATGAGCGCCGGCTCATTCCATCTGCTGGATGCTGCTACTCTCAGGAAGGTGAGCGCGTACTCAGCAGCAATCTGGTCATCCTGCCGAAGTTTCAGTGGGTTCTCAACCCCCTCTCTGCCCTCAGGTGGATGATCCAAGGTACCTCTGAACAGAGCCTTGAACCCCTCATACAAAGCCAGCTCCTCCTCTCCTCTCTCTCCCAGACGGCCGTAGCCCACTCCAACGCCGACCCAGTCAGCAGAGAAATAACCATGGCAACCTTGGACCTCTCGGTGGTGGGGTCTCCCATCTGGTGCATAAAATAGAGAGAGCACTGGAGTAGGAATCAATGGCATTTAGAAGGGGTTCCGTCACATTTATTTTTGGAGGTACAAACGGGCATCACTGACATGAGTGGACGGCTGAATGGACTGGAATGTCTTCGGTCCTATGAATATCACACGAGTTCAACGATACAGCCACCCTCTCAGTATACAACACAGAAGACAGATGTAACGGTTTTCTGTATGAGAAGGAGAGTCGGACCAAAATGCAGCGTGTGGTTTACGATCCATGTTTATTAATAATACGAAACACGAATCTCCAATACAATACTACAAAAACAAAACGTAACGAAAACCTAAACAGCCTATCTGGTGAAAAAACACATAGACAGGAACAATCACCCACAAACACACAGTGAAACCCAGGCTACCTAAATATGGTTCCCAATCAGAGACAATGACGAACACCTGCCTCTGACTGAGAACCATATCAGGCTGAACATAGAAATAGACAAACAAGACATGAAACATAGAATGCCCACTCAGATCACACCCTGACCAATCAAAACATAGAAAATACAAAGTAAACTATGGTCAGGGCGTGACAGTACCCCCCCCCCAAGGTGCGGACTCCGGCCGCAAAACCTGAACCTATAGGGGAGGGTCTGGGTGGGCATCTGTCCGCGGTGGCGGCTCTGGCGCTGGACGTGGACCCCACTCCATGACAGTTTTAATCCCCCTCCTAAACGTCCCTAAATAGGTTACCCACCACAATGATAACATGGGACAGAGGGACAGCTCGGGACAGAGGTAACTCGGGACAGATGGGTAGCTCAGCACTGAGAGGAAGCTCAGCACTGAGAAGAAGCTCAGCACTGAGAGGAAGCCCAGGCAGGTAGTAGAAACTACCAGAACCTGGCTGGCTGGCGGTTTCAGCAGATCCTGGTCGACTAGCAGATCTGGGAGAATCTGGTCGACTGGCGGATCTGGGAGAATCTGGTCGACTGGCGGATCTGGGAGAATCTGGTCGACTGGCGGATCTGGGAGAATCTGGTCGACTGGCGGATCTGGGAGAATCTGGTTGACTGGCGGATCTGGGAGAATCTGGTCGACTGGCAGATCTGGAAGAGTCTGGTCGACTGGCAGATCTGGAAGAGTCTGGTCGACTGGCAGATCTGGAAGAGTCTGGACGACTGGCAGATCTGGAAGAGTCTGGACGACTGGCAGATCTGGAAGAGTCTGGTCGACTGGCAGATCTGGAAGAGTCTGGTCGACTGGCAGATCTGGAAGAGTCTGGTCGACTGGCAGATCTGGAAGAGTCTGGACGACTGGCAGATCTGGAAGAGTCTGGACGACTGGCAGATCTGGAAGAGTCTGGACGACTGGCAGATCTGGAAGAGTCTGGACGACTGGCAGATCTGGAAGAGTCTGGACGACTGGCAGATCTGGAAGAGTCTGGACGACTGGCAGCTCTGGCTGCTCCATGCTGACTGGCTGCTCCATGATGACTGGTAGCTCTGGCTGCTCCATGCTGACTGGCTGCTCCATGCTGACTGGCAGCTCTGGCTGCTCCATGCTGACTGGCTGCTCCATGCTGACTGGCAGCTCTGGCTGCTCCATGCTGACTGGCTGCTCTGGCTGCTCCATGCTGACTGGCTGCTCCATGCTGACTGGCTGCTCCATGCTGACTGGCGGCCCTGGCTGCTCCATGCTGACTGGCGGCCCTGGCTGCTCCATGCTGACTGGCGGCCCTGGCTGCTCCATGCTGACTGGCGGCCCTGGCTGCTCCATGCTGACTGGCGGCCCTGGCTGCTCCATGCTAACTGGCAGCTCTGGCGGCTCCTTGCAGACTGGCAGCTCTGGCGGCTCCTTGCAGACTGGCAGCTTTGGCGGCATCCTGCAGACAGGCAGCTCTGGCGGCTCCTTGCAGACTGGCAGCTCCATGCAGACTGGCAGCTCTATGCAGACTGGCAGCTCCATGCAGACTGGCAGCTCCTTGCAGACTGGCAGCTCCTTGCAGACTGGCAGCTCCTTGCTAACTGGCAGCTCTAAGCTAACTGGCAGCTCTATGCTAACTGGCAGCTCTATGCTAACTGGCAGCTCTATGCTAACTGGCAGCTCTATGCTAACTGGCAGCTCTATGCTAACTGGCAGTTCTGAACAGGCGGGAGACTCCGGCAGCGCTGTAGAGAAGGAAGGCTCTAACAGCGCTAAACAGGCGGGAGACTCCGACAGCGCTGGAGAGGAGGAGGGCTCCGACAGCGCTGGACAGGCGAGGCGCACTGTAGGCCTGATGCGTGGTGCTGGCACTGGTGGTACTGGGCCAAGGACACGCACAGGAAGCCTGGTGCGGGGAGCTGCTACCGGAGGGCTGGGGTGTGGAGGTGGTACTGGAAAAACCGGACCGTGCAGGCGCACTGGAGCTCTTGAGCACCGAGCCTGCCCAACCTTACCTGGTTGAATGCTCACGGTCGCCCTGCCAGTGCGGAGAGGTGGAATAGCCCGCACTGGGCTATGCAGGCGAACCGGAGACACCGAGTGCAAGGCTGGTGCCATGTAAGCCGGCCCAAGGAGACGCACTGGGGACCAGCTGCGTAGAGCCGGCTTCATGGCATTAGGCTCGACGCTCAATCTAGCCCGGCAGACACGCGGAGCTGGAATATACCGCACCGGGCTATGCACCCGCACTGGAGACACCGTGCGCACCACTGCATAACACGGTGCCTGTCCGGTCTCTCTAGCCCCCCGGTAAGCACAGGGAGTTTGCGCAGGTCTCCTACCTGGCGTAGCCATACTCCCTGTTAGCCCCCCCCCAAGAAATTTTTGGGGCTGCCTCTCGGGCTTCCTTGCCAGCCGTGTTCCCTCATATCGCCGGCTCCTCTCTCCGGCTGCCTCAGCTCTCCTAAGTGCCTCCACCTGTTCCCATGGGAGGCGATCTCTTCCAGCCAGTATCTCCTCCCAAGTGTAACAGCCCTTGCCATCCAAAACGTCCTCCCATGTCCATTCCTCTTTACGCTGCTGTTGCTGCCTGTTGACACGCTGCTTGGTCCGTTGGTGGTGGGTGATTCTGTAACGATCTTCTTGATGAGAAGGAGAGTCGGACCAAAATGCAGCGTGTGGTTTACGATCCATGTTTATTAATAATACGAAACACGAATCTCCAATACAATACTACAAAAACAAAACGTAACGAAAACCTAAACAGCCTATCTGGTGAAAAAACACATAGACAGGAACAATCACCCACAAACACACAGTGAAACCCAGGCTACCTAAATATGGTTCCCAATCAGAGACAATGACGAACACCTGCCTCTGACTGAGAACCATATCAGGCTGAACATAGAAATAGACAAACAAGACATGAAACATAGAATGCCCACTCAGATCACACCCTGACCAATCAAAACATAGAAAATACAAAGTAAACTATGGTCAGGGCGTGACAACAGATTGCAATTGACGCTCACAAGATTTATACTGCTACACTGAAAAGGTGTGACATTTTCCCTTCTTACTCATGAATAAGGAATTGTTAAGTAAAGGAATATGATGCTATGAAAAGAGGATGATAAAATGCAGTGTTTACATGTTTTTCCTCCCTCAGATGACAGAACCTACACTCCAGACCTTCATACTTTGTGTCCATATAGCTACAGACATGGTGAGGAAGATGACCCTCCTCTCCGGTCCACAGTCGGTGTATGACCTGAAGATCAAGACACAAGACAAATTCAATTTGGACTGTGAAGACCCTGACTTCGATGGACAATTGTGCTTTCTAGTGTACATTGAGGAGCTTCCTGAGAAAGCTGTCCGGAAGGTAATCAGGATCAGAAAGTGATGCCAGCTCAACCGGAACTGGAGATAGAGATATTGCCCTACGCCAGAGTCTCCAGAGCACCTACAGAAGTGGCCTGACTCGCTATGAGAAAACTGGCATGACTCTTAAATGAACAAGAGGTAATAAACGAGACCTTCTTAAAAACATAGCTAAAGCTATACACAGCTTCAAGGACTATCCAAGTGGGGACGAAGCGCTTGTGACCATGTATCCATGTCTCAAATAAGCAGGGTATGCATGGATTACTAGTCTGAAGTTCAAAATGGGGAACTATCTCAAATCAAATCAAATTTATTTATATAGCCCTTCGTACATCAGCTGATATCTCAAAGTGCTGTACAGAAACCCAGCCTAAAACCCCAAACAGCAAGCAATGCAGGTGTAGAAGCACGGTGGCTAGGAAAAACTCCCTAGAAAGGCCAAAACCTAGGAAGAAACCTAGAGAGGAACCAGGCTATGTGGGGTGGCCAGTCCTCTTCTGGCTGTGCCGGGTGGAGATTATAACAGAACATGGCCAAGATGTTCAAATGTTCATAAATGACCAGCATGGTCGAATAATAATAAAGGCAGAACAGTTGAAACTGGAGCAGCAGCACGGTCAGGTGGACTGGGGCATGGTCCTAGGGCTCAGGTCCTCCGAGAGAGAGAAAGAAAGAGAGAAGGAGAGAATTAGAGAACGCACACTTAGATTCACACAGGACACCGGATAAGACAGGAGAAGTACTCCAGATATAACAAACTGACCCTAGCCCCCCGACACATAAACTACTGCAGCATGAATACTGGAGGCTGAGACAGGAGGGGTCAGGAGACACTGTGGCCCCATCCGAGGAGCCAAGTTGGCAGAGCTAGAGTTCCTGAGGTCTCTGAATGCACGGAAGAAGAGCAGAAACAACCCAGAGAAAGTCACCCCACTCAAACATCAAGAGACCCAGAGGAGATGAGAGAAACTTCCTGCAGAGCTTCCCGAGAGGGGATGTCCCAGCAGCCGAGACAGCAAATCATCAACAAAGTTTCAAAGACTGAGAGAAACCTGCCATTGGTAGACAAACTGATGCAGACGACATGAGTGATGGACCACCAGTGAAAGAGTTCCTAGAGAACTGGCCAGCCCTTCACATGGAGTCTCAGGTAAGACAGCTGATCTCTAACTATGTGTTTGTCTCCTTATGTCTTTTTCTCTTATTCTGTCTTTGTCTCGCTCTCTCTCCCTTTAATCCTTTTTCCCTTTGTACGAGCTTTCTTTCAGTCAACATTGTGATAAATGTGGCTTTTATTTGTGGTTTGTTGTATTTTTGTGCAGGTGTGTGCAGAGTTCCACATCATAACATGTTTACATACTTGTAGGTTGGAGTCATTAAAATGTGATTTTCATCCAATCCACAAATGTCTTGTTAAAACCTCTTAAGTCTACCCCCTCCTTTTTCGAACATTCTGTTAAAAATCGCGCAACTTTTCAGCGTCCTGCTACTCATGCCAGGAATATAGTATATGCATATAATTAGTATGTGTAGATAGAAAACACTCTGAAGTTTCTAAAACTGGTTAAATCACGGCTGTGACTATAACAGATCGTGTGTTTCATTGAAAAGCGCAAGAAAAACTGCTCTCTGAAAGCTAAAAATTATTTCCATGCGTCACTTTCATGGGTTGTTAAAAGGGCACAAAATTAATGATCGACCTGCATGCATTTCCTACAGGTTCCACACGATGTCGCCATTGTCGTCATTTTCAAGGGACTTTTTTCTTTGTAAATCCAACTAACTGGATTCCATTTCTTCCGGTCTCCACCAGGATGTTTTGAATGTACACATTGGCAGCCATTGATTTGAAAACGAGGAGCTATTGAATATACATCGCCCTGTAATCATTTTGATAGATTATAAACGTTTACTAATACCTAAAGTTGGATTACAAAAGTATTTCGAAGTGTTTTGTGAAAGTTTATCGTCGACTTTTTTAATTTAAAAAAATGACGCAGCGTTTAAAAACGATGTTTTTTTCTGAATGACACAGCTTCCATAGAAAGCTATTTTGGGTATATATGGACCGATTTAAACGAAAAAAAGACCCAATAGTGATGTTTATGGGGCATATAGGAGTGCCAAGAAAGAAGCTCGTCAAAGGTAATGAATGTTTTATATTTTATTTCTGCGTTTTGTGTAGCGCCGGCTAAGCTATATCTTTGTTTACATCGCATTCAGGCATTTTGGGGTGTTGCATGCTATCAGATAATAGCTTCTCATGCTTTCGCCGAAAAGCATTTTAAAAATCTGACTTGTTGGCTAGGTTCACAACGAGTGTAGCTTTAATTCAATACCCTGCATGTGAATTTTGATGAAGGTTTGAGTTTTAACGAGTACATTTAGCATTTAGCGTAGCGCATTTGCATTTCCAGGTGTCTACTTGAGACATCTGCGTCTCAAGTAGGAGCAAGAAGTTTTAACAAACTATAGTTTTGACAAGTAATTTTTCCAACAATTGTTTACAGACAGATTATTTCACTTATAATTCACTGTATCACAATTCCAGGGGGTCAGAAGTTTACATACTCTAAGTTGACTGTGCCTTTTAAACAGCTTGTAAAATTCTAGGAAATTATGTCATGGCTTTAGAGGTGTACCTGGTGTACCTGTGGATGTATTTCAAGGCCTACCTTCAAACTCAGTGCCTCTTTTCTTGACATCATGGGAAAATCAAAAGGAATCAGCCAAGACCTCCGGAAGAAAATTGTAGACCCCACAAGTCTGGAAATTGCTCCCAAGGACGAACCAAACGCCTGAAGGTACCAAGTTCATCTGTACAAACAATAGTGTGCAAGTTTAAACACCATGGGACCACACAGCCGTCATACCGCTCAGGAAGGAGATGCGTTGTCTCCTAGAGATGAACGTACTTTGGTGCGAAAAGTGCAAATCAATCCCAGAACAACAGCAAAGGACCTTGTGAAGATGCTGGAGGAAACAAAGTCTCTATATACACAGTAAAACAAGTCCTATATCGACATAACCTGAAAGGCCACTCAGCAAGGAAGAAGCCCCTGCACATGGGCACAAAGATCTTACTTTTTGGAGAAATGTCCTCTGGTCTGATGAAACGGAACTGTTTGGCCATAATGACCATTGTTATGTTTGGAGGAGAAAGGTGGAGGCTTGCAAGTCGAAGAACACCATCCCAACCGTGAAGCTCCCAACCGTGGAGTGGCAGCATCATGTTGTGGGGATGGCATCATGAGGTAGGAAAATGATGTGGATATATTGAAGCAACATCTCAAGACATCAGTCAGGAAGTCAAAGCTTGGTCGCAAATGAGTCTTCCAAATGGACAATGAAGCGTACTTCCAAAATTGTAGCAAAATGGCTTAAGACAACAAAGTCAAGGTATTGGAGTGGCCATCACAAAGCCCTGACCTCAATCCTATAGGACATTTGTTGGCAGACCTGAAAAAGCATGTACGAGCAAGGAGACCTACAAACCTGACTCAGTTACACCAGCTCTGTCAGGAGGAATGGGCCAAAATTCACCCAACTTATTGTGGGAAGCTTGTGGAAGGCTACCTGAAACGTTTGACCCAAGTTAAACAATTTAAAGGCAATGCTACCAAATACTAATTGAGTGTAGTTAAACTTCTGACCCACTGGGAATGTGATGAAATGAAATGTGATGAAAAAGCTGAAATAAATCTTCTCTCTACTATTATTCTGACATTTTCGCATTGTTAAAATAAAGTGGTGCCCTAACTGACCTAAGACAGGGAATTTTTACAAGGATTAAACTTCAAGAATTGTGAAAAACTGAGTTTAAATGTATTTCGCTAAAGTGTCTGTAAACTTCTGACTGCGACTGTACGCTGAGCTAGACAGACACACACCCCCCCCCCCCCCCCCACCACTGATGGCCTTCTTCAGTCAGAGGGCAGCATGGACAGGCCATGCAGCAGAGGCTATGAGAAGCGTTTTAATGCGCTATGATCTCCAGGTAGGTTAAAAACGAATACCACTCTGAGCATTCAAACATACATTTTATTGTATTCCCGATTACATTGCATAGACAAGCTATCCTTTACACATCCTAAACTCTGCTCTGCACTGTGTTTGTGTGTGACTCTTAAAAGGAGAATTTTGAACAACTTGACATGAACACCAGGCGCGCTGCTGCCTTTCGTGGTCTCCCCATCTATCTTTGTAAGGAAACCACTGGATTCCTCAAGACCTGGAATTTAAGTACTTCCTGCATAAAGTCTTAACCGTTAATATCTCAAGTTTGTTCACTTGTATAGTAAAACACTTCAATTTATGCATGTTTCAGGTGGAGGAAACTGTAGAGTCAGACATTACAGACACACCTGACAGTCTTCGGCGAGAACTCAATGGATTATGTCCAGTTCAACACAGTGAAGATTGCTGCTGTGCTAGAAGGTTACATTGTAATGAATGATCTCCCCAGGATGGCTGATGCATTTCTGTTGTTATTTGGTTTGTCTTACGCCTTGCAGCTGATACACACTTATGACATCATACAAAAAGTCTTGAGGGGCTTGGATGAAGGTAAAATGCTTAAACTCAAGCTTTTGACTCTGAAAAAGTACCTTATGGAGCAAGAGTAAGGATGTATGGGTATTTGTGGGTATTCACCTTTAGTGGTATTTACCATCATCATGGGGTGGCAGGAAGCCTAGTGGTTAGAGCGTTGGGCCAGTAACCGAAAGGTTGTCCTGCCCCTGAACAAGGCAGTTAACCTGCTGTTCCTAGACCATCATTGTAAATAAGAATTTGTTCTTAACTGAATTGCCTAGTTAAATAAAGGTTAAATACATTTTTTTTTTATATTTGAGGTTTTAGACGTTGTCTCCAACTGATGTCCTTAAGTGGCTGCCTTTCTCAAAGGTCTTGATGTGTGGCTCCAAATTGTCACATAATTGTTAATTGAAGTATAGCCTCACACAGACAATGCTTTCAATAGAAAACCCTACAGTCTTAAGAAGTTGTAAATGTTTTCCTTTCATTGTCATTGATGTCTAATATAAACCACGTCCAGTGGGTGTTATTTTTGAGCACACATATTTTTGAGGAGTTCCGCTCTTCAACTCAATGGAAGCAGAGATGGCTCTTTATGTACTGCCGCTGTCAGTCAGCTGTAAACAATGTGGAGTGCTTGATGAGATAAGCGAGACTTGATATGCACTCAAAATAAAGTTGGGACATACAGTATGCTCTGAAATATGTAATAGAGGTAAGTGAGAGAGTTCATATGCACACAGAAAATAAAGCTGGAACATATTTTCAATGGTTATAACAGTTAATGGTTTTTGATCATGGCCGCAGCTTTAATATGTTGCTACTCATTTTCCCGTTATTGTCTAATCGCTGCACACTCATATACAGACAATGTTTTCAATAGAAAATTAAGTTCCACTTGATTTGGATAGTCCCTCTGTAGATGGTCTATAGATGCTCAATTAACTATCAAACAATGTTAATTTCTATCAACTAACCGTAACCAGTTGGTGCATATCAGAGATGCAGTTGACATTTTCTTACTTTTGTATATATAGTGTATCAAGAAACTAATGTGGACACCCCTTCAAATTAGTGGATTCGGCTATTTCAGCCACACCCGTTGCTTACAGGTGTATAAAATCGAGTGCACAACCATGCAATCTCCATAGACAAACATTGGCAGTAGAATGGTATCATAGGATGCCACCTTTCCAACAAGTCAGTTTGTCAAATTTGCACCCTGTTATAGCTGCCGCGGTCAACTGTAAGTGCTGTTATTGTGAAGTGGAAATGTCTATGAGCAACAACGGCTCAGCCACGAAGTGGTAGGCCACACCAGATCACAGGGTGGGATTGCCAACTACTGCTGAAGCATGTAAAAATGATCTGTCCTCGGTTTCAACACTCACTATGAAGTTCCAAACTGCCTCTGGAAAGAACGTCAGCACAAGAACTGTTCGCATGGAGTTTCATGAAATGGGTTTCCATGGCCGAGCAGCCGCATACAAGCCTAAGATCAACATGCGCAATGCCAAGCGTCGGCTGGAGTGGTGTAAAGCTCGCCGCCATTGGATTCTGGAGCAGTGGAAACACGTTCTCTTGAGTAATGACACTTTACCATCTGGCAGTCCGACAGACAAATCTGGGTTTGGCGTATGCCAAAGGCTAGCATCCCGGAATCATCTCTTCACTGTTGACGTTGAGACTACTTTTTAATGAAGCTGCCAATTGAGGATTTGTGAGGCATCTGTTTCTCAGACTAGAAACTCTAATGTACTTGTCCTCTTGCTCAGTTGTGCACCGGAGCATTCCACTCCTCTTTCTATTCTGGTTAGCGCCAGTTTGCTCTGTTCTGTGAAGGGAGGAGCAGTGAGTCACTGGCTTACTGGTGCTCTTTCATGCCGTCCCTAGGAGGGGTGCATCACTTGAGTGGGTTGAGTCACTGATGTGATCTTCCTGTCTGGGTTGGCACCCCCTTTGGGTTGTGCCGTGGCGGAGATCTTTGTGGGCTATACTCGGCCTTGTCTCAGGATGGTAAGTTGGTGGTTGAAGATATCCCTCTAGTGGTGTGGGGGTTGTGCTTTGGCAAAGTGGGGGGGGTTATATTCTTCCTGTTTGGCCCTGTCCGGCGGTATCATAGGATGGGGCAACAGTGTCTCCTGACCCCTCCTGTCTCAGCCTCCAGTATTTATGCTGCAGTAGTTTGTGTCGGGGGGCTAGGGTCAGTTTGTTATATCTGGAGTACTTAACCTGTCTTATCCGGTGTCCTGTGGGAATTTAAGTATGCTCTCTTTAATTCTCTCTTTCTCTCGGAGGACCTGAGCCCTAGGACCATGCCTCAGGACTAGCTGGCATGATGACTCCTTGCTGTCCCCAGTCCACCTGGCCGTGCTGCTGCTCCAGTTTCAACTGTTCTACCTGCGGCTATGGAATCCTGACCTGTTCACAGGACATGCTTCCTGTCCCAGACCTATTATTTGACCATGCTGGTCATTCATGAACATCTTGGCCATGTTCTGTTATAATCTCCACCCGGCACAGCGAGAAGAGGACTGGCCACCCCTCATTGCCTGGTTCCTCTCTAGGTTTCTTCCTAGGTTTTGGCCTATGGGAGTTTTTCCTAGCCAACGTGCTTCAACACCTGTGTTGCTTGCTGTTTGGGGATTTAGGCTGGGTTTCTGTACAGCACTTTGAGATATCAGCTGATGTACGAAGGGCTATATAAATACATTTGATTTGATTTGAGTAGTACACAGTGTTGTGCGAGAGCTTCAGTTTCTTGGCAATTTCTTGCATGGAATAGTCTTCATTTCTCAGAACAAGAATAGACTGATGAGTTTCAGAAGAAAGGTCTTTGTTTCTGGCGATTTTGAACCTGTAGTCGAACCCACATATGCTGATGCTCCAGATACTCAACTAGTCTAAATCTAATCACAACAACAGTTTTCAGCTGTGCTAACATAAAACATCTGCCGTTTCCAGCTGTAATAGTCACTTACAACATTAACAAAGTCTACACTGTATTTCTGATCAATTTAATGTTATTTTAATGAACAAAAAAATGTACTTTTCTTTCAAAAACAAGGACATTTCTAAGTGACCCCAAACTTTGAACGGTAGTGTACATAACATTACATAAAATCCCTGAGTCTTCCTCATGCTTCAGAAACTGGAGATGGCTCCTGACCTATTAGCCGTTCCAGCTCGCACAAGCCAAGGCTCGAGCAAGGCCACCCTTCTACATAATTCATTGCAAATTACAATGCAAAATATATAAACATGGCTGTGTTTCTTCAATTTTGGTAATTGGAGTTGAGTATTTGGAATTTTGCCAGAAAGGAGCTTTAAAAAAAAAATGCAATCTTTAATTATTAGATCAGTGTAGATGACCTACTGAGGGAGCCACTTTTGACTAGAGATCAGTTCACTGGACGTGACTTGTACACCTCTGAGAGGGCAGTTAACAGACTACAATAAGCAATGCTTCACCCTGCATTAAAAATTAATCTTGAATAACTCAATCCAGAAGGCGGAGCTGTTTAGCTTTCATGAAAGCTAGAATCCTTCATTGAAACAATAACAAATGTCCACCGCACCAGTGTTTTGGTAAAACACTGAGGGATGGGCCTGGAGAAATGTAACCACTCAAGTTTATTGACAGAACTATCGAAGCAAGGACTGACCATCCGTGATATCAAAATTATTGTTTTAACCATTTTTTGAGGCTATACAGTGTTTGTTTACAGTTACATTGTTTACAAACATTGGAGTAGAACAAGCTTGTATTTTGGGTTCTGGTGTGCTACGACAGTTGAACTAAGCTCATGAGGCATTTATATTCATATTCTTCAAGAATCAATGGGTATATATCATTCATTTATAAGTCCCAAAAATTGATGTTGCAACTAAGGATTCCAGCTTGATATTGTTCCTGGATTAACAATTAAAGTCGCCTCTGTTTACATTAAAATATGCCTTTTAAACCAAGGCTACGTATGTATCTGTTGTCTTATATCAATCCATTGATGTGGCACCTGTGCTGCGGCCAGTAACCAATCCTTTCTGCCACAGCAGAGGCATATTTTTTTGGTCACCTCAGCACTGATCAACTCTTCCGCCGTCCCAGAAAAGATGGATGGCTTGTCACATCTTGAGAAAGGACACTGGATCTGTCCCTCATGCTCTATCGGGCCAGTACCATCTAAAGCAAGACCAAACCTAGGTGAATGCTTTTAATTATGGAGGGCTGTGCATAGCTTCATCATGCTAAAAAAAACGTTACATACATATTTTTATCTTGGAGTGTGTTGCCCTTTTAATTATGCAGGGCTGTGCGTAACACAAACTACTTAGCAATAATTACTGATAGCATCCTAGCAAAATAAGCATTATATACATATTTCTTTCTAATGCAGGCTTTGGGAACAATTTCTAGCTAGCTAACATTTTGAATGATGGTTGAATGCAGCAGGGCCCAGCATAGAGCAAAATCACTTGACAGTTCCACAGGGACGACTTCCTTAGTCACATTCCCCCCCACATTGCCTCAGCTATTGAGTACAGCATGGGGCAATGGTAGTCTACTTTAATGAAAGAGGATCATTGGGAATTGCTTTCTGTTGCGATGTTCAATTCATAATAGTCTGTTGACGCAGAGCCTGCTTCAGCATCAACAACTGCAGAGGAAAAAGCATGAAATTATAGCAGTACAGTATATAGCTATGTTTCCATCCAATTGGCTACAGATTTTCATGCTATTATTCTAAAATCTGCATAAAACAATATGCGCATTTTACCACCAGAGATATGTTTCCATCAATTTGACTTATTGCGGATAAAAGGCTGTGCGTGATGACGTATAGCACATAAAATTACTCTTGCAGTTAGATTCCAATGTACCATGTTAAATGGGTTTCCCATCGCATTTTCAAATCTACTGATGGTTTTGTAACAAACTGTTATATGGCACATGCGCCTTAGCCAACAGCTTTCAGGAACAGTGCGGGTAGGCTACCTAGTCTACATGATGATGAGATTATAATGGATAAGAGCGAGATTATTTGTCAAACGGCAGCCAAGCATCAATTATCATGTCACCAGAATTACACCCTCAATATTTATTGGAAAGGAGCATCAAGCTCATCACCGTGCACTTTCACCACCCTATGAAGTAAATCATTATTTATTTAATCTGTAGCCTAATAAACTGCATGGTTTCCCAAGTTGTAGTGGTAGGACCACACAACATATCGCGTGACTCCAAATTTACTTTCGATATGATGGTTATTATATCATTATTTGCACATAAAGTCATTTCCACCTCCATTTCTTGCATAATACATGCACAAAAAGATCCCACCATGTCAAACAAACAAATTGTCTGTCCGTATTTATACAGCTGTACTGGCATTTCCTGTTTCCATCAGCCTACTCCTGACTTTTATTTTATTTTTTATTAATCCGCATCAATGGTTGGATGTAACGCTGGTTAATGACAAAAATAAAACTGAAAACGGGAATGCTGCATTCCTCTACAGACACCAGCCCCAACACATGAATTGAAATAGGTGCCCCTTATTAATGAACAATTTACTTTTCTCGCTTTTAATGTTTAATACTTATCACCCTCTCCACTAAAAATAGAATGTGATCTGCCTGGTTCTACCTGTTCGTGGCAATGTAACCATTTCAATTTCACTGGTCATCCACAAAGCCAACACCTTCTTTGGCTGCCTTAACCTTCCAGTTCTCTGCTGCCAATGACTGGAACAAATTGCAAAAATCACTGAAGCTGGAGACTTAGATCTCCATCTCTAACTTTAAGCATCAGCTGTCAGAGCAGCTTACAGATCACTGTACCTGTATACAGCCAATCTGTAAATAGCACACCGAACTACCTCATCCCATATTGTTATTTATGTTTTTGCTTTTTGCACCCCAGTATCTCTACTTGCACATCTATCACTCCAGTGTTAATGCTAAATTGTAATTATTTTGCCTCTATGGCCTATTTATTGCCTTACCTCCCTAAACTTCTACATTTGCACACACTCTACATATATTTTTTCGATTGTGTTATTGACTGTACGTTTGTTGATGTGTAACTCTGTGTTGTTGTTTTTGTCACACTGCTTTGCTTTATCTTGGTCAGGTCGCAGTTGTAAATGAGAACTTGTTCTCAACTGGCCTACCTGGTTAAAGAAAGGTGAAAAAAAACACAAATACCTCAGCAGACCACAAACAATCTTAACTTCTTGGTTAATTTGGGTTTAAATTAGCCACGTGGCATTGCATTGTAATAGACACATCCAAACATGTATTTTCCTCCAGCCTATTTAAGACTGCCACCACTTAGCTCTGTCAGGTCCCTATTGGCTTGTATGGCATAAAGGTCAAGTAATCAGGCATCTGGAAGAACAGCTCATTTGTCATCCCCTGATAAATGTGTCAGTAGCTAATCTGTGGAGCAGGGCGATACTGCAACCCTCAGAAAAGGTTAACAGATTCAAATCAGTGGGATGGAGCACGGCAAGAAAGTAATGAGGCTTTGGAACAGAAAAAAATAATTTTGATTCTATTGTTTGGAAGAATATTTGTGCTTTTGGGTCTCGTAATTGTAAGAGGCTTTTGCATGCCAGCTTTCTAAATGACAACACACTGAGGTCAACATTAACTCTGACAAGAAATGATGATCAATGATACAAAATGTTCAACTTCAACTCAGGAGATGAGCTGTTTGCTCCTCTATTACTCTGTCTTTCTCACTCTCTGACTATTTCCCAGTCCCTTCCCATCTCTAATTCTCCTCCAGCACATTGAAAAAGTATCAGGGTTGCCTGAAGTGAAGACTCCCCTTAACTTGAAGTTCACTTTCTGTTCGTGTTGTTTGTATGCCCTGATAAAATGACATGTCATGAATAGTTATTATTTGCAACTTGTAACTGTAAATAAGAGATTGATATCAAAGACAAAACGCTATTGCTTGACAACGCCTCAGTCTTTTTAATGCTCCAGATGTTAATGTCTCCACAGATGCACCACATTATTATTGAATAACTCTTTAACCTCATTTTGAGCAGCTAAATAAAGTGAAATAGATAGTTTATAAGTAGTTGAAAGCTACTCTCATATGCTTTGAGCTTGCTATCTCAAAGCGTATTAAAATACATCCGTTAATGAGATATCTGATCATGTTGACTGCCTAAATGGTCATTTCTAGCGACTTTTGAGAAAAGTATACAGTATTGCAGAGGGGAACTTACTCCGGAACAGTCCAATCAGTCTTTGGGCCATGGCCAATCATTATGTTCTGAATACCAGTGTACCAGTTGTGTTGTGACCAGGTAGTGGTGGTATACATAAGATAGCCCTAATTAGTAAATGACCAAGTCCATATTATGGCAAGAACAGTTCAAATAAAAGAGAAACAACAGTCCATCATTGCTTTAAGACACGAAGGTCAGTCAATACGGAACATTTCAAGAACTTTGAAAGTTTCTTCAAGTGCAGTTGCAAAAACCATCAAGCCGCTATGATGAAACTTGCTCTCATGGAAACTTGCCACAGGAAAGGAAGACCTAGAGTTACCTCTGCTACAGAGGATAAGTTCATTAGAGTTAACTGCATCTCTGATTGCAGCCCAAATAAACGTTTCACAGAGTTCAAGTAACAGACACATCAACATGAATTGTTTAGAGGAGACTGCGTGAATCAGGCCTTCATGGTCAAATTACTGCAAAGAAACCACTACTAAAGGACACCAATAAGAAAAAAGACTTGCTTGGACCAAGAAACACGAGCAATGGACATTAGACCAGTGGAAATCTGTCCTTTGGTCTGATGAGTCCAAATGTGGGATATTTGGTTCCAACCGCCGTGTCTTAGTGAGACGCAGACTAGGTGGATGATCTCTGCATGTGTGGTTCCCACCGTGAAGCATGGAGGAGAAGGTGTGATGGTGTGTGGGTGCTTTGCTGGTGACACTGTCTGTGATTTATTTAGAATTGAAGGCACACTTATCCAGCATGGCTACCACAGCATTCTGCAGCGATACACCATCCCATCTGGTTTGTGCTTAGTGGGACTATCATTTGTTTTTCAACAGAACAATGACCCAGCGCACCTCAAGGCTGTGTAAGTGCTATTTGATCAATAAGGAGAGTGATGGAGTGCTGCATCAGATGACCTGGCCTCCACAATCACCCAACCTCAACCCAATTGAAATGGTTTGGGATGAGATGGACCGCAGAGTGAAGGAAAAGCAGCCAACAAGTGCATAGCATATGTGGGAACTCCTTCAAGACTGTTGGAGAAGCATTCCAGGTAAAGCTGGTTGAGAGAATGCCAAGCGTGTGCAAAGCTGTCATCAAGACAAAGGGTGGCTATTTTGAAGAGTCTAAAGTATTACATATATTTGTATTTGTTTAACACTTTTTTGGTTACTACATATGTGTTTAATTTAAACGTTTGATGTCCTTGTAGAATAATATTAATGTAGAAAATAGTAAAAATTAAGAAAAATGTGTCCAAACTTTTGACTGGTACCGTAGGTTAAAATACCAGATATTCTCACATGGCCCGTATTTTTGGGCTATATCAGCCAATTGTGTAGACATAGTTTGAAATAAATTAAAGTTTGAGCAAAATACAGGAGACTGGCCACTTACCTGACTTGAGCTACTTTTTTGCATTACTTTTAGGAGTGGGACGATTTGCAAGCAGAGTCAAATAGATGTGTTATCAATATTTATTTTCAGTCAATGTCAGAGTCGAAACTAAATCTAATCATATTCAGGAAGTTAAAGACTACTGTGCCGTGTTTCTCCGCCCCATTTAACCTAGTCTACAGGCTTTTTAATTGAGACCACATAAATAGGCACACTTGATCTTGCATGTCCAACAAAAGACAAGAAAGGTAGGCTACCAAGCTTAAATCGGCAAGAAAATGGCTATTAGAGTTTGTGAATATAGCAACAGAGGTGCGTAATACCCTGAAATAGAAAACAAATAGCTGACTAAACAGAAAGACAAGGTTTCCAAAACTTGCATAACTTTGATAGGGTATGACAATTTGGAGACAGGCATAAATAAACGTCTTATTAATTGACTATTTATTTCCAGTTAATGTCGGTGCCTAAACTAAAGCTTATCATATTCAGGAAGTTAATATTTCTTAAAAGTTTAAGACATTGGGTGAGAGTCATTTTTAAGATAGTCATACCATGGATGTTTTAGCTATTTGATTTACAATTTAGGACCCCTTTTGGTATTAAAAATGTATATTTACTACAAAGCCTATAGAAACACATTGAATGACACATTCATAAATGGTAAAAAAGCCAGTCAAAAAATAAATAATAATGAATAAGGTTTGAAATGTCTGTCCTATATCTAGAAGGTATAAGAAAGCTCAGGAAATATATAAATATACATATTTAACCCCTTATTTTTGTTGACCCAAAACTTCCTCCATACGTCAATAAATTTGTATTGGTTTACCTTTAGATGAGCCCTGTGACCATCGTGTTCATGATGGTCTCCTCTTTCTACAGCAGGGTCATATTATTGCGTAGCCCAAATGGTTCAGACGCTACAGACAAAAGTTGGCACATCAGCGTTACCAACTTCATGCAAGGCCCGAGGGTCTTAGAGCAAAACACAGAACACCATAGTCTTCCCGTTCTATAGAGTGGTTTGCAGACCAAACCGTTCGGACGTTTTCGAGAGAAAACAGATTTCTGGGATTACGATCTTGTCTCATTGCTGCAACTCCACAATGGGCTCTGGGGAGGTGAAGGTCGAGTCAGGCATCCTCCAAAACATGACCCGCCAAACTGCACTTCTTAACACCCACTTGCTTAACCCAGAAGCCAGCTGCACCAATGTGTCAGGGGAAACAACGTTCAACTGATTACCCAAGTCAGCCTGCAGGCGCACGGCCTGCCATAAAGAGTCACTATAACGCGATGAGCCAAGAAAAGCTGCCCCGGACGACATTGGGCGCCACCCTATGGGACTCCCGGTCACGGCCGGTAAGGATCAAACCCCAGGCTGTAGTGACGCCACAACACTGTGATGCAGTACCTTACACCGCTGCGCCACTCGGAATGCCAAACTGACAGATTTTTTTATTATGTTACTTATATTGACGCCCATGTAGCTTACAGGCTATTTAATTAACCCTCCTGTTTTTTTGTATGTGTGTTCTATTGAGTACCAGTTTAGAGGGTCGCCTCCCATTTACTGCTTAATCTGGACCGGGGACATATTACATTTGGATTCAATTTGTTAATTTTACTCTGCACCGTCCCTATGGATTTGGAGGCTGCACAGGCCATATCTACAGAGACTTGATGAGAGGTCAGAGCTTCATCAGGGATCTTTAGACTCTCCAAGCCCTCGTGGGGCGAGAAGATGAGGGATCACCAGGTTGTGAAATGGCCTCCTGATTGTGTGGAGGCCATAGCCATACAGCTAATTGTCAGGTCTGTCAAGTCCTAATTGAGCTTATACTAGAGCGTGAAAAGCTTTTAGAAATAATCCAGAGCTCTACCTACTTTCTGTACCCTAGTACCAGACTCAGGACCAGCTTTTCATACCTCAGACATACTCAAATTAGTGTGGGATTAGTGACCTTTTTTGTTGTTTCCAAAATGCAATCTGAAAAACTTATTGTAAAAAACGTAGGAACACCTTCCTAATATTGAGTTGCACCCACTTTTGCCCTCAGAACACCCTCAATTCGCCGGGTCACGGACTACAAGATATCAAAAGCAGCCCATGTTGATTACATTGCTTCCCACAGTTGTGTCAAGTTGACTGGATGTCCTTTGAGTGGTGGACCATTCTTGATACACACGGGAAACTGTTGAGCGGAAAACCTAGCAGCATTGCAGTTCTTGACACTCTCAAACCGGTGTGCCTGGCACCTAATACCATACCCTGTTCAACGGCACTTAAATATTTTTTCTTGCCCATTCACCCTCTAAATGGCACAAATACACAATCCATGTGTCAATTGTCTCAAGGCAAAAAAAAATCATTGTTTAACCTGTCTCCTCCCCTTCATCTACACTGATTGGACTGGATTTAACAGGTGACATCAATAAGAGATTATACTTTTGACCTGAATTCACCTAGTCAGTCTACCTCATGGAAAGAGCAGGTGTTCCTATTATTTTGTGCACTCAGTGTATATTGAATGCTAAACTACTAAAATGTACAATTTACAGTGTATGATAAAGGAATAACAGTCCCACCATTTTCATTGTTAATATTTCAATTTTGATTTAGGATGTTAAGCTCACTGGTTTGAGACCACAAAATCTACCATTTTTTCTAAATAGCACTGCTAATAACTATATTGAAAAATATATAGGTTCAGTATAATGTCTACACACTTTCTACCTGATTTTAGTCAATTAAGTTCAGACTGTGCTATTTTATTTTTTACTCAGACACTCCCAAATCTGGGTCGCGCCCCACCAGTTGAAAATCACTGTAGTAGAGTTCAATACAGTACAGTAGAGCTCAGTACACTATAGTTAATTACAGTAGAGCACAGTACTCTAGTGTGCTCTACTGTACTGTATTTAACGCTACTATACTGAACTATACTCCACGGTACTTTAGTTTTCTTTACTGTACTGTACTCCAGAAGTTGACACGGGTGAAAATGAATTCCTGTCTCATATTGTCCCCTGCTCTGAGTGTGAGTAGCCATACCAACTGCTCCGTTTGGCTGCTGCTCAGTGCTCACAGGACATTTTCCTGCACAGTGCACACACAGATGATAACAACCACATTGCGATATTTTGGCATTGAAGGAAGCTCTTCTACCTACCCAGAGTCAGATGAACTCATGCATACAATGTGCAGTAGTGTATGTCTCTGTGTGTATCTGAGGTAAAGTCGTGACTGGCTACAATTGGAGCGAGGCGCGAGAGTGAGCCAACGGAAGGGCGAGGGGGGAAATTACTATACATTTTTTATTTAGTAAACTACACTCACTGGCCAGGAACCGTGATTACACTCCTCAATTCTCTAGTATTGGTGATCACGTACCCACTAGAGCCGCTTCTTCTTGTTTTTATCTGATAGGAGTGGAACCCGGTGTGGTCGTCTGCTGCAATAGCCTATCCTTGACAAGGACCGACGAGTTGTACATTCCAAGATGCCGTTCTGCACAAAACTGTTCTACTGCGCAGTTATTTGTCTGCTTGTGGCCCGCCTGTTAGCATGCATGAGTTTTGCCATTCTCCTTAAACCTCTCTCACCAACAAGATGTTTTTGGCCACAGGGCTGACGCTGACTGTGTTTTTTGTTTGTTGCACCATTCTCGGAAAACCCTAGACACTGTCGTTTGTGAAAAGATACTGGATCCGGTGTGCCTGGCACTGAAGATCATACCACACGCAAAGTCACTTAGGTCACTTGTTTTGCCCATTCTAACATTCAATCGAACACTAACTGAATGCCTCGATGCCCGTCTGCCTGCTTTATATAGCAAGCCACGTGACTCAATGTCAGTATGAGCGATCCACTTTCGTGAACGGGGTGGTATAGCTATTAAACTGTCCAGTGAGTGTATAGGTCTACATCAAAGACAATTAGAACCCCTGCACCCCCCCAAATAAACTACATTTATAACTATTCCTGTTCACTGTCGATTCTGTCTTGTCATTTCCTGAACTTTATATCATATTTTTATTCACAATGAATAAAATATAAAATGTTGTACATTTTCCAAACACATTTACGAAAAAAGGCAAAGTCCTTGAGTTACATATCAGAAAACAAAAGTATACAACAAGATAGTAGACTTCAATACAATGAAAAATGAAATTGCCTAACAGTTTCAGGTGATTAGGTGATCCTATAGGCCTACTGCAGTAATCTCAAGAGGTGGGGGTGGGGCTAAGAGTACTTTTCTGGAGTAAGTGTTTGGAGCTGTTCAAAATAGGATATCATCGGGTCCCAGGTGGAATAAAATGAGTTGCTTGACCCTCGAATGTTATACTTATTTTTTCTAATTTTAGGAACAGCATCAGATCTTTGAGCCAAAGAGAGGCTAAGGGAGGATTGATCAATTTCAAATCCAATAAAATCCTTCTGCAGGTTAACAGGGAGGTAAAGGCAATGGCAACCAACTGTATATTGGTCAGAGAACGATTGTAAGTTGGTACTCCAAAAATAGCAATTTCTGCACTAGGCTGCAACTTTATATCAGATGCTTCAGAAAGGTTTTTAAATATAGTGGACCAATAATCTGCCAGACAGGGAAAAGACCAGAACATGTGGGTCAAGTCCACCAAGTGGCCTTTACACCTGTCACATGTACAATCAATATTTGGGTAGCATTTGGATAATCTGGCCTTGCTGAAATGGATAAGGCTGAGCCGGGCACAAGAGCAACTTCCGTTTACCCTAAGTAAGGAACGATTCCAGACATCAATCGGTGATCTCGAAAACCAAGCTCCCTTTCCCACTCAGATCTGATTTTATTGAGTGATGGGTTATCAAGGGACATGATTATCTCAAAAATTATAGAATTTGAAAGGTTGAGCTTTGAGTGCGAATAAACAGGCGGATTTGGAAATACCTAAATAAACTTGAAAGAGTTAGATTCAATTTGATAGCGAGATCTTCGAAATTGGCAAAGGTGCCATCAATTTTATTTCACCTTTATTTAACCAGGTAGGCCAGTTGAGAACAAGTTCTCATTTACAACTGCGACCTGGCCAAGATAAAGCAAAGCAGTACGACAAAAACAACAACACAGAGTTACACATAAACAAACGTACAGTCAATAACACAAAAGAAAATACAAATAGAAGAAGCTATGTAGAAGAGTAGACAAGAAAAAGGCCCTAGAGGCAAAAATAATGATAATTTAGCAGAAGTTAATCAGGGGAGTAAAGTTCTCATCATGGAGGGAAGACAAGGTACTGGTGATATTGATCCCTAAATATTTAAAGACAGACTTTGACATACGAAATGGAATAGTATTTAGTGGAATTTGTAATGCTAATTCATTAATAGGAAAACATTTACTATGAGAAATTACATTTATAACCTGAAACACACCAAACCTATGCAGTATGTTCACTATCTCACGGACACACGCTTCAGGGTCTGAGATATATAAAAGCAAGTTATCTGCATTCAAGGAAACTTGGTGTTCCAGTCCCCATCTGTAGATACCATGTATTGAGGGTGTGGCTTTTAGCATAATAGAAAGGGGTTCTATCGCCAGGGCAAATAACAGAGGGGACGTTGGACATCCATGGCGTGTGGCCCTTGATAATGGGAAATACTGTGAACGAAATATGCTTGTAAGTACTGATTCCTTGGATGATGAAGTTTGCATCAAAGCCACATTTTCCCAGGACAGGGAATAAATATTCCCATTCTCCGCATCTAAAAAGATAACCCCTTCAGGAACGTCCGAAGATGCAGGACATTAAACAGACGTCGAATGTTAGAAAAGTAGTGGCCGACCCTTAATAAACCCTGTCTGATCCGGTGATAAGATGGTTGTCATAATATTTTAACATCTGCATCTAAAAGTGAGATCGGTCTGTATCAACCACACTCAGATGCATATTTGCAGGGTTTTAACAAAAGTGTGATTGACGCCTCTGTCAGGTTTTGGGGTATAACACCCTGGTCCAGGGCGTTTTCAAACATTTCAAGCAAGAGGGGGGCCAGTTTGGCAGAGAACGTATTGTAGAATTCGATTGGGTAGCCATCTGGGCCATGGATTTCACACTTTGCATTGCTGTAATTGAATTAATAATCTCCTCTAACTGCAAAGGTTGATCAACTTCCTCTCTCTTCTCTGTACTAATGATACAGTAGGAGTTCCCAAATTGTCAACAAAATCATTCATAATTGAATTGTCTTCACATGATTCTGACGTGTAAAGATCTGAATAACATTTTTGGATGATATTATTGATTTCAGTAGGACTAACTGTTAAGACACCCGAGGTGTTGTGAATTTTAGGGATCAGCTGTGAAGCAGATTTGCACTTGATTTGATGAGCTAGAAGTCAATCAGCCTTTTCTCCAAGTTGGAAAACAAAACCACGTGCATGGAGAAGCGGCTGCTCAGCCTTATCTGTGGATAGTAAATTGTACTGAGTTTGAAGACTCAACCTTTATTTTTAAAGTTCTGGTGATGGAGAGGCGGTGTAATTTTGGTCTAAATCCAGAATTGTGTCGATCAGCTGTTGTTGTCTAATTTTTAGTTTATTGAGAAGAGCGGAATAGGAAATAATTTTGCCTCTAATAACAACTTTAAGTGTTTCCCAAAGTGTAGATGGAGAGATGGATTCTGTTTTATTTGTCTCAATAAAGACATCAATTACATTCGATAGAATGGTGCAGAATGAATTGTTTGAATGTAAAGATGAGTTAAATCTCCATGAGGGGCCAATCTGTATAGAGGGAGAAGGGGCTTTATCTATCAAAAAGTAGTCTATTCTAGAGTAGGAGTGGTGTACATGTGAAAAGAAAGAGAATTCTTTGTTACTGGGAAAAAGGAATCTCGCTGACTCATAAATGCTGACAAAGCGCTGGAAAGGAGATAATGATCTAGGGTTTGAGCGGTCCAAGACTGGGTGGATCACACAATCGAAGTCCCCTCCAAAAATTAAATAGTGTGTTGATATTTGGCAGAAAATAAAAATGTTTGTTAACAAAATCAACATCATCCCAATTGGGAGCATAAACATTTATAAGCAAAACAGAGGTATGAAAGAAAGAACCAAATACCATAACAAAACGCGACTGTGGATCCGAGATTATGTCACCAGCACTGAATTGTACTTTCTTATGAATAAGTATTGCTGTTCCTCTTGCCTTAGCATTGAACTTTGAATGGAATATTTGTCCTACCCAAGCTTTATGGAGTCTACCATGATCTGCTGCACACAGATGTGTTTATTGTAAGAACGCTATATCAGTTTTTAAAATGTTCAAATGAGCAAATACTCTAGCCGGTTTGCCTTGACGTTCCAGCTTGTAAACCTAACAGCTGACCACCCAACTCCCACCCCGATATCTGATTGTCAGTTATTAAAAGTTGAGAACTAAATTATAAATGGAATGGACATGAAAATCCTGTTCATGACCACCGATCGATCATATCTTATGACAAAAGAAAAAGCATGTACTGAAAAGTTAGGAAAAATACTGTTGTATAATATGTAGCAATCAAATGATTAATGAAGGCAAACAACTCCCCCCACCCCTGTGACATAAAACCATCAAAATAGTTGTGTTAGGGGCACGTTCCGTGCCACGCTCCTGCAGCCGCACCTCGCAACTGCATCCACAGGTAGTAAAATATGTTATTCAGGCGTTGCACGACCACAACAACCCTACAAACACAAATGCCAAAATATTCCAACGTCAATGAATCTCCATAGAGATGAAAGTTAAAGAAGTTTGGAGAGGTACCAGTGAAGTGCTTATGAGAGAAGCCATATCCTCCTTTAGGCTACTTATTTGTTTAGCTAGCTCAGCTACAAGCATGGTCATGGAAAATACCTCCAATTCTGCAGCAGTGCTGGCCACGGCGACCATTCTTGGTGTTCGGGTAGTTGGTTCGGCCTTCGACGATGTGTTAGTCATAGCAGTTCTCTTCGGGTTGGTCTTGCTTATGGTACCATGAAAATTGATTAAAATAATATAACCAACTGATCCATCCACATAAAAACTAACAGCAGCGTGTAAAAAAAACGTTAAAATTAAAGTTTAATTGGGGACCTCTCTCAAACACATCTTCTTATATATCGCCTGACCAGAAGTCACCTCCGCCCTTTCCCGAATTTGACACTAGAACTTCACTCCCATTCTTGACGAATCCCGAAAATTGTGAACTGATCATAACAGTATGCCAGTGGAAGGGAGGACAGTAGCAGATGACCCAACTGTGTTTTGTATGACTACTATGATTTCCCAATTTAAATCAATTACAGTAATTCCATAACAGATTTTTCAGGTATTCTGTTACGAATTTTGTTAACAGAATTACAATTTGTAATCACTTAATAACTCGTAAGCAAAAATAAATATCAGTAAAAACACTAACTAATTGGTAGCTCTGCCTTTACATGTTGCTTCTGTGAACTTTCATTATCTTCCTTCATGAGAAATTAGAAAATATCTTTAAGATATGTGGGTTTTTGGAAATGGAATTACAAAGGCAATGTTTCTTCAATTTACAGAAGGCAAATAATTTTTCCAAAAATTAACTTGGCCGGGGTCTTTATTTCAACATCTTCAATGTTTGTGTTTTGATGCATTTCTAATACTTTTTCTGGTAGATTTTTACCAGAAATGAAAGGCATTAGTTTTGCCCAAATTTTTTTTATGGAAAATGGCTCATAAATGTATCTATGCCTTAAATTCCCCAAAACATAGACTCTTAGCTTTCATTTGACACTCAATTTGATATTCTTCTCTGAACTTCACATTTTGGTGCTCATGGGTCCTTTACATGGAAATTACTGTATGTTTTCATACCGCTGAATATAAACATGTATAATTCATCATGCAAATAATCTGCCACAAAACAAACGTGGTGCTCCCCAAAGGGAGAACTATCTAATGAGTTCAGTAGATAAAATATTCATACCTCGGCAGAATTGTGTCATTTTCCCCCTCCTTACTACACTGTGCCAATAAACTCCTTTGTCCAATATGCCATTAGATATAGTGGCAGACATACAGTGATAAGAGTCATTGATCATTGTCACCAAACTGCCTGTGTATAAATGTGTTTACCTGACTGCGCAGAATGGGAGATGGGGAAGATAAATTGACAGCCCATAATTCCCAATAGCTAATATTATCATTTCAGACAGCACCATCTCAAACAGCCACCCAGGGCTTTTATCTGAAATGTCATGGTGTCTATCCTTCAATTGATTTCACTGAATTTCCCTGTGGGATAATTGCCTTTTTAAATAGGCATGTGCATGATTTATCACATGGCCCCTCTTTATTTCTCCAGCTTACCTTGAGAAATGCTTATACAAGTTTAGACATGTAGGTTGCATACTCAGCTAAGTGTGGATTGATATACTTTTGTACGCTTGCATTTTATAGATATAACTGACCAAGATGACCAAAGGCTATACCAGCGACAAAGATGATGAAGGAAAGGAGGACTCCAAGCTAGACTGACAAGACGGCCTCCTCTTCCTAGGAACCAGATGGCTAATGTCCAATCTCTGGAAAATACACTTTGTGAACATAGAGCAAGGCTTCAATCACAGAGGGACATGGCTCACAGACGATACACTTGACTCTCCTAATTCAACCAAACGGCTTTTCCATTTTCCATATGGATCGAATGTATGTTTCTTCATCAACAATTCCGGGTGTATCGAAGTTTAAAAAATCTCGAGCTCCTGTTCACCCAACCTGGAGTTCCTGATCCTAAAATACCCCACTACATGTAAACATCCATTTTTCAGGTTCCTGTCTTTCAAAGATAATTCGTAAAAATCCAAATAACTTTGCAGATCTTCATTCTAAAAGGCTGTTTCCCATGCCTGTTCAATGAACATGTACCTGTGGAACGGTAGGCAATTAAGGTCACAGTTATGAACACTTAGGACACTAAAGAGGCCTTCCTACGAAAAATACCAAAAGAAAGATGCCCAGGGTCCCTGCTCATCTGCGTGAATGTGCCTTAGGCATGCTGCAAGGAGGAATGAGGACTGCAGATTTGGCCAGGGCAATAAATTGCAATGTCCGTACTGTGAGATGCCTTAGGTAGTGTGTGACGACCCTCCCACTCTGTCTGTCGTATTCTCTCTTTGCTCTTGTTTTCCTTATTAGGATGCCGGTGGGCGGAGTTGGGACGGTCGTCAGCTACATGGGAAACAACTGGGCCCGGTGTGTCCCAGGATAAATAGACGTCTTCCACATTCATGGAAGAGACTCTGTCCATACACACACCTTTCTAGATTTTGTTGTGTTTCTTGGTGGCCTTTTGGTTGTTTGCTTTCGCACCTTTCAACACCCTGCATTATTACATTCATGCATGCAAAACACACACTACTGATTACACACACCATTGTATATTGTACTTAGTTACTTATTTAATAAATATATGTTTTGTTACTCCTTATCTCCATGTTGTCTCCCTTTTGTTACGGGCTTTGAGCCGGTTCGTGACAAGTGGGGGCTCATCCGGGATATTTGAACGTTTTGGTTTGGGAGACCGTGGAGGTACGTGTTTGGTTTGCATATTTTGTTTGAGTTAGATAGGTCCAGTATTGGTTGTCTTTTGTTTGGTTTGTGTGCTGAGTTGGAGATAGTATAATGGTTGGTTTCCAGGCCCTGCCCAGCCTGGAAACTCTTGTTCTACTTTCTGTTGGGACATCGGTCTGAGGAGGTGAGTAAATCGGCTGTGTACCTCGGTGGGAGATTTGGGTAGGGTAGTGGAACTTGCTACCCGGAGCTATAGCCTTTTTCCCCTGATAGGCTTAGCAACGTGTTTCAATTTTGGACATGTTGGGCATGGTTAAATGTTGGTTATTTTTGTGTGGTGTCTGTGGACTGAGCAGTTGTCTCGGGAGCACATCCGTGGCTTGGTGGAATTTGCCAGCATGCTGGGGAGTTCTATTTCCTTGCCAACGGGCTACAGTGCACAAATTCCCTCTGCAAATCTGCACGAAGACTAGGGTTGAGTTATTGTAGGTTTTGGGGAAGCTCCGTATCTCATCTCTCTTCTGTGGTGCTCAGGGTGATTGTCATTTCTCTGGTTGTGGTCTGATGTGCTCAGCAGAGAGCAAGATTATTTACTTATGACTATGGTGTCTCATGTAGACAAGTTCATTCGCTTCCATCAGAGGAACTATTAGAATTATGTACTAAAGAACAGCTGTTGAAGATCGCTGAACACTACAAGGTTGAATGATTGAAATTAGTGAAATTCTGTTATGTTGGGAAGTGACTTTGAATGGTTGGAAGTGACTATGAATCGTTGGGAGTTGTAAAAATTAAGAAGGACCCTGATGTTCTTTTCGTTTGAGTTTGTAGCTGTTGTGGTCTTTTGTGCCATGTTCCTGAATGTTTACGTGACTGACCATTGTTTGGGGTTGTCATGTTCTATCTTTCCTGTCTGTTCCCTCCTGGTCTTGTGTTCTTCTTTCCTCTTAAATGTTGCTTCCTATGCGCAAAGGTTGCTGAGGTCTGGGAAGGAGGAGGTTGGCTGGGGCAGGTGGAGGTGTGAACACATAACCCCTCGTCAATTTGGGACGCAGAGGCTGTGTCAATTTGGGACGCAGAGGCTGTGTCAATTTGGGACGCAGAGTCTGTGTCGTTGTTCCGGGGCCCTTGTTGGTCCCCGGTTTTATGGCGGGGAATGTGACGAACCTCCCACTCTGTCTGCCATATTCTCTCTTTGCTCTTGTTTTCCTTATTAGGATGCCGGTGGGCGGAGTTGGGAGGGTCGTCAGCTACATGGGAAATACCTGGGCCCGGTGTGTCCCAGGATAAATAGACCTCTTCCACATTCATGGAAGAGACTCTCTCCATGCAGATACCTTTCTAGATTTTGTTGTGTTTCTTGGTGGCCTTTTGGTTGGTCGCTTTCGCACCTTTCAACACCCACATTATCACATTCATGCATGCAAAACACTCACTTACACTACTGATTACTGATTATACACACCATTGTATATTGTACTTAGTTACTTATTTAATAAATATATGTTTTGTTACTCCTTATCTCCACGTTGTCTCCCTTTTGTTATTGGCTTTGAGCCGGTTCGTGACAAGTGCTACAGGGAGACAGGATGGACAGCTGATCATCCTCGCAGTGGCAGACCACGTGTAAAAACACCTGCACAGAATTGGTACATCCGAACATCACACATGCAGGAAAGGTACAGGATGGCAACAACAACTGCCCGGGTTACACCTGGAACACACAATCCTTCCATCAGTACTCAGACTGTCCGCAATAGGCTGAGAGAGGCTGGATTGAGGGCTTGTCGGCATTTTGTAAGGCAGGTCCTCACCAGACATCGTCACCTATGGGCACAAACCCACCGTCACTGGACCAGGCAGGACTGGCAAAAAGTGGTCTTCACTGACGAGGTGCGGTTTTGTCTCACCAGGGGGGATGGTCGGATTTGCATTTTTTATCAAAGGAATGAGCGTTACACAGAGGCCTGTACTCTGGAGTGGGATTGATGTGGAGGGGCCGTCATACTCTGGGGCATTGTGTCACAGCATCATCGGACTGAGTTTGTTGTCATTGCAGGCAATCTCAACGCTGTGCGTTACAGGAAAGTCATCCTCCTCCCTCATGTGGTACCCTTCCTGCAGACTCATCCTAACATGATGACAATGCCACCATGCATACTGCTCGTTTTGTGCGTGATTTGCTGCAAGACAGGAATATCATTCTTCGGCCATGGCCAGTTAAGAGCCCGGATCTCAATCACATTGAGCACGTCTGGGACCTGTTGGATTGGTGGGTGAGAGCTAGGGTCATTCCCCCCAGAAATGTCCGGGAACTTGCAGGTGCCTTGGTGGAAGAGTAGGGTAACATCTCACAGCAAGAACTGGCAAATCTGGTCCACGAGGAGGAGATGCACTGCAGTACTTAATGCAGCTGGTGGCCACACCAGATACTGACTGTTACTTTTGATTTTGACTACCCCTTTGGTCAGGGTCATATGTCTGTGGAACTTGTTCAGCTCATGTCTCAGTTGTTGAATCTTATGTTCATACAAATATTTGCACATTAAGTTTGCTGAAAATTAACACAGTTGACAGTGGGAGGTCATTTAGTTTTTGCTGTGTTTATATGCCGAGGGAATTCACAGGTGTTATTATGAGAGCTGTGTACAGTCGTGGCCAAAAGTTGAGAATGACACAAATATACATTTTCAAAAAACTGCTGCCTCAGTTTGTATGATGGTAATTTGCATATACTCCAGAAGGTTATGAAGAGTGAGCAGATTAATTGCAATTAATTGCAAAGTCCCTCTTTGCCATGCAAATGAACTGAATCCCCCCAAAACATTTCCACTGCATTTCAGCCCTGCCACAAAAGGACCAGCTAACATTATGTCAGTGATTCTCTCATTAACACAGGTGTGAGTGTTGACGAGGACAAGGCTGGATATCACTATGTCATGCTGATTGAGTTCGAACAACAGACTGGAAGCTTCAAAAGGAGGGTGGTGCTTGGAATCCTTGTTCTTCCTCTGTCAGCCATGGTTAACTGGAAGGAAACACGTGCCGTCATCATTGCTTTGCACAAAAAAAGGCTTCACAGGCAAGGATATTGCTGCCAGTAAGATTGCACCGACATCAACCATTTATCGGATCATTAAGAACTTTAAGGAGAGCGGTTCAATTATTGTGAAGAAGGCTTCAGGGCGCTCAAGAAAGTCCAGCAAGCGCCAGGACCGTCACCTAAAGTTGATTCAGCTGCGGGATCGGGGCACCACCAGTACAGAGCTTGCTCAGGAATGGCAGCAAGCAGGTGTGAGTGCATCTGCACACACAGTGAGGCGAAGACCTTTGGAGGATTGCCTGGTGTCAAGAAGGGCAGCAAAGAAGCCACTTCTCTCCAGGAAAAACATCAGGGACAGACTGATATTCTGCAAAAGGTACAGGGATTGGACTGCTGAGGACTGGGAAAAGAAATGTTCTATGATGAATCCCCTTTCCGATTGTTTGGGGAATCAGGAAAAAAGCTTGTCTGGTGAAGACAAGGTGAGCGATACCATCAGTCCTGTATCATGTCAACAGTAAAGCATCCTGAGACCATTCATGTGTGGGGTTGCTTCTCAGCCAAGGGAGTGGGCTCACTCAAAATTTTGCCTTAGAACACAGCTATGAATAAAGAATGGTACCAACACATCCTCTGAGAGCAACTTTTCCAAACCTTCCAGGAACAGTTTGGTGAAGAACAATGCCTTTTCCAGCAAGATGGAGCACCTTGCAATAAGACAAAAGTGATAACTAAGTGGCTCGGCGAACAAAACATAGATTTTTTGGGGTCCATGGCCAGGAAACTCCCCAGGCTTTAATCCCATTGTGAACTTGTGGTCAATCCTCAAGAGGCGGGTGTACAAACAAAACCCCACAAATTCTGACAAACTCCAAGTATTTATTATGCAAGAATGGGCTGCCATCAGTCAGGATGTGGCCCAAAAGTTAATTGACAGCATGCCAATGCGGATTGCAGAGGTCTTGGAAAAAGAAGGGTCAACACTATCAATATTTACTCTTTGCATCAACCTCATGTAATTGTCAAGAAAAGCCTTTGACACTTATGAAATGCTTGTACTTATACTTCAGTATTCCATAGTAACATCTGACAAAAAAATCTAAAGACACTGAAGCAGCAAACTTTGTGGATTCTCAAAACTTTTGGCCACGACTGTACATACCACCACAGTTCGTTGAGTGCCACCACAAGAGGGCGGCACTCAACGAACTGTACAAGATCGTTAGCCAGGAAGAATCCTCTCAGACATAAGCAGTGTTTATTGTTGCTGATGACATAATAAAGCATGTTTTAAAAACATTTTTCCAAAATATCACCAACATGTGATAACATATACAAGATTGTGCTGATAGACATTGCCGCTCTGTTTCTGTCTCCAAAGGAACTTTACAGTAATTTTTAAATTTTTGTGTTATTTCTTACATTATAAGCCCAGAAAGTTTTTTGCATTAATGCATACTGCCAGAAATAACTTTAGAATTTCAGGGCAGTGGCAACTCACCAGCATTTCGACCAGAAATACAACTTTCCTGAATTGTGTCCTTTGTTTCTAATCCCCAAAGTGATTGAATTTTATCCCAGAGGTTGCTCAAAGATGCCGCCAGCGGAGAAGAGGTATTCGGAGTGGACTTTTAGCACAACTCAGGAGGCGTGTACACCCTCTACCGCTTCCGAGTACAGTACCAGTCGAAAGTTTGGACACCAACTCATTCAAGGTTTTTATTTTATTCTACATTGTAGAATAATGGTGAGGACATCAAAACTGGATCTGTTCCACATAACACATGCAGAATCATGTAGTGACCAAAATATATTTTATATTTGATAATCTTCCAACTAGCCTCCATTTGCATTTGTCTAGAATCAAGGTAAGACCCAGATGCTGCCCCTGTTTAATATTCCAATAGGGGCAGGCAAAAGATAGGTCAAGGCAGGCAGGGGTCAGTAAACCAGAGGTGGGGCAAAGGTACAGGTCTGCAGGCAGGCAGGCTCAGGCAGAGTGGACAGGCAGGCGGGCTCAGAATCAGGACAGGCAAAGGTCAAAACCAGGAGCAGGGGCTGAGAACAAAAATGCTGGTTGACTTGACAAACAAGACAAACTGGCCACGGAAAAACAGAGAACACAGGTATAAATACACAGGTGATAATGGGGAAGATGGGCGACACCTGGAGGGGGTGGAGACAATGACAAAGACAGGTGAAACAGATCAGGGTGTGACAGTACCCCTCCCTCCCCCCTCCAGGGGCACCACCTGGCATCCTACCTAGGCACATACCTGGTTGACCAGTGTCAGTGTTGAAAATCCGTGATGAGGCCTGGGTCCAGGATGTCCCTGGTGGGGTCCCAGCATCTCTCCTCCGGGCCATTACCCTCCCAGTCAACCAGGTACTGGAACCCCTTGAACCGAGGTCGAACCTTCAGGAGACTGACGAGCCCGACGCAAAGGATGTACTGCTTTCTCAGGAACGGGCGCAAATCCCCGCGATTAAAGTCCCATCCCCACAGTGACCGCACGTACATACCCCAACCAGAAGCCATGGGTTACAGGCAGCATCCGCATGGAATGGAAGGCTTGAGCTACCGCTTTCAAAGAGCGGGACCCTAAAAATCGACGAGCTACGCAGAAAATTCAACTACCAACGGGACATTAAAAACTAACATCTTATGTATCACGGAATCGTGGCTGAACACAACAACACTATCAACATACAGCTGGCTGGTTACACGCTATACCGGCAGGATAGAACAGCGACGTCTGGCAAGACAAAGTGAGGCAGACAATGTATTTTTGTAAAGAACAGCTGGTGCATGATATCTAAGGAAGTCTCAAGCTATTGCTCACCTGAGGTAGAGTATCTCATGATAAGCTGTAGACCACACTATCTACCTAGAGTTTATCTGTATTTTTCGTAGCTGTTTTTACATACCACCAAAGTCAGAGGCTGGCACTAAGACAGCATTGAATCAACTGTATTCCAAGAAAACGCTCGCCCAGAGGCGACGCTCCTAGTAGCCAGGGACTTTCATGAAGGGAAACTTAAATCTCTTTTACCAAATTTATATCAGCATGTTAAATGTGCAACCAGAGGAAAGTAATCTCTGGACCACCTATACTCTACACACACAGAGACAGATACAAAGCTCTACCTCCATTTGGTAAATCTGACCATAATTCTATCCTCTTGATTCCTGTTTACAAGCAAAAATGTAAGCAGGACAATAAAAAAGTGGTCAGATGAAGCAGGTTCTAAGCTACAGGACTGTTTTGCTAGCACAGACCAGAATATGTTCGGAGATTCCTCGGCATTGAGGAGAACACCACATCAGTCATTGGCTTCATCAATAAGTGATTTGATGACGTCATCCCCACAGTGAACGCACGTACATACCCCAACCAGAAGCCATGGATTACAGGCAACATCCGCATGGAATTGAAGGCTTGAGCTACCGCTTTCAAAGAGCGGGACCCTAACCCGGAAGCTTATAAGAAATCCTGCTATGCCCTCTGACAAACCATCAAACAACAAAGCATCAATACAGCACTAAGATCTAATCGTACTACACTGGCTCTGAAGCTTGTCAGATGTGGCAGGGCTTGCAAACCATTACAGACAACAAAGGGAAGCACAGCCGAGAGCTTCCCAGTTACACAAGCCTACCAGATGAGCTTAACTACTTATATGCTCGGTTCAAGGCAAATAACACTGAACCATGCATGAGAACACCAGCTGTTCTGGAAGACTTGTGATCATGCTCTCTGCAGCCGATGTGAGTAAGATCTTTAAACAGGTCAACATTCACAAGGCCGCAGGGCCAAACTGTTTACCAGGACGTGTACTGCGAGCATGCGCTGACCAATTGGCAAGTGTCTTCACTGACATTTTCAACCTCTCCCTGTCTGAGTCTGTAATACCAACATGTTTTAATTAAGCAGACAACCATAGTGCCTGTGCCCAAGAACACTAAGGTAATCTGCCTAAATGACTACTGACCCGTAGCACTCACGTCTGTAGGCATGACATGCTTTGAAAGAATGGTCATGGCTCACATCAACACCATTATCCCAGAAACCCTAGACCCACTCCAACACATCCGCCACGCTGATCCTCAACACGGGGGCCCCTCAGGGGTGCATGCTCAGTCCCCTCCTGTACTCCCTATTCACTCATGACTGCACGGCCAGGCACGACTCCAACACCCTCACTAAATTTGCAGATGACACAACAGTGGTAGGCATGATCGCCGACAACAACGAGACAGCCTATAGGGAGGAGGTTAGAGACCTGGCCGTGTGGTGCGAGGACAACAACCTCTCCCTCAACGTGATCAAGATAAAGGAGATGATTTTTGGACTACCTGAAAAAGAGGATCAAGCGGGTCCCTATTCTCATTGACTTGACTGCAGTGGAGCAGGTTGACCGCTTCAAGTTTTTTGGTGTCCACATCACCAACAAACAAACCTGGTCCAGGCACACCAAGACAGTCGTGAAGAGGGCACAACAAAAACAATTACCTTCTCAGGAGACTGAAAAGATTTGGCATTGGGTCCTCAGATCCTCAAAAGGTTCTACAGCTGCACCATCGAGAACATCCTGACTAGTTGCATCACTACCTGGTATGGTAACTGCTCAGCCTCATACCTCAAGGCACTACAGAGGATAGTGCGAATGGCCCAGTACATCACTGGGGCCAAGCTTCCTGCCATCCAGGACCTCTATACCAGGCCACCTCTATACCAGCCACCCTAGTCATAAACTGTTTTCTTTGCTACTGCACGGCAAGCGATACCGGAGCACCATGTCTAGGTCCAAGGGGGTTCTAAACAGCTTCTACCCTCAAGCCATGAGGCTGAACATCTAATCAAGTGGCTACCCAGACTATTTGCATTGCACCCATCCCCCCTCTTTACACCGCTGCTACCCTCTGTTATTGTCAGCTACGCATAGTCACTTCAATAACTCTACCTACATGTATATACTACCTAAACTAATTGGTGGCCCCTCACATTGACTCTGTACGGCTACCCCCCTGTATATATTCTCGCTATTGTTGTTTTACTGCTGCTCTTTAAGCAATAGTTACTTTTGTCTCTTATTCTTGTCCGTATTTTTTGAGACTACACTGTTGGTTTTGGGCTCATAAGTAAGCATTTTACTGTTAGTATTCGGCATATTTGTCTAATAAAATGAAATATTTGATTTGAAGAGGGGTGGGCCTGAAAACAGGCTTGACTCTGGACACATGACAAAAGGGATGTATATGAAGGGCACAGGGCAACGGGCAACAGAAGACGAACAGCATAGGGACTAAGGATCTTGGAGATGGGAAACGGGCTGATAAACCAGGGGAGAGCTTGCAGGATTCCACCCGGAGGGTCAGATTCCAGGTGGATAGCCATACCTTCTGCCGAGACGATACCGGGGATACCTGGAGGTGGTCTTGCGGAGGGCGGGCCGGGCTCTCCTCCAGCTGCGATGACAGCGGTGGACAAACATCTTTGCAGAAGGTACGCCGACCTCTTCCTCCTGCCTGGGGAAGAGCGGGGGCTTATACCCCAGGGAACACTCAAATGGAGATAGGCCCGTGGCAGAGCAGAGAAGGGTGTTGCGGGCATACTCAACCCACACTAGCTGCTGGTTCTAGGAGGTTGAGTTGGAGAAGACCAGGCAGCACACGGTAGTATCAAGAGTATCAACTCCAACTGGCCATTGGACTGCTGGTGGAACCCAGAGGACAGGCTGGCCAACGACCCAATGAGGTTGCAGAACGCCTTCCAGAACCGGGACGAGAACTGCGGCCCCCGATCGGAAACCATGTTCATGGGCAGACTTTGGATCTGGAAGATGTGCTGCTTCCTTGGCTGAGGGTAGTTTGGGGAGAGAAATTAAGTGAGTGGCCATGGAAAACCGGTCGACCACAGTCAGGATGGCAGTGTTGCCCTCAGATGGGAGGAGACCCATAATTAAATCCAGGGGTATGTGGGACCAGGGATGGTGAGGGACAGGCAGTGGTTGCAGAAGACCAGCCTGAGCTTCCCGAGGAGTCTTATTCTGAGCACAGACCGTGCAGGCGGAGACAAATGCGGCAACATCCAGAACCATCGTAGGCCACGTAAAGCATTGTTGCACGAAGGCCAGGGTACGACGGAAGCCCGGGTGGCATGCAAACCTGGAGGATGTAGCTTGAGGTCCAGGGCAGAACACTGGGACAGGACCGCCCCCACTCCGACATCAGAAGCATTGAACTTCACCATGAACTGATGTGAAGGGTTCAGATGAACCAAGATGGGAGCTCTGGTGAAGTGATGTTTGAGATCCCAGAATGCCCGGTCAGCAGCTGGTGACCACGTGAACAGAACCTTGGGCGAGGTGAGTGCAGACAGGTGGGAATCCAGGGTGCTCTAACCCCGGAAAAAGCGGCAATAGACGTTGGCGAACCCCAGGAAGAGTTGCAGCTGCACCCTAGAAGTAGGCTGGGGCCATTCCACCATCGCTCTCACCTTCCTGGGATCCATTTGCACACTACCTGGGGTGATGATGAAACCCAGAAAAGGAATGGTGGAATGATGGAATTCACACTTATCTGCTTTTACAAACAGCTGGTTCTCCAGGAGGTGTTGGATAACATGTCGGAAGTGGAGCACATGTTCTTGGGTGGAACGGGAGAAGATGAGTATGTCATCTAGATAGACAAAGATGAACCGGTTCAACATGTTGCGGAGAACATCATTGACCAGAGCCTGGAACACAGCAGGGCCGTTGGTCCCAGATACTCGTAGTGACCGCTGGTCTTGTTGAAGGTGGGCTTCCACTTGTTCCCTTCCCGTATCCGCACCTGGTGGTAGGCATTCCATAGATCCAGCTTGGAAAACACGGTGGCCCCCTGGAGCAGCTCAAAGGCCAAGGAGATAAAGTGGTAGCGGGTAGCGGTTCTTCACCGTTGAAAACTCGGTAGTCGATGCACGGGTGTAGGGTCTTGGCTTTCTTCTCCACGAAGAAGAACGCGGCTCCGGCGGGAGAACAAGAAAAATCCTGCAGCAAGGGAGTCCCCAATGTAGGTCTCCATCGCCTTGGTCTCTGGTCCCGACAGAGAGTACAGTCGTCCCTGGGGGGGAGTCGTGCTAGGGAGAAGGTCAATCCCGCAGTCATAAGGTCGGTGCGGCGGGAGCGAAATGGCCCAGGCCTTGCTGAACACCTCCCGGAGGTTCTGGTACTCCGCTGGAATGGAGGAGAGGTCCGGGGCACCTTTCGAGCCCCCATGAAGACGCAGGTTGTGCTGACTTCAGGCATTGGCTGTTGCAGAACGGGCTCCAGCCCAAGATGGCACCAGGCTCCAGCCTATGATGGTACCAGTAGACCAGTTAATGAGTAGATTGTGTCAGACAGGAGAATCCCAATACCATGGGAATCTGAGGGGACTTGATGAGCAGTAACTCAATAGCCTTGCTGTGGTTCCCTGATGACTGTGGATGACTCTGCCTATAGAAGCTCTAACATCCATGGGAATGGAGAGGGGCTGAGTAGGGATGTTTAGCTCAGGTGTCAGGGAAGCGTCCAAAAGGCTCTCGTCGGCCCCAGAGTCAATGAGAACCCAAAGAAATTAGGAATGGTCTCCCAACAGCAGAATGGCATGAAAAGGGGTGCAAGCAAGAGATGCAGGAATGTTCTCCATATGGCCCACCAGAGTACTCGCTCCTATCGGTGAGCCTGGTTTTGTTAAAGGACAAGAGGACACAAAATGACCAAGAGTCCGGCAATACAGACAACTCTTAGTGTTGATCCTGCATTGCCGTTCCGCTGGTGATGGCCCAGCTCTGCCTAGTGGCATAGGCTCAGGAAGTGATGACTCGGCCGTCTTTGGCAGGGCGGGAAGCCTTGGGTTCTCTCAGCAACAAGACCTTTGGGAGCTTCCGGGATGACTCAGAGGCTGGGTGGGATCCCTGGGCATGCGAGCAAAATTTTCTCTCCCTCCGTTGTTGCCGTAATAGCCCATCGATATGTATGGTCAAAGTGATGAGGGAATCGAGCTCCGTAGGTATCTCCCGGGCTTCAAGCTCATCCACCTCGTTGTCAGCTACACTGTGGGAGTCCTGTCGAAGCTGGATTAGCTTCCGGGCGGCCTCTCGCCTGGAGAACGGGGTATCAAAAACCTTCCTCACTTCTCCTACAAAACCCTCGGGACTAACGCATATGGCCGGCTGCTGTTCACATACAGCAGTAGCCCAGGTGAAGGCCCTCCCGGACAGCAGCGTGATGAGATGGATCGCTCCAAGATAGCCTGAGGGGAAGAATGAGGGCTGAAGCTCGAAGACGAGGGCACACTGTGCTAGGACCGCTCGACAGGTGCTCGGCTCTCCTTTGAAACTTTCCAGATGAGGTGAGAAGGTGGAATGACTGATGAGACGGCGCTGCTAGCAGCTGAGGTGCTGTGTGGTTACCAACGTGGTAGGCGGCCTCCAACACAACCCGTGGAATTGCTCCAGCAAACTGTCCAACGCCCGGTTATGGCGTTCAGCCAACGTTTGCACCCCGTCCACAAGGCCACGTTGCAATTCCTCGTGGCTCCCTGGGTGGAGATGGTGTTGTGCAGATGGCCCGGGTCTGCTGGGTCAGTCATGGCCAGTTCGTACTATCGGGATCAAGGTAAGACCCAGATGCAGACACGTCAAATTGACAATGGTTTAATATTCCAACGGGGCAGGCAAAAGACAGGTCAAGGCCACCAGGTGTCAGAAAACCAGAGGTGGGGCAACGGTAACGGACGGCAGGCAGGCTCAGGGTCAGGGTAGGCAGAGGTCAACAATACAAATACAGGGTCAGATGCAGGCAGAGTGGTCAGGCAGGCGGGCTCAGAGTAAGGACAGGCAAGTCTCAAAATCAGGAGGGCGAGAAAAAGAGAGACTTGGAAAAGCAGGAGCTGAAAACAAAAATGCTGGTTGACTTGATAAACTGGCAACGGACATACAGAGAGCACAAGTATAAATACACAGGAGATAATGGGGAAGATGAGCGACACCTGGAGGGGGGTGGAGAAAATCACAAGGACAGGTGAAATGGATCAGGGTGTGACAGCCTTGATGAGAGATTTGCAGACGTTTGCGCTAGACATAGCGTTTTCCTTGATGGCCAAAACACTCAAATTTTAGTCTCATCTGACCAGAGTACCTTCTTCAATATGTTTGGGGAGTCTCCCACATGCCTTTTGGCTTACTCCAAATGTGTTTATTTTAAATTTTTATTTAGAACTTCTTCGGGACGGTTGAGCTGACTAATGCGACTAACCCGGCTAATGCGATCAGCATGAGGTTGTAAGAAACAAGAACATTTCCCAGGACATGGACATATCTGATATTGGCAGAAAGCTTAAATTCCTGTTAATCTAACTCCATTGACCAATTTACAGTAGCTACTACAGTGAAAGAATACCATGCTATTGTTTAAGGAGAGTGCAAATTGGGAACATTTGGGCAGTCTTGACACAACAGTTTGAACAGAAATGCAATGGTTCATTGGTTCAGTCTAAAACGTTGCACATACACTGATGCCATTCAGTGGCAAAAATCTACATTTCTCCTGGGCTGGAATAATACATTATGGCCTTCATCTTGCATTTCAAAGACAATGGTACATTTTTTTTTTTTTAAAGTGGCTAATCCTTAAGAGAATTAAAATGGACTGATACTTCAATCTCCGCTGTGGAGCTTTGCAGCTCCTTCAGGGTTATCTTTGGTCTCTTTGTTGCCTCTCTGATTAATGCCCTCCTTGCCTGGTCCGTGAGTTTTGGTGGGCGGCCCTCTCTTGGCAAAATTGTTGTGGTGCCATATACTCTCCCTTTTTAATAATGGATTTAATGGTGCTCTGTGGGATGTTCAAAGTTTCAGATATTTTTTAATAAACCAACTGTGATCTGTACTTCTCCACAACTTTGTCCCTGACCTGTTTGGTCTTCGTGGTGCCCCTTGCTTGGTGGTGTTGCAGACTCTGGGGCCTTTCAGAACAGGTGCATATATACTGAGAGCATGCAACAGATCATGTGACTCTTAGATTGCACACAGGTGGACTTTATTTAACTAATTATGTCACTTCTGAAGGTAATTGGTTGCACCAGATCTTACTTAGGGGCTTCATATCAAAGTGGGTGAATGCATATGCAAGCTCCACTTTTCCATTTTTTTTTCTTTCATTTGTTTTCATTTCACTTCTCCAATTTGGACTATTTTGTGTATGTCCATTACATGAGATCCAAATAAAATCAATTTAAATTACAGGTTGTAATTCAGCAAAATAGGAAAAACGCCAAGGGAGATGAATAATTTTGCAAGGCACTGTAATCCTTCCAGATCACCACAGTTGTATAAGGGCTAGGTTAATTGGGAATTAGGACAATAACCAACAGTAGCCAGAATGACAAGAAACCTATCTTGCATGTTTAAAAATAAAACCACAGAGAACAGTGGTTTGTATTGTTGACATCATGTAGTTCCTAAAAGGATAAATAGTCAAAAAATTTTATGACATAGGTTTACTAATCTAACCTGGCACATCAACAGTACGTCATTGGTAAAAAAACAAAAAGACAAAATCACCAGATAAAAATGTGTATATATTTTATTTGTAAGACATTAAGGTTTATATCATTATCAACAAAGTTGCCAAATAAATCTAGCGTAGCTTTTGGACCTTTTTCAAATGTTGACTTTTACACTCAACATAGCCTTCATATGCGCACTCACTCTGGAAATATCCTTTCTATTTTATTCCGGTAAGTACAATTATATTTTTCTTTCTATAAAGGCATAACATGTCTGCTAAATGAACAAGCCCACATCCTATGGAATGGCGCATAGCCAGATAACATACAATAATTAGGTCAATTTATATTCTGTTAATCTGAAATACATTGTCTTCATATGTTTTCTTTAGACCTGCCTAAAATAAATAATTTGTTTGTCATGGTGCATATGAAATAGATTTAGACTGTTATAAAATGTAGACGTTCCAAAAGCACATATCAGTGGCTTGTATGCACAGACACAGCCCTTGACTGCCACGGCTCTATCCAGGTGCAGTTGAATTATTAAAAGAGCACGGTTCCGGGAAATATTTATGTTTTCATTGTGTACGTTGTCTTGCTACCTTATTTGGTGGAATAATAAAAAACAAGCACATCTCTGGTTTGGTTTAATTGCCCGAATAACAAACACCACTCATCAACCCTCTGAGATGTTTTTCTAGTTTCATTATAGACGCCTTACCACTCCAGTCTTTTTTTCTTTCTAACTATCCACACACGGTAACGCAATTACTCTTCATCACTTGAGGATGTCCAATCAATCCGCATGTTGACCCAGATGAAAAAAAGACAAGATGAGAGAGAAATAGGAAAATATGGGTATCACAGTATGCATTGGAAAATATCCTGTAATATGATAAACAATGTGTGACAATAAGTCTCATGCAAACGTGGACCCAGGCACAGAGAAACACAGCAGGCAGAGGTGAGGATAAATCCAGGACATTTACTGAAGCTTACACAGCAACAACGCACTGGCACATGAATCACTAAAACAAAACAAGAGACCTGAGCAACCAGCCCAGTCCACAGGGGACCTAAATAGTAATACACCAGGTGAGCCCAATCAGGCTCACCTGGACACAAGAAAACATAAGGGTGCCCTCCAGCGGCACCCTCAGGGAGCACACTCCAAGGTGACCTTTGACACAATGTACATGACTTCTTAACCACTGGCTCAATGGCGGTCACAATATGAACAAAAATATAAATGCAACATGCAACAATTTTAAAGATTTTACTGAGTTACAGTTCACGGAAGGAAAGCAGTCAATTGAAATCAATTGATTAGGCTCCAATCTATGGATTTTACATGACTGGGAATACTGATACACATCTGTTGGTGACAGAAACCTTTTAAAAAAATTGTAGGGCATGGATAAAAAAAACAGTCAGTATCTGGTTTGACCACCATTTGCCTCATGCAGCGCAACACATCTCCTTCTGATAAAGTTGATCAGTCTGTGGAATGTTGTCCAACTCCTTTTCAATGGCTGTGCGAAGTTGCTGGATATTGGCGGAAACTGGAACATGCCTTCTTACACGTCGATCCAGAGCATCCCACAACATGCACAATGGTTGACATGTCTGGTGAGTATGTAGGCCATGGAAGAACTGGGACAATTTAATCTTCCAAAAATGGTGTACAGATCTTTGCGACATGGGGCCATGAATTATGATGCTGAAACATGAGGTGATGGTGGCGGATGAATAGCACAATAACGGGCCTCAAGATCTCGTCACGGTATCTCTGTGAATTTTTGTTCATTGTCTGTAACTTATGCCTGCCCATACCATGACCCCACTGCCACCATGGGTCAATCTGATCACAACGTTGACATCAGCAAACCACTTGCCCACACAACGCCAAACATGTGATATGCAGTTGCATGGCCATTTTGATGTACTGCCAAATTCTCAAAAAGTACATTGGTAGAACATTCAATTATCTGGCAACAGCTCTGGTGGGCATTTCTGCAGTCAGCATATCAATTGCACACTCCCTCAAAACTTGAGACATATGTGGCATTGTGTTGTGTGACAAAACTGCACATTTTAGAGTGGCTTTTTAGTGTCCCCAGCACAAGGTGCACCTGTGTAATTATCATGCTGTTTAATCAGCTTCTTTATGTGCCACACCTGTCATGTGGATTGGCAAAGGAGAAATGCTCCTCAACAGGGATGTAAACAAATTTGTGCACAACATTTGTGAGAAAAAAGCATTTTATGGGATCTTTCATTTCAGCTAATGAAACATGAGACCAATCCTTTAACTGTTGTGTTTATATGTCGGTGTATAAAACATTTTCCTGATGTTGCAAGAACGTTTGTGGAATGCATTCATTCTGTTCTTTAAAACTTCTCTAGAATAGGGGGCAGCAATCAGAATTTTGGATGAAAAGCATGCCAAAATTCAACTGCCTGCTACTCATCCCCAGAAGATAAGATATGCATTAGTATATTTGGATAGAAAACACTGACGTTTCTAAAACTGTTTGAATCATGTCTGTGAGTATAACAGAACTTATTTGGCAGGCGAAACCCTGAGGACAAACCATTCAGATTTTTTTTTGAGGTCACTCTATTCAATGCGCTTTCATTGGGAATCCAGATTTCTAAGGGACCTTCTTGCAGTTCCTACCGCTTCCACTGGATGTCAACTGTCTTTAGAAATTGGTTGAGGTTTTTCCTTTGTGTAATGAAGAAGTAACACTGTTCAGAACGAGGCTAGAGTGAAGAGGACTTTTTGTTAGAGGCGCGTGACCTGAAGGTAGCCACAGTTTGTTTTCCTCCTGTATTGAACACAGATCATCCTGTCTTCAATTTTATCGATTATTTACGTTCAAAAATACCTAAAGTTGTATTACAAAAGTAGTTTGAAATGTTTTGGCAAAGTTTACAAGTAACTTTTTAGATATTTTTTTGTCACGTTGCACAAGTTGGAACCGGTGTTTTTCTGGATCAAACGCGCCAAATAAATGGACATTTTGGATATATATCGATGGAATTAATCGAACTAAAATACAATTTGTGATGTTTATGGGACATATTGGAGTGCCAACAAAACAAGCTCGTCAAAGGTAAGGCATGAATTATATCTTTATTTCTGCTTTTTGTGTTGCGCCTGGAGGGTTAAAATATGCTTTTCTCTCTTTGTTTATCGAGGTGCTATCCTCAGATAATAGCATCGTTTGCTTTCGCCGAAAAGTATTTTGGAAATCTGACATGTTGGCTGGATTCACAACAAGTGTAGCTTTAGTTTGGTATCTTGCATATGTGATTTCATGAAAGTTTGATTTTGGCGCTCTGCATTTTCACTGGCTTTTGGCCAGGTGGGACGTCCCACATATCCCAGATAGGTTTTAAAAGGTTCCCCGAATGTTTCATTAGGCTGCGGGAACAGTTTAGTGAGAACATTGTGGGGACGTCACAAAATATGTTCCCAAAATACAAAAACTGTCCAGTTGTGCGGATAATTCTATTTTAGGGTGCAAAAAACATTCACCTAATGTTGCAAGAACTTTCCTAGAACCCATTTCTTGCAGGTCTAATGGGAAGTTACAAGACCCACAAAAGCAGGTGTTGGCCTATCGACAGCCTATCCAGCTATGACGCACAGTGCCCAAGAATGAATATAGTATTTAGAAAACTTTTTTTCGAAACGATTGGTTTCCCCAATTTCATTTGAATTAGATTAAAAACCAAGCGTAGCTTACCCTCCCCTTGATCAAGGCTGATGACATCGCATAGGTGTGTCTTTTTATCTTGGCCATTAGCCAGTTAGCCTATGATTAAAGGGGTTTTAAATTGTCTACTGAGAGTGCTTTGAAATATTTGTTTTTGCCCTCATGCGTTTTTACTATTCACAAATCACAAACCTGCACTGCATACTTCATTTAATTTGGTCAAGTAGGCTATGCATCCCCATTTTCAAAGAGCGCCATATCAACGTCAGATTCTGTCCCCATCCTATTTAGAAATATTGATGTGGTTTAAAAAAAACAGATAGCTTGTTTTACATTTTATATCAAGCCCTCCATAGGCTACCCTTATCTTAGTCCTAGGCTACTAACGCTGGTTCAACAGCAATGCATAATGTCCATTCTATCCTGGCCTTGCAAAGTAGATTATGCATAAAAAGTTGTATAAATGGTGTATTCATCAGAGTTCCTTGAATTGAAATTATAAACTGGGTGGTTCGAGCCCTGAATGCTGATTGGCCGCGTTGCGTCGTGCATAAGAACAGCCCTTAGCCGTGGTATATTGGCCATATACCACACCCCCTCGGGCCATATTGCTTAATATCTCCAAAATGCGCCTCTCACCCAGTTACCAAAGACGATATTGTTCATTGTTTTGTTGATAAAGACAAAAAAATAGGACCTATTTCATGCCATAGAGAACAGAGTTAACTATCCACCCTATTAAAAACTATTCTTATCTGGGCAAACATGAGGCTTTGTCTCAAAATTATACACATACCTGCTTGAAAGTTGTAAACAAACCTCTAGCCCAATGATGTAGGGATCTATCACTACAAGACTCAGTCATTAACTGGGTCTCAGTCTGGTCCAACATCTCTTTCATCAAGAAATCCCAATCACCAAAAGACCAGGGCCCGGTTTCACAAAAGCAACTCAAGGCTAAGTTCATTGTGAGAACCTTTGGATAGGGAGCACCCCCCTATCCACATCGATGGGACAGTAGTGGAGAAGGTGGAAAGTTTTAAGTTCCTCAGCGTACACATCACGGACAAACTGAAATGGTCCACCCACACAGACAGCGTGGTGAAGAAGGCACAGCAGCGCAACCTCAGGAGGCTGAAGAAATTTGGCTTGTCACCAAAAACACTCAAACTTTTACAGATGCACAATCGAGAGCATCCTGTCGGGTGGTATCACCGCCTGGTACGGCAACTGCTCCTCCCACAACCGTAAGGCTCTCCAGAGGGTAGTGAGGTCTGCACAACCTATCACTGGGGGCAAACTACCTGCCATTCAGTGATTTTTGCAGTTTGTTTCAGTCATTGGCAGCAGTGAACTGTAAGGAAAGGTGGCCATTAAAGGAGTTGGCTTTGGGGATGTTGGCCAGTGATGTCACGATCGTCGTAAGAAGCGGACCAAAGCGCAGCGTGGTGTGAATGCATGATTTAATGAAAGACAGAAAAAACACGAAATACACTAAAGCAAACAAACTAACTAACTAACTAACCAGACGACCGTGACCGCTATAGAAACAGAGTGCTAACATGCAACATCACATAGACAATAACCCACGAAATACCCAAAGAAGATGGCTGCCTAAATATGGTTCCCAATCAGAGACAACGATAAACAGCTGCCTCTAATTGAGAACCAATCTAGGCAACCATAGACATACATAAACACCTAGATGGTAAACAACCCCATAGACCTACAAAACCCATAGACAGTACAAAAACACAAACATCACCCATGTCACACCCTGACCTAACCAAAACAATAAAGAAAACAAAGAATACTAAGGTCAGGGCGTACACCAAAACCGCACACCAAAACATGTATGGGAGGGTCTGGGTGGGCATGACTCCGAGGTGGCGGTTCTGGCTCAGGACATGGACCCCGCTCCATTTCTGACTCGTCACACTTACTTAATGTCTCTGGAGCGGGAACCCTCACCGCTGACCACGGATTAGAGGACACCACTGGACTGATGGTCGAGTCTGGAGTGAGTGGCACCTCTGGATCGGAGGGAGATTATTGCGGATCAAACCATTTCTGTATGGACCTCACTTCGTGCACAGGGGCATTGTTAGGCTGAAACAAGAAAGGACCTCCCCCAAACTGTTGCCACAAAGTTGGATGCACAGAATCATCTGTAATGTAATTGTACGCTGTAGTGTTAAGGTTTCCCATCACTGGAACTAAGGGGCCTAGCCAAACCATGTAAAACAGCCCCAGGCAACTATTCCTCCTCCACCAAACTTTACAGTTGGCACTCTGCTTTCGGGCAGGTGGCATTCACATGGAATCTCCTAAACCCAGATTCATTCCCTCGGACTGCCAGATGGTGAAGTGTAATTCATCATTCCACAGAACACGTTTCCACTGCTCCAGAGTCCAATGGTTGTGAGCTTTACACCACTCCAGCCAACACTTGGCATTGCGCATGATGATCTTGTGCGGCTTCTCGGCCATGGAAACCCATTACATGAAGCTCCCGACAAACAGTTATTGTGCTGACGTTGCTTTCAGAGGCGGTTTGGAACTCGGTAGTGAGTGTTGCAACCGAGGACAGATGATTTATACGCCCTAGGCACTTGGCGGTCCCGTTATGTGAGATTGTGTGGCCTACTGAGCCGCTGTTGCTCCTAGATGTTTCATATTAATTATTGCAATAATGAAACCAGTCAGCCGAGTAGCCTAACTCATAATGAAAAAACAGATCTTATATAGGACCTAAAAATGCTTAGTCAGCCTGGTTCCACTCCTCCCATAAGCCACCTTGGTCCGTCTCCTGGTTATCTACACGGGATGTTGTTTTACCCCCAACCCGGCTTAATTTCCAAGATGCCAGGAAGATGAGACATTGCTCTAAACTCTTCCAGGCTATCTCTATCTTGGGTCACACACACCACATCTTGTCTACGGAATGCCAGCTTTAGGTTTTTATCACCAAGTCATTGTCAGCTCTAGCAAAACCCATTTTAATTGACCATACGCCCAGACTAACTGCAGGAAGCTAGAGTGGAAACCAACTCTTTACAGAAACACGGAATTAAACAGAACGTTAATGTCCTACTATTTGCTGAGTATATAATCATTAACTATTAATATCAAACAAATCCGGTAAATATGTAATTTTTCTATCACACTAGGCACGTCATCACTTTGCGGTCCCGTTCTGTGAGCTTGTGTGGCCTACTGAGCCGTTGTTGCTCCTAGATGTTTCCACTTGGCAGCACTTACAGTTGACTGGGGCAGCTCTAGCAGGGTAGACATTTGACGACCTGACTTGTTGGAAAAGTGGCATCTATGACGGTACCACGTTTTAAGTCACTAAGCTCTTCAGTAAGGCCATTCTACTGCCAATGTTTGCCTATGGAGATGGCATGCCTGTGTGCTCGATTTTATTCTCCTGTCATCAACGGGTGTGGCTGAATTAGCCAAATCCACTAATTTGAAGGTTTGTCCACATCATTTTGGATATATAGTGTATTTAGAGGTTTTGAGTCTGTGGTGGTCTCTTCTCCCAACAAAAAGGCCTTATATTGGGCATTATTTTCATAGCTCCTGAAAATATGAATATTATGCATTTGGACCCATCTCAGCCCTTTATAAACACTACAGAGCACTTTTTGTTGTTTCCTGTAGGAGTCTGGATTTTTCTGTAGGACCCCTGCCACTACATTCTTAACAGCCTATAGAAGTGTTATTTTTTAACGAGGTTTATACAATTAGTAGGTCAAAACCCTATGTGCACGTGCAACCAGTCCCCCTTGTGGTTAACAGACATCAGTCTCCGTAGCTAACCCTAGCCACGAGGGTTAGGGTTGAGCCAAGATGTGGAGATGAAGTTAGGGTTAAGATATGTTTAGGGGTGAGCCGTGATATGGACATTAACTAAGCTGGGTTAGGGTTAGGATTATGGTTAGGGTTGTGCCTGGAGTGGATATGAAGCTAGGGTTAGGGTTGAGGCTAGGTTTAGGGTTGAGCAGGGATGTGGACATGAAGCTAGGGTTGGGGCCTCATAGACATTACCCTGACCTTAATGCAATTAACAATCAATTAATTAGGTCCTACCACCACAACATGGCAGAAAAGTAGGCCTCATCTGAAGCCTCACCGGCAGAATGGTTGAGGCTAGAGGCAAAATTCACATATGGTATCATTCAACAGACGCTCCTGTTGAATTCAAGTCTACACCTAACTTGGTCCTACAGAGAACACCTTGACCTTTGTTCCATAGAAAAGCATTACCTCATATAACCATGATGCTCCCGTGGACTGCGATTGAGTTAGCTAACCGACCTTCCTCACAACCCATCGTGACCTTATAGGGATGGCCCCTGTGGCAGCAGGAAGTGTCAACCCTTAATTCGCTCCCAGCAGTTACACAAACACACTGTCCTGCGGTCAGTTCTTAACATCAAGACTTGAAACTCAGGGCATTGTTAAAGTGTCCCCAGGACCCGAACATACATTTTCATTGCTATGGCAACAACTTAATTGGGGATCAGGCAACAACTTAATTGGGGATCATAGGGGTAGTTTCAAAAAGTTGAGGTGAAGGTGGGTGGGAGGGAGGGGAGAGAGAGTCAACAGACAGACAGAGGTGGGAAAGAGGAGGGAGAGGGAGATAGAGGTGAGAGGGGGTGTGGAAGGAAGGTGGGAGAGAGGGTGAAGGAGGGAGGAGGAGAGAGAGGTGGGAGATACCTGGGAGTAAGAGATAGAGGGGTTGAAAGAAGGGGGAGAGAGGAGGGAGGGAGATTAGATAATAGAGAGAGAGAGACATGTATGTCTGTCTTTGTGAGTCTGTCTGTGAGAGGATATGTATGCCTGACTGTCTGAGTGTATATGTCTGTATGTCTGTCTGAGTCTTTCACCAATGTACCCATTATCACCAACCAATTCATTGATTATCACCTGTATCACCAACTTGTTTTGCCTTGAATGCAATGTATTGACTTATGAGCGAGAGGGGAGGGAGGGAGAAAAACTAGAGGGAGATGGGGGATTAGAGAATAGAGTCTGTCTGTGAGTTTATCTGTTTGCCTGCCTGCGTAATTTTCACCAAGTAACCCACTGCAGCTTTAACACCAACTCTTTTCCCATTGACTGCAATATATTGACATAAACTCCAATTGGTTGACACTCATCTCTTCCCATTGACTTCAAATGTATTGACATAACCGTCAACCCTGTGATACTTTGCTTTTACGATTGACTGCAATGTATTGACACAAGCATCAGCTGTTTGACACATCTTTACCCATTGACTGGAAATGTATTGACATAAGCTTCAACCCTGTGGCACTAATCTTTTCCCATTGAATGTTACATATTCACATAAGCGTCAATTGGTTGACATCTTTTCAAAACTAATGCAATGTATTGACATAAGCCTCAATTGTTTGATGCTCACCTTTTCCTATTTACTTCAATGTATTGACATGAGTCAATTGGTTGAAGCTCATCTTTCCCATTGACTGCAAATGTATTGACATATGTATCAACTCTGTGATACATCTTTTCCCATTGATTGTAATGTATTAACATAAACGTCAATTAGTTCAAGTTCATATTTTTACATTGGTACCGCAAAGCCTGCTGGTAGCAAGGCCAATTGACATAAGCATCAATTGGTTGAAGAATACCTTTTAGCAAAAACAAGTTTTTCGATGACATCTTATTGCAACAGTGACCCATTTCAATGTTATACTGTACATCGTCTATACACCACCCCCCATTAAGTAATTCCCAGCCCAAATTGTTTGCCCTGCCACCATGGTGCTCAAGGCCCGTTTTTGCATTCAATTTGAGATTGCCCAGAGGTCTCCTCTTTCTGGAATCAGGTCTTGTGCCTTTATCCACCACTGTTGTGAAAAAATATTTTCAACAACTACACTTGACGATTCTTCCATGGACTTTACTCTTTGTGAAAAAATTAATATGGCTTGCCGGACTTACAGCAGCCAGAAAAGATAGTCATGTTGGCAAGAGCCTCACTCTTTGCCATGCTGTGAATGGGCACTTTATTTATGGACATTGCCAACATGGAACTTTCGGTGTCCCGTATGCCTGGTGCTAAAAAGACAAATGTTGTCTAGGACTATGTAATTGAAAAAATAAGAGAATTGCTATGATATCTTCAGTGAAGGGTTTCTGTGTGGGTGGAGGTGGGGATGTGTCACGAGTCCGACCGAGGGTGGCTCCCCTTCCTGTTCGGGTGGCGCTCGGCAGTCGTCGTCGCCGGCCTATTAGCTGCCACTGATTTTCTTTCCTCCCCCTCCTTGTATGTTTATTGTTAGCACCTGTTAGTTAGTAATTAGTTGGGCTTTTATTAGACAGCCGGCCCGCCTGTTTCTTTGTGCGGGATTAATTATTGTAACCTTCGTGTATGAAGTAGATGAACGTGTTTGTTCCTGGTCGTGTATTCTGCTGTACTGTTTTCGTACATTTGTTTTTGAGCACCCAGTGTTTCGTGAGTGCATTAAATAGCACAGTATTGAACTCTCTGTTTCCTGCGTCTGACTCCACACCCACGACACCCGGAGCGTTACAGAATCCCGCACCTGAAAATGGAGTCAGCATGAGCAGCGGCCAACCCTCTCCCATCGATGGAGGTACGGGTTTTCCACCATACCACCGTCCTCCATCGGATCGGCTATGGATCAAATGATGGAGAGAATGGACCGATGGGAGAGGAGTGGTCTCCTCTCTCCACCTTCGGCACTCCCCATCTCCCGACTCCAGCACTCTCCGTCTGACGCTCCCGAGGGCTTATGATGGAGCGGCGGCGGGGTGCCAGGGGTTTTTACTCCAACTGGAGCTATACCTGGCCACCTCAGACCACTCCCTCAGGAGCGGAAAGCGTGAGTGTCCTCATCTCCTGCCTCACGGGTCGTGCTCTGGAGTGGGCGAACGCAGTCTGGAATGGCCCAGACTCAGCGAAGGAGCACTACCCAGAGTTTTCCCGCTGCTTCCGTGCCGTCTTTGATCACCCTCCAGAGGGCCGAGCGGCGGGAGAACGACTATTTCATCTCAGGCAGGAGAAGAGGAGCGCCCAGGATTACGCGCTGGAATTCCGGACCTTGGCAGCAGGATCTGGGTGGAACGACAGGGCCCGTATCGACCACTACAGGTGTAGTCTCCGGGAGGACGTCCGCAGGGAGCTAGCATGTCGGGACACCGCTCTTTCCCTGGATGAGCTAATCGAGATGTCCATCCGATTGGACAATCTACTGGCTGCCCGCAGGCGTTCGGAGAGGGTCCCGTGTGTTCCACCACCCAACCCCTCCGCTCCCATTCCGATGGAGTTGAAAGGGGCCGTGCCGATGGGTACGGAGGAGGAGGCCCCCCCTGCACCAGCTGTGGTCGGAGAGGACACACGGCCGATCGGTGATGGGGGGTCCGTCTGGGAGTAGAGATGGCAGGTGGAACGCTTCTCGATTACCCCAGGTGAGTCAGCATCAAACTCACCCAGAACCCCCTGTTGGCCACATGTTTGTCTTAACTTCCCTCTTCCCAGCATAGGGCGCTAGTCGATTCAGGCTCAGCTGGGAACTTTATTGATTGCGGACTCGCCCTTAAGTTAGGGGTTCCGCTGGTGCCGATAGATTCTCCCTTTCCCATGCACTCCCTAGATAGCTGGCCATTAGGGTCAGGGAGACCATGGTTCCACTGGACATGGTGACGTAGGGGAATCATAGGGAGCGTATCAGTCTTTATATTATTGAATCGCATGCGTTTCCAGTGGTGCTAGGGATTCCCTGGCTTGCCCGGCACAATCCCAAAATTTTGTGGAGACAGGGGGTTCTCCAGGGGTGGTCAGAGGAGTGGTCTGGGAGTTTCCATCGGTGCCACGTCGGTGGAGAATCCAGACCAGGATTCCACGGTGTGCGTTCCCCCCGAGTATGCCGATTTGGCAATCGCTTTCAGTAAAAAGAAAGCGACTAAATTACCACCTTATCGACCGGGAAGGGATTGTACGATAGATCTCTAGGTAAACGCTGCGCTTCCCAAGAGTCACGTCTACCCATTGTCTCAGGAGGAGACGTTGGCGATGGAGACATATGTCACGGAGTCGCTGGGACAGGGGTACATTCGACCCTCCACCTCACCCGTCTCATCAAGTTTTTTTTGTGAAGAAAAAGGAGGGAGGTTTGCGTCCGTGTGTTGATTATAGAGGTCTAAACGCCATCACAGTGGGGTATAGTTACCCACTACCTCTCATCGCTACGGCGGTGGAATCATTTCACGGAGCGCAGTTCTTCACAAAACTGGATCTCAGGAGCGCGTATAGTCGGGTGCGTATTTGGAAGGGAGACGAGTGGAAAACCGCATTTAGTACCACATCGAGCCACTATGAGTACCTCGTCATGCCGTATGGGTTAAAGAATGCTCTAGACGTTTTTCAATCCTTTGTAGACTAGATTCTCAGGGACCTGTGCGGGCAGGGAGTGGTTGTTTATATCGATGACATTCTGATCTACTCAGCCACTCACACCGCGCATGTGTCTCTGGTCCGCAAGGTGCTTGGTAGACTGCTGGAGCATGACCTATACGTGAAGGCTGAGAAATGAGTGTTCTCTAAACTAGCCGTCTCCTTCCTGGGTTATCGCATTTCCACCTCGGGGGTGGTGATGGAGTGTGACCACATTAGGGCCGTGCGTAATTGGCCGACTCCGACCACGGTGCAGCGGTATTTGGGTTTTGCCAACTACTAACGGAGGTTTATCCGGGGTTTTGGCCAGGTAGCGGCTCCCATTACTTCACTGCTGAAGGGGGGCCCGGTGCGGCTACAGTGGTCAGCAGAGGCAGACAGAGCTTTCAACAGGTTGAAGGCGCTGTTCACAGATGCACCCGTGTTGGCGCATCCGGACCCCTCTCTAGCATTCATAGTGGAGGTGGACGCCTCCGAGGCTGGGGTGGGTGCCGTGCTATCACAGCACTTGGGTATGCCACCAAAACTCCGCCCCTGCGCTTTCTTCTCAAGGAAGCTCAGCCCAGCGGAGCATAACTATGATGTGGGGGACCGGGAGTTGCTGGCGGTGGTCAGGGCTCTGAAGGTGTGGAGACACTGGCTTGAGGGGGCTAAGCACCCCTTTCTCATCTGGACTGACCACCAGAATCTGGAGTATATTCGGGCAGCTAGGAGACTGAACCCACGTCAGGCAAGGTGGGCCATATTCTTCACCCGGTTCCGGTTTACATTGTCTTATAGACCAGGCTCCCAGAACGTAAAGGCTGACGCACTGTCCCGCTTTTACGACACGGAGGATAGGTCCACCGAACTTACTCCCATCCTTCCCGCCTCGAGGCTGATAGCACCAGTGGTATGGGAGGTGGACTCGGACATCGAGCAGGCGTTTAGGGCGGAACCCGCGCCTCCTCAGTGTCCGGCGGGGCGAAAGTACGTGCCGCATGGTGTTTGGGACCTACTGATTCGGTGGGCTCACGTCCTACCCTCCTCGGGTCACCCTGGGTGGCGAGGACAGTGGGGAGCTTTCGGGGGAGGAATTGGTGGCCCACCTTGGCTAGGGACGTTAGGTTTATGTCTCTTCCTGTTCGGTGTGCGCCCAGAGTAAGGCTCCTAGGCACCTTCCTAGAGGGAAGTTACAACCCCTCCCCGTTCCACAACGGCCATGGTCGCATCTATCTGTAGATTTCCTGACTGATCTTCCCCCGTCTCAGGGGAACACCACGGTTCTGGTGATTGTGGATCGGTTCTCTAAGTCCTGCCGTCTCCTCCCGTTGCCTGGTATCCCTACAGCCCTACAGATTGTGGAGGCATTATTCACCCATGTCTTTCGGCACTACGGGGTGCCGGAGGACATCGTTTCTGATCGGGGCCCCCAATTCACGTCCCGAGTATGGAGGGCGTTCATGGAGCGTTTGGGGGTCTCGGTCAGCCTGACCTCCGATTATCACCCCGAGAGTAATGGGCAGGTGGAGAGAGTGAACCAAGAGGTGGGTAGGTTTCTGCGGTCGTATTGCCAGGATCGGCCAGGGGAGTGGGCGAGATAGCCCAGAACTCACTACGCCACTCCTCTACTGGTCCCCTGCAGGACAGTGAGGTGCCGGAGGTCCCCCCCCCCCTCTGGACATCGAGGGGTCCCCGGCGTATACGATACGGGCCATTCTGGACTCAAGACGCCGGGTGAGGGGCCTGCAGTACCTCGTGGACTGGGAGGGGTACGGTCCGGAGGAGAGGTGCTGGGTACCGGTGGGGGACATCTTGGCTCCATCAATGTTGAGTGATTTCCATCGCCTCCATCCGGATCGCCCTGCACCTCGTCCTCGAGGCCGGTGACGGCACTCTGCCGGAGCCGCGCGTCGGGGGGGGGGGGGTACTGTCACGAGTCCGACCGAGGGTGGCTCCCCTTCCTGTTCGGGTGGCACTCGGCGGTCGTCGTCGCTGGCCTATTAGCTGCCACTGATTTTCTTTCCTCCCCCTCCTTGTATGTTTATTGCTAGCAACTGTTAGTTAGTAATTAGTTGGGCTTTATTAGACAGCCGGCCCGCCTGTTTCTTTGTGCGGGATTAATTATTGTAACCGTCGTGTATGAAGTAGACGAACGTGTTTGTTCCCGTTCGTGTATTCTGCTGTACTGTTTTCGTCCCCCGTGTTTGGGGCATTTGTTTTTGAGCACCCAGTGTTTCGTGAGTGCGTTAAATAGCACAGTATTGAACTCTCTGTTTCCTGCATCTGACTTCACACCCACGACACCCAGAGCGTTACAGGATGGTTGGGTGTTTTGTTTTTTGTCTTAATTCTTAAGTATTTTGTCCTAACTGCTGTCTCTTGTCTATGCCACCATAAATGTAAAAAAATATATATATATCCATATACAGTCGAATATTCAAGATTCCTAGTGATAGAATCTTACCAGTTTGCAATCGACTTACTTTGTCATAATTACACATTATTTTTCGTATTCTGGTGCACATTGCAGCCTTCAAATATGTCAACCAGCTTATAAATGTATAAATCAAACTTAAATTAATATCAACGAGACTTGTCTTAACTAGTTTGCAGGGTAATTCATCTTCTAAGTACATGATTTGGTTATATAAGCAAATATGTGAGCAATCCATCGCAGTCACCCTTGTTTGTCACCTCTAAGGTCACTTCTGATTGTTGCAATGAGTGAGTGTGCATGGCCTAACCCGTCTCCTGAAAAGGAATGGGAAATCGGCCAACCTTACACATCAATAAAATTATTTCCACCTCCACCCACACACTGCAACTTTTGCTCGACATGGACGTCAGACCATGAGAAGGCATGCATTAGAGACTCAATAGACCTATGCAAATATCTGTGTAGTGGTAAAAAAAAATCTATTGCTTTTTCTTTGTATGTGCACACTGTATGGTTGGTATTCAGAACATGGCCATCATACAGCAGGAGACCATCATAACGTTGGCGAAAAAATGCCTAATGGTTTATTCAATCACACAAAGTCTCTCTGAAATGTTATGACAATCTATTAAACACACAATTAAATGCATTGTTTGGTAGAGGACAGCAGCATATTCCACTAAATGTCCGCTGCATTCTAAAAAACGTTAACCTTCACTTTGTGCCATCAGCGCATTGATGGGGTCGGTCCCTTTGTCATGTTTCAAAGTGAGATAAATGGGCTATCAGCATGAATGTAGATAATGTGACTACTATGACCCACAATGCTGCTGTGTTGTCACAGAGAGGCCCATCTGATTGAGCAAGCTTCAAACATTACTCTGCATAAATTGATGTATGCAATTTACTGTACTCAAGTTTTCTGGCGCTAATGATATGTCACTTTGTCAGGGCTATATTTTCTTTGGAAACATATCATTAACTTGGGCACAGCACCTCTCGGTGAATAGAACTGGTTGTATATGTTTTAGATGTATTAGATGAACATGTAAAATAAAACAAATTATTGAGTGCACACTGTGCACCCCCCTACACATTTATATTACATATGTGTTGTTCGCATCCACTGGACCCGAGGGTAATAAAAGCGTGGAAAAGTGTGTGTGTAGGTGAAAAAAAGTAAAAAAATGAAGAAAATGGTTTGTTGTGTGCCTTCACTCTGTCTTCCTCCTTCCTGGGCCTGCTGTTTCAACATAGTACCAATAACCTGTCTGTCTCCCTGCTGGTCTGCCTGTCGCCCACTTTTCTCGCACTCTTTATCCTTTGTAGTGTGTGAAATTACACGGGGGACGAAAAGCCTGCTGCAAATTGGGGGAGGGACCCAACAAATTATTACCCTTGCATGTGTGGCTCCTTACCACAATCAATCAGTATGGCAAAATAATCTTTGCTCAGAGGGCCTTAGAGTCAGACAGTGAGTTGGAATAAGTGGATTGACCCTCAGCCAGCCCCAGGACCAGCACGTCAGCATCCAGCTGATCAGCAGGTTGCAGGAGAAATATGGATGTACATTTTTATATATTTTATATTTAAATGGTCTTCTTGACGAGGAATGAACCACCCCGCATGGCTACCAATGTAATAAGGATGCAACCAGGGCCGACGTGGATGGCGGTTTCTCATGTGCAGAACATAAAGTCTTCTTTTAAACTGTTCATCCCAGATACCATACAGAAAATCATTCTGGACTGCAATAATTTGGAGGATAGACATGTTTTGGAGAGAGATGAAAAGAGATGGACCTAACTCATTTATATGCATACTTTGGGGTTCTTATCCTTGCTGGTGTTACTCGAATCAATGAGGAATCCACAGAATTCCTGCGGGATGCAGAAACTGGCAGAGAACTTTTATGTGTAACAATTTCTCTGGAAAACGTCCACATTATTTCCAGAATTATCTGCTTCGATAACCGAGACAGCAGACCAGCTTGGCGGCGAGACAAGCTAACTGTAAATCAGGTCAGTGTGGGACAAATGTTGTCACGCACTGATCTGTTTCACCTGTTCCTGGGATTGTCTCCAACCCCTCCAAGTGTCGCTTATTTTCCCCAGTGTATTTAACCCTGTGTTTCCTATCTCTCTGTGCTAGTTCGTCTTGTATGTTAGTCAAGTCAACCAGCGTGTTTTTCCCATACTCCTCTTGATATTCTCTTTTTGATAGTCTTCCCGGTTTTGACCCATGCCTGACTCTGGCCTACTTTCCCATCTGCCTGATCATCCTGCCTGCCCTGACCTTGATTCTGACTGTCCTTCGGTAAGTTGTGGACTCTGAACTGGTTTTGAACTTTTTGCCTGTCCACGACCATTCTCTTGCCTTACCCTATTGGATTAATTAATATTGTAAGACTCCAACCATCTGCGTCCTGTGTCTGCTTCTGGGTCTTGCCTTGTGTCATGATAGTTTTAACATTGGGCCCCTGTTTTACAACCCTGGGCCCAACATTACTGTTGATAAGCAGTTTATGCCGTTTAGGGGCTTGGGCCCCTTCGGGCAGTACCTGCCATCTAAACCAGCAAAATATGGAATCAAGATCTGGCCTGCATGTGATGCTTCTTCAGCTGACAATGTACAAATCTGTCGTTCTGCCCCTGAACAGGCAGTTAATCCACTGTTCCTAGGCCGTCATTGAAAATAAGAATTTGTTCTTAACTGACTTGCCTGGTTAAATAAAGGTAAATAAATAAAAATATGCGTGGAACTTGCAAGTGTATATGTGGAAGCCAGATGGAGGAACTCCTGGGAAGAACCAAGGGATGCGCGTTGTTCTGGACGTGACACAGGTACACCGTGGGAACAACATAACATGCAATAACTTGTTTACTTTGTACAAGCTGGGACAGGAGCTCTTCAAGACGAAGCTGACGATGGTAGGAACAGTGCGAAAAAAACAAGCCTGAGCTTCCACCTCAGCTGTTGAATAACCGGAACAGGCCTATCAATTCCTCTACATTTGTATTCACAGCTGACACGTCCCTAGAAAGGCAAAAATGTTGTACTCATGGATATGCTTCATAGGGATTGGAGAGTCTGTGGCCAGGAATATCATGAACCAGAAATGATTATGGATTACAATATGACAAAAGGAGTGGTGGACAATTTAAACAAGCTGGTGATGGCTACAGCTGGACACTTGTGATATTCTTCAACATATTGGACATCTCGGTGTACAACGTGTGTGTCATCTGGATGGCGTTGAAGTCAGATTGGAACAGAGCGAAGCTCCAGAGGAGACAGCTCTTTCTCGAGGAGCTGGGCAAGGCATTAGTAAGACCTCAAATCTAGAGGTAACATATCCCAAGGATCCCACCTTCTGCAGCCATCGTGAGGAGGATTCAGGAGTAGGGTGCTGGTTCCCCCATCCGCTTTACCCACAGAACTAACAACTCCAATACCGGAAGTAAGTGTGAGTGATTGTCACGACTTCTCCCGAAGTCGGTTCCTCTCCTTGTTCGGGTGGTGTTCGGTGGTCGACGTCACCGGTCTTCTAATTTCATGTTCCATTTGTTTTGTCTGGTTGTCGCACTCACCTGGTTTCAATTCCCTAATTACGTATCTTATATGTTCCCTCTGTTTCCACCATGTCCTTGTCAGGAATTGTTTATTGTACCTATGGGTGCTTATCTGACTGGTGCGATATGGGTTTTTGTGCCCATGTGTTTTGTTACTTTTGTGTGCCGGTAGTTATGTTCATTAAACGGCTCCGGCTATTTACCAAGTTCTGCTCTCCTGCATTTGACTTCCATACCACCAGTTACGCACCCCTTGACAGAATTCCCGACCTTCTAAGGAGAAGCGGTGTTGGAGGACTTCACCGAGTTCACCCGCCGTTTTCGGGCAGTCTTCGACCACCCGCCGCTCTATCCTCAGGCGGGTGGTAATGGAAATAGTTAACCAGGATGTGGGTAGGGGAGGTGGACCCCCACTCCACCCCACTGGGTAGCACAGAGCAACACTTTAAGGGCCATTGCACTAATAATGCGCTGACTAGGGAAAGGTTCACGCTGTTCTTAGTGTCTGTCTGCACGTTCAAACTAAAACAATGTAATTAATAATGGCGCAAAACTATGCCCCTTAGATATGAATTTGATATGCAGAAATGATTAAATATTAAAGCATTAGACCTCTCACTAAAGGCGTCAGTCAACAGCTAAACTTAAATCCGAACTGGTTTTAATGAAAAAGGACATGAAAAGCACACATTTGTAAATCCCAAACTCTAAAAGTAATTGGAAAGGTAGATGCAAAATATTTGTGACATTGTGGTTACAATAAAGAATGTAAACAAGATGCTGTGTTTTTATTTACAGTAGTGATGGACAGCTGGAGACATTTTGAAAACAAGTTTTCAAACATTTGTTTTTCACAAGTGTACTGTAGCAGGTGTAGCCCTATTAGCAGGACAATAGACTCTTCATAGCCCGGCTACTGTAGGTATAACCATCCTTCAAATTGCAATGTATTCAATGCTTACAGTTGAAGACAGAAGTTTACATACACTTAGTTTGAAGTAATTAAAACTAGTTTTTCAACCACTCCACAAATTTCTTGTTAACAAACTATGGTTTTAGCAAGTTGGACACAAGAATGTTTCCAACAATTGTTTACATGCAGATTATTTTACTTACAATTCACTGTACCACAATTACAGAAGGGTCAGAAGTTTACATACACTAAGCTCACTGTGCCTTTAAACAGCTTGGAAAATTCCAGAAAATGATGCCATGGATTTAGAAGCTTCTGATAGGCTAATTGACATAATTTGAGTCAATTGGAGGTGTACCTGTGGATGTATTTCAAGGCCTATCTTCCAACTCACTGCCTTTTTGCTTGACATCATGGGAAAATCAAAAGAAATCAGCCAAGACCCCAGAAAAAAATTGTAGACCTACACAAGTCTGGTTCATCCATAGGAGCAATTTCCATTTTTTTTAATTTATATTATTTTACTAGGCAAGTCAGTTAAGAACAAATTCTTATTTTCAATGACGGCCTAGGAACAGTGGGTTAACTGCCTGTTCAGGGGCATAACGACAGATTTGTACCTTGTCAGCTCGGGGGTTTAATCTTGCAACCTTCCGGTTAGCATTCCAACGCTGTAACCAATAGGCTACCCTGCCGCCCCAAATGCCTGAAGGTACCACGTTCATCTGTACAAACAATAGTACGCAAGTATAACCTTTTTGGATTGGGGACAGCATTTTCACTTATGGATGAATAGCGTGCCAGAGTGAACTGCCTCCAACTCTGTCCCAGATGTTAATATATGCATATTATTATTAGCATTGGATAGAAAACACTCTGAAGTTTCTAACACTGTTCGCATGATGTCTGTGAGTATAACATAACTCATATGGCAGGCAAAAACCTGAGAAAAATCCAATCAGGAAGTGGGAAATCTGAGGTTTGTTGTTTTTCAAAGCTTAGCCTACCGAATACACAGTGTCTATGGGGTCAAGTTGCACTTCCCAAGGCTTCCACTAGATGTCAACCGTCTTTAGAAACTTGTTTCAGGCTTATGCTATAAAGGAGGAGGGAATGGGAGCTGAATGAGTCATGGGTCTTGCAGAATGTCTCAGGCTCGTGATGAGCGCTCCCGACAGAGATAGCTCTCGTTCCAGTGCTTTTCTTCAGACAATGGAATTCTCCATAAAGAACCTTATTGATGATTTATGTTAAAAACATCCTAAAGATTGATTCCATACATTGATTGACTTGTTTCTACAACCTGTAGCGGAACTTTTTTAGTTTTTGTCTGGACGAAGTGCTCGCGCCTCAACAAGATGGATTACTGGGCTGAACATGCTAACAACAAGTGGCTATTTGGACATAAATGATGGACTTTATGGAACAAATCAGTAATTTCTTGTCGAACTGGGATTCCTGGGAGTGCCTTCTGATGAAGATCATCGAAGAAAAGGGGATATTTATAATGTTATTTCTAACTTCTGTTGACTCCAACATGGCGGATATTTCTTTGACTGGATTGGGCTCTAAGCGCCGTACTCAGATTATGTTTTTTCCTTACATTTTTTTTAAAAATCTGACACAGACGTCTCCTTAATGCAACCGCTATCTTTAATTCTGTGAATAACACTTGTATCTTTTATCAATGTTTATTATGAGTATTTGTGCAAAATCAACGGATGTTTTGGAATCAAAATATTACTGCACGTAACGCGCCAATGTAAACTGAGATCAAGATAAAGCATAGCAGTGTGAACAGACAACAACACAGAGTTACACATGGAGTAAACAATAAACAATAAACAAGTCAATAATATAGTAGAAAAAATAATCTATATACATTGTGTGCAACAGGCATGAGGAGGTAGGCAATAAATTGGCCATAGGAGTGAATAATTACAATTTAGCAGAGTGATAAATGACCATGTGCAGGTAGAGATACTGGTGTGCAAAAGAGCAGAAAAGTAAATAAAATAAAAACATTATGGGGATGAGGTAGGTCAATTGGGTGGGCTATATACCGATGGACTATGTACAGTTGCAGTGATCGGTTAACTGCTTAGATAGCAGTTGGTGAGGGAGATAAAAGTGTCCAACTTCAGAGATTTTTGCAATTCGTTCCAGTCGCAGGCAGCAGAGAACTGGAAGGAAAGGCGGCCAAATTAGGTTTTGGCTTTAGGGATGATCAGTGAGATACACCTGCTGGAGCGCGTGCTACGGGTGGGTGTTGCCATCATGACCAGTGAACTGAGATAAGGCGGAGCTTTACCTAGCATAGACTTGTAGATGACCTGGAGCCAGTGGGTCTGGCGATGATCATGTAGCAAGGGCTAGCCGACTAGAGCATACAGGTCGCAGTGGTGGGTGGTATAAGGTGCTTTAGTAACAAAATGGATGGCACTGTGATAAACTGCATCCAGTTTGCTGAGTAGAGTATTGGAAGCTATTTTGTAGATGACATCGCCGAAGTCGAGGATCGGTAGGATAGTCAGTTTTACGAGGGTGAGTTTTGCGACGTGAGTGAAGGAGGCTTTGTTGCGAAATAGAAAGCCGACTTTAGATTTGATTTTTGGATTGGAGATGTTTGATATGAGTCTGGAAGGAGAGTTTGCAGTCTAGCCAGACACCTAGGTGCTCTATGAGTGTCATCTGATGAAGATCTGATGAAGATCATCAAAGGTTAGTGATTCATTTTAGATATATTTCTGCTTTTTGTGACTCCTATCTTTGGCTGGGAAAATGTGTTTTTTTGACTTGGCTATGACCTAACATATGTTGTTCTTTAGCTGTAAAGCCTTTTTGAAATTGGACACGATGGGTAGATTAACAAGACGTTTATCTTTAATTTGCTGTTTTGGACATATAAATGTGTGAAAGTTACATATTTCGAAAAAAAAATAATAATAATTTCGCGCACTGCCTTTTCAGTGGAATGTTGTCGAGGGGTTCCGCTAGTGGAACGCCTGCCCTAGAAAGGATAAACACCATGGGACCACTCAGCCGTCATACTGCTCAGGGAGGAGATGCATTTTGTCTCCTAGAGATGAACGTACTTTGGTGCGAAAAGTGCAAATCAATCCCAGAACAACAGCATAGGACCTTATGAAGATGCTGGAGGTATCTGTATCCACAGTAAAACGAGTACTATATTGACACAACCTGAAAGGCAACTCAGCAAGGAAGAAGCCACTGTTCCAAAACCACCATGAAATGCCAGAATATCGTTTGCAACTGCACATGAGGACAAAGATCGTACTTTTTGGAGAAATGTCCTCTGGTCTGATGAAACAACAATAGAACTGTTTGGCCATAATGAGCATTGTTGTGTTAGGAGGAAAAGGGGGAGGCTTGCAACCCGAAGAACACCATCCCAACCTTGATGCACGGGGGTGGCAGCATCGTGTTGTGGGGGTGCTTTGCTGGTTTACTTCACAAAATAGATTGCATCATGAGGTAGGAAAATTATGTGGATATATTGAAACAACATCTCAAGGCATCAGACAGGAAGTTAAAATTTGGTCACATATGGGTCTTCCAAATGAACAATGACCCCAAGTATACTTCCAAAGTTGTGGCAAAATGGCTTAAGGACAACAAAGTCAAACTATTGGAGTGGCCATTACAAAGCCCTGACCTCAATCCCATAGAACATTTGTGGGCAGAACTGAAAAAGCGTGTGCGAGCAAGGAGGCCGAAAAACCTGACTCACTTACACCAGCTCTGTCAGGAGGAATGGGCAGAAATTCACCCAACTTATTGTGGGAAGCTTGTGGAAGGCTACCTGAAGCATTTGATCCAAGTGAAACATTTTAAAGGCAATGCTACCAAATACTAATTGAGTGTATGTAAACTTCTGACCCACTGGGAATGTGATGAAAGAAATAAAAGCTGAAATAAATCATTCTGACATTTCAAATTCCTAAAACAAAGTGGTGACCCTAACTGACCTAAGACAGGGAATTTTTACTAGGATTAAATGTCAGGAATTGTGAAAAACTGAGTTTAAATGTATTTGGCTAAGGTGTATGTAAACGTCTGACTTCAACTGTAAGTACTCTGAAGTATTACATTTCTAGCTCAAAACAGCTGTACAGTATTTCTTCATCAACATCTTTATGTTTTTGTTATTAAAATAATGAGAAAAAATACATTCAAAATTCAGATGTCTCTTTAAACTACATTTTAGTTGCACTTCCACCCAGTTACACGACCATGGGTAAAACCTTGCTGAGATTATTAGTGTATTTGACCCACTTTATGTCCTAATTTGCAATGCAAACCCGGGTGGCAGTGTATTTTGGATCATTGTCTACATTTGGAGAACATATTTAGCCTAACAGCCAACATTAGGTACAATACTAGAAATATACATGTAAATAGGAATAAAACAGTAATAAAACATGACAAAATGTTGCTATAATCCTACCTTGAAAGAAACTGTGTTCTCTGAAACACCTCTCTGACATAGGGTCCAGCATGTCTCTTGATGATTTCTTCCTCAAAGAAATCTTGAGCCATGATACCTGAAAAAGGAGGCAACAGTGAATTATTGTGGAACACATAATAGCAGCAGTCTGTGAGGTGTAGGCCACAATATTTTATGTACCTTTTGCTTTATAATAAAAAAATAAAAAAATGCATTTAACTAGGCAAGTCAGTTAAGAACAAATACTTATTTACAATGATAGCCTAGGAACAGTTGGTTAACTGCCTTGTTCAGGGGCAGAACAACATATTTTTACCTTGTCTGCTCAGGGATTTGATCTAACAATCTTTCAGTTATTGACTCAATGCTCAAACCACTAGGCTACCTGCCGCCCCAAAATAAATAGCCAAACTTACCATCAAAAATCAAACATGGGTCTGGTCCTTGGTGAAAAATTTCCCCCCACCTTGCTTGATCTTCTTCCTTTTTTTCTGTAGCAATTTTGAGCAAATTGCTTAAGGGCATGGTTGATTCGTCTGTGAAGATGACGTCATTGAATGTCTCACCAGCTTTGATCAATTCCTGGGCCTGCAGGAGGCAAAGTTCTTTGTTTGTCAGACGAACCATCGGGTCGAAACTACAGAACAGTACAAAACAAGCGAACACACATGATTAATGTTCTGAAAAAAATAAATATATATATTATGTTTACATATATATTTAACATGTCTTACCGAGCATTTCCATAAGTCCACGCAAGTTTCTTCAACTGTCTTCTGACTGTGATTACAGTGATGTTGATGTGCTGTGATGCCAGCAGATTACAGATGTCCTTTGCCGATTGCTCATCATCTTCATTCGCCAGTGAGTCGATGGCTTGAATGGTCTCGCTGGAAATGGAATACAATGGAAAAATGTGTAGCATACAGTAAAGACCAGCAGTCAATTTATTTAAGCATTATTAGGCCTATTTTACAGTTTTGTCGCCAACTGCACCTGTTCATTTTCCTGGGTTTTCGCGTTCGGCGTAACACAGGCATCTGATGACAATGTTTGCAAAAAACACTGTCCGTGACCAAAATCCCCAAGTCTACCAGATTTTCCATTCCTCCTGAAAGCCCTAATCTGCTCACTTAAATGAATAGAGATCCTGGTCATGGTGCTACAGTACATTGTTACAGCACAATCAAAGTGAGGACAATCGGCGATCTGCTGTATACTTATAGCCTATTGTAACCTGAAAGTCACACCTTTCCAGTACTCCTCACCCCATCCCCAATCATCTACATTGTATTATTGATGGAGAGCCATATAGACTGCAAAATAGTTGGGAAGCGATTCCATGGCACATAGTTAATGAATTGACACACAATTTTCCATTCCTACTGAAAGCCCTAACATTTAAATGCATTCTCTGTGTTGCTTTAGATGCTACAGACTCTGGTTTGATACCCGCACTGGCCACGACCGGGAGACCCATGAGGCAACACACAATTTGCCCAGGGTCGTCCGGGTTAGAGGAGGGTTTGGCCGGCCGCGATGTCCAAAAACCAACAGATGGAAAAAAAACTACGCCAGCTGAGCAATTAATTTCAGCAATAGTCTTCATTTTATATATATAAAATAACTTAACTGGCTGAGGTAAGCTATGAGGCTTAACAGCCTAATAGAAGTAGGATTTTTTTTTCTTAGGCCTACTTACAATTGCAACTGGTATTTTTTTGTTGTTGCATTCTACATAAAACAATCATTTAAAGAAAAAAAGTCTGTCTGTGTCTGGATAGCCTGCTCTTGTAATGACAGAATAAACAAAACATACTGTCAACTTGAGATGTAAATATCCCTGGATAACCTCTCACAATAAAATTAGAATTTACTAAATACAATCATATAGGCCACTAAGTTACTTATTCAATTAGAAAAGTTGCATTTCCCCTCAGACACAATCTTGTGGATGTCGCGTTTGATGGATGGATGTGATTTTGATGTGCAGCCAGTGCTCAATTTTCTTATGTGAAAGCCGGTTCCTGTCGTGAGTCTATATTGCGTTCATAGAGGAAAATGAGGACTCGCAGGTGGATGTCGATCCAAACATTGTTAGCACATAAAATGCAAGTTTCTTTATTGTGCTGTAATCCTCTGAGCATGACACCCACAACACACAGACACTCGGCACTCCTGAGCGCATCACTGCTTTGGCTCGATGTCTGGAATTCAGTCAGCTCAGTTTGATTTCCGGCCTCATCCAGCAATGGTATAGTTTTCTTAGCAAGGGATGAGTATTCTCCACCTGGGCGGACTGTGAGAGGATCACGTACAAGCGCAATGATATCGTTGGGCATGCTGTAGTCTTCAAATCTGGTGGATAAATTGTCCCTCGGCTGCTTGAGGAAATCTTCCATCACCTCTGTGACAATGGTCCAAATCGAACAATTCAAGCCTCCTGGTAAAGGCTTCAAATTTCTCCACCTTGTCCACAACTGTTTCCCTCTTCCTTGTTACTGCAGATTTAACCCATATAAGTTAAAGAATATGTCCACAAAAAAAGCTGTGTGTGCAGCTTGCATTTAACAATTTAGTGTTTCTGTGTCGGGCCTCTATATGGGGCAGGGATACCAATGAAATGTCTATGCTTAGATTCAGAATTCTGTCTGAGATTGAATTATTTGCAAACAGTGATATTTTCATTGCAAATAAGACACACTGGCTTGGCATTGGAAAAAGATGGAGAGATGAATGCATGTCTCTCTGTACATTCTTCTCTGAAACTTTGATTTTCATGATCTTATTGATACAGTTTGAGAGCCAAATTTTATCTTGCTTTCTAGCAAATTATTATGAACAAATGTTGACTTTAAAAAAGGAGTGTAGCCTACATACAGTAGACCTGTTTTCCCCACCAACCAATCAGAGAAATAGAAAAAAAGATTGAATAGAGACTGATTTTATGAAAGTAATTTTTTATTTTTTTATTTCAACTTTATTTAATTAACCAGGTAAGCAAGTTGACAACAAGTTCTCATTTACAATTGCGACCTGGCCAAGATAAAGCAAAGAAGTTTGACACGAACAACAACACAGAGTTACACATGGAGTAAAACAAACATACAGTCAATAATACAGTAGAAAAATGAGTCTATATACAATGTGAGCAAATGAGGTGAGATAAGGGAGGTAAAGGCAAAAAAAGCCCATGGTGGCAAAGTAAATACATTATAGCAAGTAAAAAAATAAAATAAAAAAAGAAACATTGGAATGATAGATTTGCAGTGGAAGAATATGCAAAGTAGAGATAGAAATAGTGCGGGTGCAAAGGAGCAAAAATAAATAAATAAATAAATACAGTAGGGGGAGGTAGTTGTTTGGGCTAAATTATAGATGGGCTATGTACAGGTGCAGTAATCTGTGAGCTGTTCTGACAGCTGGTGCTTAAAACTAGTGAGGGGGATAAGTGTTTCCAGTTTCAGAGTTTTTTGCAGTTCGTTCCAGTCATTGGCAGCAGAGAACTGAAAGGCGAGGCGGCCAAAGTAAGAATTAGTTTTGGAGGTGACCAGAGAGATATACCTGCTGGAGCGCGCGCTACAGGTGGGTGCTGCCGCGGCTTTTGTGGATCGATGGGTAACGATGCTTCGAGGGTGACTGTTGACGTGTGTCGAGTGTCCCTGGTTCATGCCCAGGTCGGGGCGAGTGGATGGACGTAAAGTTTATACTGTTAATCAGATCAAAATTATTATCTTATTGTCACTGAATGTATTATGTGCTAAGCATATGTGTTAAACATGTTACATTTGTAGTGTAGGCCAATGAATTGTGCTAATAAAAAATACTTATTATGTTCTGGCCTGCAGATTATTGGCTCAGAAAAAATTAGGCCTGAGGCCAAACTTAGTTGACGAACCCTGATATATAATATCTTACAGAGCCTTTCCATAAGTCCACTCAACATTCTTCAACTTTCTTCTGACTGTGATTAGGGTGTGGAAACAGTCACGCTGTACAGCGCCATATTTTCCTAGCAGAGTGGCACAGTGGTATAAGAAACTGCATCGCAGTGCAAACTACGTTGCTACAGATGCTGGTTCGATATCTAAGTCGGCTGTGACAGGGAGACCTATGAGGTGATGGTAGGCTTTTGGTTTCTCTCCCTCTAAAACAGAAATAAATAGTTCTAAATAGCAAACTGGCTTTATTTACAAAATTGTGAGAATGTCTCACCTCATGTTCAAGAACGGCTTTTTTCTCACTCACTTTATGTTGTTTATTGTTATTATATAAAAGCCCTTAGATATTCTCACAGATCCTAATGAAAAATGTCCCTTAGACATCCATTTAAAATCCTCCAATCCTCTAAATCTAATTATTGTCTGAAAGTCACACAATTTTTTTTCGATATGCAGTGGCTTGCAAAAGTATTCACCCCCTTGGCATTTTTCCTATTTTGTTACTGTCACGAATCCCGCTGAAGATGGTGCCTCTTCCTGTTCGGGCGGAGCTCGGCGGTCATCGTCTCCGGCCTACTAGCTCCGGCCTACTCCCTTTCCTTTTGTTTCTGTTAGTTTGGTCTAATTGGTTACACCTGTTTTGAGTTTAGTTTTGTTTGTAGGCTATTTAAGGGCACCAGGCCCGCTGGCTATTGTGCGGGCTTGTTCTCTGTTTTATGGTGTTGGTGTATTTTGTGGTCTCTATTTTTCAGGACAGTTTTAGTCCTGTTTGTTTGGACGGGTTGTTTCATGCGCCCTTGTGTTTTGCATGTCCGTTTTTTCACTGTCATTGGAATAAAGATCCACGTACGGAACTAACCTGCTCTCTGCGCTTGACTCCTCCACCCACCATTCATAGAAGCCGTAACAGAAGCCCGCACCATACAGAATGGAGTCAGCAGAAGCAGCGACCACCCCTCTCCCAACTATGGAGGAGCGCGTCGATCATCATACAGCTGTCCTCCATCGGATTGGTTCAGTGATGGACCAGATGATGGAGAGGATGGAGCGATGGGAGAGAAGTGGTCTATCGACGTCTACCCCAGCTCCCCCACAGACGACGCAACCCACTCCACCAACGTCATCGTCTGGGTCCAGCACATTGCGTCTCTCCCCCCAGAGGGAGTACGATGGAGCGGCGGCTGGGTGCCAGGGATTTTTGCTCCAGCTCGAGCTCTACCTGGCTACCGTGCGTAGACTCCCTCGGGTGAGGAGAGTTTGAGCCTGCTCATCTCCTGTTTGTCGGGTAGGGCCCTGGACTGGGCCAACGCTGTCTGGAACGGCCAAGACTCGGCCCGGGACCACTACCCGGAGTTCAACCGCCGTTTTCGAGCTGTGTTCGACCACCCACCAGAGGGCAAAGCGGCGGGTGAGTGACTATTCCACCTCAGAAAGGAGACGAGGAGTGCGCAGGACTTCGCGTTGGAGTTCCGGACCCTGGCTGCTGGTGCGGGGTGGATGCAGCCTCCGGGAGGACGTCCACCGGGAGCTAGCTTGTCGGGACACCACACTCTCCCTCAATGAACTTATAGACCTGTCGATCCAACTGGACAACCTGCTAGCTGCCCGCAGGCGTTCAGAAGGGGTCCTGTCAATTCCACCTTCCAGCCCTCCTGCTCCAACTCCGATGGAGTTGGGAGGAGCTGCATCTAGGGGGATCGGAGGAGGTGGCTCCTCCTGCGCCTTCTGTGGCCGGAGAGGACACACTTCGGACCGGTGCTGGAGGAGTCCCTCTGGGAGTCGAGCTGGCAGGCGGAACACTTCTCGGCCATCCCAGGTGAGAAGGCACAAAACTCACCCAGCGCTCCCTGTTGGTCACGTTTTTGTTTATTTTTTTCCCCTGCGTTTTTCCCCTCTCTCCAGAATAAGGCGCTAGTCGATTCAGGCGCAGCTGGGAGTTTTATGGATCGCGGACTCGCCCGTAAGTTGGGTATTCCGTTGGTGCAGATAGATCCACCTTTCCCCATGCATTCCTTAGATAGCCGACCGTTAGGGTCAGGGCTGGTCAGGGAGGCCACGATTACGCTGGACATGGTAACGCAGGGGGATCATAGGGAGCAGATCAGTTTCTACCTTATTGATTCACCTGGGTTTCCAGTGGTGTTGGGGGTTCCCTGGCTAGCTATTCCCCTCATTTCCTGGAGACAGGGGGCTCTTCAGGGGTGTTCAGACGAGTGTTCAGGTAGGTGTATAGGAGTTTCCATCGGTGCCACGACGGTGGAGAGTCCAGACCAGGTTTCCACCGTGCGCATTCCCCTAGAATATGCCAATTTGGCTATCGCTTTTAGTAAGAAAAAGGCGACCAAATTACCATCATCGACGGTGGGATTGCGTGATAAACCTCCAGGAGAACGCTGCACTTCCCAGGAGTCACGTGTACCCATTGTCACAGGAGGAGACGTTGGCTATGGAGACATATGTCAAAGAAGCTCTGAGACAGGGGTACATTCGGCCCTCCATGTCACCCGTCTCCTCAAGTTTCTTTTTTGTTAGGAAAAAGGAGGAAGACTGCGTCCGTGCATTGATTATCGAGGTCTCAATTCGATCACAGTGGGATTTAGTTATCCGCTACTTCTCATCGCTATGGTGGTGGAATCATTCCACGGAGCGCGTTTCTTCACAAAACTGGACCTCAAGAGCGCGTATAATCTGGTGCGTATTCGGGGAGGAGACGAGTGGAAAACAGCGTTTAGTACCACATCAGGCCACTATGAGTACCTTGTCATGCCGTATGGGTTGAAGAATGCTCCAGCCGTCTTCCAATCCTTTGTAGATAAGATTCTCAGACTCTTGCACGGGCAGGGTGTGGTAGTATATATTGATGACATCTTGATTTATTCTGCCACACGCGCCGCGCATGTGTCCCTGGTGCGCAAGGTCCTTGGGCGACTGCTGGAGCATGACCTATACGTCAAGGCTGAGAAATGTGTGTTCTACAAACAAGCCGTTCCCTTCCTGGGTTATCGCATTTCCACCACGGGGGTGGTGATGGAGTATGACCGCGTTAACGCCGTGCGTAATTGGCCGACTCCGACCACGGTAAAGGAGGTGCAGCGGTTTTTAGGGTTTGCCAATAACTACCGGAGGTTTATCCGGGGTTTTGGGCAAGTGGCGGCGCCCATTACCTCACTGCAAGAAGAGGGGGCCGGTGCGTCTACGGTGGTCGGCCGAGGCCGATGGAGCCTTCAACCAGTTGAAGGAGCTGTTCACTGAAGCTCCCGTGTTGGCGCATCCGGGCCCTTCGTTAGCATTCATAGTGGAGGTGGATGCGACCGAGGCTGGGGTTAGAGCCGTGCTGTCACAGTGCTCGGGCACGCCACCGAAGCTCCGTCCCTGCGCTTTCTTTTCTAAGAAGCTAGGTCCGGCGGAGCGGAACTATGATGTGGGGGACCAGGAGTTACTACCTATGGTAAAAGCCCTGAAGGTGTGGAGACACTGGCTAGAGGTGTCTAAACACCCTTTCCTCATCTTGACTGACCACCGCAATCTGGAGTATATTCGAGCAGCAAGGAGACGTCAGGCTAGGTGGGCCATGTTCATAACACGCTTTAGATTTACGATCTCTTTAGACCAGGTTCCCTTAACACTAAGGCTGACGTGCTTCCCCGTCTCTATGACACAGAGGACCGGTCCATCAATCCTACTCCCATCCTTCCAGCCTCTCGGCTGGTGGCCCCGGTGGTATGGGAGGTGGACGCGGACATCGAGCGGGCATTGAGGGTTGAACCTGCGCCTTCACAGTGTCCGACCGGTCTGAGGTACGTGCCGCTTGGTGTCCGTGATAAATTGATTAGGTGGGCTCACACACTTCTTCGGGTCATCCGGGGATTGATAGGGCAGTGCGGGATCTTAGGGGGAAATACTGGTGGCCCACCTTAGCTGAGGATGTGAAGCTCTATGTCTCTTCCAGTTCGGTATGCGCTCGGAGTAGGGCTCCTAGGCATCTACCTAGAGGGAAGTTACAACCCCTTCCGGTTCCACAACGGCCATGGTCTCATCTCTCGGCAGATTTTCTTACTGATCTTCCCTCATCTCAGGGGAACACTACCGTTGTGGATCGGTTCTCTAAGTCCTGCCGTCTCCTCCCATTGCCTGGTCTCCCTACGGCCCTACAGACTGCTGAGGCTCTATTTACCCACGTCTTCCGGCACTACGGGGTTCCGGAGGACATCTGATCGAGGTCCCCAGTTCACGTCCCGGGTTTGGAGGGCATTTATGGAGCGTCTGGGGGTCTCGGTCAGCCTTACCTCTGGTTATCACCCCAAGATTAATGGGCAGGTGGAGAGAGTAAACCAGGAAGTGGGTAGGTTTCTGAGGTCGTATTGCCAGGACCAGCCAGGAGAATGGACGAGGTACGTCCCGTGGGCAGAGTTGGCCCAGAACTCACTTAGTCACTCATCCACGAACATGTCGCCATTCGAATGCGTACTGGGCTACCAGCCGATCCTGGCTCCGTGGCATCAGAGTCAGACCGAAGCTCCTGCGGTGGATGAGTGGGTACAGCACTATAGAGAGACCTGGCGGGCAGTCCAGGATTCTCTCAGGCAGGCCAGTGAACGGCAGAAGAGAGACGCTGACCGCCACCGCAGTGAGGCCCCTGTGTTTGCACCAGGTGACAGGGTCTGGCTCTCGACCCGAAACCTGCCCCTCTGCCTGCCCTGCCGGAAGCTGGGGCCGCAGTGTGTGGGGCCATTCAAAGTCCTGAGGAGGATGAACGAGGTGTTATAGATTGCAACTTCCCTCTTACTATCGCATTAACCCCTCGTTTCATGTTTCTCTCCTCAGGCCGGTGGTAGCTGGTCCCCTACAAGATGGTGAGGTACCGGAGGTCCCACTGCCCCCTCTGGACATCGAGGGGTCCCCGGCGTACACAGTACGAGCTATTCTGGACTCGAGACGCCGGGTGAGGGGCCTGCAGTACCTCGTGGACTGGGAGGGGTACGGTCCGGAGGAGAGATGCTGGGTACCGGGGAGGGACATTTTAGATCCTTCCCTCTTGAGGGATTTCCACCGATACCCCACCCGGATCGCCCCACGCCTCGTCCTCCGGGTCGTCCTCGAGGCTGGGGGGAGGGGGGGGGGTACTGTCACGAATCCCGCTGAAGATGGTTCCTCTTCCTGTTCGGGCAGCGCTCGGTGGTCGTCGTCGCCGTCCTACTAGCTGCCATTGATTCCCTTTCCTTTTGTTTCTGTTAGTTTGGTCTAATTGGTTACACCTGTTTTGAGTTTAGTTTTGTTTGTAGGCTATTTAAGGGCACTAGGCCCACGGGCTATTGTGCGGGCTTGTTCTCTGTTTTATGGTGTTGGTGTATTTTGTGGTCTCTATTTTTCCGGACAGTTTTAGTCCTGTTTGTTTGGACGGGTTTTTTTCATGCGCACTTGTGTTTTGCATGTCCGTTTTTTCGCTGTCTTTGGAATAAAGATCCACGTACCTTACAACCTAGAATTAAAATAGATTTTTGGGGGATTTGTATCATTTGATTTACACAACATGCCTACCCAGTCCCTTGGGGTATGTCTCTGTAAGCTTGGCACATCGAGCCACTGGGATTTTTGCCCATTCTTCAAGGCAAAACTGCTCTAGCTCCTACAAGTTGGATGGGTTCCGCTGGTGTACAGCAATCTTTAAGTCATACCACAGATTCTCAATTGAATTGAGGTCTGGGCTTTGACTAGGCCATTCAATACATTTAAATGTTAAACACCTTGAGTGTTGCTTTAGCAGTATGCTTAGGGTCATTGTCCTGCTGGAAGGTAAACCTCCGTCCCAGTCTCAAATCTCTGGAAGACTGAAACGGGTTTCCCTCAATGATTTCCCTGTATTTAGTGCCATCCAGCATTCCTTCCATTCTGACCAGTTTCCCAGTCCCTGCCAATGAAAAACATCACAACAGCATGATGCTGCCACCACCATGCTTCATGGTGGGGATGTTGTTCTCGGGGTGATGAGAGGTGTTGGGTTTGCGTCAGACATGGCGTATTCCTTGATTGCCAAAACGCTACATTTTATTCTCATCTGACCAGAGTACCTCCTTCCATATGTTTGGGGAGTCTCCCACATGCCTTTTGGTCGAACGCCAAACATGTTTGCTTATTTTTTTCTGGTCACTCTTCTGTAAAGCCCAGCTCTGTGGAGTGTACAGCTTAAAGTGGTCCTACGGACACATACTCCAATCTCCGCTGTGGAGATTTGCAGCTCCTTCAGGGTTATCTTTGGTCTCTTTGTTGCCTCTCTGATTAATGCCCACATTGCCTGGTGTGTGAGGTTTTGTGGGTAGCCAACTCTTGGCAGGTTTGTTCTGGTGCCATATTCTTTCCATTTTTTTATAATGGATTTAATGGTGCTCCGTGGGATTTCACGAGTGTGTCAGTTGTACTATATGGCTAAGACATTCAAGTTCTTAAAGAATCCCCAATGTGCATCATTAATTAAAATGACAATTGAACAAGTAAAGAAGTATGCTTAGAAGACCTATCCCTATTTATTTACTTTTTTTCCACATATAATTAAGCATAATGATTATGGCTCTAGATTGCAGCTAAAAGCTTTCTCAGCTATTTGAAAAATTCAAAATTCGCAGAATTCTCAGGACCCCCTCTAGTACTTTGTGCCCTCTCTAAAATAATGTGTGCATTACACCCCTGTGGCCTAGTCTCTGTCAGGAACTCCTGTCACCAGACCTGGGCTGGCGCTGGCAAAAGTCCACCACATCCTGACTGGGCCTGAGACTGGTAGTGGCTGACACCAACATCCATCACCCAGGATGCTGCTCTGCACTACAACTAACCCCATGCCGGATCACTGCCACTGGGCTACAGGCATCACAACTTTCCTTGTGTCAAAGACTGGGAGAGTGAAGGTGCAATTAATCTCCTTTTGTGTTCTTTTATAACCTCCTATTTACAGCAAAAAAATGTAATTTAAATGTTGCATTTCTGTAATTTACTAATTTCAAATTACCAGGACGCAATGTATTTTTATGTCAAACAAGCAAGCCGAATCTCAATGTCCACTCAACGTTTCCATATCATAAAACGAATGTCATATACAGTTTCAATGTTCATGATCACCCTGTTTGATGTACAGTTACAAGATGACCAGACGTCATACCCTGGGTTGTTCAGAACGGAATGAGCCTATGTTTGGCTATTGTGAAGAAAATTAGCTGCGGAAACAAGCACCTGAATGCACACATGACTCCTTTCTATTCGCACAAAAATTACAATCTGTTTCTCTGAATTTCCCTGTGAAAGCCTAACACTGTCATATCATATTTTATAACTTAGCTAGTCATGTTGGAAGTAGAACACGTTTTCAAATGATGCTTACCTGACCCAGATAGAGATAGAGATACTGTTTTTGGATTGCATAAACAACAACAGTAATTGTTTGATGGTGGGATGCAGGGACATGTTCAAAACAACTACAAGTGTGCTTGCTCTAGTTCCTTGATAGCACAGCTAGGGGAATTTAAAAAAGGCTCCTTATAGTTGAAGACTATTCTTTGAGTCATAAAAGTGCTCTGGAATTAGTCAGGACATGTGCACACTTTGGAGAGGTATGTTGCCACTTGAAGACACCAGATAGTCCACTCACTCAAACCCTTGTAATGTTTTTGTCTTATGTTGCACCTACCTCACATTTTCCAGGAATATTCTTATGTTACTGAATGTAACCAGATAATTTTCCGATTTCATTATCAACAAATGCTGCAAAGACTACCAGTTAATGTAAAATGCACATCAAATTAACAGTTTAATGTTTGGGATTCAGTCTTGTGTCAGGTGAACTGTTGTTTCCTCAACGTTGGTCGAATGTTTTTCCGGTAAGCTCTAAACTGTTACCTTTTAATTGCTACCATGCTTATACATATGCATTTCACATTTATTCTGTAGGAAACATTTCAATTTAGCCCTATCCTTATAGGCCAAATCCCATGAATGTAAAGGGTTAGATGTGATGTGTCACTGCATGACAGGATATCAGCTCATTAACATTACATTTGAATAATTTTGCAATGTAACAAGGCCAGGAAAATACTCCCACCACATGCGTGAACACCAATGGAGCCTGCTGAGGGGAGGACGGCTCATAACAATGGCTGGAACCAAACACTTGGAAACCACGTGTTTGATGTATTTGATACCATTCCACTAATTCCGCTCCAGCCATTACCACAAGCTCGTCCTCCCCAATTAAGGTTTGAGTGTTCACCTTCTGTGGTGAACACTCAAACTTGTTGAGATTGGAGATGGCAGGCCAATGTTCTAAATCAAATCAAATCAAATGTATTTATATAGCCCTTCGTACATCAGCTGATATCTCAAAGTTCTGTACAGAAACCCAGCCTAAAACCCCAAACAGCAAGCAATGCAGGTGTAGAAGCACAGTGGCTAGGAAAAACTCCATAGAAAAGTCAAAACCTAGGAAGAAACCTAGAGAGGAACCAGGCTATGTGGGGTGGCCAGTCCTCTTCTGGCTGTGCCGGGTGGAGATTATAACAGAACATGGCCAAGATGTTCAAATGTTCATAAATGACCAGCATGGTCAAATAATAATAAGGCAGAACAGTTGAAACTGGAGCAGCAGCACGGTCAGGTGGACTGGGGACAGCAAGGAGTCATCATGTCAGGTAGTCCTGGGGCATGGTCCTAGGGCTCAGGTCAGTTGAAACTGGAGCAGCAGCACGGCCAGGTGGACTGGGGACAGCAAGGAGTCATCATGTCAGGTAGTCCTGGGGCATGGTCCTAGTGCTCAGGTCCTCTGAGAGAGAGAAAGAAAGAAGGAGATAATTAGAGAACACACACTTAGATTCACACAGGACACCGAATAGGACAGGAGAAGTACTCCAGATATAACAAACTGACCCTAGCCCCATGACACATAAACTACTGCAGCATAAATACTGGAGGCTGAGACAGGAGGGGTCAGGAGACACTGTGGCCCCATCCGAGGACACCCCCGGACAGGGCCAAACAGGAAGGATATAACCCCACCCACTTTGCCAAAGCACAGCCCCCACACCACGAGAGGGATATCTTCAACCACCAACTTACCATCCTTACCATCTACTCTATCAGAAACTTCACAAACAATTGTACCGTAAACAAAACGAAAGCCAAAGGCAAAAAAGTTGATAAACAGGCAAACATCAAAAACAAAGACTTCAAATAGTATTTTATTAAAGTAAAAACCCAGTCTCTCCCAGGCACTTTCCCTCTGTAAACACTGTGAGGAGAAACCATCCATTTTGTACTGTTGTAATATAAAAGACAAAGTAAGACAAAGTCAAATGAATGTACAGCGTTTATAAAGAGGCATTTGAATATCTTGATGGTACTATTTGAAATCCAAGATGCCCTTTGACGCTGGTGTTTAGTCGAGATAGCCATTTAACATGAATCATTAAAGGCTCTATCGTGTTCGTCATGTCTACATCAAGCTGTACGCTCCAACTGTGCTTCAGCACTGGGACAATAACAGCAGTACAGAACCACAGGAGTTCTGTCATGCATGTGTTGGTCTCCGATTGCTGTGACACAACATACTTCCTCTTGATATGAACAAGACTCCAGACCACCAAAGAACATGTATAGATCAATATGCACAGGTCTTTGTTGCACTGTTGTAGTATGATAAATCACTAATTTTTTTTTTTTTTTTTTTTTTTTACCTTTATTTAACCAGGCAAGTCAGTTAAGAACAAATTCTTATTTTCAATGACGGCCTGGGAACAGTGGGTTAACTGCCTGTTCAGGGGCAGAACGACAGATTTGTACCTTGTCAGCTCGGGGGTTTGAACTCGCAACCTTCCGGTTACTAGTCCAACGCTCTAACCACTAGGCTACCCTGCCGCCCCAATTGACAACAGTTTCTATGAGTCCCTGGTCAGGAAGTGCCTGGATTTTGTGAACAACTTTATTTAGATCACAGCCTCCGTCTGTAACAGGGATCGTCTGGCTACCATTTATAGAACAGATTGTGTGGGGATTTCAACAGGATGCCTCTATGGCAATAGAGATTAGGCAATTAACCTTGATGTCACTGTAATTATTAAGACACTTTAGCAAGATGAATTCATTTCCCAAAAGGTGTTAGAAACAGAACCGTCTCCCAGTCTGGAATGAACAGCCAATATGGAAATTGGTAATTAGAAGAAGACAAAGAGCAAAAGACAGGGATTTGTGCCTTTGTCAGAGTAACCCAGGAATAAGCAATAAGGAGTCCACATATGATCCTGGTGAAGACTGGGATGTGTCATTGATGTTTTGGGTATATGTGAAAGAACAGTAGTCCAATTTCCCACCCGAGTCATCACTTTCAGTTACAATGCCAGGACATCTAATTAGAACAATATAAAACGTATTCCCTTGTATCCATCACCTTTGAGGTAAACTACATGCAGGGTAGTAGGTATTGTAGTATTGTATACATATTTTAAGCGTAGATTGTAAAGCAATATACACTGAAGAAAATGTTTTATACAACATGCAACAATTTCAAAGATTTTACTGAGTTACAGTTCAAATAAGGAAATCAGTTAATTGATTAATTCATTGGGCCCTAATCTATGTATTTCACATGACTGGGAATATAGATATGCATCTGTTGGTCACAGATACCTTAAATAAATGTAGGGGAGTGGATCAGATAACCAGTCACCATTTGCCCCATGCAGAGCAACACATCTCCTTTGCATAGAGTTGATCAGGCTGTTGATTGTGACCTGTGGATTGTTGTCCTACTCCTCTTCAATGGCTGTGCGAAATTGCTGGATATTGGCGGGAACTGGAAAACGCTGTCATACACGTCGATCCAGAGCATCCCAAACATGCTCAATGGGTGACTTGTATGCCGATTATGCATGCCATGGAAGAACTGGGACATTTTCAACTTCCAGGAATTGTGTACAGATCCTTGCGTCATGGGGCCGTGCATTATCATGCTGAAACAGGCGGATGAATGGCACGACAATGGGCCTCAAGATCTCGTCATGGAATCTCTGTGCATTCATATTGCAAACAATAAAATGCAATTGTGTTCGGTAGTTTATGCCTGCCCATAACATAATCCCACCACCACTATGGTGCACTCTGTTCACAACGTTGACATCAGCAAACGGCTCGCCAACAAGACGCCACACACGGTGTCTGCCATTTGCCCGGTGCAGTTAAAACCGGGATTCATCTGTGGAGAGCACATTTCTCCAGCGTGCCAGTGGCCATCGAAGGTGAACATTTGCCCACTGAAGTCAGTTATGATGCCAAACTGCAGTCAGGTCAAGACCCTGGAGAGGACGACGAGCATGCAGATGAGCTTCCCTAAAATGGTTTCTAACAGCTTGTGCAGAAATGTTTGCGTTGTGCAAACCCACTGTTTCATCAGCTGTCCAGATAGCTGGTGTCAGATGATCCTACAGGTGAAGAAGCTAGATGTGGAGGTCCTGGGCTGGCGTGGTCACAAGTGGTCTGGTCGGTTGGACATACTGCCAAATTCTCTAAAACAACGTTGGAGACAGTTTATGGTAGAGAAATTACGATTAAGTTATCTGGCAAAAGCTCTGGAGGACATTCCTGCAGTCAGCAGAATTTGAGACATTTGTGGCATTGTGTTGTGTGACAAAACTGCACATTTTAATGTGGCCTTTCATTTTTTCTAGCATAAAGTGCACCTGCGTAATGATCATGCTGTTTAATCAGCTCCTTGATATGCCATACCTGTCATGGGATGGATTATCTTGGAAAAGGAGAAATGCTCACAAACATATATTCAAATACATTTTTGCACAACATTTGAGAGAAATACTATTTTTGTGTATGGAAAGTGTATGGGATCTTTTGATTCAGCTCTTGAAACATGGGACCAACACTTTACGTGTTGTGCTTATATATTTGTTCAGTAGAAAATGTAATCTGTACATGCTCACAACCACCTTTCTATAGACCTTACATTCATGCATTGGCAGTCGGTACCATTTAAGATGAAGGAGGACGATTTTATTACTATGACCTTAGTTCTATTGCAGCATATTGGATGACTGTCGTTCATATTTCATTCACCTAGCTCAATGTAACATATTTTGTGTTTAATTTGTTTCTTAAACCTTTATTTAACATCGATAGGTTGAGGCGTCTACATGATGCGAACATTTTCCCTATACAACCTAGCCCATGAATGAAAGTTTACAACATAAGTGCACAGTTCAAGAGCAATTTGACCAGTTAAGTGTTAGGGGGCGCTATTTAAATTTTTGGATGAAAAACGTTCCCGTTTTAAACAAGATATTTTGTCATGAAAAGATGCTCGACTATGCATATAATTGACAGCTTTGGAAAGAAAACACTGACGTTTCCAAAACTGCAAAGATATTGTCTGTGAGTGCCACAGAACTGATGTTACAGGCGAAACCTAGATAAAAATCCAACCAGGAAGTGCCGCATTTTTGAAACCGCCTCATGCCAATGACTCCTTATATGAGCTACGAATGAGCTTACGTTTTCGACGTATTCCCCGACGCATTTCCATTGAAGAATAGCCTTAAGGGACCATATTTAGCAAGTGGTCAAATGGTGTCTCCCACAGAAAATCTTGCGTAAAATACTGAGGTCGCCATTTTTCCAATCGCTTCTTATGAGAAACCAATTGCCTCGACGGATATATTATCGAATATATATGTTAAAAACACCTTGAGGATTGATCCTAAACAATGTTTGCCGTGTTTCTGTCGATATTATGTAGCTAATTTGGAAAAAAGTTTGGCGTTGTAGTGGTAGCATTTTCCGGTCGATTTCTCAGCCAAGCATGATGAACAAACGGGAGCTATTTCACCTACAAAAATAATATTTTTAGAAAAAAGGAACATTTGCTATCTAACTGGGAGTCTCCTGAGTGAAAACATCCGAAGTTCTTCAAAGGTAAATTATTTAATTTGGTTGTTTTTCTTATTTTCGTGAAAATGTTGCCTGCTGCCAGCAGAGCCTAGCATAGCATTATGCCATGATAAACTTACACAAATGCTTGTCTAGCGTTGGCTGTAACACATATTTTGAAAATCGGAGATGACAGTGTGATTAACAAAAGGCTAAGCTTGTGTTTGAATATATTTCATTTGCGATTTTCATGAATAGGAAAAGTTTCTAGGGGTATTTATGTTCGCTGCGTTATGCTAATTCGTTTGAGGCTATGATTACGCTCCTGGATCCGGGATTGCTAGTCGCAAGAAGTTTTAATCAAGGTGACAGACATTGACACATTCAATATCGCCTTGCACACTCTTGCCTGCATCAAGCTGATGGGTGTAATCATTGGTCCAAAAGTTGCAAACGAGAGTGTCTATTGGACAAGTTCAGATATGTTTATCCTGGTTTCATCTGTTTTCTTCAGTTTAAAATTTCTTAGGGATGAGATGGGCTAAAATCCCGTTAACGGGATCGAGTTGACAACAACCAGTGAAAGTGCAGGGCGCCAAATTCAAACAACAGAAAACTCATAATTAAACATCCTCAAACATACAAGTATTATACACCATTTTAAAGATAAACTTGTTGTTAACCCCACCACAGTGTCTGATTTCAAAAAGGCTTTACGACGAAAGCATACCATGCTTAGGTCAGCACCTAGTCACAGACAAACACAGCCATTTTTCCAGCCAAAGTGAGGAGTCAAAAAAGCAGAAATAGAGATAAAATGAATCACTAACCTTTGATGATCTTCATCAGATGACACTCATAGGACTTCATGTTTTGTTCGATAAAGTTAATATTTATATCCAAAAATCTTATTTTACATTGGAGCGTTATGTTCAGTAATGTTTAATCATAAATGTTGATGAAAAAACAAGTGTTATACATGGAATTAAGAGATACTTCTCCTTAATGCAACCGCTATGTCAGATTTCAAAAAAGCTTTACGGAAAAAGCACACCATGCAATAATCTGAGTACAGCGCTCAGGCACCCAAACAAGCCATACAGATACCCGCCATGTTGTGGAGTCAACAGAAGTCAGAAATAGCATTATAAATATTCACTTACCTTTGATGATCTTCATCAGAATGCACTCCCAGGAATCCCAGTCCCACAATAAATGTTTGTTTTGTTCGATAAAGTCCATAATTTATGTCGAAATACCTCCTTTTTGTTTGCGCATTTAGATCATAAATCCAAATTCATGAGGCGCAGGCACACTTAGTCCTGACGAAAAGTCAAAAACGTTATATTACAGTTCATAGAATCATGTCAAACGATGTATAAAATCAATCTTTAGGATGTTTTTCTCATAAATCTTCAATAATGTTTCAACTGGACAATTCCTTTGTCTTTAGAAATGAAAAGGAACGCAACTAGCTCTCACGGCCATGTGCATGACTGAGCTCATGGCGTTCTGCCAGACCCCTGACTCAAACAGATCTTATTCTCTCCCCCTTCATAGTAGAAGCCTGAAACAAGCTTCTAAAGACTGTTGACATCTAGTGGAAGCCTTAGGAAGTGCAAGCAGACCAAATTTACACTGTATCTTGGATAGACAAAGACTTGAAAATCTACAAACCTCAGATTTCCCATTTCCTGGTTGGATTTTTTCGTGTCATATGAGTTCTGTTATACTCACAGACATCATTTAAACAGTTTTAGAAACTTCAGAGTGTTTTCTATCCAGATATACTAATAATATGCATATCTTATCTTCTGGGCCTGAGTCGCAGGCAGTTTACTCTGGGAACGCTTTTCATCCGAACGTGGAAATAGCATCTCTCATCCATAAGAAGTTAAGAAATGTTTTTCAACATAATCGTCACAATGAGTACACCCCTGATCACATGCAAACACAGTTCACTTTCCTAGCAGCCACATACACACAGCATGATCCCTTTGATCATTGTATAATTCCTTTTCGCATCTATGCGCTCTTCTCCTCTCACCTTTTCCCTTCGCTTGTGGACTTCAGTGCACAGCACATCAGCTGTCTGTGACCAGGCGAAAAAAAAACTCTCCAAGCCAAACCTTCATATCATAATCGCTAACCGCTACACACAGCCTGCATCATTATCACCAAATTAGCTAACGTCAGAGTCAACATAGCTACTAGAACTAACACGTTCAGTGGCGGTTCTAGCTTGTATTGCTCCTCCCCCCCCAAAAAAAGCACCATTCTGCACTACTGTAATTTTGTAACAACACAAAAAAAATAATCATAACATTTAAAACTATATAAATATAAAAGATATGTACAAAAATAAGACTCTTAAATATCAAAAATAATTAACTTCTTATGGTATAGGGGACACTTGCGTCCCACTTGGCCAAAAACCAGGGGAAATGCAGCGTGGCAAATTCAAATAAATTGAAATTAAAATCAAACTTTCATTAAATCACATATGTAAGATATTCAATTAAAGCTACACTCGTTGTGAATCCAGCCAACATGTCAGATTTTAAAGGCTTTTCGGCGAAAGCATAAGAAGCTATTATCTGATGATAGCACAACAGTAAACAAAGAGGGTAGCATATTTCAAGTGTGCAGGTGCTACACAAAACGAAGAAATAAAATATAAAACATGGCTTACCTTTGACGAGCTTCTTTTGTTGGCACTCCAATATGTCCCATAAACATCACAATTGGTCCTTTTGTTCGATTAATTCCGTCCATATATATCCAAAATGTCAATTTATTTGGCGCGTTTGATCCAGAAAAAAACAGCTTCCAAAATGCTCAACGTCACTACAAAATGTTTCAAAAGTTGCCTATAAACTTTGCCAAAACATTTCAAACTACTTTGTAATACAACTTTAGGTATTTTTAAACGTTAATAATCGATCAAATTGAAGACGGGTCTATCTGTTTTCAATAGAGGATGAGAGGAAACTAACGCTACTTTTCAAGTCTTGGCCAACTCTCAACAGCGTTACCCTTTTCCAGGATGGCCCTACTTCTTCATTGCACAAATGAATAACCTCAACCAAATTCCAAAGACTGGTGACATCCAGTGGAAGCGGAAAACAAGTTCCTAAGAAATATGGTTTGCAAATGAGAACTCAGTGAACAGACAGAGACCTCAAATTTAAAAAAAATCTGAACGGTTAGTCCTCGGGTTTTTGCCTGCTACATAAGTTCTGTTATAGTCACGGACAAGATTCAAACAGTTTTAGAAACGTCAGAGTGTTTTCTATCCAAATCTACGAATACTATGCATATCTTATATTCTTGGCATGAGTAGCATGAAGTTGAAATTGGGCATGCTATTTATCCAAAAAGGAAAATGCTGCCCCCTATACCTTAAAGTTAACAAAGACAAATAGAAACAAATGTGTTGATTTGGCACTAGAGTATCAACACATTCCCCATTCCTCAATACTGTCAACCTATTCACCTTGGTGGTGTGCCAACTGGATTTATATTATTCTTAACGATTTCTGTGAAACTACAGTTGAAGTTGGAAGTTTACATACACCTTAGCCAAATACATTTAAACTCAGTATTTAAATTCCTGACATTTAATCCTAGTAAAAATTCCCAGTCTTAGGTCAGTTAGAATCACCACCTTATTTTAAGAATGTGAAATGTCAGAGTAAAAGTAAAGAGTGATTAACCTCTAGCGACGAGCAATCCCGTATCTGGGAGCGTAATCATAGCCTCAAGCTCATTACCATAACGCAACGTTTCCTATTCATGAAAATCGCAAATGAAATGAAATAAATATATTGAAACACAAGCTTAGCCTTTTGTTAACAACACTGTCATCTCAGATTTTCAAAATATGCTTTTCAACCAAAGCTACACAAGCATTTGTGTAAGAGTATTGATAGCCTATCATAGCATTAAGCCTAGCATTCAGCAGGCAACATTTTCACAAAAACAAGAAAAGCATTCAAATAAAATCATTTACCTTTGAAGAACTTCGGATGATTTCAATGATGAGACTCTCAGTTAGATAGCAAATGTTCATTTTTTCCAAAAATATTATTTGTGTTGGCGAAATAGCTCCGTTTTGTTCATCACGTTTGGCTCATCACATTCCCAGTGGGTCAGAAGTTTACATACACTCAATTAGTATTTGGTAACATTGCATTTAAAATTGTTTAACTTGGGTCAAACATTTTGGGTAGCCTTCCACACAATAAGTTGGGTGAATTTTGGCCCATTCCTCCTGACAGAGCTGGTGTAGTCAGATTTGTAGGCAGGTTTGTAGGCCTCCTTGCTCACACACGCTTTTTCAGTTCTGCCCACACATTTTCTATAGGATTGAGGTCAGGGCTTTGTGATGGCCACTCCAATACCGTGACTTTGTTGACCTTAAGCCATTTTGCCCCAACTTTGGATGTATGCTTGGGGTCATTGTCCATCTGGAAGACTCATTTGCGACCAAGCTTTAACTTCCAGACTGTTGTTTAGATGTTGCTTCAATATATCCAGATAATTTTCCTACCTCATAATGCCATCTATTTTGTGAAGTGCACCAGTCCCTCCTCCAGCAAAGCACCCCCACAACATGATGCTGCCACCCTCGTGCTTCACGGTTGGGATGGTGTTCTTCGGCTTGCAAGCTTCCTTCTTTTTCCTCCAAACATAACGACGGTAAATATGGCCAAACAGTTCTATTTTTGTTTCATCAGACCAGAGGACATTTCTCCAAAAAGTATGATCTTTGTCCCCATGTGCAGTTGCAAACCGTAGTCTGGCTTATTTTATGGCGGTTTTGGAGCAGTGGCTTCTTCCTTGCTGAGTGGCCTTTCAGGTTATGTCGATATAGGACTCGTTTTACTGAGAATTTAGAAACTTCTGTACCTGTTTCCTCCAGCATCTTCACTAGGTCCTTTGCTGCTGTTCTGGGATTGATTTGCACTTTTCACAACAAAGTACGTTCATCTATAGGAGACTCCTTCTTGAGTAGTATGATGGCTGCGTGGTCACATTCTGTTTATACTTGCGTGCTATTGTTTGTACAGATGAGCGTGGTACCTTCAGGTGTTTGGAAACTGCTCCCAAGGATGAACCAGACTTGCGGAGGTCTACAATTATTTTTCTGAGGTCTTGGTTGATTTCTTTAGATTATCCCATGATGTCAAGCAAAGAGACACTGAGTTTGAAGGTAGGCCTTGAAATACATCTACAGGTACACCTCCAATTGACTCAAATTATGTCAATTAGCCTATCAGAAGCTTCTAAAGCCATGATATCATTTTCTGGAATTTTCCAAGCTGTTTAAAGGCACAGTCAACTTAGTGTGTGTAAACTTCTGACCCACTGGAATTGTGATACATTGAATTATAAGTGAAATAATCTGCCTGTAAACAATTGTTGGAAATATGACTTGTGTCATGCACAAAGTATATGCCATAACCGACTTGCCAAAACTATAGTTTGTTAACAAGAAATTTGTGGAGTGTTTGAAAAATGAGTTTTAATGACTCCAACCGAATTGTATGTAAACTTCCGACTTGAACTGTAGTTCATTTGGTAGCATTTCGTAGTGTGACGGATTTTACTAATTGCATTAGCACTGTACAAAGGTAGAGGTGCGCTGTTTGATAGATTCCCCCTCTCACCCTGGCTTCCAGTAGGGAGACCTGAGGTCAACCTACCCCCGCCTCCCTCCCCAAGCAGAAGCCTGCCTAGTTCACAAACTAGAATCAGGGCACCCACTCCGACAAGGTTAATTGACCCACAGTCCCACATGGTGACGTGATTTGCAAATGAGCAATAGAAAACCCATCGCACAAATGTCACCTCTCTGATTTATTTTGTGCGGGTCCCCCGTGCCGTCCCCGGCAAGGTGCCGCCCAGGGCGGCTGCCTATGTTACCTGTACCTAAATCCACCACTGAACACATTAGTAAACCCGCTATAACCATGTCGTACAGTGTACCGTCAGCAAGCAGTTTAGCAGTTACACCAGCGGGCTACGGTGGTCATAAATTAATAAAACCGAAAGCTTACCTTGACTTGGAAGAGTTCCAGTTTTGGGTAACTATAGCCACCTAGCTAACATAGCATCCCTCTCTGTTTGAAAGTGAATATATTTTGTATAGTTTATCTAAAAAATATAGGGTAAAGGATAAAATGTTTAATGTTTCACTATTTTCATTTTTCTGAAATTCACTGAAGAGGATGGTCCTCTGGTTAACATGACCCGGTTAACATTATAATCCAGCAAATACAACAATTTGTTAATTACATTTATTATCCATGTAGCAAATATTGATGAAATCCATGTCAACATCACAGCAAAAGAGTCAAAAGTCTTAAGAGTTGATGTTAACCCAAAACTAAAGTCTTGCATAATAGGTCACATAATTTATACATATAAGTTATTGGTCCATACATGACAAGAGAAGAGATAAAACTAGGATCGGTACTTGAACAAAGAGCTCCACGCTCTCTCTTTGCAACTTACGGGCAAGTCTATTGGCGCTAATGTCCTCTCCCCTTCTGAAATGCGAAATCTTAATTTGTCTAATGCACTGGAACTGATGCGTGACATTATCTCACACATCTCATTGTATGATGAAAGATCTAGGTATAATTTATGTTTACGTAGACTGTCCACAAGAGATTATGTTGTTAATTAAATCTAACAGCTCCCACTGTGTGTGTGTGTGTGTGTGTGTGTGTGTGTAGCCCTGCTGCACCATTGTGTGCGTGCGTGCATTGTGTCTTTAGAAGGGGGACGCATCTCATAATTGCATGCTATTTCAAATAGTTTTTAAAAGTTTTTTATCATTCTAGATAAAAGAAAATGGATGGAATATTGTACTGTGCTATGCATGTTCATTTACTGTGTCTGAGTATGTATTTTCTGATTTGACAGCTTTTAGCTCAATTTGATTAAGGCACAGTCCAAAGTTGTGGTAATTCCATGAACACACCAGCATCTTTTGCTTTCCTTCTAAATCATATAATAATCTAAATGCCAACAGTAGACTGGATTTGGGTCTTCATTGTAACAGAAAACTATCATGATCATCAGGGACAACTGTCCTCAAAACAAAACACCTACCCTAAAGATAGCAAAGGAGAATTTGCAGGTGTTCCCTGGTGACCTCTTCAAAAAATACCTAATCTCCCTAAATGCTTTTGCTCTGGATATAGAAAGAACACACAGAAATGCGACTTGAGGGTTATGTATAATTAGATTACATAATGTTCTAAGTCAGGTTTTTGGCGAGACAGTGTGCCTGACCCTCGTGGCTTGTAGAGACTAATTGCTCAGTAACTTGATACAGCGAGGAGCGGCCCACATCGTTGACCCAGCAGGTGTGCTCTGTTAGTGGTGCATCTCCAGGACTAACTAGTGGGCTGAAAATGAAAGGATTCCTGGGTCAACCCAAGACAGGTAGGGTCAAAAGTAGACAAGGGGTGAGGTGTCCGGCTTAGTTTAGCCCTCCAAAACACACCGTTCCACACAAAACATATCCAGCTAATGCCATATTATTTGGTACTCTGTAGCTCAGTTGGTAGAGCATGGCTCTTGCAACGCCAGGATAGTGGGTTTGATTCCCTAGGCCACCTAGATATACTAAAATGATGCATGCATGACTGTAAGTCATTTTGGATAAAAGTGTCTGCCTATGGCATATATTCTTTTATTTTTTTGGTATGATTTTATTAATATATTTGATTTTATTTGGGATCATGATTAACATTGACAGTAAAATGAGTTTTTATACATTTTTACAGGTACGGCTTGTTATGTCCCATTTGTAATTAGTCCTCCATGTTGACGATACTCACTGTTATGGTAATAAGGGAGAGTCTGTGTTCTCTTTAACAAACACGGTTGCTCATTAGAGGAATGAAAAGGATTTCTCTGACATTAAAATTCACAAAGGGTGCTTTGAAAATGCCCCAGAATAGAGGAACTGATCAACCCCAAATCTGTTTTTGAGTGCAATATTGAACATTGAAACATACGCAATATTAATGTGATTACCAGAATAAAAACCAGTCATAACGTCTTGGGGAAACGGGAGCGATGTGGATCCAAACGATTGTTAAAATGACAAATGATCTTAGATCTCAAATGCCGTAAAGCTCAAAGATTAAATGTGATGATTAGCACGGTGTATTGTATTTCCTAACATGCCTGACTAAAGTAGCATGTTAATATGTAGGCAATCAGCTCAGAGATCTTTAAAGCGGAGTTGTTCTTGAATTCCAGTGGCATTTTTTGAAAAATGTATTTGGGTAAATCTTCCCATTCTAAATCAACTACACGGTAGCGTAATGAATGTAAATAATTGCTACCATTATAATATCATTGTCCCAGTAGGATGAGCAACACAATTTTTTATTTATTTTACCTTTATTTAACTAGGCAAGTCAGTTAAGAAAAAATGATTATTTACAATGACGGCCTAGGAACAGTCGGTTAACTGCCTTACTCAGGGGCAGAACGACAGATTTTTACCTTGTCAGCACGGGGATTTGATCTAGCAACCTTTCAGTTACTGGCCCAACACTCTAACCACCTGCTGCCATATGATGGTTACATCGACAATAAATGTTAGGTTATTGAGGATTTTCTTAAAGGGAGATCACAGATGCTAAAATATAAGGTAATTTACTAATATAATTAATAATTTTGCTAACAATGTTATCCCTTCATTTAAATTAAGTAACATACCAAATTATCAATGGAATCCTCAAATATATGACATACTAAAAGGGTGTCATTAGCTAAACATTTTCTTTAATATAGACCACTCCCCCAATAACAGTTGGCCACTGGAGGGAACGCTCAAGGTCCTGGAATAATGTATCTTTGTAATAAGTGATTTGCGACACCTTGAGGAGGTGGTTATTTATTTAAAGAAGCTCTTTCAGATTTGATAAGAGCATGAAATTGACACACATCCATGTAGCTGACTAAAAGTGTCACGAAATGGTGAAGCCAGTTTAAAAATAACCCATAGTGTTGTACATTCCATCAGAAAATGGCTTGCTTGCACCTTTTTGCATGTGTGCATTTTTGTGTGTGTTTTTAAGCGTTGTGTCACTGTATACTAACAGGAGCACCGCTGTCAACATGGGAGTGCAACTACGGAGTCAATAGAGTACCACAGTATGAGACATAACACATAAAACCTAGTGGTCAAACAGGGAAATTGTTTCAATTGTTTTTCCACCATTTCATTTTTCCCATGGGGGATTTTAGAAACCCTTAAAACAATGGCTGTGTTTCTTATAGGCTTTTGAAGAATGTACACATGTCAAACTCCTTCCACGGATGGCAGAGTGTCTGCTGGTTTTCACTTCTCCCTTGTACTTGATTGATGAATTAAAGTCAACGATTAGTAAGGAACTTCCCACACCACATTGTCTTAACTGAAAGGAAAAAACAAGAACCAGCAGACACTAGGCCCTCCATGGAATGAGTTTGACCCCCCCCCCCCCCTGTTTTTAAAGGATTGAATGTTAATATTGAGGAAAGGAGTATTATTTTAGAAAGAGGGGATTATCATGAAGAAACAAATTCTCTCCCTTGTAAATATTGAGACATATTTACTTTTCCCTGTTTCTTTGTGCCTCAGGCCCACTCGGAGGAGTGGACAGAACCGGGAGTAAAATGAGGTAAGGAGCAGATTGGACAGGCGGCCCCATGTAGGCAAAATGGTGGCCTACATCATTTTGCAACATTTCCAATTGACCTTCTGTTCAAAATAAATGTATATATTTTTTGTTATAATCTTAGCTCCTTGTGTTTATTGTTACTACGCTTCCCAACTATGCCCCAGACAGACCACTGTCAAAACGCAGACTGCAACACAAAATAAACAGGGAAGTAAAAAACATTTTAAATCAGGGGTGTCAAAATCATTCCATGGATGGCCTAGTGTCTGCTGTTTTTTTTTTTTTTTCACCTTTCAATTAAGACCTAGATAATCAGGTGAGGGCCGTTCTTTACTAATTAGTGACCTTAAATTCTTCCAAGTACAAGGGAGGAATGAAAACCCGCAGACTCTCAGCCCTCCGTGGAACGAGTTTAACACGTGTTTTGTTGGAACCTTGCTCCCTCCCTTGTGTTTTTGTTGGCTTCTATGGTTCCCAACTAGTCACTGCTAATTGAACCTCAAGAAGTCATCAAAAGAGTCCTGGTGCTCAAACCCTCCAACAGGTGGCGACGTCAGTACTTTAGGACACTGCCCCACGTTATCTTCAAACATGCATGCTGGGGAAAACATCAAACAATTTGGCTGATATAATATATATTTGTGCTTGAAGCAGATGGGATTGGGCCTCTTCTGTGAGAAATGTTGTTCTCTATCTCTGTAGAATTCTTTCTCCCTCGGACCTTTGCTTTCTTCCCGTATGTCTTTTGTCTGTCTCTTTTCTCTCTCTAACTATCTATCTATCTTTGTGATCCCTTACTCTAGATGCACCTGCAAATGTGCTCTTTTAAGGAAATGTTCTCTTTGCCTGGCACTCCCATCTGGGTAAGCCACTCACTCTCTCAACATCTACCTCATCAGCAGGTTTCTCCCCCATTCTGAAAGCTGTGGCCTGCTAACTTCTGTAATTTATAGTGTCTGTTTCTCACAATAAATATGAATATAAATAATCCTGGTGCTGGATAAAATATATACAGTATATAAACCACATTATGTTCAAAGCAGCACTGAATAGGGGTGTAGGAAGTATGGGGGCAAAACTTGTGCATTAATTACATGCCCCTATACCTTTTAGAATACAGGAGTCTGGCCATGGAAAGGGTGTTCTGAGGGTTCAACAACATACATTGTAGAGAGACTGAGCAAGATGTAATGTGGAAATTCATATACATTACATGACCAAAAGTATGTGGACACCTGCTCGTCAAATATCTTATTCCAAAATCATGGGCATTATTATGGAGTTGGTGCCCCCTTTACTAATATAACAGCCTCCACTCTTCTGGGAAGGCTTTCCGTTAAATGTTGGAACATTGCTGCGGGTCATTGCATCAATTAAGCCACAAATCAAATCAAATGTTATTTGTCACATGTGCCGAATACAACAGGTGTAGTAGACCTTACAGTGAAATGCTTACTTATTAACCCTTAACCAACAATGCTTTAAGAAGTTGAGAAAAAAATATATAAGTGTTAAGTAACAAATAATTAAACAGCAGCAGTAAAGTAACAAGTGAGGCTATAAACAGGGGGTATCAGTACAGAGTCAATGGGCTGGGGCACCGGTTAGTTGAGGTAATATGTATATGTAGGTAGAGTTACAGTGACTATGCATAGATTATAAACAGAGAGTAGCAGCAGTGTAAAAGAGGGATCTGGGTAGTTATTTAGGCAGGTTACCTAAGTTTTCTTGGGCACAGGGACTATGGTGGTCTGCCTGTAACATGGTGGAATTAAAGACTCAGACTCAGGGACAGGTTGAAAATGAGAGCATTGGTGAGGTCGGGCACTGATGTTGGGCGATTAGGCCTGACTCGCAGTCAGCGTTAAAATTAATCCCAAAGGTGTAGTTCAGTCAAGTTTTTCCACAACTATCCCAACAAAATCATTTCTGTTAAGACCTCGACTTGTGCACAGGGACATTGTCATGCTGAAACAGGAAAGGACCTCCTTTCCTCCCTTGTTGCCACAAGTTGGAAGCACGGAATCGTCTAGAATGTCATTGTACAGTATGCTGTAGCGTTAAGATTTCTCTTCATTGGAACTAAGGGGCCTAGCCCGAACCATGTAAAACAGCCCTAGACCATTATTCCTCTTCCACCAAACTTTACAGCTGGCACTTTGCATTGGGGCAGGTAGCATTATCTTGGCAGCTGCCAAACCCAGATTGGTCCATTGGACTGCCAGATGGTGAAGCATGATTCATCACTCGAGAATGCGTTCCCACAGCTCCAGAGTCTAATGGCGGTGACCTTTACACAACTCCAGCCTACACTTGGCATTGTGTATGGTGATCTTATGCTTGTGTGTGGCTGCTCGGCCATGGAAACCCATTTTATGAAGCTCCTGATGAATAGTTATTGTGCTGATGTTGCTTCCAGATGCAGTTTGTAACTCGGTAGTGAGTGTTGCAACTGAGGACAGACACTCAGCGGTCCCGTTCTGTGAGCTTGTGTGGCTTACCATCTGCAGCTGTGCCGTTGTTGCTCCTAGACGTTTTTACTTCACAATAGCAACACTCACAGTTGACTGGGGCAGCTCTAGCAGGGAAGAAATTTGACAAACTAAGTTGTTGAAAAGGTGGCATTCTACGACGGTGCCACGTTGAAAGTCACTGAGCTATTCAGTAAGGCTATTCTACTGCCAATGTTTGTCTATGGAGATTGCATGGCTGTGTGCTTGATTTTACACACCTGTCAGCAATGGGTGTGTCTGAAATAGCCAAATCCAGTCATTTGAAGGGGTGTTCACATACCTTTGTACATATAGTGTATGTGAGCCATCCCTTATGAACTCAGCATTAGTAAAATAGACTTCATTCCATGTTAATCAGCTACAATGTAAGTATAGTCAACTATGGGGCGCTATGACAACAGCAGATTTCGTTCTTAAAACCCCTTACTGTCCTATATGGATAGGGACAAATTGAAGAGTTTCTAAAATAGCAACTATAAGAAGCATATACTGTACATGACCATGGTAACCATTGAAAGAGAACTCTTATCAGACCAAAGTGAGGACACAACAGTTCAAAATCAGAAAATACTCTGGATACATTCAGTAACATAACAAGAATATTCTTTGACATTATGGAGTAGGTGCAAGATAAACGGTCACACACGTCTCGAAACTGTGCACAGTTCCTAAGTAATTTCAATGCACTTTCATGACTTAAGGAAAGAGCATTCAACTATAAAGTACTTTTTTGAGCTCTCCTAGTTTTCCTATTGAGGGAATGAAGCAAGCACACTTGTAGTTTTTTGTTTGGAACACAGTCCTGCGTCCCCACCATCAAACAATTACTGTTGTTATTTACACAATCCAAAAAAGTTCCACTATAAACTACAATCTGGGTCAAGTGGCATCATTTTAAAGATGATTATATTGCCAACATGGCTAGCTAAGTTTTAAAATACGATCTTACAGTGACGGGCTTTCAAAAAGAACTTCAGATAAACATTGTAATTTCGTGCTCATGCATTCAAGTGTGAGTCCCACAATCATAAAATGTAATACTGTAAATGACATGCGTTTTCAAATATGGAAGTGCACATTTGGATTCACAGGTGTGTGGTTGGCTTGTATGACATCAAAGCAGCATTTACTATAATCCTCAACATCTCATCTTTCAGAACACATCAACTCCTCAATTTACAGAATTTCCCTCACTCAGACAACAACAAATGTGCAAAAGTAGCCCAATTAGCTTTCTAACGTCATGTATAGCATGTTACTGTACAGCCACTGCGTTCCAATTTAGGCGCCTATTAATGACAAAATCGGCCATTTTCGACCTGTATACGGGATGACATGGGATGTGATCGGAAAGGGCTACTTCTAGTCGCTCCAGTCGCTACGTGCAGAGAGAGGGTACAGCCAGCACACCAGCCAATAATTGAGGCACAAAGATAGGAATGACTAATCTAAGGCCCAGCGATCAAGGGAATTGGACATTTACACTACTGCTCCACTTCCACTGTGCTTTCTCCTTCTCTCTGCCGACTAAATGTCATATACAGACGCCCACACTGAGCTTTTATCTAGTTGCAACACAGAAATGCATGTAATACTCAGTGCAGGTCAGCAGTGCAGCCAAAGATAACGTTGAAGAGCCTTCTGAAGAAGGAGAGTGCTGATCCAGTTAAAATATTTCATATTTTCCTATCTTTAAGACATTCATTTCAATGTTAATATTACAGTTAGACTATTTCTAATATTGGGAAGTTGATGCATGAAACTAAAACGATCACAAAGTATTAAGCTCTAACATGTATTTCTATTGCATAAACAACCAGCCACTCATATCTAAAGATTTGTTTGCCTGTAGTTGAGATACAATGCACAAACTAGGTTGTGTTCAGGCTCTTGTATCCCATTAATTGGCTGCATACGAGCAGAATATAATTCTGTCACTTTCTTTACATAGGTCATCGTCTGATATCGTGTGATATATACGTCTCCCCACCGTTTTCACTACCATCATTTGTCTGTGTTGGCAAATCCCTCTGGTTGAGTTTGCTAAAGGTTCAATCGATTTCTATATTGAATAAACTAATGATGACTCTATTTGACTGGTCAACCTTTTCTTGTCTTCGGTTGATAAGGCCTTGGTTTGCTCTATACGCTCACAAAGTAAACATTTCAAAATGCCTTCATTTAGTTGGATTTCATGATAATTCTATGGTATACTCCTTCGGGTCTCCCACCCAAGGGATTTGTGAGGGGAATATAACACCACAGGGAGCTCTGATTGAATATCTACATGGAGCTTCCTTCCAGTGGCAATGGGTGTCACTCAGCCCCAAAATGGCATCTCTCCACGGGCTAATATGCAGCTGGGGTCTTCATTGCAAATCATCGTCCATCAGCATACATTTGGAATCACTAATTTACCCTTGTAGATTCAGGTTCACTTTCACACTGATATGATGTGCCCACAGGTACGATTAAAACCTCTTGAAATATAGGGCAAAATGTAGATTTCTGCCTAAATAGACATACCCAAACGTAATTATTTTCATGAGATAGCCATAAACAGTAACAGTAATATTGCATAGTTTTAGAAAGGTCTGGAAATCACATTCCTGGTAAAAAATAGTTAGACATTTCTGAGGTGTACTCACTTTTGAGGACATAAGCACAAGTATATGGTACAAATATTATGAAAATATACTGTATACAGTACTACTATTTCTTTATTTGTCCTAATTCTACATTGTAGAATAATAGTGAAGACATCAAACTATGAAATAATATGTATGGAATCATGTAGTAACCAAAAATGTGTTAAACAAATGAAAATATATTTTATATTTAAGATACTTCAAAGTAGCCACCCTTTGCCTTGATGACAGCTTTGCACAATATTTGCATTCTCTCAACCAGCTGATGGAAAGAGACTTTTCTCCTAAATGTCCACTGACCAGTACAAAGACACCATTCAAATGTTTTTTTGTGTGCTATTTACAGATTGGCTGTGTACAGGTACAGTGATCAGTAAGCTGCTCTGACAGCTGATGCTTAAAGTTAGAGAGGGAGATATAAGACTCCAGCTTCAGTGATTTATGCAATTCGTTCCAGTCATTGGCAGCAGAGAACTGGAAGAAAAGGCGGCCAAAGGAAGTGTTGGCTTTGGGGATGACCAGTGAAATATACCTGCTGGAGCGCGTGCTGCTGCTGGGTGTTGCTATGGTGACCAGTGAGCTGAGATAAGGCGGGGCTTTACCTAGCAGAGACTTGTAGATGACCTTGAGCCAGTGGGTTTGGTGACGAATACGTAGTGAGGGCCAGCCAACGAGAGCATAAAGGTCGCAGTGGTGGGTAGTATATGGGGCTTTGGTGAAAAAACGGATGGCACTGTGATAGACAACATCCAGTTTGCTGAGTAGAGTGTTTGGGGCTATTTTGTAAATGACATTGCAGAAGTCAAGGATTGGTAGGACAGTCCGTTTTACGAGGGTATGTTTGGCAGCATGAGTGAATGAGGCTTTGTTGTGACATAGGAAGTCAATTCTAGACTTAATTTTGGATTGGAGATGCTTAATGTGAGTCTGGAAGGAGAGTTTACAGTCTAACCAGACACCTAGGTATTTGTAGTTGTCCACATATTCTAGGTCAGAACCGTCCAGAGTAGTGTGCTAGTAATGCTAGTCGGGTGGGATAGTGTGGGCAGCAATCGGTTGAAGAGCATGCACTTAAATTTACTACCCTCTCTTAGTAAAACTAAGTTCCTCAGCATACACATCACAGAAAAACTGAATTGGTCCACACACACAGACAGCATCGTGAAGAAGGCGCTGCAGTGCCTCTTCAACCTCAGGAGGCTGAAGAAATTTGTCTTGTCACCAAAAACACTCACAAACTTCTACAGATGCACAATCGAGAGCATCCTGTCGGGCTGTATCTCCGCCTGCTACGGCAACTGCTCCGTCCACAACCGTAAGGCTCTCCAGAGGGTAGTGAGGTCTGCACAACGCATCACCGGGGGCAAACTACCTGCCATCCAGGACACCTACCCCACCTTGATGCCACATGAAGGCCATAAAGATCATCAAGGACAACAACCACCCGAGCCACTGCCTGTTCACCCCGCTATCATCCAAGAAGGCGAGGTCAGTACAGGTGCATCAAAGCAGGGACCGAGAGACTGAAAAACAGCTTCTATCTCAAGGCCATCAGACTGTTAAACAGCCACCACTAACATTGAGTGGCTGCTGCCAACACACTGACTCAACTCCAGCCACTTTAATAATGGGAATTGATGTAAATATATCACTAGCCACTTTAAACAATGCTACTTAATATAATGTTTACATACCCTACATCATTCATCTCATATGTATATACTGTACTCTATCATCTACTGCATCTTTATGTAATACATGTATCACTAGCCACTTTAAACTATGCCACATTGTTTACATACCCTACATTACTCATCTCAGATGTTAATACTGTACTCGATACCATCTACTGCATCTTGCCAATGCCGTTCTGTACCATCACTCATTAACATATATTTATGTACATATGCTTTATCCCTTTACACTTGTATGTATAAGGTAGTAGTTTTGGAATTGTTAGGTTAGATTACTCGTTGGTTATTACTGCATTGTCAGAACTAGAAGCACAAGAATTTCGCTACACTCGCATTAACATCTGCTAACCATGTGTATGTGACAAATACATTTGATTTTGTTTTGATATTTAAAAGCAGTTCGAGGCCACGGAAGGAGTGTTGTGTTGCGTTGAAGCTTGTTTGGAGGTTTGTTAACACGGTGTCCAAAGAAGGGCTAGATGTACACAGAATGGTGTTGTCTGTGTAGAGGTGGATCAGAGAATTACCAGCAGCAAGAGCAACATCATTGATATATACAGAGCAAAGAGTCGGCCTGAGAATTGAACCCTGTGGCACCCCCATAGAGACTGTCAGAGGTCCGGACAACAGGTCCTCTGATTTTACACACTGAACTCCATTTGAGAAGTAGTTGGTAAACCAGGCGAGGCGGTCATTTGAGAAGCCAAGGCTATTGAGTCTGCCAATAAGAATGCAGTTATTTACAGAGCCGAAAGCCTTGGCCAGGTAGATGAAGACGGCTGCACAGTACTGTGTTTTATCGATGGCGGTTATGATATCGTTAATGACCTTGAGTGTGGCTGAGGTGCACCCATGACCAGCTCGGAAACTAGATTGCATAGTGGAGAAGATACGGTGGGATTCGAAATGGTTGGTGATCTGTTTGCTAATTTGGCTTTCAAAGATTTTAGAAAAGGCAGGGCAGGATGGATATAGGTCTATAACAGTTTGGGTCTAGAGTGTCTCCCCCTTTGAAGAGGGGGATGACCGCAGCAGCTTTCCAATCCTTGGGGAACTCAGACGATACAAAACAAAGGTTGAATAGGCTGGTAATAGGGGTTGCAACAATTTTGGCGGATAATTTTAGAAAGACAGGATCCAGATTGTCTAGCCCAGCTGATTTGTAGGGATCCAGATTTTGCAGCTCTTTCTGAACATCAGCTGTCTGGATTTGGATGAAGGAGAAGCAGGGGGGGCTTGGGCAAGTTGCTGCAGGGGGTGCTGAGATGTTGGCCCGGGGTAAGGGTAGCCAGGTGGAAATGTGTGCAGACTCATTACTGGGCAGCAGGACAAAGAATTTCCATAGGGTAAGCAGCAGGTAAGGTAAGTGACCGTTGAGGGCGTGTGTGTGGGGGGAGGGGTGGGGGGGGTGGGGGGGGGGGTGGTTGGAGCAGGTAGCAGACTAGTGGTAGCTATTCAGCAGCCTGATTGTCTGAGTGTAGAAACTATTGGCCAGTCTTTCAGTTTTTGCCATGATGCTCCTGTACTGCCCACGCCTGTGTGATTGAAGCGGGGATAACAGGATATGGCTTGGGTGGCTGGGGTCCTTGATGCATGAAGATCTTCTTGGCCTTCCTGTGTTATAGGTGTTCTGTAGGGCAGGCAACATCCACCCAGTGGTGCGTTCAGCTGCACGTATCACCCTCTGAAGAGCCTTGTGGTCTGCGTGGTGGAATTGCCGTACCAGGCTGTGATGCAGCCCAACAGTATGCGGTTTGATGGTGCTCCTGAAGTTGAAGAGTCGCTGTCGTGCCTTCTTCATTACGGTGTCCGTATGGTTATACCATTTCAGTTTCTCTGAGATGTCTATGATCGAGGAATTTGGAGTTATTGACCATCTCCACGTGGCTTCACACAGTTCCAACTCCATCATCCCCTTCTGGTTCCTCCAGAAGTCCATAACTAGCTCATTTGTTTTGCTAACGTTGAGGGAGAGATTGTTTACCTGGCTCCACACCGTCTGCATGCCTACCTCCTCCCTGTAGGCTGTCTAGTCGTTGTTGGTAATCAGGCCTACTACTGTTGTGTCGTCAGTGAACTTGATGACGAAGTTGGAACTGTGTGAGGCCATGCAGTCGTGGGTATACAGGGAATACAGGAGGGGACTGAGGATGAACCCTTGTGGGGCCCCCGTGTTGAGAATCAGTGTCGAGTAGGTAATGTTGCCTACCTTCACCACCTGGGGACGGCCCGTCAGAAAGTCCAGGCCCTGAGCATTGTAATGAGCTTATACAGCATTATGGTATTGAAGGCTGAGTTGTTGTCGATGAACAGCATCCTCACATATGCATTTTGTCCAGGTGAGGGCAGTGTGCAGTGCAATGCAATAGTGTCGTCCGTGGATCTGTCAGGGTGGTAAGAGTTAACATAAGTCTACCAGAGTCAGACTACCTCCTGGCGAGCAGTAAAACCACTGAAAATAATAGCTGAAACCTGAAGCTGAAAGAATTTGATTATCTCATCATACCCTATGACTGACCGCAAGAGTGAAACTAAATGTCCACACATATAGCTTGCTCCAGCCTTAATCCAACCTTACTTAAGTTATGGCTGCAATCCCGATATTGGGATAAGTGTCATCAACAACCGCTGAGTAGCATAGCGCTACATACAATAAATATTACTATAAATATTTATATTCATGAAATCACAAGTGTGACGACCCTCCCACTCTGTCTGCCGTATTCTCTCTTTGTCCTTGCTTCCTTACTAGGATGCCGTTAGGCAGAGTTGGGAGGGTCGTCAGCTACATGGGAAACACCTGGGCCCGGTGTGTCCCAGGATAAATACACCACTTCCCCATTCATAGAGGAGACTCTCTCCATGCAGACACCTTTATAGATTTAGTTGTGTTTCCTGGTGGTTTGCTTTAGCATTTTTCAACACCCTGCATTATCACATTCATGCATGCAAAACACTCACTTACACTACTGATTACTGATTACAAACACCATTGTATATTATACTTACTTATTTATTTAATAAATACATTTTTTATTACTCCTTATCTTCACGTTGTCTCCCTTTTGTTAAGGGCTTTGAGCCGGTTCGTGACACATGTGCAATATAGGAAAACACGCCTTTTGTTAATCCACCTGTCATGTCAGATTTTGAAATTATGCTTTACAGCGAAAGCAATCCAAGGGTTTGTGTAAGTTTATCGATCGCACGATAAAACATTAAGTACACTTAGCATCAGGTAGCTCGGTCAAGAAAATCGGAAAAGCAATCAAATGAATCATTTACCTTTGATGATCTTCGGATGTTTTCACTCACGAGACTCCCAGTTACACAACCAGTGTTCCTTTTGTTCCTTAAAGATTATTTTTGGATCCAAAATACCTCTGTTTGTTTGTCGCGTTATGTTCAGAAACTTACAGGAAAGAGCGGTCACGACAATGCAGACAAATTCCAAATAGTTTCCATAATGTCCGCAGAAACATGTCAAACGTTTTTATAATCAAACCTCAGGTTGTTTTTAAAATATATAATAGATAATATATCATCCGCAAATGTCTTTCACAGTAGGAGAGGGAAAAGCAATACCTATCCAAACTCTGTTGCGCGAGCAAAACTCATGTGACCACTTGATGCGACGTTTTCGTTCTGGCTCATTTTTCAAAATAAAAGCCTGAAACTATGTCTGAAGACTGTTGACACCTTGAGGAAGCAATGGGAAAAATGAATCTGGTTCATATCCCTTTAAATGGAGCAAAGGGAGGCTATGGAACATGGAGTTTTCAAAATAGAAGCCACCTCCTGCTTTGATTTTCCTCAGGGTTTCGCCTGCAATATCAGTTTTGTTATACTCACAGACAATATTTTTGACAGTTTTGGAAACTTCAGAGTGTTTTCTATCCAATACTAATAATAATATGCATTTATTAGCAACTGAGACTGAGGAGCTGGCCGTTTACAATGGGTACCTTTTCATTCAAGCTACTCAATACTGCCCCTGCAGCCATAAAAAGTTAAGATATCCATCTCCCTGTAACCTCAGCCGGGGCCATCAGGCCCTATGGCTGTTTTCAGCTGACTCCTGCTGTGAGGCCCACATATGTGGCCCAGTGTGTTTGTACAGTGCACTGCAAGTTAATTAGGATCACACCTTGTTTGGGTAACGTGTGTTGATAACTGCGAGCTGAACAGTGAAATGTGAAGGGCAGCGAAAGAGAGCCGAGCAGCTGCTACTGTGAGGATTCACTAGGGCTTCCTGCAGAGCAGGGAGAGGAGAGAGATGGGAGGGGAATAGAGTGAGGGAAAGAGAGGGTGTAGAGCGAGAGAGGTGATGAAAGAGCAACAGAGGTGATGGCAATATGAAGTGAGTGTGGATTTTAATACCGTATAACAGAAAGCGCTTAAGGTAAGAGTGGTTGAATTCAAAAGGGGTTTTGCTTTATTTCAACCAGGAAACATCGTCTAATGGGTTTCATTACCCCGCATAGACAACATTTTTCAGACTAGGAACACTGTTTTTGTGAGTTTGTTTTAAAATCTAATGAAGCACAATGAAAGGGAGGTAAGAAGGAATGATGAGAAAGATACTACAAAAACATATGGTACACTATGTAGCATATTTTTTTAAGCAATTGTGCAATCATGACCTGATACATAGTAATATAATCAGGTAAGGTTTGAATATTAACTGTCTCATTCCTCATAGCTGTAAGTGAATGGTTGTATTAATATTACCTATCCCACTGCTTGGTTGTCAACACATTTCAGACGTAATAAAACATGCCATACACTATTATCCCAGAAACCCTAGACCCACTCCAATTTGCATACCACACCAACAGATCCACAGATGATGCAGTCTCTATTGCACTCCAAACTGCCCTCTCTATTGCACTCAATATTGCACACAAAAGGAACACCTATGTGAGAATGCTATTCATTGACTACAGCTCAGCGTTCAACACCATAGTGCCCTCAAAGCACATCACTAATCTAAGGACCCTGGGACTAAACACCTCCATCTGCAACTGTATCCTAGCCTTCCTGACAGGCCGCCCCCAGGTGGTAAGGGTAGCTAACAACACATCCGCCACACTGATCCTCAACATGGTGGCCCCTCAGGGGTGTGTGCTGAGTCCCCTCCTGTACTCCCTGTTCACTCATGACTGCACAGCCAGGCACAACTCCAACACCATCATTAAGTTTGCTGATGACACAACAGTGGTAGGCCTGATTAACGACAACGATGAGCCTATAGGGATGAGGTCAAATACCTGACCGTGTGGTGAAGGACAACAACCTCTCCCTCAATGTGAACAAGACAAAGAATATGATTGTGGACTACAGGAAAAAGAGAACCGAGCACATGAATGGTTGCATTAAAAGTGGAGCAGGTTGAGAGCTTCATGTTCCTTGGCTTCCACATCACTAACAAACTAACATGGTCCAAGCAAGCTAAGATGTTTCACCCTAAGGAGGGAATAGATAGGTTTGGCATGGGTCCTCAGATCCTCGAAAGGTTTTACAGCTGCACCATCGAGAGAATCCTGACGGGTTGCATCACTGCCTGGTATGGCAACTGCTCGGCCTCCGACCGCAAGGCAATACAGTGGTCAGTGTGTACGGCCCAGTACATGTTATTTACTGCTGCTCTTTAATTATTTGTTTTTGTTATCTCTTTCTTGAACAAATTATGTAGGTATTTTCTTAAAATTGCATTGTTGGTTAGGTAAGCACTGTTTCACCTGCTGTGTTAGTCGCATGTGACAAATGCAATTTGATATGAAAGCTTACAGTTGGGTTCCAAAATTAACACCCTTGATAAAGATGAGCAACAATTGTGGTATAAAATAAATAATTCAATTACTGAGTATAGTATAATAATAAAAAAAGGGTAATTAGTACAAAATAAATATCAAAAAGGTAGGAGAACACATTAGGAGGGATCTTAGACTAGAGGTCCTTGATGATCTTTTTGGCCTTCCTGTGACACCGGGTGCTGTAGATGTCCTGGAGGGCAGGCAGTGTGCTCCTGGTGATTCGTTGGGCTGACCGAACCACCCTCTGGAGAGGCCTGCAGTTGCGGACGGTGCAATTGCCGTACCAGGCAGTGATACAGCCCGACAAGATGCTCTCAATAGTGCATTTGTAGAATATAGTGAGTGTCTTGGGGGCCAAAGCCACATTTCTTCAGCCTCCTGAGGTTGAAGAGGCGGTATTGTGCCTTCTTCACCACACTGTCTGTGTGGGTGGACCATTTAAGTTTGTTTGTGATGTGTACGCTGAGAAACTTAAAACTTTCCACCTTCTCTACTGCTGTCCCGTCGATGTGAATAGGGGGGTGCTCTCTCTGCTGTTTCCTAACGTCCACGATCATTTCAGGCTGTCAGTGATGTGCACGTCAAGGAACTTGAAGCTTTTCACCCTCTCCACTGCGACCCTGTTGATGTGGATGGGGGTGTGCTCTCACTGCTGTCTCCTGAAGTCCACTATCAGCTCCTTTGTTTTGATAACATTGAGGGAGAGGTTATTTTTCTGCCACCCCTCCGCCAGTGCCATTACCTCCTCCCTGTAGGCTGTCTCATCGCTGTTAGTAATCAAGCATGCCACTGTTCTGTCGTCTGCAAACTGGATGATTGTGTTGGATACGTGCGTGGCCACGCAGTCATGGGTAAATGGGGAGTACAGTGTTGAGGATCAGTGTGGAGGAGGTGTTGTTGCCTATCTTCAACACCTGGGATCAGCCTGTTAGGAAGTCCAGGACCCAGTTGCACAGAGTGGAGTTCAGACCTAGTGATAAGCTTGGAGGGCACTATGGTGTTGAAGGCTGAGCTGTAGTCAATGAACAGCTTTCTTACATAGGTATTCCTTTTGTCCAGATGGGATAAGGCAGTGTATAGTGCGATGGCGATTGCATCATCCGTGGATCTGTTTGTGTGGTATGCAAATTGTAGTGGGTCTAGGGTGTCAGGTATGTTGGAGGTGATATGATCCTTAACTCGCCTCAAAGCACTTAATGATGACAGAAGTGAGTGATATAGGGCGATAGTCATTTAGTTCAGTTACCATAAATGCCGAAAGATAATTTGTTTGTTTGACAGGGTGGGATCTGTTTGTGTTGGTAAAAATCTATCAAGCGAGAACTGGCGGTGGAAACGCCTATAGGCGCAAATATTGATATAATAACCATCATATCGAAGTAAACTTTGAGTCATGCGATGACATGGTGTGTGGTCTTCCTACTACAACTCGAGAAACCATGCAGTTTATTAGGCTACAGATGTAATAAGATATGCTGAACTTCACAGGCTGGTGAAAGTGAACGGTATGAGCATGATGCTTCTTTCCAATAAATGTCAAGTATCTTATTCTGGTGGCTTGACTGCCGTTTGACTAACAAAAATAATATCGCTCTTATCCATAATAAACTATTAATGTAGACTAAGCTACCCGCAGAGCCTAGCCACACTATCTGCCAGCTGTTGGCTAGAGAGAAAGTGCCAAGACCAGAGTAGGCACATTTTTTATTTAATGCAACAGTTTGTGCCAAAAATATTGGTAGAGCTGAAAATGTGATGTAACATTTTTAAAATGTGTATTCGGCACACGAAAACTGAAGTGAAAAATACATTTTGTGTGCATTATGTCATCACACACAGATTGTTCTCCATAACAAGTCAGTTTGGTGGAAGCACAACACTAGTGAGAAAATGCACATATTTTCTATATACAGGTTTTAGAAGATTCATATGAAATTCTGTCGCCAATTGGATGGAAACCTAGCTACTGACAGATTTTTATGAGCTGTTTTGACTGAAACTTAGCATACATCTAAGGTCATTGTGATTTTGTACATGGTCATACCTAGTATATAACAAATATAATCATAGGCGGGTAAATGTTCCATCTTGGCAGGTGATCTGTCTATCTGGTCAAAATCACTGTTACAGGTCACCCTCCACCCTCTGGTAATATGTATTACTTAATATTACATCTCCAGAGGAACCTGAATTCAAATAAATACTTATTTTAGATTTGCCAAAGAATAACTACCATCCAGAGAATACATATCAATACAGCTCTCTGTGTAGATTGAGAGTGTATCAGAGTTCTGTATTGCAGTTCTATCAAGCATTGATGCCATTGGCAGACTTTGTATAGCAATTCTTATAACTCACAAAAGTAAGGTAATTTTGCTTTTGTGTCTGGTATAAGAAAAAAAGTACAATCTTAGGCGAGAACATGGGGAGCTACATCTCAGCAGGTGATCCACCCTCTGATTGTATGGATAACTTATTATGTCTGCAGATAAACATAGATTCAAATAAAGGTCCTATTTATCAAATTACTATAGGCAGAATTGTGTTTTTGACTGTGGTAAAAATTTGCCAAAAAAGACTATATTTTTTTATTCTATTTGGATCCGGAAACACTAAACAATGATTTACTAAAAACATGGAAGAATTTAATAAACCACCTTTGATCTATGATAATATTTAGTAATATATACATAATATTTAGTCTGTTTTGTTATTCAGAACAAAATATCCAAACAGTGTATCGTGGAGGAAATATGGTCATATTAATACAGAGTGAGATAGCCTCTAGCTTGGCTGGACACAGACACAAATCATACACTTAGTGTGTCCCGGCTTGCTTGTGTTCAGGTTCTCATGCCAGATGCATGCTGTCACACTCAGGGTAATCCTGTTCCCAGACACTTCAGCCCAAATGTGCAAAGTCTGGTGAATTAATGCGTCAAACTTGGCCTTAGTTAGTCAGTACAGAAAGACCGCGAAAAACTTCTGGCTCATATAAATTGGCTTAATCTACCAACCAATCATCTCTCATAACACCTTCCCCTTGCGTGTAGGGGGCAGTATTTTTGTTCTTTGGCAAAAAAACGTACCCATTTGAAACTGCCTATTTGTCAGATTAGGATGGAAAACACTCTAAAGATTCCAAAACTGTAAAAATATTGTCTGTGAGTATAACTGATATTGTAGGCGAAAACCTGAGGAAAATCCAATCAGGAAGTGCCTCTTATTTTGAAACCTCTCTGTTCCTATGCATGCCTATCCTCCATTTAAAGGGATATCAACCAGATTCCTTTTTCTATGGCTTCCCTAAAGTGTCAACAGTCTTTAGACATAGTTTCAGGCTTTTATTTTTAAAAATGAGTGTGAAAGATCACATTGCGTAAGTGGATAGGTGGGGATCTCAGAGTGAGTTTTTGCGCTACAGAGTAAAGCAGCCATTGTTTCTCCCGGTGTTATTGAAAAACCTACACACCAGGTTGATATATTATAAGATATATATTTTAAAAACAACCTGAGGATTGATTATAAAAAACGTTTGACATGTTTCTATGGATATTATTTGGAATTTTCGTCTGCGTTGTTGTGACCGCTCTTTCCTGTGGATTTCTGAACATAACGCGACAAACAAATGGAGGTATTTAGGGTATAAAAATAATTTGGGAGTCTCGTGAGTGAAAACATCCGAAGACCATCAAAGGTAAACGATTCATTTGATTGCTTTTCTGATTTTCGTGACCTAGCTACTTAATGCTTAGTGTACATAATGTTTTGTTGTGCTATCGATAAACTTACACAAACGCTTGGATTGCTTTCGCTGTAAAGCATAATTTCAAAATCTGAGACGACAGGTGGATTAACAAAAGGCTAAGCTGTGTTTTGCAATATTGCCCTTGTGATTTCATGAATATGAATATTTTTTTGTAATATTATTTGACTGTGGCGCTATGCTATTCAGCGGTTGCTGACGAAAATGATCCCGCTAACGGGGTGGGTGCGCCAATAAGTTTTAACTCTCCTCTTTACACTAGCACACCACAAGCCGAGAGCCACGCCTCACAGTCATGTTATTTGCTAAAATGAAATGGAAACAAACGCTTTACTCAGTAAGGTCACTCCCATAGAATTCTATGGTCACTCCCACTACGAGCATCTTTGCATTGATGATGTACCAAGCGCTGTGCAGGCAATGCCGAGCAATACCATTATTTTTCCGACAGAAGTGACAAGAGGCCGGATTAAAAGACTTGAGGTTTTTAAGTTGTCCACCCATCCTCATATGACCTTCAATGATGCTGCTCCACTTAATTAACTTCACCACAGTAATCCAAAGTCAATAATGTCCTCTACAATACTTGTTGCTCACTTGGTAGCGCATGGCACTTGCAATGCCAAGGTTGTGGGTTTGATTCCCATAGGGGACCAGTATGAAAACATATGCACTCACTTTTGTAAGTCACTCTAATAAGAGTGTCTACTACAATGTAAAATGTAATACTGATCACACCTAACTAAAAAATACTGAGAGTGGGCCTAAATATTTATTGGATTGTCCAAATTTTCTCCATACAGACACCTCAAATTTCCCCTTCCACACACACTGTACTACAAACCTCTTTGTATCCATATTTCCAATTATAAATAACAACAAACAAAAAAATACTATGCAAATTACAACCCTTACAATTTAGGCCTACACAATGAACCCAAACCGTCTGCCATCGTGCGCCATCGTGAATAAATGTATTTTGTCCCCCTACACCAAACGCAATCACGACACGCAGGTTAAAATATCAAAACAAACTCTGAACCAATGACATTAATTTGGGGACAGGTCGAAAAGTATTAAACATGTATGGCAATTTAGCTAGCTAGGTTGCACTTGCTTGCTAATTTATCCTGGGATATAAACATTGAGTTGTTATTTTACCTGAAATGCACAAGGTCCTCTACTCCGACAATTATTCCACACATAAAACGGCCAACCGAATCGTTTCTAGTCATCTCTCCTCCTTCCAGGCTTTTTCATCTTTGACCTTATATGGTGATCGGCATCTAAACTTTCATAGTATTACCACGACAACCGGCAAAACAGTTTGTCTTTCAATCACCCACGTGGGTATAACCAATGAGGAGATGGCGCAATCTAACAAACCAATATTTTAAATTGCAACCTATTTCGTTAAACACTGAACTTACTTTTCCCCTTCAGTTAAAATAAATAAATACAATAAAATATTTAATGTAATTAAGAATCACATGCACTCATGCAAGTATCATCACGGATGCAGTGCTGGCAGAGTACAAGAAAAACTCTGCATGGTGAATACAACAGAACAGATCAACTTGAATGACATTCACTGACAGGTGGGTAAAAATAACAAACTGAAAGCTACACCCTAAATAAGTTACAGCTCCTCTTCTAATAGGCTGCCCCCACTACACTGCCCCCACCGCTATACAATGGGCATGTGCATGAGGTGTTGAAATCAATTTAAAAACTTTTATTCAATTCAAAAATCTACAGTACATTAATCTGTCCAATTACTGACAAATTAAATAGGTTGAATAAACCAAAGCATATACCCATCAGTAAAAACTGCACCAGCCTGCTTTTTGCAGCGTTCATATACACTTATGCAAGTATGACTACAAATATTGGCCATGTACAAGTTAAAGTTTAATTGATGTATACAATAGACCATATTTACTTTCACTCTGACAGGTAGGCAAAAAGAACAACTTGAAAGCTACGACCCCAATAAGCCATGCCTCCAACTCTTCTAATAGGCTGCAAATGCTACATTGCCTTCATCGCTGTTCAATGCACATGAGGTGTTGAAAGCAATTTAGCTGACATTCAATTTTTTTTTAATCACACTGATCTGACAAATTCGTTATTTGATTTCAGACAAATTGAATAGAATAGGTTGAAGGAACCAAAAATAATTGTATATCTTTACAATCATTAAAAGGACTTCAGATGAACAACGGCGCCATCCCATTTGTTATGCTCACCAAGCTTAGTGTGTCCTATTAACTAGGCCGAGCTGTAGACTGATTCCCAGCAGGCCCAAACTCAGAAGCTGCTGGCCTAGCAGCATCTGGGGCACAACTCTGGCACAACACCACTGTGTGTGGGCGTGTGTGTGTGTATGTCACACTATCAGGTGAGCGCCCGCCCTGCCCCTCTCGGTCTCTATTTACGCCATATAGACAGGTTCATGGCCACAGCCCCTGTCCCAAAATCTGTTTAAAAACAAAACCGCATGAGCAGGTCCTGCCAGTGTGTATGTGTGGCACAGAAATGGGGCTAGGGCTAGTACAGTAAGCACCAGTGAGTCACCTCAACCAGGTGAGCATTCAGCAGGCACAATGACATGGCTAAAATAAGAGCATGTCCAGAGGCATCTCACTACACACCTTACTTTACCATATGTGCTCTAGTACACTATTTACACAAAAGTATGTGGACACCCCTTCAAATTAGTGGATTTGGCTATTTCAGCCACACCCGTCACTGACAGGTGTATAAAATCGAGCACAAAGCCATGCAATCTCCAAATACAAACATTGGCAGTAGACTGGCCTTACTGAAGATCTCAGTGACTTCCAATGTGGCACCGTCATAGGATACCACCTTTTTCAACAAGTCAGTTTGTAAAATTTTGGCCGTGCTAGAGCTGCCCCGGTCAACTGTAAGTGCTGTTATTGTGAAGTGGAAATGTCTACGAGCAACAACGGCTCAGCTGCGAAGTGGTAGGCCACACAAGCTCACAGAACGTGACCGTCGTGTGCTGAAGCGCATAGCAAGTAAAAATCATCTGTCCTCAGTTGCAAAACTCACTACCAAGTTCCAAACTGCCACTGGAATCAAAGACAGCACAATAACTGTTCGTCTGGAGCTTCATGAAATTAACAAGCAGCTGCATACAAGCCTAAGATCACCATGTGCAATGCCAAGCTTCAGCTGGAGTGCTTTAAAGGTCACCGGCATTAGACTTGGCGGACTTCATGAGAATGCTACCTGCCCCAATGCACAGTGGCAACTGTCAAGTTTGGTGGAAGAGGAATAATGGTCTGGGGCTGTTTTTCATGGTTCGGCTAAGCCCCTTAGTTCTTGTGAAGTGAAATCTTAACCCTACAAAATACAATGAGGCAACAGTTTGGGGAAGGCCCTTTCCTGTTTCAGCATGACAATGCCCCCGTGCACAAAGCAAGGTCCATATGTGACAGGTTAAAGGAAATATTCATAGCCTGTTATACATTAAAAAGTATTAGTAAGTTTATAGTATGTGAGGATCTTAAAACATCTAAGGTTAAAAAGATGCATTCAGTATTAGTTGATAGCGATTGATAACATTCATATAAATGTGTTAAAGTTAAAATCTGTCAAAGGGTACGAATTGTGAGAGTAATGTGTAAACGTTATATTGATTACTTTATTTTGTGGTGCCTAAAAGTGTTCATCTGTGATCTACGAAATGCTCTTAATCTATGAGCCGGAGATCGATTGCTCTGGTCTCCACCCATATTCCTGGGGAAAATCGCGGTCTTTTCTCATTACACTAAACGTTGAATTGAGAATACAACACCGTATCACTCTCGTGATTATTTCTCCCCTGTTTTCAGGGGCGTAACACATACAGATATGGTTTGTCGAGATCGGTGTGGAAGAACTTGACTGGCCTGCACAGAGTCCTGACCTCAACCCCATTGAACACCTTTGGGATGAATTGGAACGGCGACTGCGAGCCAGGCCTAATCGCCCAACATCAGCGCCCGACCTCACTGATGCTCTTGTGGCTGAATTGAAGTCCCAGCAGCAATGTTCCAACATCTAGTGGAAAACCTTCCAAGAAGGCTGTTATAGCAGCAAAGGTGGGACCAACTCCATATTAATGCCCATGATTTTGGAATGAGATGTTTGACAAGCAGGTGTCCATATACTTTTGGTCATGTAGTGTATATTCGGGTTAAATTGAATGTCATTGTAGTTTTTAATTATACTTTAGGATGGGACCACTGTGTAGAAGTATGTCATCCACTTTAAACACTTGAAACATTGTACAATATCAATGCATGGCTTACATTAGTTTGGAGTCATTCATTTGTGTGGACATTATATCAAATTATAATGCAACAACAATACTGGAATTAACAGTGTGACACATCATGATCAATAATATCAAACCTTGCATAGATCTGCCTCTAATGCCTTTATCAATTTAAGATATTATTATACCACTTCTCTTACATTATTTATATAAATTATTTAATTACTATTATGAGTTACTTTTAAAAGCTGTGTACTCGATTCTTGACTTAATAAAGCTGTAATGAATCAAAACCAAGCATTTCTCCCATCTATTTTCTATGTGCCTTATTTGTGCTACAGCAAAGCATCGCAATTCATAGCCCTCTATTTTTGACAAAAATAACTGTTCCGAGGGCGTTTTCATCAGAGTGAAAATCTAAAACTTACTAAAAAGGTGAGTGTTATCTAACCTCAGCTGGAGTTCTTCATCAGATGCCAGAGGAAAGAGAACTTCTAATATTCCTAAAGACTTTAACCATGGCAGTGTGCTTGTTAATATTCCCACTAGGAGATCCTTTAAAAGATGTGATAAATTATCGCAAACACCATAGTTGACTTCAGAGATTAGCCAACATTCATCAAGGCCCAACCAGTCCTGAAACGGAGCCATTAGAAATAGCTTCCGGGCAACAAAACACACAAAATAAATGTACTTCTCAGCAATATAATAATTCATACACCACAAGTTAAAATGACTAGCTGAAACCCACCCCTTTAAGTGTGTTAATGGTCGTTCATCCAGAGAATAATGAAGTCGAGTTTTCCCTACATTTGTCACCACATTGACATATTGCCCTAAAATGTATCAAGAGAGGATGGATCCTCCAGGACCGCTTTAAATAACTAATGAATATGTTTTCTCTAACCAAAAATGTACGTGAGGAGAAAGATTCAAGTGTTCCAACTGAGCTACAAGTGAAGATGATGTTCGCTGCAAACCATTTTAGCAAAATCTTATATATTTCAACCATGAGATGTGATTGATAGCTACAGTTTTATCCAAACCCATGGGCATTTGCCAGCTTTAAAAATATCACACATCAAAAGCAGTTTTCCAAGTCCTTAGAGACAGCTCCACTCTGAACTTGTTTGAAATTGCAACTGGTATTAGCTGCATAGAGAAAGGGCTACTCAGTCCTCCCGGTCACTGTGTTAGCTGGTTTTCCATTTACAGTACCAGTCAAAAGATTGGATACATCTACTCATTCAAGGTTTTTTCATTTATTTGTACTATATTCTACATTATAGAACAATAGTGAAGACATCAACACTATGAAACAACACATATGGAATCATGTAGAAACCAAAAAAGTGTTAATTGAACAAATCAAAATCTATTTTAGATTTGAGATTCTTCAAAGTAGCCACCCTTTGCCAGACAGCTTTGCAGACTCTTCAACCAACTTCATGAGGAAGTCACCTGGAATGCATTTCAATTAACAACAGCCTTGTTAAAAGTTAATTTGTGGAATTTCTTTCCTTCATAATGTGCTTGAGCAAATCAGTTGCATTGTGACAAGGTAAGGGTGGTATGCAAAGATAGCCCCATTTGGTAAAAGACCAAGTCCATATTATGGCAAGAACTGCTCAAATGAGCAAAGAGAAATGATAGTCCATGATTCGTTTAAGAGATGAAGGTCAGTCGATTCCAAAAATTTCAAGAACTTTTAAAGTTTCTTCAAGTACACTCGCAAACTATCAAGTGCAATGATGAAACTGGCTCACATGAGGACCTTCAAAGGAAAGGAAGACCCAGATTTACCTCTACTGGAAAGGATAAGTTCAATAGACTTACCAGCCTCAGAAATTACAGCCCAAATAAATGATTCACAGAGTTCAAGTAACAGACACATCTCAACATCGACTGTTCAGAGGAGTCTGCGTGAATCAGGCCTTCACGGTCGAATTGCTGCAAAGAAACCACCTCTAACGGACACCAATAATAAGAAGAGACTTGCTTGGACAAAAAAACACAAGCAATGGACATTCAACCGGTGGAAATCTGTCCTTTGGTATGATGAGTCCAAATTTGAGATTTTTGGTTCCAACTGCTGTGTCTTTGTGAGAAGCAGAGTAGGTGAATTGATGATCTCAGCATGTGTGGTTCCCACCGTGAAGCATGGAGGAGGAGTTATGGTGTAGGAGTGCTTTGCTGCTCACACTGTCTGTGATTTATTTAGAATTCAAGGCACTCTTAACCGGCATAGCTACCACAGCATTCTGTAGCGATATGCCATCTCATCTGGTTTGGGCTTAGTGGGAATATCACTTGTTTTTCAACAGGACAATGACCCAACACACTTCCAGGCTGTGTAAGGGCTTTTTGACAATGAAGGAGAGTGATGGAGTGCCTAATCAGATGACTTGGCCTCCAACTCCTAGGAGGGATAGCTCGGAATATTTGAAAATTGATTTTAAATAACTTTTTTTAGCATTACAATAGTCCAAAAAACGGCTAATAATTTCAGGTCCAGTACCATCGTTGGGCTGTGGGTGTGAAAGACTCAGCGGACTGCTGGCATTACACATCTGTCTAAAATATTACTGTAGCTCTGCTGGAGTCATTTTCATAGAGAACTTTGACACCTTCTGGAAACAGAAACTGCTCTACAGGAAGGACAGAGTCCATACAAATCATGTTGGCTCCTGGACTCTCAAGGCTACGTTGAAACAATGACTTTTCAATGATCCAAGACCAGCTCAGTTAATCTCTACCACTGTAACAATGAGTTGTCATAATACTTGACACATTTATGAAATGGCTTATTAGAGTTACTAAAAAGCATGCAACCATTAAGAAAATGACTGTTGAAACTTTAAAATCACCTTGGATTGATGAGGAATTGAAAAATGGTATGGTTGAAAGGGATGAGGCAAAAGATATGGCAAATAAGTCTGGCAGCCCAACTGATTGGAAAATATACTGCAATTTAAGAAATCATGTGACTAAACTAAATAAAAAATAAACTATAATATGATATAAAGAATCATAGTAAAAAGCTTCGGGGCACCTTAAATTACATTTTGGGGAAAAAAGAACACACAGCTCCATCATTAATTGAATCAGAAGGCTCATTCATCAAAATGCCCACTGATATTGCCAACGACTTTAAAACTTCTTATGGCTGGGGGCAGTATTGAGTAGCTTGGATGAATAAGAGGCCCAGAGGTGTGCTCAGAGTAAACTGCCTGCTCCTCAGTCCCAGTTGCTAATATATACATATTACTAGTATATTTGGATAGCAAACACTCTGAAGTTTATAAAAGTGTTTGAATGATATCTGTGAGTATAACAGAACTCATATGGCAGGCAAAAACCTGAGAAAAAATCCAACCAAGAGGTGGGGAATCTGAGGTTGGTCGATTTTCAACTCATTCCCTATTGAAGACACAGTGGGATATTGGTCATGTTGCACTTCCTAAGGCTTCCACCAGATGTCAACCGTCTTTAGAAACTTGTTTGAGGCTTCTACTGGCTTCTACTTCTACATAAGGGCTCTTTGAGTCAGTGGTCTGGCAGATTGCCAGGAGCTGGTCACGCGCAATCACATGATAGGTAGCTCATTGCTCTTCTACAGACAAAGGAATTCTCCGGTTGGAACATTATTGAAGATTTATGTTAACCTGTAGTGACACCCCATCCCGTGAACGGGACCGTTGTCATCATCTGACACTAATTAGCATAACGCAACGGACATAAATCTTCCTAGAAAATCTTCCTATTCATGAAAATCACAAGTGAAATATATGCTTTACAGCCAACGCTAGACAAGCATTTGTGTAAGTTTATCATAGCATAGCATTATGCCTTGCTAGCAGCAGGCAACCTTGTCACGGAAATCAGAAAAGCAATCAAATTAAATCCTTTACCTTTGATGAACTTCAGATGTTTTCACTCACGAGACTCCCAGGTAGACAGCCAAAGTTCATTTTTTTCCCAAAATATTATTTTTGTAGGCGAAATAGCTCCGTTTGTTCTTCACGTTTGGCTGAGAAATCGCCCGGAAATTGTGGTCACCACAACGCCGAAAAATATTCCAAATTAGCTCCATAATATCGACAGAAACATGGCAAACGTTGTTTAGAATCTATCCTCAATGTGTTTTTCTAATATCTATTCGATAATATATCCGTCGGGACAATTCGTTTTTCAATAGGACCGATTGGAATAATGGCTACCTCTGTTTTTTACTTGGGAATCTCTCTCGGAGCCACCATGTGACCACTTACATGTGGCTGCCTACGGCTATTCTTCAATAGAAATGCGTAAAACTACATCACAATGCTGTAGACACTTTCGAGGGAATACGTAGAAAGCGTAAGCTCGTTGATGGTACATTCACAGCTGAATAGGGAGTCATTGGAACACAGCGCTTTCAAAACCTGGGGCACTTCCGGATTGGATTTTTCTCAGGCTTTTGCCTGCAACATCACTTCTCTTATACTCACAGACAATAATTTTACAGTTTTGGAAACGTTAGAGTGTTTTCTATCCAAAGATGTCAATTATATGCATATTCGAGCATATTTTCCTGACAAAATATCCCGTCTAAAACGGGAACGTTTTTTTTCAAAAAGAAAACTGCCCCCTAACACCAAGAGAAACATCCTAAAGATCCTAAAGATTGATTCTATACTTCGTTTGACATGTTTCTACGGACTGTAATATAACTTTTTGACATTTTGTCTGCTCCTAGTGAACGCGCTTCGTGACTTTGGATTTGTTTACAAAACGCACTAACAAAAGTAGCTATTTGGACAAATATTATGGACATTATCGAACAAATCAAACATTTATTGTGGAACTGGGATTCCTGGGAGTGCATTCTGATAAAGATCATCAAAGATAAGTGAATATTTATAATGTTGTTTCTGACTTCTGTTGACTGCACAATATGGCGGATATCTTTTTGGCTTGTTGGGTCTCTGAGCGCCGTACTCAGATTATGGCATGGTTTGCTTTTTCCGTAAATCTTTTTTTTTAATCTGACACAGCGGTTGCATTAACCTCCAGGTCTATACCCAAGCAGTTTGAACTTCTAATTTTAAAAATCAACCTCTTCTGAAATAAGTCTCTCACTGTTGCCGCCTGCTATCGACCCCCCTCTGCTCCCTGCTGTGCCCTGGACACCATTTGTCAATTGATCGCCCCCCCCATCTAGCTTCAGAGTTCGTTCTGTTAGGTGACCTAAACTGGGATATGCTTAACACCCCGGCAATCCTACAATCTAAGCTAGATGCCCTCAATCTCACAGAAATCATCAAGGAACCCACCAGGTACAACCCTAAATCCGTTATCATGGGCACCCTCATTGACATTATCCTGACCAACATGCCCTCCAAATACATCTCCGCTGTCTTCAATCAGGATCTCAGCGATCACTGCCTCATTGCCTGTATCTGCTATGGGTCCGCGGTCAAACGACCACCCCTCATCACTGTCAAACACTCCCTAAAACACCTCTGCGACCAGGCCTTTCTTATCGACCTGGCCTGGGTATCCTGGAAGCATATTGACCTCATCCCCACATCATGTGGCGGACTGCAATAGCATCGAATAGTCCTGTCCAGGGAAGTCAGGAACCAATGCACACAGTCAGTCAGGAAAGCAAAGGCTAGCTTTTTCAAGCAGAAATTCACATCCTGTAGCTCTAACTCCAAAAGATTTTGGGACACTGTAAAGTCCATGGACAACTAGAGCACCTCCTCCCAGCTGCCCTGAGGCTAGGTAACACGGTCGCCACTGATGAATCCATGATAATCTAAAATTTCAATAAGCCTTTCTCAACGGCTGGCCATGCCTTCCTCCTGGCTACTCCAACCCAGGCCAACAGCTCCGCCCCCCCGCAGCTACTCGCCCAAGCCTCCCCAGCTTCTCCTTCACCCAAATCCAGACAGCAGATGTTCTGAAAGAGCTGCAAAACCTGGACCCGTACAAATCAGCTAGGCTAGACAATCTGGACCCTCTCTTTCTAAAACTATCCGCCGCCATTGTTGCAACCCCTATTACCAGCCTGTTCAACCTCTCTATCGTATCGTCCGAGATCCCTAAAGATTGGAAAGCTGCCGTGTTCATCCCCCTCTTCAAAGGGGGTGACACCCTAGACCCAAACTGTTACAGACTTATTTCTAACCTGCCCTGCCTATCTAAAGTCTTCGAAAGACTAGTTAATAAACAGATCACTGACCATTTAGAATCCCACCATACCTTCTCCGCTGTACAATCCGGCTTCCGAGCCGATCACGGGTGCACCTCAGCCACGCTCAAGGTACTAAATGACAGTACTGTGCAGCCGTCTTCATCGACCTGGCTAAGGCTTTCGACTCTGTCAATCACCGTATTCTTATCGGCAGACTCAATACCCTTGGTTTTTCTAATGACTGCCTCACCTGTTTCACCAACTACTTTGCAGACAGAGTTCAGTGTGTAAAATCGGAGGGCATGTTGTCCGGACCTCTGGCAGTCTCTATGGGGGCACCACAGGGTTCAATTCTCGGGCAGAATCTTTTCTCTGTATAAATCAATGATGTCGCTCTTGTTGCGGGTGATTCCCTGATCCACCTCTACGCAGATGACACCATTCTGTATACTTCTGGCCCTTCCTTGGACACTGTGCTAAGTAACCTCCAAACGAGCTTCAATGCCATACAACACTCCTTCCGTGGCCTCCAACTGCTCTTAAACGCTAGTAAAACCAAATGCATGCTTTTCAACCTTTCGCTGCCCACATCCGCCTGCCCGACTAAAATCACCAACCTGGACGGTTCCGACCTAGAATATGTGGACAACTACAAATACCTAGGTGTCTGGCTAGACTGTAAACTCTCCTTCCAGACTCATATTATCTCCAATCAAAAATCAAATCTAGAATCGGCTTTCTATTTCGCAACAAAGCCTCCTTCACACACCAAACTTACCCTAGTAAAACTGACTATCCTACCGATCCTCGACTTCGGCGATGTCATCTACAAAATAGCTTCCAACACTCTACTCAGCAAACTGGATGCAGTCTATCACAGTGCCATCCGTTTTGTTACCAAATCACCTTATACCACCCAGCACTGCGACCTGTATGCTCTAGTCGGCTGGCCCTCGCTACATATTCGTCGCCAGACCCACTCACTCCAGGTCATCTATAAGTTTATGCTGGTCACGATAACAACACCCACCCATAGCATACGTTCCAGCAGGTATATCTCACTGATCATCCCCAAAGCCAACACCTAATTTGGTTTATATTTTATTTACTTTTCTGCTCTTTTGCACACCATCATCTGCTCATTTATCACTCCAGTGTTAATCTGCTAAATTGTAACTATTCGCTCCTATGGTCTATTTATTGCCTACCTCCTCATGTCTTTTGCACACACTATATATATACTTTCTTTTTTCTACTGTGTCATTCATTTGTTTATTGTGTTATTGGCTTGTTTATTGTTTACTCCATGTGTAACTCTGTGTTGTTGTCTGTGTCACACTGCTTTGCTTTATCTTGGCCAGGTCGCAGTTGCAAGTGAGTACTTGTTCTCAACTAGCCTACCTGGTTAAATAAAGGTGAAATAAAAAAATAAAAATGAAGGCCACAGGACTGACAATGGATTAATGCAACAACAATGTATCTGTCACTAACAAATACAGTCATCGATGGTAACTCTACAATTGACTTTGGGAAAGATGCAAATAAGGGCTTTACACTAAGCAGTGTATTCATTTATCACTGGCAAGTACGACCCATATAGTCACTGGAGCAGTGTTAAATTGAACACTGTCAGTGCTGATTTAACACTGGATAATTTGCTGTGTAGAAATAAACTGCTTTAGCTACAGTATATGGCATTAGGCTATCCCAGGGAAGTGAACACATCAGCAATGTCTACATTGAAATTAATAGAGTAAAGTCAGGCACCATATTATGTCAAATAATGTACTGTGAATATGCTTGTCACGTTCTGACCTTTATTTCCTTTGTTTTGTCATTATTTAGTATGGTCAGGGTGTGAGTTGGGGTGGGCAGTCTGTTTGTTTTTCTATGATTTGGGTATTTCCATGTTTCGGCCTAGTATGGTTCTCAATCAGAGGCAGGTGTCGTTAGTTGTCTCTGATTGAGAATCATACTTAGGTAGCCTGGGTTTCACTGTGTGTTTGTGGGTGATTGTTCCTGTCTCTGTGTTTGCACCAGATAGGTCTGTTTAGGTTTTTCACATTTCTTGTTTTGTTAGTCTGTTCATGTGTAGAGTCTTTATTAAAGAACCATGAATAGAAACCACACTGCATTTTGGTCCGCCTCTCCTTCACCACAAGAAAACCGTTACAGAATCACCCACCACAACAGGACCAAGCGGCATGGTAACAACGGGCAGCAGCAGGAGCAGCGTGATGAAGAAATCCTCGACGGGAGAGGACCCTGGGCAAAACCAGGGGAGTGTCGCCGTCCCAAGGTGCAGCAGGAGAAGTGGCAGCAGGAGGAGGAATGGACATGGGAGGAAGAATTGGAAGGAAAAGGACCCTGGGCACAGCCTGGAGAATATCGCCGCCCCAAAGAAGAGCTGGAGGCGGCGAAGGCAGAGAGGCGCTGGTATGAGGAGGCAGCACAGCGGCGTGGATGGAAGCCCGAAAGTCAGCCACAAAAATGTATTGGGGGGGGCACACAGGAAGTGTGGCAAAGCCAGGTAGGAGACCTGCGCCAACTTCCTGTGCTTACCGGGGGGCGAGAGAGACCGGGCAGGCACCGTGTTATGCTGTGGAGCGCACGGTGTCCCCAGTGCGGGTGCATAGCCTGGTGCGATACATACCAGCTCCGCGTGTCGGCCGGGCTAGAGTGAGCATCGAGCCAAGTGCCATGAAGCCGGCTCTACGCATCTGGTCCCCAGTGCGTCTCCTTGGGCCGGCTTACATGGCACCAGCCTTGCGCACGGTGTCCCCGGTTCGCCTGCATAGCCCAGTGCGGGCTATTCCACCTCGCCGCACTGGCAGGGCGACCGGGAGCATTCAACCGGGAAAGGTTGGGCAGGCTCGGTGCTCAAGAGCTCCAGTGCGCCTGCACGGTCCGGTCTATCCAGTACCACCTCCACACACCAGCCCTCCGGTGGCAGCTCCCCGCACCAGGCTTCCTGTGCGTGTCCTCGGCCCAGTACCACCAGTGCCAGCACCACGCATCAGGTCTACAGTGCGCCTCGCCTCTCCAGCACTGCCGGAGTCTCCCGCCTGTCCAGCGCTGCTAGAGCCTTCCTTCTCTCCAGCGCAGCCGGAATCTCCCGCCTGTTCGGCGCAACCAGAGCTCCCACAGCTACTCAGTCCAGCGCTGTCAGAGCCTTCCTCTCCAGCGTTGCCGGAGCTTCCCGTCTGCCCAGCGCCATCTGAGCTACCCGTCTGCCCAGCGTCGCCTGAGCTACCCGTCTGCCCAGCGCCGCCTGAGCCACCCGTCTGCCCAGCGACGCCTGAGCCACCCGTCTGCCCAGTGCCGCCAGTCTGCAAGGAGCCGCCAGTGCCGCCAGTCTGCAAGGGGCCGCCAATGCCGCCAGTCTGCAAGGGGCCGCCAGTGCCGCCAGTCAGCCAGGGGCCGCCAGTGCCGCCAGTCAGCCAGGGGCCGCCAGTCAGCCAGGGGCCGCCAGTGCCACCACTCAGCCCAGAGGCGCCAGAGCCCCGCAGCCCAGAGGCGCCAGAGCCCCTCAGCCCAGAGGCGCCAGAGCCCCTCAGCCAAGAGCCCCTGCCCCTCAGCCAAGAGCCTCTGCCCAGAGCCCCCGCCCCTCTGCCCAGAGCTTCCGCCCCTCTGCCCAGAGCTTCCGCCCCTCTGCCCAGAGCTTCCGCCCCTCTGCCCAGAGCTTCCGCCCCTCTGCCCAGAGCTTCCGCCCCTCTGTCCAGAGCTGCCCCTCAGTCCAGTGGTTTCATTTAGAAGGGTCACCGTGGTTAGGAGGCCACGGAAGCAGACAATAAGGCGGACAAAGACGATGGTGAAGTGGGGTCCACGTCCCGCGCCGCCATCGCGGACAGATGCCCACCCAGACCCTCCCCTATAGGTTAAGGTTTTGCGGCCGGAGTCCGCACCTTTGGGGGGGGGGGGGGGGTACTGTCATGTTCTGACCTTTATTTCCTTTGTTTTGTCATTATTTAGTATGGTCAGGGCGTGAGTTGGGGTGGGCAGTCTGTTTGTTTTTCTATGATTTGGGTATTTCTATGTTTCGGCCTAGTATGGTTCTCAATCAGAGGCAGGTGTCATTAGTTGTCTCTGATTGAGAATCATACTTAGGTACCCTGGGTTTCACTGTGTGTTTGTGGGTGATTGTTCCTGTCTCTGTGTTTGCACCAGATAGGGCTGTTTAGGTTTTTCACATTTCTTGTTTTGTTCGTCTGTTCATGTGTAGAGTCTTTATTAAAGAACCATGAATAGAAACCACGCTGCATTTTGGTCCGCCTCTCCTTCGCCACAAGAAAATCGTTACACTGCTCAAAGGGCTCAGCAAATCATATCAAATTCCAGTTAATGTATTCTGCAAATTTAATAAATAATTGCTTTTCATGATGGTATGTAAATTATCTACATACCTTGATAGCCTACAGGAATTTAAACGTAATATATCTATTAATGAATAATCATCCATGAACATAATCTCCTTCTGTTAATGTTTATTGACATACATATCAATTATTTGAATGTTGCATGCACTATTGTTCAGTAATAAGTCCTGTATAGTAAACTACATTAATATAAATGTACTCAATGTGTAGTGAAAAAACATCAACCATAGAAAAATATTTTCATTGACCTAGCATTGCATATTACACCGTTTTCTTTCATCAATTCTCAACGGTGAACACTAGTCTCTGGAGTTTGTTTCATCTGTGGGCAGATAAAGTATTTGGCCTTTGCATTATTTCATGCTCTTCTCATTATTTCGCTAAATAGAAAATTCTCCCACTCTCTCTCTCTCAACAATAAGTCTTGTACTGTAAAGCGATTCAGCTCTGTTCTCAGCTCTGTTCTCTTGGTACAGTGAAAGATTCTTGTATGGCTAATCATTGCTCCTCCAGAGCTAAAACATGTGACATTAGATTAATGCCTTTGTCAGGAAGATGTCTGGAAATTGCATAATGAATTCCATAACGCCTACTGTGTATTCTCCACAAGGCTACAGTGAGCGTTCACACACTGTCAGATCACACAAGCACTAAAGTGCATGCATACTCACACTGTCTATACTTCATAAGAAGGATTATACAATCAATGCCATAACAAAAGAAAGGATTCTGCTGTGATTTAGAGTAATGGTTCTGTAATTAGAGAGAAATTCTACTTTAAAAAGTCGTATGGCTGCAGGGGCAGTATTGAGTAGCTTGGATGAATAAGGTGCTCAGAGGTGCCCAGAGTAAATGGCCTGCTCCTCAGTCCCAGTTGCTAATATATGCATATTATTAGTTTTAAAAAACACTCTGAAGTTTATAAAACTGTTTGAATGATGTCTGTGAGTATAACATAACTCACATGGCAGGCAAAAACCTGAGAAAAAATCCAAACAGGAAGTGGGAAATCTGAGGTTTGTAGTTTTTGAACTCAGCCCTATTGAATACACAGTGGGATATTGGTTATGTTGCACTTCCTAGGGCTTCCAATAGATGTTAACCGTCTTTATAAACATGATTGAGGCTTGTACTGTGATGTGGGGCCGGATGAGAGCTCTTTGAGTCAGTGGTCTGGCAGAGAGCCAGGTCCTGGTCTTGCGCATTTCACATGAGAGCGACCTGCGTTCCATGGCTTTTCTACAGACAATGGAATTCTCCGGTTGGAACGTTATTGAAGATTTATGATAAAAACATCCTAAAGATTGATTCTATACTTAGTTTGAAATGTTTCTACGACCTGTAATATAACTTTTTGAACTTTTAGTCCTACACAAGCATTTGGATTTGTGTACTAAACACCCTAACAAAAGTAGCTACTTGGACATTTATAAATGGACATTATCGAACAAATCAAACATTTATCTTGGTACGAGGATTCCTGGGAGTGCATTCTGATGAAGATCATCAAAGGTAAGGGAATATTTATAATGTGATTTCTGGTTTCTGTTCACTCCAACATGGTGGAAAATAGTATTTTCGGAGCGCCGTCTCAGATTATTGCATGGTTTGTTTTTTTAAATCTGACACAGGGGTTGCATGTAGGAGAGGTATATTTATAATTCCATGTGTAACACTTGTATTTTCATCAACATTTATGATGAGTATATCTGTAAAATTGATGTGGCTATGCAAAATCAATTGGATGTTTTTGGAACTAGTGAGCGCCAATGTTAACTTAGATTTTTTTGATTGAAATGTGAACTTAATCAAACAAAACATACATGTATTGTGGAACATGAAGTCCTATGAGTGTCATCTGATGAAGATCATCAAAGGTTAGTGATTTTAATTTTCTCTCTATTTGTGCTTTTTGTGACTCCTATCTTTGGCTGGAAAAATGGCTGTGTTTTTCTGTGGCTTGGTGGTGACCTAACATAATCGTTGATGATTTCGCTGTATAGCCTATTTGAAATCGGACACTGTGGTGGGATTAACAACAATATTACCTTTAAAACGGTATAAGATACATGTATGTTTGAGGAATTTTAATTATGAGATTTCTATTGTTTTGAATTTGGCTCCCTGCACTTTCACTGGCTGTTGTCATATCGATCCCGTTAACGGGATTGCAGCCCTAAGAAGTTTTTAACAACGTTTTATTGGACAGTTTTGATACTAAGTTTACATGTAATGGCTGACCCTTTGAGTGGAAGTTTAGCTGTGAATGCTCTGACCACAGTCTAAAGACAGACACTGGGGAGGCAAAGTAATACCTTTAGTGATGATAGTCTTGTAGTTGTGCAACTATACAGTTGAAGTCAGAAGTTTACATACACTTTGGTTGGAGTCATTAAAACTCTTTTTTCAACCACTCCACACATTTCTTGTTAACAAACTATAGTTTTGGCAAGATGTTTAGAACATCTACTTCGTGCATGACACAAGTCATTTTTCCAACAATTGTTTACAGACAGATTATTTCACTAAAATTCACTGTATCACAATTCCAGTGGGTAAGAAAAAACAGTAAGTTGACTGTGCCTTTAAACAGCTTGGAAAATTCCAGAAAAATATGTCATTGCTTTAGAAGCTCATTTGAGTCAATTGGAGGAATACCCGTGGATGTATTTCAAGGCCTGCCTTCAAACTCAGGGCCTCTTTGCTTGCTTGTGGGTAGCTAACAACATCTCCACCCCGCTGATCCTCAACACTGGGGCCCCCCAAGGGTGCATTCTGAGCTCTCTCCTGTACCCCCTGTTCACCTACGACTGCATGGCCATGCATGCCTCCAACTCAATCATCAAGTTTGCAGACGACACTACAGTGGTAGGCTTGATTACCAACAACGACGAGATGGCCTACAGGGAGGAGGTGAGGGCCCTCGGAGTGTGGTGTCAGGAAATTGACCTCAACGTCAACAAAACAAAGGAGATGATCAGGAAACAGCAGAGGGAGCACCCCCCTATCCACATCGACGGGACAGTAGTGGAGCGGGTAGTAAGTTTTAAGTTCCTCGGCGTACACATCACGGACAAACTGAATTGATCCACCCACACAGACGGTTTGGTGAAGAAGGCGAAGCAGCGCCACTTCAACCTCAGCAGGCTGAAGAAATGTGGCTTGTCACCAAAAGCACTCACAAACTTTTCACCGCCTGGTACAGCAACTGCTCCCCCCACAACCGTAAGGCTCTCCAGAGGGTAGTGAGGTCTGTTCACCCCGCCTTTTCACCCCGCTATCATCCAGAAGGCGAGGTCAGTACAGGTGCATCGAAGCAGGGACAGAGAGACTGAAAAACAGCTTCTATCTCAAGGCCATCAGACTGTTAAACAGCCACCACTAACATTGAGTGGCTGCTGCCAACACACTGACTCAACTCCAGCCATTTTAATTATGGAAAAATGTATTTGAAAAATGTATCACTAGCCGCTTTAAACAATGCCACCTAATATAATGTTTACATACCCTACATTACTCATCTCATATGTATATACTGTACTCTATACCATCTACTGCATCTTGCCATCTTTATGTAATACATGTATCACTAGCCACTTTAAACAATGCCACTTTTATATGTTTACAGACCCTACATTACTCATCTCATATGTTAATACTGTACTCGATACCATCTACTGCATCTTGTCTATGCCGTTCTGTTCAATTATTCATTCATATATCTTTATGTGCATATTCTTCATCCCTTTACACTTGTGTGTATAAGGTAGTTGTTGTGAAATTGTTAGGTTAGATTACACAATGGTTATTACTGTATTGTCGGAACTAGAAGCACAAGCATTTCGCTACACTCGCATTAACATCTGCTAACCATGTGTACGTGACAAATAACATTTGATTTGATTTGATTTGACATCATGGGAAAAGCAAAAGAAATCAACCAAGACCTAAGAAAACAATTGTAGACCTCCAGAAGTCTGGTTCATCCTTGGGAGCATTTTACAAATGCCTGAAGGTACCACGCTCATCTGTACAAAAAAATAGTACGCAAGTATAAACACCATGGGACCACGCAGCCGGCATACCGCTCAGGAAAGAGACGCCTTCTGTCTCCTAGAGATGAAAGTACTTTGGTGTGAAAAGTGCAAATCAATCCCAGAACAACAGCAAAGGACCTTGTGAAGATGCTGGAGGAAACAGGTACAAAAGTATCTATATCCACAGTAAAACGAGTCCTATATCGACATAAACAGAAAGGCTGCTCAGCAAGGAAGAAGCCACTGCTCCAAAACCACCATATGGTTTGCAACTGCACATTGGGACAAAGATCGTATTTTTGGGATAAATCTCCTCTGGTCTGATGAAAGAAAAATAGAACTGTTTGGCCATAATGCCATTGTTTTGGAGGAAAAATTGGGCTTGCAAGCTGAAGAACACCATCCCAACCGTGAAGCACGGGGGTGGCAGCATCATGTTGTGGGGGTGCTTTGCTGCAGGAGTGTCTGGCGCACGTCACAAAATATGTGGTTTAATGATGAAGGAAAATATGTGGATATATTGAAGCAACATTTCAAGACATCAGTCAGGAAGTTAAAGCTTGGTCGCAAATAGGTCTTCCAAATGGACAATGACCCAAAGCATACTTCCAAAGTTGTGGCAAAATGGCTTAAGGACATCAAAGTCAATGTATTGGAGTGGCCATCACAAAGACCTGACCTCAAGCTTCTAGAAAATGTGTGGGCAGACCTGAAAAAGCGTGAGCAAGGAGGCCTACAACCCTGACTCAGTTACACCAGCTCTGTCAGGAGGAATGGGTCAAAATTCACCCAACTCTTTGTGAGAAGCTTGTGGAAGGCTACCCAAAATGTTTGACCCAAGTTATTAAACAATTTAAAGGCAATGATACTAAATACTTATTGAGTGTATGTAAACTTCTGACCCACTGGGAATGTGATGAAAGAAATGAAAGCTGAAATAAATCATTCTCTCTACAATTATTCTGACATTTCATATTCTTAAAATAAAGTTGTGATCCTAACTGATCAAAGACAGGGAATTTTTACTACGATTAAATGTTAGGAATTGTGAAAAACTGAGTTAAAATATATTTGGCTAAGGTCTATGTAAACTTCCGACTTCAACTGTACCTACAGTAAGGTAAAGCAAATACAATTATATTTGTCACATGCACAAGAAATAAAGCAACAAATAATTAAAGAGCAGCAGTAAAAAAACAATAGTGAGGCTATATACAGGGGGTAAAGGTACAGAGTCAATGTGCGGGGGCAACTGTTAGTCAACGTAATTGAGGTAATATATACAGTGGGGAGAACAAGTATTTGATACACTGCCGATTTTGCAGGTTTTCCTACTTACCATGCATGTAGAGGTCTGTAATTTTTATCATAGGTACACTTCAACTGTGAGAGACGGAATCTGAAACAAAAATCCAGAAAATCACATTGTATGATGTTTAAGTAATTAATTTGCATTTTATTGCATGACATAAGTATTTGATCACCTACCAACCAGTAAGAATTCCGGCTCTCACAGACCTGTTAGTTTTTCTTTAAGAAGCCCTCCTACTTTTCCACTCATTACCTGTATTAACTGCACCTGTTTGAACTCGTTACCTGCATACAAGACACCTGTCCACACACTCAATCAAACAGACTCCAACCTCTCCACAATGGCCAAGACCAGAGAGCTGTGTAAGGACATCAGGGATAAAATTGTAGACTTGCACAAGGCTGGGATGGGCTACAGGACAATAGGCAAGCAGCTTGGTGAGAAGGCAACAACTGTTGGCGCAATTATTAGAAAATGGAAGAAGTTCAAGATGACGGTCAATCACCCTCGGTCTGGGGCTCCATGCAAGATCTCACCTCATGGGGCATCAATGATCATGAGGAAGGTGAGTGATCAGCCCAGAACTACATGGCAGGACCTGGTCAATGACCTGAGAGAGCTGGGACCACAGTCTCAAAGAAAACCATTAGTAACACACTACGCCGTCATGGATTAAAATCCTGCAGCGCACGCAAGGTCCCCCTGCTCAAGCCAGCGCATGTCCAGGCCCGTACGAAGTTTGCCAATGACCATCTGGATGATCCAGAGGAGGAATGGGAGAAGGTTGTGTGGTCTGATGAGACAAAAATAGAGCTTTTTGGTCTAAACTCCACTCTCCCTGTTTGGAGGAAGAAGAAGAATGAGTGCAACCCCAAGAACACCATTCCAACCGTGAAACATGGAGGTGGAAACATCATTCTTTGGGGATGCTTTTCTGCAAAGGGGACAGGACGACTGCAACGTACTGAGGGGAGGATGGATGGGGCCATGTATCGCGAGATCTTGGCCAACAACCTCCTTCCCTCAGTAAGAGCATTGAAGATGGGTCGTGGCTGGGTCTTCCAGCATGACAACGACCCAAAACACACAGCCAGGGCAACTAAGGAGTAGCTCCGTAAGAAGCATCTCAAGGTCCTGGAGTGGCCTAGCCAGTCTCCATTCCTGAACCCAATAGAAAATCTTTGGAGGGAGCTGAAAGTCCGTATTGCCCAGCGACAGCCCCAAAACCTGAAGGATCTGGATAAGGTCTGTATGGATGAGTGGGCCAAAATCCCTGCTGCAGTGTGTGCAAACCTGGTCAAGAACTACAGGAAAGGTATGATCTCTGTACCAAATATGAAGTTCTGCTTTTCTGATGTATCAAATACTTATGTCATGCAATAAAATGGAAATGAATCACTTAAAAATCATACAATGTGATTTTCTGGATTTTGTTTTAGATTCCGTCTCTCACAGTTGAAGTGTACCTATGATGAAAAAATTACAGACCTCTACATGCTTTGTAAGTAGGAAAACCTGCAAAATCGGCAGTGTATCAAATACTTGTTCGCCCCACTGTACATGTGGGTAGAGTTATTAAAGTGACTTTTGCATAGATAATAACAGAGAGTAGCAGCAGCGTAAAAGAGGGGGGGGGCAATGCAAGTAGTCTGGGTAGCCATTTGATAAGATGTATAAAGGGACAAAAGCTACATAAACATTAAGAAAAACACCCTACAGGTTTTCCTTAAATTAGTAATCTGGAAATCAGTGCAGTTCTGCAGAAACAAAAAGTTTCCCCTTCTGCCAAAGCAGAAGCATTCAGGCAAATACATTTTTATGTCAATGAAGAAAGAGTTGCACCATGGTTAATCAATCTCACTGCTCAACGTGCAAACTCTGAGTCTTGGGGCACTCTTTTTGGATCTCTCTGTACTTCTTGCAGTTCTCTATATTTTCCCAATGCCGTTTCCAAGTAGGTTACTCCACCACTCCGCTCTTCAATAGACTACACTCTCTGCAGCAGTGCCTTTACCGGTTCCCGACATTGCTCGAAAGTACCAGTTAGACACCATGCAGAGCTAGACTTTTTGACGTTTTGTTTTCATTTTTGGCCTCTTTGGAGAGCATGTTGTGAAACTCATAGTTCTGTGTTTAATATAGTTCCTCTGGGGACTGTGAACTCAGCCTAATGTGGTTTAATGTGCCACACCCCAAAATGATTAGAGTTCCCATCACACTGGAGTGGCTCAAAGGCTCTTTCTGACAAGCAGGGCGTCATGTAAATAAGGCGGTGACTGCTCAGCATAGACAAAGCTTCCAGCAGACAAAAGTGTTTGATCGCGTACTCATCATAACAAAACAACTTCATGCAATAGGAGCCGAGCTAAAAACAACCAAAAGGGAACCAGCTAAAATCCCTTAACTGTCTCAGTGCCCACAAATATTATTGACTGCAAACAGTTAAAAAATAAACAATGGTGAAAAGCACCTTGCTGTGGGACTTAAAAGTGAACAATAGTAATCTACAGTACATAACAAAAGAGATTTGGAACAAAAGTTGGAACTTCACGATTAAATAGAAACATACAAAAGGTAACGGACATCTCATACTCTATTGACAGTCAGACATTTTTTTTATCCAACTTTCTTTTTTTGCATTGCATTACCTCTCTTCGTTACTACTGGCATGAATTTGCTAATTCTCCCTCTCTTCCATTTAGAAAAAAATATATTAGGCAATCAATTGAGAGGAGCTCCATTGACAATTACTAGTTAAGTGAAGTCAATACGAACAAAACACCAGTAAACTGTGCCACTGTTTACAAACTCCCTTCTTTCTAAAATGGTATAAAATATATAAACCTCTCTTTCCTTTTTTCTTTTATTGAAAAAGTTCAGAGCTCATCCCCATCCCTCGCCTTCCTGCACAGGTCCCCCTGTCTAGGCATGATTTGTGGGTCTTACAGCAAAAGGAGAGAATAACGCCTATAGGTTAAAATCTGCAAACAATGAGTCTTCTTTGTGTGTGATGGATGAACTACATACCTCCCCATTTGTCTGGGCTTTATGCATCCCCTGTATCAATTGTTAAAGAAAGTTTGCTTAACATGCACTCCTGAATATACTGAGGTCAAAAGAAAAAGCGAGAGAGAATTAAAAACAAAGGAGAGACTGATTTAGGCAATTAAGTGTGGGACAGCAGGTAGCCTAGTGGTTAGAGTGTTGCAAGATCAAATCCCTGAGCTGACAAGTTACAAATCAGTCATTTTGCCCCTGACCAAGGCATTTAACCCACTGTTCCTAGGCTGTCATTGAAAATAAGAATTTGTTCTTAACTGACTTTCCTAGTTAAATAAAAAAGTACACTTTTTTTTTGATGCTCCCATTAAGAAAGACAACCTTCACAGCTCTGCAGATTTTGCTGCAAAGAGGCAGAATCATTAGATAATTTGTTTTGGTACTGTCCATATGTAAGTTGTTTTCACAGGTCCAAGAATGTCTGAAGATCTGCAATATTTACATGGAGCTAACCCTGCAGAGAGCACAACTGGGCGATCTGAAAAGTCATAGTCAATCGATCAATAATATAATAATATATTTACCAAAAATGTTTATTTTTCAATTTACAATCTGTAGAAACAATGAGAATATAAAGGTTCAGAACTTTTGTGAAACATCACAGTACAGTTGAAAAATATATTGCAAATAGAAATCCAATATGGATGGTGTTAAGAGATAGATGGGAGGGGTTGAATGGAGCTGAAAGTTGGAACTAATAACAACTAATAACAAGATAAAATGTAAAACATACTGTGCTTGTAAAACTTATAACGGTTTAGAACTTTTTTGAAAGAGCACAGTTTGAAAGATATGGTACAAAAAATCATGAATATATGGGAGAAGTTGAGGAAGGACAAGAGTTACAAAACAAGTAAAATAGACTGTGTCCATAAAATGTACAGGTGAAGTTGGAAGTTTACATACACCTTAGCCATATAAATTTTGACTAAATTTTTCACAATTCCTGACATTTAATCCTGTTTTCATTAGAAAGCAAATGACAGATTCCTCCTTAAATGTGCGTATTCTACCAAAGCTCAGTTGTCCTGAGTCTGCACAACTCTGCCAGGACCTAGGATCAAGTTAGACACTCTCTTGACTCAATGATGTAAATAATCATGGCCTCTAAACCTTCAAGCTGCATACTGGACCCTATTCCAACTAAACTAATGAAAGAGCTGCTTCCTTGACCCAGAAAATGTATAAAAAACTAAATCGGCCTGTAATCGAATCTCCCATTCCTCTAAAAAATTTTTGAAAAAGCTGCCTTCCTGAAGACAAACAATGTATACGAAATGCTTCAGTCTGGTTTTAGACCCCATCATACCACTGAGACTACACTTGAGAAGGTCGCAAATGACCTTTTAATGGCGTCAGACCGATGCTCTGCATCTGTCCTCGTGCTCCTAAACCTTAGTGCTGCTTTTGATACCATCAATCACCACATTCGTTTGGAGAGAATGGAAACCCAAATTGGTCTACACGGACAAGTTCTGACCTGGTTTAGATCTTATCTATCAGACAGATATCAGTTTGTCTCTGTGGATGGTTTGTCCTCTGACAAATCAACTGTAAATTTCGGTGTTCCTCAAGGTTCTGTTTTAGGACCACTATTGTTTTCACTATATATTTTACCTCTTGGGGATGTCATCCGAAAACATAATGTTAACTTTCACTGCTATGCGGATGACACACAGCTGTACATTTCAATGAAACATGGTGAAGCCACAAAATTGCCCTCGCTGGAAGCCTGTGTTTCAGATATAAGGAAGTGGATGGCTGCAAACGTTTTACTTTTAAACTCGGACAAAACAGAGATGCTTGTTCTAGGACCCAAGAAACAAAGAGATCTTCTGTTGAATCTGACAATTAATCTTGATGGTTGAACAGTTGTCTCAAATAAAACTGTGAAGGACCTCGGCATTACTCTGGACCCTGATCTCTCTTTTGACGAACATATCAAGACTGTTTCAAGGACAGTTTCTTTTCCATCTACGAAACATTGCAAAAATCAGAAATGTTCTGTCCATAAAAGATGCAAAAAAATGTATCTATGCTTTGGTTACTTCTAAGTTAGAGTACTGCAATGCTATACTTTCCGGCTACCCGGATAAAGCACAAAATAAACATCCGTTGGTGCTAAATACGGCTGCTAAAGTCCTGATAAGATAATATTACTCCAGTGCTAGCCTCCCTACACGGGCTTCCTGTTAAGGCAAGGGCTGATTTCAAGGTTTTACTGCTAATCTACAAAGCATTACATGGGCTTGCTCCTACATATCTTTCCGATTAGGTCCTGCCGTACATACCTATACGTACGCTATGGTCACAAGACACAGTCCTCCTAATTGTCACTAGAATTTCTAAGCAAACAGCTGGAGGCAGGGCTTTCTCCTATAGAGCTAAATTTTTATGGAATGGTCTGCCTACCCATGTGAGAGACGCAGACTCGGTCTCAACCTTTAAGTCTTTATTGAAGACTCATCTCTTCAGTCGGTCCTATGATTGAGTGTAGTCTGGCCCAGGAGTGGGAAGGTGAACGGAAAGGCACTGGAGCAACGAACCACCCTTGCTGTCTCTGCCTGGCCGGTTCCCCTCTCCCCACTGGGTCACTGAGTCACTGGCTTATTCATCTGATCACTATTCATAACATTCTGGAGTATATACAAATTGCCATCATACAAACTGAGGCAGCAGACTTTGTGAAAATTAATGTGTCATTCTCAAAACTTTTGGCCATGACTGTAAGTTGCATAAATAGAGATTTTGGTGGCAGCTGCAGAGAATTATGAGGGTGTGCGAGATTTGACGTCAGAAGAATTACAGTAGGACTAGATAGGTTTAATCAAGAGATTCTTAACTTTGCCTCGATTTGGCAGTCTCGTCCAAATCATCATGGAATTTGTAGTTCTTTGATAGCTACTTTAGCATTTCATTCTTTGGGGGAAAAACAGGCGAATATATTTACAAACGTCACCTTGTCCTTAAGAGATTTACAAGGTTATCAAAATGTCACGCCAAAACACAGCCCTTATTTTAACCTCTTTGAGCTACCCCCTACTTGGTGCAATTTCCGCCTGAAGACATACCCAAATCTAACAGCCTGTAGCTCAGGCACATAACCAAGGATATGCATATTCTTGGTACCATTTGAAAGAAAACAATCTGAAGTTTGTGTAAATGTGAATTGAATGTAGGAGAATAACGCAATAGATCTGGTTTAGATAAAACAATGAAAATAAACGTTGTTTTTTCATTTTATTTTTGTATCATCATCTTTAAAATGAACAAGATAAAACAAACATTCAGATAGGATGGGGACAATTTCAGTGAAAAAATAAGAGGGCAACAGTACTTGTGCAAAGTTTCAGAATGATAACTTCCAAAATGAGTGCTACATGACATTTATCATGAAGACACCCAGGTGTCCCACACAAGTAGCCCAAATGTACCCAAGTGACCAAATTGTTGAAGGTATACATTTTGAAACAAATAACTATATACAAAATACCAAAATGGCATTCTAACACCCCCCACCCCCCAAAAAATGAAGAAAAAAATAAATAAATATTGATAAAAAAAATCATATATATATATATATATATACAGTGCCTTGCGAAAGTATTCGGCCCCCTTGAACTTTGCGACCTTTTGCCACATTTCAGGCTTCAAACATAAAGATATAAAACTGTATTTTTTTGTGAAGAATCAACAACAAGTGGGACACAATCATGAAGTGGAACGACATTTATTGGATATTTCAAACTTTAAAAAAAAATCAAAAACTGAAAAATTGGGCGTGCAAAATTATTAAGCCCCCTTAAGTTAATACTTGGTAGCGCCACCTTTTGCTGCGATTACAGCTGTAAGTCGCTTGGGGTATGTCTCTATCAGTTTTGCACATCGAGAGACTGACATTTTTTCCCATTCCTCCTTGCAAAACAGCTCGAGCTCAGTGAGGTTGGATGGAGAGCATTTGTGAACAGCAGTTTTCAGTTCTTTCCACAGATTCTCGATTGGATTCAGGTCTGGACTTTGACTTGGCCATTCTAACACCTGGATATGTTTATTTTTTAACCATTCCATTGTAGATTTTGCTTTGTCTTGTTGGAAGACAAATCTCCGTCCCAGTCTCAGGTCTTTTGCAGACTCCATCAGGTTTTCTTCCAGAATGGTCCTGTATTTGGCTCCATCCATCTTCCCATCAATTTTAACCATCTTCCCTGTCCCTGCTGAAGAAAAGCAGGCCCAAACCATGATGCTGCCACCACCATGTTTGACAGTGGGGATGGTGTGTTCAGCTGTGTTGCTTTTATGCCAAACATAACGTTTTGCATTGTTGCCAAAAAGTTCAATTTTGGTTTCATCTGACTAGAGCACCTTCTTCCACATGTTTGGTGTGTCTCCCAGGTGGCTTGTGGCAAACTTTAAATGACACTTTTTATGGATATCTTTAAGAAATGGCTTTCTTCTTGCCACTCTTCCTTAAAGGCCAGATTTGTGCAATATACGACTGATTGTTGTCCTATGGACAGAGTCTCCCACCTCAGCTGTAGATCTCTGCAGTTCATCCAGAGTGATCATGGGCCTCTTGGCTGCATCTCTGATCAGTCTTCTCCTTGTATGAGCTGAAAGTTTAGAGGGACGGCCAGGTCTTGGTAGATTTGCAGTGGTCTGATACTCCTTCCATTTCAATATTATCGCTTGCACAGTGCTCCTTGGGATGTTTAAAGCTTGGGAAATCTTTTTGTATCCAAATCCGGCTTTAAACTTCTTCACAACAGTATCTCGGACCTGCCTGGTGTGTTCCTTGTTCTTCATGATGCTCTCTGCGCTTTTAACGGACCTCTGAGACTATCACAGTGCAGGTGCATTTATACGGAGACTTGATTACACACAGGTGGATTGTATTTATCATCATTAGTCATTTAGGTCAACATTGGATCATTCAGAGATCCTCACTGAACTTCTGGAGAGAGTTTGCTGCACTGAAAGTAAAGGGGCTGAATAATTTTGCACGCCCAATTTTTCAGTTTTTGATTTGTTAAAAAAGTTTGAAATATCCAATAAATGTCGTTCCACTTCATGATTGTGTCCCAGTTGTTGTTGATTCTTCACAAAAAAATACAGTTTTATATCTTTATGTTTGAAGCCTGAAATGTGGAAAAAGGTTGCAAAGTTCAAGGGGGCCGAATACTTTCGCAAGGCACTGTATTCGTATGAATGAAATATTCTTATTAAATACTTTTTTCTTTACATAGTTGAATGTGCTGACAACAAAATCACACAAAAATTATCAAAGGAAATCAAATTTCTTAACCTATGGAGGTCTGGATTTGGAGTCACACTCAAAATTAAAGTGGAAAAACACACTACAGGCTGATCCAACTTTGATGTAATGTCCTTAAAACAAGTCAAAATGAGGCTCAGTAGTGTGTGTGGCCTCCACGTGCCTGTCTGACCTCCCTACAATGCCTGGGCATGCTCCTGATGAGGTGGCGGGTGGTCTCCTGAGGGATCTCCTCCCAGACCTGGACTAAAGCATCCGCCAACTCCTGGACAGTCTGTGGTGAAACGTGGCATTGGTGGATGGAGGAAGACATGATGTCCCAGATGTGCTCAATTGGATTCAGTTCTGGGGAACGGGCGGGCCAGTCCATAGCATCAATGCATTCCTCTTGCAGGAACTGCTGACACACTCCAGCCACATGAGGTCTAGCATTGTCTTGCATTAGGAGAAACCCAGGGCCAACCGCACCAGCATATTGCCTCACAAGGGGTCTGAGGATCTCATCTTGGTACCTAATGTCAGTCAGGCTACCTCTGGCGAGACCATGGAGGGCTGTGTGGCCGCCCAAAGAAATACCACCCCACACCATGACTGACCCACTGCCAAACCAGTCATGCTGGAGGATGTTGCAGGCAGCAGAACGTTCTCTACGGCGTCTCCAGACTCTGTCACATGTGCTCAGTGTGAACCTGCTTTCATCTGTGAAGAGCACAGGGCGCCAGTGGCGAATTTGCCAATCTTGGCTCCACAAATTGTGTACCCAGCTTCCGGCAGGGCAGGCGGAGGGGCAGGTTTCGGTCGAGAGCCAGACCCGGTGCGAACACTGGGGCCTCACTGCGGTGACGGTCAGCGCTTGCCTTCTGCCACCCTTCAGCCCGTTTCAGGCACCTGTGGGCGGCCTCCCATGTCTCCTTCGAGCGCCTCATCCATTGGTCCACCACAGGAGTTTCGGTCTGGCTCTGATGCCATGGTACCAGAACTGGCTGATACCCCAACACACACTGGAAGGGCGATAAGATAGTAGAGGAGTGGCAGAGTGAGTTCTGGGCCGTCTCTGCCCATGGAATGAACGTAGTCCACTCCCCTGGCCGGTCCTGGCAATACGACCGCAGAAACCTACCCACATCCTGGTTTACTCTCTCCACCTGCCCATTACTCTCGGGATGAAAACCTGAGGTAAGGCTGACCGACACCCCCAGATGCTCCATGAATGCCTTCCAAACCCATGACGTGAACTGGGGACCCCGATCAGAAACTATGTCCTCAGGCACCCCGTAGTGCCGGACGATGTGTGTAAACAGGGCCTCCGCAGTCTGTAGGGCCGTAGGGAGGCAGAAGGGAGACCGGGCAACAAATGGAGGAGACGACAGGACTTAGAAAACCGATCCACAACGACCAGGATTGTGGTGTTGTAAAGGAGGAAGATTGGTCAGGAAGTCCACCGACAGGTGCAACCACTTGCAACCAAGGCCGCTGTGGAACGGGAAGGGGTTGTAATTTCCCTCGGGGCAGGTGCCAAGTAGCCTTGCACTGAGCGCACACCGAGCAGGAGGAAACATAAACCCTCACGTCCTTGGCCAAAGTGGACCACCAGTACTTCCCACTAAGACTTTGCACCGTCCTACCGATGACCAGAGGAGGGTGACATTGATTATTATGACTAAAAACAACCTGAGTATTGATTATCAACATCGTTTGACATGTTTCTACGTACTTTACTGATACTTTTCTGATTTTCTGCCTTTTGTGACTGCCTTTGAGCCTGTGGATTACTGAACAAAAGCGTGAACAAAACTGAGGTTTTTGGATATAAAGAGGGACTTTATCAAACAAAACACATTTTTTTTTAGTAAATGGGAGTCTTATGAGTGCCACCATATGAAGATCATCAAAGGTAAGTGATTAATTTTATCGCTATTTCTGACTTGTGTATCTCCTCTACTTGGCTGGTAACTGTTTGTACAGTTCCGTGGTTAGAACAATAAGAAGTTAATATTTAAACCGATGTATAACACTTGTATGTTTTCTGAATTTTTATAATGAGTATTTCTGTTTTTGAATTTGGCGCTCCACAATTTCACTGGATGTTAGCCAGTTGGGATGCTACCGTCCCACGTCCACAAGTGATATTAAGCAGTGACCACCAAGTGTTTCCCTGGGGATTTCGGCTGTGATGCTCGTCAATTGGATGCATTGACCACCTGCTTCTTTTGGTATTGGGGCGGCTATTGTTTGCCGCTCTGAGCCTGCCGTGAGCTGGAGCGGCTGTTAGTGGGGCTATGCTGGTGATGCATTGTGGCCACTTCTCACTCTGTGCTGTTCTGCTCCTCCCAGGGCCCATACAACAGCTGCAATGACAAGACTGACCATGAAAGCAACAAACATGATGCATAGACCAGTCCTGGTCTTCCCATGGCCACTGGGGTCGCCTACGATGATTCATCGGCTGATACATCGTCGCCTGGGTTGTGGGGCACCTTCCTGCAGTGGCTGTTATGAAACCACATAGACACCTTTGCAACCTTCACCACTGCCTGGGTCGTCAAAAGCTTCTGGAATGGACAAGTCCAGCACTGTTGGTGCTTAGTTTTCCTACGGAGGTCCTTAACGACCACCCAATCACCTGGCTGAAGTCTGTGGACTGGTCCTCCCTTTGGGTCAGGTAAGGCCGCTTTCACCCTGGGAAAATAAACTTCAGATCTTTGTTAAATGCAGCACAGTAACTTACAATTTGTCCTTGCAACCCGTCAATGTCAACATGTTTTGTGGGAAAGGAGTTTTTAGTATTCTCATGGGTCTGCCTGTGAATATCTCATGAGGTGCTAAACCAGAGGTACGATGTGCACGTCAACACATGTACAGAGCCAAAGGCATTACTGTTACCCATGGCAGCCCGGTCTCAGTCATCAGTTTGTTTAATTTAATTTTCAACTTGTGGTAGACTCTCTCTACGAGACCACCACTGTCCAGATGATAGCTGCAATGTGTTCGTGGGTAAATCTGCAAACTTTCAGAAATATTCTGAATCATGCTACTTACAAAATGGGAGTCAATTTAGATGACAGGCTCCACCTGAGGATGATTTCTCTCAGTTGGTTCTTTGCTTACAGCCATTGCTGTGGCATGTTTACAAGGAAATGCCTCTACCACAACCAGACAGTACGTATATCCCTGGCATGGAGTTAATTCAATGAAATCCATCATTATGTGTTCAAAGGTCCTTCAGGCCTTGAATGGGCTGACATAGGCATTGTTAGTCATACAAAGAACACATCTGTGTGTCAAAGGAACACTTCTTTTCCCACTGTCTCACTTCTCCAGGCCCTGCTCCAGACTGTAGGTCAGAAACATATTGTACAGAGAACATATTTGCAGCAGAAACAGGAAGTGAAACCATTTGGAGAGTGGAGACAATCAACATGGCACCTGGTCCAAAGGACAGCACAATCGTGGGGTTCTCCATCATCGTCAAGAGTCACATGAGACGTTGTCCTGCGGTGAATAGTCAACTTGACAGGCAATAATATAGCAAGCAAATTACATCAGGTCTCTCCGAGGCGCACATAGCAACTGTCTACCTGCCTCGCTACAGATAACATTTTAGACAAGTTGCATCTGTACCCTTCTGAGTGATAAGCAGTCCACTTTATCTCATCATTCATCACCATCTTGTGGCCGTGAATGTGATCAAAAAGCGGTTGAGTGACTTCAGCATAATCAGGTAGCCAGGCTCTGCAATAGTCTGCCATTCCTATGAGTGTCATCATGTGCTGTTTTGTAGCTGGTTGTGGTACCATCTGTTTAGTTGGTTTGGCATTATCTAAACCACGCACGCCTCTTTGAACAGGCGCAGTCCAGAAAAGGGGTACAGACAATGTATGTGTGCTGGGGGAGAATTTGTGTCAAGCACATATTTTTTTATTTTAGCCTTTAACCTTTATTTAACCATCATGAGCAATTATTTCATAGTTACTCCCAAAGCCCCCACTGTGCTGACTGATTGATTTGACATGGGAGGGTGAGACATGGTTTTAGAATTTATGACAGACATCAACTAGAAATTCAACAGACGAGGATGACAATTGTTGGGATTTCATGGGGTTTTGAAAAGATCTTTACAAGCTGTCTACTAAGTTCATAGTGGTCAACTGTCTCCACCTCACTTAATTCTGGTTGTGGTTTGTAGAGTGTTATTGCTGGTGGGGGCCCCGTCTTCCAACTGCCATTTGCTGCTTACCTGTTCACTTGGGTTTGGAACTTTCTAGCAAAATGTCCCTCTTTTCTACAGTTGTAACAAGCAAAGATCCTGTCCTGTTATTGCTGTTGCCCGTCCCACTAGTCAGCACTTTCTTCTCTGCCTCTACTTTTTATTCTTCCTCTCTATCCACCATTTTGTGGTCTTCCCTGAGCCTGCTGATGCTGGCCTTGTCCTTGATAAAAAGCAGCTTGTAACTTCACGCCTTCCTTTTCCATTCTCTGTTTCATCTTGTCTTCTTGAGACAGTTGCTGCCTCAGCGTGTTCATTGACCATCTTTAGACTGGTAGTTTCCAAGCTGATGCAGGTAATTTAACCTGTTTACCAAGATCTGGTAAAAGTCCATTCATTAGGGCAGCCTTCAAGAGGCTGTCATAGTCATCATTGCGGTGGCCATTAGTCATTGGTTTGAGCCTGCTACTCTTTTGCTTTCTGAGTGAAACTATGGATAGCTGCACAATCGGTCATAGGCAGGTAATGTTATTAGTGTAGTCCAATAGGCTCCATGTTCTCCCCAAAGGTCATTTTCATCATATCCCCCATCCATGTCTGCCCATTGCAACCTCATCTTGATAAGGCAAATATGAGTGACCTCGGCCGCTGATGGTTTGTACACTCTCACCAATTTGAAGAACTGTGTGGTAAAGTCACAAGCGTCTTTTGTAGGATCTGGTAGTTCTTTAGCAATGTCATTCATTTCATCCTGTCTCCAAGTCTTCTGGATGTCAACGAGCGGGTGCCATTCATCATGGCCCGTCCGCAGGTTGTGGATTGGGGAATGTTACCTCAATCCACAACCAGTCGTGACCATTGGGGGTGAGGGACTTAGCTGTGTGGTTGGGGTCGACGGTGGACTAAGTTCCCAGAGTTCATCAACACCAGAGGCGGTAGTCAATGTGGGCGATGTATGGAACGGATTCCAATTGCTCATGGGCCCCTCCAAGGGGTCTGCTGTTCCTACTGTTGTATCAGATCTTATTGGGGGTAGAGCTGAGGCGGGGGAGGCGGCGGAGCGGGCTGCTGTTGGGCAACCAGGGCAGGTTCTGGTGCAGTGGATACAGAGGTGTAATAGGGGGGTGGAAACTCATTATCATCATCATCCCTGTTCCTCCTTCGTCTCTCGTCATCCTCCATCTGTTTCTCCTTCTTACTTTCTTTCACCATTATTCCTTTAACTTTCCTGTCTGCCCTTCTCTCTGCTTCTTTTTCCCAATTCCTAAAATCATCCTAGTCTATTTTGCTTGCCTTGCCTTTCTTAGTTGTCTCAAAATCCTGTAACTTCTTTCTACATTCTGCTAATAAAGCTTCACTCAGTGCCTTTTAAGGGAAAACCTGCTACCTTGTGCCAGAGCGGTACCTGTTCAAGAATGTCCCTGGAATGAGTAGGTGTATCTTAACTTTTGACTGGCATTGGATATGGAGACTGTTTAGTGCCAGAAATGAGGGGTTAAATACGTGTAAAAAAAACTATCTGAGGTGAATATGTTATTAGATGTGTTTATTTGGGCTAATAGAAGGCTAAATACATTTTTCGGCATACTACAAGGGGTCTTAAATTTCTAAATCAAATAGCAAAATTATTCTTGGTATGACCCTATACATAGATAAGGCTTAGACTCTTATAGGCACTGGTTACGGTAAGGGGACAGCTTGATGAAAACTAGTATTTATTCAGGTTTCCCAGAAAATAGACCTTTCTGTTAACATCAAACACATTATCAGCCATTGCACGGATGTTAGCACGTGGTGGCCTATAGCAGCATTCCAAACGAATAGGCTTGAGGGACCTGAGCAATGGTGGACTGGCTGTTGGGAGCACCTGAGGGCCGTTTTGGCCTGCGGTGAATAGTCAACTTGACCGGCAATAATATAGCAAGCAGGAATGAGTTGACGGAGAATCCACGCATCAGGCGTGACCCTCACTCATCGCTGCAGTGTCCCAGCACGAGGGTGCGCTGCACCAAAAATTACATCAGGTCTCTCCGAGACGCACATAGCAACCGTCTACCTGCCTCGCTACAGATAACATTTTAGACAAGTTGCATCTGTACCCTTCTGAGTGATAAGCAAATGTCAGTTCAACGAGACCAGGTCAGCAAGAGGAGGCAGGTCATGGAATGTGTGATTGATGTAGTTAAAGTTATTGGTAAATGTGGGCTTAGCTACAGAGGACACAGACACGAAGCTGCGTATGACTTGGAAAACATGGCCGACAATCATGGCTGGTTTTTTGAGCTTATATTGTTACTAGTGGTAATTACTTACTGGTTACTTTGAAGTAGCTATGTTATGACTCTTCCTTAACAGGCTGACAAAGAACATTTGCTGCGAATTAAAGCTTTTGTACAGAGGCATGATTTTTGGACTTTCATATTATACTTGCAGTTATGTAGCCAATGTTCAATTTCATTGACTCGGTGTATGAAATGTGTGTATTGTGTGCTGTTGGCTTTATGGGCACCAGTGAGGGAACATTGTACTCTACATTTTTTTTGTAGAGGAGTGCTTTTTCGGCTTTTGTATTATACTTACTTACATTGTTGCAGCTTATGTTCAAGTTCCGTGAATGTGTGTGTGTGAAGTTTTTTGATAATACAAATGTTTGTATTTTGTAATGTGGATAACTTTCTTCCCATATGAACGTAGTGTCCAAATTTATAACTAGTTTGGTACCTGTTACATCAACAAATAGGGTTAGCCTACACAATTAGAGGTCTGGTAGTTTGTGTGAACAGGGTGGCCTGGGATGGAGTCAAATTCCCGGCCTGAATTATTGTTTCAGTCCGCCCCTGGATCTGGGACACATTTATAGGTCAGACAGGGCCACCGTGTGGAGTAGATCACATGGCTTGGTCTTAACTACGAATTGTGGACAAATCAAACTAATTGAAACTCATAGATCCAAGAGTAGTTGGATTTTCAGCAAAAAGGTAGTTGTGTTAGCTAGGATATCAAATGGTGCACAGAATGCAGTTGAATAGTTTTACCTTGCTCAAAAACACAGTGCATCCTATATTTCATGAGAAACATCTCAATTAAGAAATGAAAGGGAATAAGACAGAAGCTTCAGTGCATGTTGAGTACTTTGGCAGTGTATCATCAGGAAGCGACATGTGAAAGAGTGGGACCTTGTGTTATCCTGCTCAAAGGGAGATGAAATAACACCCAAACACTCATTTTAGTTGCCATATTTCCATATCTTTTTTCTCTCTCTGCCAGACCACCCAGTGGCTTCTCCTGACCCTCTATGTAAACTTTATTTATTTATTCATTAAAATGATTTCCATATGCAATATGACATGGCATGACATCAATTCACATTACCATACTGTCTGCTGAAAGCAACATATTTCTCTTTTAACACAGGCTGGCCCCGCTAGCTCTCGGTGGAGGGGCCTCCACTTCACTCCATCATGCATCCACTGTGAACTTCTCTAAAGAGGGAGTGAATTTAATCATTTATACATTTATTCCATGTCCATCTGCCTCTCGCCAGACTCAGCACCAATAAACCAAGGGGGTTCTTCACTTAGTGCCAGAGAATGAAGGGAGAGAGACACAGAATGGAGAAAAAAAACTCGAATTGCATTCGATGAGCAAATCTCCCATTCAAAATGTGGTGTTTTTTCTCTGTCATGGGTTTAGAGGGCATACGCGCTATTTTACTCTGGCACTCTTTCTCTAGCAGTTTTTTTCCTCAGAAAAGAAGCAGACCTCTTGAGGAGTGTAATTTTACAGATAAATATGTAAATTGTTTGACCCTGATGTGGAACGGTGTCTTGCAATGTTCCCCTTTCGGAATTTGAGAGATCTGCGTTATGGTTATGCACTCTCATCACTGACTTTCTAATATGAAGGATGTCAATAGTGAGACCCCATTATTAAACATTACTGTTAGAAATACTGGTTCACCTGGGTCACTTGCTGTACATCCATAATCCCGAATCATCAATATATTTTCTCAAGTCTAGGCCTATAGCCACCAGGGTTAAGATAAGTGCTTGATAGATAGGTCAGTCTTTCCATGATATTCCATCCTTTTACCTTGAGACTTCTCCAAACCTGCATATTCAGTGTAGTCATTCCTACTGTATCCAATACATCTCATTTACAACTTGAAGGAGTGATCTGTTCTCAACATGTGTGTTTCATTATCTCCAATTCCCCTGGACAATAGTACAAGTTAGAAATATAATTTTTAGGTGGTGATGGTGTCATAGTATCCGATCCTGCGCACCATGTCACTCTCTCTACTCTCTAACTCATCCTGTCACTGAACACTAGTTATTTCAGATGACGAATATCACTTGTGGCATTCAATCGCATACAAGCTTGGGGCCAATTCCATTTAAACTCTGTCTATTAAGTAAGGAGGAATTCAGACCCCAACCTTCCAATAGAAATAACATTTACAACTTGATAAGAGCTAGGTAAATGAGTCATCGATTTGAATGAGGGAATTCGAAATATAATTACACTTATTTTAGATCTATTTCACCTTATTATCGCTGGAGACAAATGTGAAACCAGTCATATGGCAGAAAACTGAAGCATATCAACTTTGCCACATTGAGGTTTATGAAATGTTGATCATTATGAAGAATTTAAGTTGTAGGCTACCACTCTGTTTCATATTTCTAGCATTTTAAATATTATCCAATATCAGTATGAACAGCCAGTAGGCCTAATAGCCACACATATTCAACTGCCAATTGACTAGTAGTTCCCTTTATTTGGTATAGCCTATCAGGAGTATTCAACTCTTACCCTACGAGGTCCAGAGCCTGCTGGTTTTCTGTTCTACCTAATAATTAATTGCACACACCTGGTGTCCCAGTTCGAAATCAGTCCCTGAAATGAGGGGAATAATTAAAAAACACAGTGGAATTGGCTTCGGGGTCCAGAGTTGAGTTTGTGGGGCCTACATCAGGGATGGGCAACTCCAGTCCTAGGGGGCCTGATTGGTGTCAAACTTTTGCCCTAGTCACAGATAACACACATGACTCCAATGAGCAACTATTCATGATCTTCACTTCAGAATGCAATTAGTTTAATCAGCTGTGTTTACGAGGGATGGGGAAAAAGTGTGACACCACTCGCCTAGGATTGGAGTTGCCCATCCCGGGCCGACATTATTGTTTCGTTTACCTTCGTTTGCTTCCTCTGTAAACACTGCACGGCCGTGTGGTTGCTGCTGAGGATCATTAGTAACAGTTGATAATATAAATTACATTATTTTGTTTGCCATCATTTGCTTCCTCTGTAAACGCCATCACTGCCGTGTGGTTGTTGCTCTGGATCGTTAGTAACAGTTGATAATATAAAAGAAGACATGTGGGTTATTTAAATCATTAAGGAGCAGAGCACAGACCAAGCCATAACAGTTTGAACCTGACACATGGTGCAATACTTTGCTGTGTCATCACACAGTTCCATGGTTAGTGAAGGAAATAGATGAGGATATAGTCTACTACTGCACACTATGCTCACTATTATAATTGTATGTATATTAATCTTCCAACATTACCATGGGTTGAAGATCTGAATGTAGCAATTTTCAGAATCAAACAATTGTTTTATTTATTTTGAGCATAAAGGCTCTCAACCTGTTTTTATGATTCATAAATATGTTCCTAAACCTAAATAATCTACAAAATAAGTGTATTTCTAAATTTACCAGTTGGTGTTGAAACGGTGATGAAAATGAATACACAGTACCAAAAGTTTAAACAAACCTACTCATTCAAGGGTTTTTCTTTATTTTTACTATTTTCTACAACGAAAATTGAATAGTGAAGACATCAAATATATCCGAGATGGCGTAGCAGTCGTAGCCGTGTGCTTTGTCTTGTCCCGTCCTATGTAAATATCGTCTTCCTCGTTTTTTTCCGGTATTTATTTTAATCTCACTTTCCATCTACGGACTGAATATACTCTCCTGCAACCCGCCTCATCCAATGTGGTACGGATCTGCTATTTTTATACTTTTGAACCAGAACCCCCATCAGAAGCTAGCCAGCTAACTAGCTAGAAGTCAGTTAGCCACTGCTAGTGGTCTTCACTGTTAACTGAGCCAGCCTCAGCTCGGTCAATACCTGACCAGTCTAAACAGAGCGATATCAACCCAGAGCATATTGGACTTCTTTTTCTTTACCATATTTCCAAATTCCTATCGCAAGCTCTGAACCTTTACACCGGATCATCGCAGCTAGCTAGCTGAAATCCGAGTGGCTACTCCAGGCTAACTTCTCTGTCCCGAAGCAAGCACCAGTTAGCCTTGAACTAGCCTCGAGCTAGGCCCATCTCCCAGCTAGCTGAAGAGATCCACCAGCTAATTATTGGGCTATAATACCTCTTTTGCCAATTGGCCTAGACCAATTGCTGACACGGAGCCCCGCCAATCCATCACGACTGGTTTGCCGACATAAACGTCCGAGGTGGTTACAACAAGCTCTTCCGTTGCGACGTTGACGAAGGCCCATCTGCTAGCCCCGGCCCGCTAGCTGTCTGAATCGCCTTGTCTCCAGCTCGCCTAGCGTACTAGCGACTTCTGAACGGCGCCCTGACTCACCTATTATTACTCAATGGACTCCATGATCACTCGGCTACACATGCCTCTCCCTAATATCAATATAATACTGTAGAGCCCCCAGCTCTGCACAATATGCCTTAGATAGCCCTTTTGTCCCACCCCCCACACAAGTGACCTCACCTGGGTTAACTGGTGCCTCTAGAGACTAAACGTCTCTCATCGTCACTCAATGCCATGGTTTACCTCCATTGTACTCACATCCTACCATACCCCTGTCTGTACCTTGAATCTATTCTTCCACGCCCAGAAATCCGCTCCTTTTACTCTCTGTTCTGAACGCACTAGATGACCAGTTCTAATAGCTTTTAGCCATACCCTTGTCCTACTCCTCCAGTATTCCTCTGATGATGTAGAGGTTAACCCAGGCCCTGCAGCCCCCAGCACCACTCCTATTCCCCAGGAAATCTCCCCAAGTTTGTTTAATTCACTGCTTTAGCACATTCCGCCAACCCTGATGTACTAGCCGTGTCTGAATCCTGGCTTAGGAAGGCCACCAAAAATCCTGAAATTTCCATCTCCCAACTACAACATTTTCCAACAAGATAGAACTGAAAAAGGCGGCGGAGTTGCAATCTCCTGAAGAGTTGTGTCATACTATCCAGGTCTGTGCCCACACAATTCAAGCTTCGACTTTTAAAAATCTACCTTTCCAGAAGCAAGTCTCTCACAGTTGCTGCTTGTTATAAACTCCACTCAGCCCCCTGCTGTACCCTGGACACCATATGTAAATTGATTGCCCCCCATCTATCATCAGAGTTCGTATTGTTAGGTGACCTAAACTGGGATATGCTTAACACCCCGGCCGTCCTACGATCTAAGCTACATGCCCTCAATCTCACACAAATTATCAAGGAACCTACCAGGTCCAACTCTAAATCCGTAACCATGGGCACCCTCATAGATATCATCCTGACCAACTTGCCCTCTAAATACACCTCTCCTGTCTTCAACTGGGATCTCAGCAATCACTGTCTCATGGCCTGCGTTCGTAATGAGTCCGCGGTCAAACGACCACCTCTCATCACTGTCAAACGCTCACTAAAACACTTCAGCGAGCAGGCCTGTCTAATCAACCTGGCCCGGGTATCCTGGTATGGATATTGACCTCATCCCGTTAGTAGAGGATGCCTGGTTGCTCTTTAAAAGTGCTTTCCTCACCATCTTAAATAAGCATGCCCCATTCAAAAAATTTGGAACAAAGAACAGATATAGCCCTTGGTTCACCCCAGACTTGACCAGCACAAAAACATCCGGTGGCGTTCTGCATTGGCATTGAATAGCCCCCGCGATATGCAACTTTTCAGGGAAGTCAAGAATCAATATACACAGTCAGTTAGGAAAGTTAACCTGTTGCGTCGACACCATTCTGTATACATCTGACCCTTCTTTGGACACTGTTATCAAACCTCCAAATGAGCTTCAATGCCATACAGCACTCCTTCCGTGGCCTCCAACTTCTTTTAAATGCTAGTAAAACTAAATGTATGCTCTTCAAACTATTGCTGCCTGCACCCACCCGCCGGACTAGCATCACTACTCTGGACGGTTCTGACTTAAAATATGTGGACAACTGCAAATACCTGGTTAGACTGTAAACTCTCATTCCAGACTCACATTAAGCATCTCCAATCCAAAATCAAAACTAGAATCAGCTTCCTTTTTCGCAACAATTCCTCCTTCACTCATGCTGCCAAACATACCCTCGTAAAACTGACTATCCTACCGATCCTTGCCTTTGGCAATGTCATTTACAAAATAACCTGCAACACTTTACTCAGCAAACTGGATGTAGTCCATCAAGGTGCCATCCATTTTGTCACCAAAGCCCAATATACTACCAACCACTGCGAACTGTATGCTCTCGTTGGCTGGCCCACGCTTCATATTTGTCGCCAAACCCACTGGATCCAGGTCATCTATATGTATTTGCTAGGTAAAGCCCTGCCTTATCTCAGCTCACTGGTCACCATAGCAACACCAACCCGTAGTAAGCACTCCCGCAGGTATATTTAACTGGTCACCCCCAAAGCCAACACCACCTTTCCACACCACACCACCTTTCCTTCCAGTTCTCTGCTGCCAATGACGGGGATGAATTGCAAAAATCACTGAAGTTGGAGACATATATCTCCCTCACTAACTTTATGCATCAGCTGTCAGAGCAGCTACTGTTACAGTATCTAGAGTTTACAAAATGGTACAATAGAGATAAATAATTATACACAACAAAGAATGACACTGTACCTGTACACAGCCAATCTGTAAATAGAACACCTCATCCCATATTGTTATTTATCTTTTTGCTTTTTGCACCCCAGTATATCTACTTGCACATCTATCACTCCAGTGTTAATGCTAAATTGTAACTATTTCGCCTCTATGACCTATTTATTGTCTTACCTCCCTTATCTTCTACATTTGCACACACTGTGCATAGATTTTTCTATTGTGTTACTATTGTGTTACTGACTGTACGTTTCTTTATATACTGATTTGCTTTATCTTGGCCAGATCTCAGTTATAAATGAGAACTTAAAAATAAAATAGATAAATTAAAACTATGAAATAACAGCTTTGAACACTCTTGGCCTCTCAGCCAGCTTCATGAGGTAGTCACCTGGAATGCATTTTAAATAACAGGTGTGCCTTGTTAAAAGTTAATTGCTGGAATTTCTTTCCTTAATGCGTTTGAGCCAATCAGTTGTGTTGTGACAAGTTAGGGGGGTACCAAGAAGATAGCCCTATTTGGTAAAAGACCAAGTCCATATTATGGCAAGAACAGCTCAAATAAGCAAAGAGAAACAACAGTATATTATTACTTTAAGACATGAAGGTCAGTACATTTCAAGAACTTTGAAAGTTTCTTCAAGTGCAGTCGTAAAAACCATCAAGCACTATGACGAAGTGGCTCTCATGGAAAGCAAGACCCAAGTAGTGTTCAAATACTCATACTAACCGTGATGTGAATTGAGTATATGGTATGCTTATTAGTCATAGTATGGATATAGTTAGTATGACAAAGGTTCCTGGATGTCGTACTACATTTGCAAAAATATGAAGCATACATGCAGAGGACACTATTTCCATACCTTAGGGCTCATAATGCAATTCTTCAGGAAATGGGCGTGGCTTCACGTCGTTTTCAGATTTGAAGAAAATGGTGGAAAATATGAAGCCAACGAGTACAACTATAGTATATACAAATTCTTTCCCTTAAATAATTATGGCAAATGTTAAGAAAATGTTGAACAATGTAATAAAGTAATTACTTTTCAAATAAGCTACCTTACTTGTTATGTTGGCTGACATTTTGTTAGCTACGCTGTCCTTACGAACCACATAGCATATCATTACAGTCGTATGTACCGGTATGTTAGCTAGCTACCCAATGTTAGTTGACCTCTTATACATCAAACTTGCCAGTATATTTACTATAGACCCAACGTTTATTGACTTGATTATCCCCATCATTCTTAGATAAATGTCATTGTGCAATTAACATTCGGGTGTTTATGTAAATTCGCTCTCGCTATCTACTCCGATTTCAGAGCGCAAAATAATGAATTTACGAGCGCTCAACACCGTTGAATATGTCCGGTGTCAGTAAACGTCAGCAAAAAAAGCGTTATTAAATTGTTGCCAGGAACACAGTTACAGTGACCAACGCACTGGATAACATGAAAACTGCCTCGCTAGGGCGAGTAAAAGGGTCAGAGTGGTCTCATTTGTGTCTGGAAGTAGCTAGCAAGCTAGCCAACATTAGCTTGGGGGCTTGACTGCTGTTGTAAGGTCAGAACACTCAAATAAACCCTGCTCCGAGAGCGAAACGCTCTGAATTTACAAACGAACACTGTGACAACGCTCTGAATATACGAGGGCACTCTGGCACTCCACATTGAATTTAAGAACACACCTGAAGTTGTAAAATGTTTAACTAGCTAACAAGATGTTGTATATCAACAGCATCAACTTCCGGTAGACAGGCGAAGGGCTAGTACGCTCAACTGAAAGCATACTATTAATTTACTGTATACTAAAATGAACTCATAGTATGTATATATATGTAGTATGCAGTATGTTGGTTTGGGTATTCGAACACAGCTCCAGAGTTACCTCTGCTGCAGAGGATAAGTTCATTAGAGTTACCAGCCTCTGTGTTTGCAGCCCAAATAAATGCTTCACAGAGTTCAAGTAACAGACACATCTCAAAATCAACTGTTCAGAGGAGACTGAGGGAATCAGGCCTTTGTTGTCAAAATGCTGCAAAGAAAAGACACCCAAATGAGTTGGACTGCAGCACTCCATCCCAGAGCTGTCATCAAGGCAAAGCAGAGCTGTCATCATGGCAAAGGGTGGTTACTTTGAAGAATCTAAAATCCAAAATATGTTTTGATTTGTTAAACCCTTTTTTGGTTGCTACATGTATGTGTTATTTCATAGTTTTGATGTCTTTACTATTATTCTGCAATGTAGAAATGAGTAGGTGTGTCCCAACCTTTGACTGGTACTGCATTTAGATGGCGGTCGAACTAAAAGCTACACTGTTTTTAAAGAGATGGCTTAAGATAAATGTACTGAAAACCCCTATTGAATGAAGAAAATCTGTTGGCCAGCAAGTGGGAGGGTTTTCAGCAGTTGAATGAAATGTATTTACAGCATGAAAGGTAGCCACACCTGCAGAGCTTGTTACGCGACTGAATAAGGTAAGTCTGAATACCAATGTCACGGTTATCTTCCTGGGAAGGAGAGGCGGACCAAAACACAGCGTGGTTATAGTTCATGGTTCTTTAATAAGAAAACTCAAACATGAACGAACAAACTACAAAACAATAAACGTGAAAACCAAAACAGCCCTATCTGGTGCAGGAAACAATCACCCACAAAATACCCAAAGAATATGGCTGCCTAAATATGGTTCCCAATCAGAGACAACAATAAACACCTGCCTCTGATTGAGAACCAATCTAGGCAACCATAGACTTACCTAGACACCTAAACTGAACACAACCCCATAAATCTACAAAAACCCTAGACAAGACAAAACACATAAATCACCCATATCACACCCTGGCCTAACCAAAATAATAGAGAAAACAAAGATAACTAAGGCCAGGGCGTGACAACCAAATTCTAAGAAGTGCATAGGAAAGTCACATATTTCCTGAATCTGAATCGGCCCATAAGTGATTTGAAAGTCAATTAATGAAAAAAAAAGATATAGACATTTTAATATTTTGTGAACAACTGTTTATTTGGTTGTTCATCTATACACTGTAAAACCAAGTGTTTAGGATCTGAACACATAACTAAACAATTTTCTGAGTCGAGGCATTTAGAATTTCAATGAAAATGTGTCAGTGTTAAGATTGTAAACACCAGAACATGTTAATTTGCTGTAAATCTTTTTAAACCCATGAACACCTTTTATTAAGCACCAGGCATTTAGGTTCTCAAACACTATGAGTGTTGTTTTAAGACTGTAGCGTGTAAAGCCATATTTAAATATTTCCCATATTTAAATATTTTCCTTTAAGACCATCTAAGGATACACTTCAATATGCTTCTAGTTATTGCCTAATTCCTCTCAAATTTATAGTCTGAACATCCTAGCTCAAGGACACTCGGGCTGCTGAGTGGCACAGTGGTCTAAGGCACTGCATCTCAGTGCTAGAGGTGTCACTACAGACACCCTGGTTTTGAATTCAGACTGTTACACAACTTGCCTTGATTGGGAGTCCCATAGGGCCCCGCACAATGGGTCCATCGTCGTCCGGGTTTGGCCATCATTGTAAATAGGAATTTGTTCTTAACTGTCTAGTTAAATAAAGGTTAAATTAAACATTTTAGTTACAATACACTAGTTTGTGTAGTAATTCCTATCGTAATCCAGCCAAAGGGAGGATATCCAACAATTTAGAATGTTTTATCATCCATAACCTCCACTCAGAATGACTGCTATGGTGAAGGACTTCATAAACAAGACTACCTACAACTATCTCAGTAACAGGTGCAATAAGTCCAACCCCATACAGATTGGATTGGTTTATAATTGTTTTATTTATTATCTCTGTACAGTATAAGATAAATTAATCAATCAATGTGCATGAGCAAACATAGATATTTAAACAAATTATTCTAAAACTCAACCAGTAACAAAGCATGCTGGAAAATATAGTGAGGCCCCACCCACATATTTTTAAACTAAATGCACTCGAAACAGAAAGATGGGAAAGTAAACACTATTGTTTAAAATCTCTTGTTTAAAACCCTTAGGATATATGGTTGGCAACTGACTGGAATAAGCTGACTGTCTTGTTTAATCGTGCATTCAAACGGTTGTGTTTAAGATGAGAACACTTATTGGCGAATCTATATGCCGTTTCATGTTTTTACAGTGTACCCACTATACTCACATTGCAGGGAATAAAACTATTGATGTAAGGGGATGTAGCTTAGCATGCTAAGATAACCAGATACTGCTGAAAGTAACTAAACAACTGAAGATGTACAACTATCTGGGTTCATCAACAACAGCCTAAGTAAAAGCATCACATGCATGTCTAGATTTTGTGAACTATTCCTTTAACTCCTCTCTCAGAGTTGTGCTTATCCTTTCTCACCATTGCTGAATAAACCAGTGTTCAATCAACTAGCCTCCCTTTTCTTAGAATTAGCCTGTCTATAATGACAGTATTGGAAGACTGCTGGAAATATGAACAATATCAAAAGAGGGGTTTTGGTCCAGATATTAGGAAAAAGGTTGAATATGGACTCTGCGACCTTGATGAAGGGCCATCTGTGGCAATAGGAAATGTGCGACCGTGGTTTTATGCAAGACCACATGTTGATCTTAGCCTGATCGAAGAAAATAAACAGTGATGTGAAGAAGATAATGTAGGAACAAAAGTGGATCAATATACACTATATCTACAAAAGTGTGTGGACACCCCTTAAAATAAGTGGATTCGGCTATTTCAGCCACACCCGTTGGTGACAGGTGTATGCAATCTCCTTAAACAAACATTGGCAGTAGAATGGCCTTACTAAAGAGCTCAGTGACTTTCAAAAAGTGGCAACATCATAGGATGCCACTTTTTCAACAAGTCAGTTCGTCAACTTTCTGCCCTGCTAGAGCTGCCCCGGTCAACTGTAAGTGCTGCTATTGTGAAGTGGAAACGTCTAGGAGCAACCACGGCTGGGCCGTGAAGTGGTAGGCCAGACAAGCTCACAGAACGGGACGGCCGAGTGATGAAGCGCGCAGCGCGTAAAAATCGTCTGTCCTCGGTTGCAACACTCACTCCCGAGTTCCAAACTGCCTCTGGAAGTAACATCAGCACAATAACTATTAGTCGGGAGCTTCATGAAATGGGTTTCCATGGTCGAGCAGCCTAAGATCATCATGTGCAATGCCAAGCGTCGACTGGAGTGGTGTAAAGCTCGCCGCTATTGGACTCTGGAGCAGGGAAAACGCGTTCTCTGGAGTGAAGAATCACACTTTACCATCTGGCAGTCCGACAGAAGAATCTGGGTTTTGGCGGTTACCAGGAGAACGCTATCTGCTCCAATGCATAGTGCCAACTGTAACATTTGGTGGAGGAGAAATAAAGGTTTGGGGCTGTTTTTCATAATTCAGGCTAGATCCCTTAGTTCCAGTAAAGGGAAATCTTAACAATACAGCATACAATGACATTTGAGACGATTCTGTGCTTCCAACTTTGTGGCAACAGTATGGGGAAGGCCCTTTCCAGTTTCAGCATGACAATGCCCCTGTGCACGAAGTGAGGTTCATACAGAAATGGTTTGCCGCAATCAGTGTGGAAGAACTTGACTTGCCTGCACAGAGTCCTGACCTCAACCCCATCGAACATCTTTGGGATGAATTGGAACACCGACTGCAAGCCAGGCCTAATCGCCCAACATCAGTGCCTTACCTCACTTATGCTCTTGTGGCTGAATGGAAGAAAGTACCCGCAGCAATGTCCCATCATCTAGTGGAAAGCCATCCCAGAAGAGTGGAGGCTGTTATAGCAGCAAAAGGGGGACCAACTCCATTTTAATGCCCCTGATTTTGGAATGAGATGTTCGACAATTAGGTGTCCACATACTTTCGGTCATGTAATGTAAGTGAATTTGTAGCAATACTTTTGGTCCCCTGAAATGGGAGGACTATGTGCAAAAACGTGCTGTAATTTCTAGAAGGCTCACCCGATATGGATGAAAACACCCTCAAATTAAAGCTGACAGTCTGCACTTTAACTGCATTGTCATTGTTTCATTTCAAATCTTTAGTGCAGAGCCAAAACATCAACAAAAATTGTCACTGTCCCAATTCTTATGAAAAATTGTGCCTTGACTTTCATTATTTTCAGTGAATTGAGATTAATGTTGGATGCATGCAGGTAAATAAAACCTTCCTGCCGCTAGGTTTTCCATCCCTAAATACTCTGCTTATCAAACATAGGCAGCCAGCTGTAGGATTACTCTGCTGCATTGCAATTTCAGGTTAGAGGGCTGGTGATATTTTCCCTTGGCCTGAATTAGATGTAATTACATGAGTGTGTGTATGAGACATGTTGATGCTCTCTCGCTGGTGATGTGTGAGCTCTGCAGTCCGAATAATTCAAATGCTAGATCCCTCCTCTGTCAAAGGCTTGTCGTATGCTTCCTGAATGCAATATGCACCCATGTCCTACCACAGACATAAATGTGATATATATCCACATCTGTGTTTTTCCTAAACACACAGTCTCCCTCCCTCTGCTTCCCACCCATATATCCCTGTCTCACCTTCTCTCTCACCTCACGTTTAAATTAATATCTCTTGTTGTCCTTCTCTCAGAACTGTGTCTTTAGTTGCATTAATTGGAGACCTATCTAATTTCTTATTTTCACACTCATATTCCATACCCTTTGAGGGAGAACCTGCATGGACAAAGGTGCATTTCCAGGCCTCTGTGGTAGAATCACTTCTGGTTGAACAATTTGATCACTTCTGGTTGAACAATATGTTATGCATGAATTTATCATTTGTTCCTAATCCTCATACCACTCCAGTGTGTCCCAAAACATGCCTTCCCCACATTCTAACCACCTTACCACATAACCAACTCATTGTATCTGGGTAGAACCTTATAGCCTGATTCTGCGTTATTTCCCCTTCCAGCTGAAAACGTTCTTAACATTTATTTTGGTGCTTAAATTTATGTAATTCTTTGGTCAATTGAACTAAATGGAATCGTATGCAGTTTCTTGGTATTTGCTGGATATGTCAAAGCAGCCACAAAAGAGAGTTTATCGTAGTGAGAACTTGTTTGGTTTCCATTTTGTCCCAATGACCCTGGACTCTTGGTAGGCTGTAATGTTATGTTTTGCTCCCCAATCGATTCTTGCAATCTCAATGTGCAGCTGTGGGAATGCAAAGCAATTTGTTAATTGATCGGGAGGTATTTGCATATACAGTACAGGAAAAATGTCACGTTGCGCTGACCTAAAGGGTCTGGCGGAGAAGAGGGCTGATGAGGGTAATTTATCATGAGGCGGTCTTTAACGCTGGGCTGTCTGTCCAGTCAGGCTATTGTTAGCGTTGCCTGTCACCTGTCATAACGCTAGCGATTCATGAGGGGAGATTCGGCATACTCCTCCTTTCATCCCGTCTGTGTTTATCCCCATGTCTCTCATTCTATTTCCAGCCTTCTCTGTTTAATTTTTTCACTCTAGTCTTCTCTCCTTCCCCCTTGCCCATTCCTTCTCCATGTCTTTTTCCGCGGTATCCCAACCTTCACTATTCGATCATCTCTCTCTCTCTACGTCTTTGTTTCCCACTCTATTTCCAGGCTTCCAGTGAAGTGACTTCCAGTGATGTGAAAAGGTCACATTCAGGTGTCTCTGGCGGGTCACCACCGATGTAAATCAATCAGTTTCGGTAACAGCAATCCAGAATAACTGTCGGTCAACAAAGCCCCAGCTTCCTCTTTGCTCCAGTAATCCTGTTACTACACTGCTTGGCTTTTCCCCTTCCCAGCCCACAGGGCTGGACTCTGACGTAGGACACCGCTAATGTACCATGCAGAAGGTCACTAACTATACTGACTGAAGTGTGGACAAGTGAGACATGACTTTTATTGTGTCTATAGGGCAGTGGCTGATAGAGAAAATACTTCAGAGATCATTGGTGATTGTGAAGTGTTGATGAATTACGAGGCATGAGAGTCAATATGAGGCTCTATGGTGGACATTTTGGTGATATCCTTCAGATGCTTTCTTCTCAGCTTGCCTCATACCCTAATCTCAACATCACGAGCTAGAATAGCCAATACTACTCTTGACCAGTGATAAAAGAGTGAGACGCACATTAAACACGTTCCAATCTCATCACGGACAATTTTAGGTAATTAGCAACTTTTCAACTCCCTACAAACGTTTTGCTACTTTGCAACTACTTAGCAACCCTTGGGATTTGTGGTATACTGTATGTTCTATTTACCACGGCTAAGGACTGTATCCAGGCACTCCGCACTGTGTTGTGCGTAAGAACAGCCTTTAACAGTGTTTTTTTGGCCATATACTCCAGCCGTATTGCTTAACTATACCTGAACTCTCTGTTCAGGTCTCTTGTCAATGGCTTCGATGCATGCTTACGCATCTACTAAAATCACCCAACAGTGACATGATACACTCTACGGGTGTCTGAATGATGTTTATCCATCTTATTCTACACAAATCGACTCCTCTAAGGACCCTCTACCGCCGGTCGATACTGACAGATTTGTCAAACTGACATCATAGACAAGCTCACGCCAAGGAGATGCATTAAATGTGAATGTCATGAAGAAAGGTGGATCGAACCCTTCTATTCCTGGATGTCTCGTCATCCAAGGTGAAGGATGATTCAATTCATGGAGCCGCAATGTTCCCACATTGTCCTCTGGGTTGCCAGCACCTGACTGATAATCATAATCCAGATTATGTGTTCCCTGTCAGGAACATAAAATAAAAACATTTCACCCTTGATTCCTGAATAACAAATGAGATGTGTCACTCAGGACCATAGATAAGCGAACGGAAACGAAAGCAAATGGATATGTACATACTGCATACCCATGTACTGTGCAGATATATAATAGCTGATTATATTCAAAGGATAAGCAATAGCCAGCGAATCATTTTGATGAATGACTGCTTTGCGCTGCATTTTTATTACTGTACCCATGAGCAGGGTTCAAATGTGTTGCCTTTGAATAAGGTGAATTTTGTTTCTTCCGCAGAAGCACAGAGTTTCTCAAATGGGGTTGTTGTAAAATGGACGTTGCCTCTTGTGTCCAGAGAGTTCCTCTGTCAAGTGATAAACTAGCAGCATTGATGGACTTCCTCCCTGTGAGGTCTGACTTCCTGTGATGATGCCTGTTGTTTTGGACAGCCAGAGATAGGGCTGGTCTGACTTGTGTTGCCCGGACCTGGTTTTCACATTGCTCGGTCTCTCCTCAAGGAATTCCAACACTATAAAAGAAGTTGGTGGTAATAGCTTCAAATGTCTACCATTATCATTGTACAAAGTAACAGGGGACACTGAAACCTATTTGCTCTATTCATGGTTCAGACACCTGTATGACAATGGAAATAGGCAAAAGTGACAAGTATTCAATGGTCATTAAAAAGCCCTGGTTGATGATTGATACCAGACTCTCAGTACAACTTTTAACATTGTTTAACATTGTGACTGTCACCTGGCTGGTCTAGCTGTAGTAATGCAGCCTCCGGCACGCATGTCTAGGGGATAGGTGTTCAAATCCGGTATCTGTTCAATAAAGTCAGACAAATTCCCATGAGTTATCACAAAGTCAATGTTTTGTAGATGTTGTATTGGCTTAGAGCACATCTTTAGTTTACATGTATATGTCATAATTGCATTACTATTTGCGGGCACAGATTCCAACCCAATACTTTCTTTGAATTGTATTATTCAAATTGCATTGAGTAGTGTAAATAAAGGTTACAAACGAATTGTGCTATGTAGCTAATTTTGAAGTTCAATCATTTATTGAATCCATGTTATGTTGTAATGTTACATATAATTCTATATAGGCTACATCTGCTACATCTACATAGTGGATCCGATTTTCTATTTGTGCCTTTCTCACTCTCCTGATGTGACAGAAGATCTTACTTTCTTAATCTTACATAAAATGGGACTTGTTTCAGGAAACTATGCGTATGTCGCGCATCACTACTTCACAGGAGAGAAATTTGAACATAAACATGTAAACTTTCATGTGTCTTAATAACAAACTTGTATGCCATCTGCAAATATGAATAAAATTGTTAAATATGAGCCTTGTTGGTTTAGCCACGGGAAAAGACAAGAATGTTCCTGCTAGTCATGATTGACTGAGATAAGGGATGGGATGCACATTCTGAGAGATGAGTTTGGATTGATCTGCCATGTAGCACGCTTCTGTCTATAACATGCTCTGCTCAGCATGTGTAGGTAATCCATTCTAACACAGCTTTTCTGAACAATATCACAAAGAACTGCAATAGTGGCTCTCCACTTTCTGGAAGACTGTGTATTGAACTCAGTGGAATGCCAAGTGGAAGCAGATCGCTAAGGAGATAGAGAAAATTCTGGAAGTTGAATAGAAAACACACAGAAGACTGTTGTATAAAACACCAGTCTCCGGATTACATCATCAAACCAAGGGCAACCATGGCATCTGTGACAGAGAGGGAGAAGTGTTCATCCATACACACGGGTAAGCGAGTCTAGCTAGCTACAGATGTTTCCAATTTTGCCAGAAAGTTAAAGCATACTGTTAGCTAGATAATGTTACGTGTATGATCTGTGCAGTACTATTATTTGTATCTCAGAGCCATTTGCATTGCTATGTATAGCCTAATGTTAGCTAGCTAACATTGAACCTAGTTGGTTAGCTACCTGTAGTTTCATGCAGGGTAGTAACATTATGAGTTGGGATTATGGTTAGCTGCATGTCTAAACAAAAGACTCCACTATTCAAGTAACCATTTCACTGTTCCATTTACACATTCTGTATCCTGTGCATGTGAAAAATAAACGTTGTTTTTATTTGATATAGTGTGTATTTATCAGAGATGGTAATGTGAACAACATGACCTGCACCTGTGGAATGCTTTGCTTTTATTTTCATACTGTAATAATTCATACAAATTAGCTAAAGTTGTCAAGTTGACATTGTCAGCTATTTTGTTATGGTCATTATTTGAACTGGCTAGCCAGCAAGATAGAAATAAACCAAAACATTGTTTAGAAAGATGCTTTTAGTTGCCTGATTTGCTAAATTGACATACACTAAATACATTTTTGTATTTTTGTTTATTGGTGAAGTCATGCAGTCTGTAGATTTTGGGTTTATATTTTTTCATAATGACAACGACAGGTTTGATGTCAGACGACAATAGAAGGTTCATGATGTCTTGAAATCTTTGGTTGATTAGCACATGGCCTCACACGTGAATCCGTAAAGAGATGGGTGGGGCAAAGGCTTAACTGGTTGTGAACAAATCCGTTGTTGATCACTGCTAGACAACCATTTTCAGGTTTTGCCATAGATTTTCAAGCAGATTTAAGTCAAAACTTTAATGGCCACTCACTGTGTTCTTGGTAAGCAACTCTAGATTTGGCCTCATGTTTTATGTTATTGTTCTGCTGAAAGATGAATTTATCTCCTAGTGTCTGGTGGAAAGCAGACTGAACCAGTTTTTCCTCTAGGATTTTGACTGTGCTTAGCTCCATTCCATTCATTTTTGTCCTGAACAACACAGTTGTTAACAATTACAAGCATACCCATAACTTGCTGCAGCTACCACTATGCTTGAAAATATGGAGAGTGGTACTCAGTAATGTGTTGCATTGGATTAGCCCCAAACATAACACCTTGTATTCAGGACAAAAAGTTAATTGCTTTGCCACATTTGTTTTGCAGCATCAATTTAGATGCCTTCTTGCAAAAAGGTTGCATTTTCTGGAATATGTTTTATTCTGTACAGACTTCTTTCTTTTCACTCTGTCAGTTAGGTTAATATTGTGGAGTAACTACAATGTTGTTGATCCATCCTTAGTTGTATCCTATCACAGAAATTAGTAACTGGTTTTGAAGTCGCCATTGGCCTCATGGTGAAATCCCTGAGGAAATCTCTTCCTCTCTGGCAACTAAGTTAGGAAGGACGCCTGCATCTTTGTAGTGACTGGGTGGTGTATTGATACACCATCCAAGTGTAATTAATAACTTCACCATACTCAAACATATAGTACCAGTCAAAGGTTTGGTCAAAACTACTCATTCAAGGGTTTTTCTTTATTTTCTACATTGTAGAATAATAGTGAAGACATCAAAACTATGAAATAACACATATGGAATCATGTAGTAAGCAAAATAGTGTTAAACAAATCCAAAGATATTTGATATATATATATAAATATATTGCTTTTCAATTAACAGGTGTTTTGTGAATTTATTTCCTTCTTAATGCATTTGAGCCAAAAAGGTAGGGGTGGTATACAGAAGATAGTCTCTATTTGGTAAAAGACCAAGTCCATATTATGGCAAGAACACCTCAAATATGCAAAGAGAAACAACAGTCCATAATTACTTAAAGACATAAAGGTCAGTCAGTCCAGAAAAATATGAAAAACTTGAGAGTTTATTCAAGTGCAGTCGCAAAAACCATCAAGCGCTATGAAGAAACTGGAGCGCCACAGGAAAGAAAGACCCAGAGTTACCTCTGCTGCATAGGATAAGTTCATTAGAGTTACCAGCCTCATAAATTACAGCCCAAACTAATGCTTTACAGAGTTCAAGTAACAGACACATCTCAACTTCAACTGTTCAAAAGAGTACGTGAATCAGGCCTTCATGGTCGAATTGCTGCAAAGAATACACTACTAAATGACACCAATAATAAGAAGAGACTTACTTGGGCCAAGAAACACGAGCAAAGGACATTAGACCAATGGAAATCTGTCCTTTGGTCTGACGAGTCCAAATTGGAGATTTATGGTTCCATTCACTGTGTCTTTGTGAGACGCAGAGTAAATCATCGGATGATCTCCGCATGTGTGGTTCCCACAGTGAAGCATGGAGCAGGAGGTGTAATGGTGTGGGTGTGCTTTGCTGGTGACGCTGTCAGTGATTTATTTTGAATTCACAGCATACTTAACCAGCATGGCTACCACAGCATTCTGCAGCAATTCTCCATCCCATCTGGTTTGCGCTTAGTGGGACTATCATGTGTCTTTCAACAGGACAATGACCCAAGACACCTCCAGGCTGTGTAAGGGCTACAGTGCCTTGCGAAAGTATTCGGCCCCCTTGAACTTTGCGACCTTTTGCCACATTTCAGGCTTCAAACATAAAGATATAAAACTGTATTTTTTTGTGAAGAATCAACAACAAGTGGGACACAATCATGAAGTGGAACGACATTTATTGGATATTTCAAACTTTTTTAACAAATCAAAACCTGAAAAATTGGGCGTGCAAAATTATTCAGCCCCCTTAAGTTAATACTTTGTAGCGCCACCTTTTGCTGCGATTACAGCTGTAAGTCGCTTGGGGTATGTCTCTATCAGTTTTGCACATCGAGAGACTGAAATTTCTTCCCATTCCTCCTTGCAAAACAGCTCGAGCTCAGTGAGGTTGGATGGAGAGCATTTGTGAACAGCAGTTTTCAGTTCTTTCCACAGATTCTCGATTGGATTCAGGTCTGGACTTTGACTTGGCCATTCTAACACATGGATATGTTTATTTTTGAAACATTCCATTGTAGATTTTGCTTTATGTTTTGGATCATTGTCTTGTTGGAAGACAAATCTCCGTCCCAGTCTCAGGTCTTTTGCAGACTCCATCAGGTTTTCTTCCAGAATGGTCCTGTATTTGGCTCCATCCATCTTCCCATCAATTTTAACCATCTTCCCTGTCCCTGCTGAAGAAAAGCAGGCCCAAACCATGATGCTGCCACCACCATGTTTGACAGTGGGGATGGTGTGTTCAGGGTGATGAGCTGTGTTGCTTTTACGCCAAACATAACGTCTTGCATTGTTGCCAAAAAGTTCAATTTTGATTTCATCTGACCAGAGCACCTTCTTCCACATGTTTGGTGTGTCTCCCAGGTGGCTTGTGGCAAACTTTAAACAACACTTTTTATGGATATCTTTAAGAATGGCTTTCTTCTTGCCACTCTTCCATAAAGGCCAGATTTGTGCAATATACGACTGATTGTTGTCCTATGGACAGAGTCTCCCACCTCAGCTGTAGATCTCTGCAGTTCATCCAGAGTGATCATGGGCCTCTTGGCTGCATCGCTGATCAGTCTTCTCCTTGTATGAGCTGAAAGTTTAGAGGGACGGCCAGGTCTTGGTAGATTTGCAGTGGTCTGATACTCCTTCCATTTCAATATTATTGCTTGCACAGTGCTCCTTGGGATGTTTAAAGCTTGGGAAATCTTTTTGTATCCAAATCCGGCTTTAAACTTCTTCACAACAGTATCTCGGACCTGCCTGGTGTGTTCCTTGTTCTTCATGATGCTCTCTGCGCTTTTAACAGACCTCTGAGACTATCACAGTGCAGGTGCATTTATACGGAGACTTGATTACACACAGGTGGATTGTATTTATCATCATTAGTCATTTAGGTCAACATTGGATCATTCAGAGATCCTCACTGAACTTCTGGAGAGAGTTTGCTGCACTGAAAGTAAAGGGGCTGAATAATTTTGCACGCCCAATTTTTCAGTTTTTGATTTGTTAAAAAAGTTTGAAATATCCAATAAATGTCGTTCCACTTCATGATTGTGTCCCATTTGTTGTTGATTCTTCACAAAAAAATACAGTTTTATATCTTTATGTTTGAAGCCTGAAATGTGGCAAAAGGTCGCAAAGTTCAAGGGGGCCGAATACTTTCGCAAGGCACTGTATTTGACCAAGAATGAGAATGATGTAGTGCTGCATGACCTGGCCTCCACAATCACCCAACCGAATTGACAGCAGAATGAAGGAAAAGCAGACAACAAGTGCTCAGCATATGTAGGAACTCTTTCATGACTGTTGCAAAATAATTCCAGGTGAAGCTGGTTGAGAGAATGCCAAGAGTGTGCAAAGCTGTCATCAAGGCAAAAGGTCGCTACTTTGAAGAATCTCAAATATAAACTATATGTTTACACTTTTTTTCTTACTACATGAAAGCAAATTTGTTATTTCATAATTTTGATGTCTTCACTATTATTCTACAATGTAGAAAATAGTTTAAAATTAAGAAAACCCGTGAATCAGTGGCTTTGTCCAAACTTTTGACTGGTACTGTATATCCCATGTCTGTTTTTTTATTCTTACCCATCCACCAATAGGTGCCTTTCTTTGCGAGACATTGGAAAACCCTGGTCTGTGTGGTAGAATTTGTGTTGGAAATGCACTGCTCGACTGAAGGACCTTATAGATCATTGTATGTGTAGGGTACAGCAATGAGGTAGTCATTCAAAAATTATGTTAAAAGTTATTATGGCACACATGCAATTTATTATGTGACTTGTTAAGCAATTTCTGTTCCTGAACTTATTTAGGCTTGACATTACTTATTTACTGAAGACATCTTTTCATTCTTTATTAACATGTAAACATTTTGAAAAACATAATTCCACTATGACGTCATGGGGTACTGTGTGCAGGCCAGTGACTAAATATCTCAATTTAATCCATTTTAAATTTAGGACATAACACAACAAAATGTGGAAAGTCAAGGGGTGTGAATACTTTATAAAAGGCACTGTACAGGCGTGGCCAGAAGTTTTGAGAATGACACAAATATTAATTTTCACAAAGTCTGCTGCGTCAGTGTCTTTAGATATTTTTGTCAGATGTTACTATGGAATACTGAAGTATAATTACAAGCATTTCATAAGTGTCAAAGGATTTGATTGACAATTACATGAAGTTGATGCAAAGAGTCAATATTTGCAGTGTAGACCCTTCTTTTTCAAGACCTCTGGAATCCGCCCCGGTATGCTGTCAATTAACTTCTGGGCCACATCCTGACTGATGGCAGCCCATTCTTGCAAATTCAATTCTTGGAGTTTGTCAGAATTTGTGGGTTTTGTTTGTCCACCCACCTCTTGAGGATTGACCACAAGTTCTCAATGGGATTAAGGTCTGGGGATTTTCCTGATCATGGACCCAAAATATCAATGTTTTTTTCCACAAGACACTTTGTTATCACTTTTGCCTTATGGCAAGGTGCTTCATCACCAAATTGTTCCTGGATGGTTGGGAGAAGTTGCTCGGAGGATGTGTTGGTACCATTCTTTATTCATGGCCGTGTTCTTAGGCATAATTGTGAGTGAGCCCACTCCCTTGTCTGAGAATCAACCCCACACATGATTGGTCTCAGGATGCTTTACTGTTGGCATGACACAGGACTGATGGTAGAGCTCACCTGTCTTCTCCGGACAAGCCGTTTTCCGGATGCCCCAAACAATCGGAAAGGGATTCATCAGAGAAAATGACTTTACCCCAGTCCTCAGCAGTCCAATCCCTGTACTTTTGTAGAATATCAGTCTGTCCCTGATGTTTTTCCTGGAGAGAGTGTCTTCTTTGCTGCCCTTCTTGACACCAGGCCATCCTCCAAAAGTCTTTGCCTCACTGTGCGTGTAGATGCACTCACGCCTGCCTGCTGCCATTCCTGAGCAAGCTCTGTACTGGTGGTGCCCCGATCCCACAGCTGAATCAACTTTAAGAGACGGTAGAGGAAGAACAATGATTCCAAGCACCACCCTCCTTTTGAAGCGTCCAGTCTGTTATTTAAACTCAATCAGCATGACAGAGTAATCTCCATCCTTGTCCTCATCAACGAGAGAATCACTGACATGGTGTCAGCTGGTCCTTTTGTGGCAGGGCTGAAATGCAGTGGAAATGTTTTTTTGGAGGGATTCAGTTCATTTGTGTTGCAAAGAGGGACTTTGCAATTAATTGCAATTCATCTGATCACTCCTCATAAAATTCTGGAGTATATGCAAATTGCCATCATACAAACTGAGGCAGCAGACTTAATTAATTAAATTAATATTTGTGTCATTCTCAAAACTTTGTAGATGATTCATATAGTATACTGTATGTGAATGTGTAAATACGTGGCTGTGTATGGGAGTCTCCTGTTTGCGCATGTCTTTACCATAGGTGATATAATAAAGTGATAGGAAGGGTGAGGTCAGGTGTACTATATGAGGAAAGGATGAGGTTTCTGTGTCCCTGAATGACTGTGACTTTTGGTAAAGTTGGAGTCGAAATGTGTGGCTCCCCCCGGGATTGAGGTGGACAGGTGTTACAATGGACAAGGTCTCCATGGACATGATGATAGCAGTGGGGATGACTTCACCAGTCCACAGAGGAATGCTGCCTGCAGATGATTTATGACTGGGTCAGAGCTACTGCCTGAAGGGCAGGTTAGGATTCAACACACAGTCCCAAAGATGCCCCTGGCATTAGCAGTAGGACAGGACAATACCTCGCTGACTCTTTTAGCAGAGTATACCCAACTCCCCCATGACAGATTGAGAGCCAAGTCTTGCTCAATTCTCCTGAATTCCCCTTTCTCTCCATGCATGAAATTACTTTTTCAAATCGTGCTGTTTCACACATATAATCCCTGAGCACTTAGAAGATACTGTGTGTGTTTTAAATTATGTGTTTCACTTGCGTAGATTTTACAAGATGATATAAAACAACAAATGCAATTCCCACAGTCATTTAGATGAACGACTGATTTGTCTTCATGTGATATGATATATGCTGTCACAAAACAGAAAGATAAAGTGTTATGAAGTGAATTTTCCCTTGCACATTTGACATTGACAGAAAAATGGCTGCAGCCCATAATTTGCTGAGAATTGCTTTAACATAAGGTGTTGTTTAAAGGTGCAATAAGTAGCTTTGTTCGTGACCAGACCAAATTCACATAGAAAAGTGAATTATAGATTTGTCAGTGAAAATTACAAACGTTGTTTCTTCTATACCAGGGCTGTCTGAAACTTAGTTGTCCACAATTTATGTAAGCGAAATAGACAATTGTTTCCCCTCCCCACTCCTGCCCCACCCAACATATACAGTATTCATCCTCTAACAGTCATGGAGAAATGATGGCTTGCCCCCCAAAAATGTTACATTATTTTTATTACAATGTAGACTGAAAACAATTATAGTAAGTAACAGTATTGTTACCCAGAAATGAGGACTGCTCAACTGGGCCTTTAATGCAGCTACTCTCCCTGAATTACGGCAAATGATAACAACCAGGCACAATGTCAAGAAGGAACAGTATGGAAACAGCACTGCTTTAAGTTTCTCCCTCACATGCAGTACTTATAAAACTCTGCTCTCTGGGATAGTGAGAAGAGAAACTTCAGAAAGATGTCACCCCCAGAGTGGCATTATTACACTATTGGGGAGACGGGAGTAGATTTAAAAACATTCCAAACACCATTTGGTCCTCAATGTTGCACAGAGACCGTTTTCAGTCATACAAAATCACACCTCGCACAGATGAGGAAGACGTTGAGAGATAGGCAAGTATATCTATGTTGCTTATTCAGTAATGGATAAACCACGAAAACATACAGTTGTATTCAAGTGACTTTCTAACCATGAGTAGATAATGACAATTGGAACACATTTAGCATCAACAACAGCAGATACATGCAATTGCCTTGTGGGAAAACAAAATTAGAATATGCTTATGTCAATAACTTATCAATAATTTAATTTATTGATGAAGATAGTGGTGGATGTGATGTTTCTCATTTTGCCAGTTTTGTCTAAGCATGGTAAAAATAGATCTCTTCATGTGTTTTTTTCTGATACCTTTAGGTTTGTTCATTTCAGGTGCAACCTAGTTTGCACATTTGGTCCCTTTGAAGTTGTGGGAAAGTATGTCGTTGGTTTCACATTAGATATGTGAATGACAAGAGAATGGTCTTTACAAGAATAAAAAAAACTGTTGGTGGAGGTTCTCATCTGCACTGTTCAACCAATACAGTAGATGTGGAGGAGTTAAAATGGAGTGTAGCCTTCTTATGTTCCAAAAGTGGAAGTTGAGTCACAGGCTCTCTTTCCATGTCCCCTGAAAACTGGAACATCCAGGTGTTGGGGACTCAGCAGATGCTAAGTGGTGTCAGATTTCACATCCTACTTCACACAGGTGGAAGCGATATACTCCTGTGCTCTTGGGTACCAGATATACCGCTCAATGCAAGCCATTTCAATATATGTGACTCGTTTCGGGAAACTAGACGTATGTTGTGGGTCACTACTTCACAGGAGAGCCATTTGAACGTAAATCTTATTTTTGTGTCAAAATGCCTTTTTGGCAGAAATGTCTTCTGGAACATGTGAACTTTCATGTGTCTTAAAAACAAACTTGTATGCCACCTGTAAATACGAATAGAATTGTTCAATTATGAGACTAGTTGGTTTAGACAGAAAAGAAACCAACCTTCCGGCTAGCCATGATTGGCTGAGATAATGAGTTGGCTGGACATGCCAAGAGATGAGTTCGGATTGGTCTGCCATATAGCACAGTTCTGTATATTTGAGCTGGTCAGTCAGTATGTGTAGATAATCCTGTCTAACGCAGCTTTTTTAATGTATTGTGTAAGTGTTGCTCTCTACTTTCTGGAGGACCGAGTTTTGAAATCAGCGAGTATGATATCTAAGGAGATGGAGAAAACACCTGTCTCCGGATTACATCTTCAAACTAAGGGAAACCATGGCATCCATGACAGGGAGAAGTCTATCTAGCTACATTTTCAGATATTACACATTTCTAATTCTGACAGAAAGTAATTTTCATTTCAAGTTAAAGTGTACTGTTAGCTAGCTAGCTAACGTTAGCTGGCTGGCTCATGTTATGTATATGGTCTTATTATTTGTATCTCAGTGCCATTTGCTTTGCTGGTTATAGCCTAACGTTAGCTTTATAAAATGTAATCTGGTTGGTTAGCTACCTGCAGATTCATGCAGGGTAGTAACGCCATGAGTTGGGATTATTGTTCATTGTTTACCTAGCTAGCTATGTGTCTAAACAAAATACTCCACTATGCAAGTAACCATTTCAATAGAATGTCACTGCGATAACTGTTGATAGAAGTAGCTGGTAAATTCGCTCTGGCTATCTACTCTGATTTAAGAGCACTCTGGTATCAGTGTACCAAACCGCAGAATACCTGGCGAATTTACGAACGCTCAACACCCATTGAATATGGCCAGTGTCAGTAAACATTGGCAAAAAAGTGTAAATTGTTGCCAGCAGCACATTTTCAGTCGCCAACGCTCTGGATAACATAAAAACAGCCTAACCAGCTATGCTATGGTGAGTAAAATGGTTAGTGAGCTGTTCTCTCATTTATGTCTGGAGGTAGCTAGACGGCTAGCCAATGTTAGCCAGTTAGCTTGGGTGCATAACTGTTGTTGTAGGACAGAGTGCTTGTATCAACCCTTAAAGAGATGAGTGAGAGTAAATCTTAAGAGAGTGTGAATGATGCTGAATGGGTGTAGACAAATAGGAGCTCTCCACTAGGTACCAAAACTTTCAAAGGCCATTATCTCAAAAGTGAGTTTTCATGTTTATCAACTTTCAAAGCAGAATTACTTTCCCATTGTTCCTCAAATGCAGTGTATGATATACCATATTGTAGCACTGTGTCTCTGCTTTTATCCAATGTAAAAAAAAAAAAAAAAACTGTCAAGTTCCTTAAATGTGCTTGGAATGTTCCTAAGCCAAGCAACTATCCTGCACCATTCCCAGAAAGTTGTGGGAAGGTTATATACAAATAACAATAGGACAACAACATTCTCACCAAGCTCTAAGAAACATGGTTCTCAGGACATTATGTGCTAGCTGGGAAACATGTGGGTTTTCATGTGAGCTAAGGTTTTGTCATGGTAATTGATAATTGCCCACACACAAATTACCTATAAATGTGTGGATCTTTGTCAGATGGCCTGCAATTATAAATTTGCACTATAAAAAGAGAGGAATTATTTTTCAAAATCTCTCCCTTCAACTATAAAAGGGGAATTTGTTGCCCGTAGACACAGTTGAGACCAAGCATATTATTGTGACGTTTTGCAGATGCGACAATGCTCAATCATTGTTGTGCATTTGAGCATCTTCTAATTGTCTAATTGATTTGAATTGCAGATCACCTACCTCACACGAATGTGAGGGCTGTAGCAAAGGACATGATGGTGACTGAATAATTGCCTCCAGGTATGAAAAATAATGTTGATAGTCATCCCCATCAATAAACAATAAACAACATTCTCAGGCATGCATGCAGTTGGAACACGGTTGTGGGAAATTAATCTAGGAAGCATTGGTAATTATCAAGTTACAAAAACATACTTAATAAGTCATAATAGATATGTAGTACCTTAATCTCCCGTGTCAGTATACCACCACTTTTCCTCCAAAGCTTTTTTCTATCTGTGAGTCATCTAGCTCTTTCTTCTCTTCCTTTTACCTCTTTTTCCCCACAATTTTGTGGTATCCAATTGGTACTCAGTCTTGTCTCACCTAAGCCAGCACTGTTTTTTGACACAATGCCCACTTAACCCGGAAGCCAGCTGCACCAATGTGTCGGAGGAAACACCTACACCTGGAGACTGTGTCAGCGTGCACTGCACCCGGCCTAGCACAGGAGTTTCTAGTGCGCGATGGGACAAGGACATCCCTACCGGCCAAACCCTGGGGTAATTTATTAATTGTTCAGCATTTAGCAACTCCACTCCTTTGCTGATACTGTTACTGGTGCACATAATTGTATACAATTGCTAAAAAGGAGGATTTCAGAAAATTGCTGTTACCATCTACAGTGACTCGTTTCAGTAAACTAGGCGCGGGTCACTACTTCACAGGAGAGCCATTTGAACATAAAGTTATTTTTGTAATCAAAATGCCTTCTGGAACGTGAACTTTTGTGTGCCTTAATAACAGACATGTATGTAATCTGTAAATACAAATAAAATTATTAAATTATGAGACTAGTTGGTTTAGCCACAGAAAAAGTCAGCAACGTTTCCGGTAGCCATAATTGGCTGAGCTATTGAGTGGGCTGGACATTGTGAGAGATTAGTTCAGATTGGTCTGCCCTATAGCACGCTTCTGTATATTTGAGCTGGTCAGAATGTGTAGGTAATCATGTCTAAGGCGGCATTTAATTATTTTTTTTCACGTAGTAGAACTGCATAAGTGACGCTCTCCACTTTCTGGAGGACCGGGAATTGAAATCAGTGGAATTAGAGTATGATAGTGTCACACCCTGACCATAGTTTGCTTTGTATGTTTCTATGTTTTGTTTGGTCAGGGTGTGATCTGAGTTGGCATTCTATGTTACATGTCTAGTTTGTCTATTTCTATCTTTGGCCTGATATGGTTCTCAATCAGAGGCAGGTGTTAGTCATTGTCTCTGATTGGAAACTATATTTAGGTAGCCTGTTTGGTGTTGGGTTTTGTGGGTGATTGTTCCTGTCTCTGTGTTTGCACCAGATAGGGCTATTTAGGTTTTCACGGTTCTTGTTTTGTTAGTTTGTTCATGTGGAGTTCCTTTATTAAAGAACCATGAATAGAAACCACGCTGCATTTTGGTCCGCCTCTCCTTCACCGCAAGAAAACCGTTACAGATAGCTTCATCAATAATCCCCCCCCCCCCACAGTAACTGTATGTACATACCCCAACCAGAAGTCATGATTAAAGGCAACATCCGCACTGAGCTGAAGGGTAGAGCTGCCGCTTCAAGTTCTGCTGCCGCTTCTAATTCGGAAACTTATAAGAAACCCCGCAAAGCACAAATACAGGACTAAGATTGAATCGTAGTACACAGGCTCTGACGCTCGTTGGATGTGGCAGGGCTTGCAAACTATTACAGACTATAAAGGTAAGCACAGCTGAGAGCTGCCCAGTGACACGAGCCTACCAGAGAAGCTAAATTACTTACAGTTAAAGTTGGAAGTTTACATACTCGTTAGCGAAATACTTTTTAACTCCGTTTTTCACAATTCCTGACATTTAATACCAGTAAAGATTCCCTGTCTTAGGTCAATTAGGATCACCACTTTATTTAAAGAATGTGAAATGTCAGAATAATAGAAGAGATAATTATTTCTTTCAGCTTTTATTTCTTTCAACACATTCCCAGTGGGTCAGAAGTTTACATAGATTCAATTAGTATTTGGTAGCATTGCCTTACATTTTTTTTAACTTGGGTAAAACGTTTCGGGTAGCCTTCCACAAGCTTCCCACAAAAGGATGGGTGAATTTTGGCCGAATACTCCTGATAGAGCTAGTGTAAAAGAGTCAGGTTTGTAGGCCTCGCACATGCTTTTTCAGTTCTGCTCACAGATTTTCTATGGGATTGAGGTCAGTGCTTTGTGAAGGCCACTCCAATACGTTGACTTTGTTGTCCTTAAGCCATTTTGCCACAACTTTGGAAGTATGTCATTAGGTCATTGTCCATTTGGAAGACCCATTTCCGACCAAGCTTTAACTTCCTGATTGATGTCTTCAATATATCCACAATTTCCCTCCCTCATGATGCCATCTATTTTGTGAAGTGCACCAGTCCATCCTGCAGCAAAGCACCCCAACAAAATTATCCTGCCACCCCCGTGCTTCACGGTTGGGATGATGTTCTTCGGGATGCAAGCCTCCCCCTTTTTCCTCCAAACATAACGATGGTAATTATGGCCAAATAGTTCTATTTTTCTTTCATCAGACCAGGGGACATTTCTCCAAAAAGAACGATCTTTGTCCCCATGTACCGTAGTCTGGCTTTTTTATGGCGGTTTTGGAGCAGTGGATTCTTCCTTGCTGAGCAGCCTTTCAGGTTATGCCGATATAAGACTTGTTTTACTGTGTAGTTGTTTCCTCCAGCATCTGTTGTTCTGGGATTGATTTGCACTTTTTGCACCAAAGTACGTTCATCTCTAGGAGACAGAAAGCATCTCCATCCTGAGTAGTATGACGGCTGCGTGGTCCCATGATGGTAAGCTTGCGTACTATTGTTGGACAGATGAATCTGGTACCTTCAGAGGTTTGGAAATTGTTCCCAAGAATGAACCAAACTTGTGGAGGTCTACAATTATTTTTCTGAGGTCTTGGCTGATTTATTTTTATTTTCCCATGATGTCAAGCAAAGAGGCACTGAATTTGAAGGTAGGCCTTGAAATACATCCACAGGTACACCTCCAATTGACTCAAATGTCAATCAGCCTATCAGAAGCTTCCAAAGCCATAACATAATTTTCTGGAATTTTACAAGCTGTTTAAAAGCACAGTCAACTTAGTGTATGTAAACTTCTGACCCACTGTAATTGTGATGCAGTGCATTAATTATAAGTGAATAATCTGTCTGTAAACAATTGTTGGGAAAATGACTTGTGTCATGCACAAAGTAGATGTCCTAATCGACTTGCCAAAACTATAGTTTGTTAACAAGACATTTGTGGAGTGGTTGAAAAACGAGTTTTAATGACTCCAACCTAAGTGTATGTAAACTTCCGACTTCAACTGTATATGCTCGTTTCGAGGCAAGTAACACTGAAACGTGCATGAGAGCATCAGCTGTTCCGGACGTCTGTGTGTTGATGCTGTCTGTAGCAGATGTGAGTAAAACCTTTAAACAGGTCAACAGTCACAAGGCCGCAGGGCTAGATGGATTACCAGGACGTGTACTCCAAGCATGCGCTGACCAACTGGCAAGTGTCTTCACTGACATTTTCAACCTCTCCCTGTCTGAGTTTGTAATACCAACATATTTCAAGCCTACCACCATAGTCCCTGTGCCCAAGAACACTAAGGTAACATGCCTAAATGACTTCCGACCCGTAGCACTCATGTCTGTAGCCATGAAGTGCTTTGAAGGGCTGGTCATGGCTCACATCAACCCCATTATCCCAGAAAATCTAGACACACTCCAATTTGCATACCACCCCAACAGATCCACAGATGATGCAATCTCTATGCACACTTCACTGCCCTTTCACACCTGGACAAAATGAACACCTATGTGAGAATGCTATTCATTGACAACAGCTAAAGCGTTCAACACCATAGTGCCCTCAAAGCTCATCACTAAACACCTCCCTCTGCAACTGGATCCTGGACGGGCCGCCCCCAGGTGGTAAGTGTAGGTAACTACACATCCTCCACACTGGGGCCCCTCAGGGATGCGTGCTCAGTCCCCTCCTGTACTCCCTGTTCACTGATGACTGCACGGCCAGGCACGATTCCAACACCATCAATAACTTTGCTGATGACACAACAGTGGTAGGCCTGATCACCGACAACAAAGCGACAGCATATAGGGCGGAGGTCAGTGACCTGACTGCGTGGTGCAAGGACAACACCCTCTCCCTCAATGTGATCAAGACAAAGGAGATGATTGTGGACTACAGGAACAGGAGGACTGAGCACACCCCCTTTCTCATCGATGGGGCTGCAATGGAGCAGGTTAAAACTTCTTGCGACTACCAAACCCGTATCCGGGAGCGTAATCATAGCCTCAAGTGCATTACCATAACGCAATGTTTCCTATTCATGAAAATCGCAAATGAAATGAAATAAATATATTCAAACACAAGCTTAGCTTTTTGTTAACAACACTGTCATCTCAGATTTGCAAATTATGCTTTTCAACCAAAGCTACATAAGCATTTGTGTAAGAGTATTGATAGCCTAGCATAGCATTAAGCCTAGCATTCAGCAGGCAACATTTTCACAAAAACAAGAAAAGCATTCAAATAAAATAATTTACCTTTGAAGAACTTCGGATGTTTTCAATGACGAGACTCTCAGTTAGATAGCAAATGTTCATTTTTTCCAAAAATATTATTTGTGTAGGTGAAATAGCTCCATTTTGTTCATCACGTTTGGCTAAGAAAAAGACCCGAAAATTCCGTCACTACAACTCCAAACTTTTTTCCAAATTAGCTCCATAATATCGACAGAAACATGGCAAACGTTGTTTAGAATCAATCCTCAAGGTGTTTTTCACATATCTATTCGATAATATATCAGTCGTGACTGTTGTTTTCTCATCAGAAGCGAACGGAAAAATACTGCAGCTGGAGATTACGCAATAATTGCAACGAAGGACACCAAACGACCACCTGGTAGATGTAGTCTCTTATGGTCAATCTTCCAATGATATGCCTACAAATATGTCACAATGCTGTAGACAACTTGGGGAAAACGTAAGCTGACTCCTAGCTCCTTCACAGCCATATAAGGAGTCATTGGCATGAGGCGGTTTCAAAAAATGCGTCACTTCCTGATTGGATTTGTATCTGGGTTTCGCCTGTAACATCAGTTCTGTGGCACTCACAGACAATATTTTTGCAGTTTTGGAAACTTTAGAGTGTGTTCTATCCCAAGCTGTCAATTATATGCATATTCTAGCATCTTGTCCTGTCAAAATAGCCTGTTTACTTTGAGAACGTTATTTTTCCAAAAATGAAAATAGTGCCCCCTAGATTCAAGAGGTTAAAAGTGCATTGTTGGTTAAGGGCGTGTAAGTCAGCATTTCACTGTAAGGTGTTGTATTTGGCACATGTGACAAATACAATTTTACTTTATTTCATTATTGCTAAGGCGATGGAGACTAAACCTGTCTCCAGATTACATCTTCAAACTAATTTCAAAGCTACATTTTCAGATATTAAACATTTCTAATTTTGACAGGAATTTGTTTTTATTTCAAGTTAAAGTGCATTGTTAACTAGCTAAAGTTACGTGTATGATCTTTTTATTTGTGTCTCAGAGCCATTTTCTTTGCAAGTTGTAGCCTAATGTTAGCTAACTAATATTGAACCTGGTTGGTTAGCTACCTGCAGATTCATGCAGAGTAGTAACGTCATGAGTTGGGATTCTGGTTTATTGTTTACCTAGTTAACTAGCTAGCAATAAAAGACTCCACTATGCAAGTACAGTGCCTTGCGAAAGTATTCGGCCCCCTTGAACTTTGCGACCTTTTGCCACATTTCAGGCTTCAAACATAAAGATATAAAACTGTATTTTTTTGTGAAGAATCAACAACAAGTGGGACACAATCATGAAGTGGAACGACATTTATATTCATATGACAGAGCAAAAACCAAGCCATGAAGTTGAAGGAATTGTTAGTAGAGCGCTGAGACAGGATTGCATCGAGGCACAGATCTGGGGAAGGGTACCAAAAAAATTGCCCCAAGAACACAGTGGCCTCCATCATTCTGAAATGGAAGAAGTTTGGAACCACCAACTCTTCCAACCAACTCTTCCAAGAGATGGCCACCCAGACAAACTGAGCAATTAGGGGAGAAGGGCCTTGGTCAGGGGGGTGAATACTTTCCGAATGCACTGTACTTTAGCAAATACACTTCTACTCATCAACCACATTAGCTATTGTAATTAGCCATCTAAAGGTCAAAAGATTGATCAAGGCATCTTCTCAGTCAATGTCAATATGCTATTTACAAAGCAGTAGTGGCTGGAGCAGCAATGCACAACTAACATTGTTGAAAATTGTGTACCATTGGGATTTCACACTTTAGTTGTTCACAATTAACCTTTATATAAAATGTGTAATTTGTAATATGCAATTGGTAACTAAAAGTACAACATTATACTGTTTGAAAATTTACTTCAAAGCATTTGAATAAGCTAAACATGAGGAACAATGTATTATAAATCAACTTTAGCTGCTGAAAAGAATGCTGGATAATATACAAATGTTTGTGCACATTCGTTTTTGAAAGTATACTTCAATATATTTTAATACTTAATCCACAACATGATTATTAACTTGACCATGCTTCAAGAGATATTCAATGTCTGATTTGATATTGTTACCCATCTAGCAATCACCGCCCCTTTATTAGGCTTCTGGAAGGCTCCCTGGTCTTTGTAGTTGAATCTTTGCTTGAAATTCAATTTTTGACTGAGGGACCTTACAGATGTTGTATGGGAGACAGAAGAAGGGTTAGTCATAAAAAAAAGAATGTCAACCCCTATTACTTTACACAGAGTCCATGTAACATATTCTGTGATTTGTTAAACCAAATGTACTAATTTAAGCTTGCCTAAACAAAGGGGCTGAATACTTACTGACAATTTTACTCAGCCGAGCAGAGCTGGTTAGGCTGTTTAATTTTATCCAAAGTGTTGGTGACCGCAACTGTGCTGCTGGTAACAATTTATGCATTTTTGCCAACATTTACCGACGCAGGCCATATTCAACAGGTGTTGAGCATTCATAAATTTGTCAGATATTCTGCGGTTTGGCACACTCAGACGAGAATGCTCTGAGCCAGTGGGAATTTACCAGCTACAGTGGGGCAAAAAAGTATTTAGTCAGCCAACAATTGTGCAAGTTCTCCCACTTAAAAAGATGAGAGAGGCCTGTCATTTTCATCATAGGTACACTTCAACTATGACAGACAAAATGAGAAAAGAAAATCCAGAAAATCACATTGTAGGATTTTTTATGAATTTATTTGCAAATTATGGTGGAAAATAAGTATTTGGTCAATAACAAAAGTTTATCTCAATACTTTGTTATATACCCTTTGTTGGCAATGACAGAGGTCAAACGTTTTCTGTAAGTCTTCACAAGGTTTTCACACACTGTTGCTGGTATTTTGGCCCATTCCTCCATGCAGATCTCCTCTAGAGCAGTGATGTTTTGGGGCTGTTTCTGGGCAACACAGACCTTCAACTCCCTCCAAAGATTTTCTATGGGGTTGAGATCTGGAGACTGGCTAGGCCACTCCAGGACCTTGAAATGCTTCTTACGAAGCCACCCCTTCGTTGCCCGGGCGGTGTGTTTGGGATCATTGTCATGCTGAAAGACCCAGCCACGTTTCATCTTCAATGCCCTTGCTGATGGAAGAAGGTTTTTACTCAAAATCTCATGATACATGGCCCCATTCATTCTTTCCTTTACACGGATCAGTCGTCCTGTTCCCTTTGCAGAAAAACAGCCCCAAAGCATGATGTTTCCACCCCCATGCTTCACAGTAGGTATGGTGTTCTTTGGATGCAACTCAGCATCTGGCACTGTAGGATTTGAGTCCCTGGCGGCGTAGTGTGTTACTGATGGTTGGCTTTGTTACTTTGGTCCCAACTCTCGGCAGGTCATTCACTAGGTCCCCCCGTGTGGTTCTTGGATTTTAGCTCACCGTTCTAGTGATAATTTTGACCCCACAGGGTGAGATCTTGCGTGGAGCCCCAGATCGAGGGAGATTATCAGTGGTCTTGTATTTCTTCCATTTCCTAATAATTGCTCCCACAGTTGATTTCTTCAAACCAAGCTGCTTAACTATTGCAGATTCAGTCTTCTCAGCCTGGTGCAGGTCTACAATTTTTTTCTGGTGTCCTTGACTGCTCTTTGGTCTTGGCCATAGTGGAGTTTGGAGTGTGACTATTTGAGGTTGTGGACAGGTGTCATTTATACTGATAACAAGTTCAAACAGGTGCCATTAATACAGGTAACAAATGGAGGACAGAGTAGCCTCTTAAAGAAGAAGTTACAGGTCTGTGAGAGCCAGAAATCTTGCTTGTTTGTAGGTGACCAAATACTTATTTTCCACCATAATTTGCAAATAAATTCATTAAAAATCCTACAATGTGATTTTCTGGATTTGTTTTTCTCATTTTGTCTGTCATAGTGTACCTATGATGAAAATTACAGGTCACTCATCTTTTTAAGTGGGAGAACTTGCCTTGCGAAAGTATTCGGCCCCCTTGAACTTTGCGACCTTTTGCCACATTTCAGGCTTCAAACATAAAGATATAAAACTGTATTTTTTTGTGAAGAATCAACAACAAGTGGGACACAATCATGAAGTGGAACGACATTTATTGGATATTTCAAACTTTTTTAACAAATCAAAAACTGAAAAATTGGGCGTGCCAAATTATTCAGCCCCTTTACTTTCAGTGCAGCAAACTCTCTCCAGAAGTTCAGTGAGGATCTCTCAATGATCCAATGTTGACCTAAATAACTACTGATGATAAATACAATCCACCTGTGTGTAATCAAGTCTCCGTATAAATGCACCTGCACTGTGATAGTCTCAGAGGTCCGTTAAAAGCGCAGAGAGCATCATGAAGAACAAGAAACATACCAGGCAGGTCCGAGATACTGTTGTGAAGAAGTTTAAAGCCGGATTTGGATACAAAAAGATTTCCCAAGCTTAAAACATCCCAAGGAGCACTGTGCAAGCGATAATATTGAAATGGAAGGAGTATCAGACCACTGCAAATCTACCAAGACCTGGCCGTCCCTCTAAACTTTCAGCTCATACAAGGAGAAGACTGATCAGAGATGCAGCCAAGAGGCCCATGATCACTCTGGATGAACTGCAGAGATCTACAGTTGAGGTGGGAGACTCTGTCCATAGGACAACAATCAGTCATATATTGCACAAATCTGGCCTTTATGGAAGAGTGGCAAGAAGAAAGCCATTTCTTAAAGATATCCATAAAAAGTGTTGTTTAAAGTTTGCCACAAGCCACCTGGGAGACACACCAAACATGTGGAAGAAGGTGCTCTGGTCAGATGAAACCAAAATTGAACTTTTTGGCAACAATGCAAAACGTTATGTTTGGCGTAAAAGCAACACAGCTGAACACACCATCCCCACTGTCAAACATGGTGGTGGCAGCATCATGGTTTGGGCCTGCTTTTCTTCAGCAGGGACAGGGAAGATGGTTAAAATTGATGGGAAGATGGATGGAGCCAAATACAGGACCATTCTGGAAGAAAACCTGATGGAGTCTGCAAAAGACCTGAGACTGGGACGGAGATTTGTCTTCCAACAAGACAATGATCCAAAACATAAAGCAAAATCTACAATGGAATGGTTCAAAAATAAACATATCCATGTGTTAGAATGGCCAAGACAAAGTCCAGACCTGAATCCAATCGAGAATCTGTGGAAAGAACTGAAAACTGCTGTTCACAAATGCTCTCCATCCAACCTCACTGAGCTCGAGCTGTTTTGCAAGGAGGAATGGGAAAAAATGTCAGTCTCTCGATGTGCAAAACTGATAGAGACATACCCCAAGCGACTTACAGCTGTAATCGCAGCAAAAGGTGGCGCTACAAAGTATTAACTTAAGGGGGCTGAATAATTTTGCACGCCCAATTTTTCAGTTTTTGATTTGTTAAAAAAGTTTGAGATATCCAATAAATGTCGTTCCACTTCATGATTGTGTCCCACTTGTTGTTGATTCTTCACAAAAAAATACAGTTTTATATCTTTATGTTTGAAGCCTGAAATGTGGCAAAAGATCGCAAAGTTCAAGGGGGCCGAATACTTTCGCAAGGCAAGTTCTCCCACTTAAAAAGATGAGTGACCTGTAATTTTCATCATAGGTACACTATGACAGACAAAATGAGAAAAACAAATCCAGAAAATCACATTGTAGGATTTTTAATGAATTTATTTGCAAATTATGGTGGAAAATAAGTATTTGGTCACCTACAAACAAGCAAGATTTCTGGCTCTCACAGACCTGTAACTTATTCTTTAAGAGGCTACTCTGTCCTCCATTCGTTACCTGTATTAATAATGGCACCTGTTTGAACTTGTTATCAGTATAAATGACACCTGTCCACAACCTCAAATAGTCACACTCCAAACTCCACTATGGCCAAGACCAAAGAGCAGTCAAGGACACCAGAAAAAAATTGTAGACCTGCACCAGGCTGAGAAGACTGAATCTGCAATAGTTAAGCAGCTTGGTTTGAAGAAATCAACTGTGGGAGCAATTATTAGGAAATGGAAGAAATACAAGACCACTGATAATCTCCCTCGATCTGGGGCTCCACGCAAGATCTCACCCTGTGGGGTCAAAATTATCACTAGAACGGTGAGCTAAAATCCAAGAACCACACGGGGGGACCTAGTGAATGACCTGCCGAGAGTTGGGACCAAAGTAACAAAGCCTACCATCAGTAACACACTACGCCGCCAGGGACTCAAATCCTACAGTGCCAGATGCTGAGTTGCATCCAAAGAACACCATACCTACTGTGAAGCATGGGGGTGGAAACATCATGCTTTGGGGCTGTTTTTCTGCAAAGGGAACAGGACGACTGATCCGTGTAAAGGAAAGAATGAATGGGGCCATGTATCATGAGATTTTGAGTAAAAACCTTCTTCCATCAGCAAGGGCATTGAAGATGAAACGTGGCTGGGTCTTTCAGCATGACAATGATCCCAAACACACCGCCCGGGCAACGAAGGGGTGGCTTCGTAAGAAGCATTTCAAGGTCCTGGAGTGGCCTAGCCAGTCTCCAGATCTCAACCCCATAGAAAATCTTTGGAGGGAGTTGAAGGTCTGTGTTGCCCAGAAACAGCCCCAAAACATCACTGCTCTAGAGGAGATCTGCATGGAGGAATGGGCCAAAATACCAGCAACAGTGTGTGAAAACCTTGTGAAGACTTACAGAAAACGTTTGACCTCTGTCATTGCCAACAAAGGGTATATAACAAAGTATTGAGATAAACTTTTGTTATTGACCAAATACTTATTTTCCACCATAATTTGCAAATAAATTCATAAAAAATCCTACAATGTGATTTTCTGGATTTTCTTTTCTCATTTTGTCTGTCATAGTTGAAGTGTACCTATGATGAAAATGACAGGCCTCTCTCATCTTTTTAAGTGGGAGAACTTGCACAATTGTTGGCTGACTAAATACTTTTTTGCCCCACTGTAGCTGGTAAATTCGCACTGGCTCAGAGCATTCTCGTCTGAGTGTGCCAAACCGCAGAATATCTGACAAATTTATGAATGCTCAACACCTGTTGAATATGGCCTGCGTCAGTAAATGTTGGCAAAAATGCATAAATTGTTACCAGCAGCACAGTTGCGGTCACCAACACTTTGGATAAAATTAAACAGCCTAACCAGCTCTGCTCGGCTGAGTAAAATTGTCAGTGAGTCGTTCTCTCATTTGTGTCTGGAGGAAGCTAGCCAGCGTTAGCCAGTTAGCTTGGGTGATATGGGTGGACCTAAAGCTTAAGAGGGTGTGAACATTGCTGAATGGGTGTGGACAAATAAGAGCTTTCCACTAGGTGCCAAAACATTCAAAGGCCATTTTGAACCTCTCAAGTGAGGTTTCAAATGTATCAACTTTCAAAACATAATTACTTTCCATTGTTCCTAAAGTGTAGTGTATGAAATACAATTTTGTAGCTCTGTGTTTCTGCTTTTATCCAATGTAAAATACAACATTTAAAATTTTGCTACATAAGACGAATCAAGGCAGTCGGTCACCTATAGTTTCAGCAGAGGGAGTGAAAAAAGGGGATTTGAAACCAGAAAATCAGCTGACAGCTTGGTAAGTGGGGGGCAGAATTACCGTGATGAGACAGGATGGGCTTCCTCACATGCATAGTTTTGGTCTATTGTCACCTCTCTCTGTCCCTAATAAGAGTTGACAGGATGGAAATGGGGTTTTAAAAGGAACTGGCAAAGGTGGTGAATTTTCTAATTTAGGCTGTGGATGAGCAGGCCGGGCTTCCAGCTGCTTTGCTTCATCTGTATGCAGTGGGGCTAAAATCAAACACACCAGGACCTGATTATGAAGGTCTTGAACGGCTCCCTTATTTCCTCACTGTTGTTTGGCTTTGCATTGGCAGCTTTGAAAGAAACAAGAAAGGAATGGAGTTTTGGAATGGAGGAATGGAATTAAGATTTTGGGTTAGTGCAGCCTGGGGAGGGGAGGGGGGCTTTAAAAGCAGCATCATTATCCAAACCTTCTGTATGTTACGTCACAGATAGGTCTTTATGTCTGGGCAGATGCTAGCTAATGTAAAACACAAGCTCTACAGACTAAATTAAAGGGGGGAAGAGGGGCCACTCTCTGCTCAAGACATTGGTAATATTTTAATGGCATCCAGTCATTGAAGCTAGTAGGTTTTAATGGACCCTCTCTGGCCTCGCTAAGGCCTGTTTGCAATCACAGGCAGGGTGATTAGGTAGCTGTGTTTGTTCCCCGATACCCAGAATATGACAGGGCTCGTTACCACTAGCCTTTCTAAACTTGGTTTCAGGGAATGTCAGACTCTGCAATATCACAGCCTGAATTGCTGGACCAGTTTTAAAAGACATAGAATAATACTAAGGACACAATCCGGATTTGGTGTTTAAGCTCAATGACAGCCAAGCCACCTCCAGTATAAAAGTGAGAGATTGGTCTCGGGAAATGTAAGCACTCTCAAATTCATGAATGGAATGCAAAAAAGTCTCTATAACACCGCCTGAGGAATTCAACACTGCTAGAGTCACAGTAGAGAAAAGAATGACAATTTGAAAATATAAGTTCAATTACTTACACATGACTTAATGCACCCTAATGCCGCAATTTTCATAAATTCAGCTGGGTTTTTTTTCTCACTCTGATGATTGGCAAGAAGGGAGGTGTGTTAGCAGTCTAGCATGTTTCACGCAAACACTCACACACACACCACATCCCAGGGTCCTGCTGCATCGAAGGTGGAGGGGCCCCAAGGTGGCCGTGGAATAGGAGGTGCTAATTTATGTAGGCTGTTAGGGATGTTAAATGGACCTAGACGCTTGACGCCTGGCCGACACAGGTACATCTCCTCTGAGCCCTTGGAGGATGTCGGCGAAGAAGAGAATGAGTGAAGGGAAAGAGAAGATTTTTTTAGTTTTCTTCTACTGCGCTTTTGTTGTTTGAGGAGTGTTAGAACATTTTGAGAAGAAAAAAAAAATCTCCCTTATTTGTATTGATAGTGTGTTGTGTTTGGAATACACATCCATACTCTACACATTTGGATATCTGTGTGTATGTGTGTTTACTACACTTTATTGCAAACTGCTATGCACTGCACACAGAAAAATAAAAAGCATTTTTCATATATACTATCAATGCGTAGTTGGTGCTTTGTGTGTTTATTCAAATGATGGTTTGTGTGTACTGTGTTGAAGCAAAAACACATTTTTTTAAAGAGTGAAGACATTTGCAAGAGATGTATAATGTTTTGCTGGTTTGGTGTAAGGTTTTGTGGTTAGTGTGTAGAGTTTTAAAGATAGTGCCTAAGCAGTCAAAAAAAAAGTTTAAATACATTTCAAATGATCTAAATTAGAACACGTTTTTGGTACTCGATTATGTTCTTAGAATGCTAGACAAAGAGCAAAACAAATGTACTTTGAATACACTAAGTACATTTTATGTATATTTCTCATGAATAAGAAATGTACGAAATTGGAATTTAAATTCCTGTATTTTCTTTACAAAATATAGTATTTATAATGTGTTTCAAGTATACAGTGCATTCGGAAAGTATTCAGACCCCTTGACTTTTTCCACATTTTGTTTCATTACAGGCTTATTCTAAAATGGAAAAAAAGTTGTCATCAATCTATACACAATACCCCACAATGACAAAGCAAAAACAGGTTTTTAGAAATTGTTGCAAATTTATTAAAAATAAAAACAGAAACACCTTATTTACATAAGTATTCAGAACCTTTGCTATGAGACTCGAAATTGAGCTCAGGTGCATCCTGTTTCCATTGATCATCCTTGAGCTGTTTCCACTTCTTGATTGGAGTCTGCCTGTGGTAAGTTCAATTGATTGGACATAATGTGGAAAGGCACACACCTGCCTATATAAGGTCTCACAGTTGACAGTGCATGACAGAGCAAAAACCAAGCCATGAAGTTGAAGGAATTGTTAGTAGAGCGCTGAGACAGGATTGCATCGAGGCACAGATCTGGGGAAGGGTACCAAAAAAATTGCCCCAAGAACACAGTGGCCTCCATCATTCTGAAATGGAAGAAGTTTGGAACCACCAACTCTTCCAAGAGATGGCCACCCGGACAAACTGAGCAATTAGGGGAGAAGGGCCTTGGTCAGGGGGGTGAATACTTTCCGAATGCACTGTACTTTAGCAAATACACTTCTACTCATCAACCACATTAGCTATTGTAATTAGCCATCTAAAGGTCAAAAGATTGATCAAGGCATCTTCTCAGTCAATGTCAATATGCTATTTACAAAGCAGTAGTGGCTGGAGCAGCAATGCACAACTAACATTGTTGAAAATTGTGTACCATTGGGATTTCACACTTTAGTTGTTCACAATTAACCTTTATATAAAATGTGTAATTTGTAATATGCAATTGGTAACTAAAAGTACAACATTATACTGTTTGAAAATTTACTTCAAAGCATTTGAATAAGCTAAACATGAGGAACAATGTATTATAAATCAACTTTAGCTGCTGAAAAGAATGCTGGATAATATACAAATGTTTGTGCACATTCGTTTTTGAAAGTATACTTCAATATATTTTAATACTTAATCCACAACATGATTATTAACTTGACCATGCTTCAAGAGATATTCAATGTCTGATTTGATATTGTTACCCATCTAGCAATCACCGCCCCTTTATTAGGCTTCTGGAAGGCTCCCTGGTCTTTGTAGTTGAATCTTTGCTTGAAATTCAATTTTTGACTGAGGGACCTTACAGATGTTGTATGGGAGACAGAAGAAGGGTTAGTCATAAAAAAAAGAATGTCAACCCCTATTACTTTACACAGAGTCCATGTAACATATTCTGTGATTTGTTAAACCAAATGTACTAATTTAAGCTTGCCTAAACAAAGGGGCTGAATACTTATGCAATGACTATATTTTAGTGATCTAATTTGTATTATATATTTTGACTTTGACATTAGAGTATTTTGAGTTAATTGATAACAAATGACAATTAAATAAATGTTAATCCCACTTTTTAACACAATAACATTTGAAGAAATACAAGGGGTATGAATACTTTTGCAAGGCACTGTATACTTATAGTGTACTTGATCACTCACAAGCAGTTTCGTTTAAAAAAACTGGATGCTTCAATTTAGGAATAACTCCAAGTGTATTTTGAATAATTTACAGTGCTCCAATAGAGTAAATTACAAATAAAGCGATTGAAATTGATGTACAGTTTTAATGAGTGTGTTTATGTGTAATGATAGTGAGCATGTAGTATACTAAAAGACTGAAAAACAATAATTATTAAATGGAAGAAGTTTGGAACCACCAGGACTTCCTAGAGCAGGCTGTCCGGCCAAACTGAGCAATCAAGGGAGAAGGGCATTGATCAGTGAGGTGGCCAAGAACACAATGGTCACTCTGACAGAGCTCTAGTGTTCTTGAGTGGCCCAGCCAGAGCCCAGTCTTATACAAGATCTAACAACTCTGGAGAGACCTGAACAGCTGTCCCTGCAACCTGACAGAGGTTGAGAAGATCTGCAGAGAAGAATGGGAGAAACTCCCCAAATACAGATGTGCAAAGGTTGTAGCATCATAACCAAGAAGACTCAAAGCTGCAATCACTGCCAAATATGCTTCAAATAAATACTGAGTAAATGGTCTGAATACTTACAGTACCAGTCAAAAGTTTGAACACTCCTTCTCAAATCAAATCAAATCAAATGTATTTATATAGCCCTTTGTACATCAGCTGATATCTCAAAGTGCTGTACAGAAACCCAGCCTAAAACCCCAAACAGCAAGCAATGCAGGTGTAGAAGCACGGTGGCTAGGAAAAACTCCCTAGAAAGGCCAAAACCTAGGAAGAAACCTAGAGAGGAACCAGGCTATGTGGGGTGGCCAGTCCTCTTCTGGCTGTGCCGGGTGGAGATTATAACAGAACATGGCCAAGATGTTCAAATGTTCATAAATGACCAGCATGGTCGAATAATAATAAGGCAGAACAGTTGAAACTGGAGCAGCAGCACGGCCAGGTGGACTGGGGACAGCAAGGAGTCATCATGTCAGGTAGTCCTGAGGCATGGTCCTAGGGCTCAGGTCCTCTCACTCACCTACTAATTTTCTTTGACTATTTTCTTCATTGTAGAATAATAGTGAAGACAAACTATGAAATAACACATATGGAATCATGTATTAACCAAAAAAGTGTTAAACAAATCAAAATATATTTGAGATTCTTCAAGCAGCCACAATTTGCTTTGATGACAGCTTTGCACAATTTTGGCATTCCTTCAACCAGCTTCACCTGGAATGCTATTCCAACAGTCTTGAAGGAGTACCCACATATGCTTAGCACTTGTTGGCTGCTTTTCCTTCACCCTGCGGTCCAACTCATCCAAAAACATCTCAATTGGGTCTAGGTCGGGTTATTGTGGAGGCCAGGTCATCTGATGCAGTACTCCATCACTCTCCTTTTTGGTCAAATAGCCCTTATACAGCCTGGAGGTGTTTTGGGTCATTGTCCTGTTGGAAAACAAATGATAGTCCCACTAAGCGCAAACCAGATGGGATGGCGTATCGCTGCAGAATGCTGTGGTAGCCATGCTGGTTATGTGTGCCCTGAATTCGAAATAAATCACTGACAGTGTCACCAGCAAAGCACCATCACACCACCTCCTCCATGCGGAACCACACATGCATAGATCATCTGTTCACCCACTCTGCATCTCACAAAGACACTGCGTTTGGAACCAAATATCTCACATTTTTGGGTCTGAAAATGCATTTTTCAGACCAAAGGACAGATTTCCACCGGTCTAACTCTTATTTCTTGGTCCAAGCAAGTCTCTTCTTTTCATTGGTGTCCTTTAGTAGTGGTTTCTTTGCAGCAATTCGACAATGAAGGCCTGATTCACGCAGTCCCTCTGAACAGTTGATGTTGAGTTGTGTCTGTTACTTGAACTCTATGATGCATTTATTTGGGCTGCAATTTCTGAGGCTGCTAACTCTAATTAACCTATCCTCTACAGCAGAGGTACTGTAACTCTGCATCTTCCTTTCCTGTGGTGATCTTCATGAGCCAGTTTCATTAAGAAAGAAATTCCACAAATTAACTTTTAATTGAAATGCATTCCAGGTGACTAACTTATAAAACTGTCATCAAAGCTTTGAAGAATCTCGAATCTAAAATATATTTTGATTTGCACTTTTTTGGTTACTAAATAATTCCATAGGTGTTATTTCATAGTGTTGATGTCTTCACTCTTATTCTACAATGTAGAAAATAGTAAAAATAAACAAAAACCCTTGAATGAGTAGGTGTGTTCAAACTTTTACTGGTACTATATATAAATGTGATTTTTCTGTTGTTTATTTTTAATGAACTAGCAAAATGTAGGGTATTGTAGGGTATTGTGTGTAGATTGATGAGTGGGAAAAACGATTTAATCCATTTTAGAAAAAGTTTTTAACCTAATAAAATGTCAAAAGTAAAGGGGTCTGAATACTTTCCGAAGCCTCTGTACATTATGCTAAACAATTGAATTTTTATATTTTTTATATATAAAGTACACTTTTAGTGTGTTGAAGTGTAATGATACTATATTTATAGTATACTTAAGATATACTAGAAAAATACATCTCGTGATTGAAGTATATTATTCAATTTTTGGGGATATTTAAGTCAACTTTAGTATGCATGTAATATATTAAAATAAACATTTTAATAGTTTGGATTTAAACTGTAGTGCTTTGTGTTTTATGTCGTAAATGAGTATGAAACTTTATGTGCTGAAATGTCTTTTCTCAATGTGTCACGACTCCCGCTGAAGTTGGCTCCCCTGCCTGTTCGGGCGGTGCTCGGCGGTCGTCTTCACCGGCCTACTAGCTGCCACCGATCCCTTTTCCTTTTTCTGTTTGTTTTGTCTTATTAGTTGCACCTGTGTCTAATTGTGTTTTCCTGGTGTGCTTCCCTATTTAAGCCTAGTAAACCCGCCCTTGTTTTGTGCGGGATTAATTTTGTGTTACGTGTTGTGTCGTTGGGATTGTTTGTGCTCCGGACCGTGTACCCTGTGTTTTGGGTTGGTCAGTATTTTCTGTGTTTTTGGGTATTGTATTTTGGTGCCAGATTAAAGTGCACTTTTCCCTTTGGAACTCTCTGCTCTCTGCGCCTGATTCTTACCTCACACACCCAGTCCCGTGTGACACAATGAGACTAAGCTGGAAAATAAAAGTAAAATAAAAATACAAAAAGTAATCTACTGTACCAAGCAGCTCCGAATACAAAGTTCCTCACTGAATGTGAGAAGGACATAAACTGTTGCCGGGTAATTTGGAAAAATGTAGGTGAAATTTTACAATATTTATTTTTATTTTGAGTTGTGCATTATATGCAATGATTTGGGCTGATGGCAATTGTGTTTTGCTGACATATTTTGCATATCAGATCAACAGGTCGAAGATAAAACACTGTAAATATTGACACACTAATGATACCACAGGAACTTTGTAGTATTTGTATGTTTTCTTCCCCTGACATATTTTCTGCTTGAGGGGAAATAATAGCTGCCTTAGCTCTACTAGGGAAAGCAGCTGTGGAAGGTTTATAACATATGGATTGTACTTTCACCATTGCAGGCACAGTAAAAAATGATATACTGTATGTAATCCAAACAAAGATGTACAGTGTGACAATTGTATTGCTCGTTCATGCCACGTATCAATCAAATTAAAACATCAGGTTCTGTGTCTGACGTGTGTGGCTGCTCTCTTTAACAACTAGACTTTTTTTGGTGGGGGACCTAAAGGTGGAGATCAGAACAATGGTCTGTCACTGTTTGTTACCGCACATTGCAAAACCCCACACAGATCTTATACAGTCAACCGAATGTTTGAAGGATAAGCGTACATAACCGTGTGCCATAATGTAAAGCATGTTTCATTTGGGATTTGGTAGAAGTTGCCCCTTTAACCCTGGTCCACGGTCAGATGTTTTTTATCCTCCTGAAAAGGTTTGGATTTGAACTCCATCGCGCATAGAAAATCAGTGTTGTGTTGGAGGAAGAATCTCTCCCTCTCTCCTGTGCTCTTTCTGTCTTTCTGTCTTACACACACACACACACCGGCAGCTCTATGCTGAGAAACATCTTGTTTCCCGGGGCAAAAACTTGTGCTATCCTGGGGCACAAGTACAGAACATTACTAAACTGCTTCCGATTGTTCTACGACAGCTGCTGATGGCTGACGCTGACATAGTCCATGTTGGGTCAAACGACATTATGAGGGCTAAGCTCGGAACTGCCGAAACTGGATTGTAAAAGAACTGATTTGAGCTCTAAAAGTCTCCAAAAAGTGGCCGATTATTTCAGTTCCTGTGCCATCGCTGGGCTGCAGGAACTGCGAACAATTCAGCAGGCTACTGGCATTACACATCTGCCTAAAAAATTACTGTAGCTCTGTTGGCGTGACATTTGTAGATAACTTTGACACCTTTATGGAAACACAACATCATCTTGGTGCCTCTCATTTCAAGGCCGCTTGGAGACATTGACTTATCAGCAGGCCTTGCTCAGGTAATCCCTACCATTTTGTCGGCAGAGTTCTTGTCGTGCTGCTGTAGATTTTTCCAGGGGTGTTTTCAGTCCTAATGTAAGTAACCTACTTTATGTTCCTCTAAATCCCATTGTCAGCAGTAATCATGTGTCTACGAGCCTGATGTACACTGCTAGCACTGAGACGGTTAGCCCTAGTAGGAAGCCCACTGTGAGCACTATCAGTTCGAATGTACATTTACTTGTCTTGTTTACCTTTGATAAGCCTCCCAGTAAAGACCCAAAAGCAAACAAGACACCAGAAAAGTCCTAAATATAGCCCACATTAAAAGGAAAATGCCACTAGATGATACCCTGTTGACACAGTCCCAAAATGTTTCACATGATAGCAATCCATTTTTCAAAATATAGAAAGTCTCACAGTATGGTCTGTTTTTCAAAAACTTGTCCAGAATAAAGAAAACCGCAGCCCCTCAGACTAAAGTCTACATTTTGACCCTCCCATATATTTTGTGCTTTAGAAAGTCTCAAACTATTTTATTAAGTTAATATATTCACGTAATGTATGTCATAAGATCTAATGCAAGTGATTTGATATCTTCTTTGATATTCTCATTTGGTGGCACAAATGCATTTAAAAAGCAGCTGAACCAAAAAAAAATACTTGTTTGTTTGATGACAGCATTTGGAGCGTTGATAGTAGTCATAAACATCAACTATAGTGCCAAAATTGACTGAAAGGTGTGTGTTTGATAACTTTAGTCATAAAGTCAGAATTTTCCAAAACTGAGATGTGCAAGATTTAGGAAATTAATGATGATGCCAATTTCCTTGGATATTTTAGTGTTGGGTTGGGATTTCAATCACACCCCTGTGCCCACAGGGCAGCTGGCAGCACCCCAAATTATCTGAGCATGCTGCACAGCTACACACTATCCAATCGTAGCAGCAGAATCAACCTACAATCCACTCATTTCTTTACAGACAGCAGAAGTACCCAATTGTCATTAGCATGCACAGCCTCAGGACTTGTTTGATTGACATGAGACAACGAACAAGATATTGATACAATACATTGTCTCCAAGGTTATGTTGAAAGAACAAGACTTGTTATTAATTAACAGCTTTGTTTTTTTTAAACATTTAAAATCCTCACATTCGTGAGCTAACGTTAGCATCACAAACACAACTGTCAAATGGTTCTTCCAGCAAGACAATAAACCAAGCACACATCAAAGAAATTGTTAATTGACCACAAAATCAACATTTCGCAATGGCCATCTCAGTCTCCGGACTTGAACCCCATTGAAAACCTGTGGTTTGAATTGAAGAGGGCTGTACAAAAGCACAGACAAAGGATATCTTGTTTTGTTAAAAAAAAAGATCTTTCTCTGAGCAATTGTATTAGTATAACATAATATAATTGTCCCATTTGTTTGAGCATACAATATAGCTCAGTATTTGAATTATTTATTTTATAGTCTTTTTTGCTCATTTTTATCAAGGGTGCCAATATTTTTGGACCTGACTGTATGTAAAATTATATTAATATTTGTACCGGATGCCTTTATCAAAATATTTGACACTCAAGAAATAAGACAAGTCGCAGAAAGTTAGAGAAATCTCCTGCTGTATACCATTCCGGAGCTTTCCCATATCGAGCTGAGGACTTACAGAACGGTCAGAAGTTGTTAGTTACAGGCCATTTTATGTGTTTTTTAAATGATATTAGTCAGGTTTTTTTAACTGAATATTTCCAGCCAGCATTTACAAAAAAATCTAGGACAGATTTCTAGAAATATTTATAGTTCATGTGTGTGGTTCTAATGAAATACGTTGAAAAAACGGCACATAGTAAGTTAATTCACTCAGAAACACCTATACAATTTTATATATATTAAACGGCCATGTTTTCATGACTTTGATGATGCAAAATTGAGGCTCATTCTTAGCAGAAGTAACATTGACGCGTCACTTGCACATTGTATAGAGAACATAACACACCCACATCAAATCATACTGCTCTTAATGATGATGAAGAAAACAGAGGAGAAATCAGTCTGTTCAACCTCCCTTTAAATGGCCATTTGAGAACAGAATACTATGCTCATGAATTGTTGTTTAAGTGTTCTTCCAGCCTTAAAATCTTTAAGAAGGAAATATTGCGAACGTATACCATGCATACGATGTACTGTATGTTATTGAGACACACGCATTTTTGCACATTCTACCAGCCAGCCACATTGATGCAACCGGATTATGTCAGTTAAAATAATGAGGGAACAATTAATTAAATCAATTTTTGCCTGGTGCATACTGTAGGATGATGTAAATCAACGTTTACCTATTCAAATGATATTCCCATGAAGTCTCTCTAATAAAATTGGCCCATATACTATTTGTATTTGTCGCTAATTTTGAACCAATTCTGATCAAAGAAGAATACTCTGAACTGCTGTGGCATAATCCCAACACGAGGTTTGCACTGCTAAAATGGTGCTCACACGGTCACTACCTTCAGTGGTGTTTCTTCTGAACAGCATTCAAAACAGCATGTTGGTGGTAGCTTATCCAGCAGGGTCAAAGCTTACTAGCTCAAGAGCTTCCCGTAAAGTTAACTTGCTGAAATGTACATAAAGTTATAACTTTCTGAGCTTTAGTTGCAAACTCTGTAGTCACCAGTTTGAAAATCATGAAATGTCTCGTTGTGTCTCCCCCTTCCATTAAATATGGCAGTAGCTTAGTTGTTTAAAGTAGTAAAGGTGGGTTGAAAATTAAAACCTGAAATTGTGCAACATTTTCAAAGGTAACTGTGGGCTACAAATTTAGAAAATATAACCTTTCTTCATAAACGGGTTCTGTACAAATGTCTGGTTGCTTTAATATTGTAATTTCCACCTCATTTCATGTTAAATAGTTGATTTTATGATGAAAAAATAATTCAACAGAATGGAAAGGCAGAGCCACTTGACTTTGTTCAAATGAACAAGACAGACCAGTAGCTTAAGGACATAGCTCATTGTGTATGCACAGTTTATGATTGGCAATGTGACCACAGTTCCAGTGCTAAATAAGGTTTTCTACAAAGATACAACATATAAAACTGTTAAATATATAACTTTAGGCTTTTGAAAATACATTTAATGTTTCTTTCCCCCAAACAGATATGACGGATTTACTCTTTTCCTCCTCTTCTTTCCTGGTGAGAAATGATTTGCTTGTTTCACTATAACCAGCCATGCTGACTGCAAATTTTCAAAATATAGCAATGGAAAATGTAAATCTGATTTAATTAATGTTCAAAATAGAGCAGTGAGTACACAAGTACAGTTTAGTAGTCTAAAATAAATGTCATTGACAAATTACACAATGTCCTTTGACTTATTTCTTTTGCCTTCCAATTATTGTCATTAATTTGTACACAATTACTCTGCGAAATAAGTCACCGTGGGTACATTTGTGGGTATGTCTATCAAAGTGTAAGTGGGAATACAGGATTGCATGTTTTATCAACTTTAATAAGTCTCTAAACCCCTTATCCCATAGTCCACTGTGTCCTCCATAACATGGTCTTTAACTTTGGTCTGTATTCTGTAAAAACACTGCAGAGGAGTTGCCAAGTGTAAACTCCAAAAGAGAATCTCGTCCTGGGTCATATCCAGAAGTTCAAGACGACCCACTTCAAGACGACCCACTGAAAAATAAGTTTGGTCTCCCACAGAATAATACAGTATTGCAGAGTCCATCGGTTCGATGTTTAGCTCCAGCTCCTGTATTCGGAGTCCGGGCCTTTGGCACCGTAGATTTGATGTGGTTTCACTCTGTTGCACAGGACAATGGACGGACAGCTGATGATAAGACAACGTATGATCCACACAGGCGATTGACCATGGGAAGCAGCTCACACACCATCCCTTCTCTCTTTCCGGAGAGTCTTTCCCCGCCATCGTCAGGAGACCTGAGAATCGATAGGAACACAACAGCCATCAGGGGAGCAGAGAAACCATAACGACACGCTACATCTGGCTCTGCAATGAGAGCTCTTCTGCTTGTGTCAGCAGTGTGTTGATGGTGATGGCCACCATCAATAAAATGGCCATCCCATCAATTCAGGCAACTCAATGCATGCAGCATGTTACATCTACAGAGAGATCCAAAATGAATGGCGCCCTTGATAAAGATGAGCAATAATGACTGCATAAAAATGCATATTTCATATACTGAGCTATTATTGTATTTATTTATTTTATACTAAGAAAACTGTTTAAAGAAAGAGATTTCATTTAACAGGTAATATATTTTTTCTCTCAAAAAAGATTAGGGTCAAATTATTGACACCCCTCAAGATTCTTATAAATAAAGTCCCATATTACTATAGCATGCAATGACTACATGAAGCAGTTACGCTACAAACTCGGTGGATGCATTGTCAATTCGTTTTGATTGTGTTTCACATTATTTTGTGTCCAATAGAAAATTACATGGTAAATAATGTATTGTGTCATTTTGGAGTCACTTTTATTGTAAATAAGAATATAATATGTTTCCAAACACTGAATGAATTGTGAATAATGACGAGTGAGAGAGTTAGAGGGTCAACGATCATACCCCCCAAGACATGCTAACCTCTCACCATTACCAATAACAGGGGAGGTTAGTATGTCTTGGGGGTATGATATTTTACCCTCTGTAACGTTCTCACTCATCATTACTCACAATTAATTTAGAATTATCCGTAATTCTGGTAAGTAATAACATATTACTTTTTTTAATCATACAATATAGCTCAGTATTTTAATTATTTATTTTATACAGTCATTATTGCTCATCTTTATCAAGGATGTCATTCATTTTGGACCCCACTGTATGTGTGTGTTACGGATACAGTTATCCTGTGTGTGTATCCTGTGTGTGTGTGTTTCTTTTCTCTAATTCTCCCCTCACAGGTGAAAATCATCACTCCCCAATCAGTCAACAATCAACCCATCAATCAGAAGACACACCTCCTCCTGTTTCCTACCCTATCACAGTTCCTTCCCCATGGTTTAAAAACCCCATCATTTGTTTGTTCAAGAGCTCAATCTTTGTAATGCCATGTTGGTAGATAGCTGTTCTTGGTAGATTTCAGGAGAGCTCAATCTTTGTAATGCCATGTTGGTAGATAGCTGTTCTTGGTAGATTTCAGGAGAGCTCAATCGTTGTAATGCCATGTTGGTAGATAGCTGTTCTTGATAGATTTCAGTAGCACAATCTCTTTGTAAATGCCATGTATGTAGATCTCTCTCTTTGTGTATTAATTAACCTCTTCTTTTGTTTGAGCACCTCCAAATCACTTTGTCATCTCCTGTGAGTATTGTTTTTGCTTATGGTGTTTGCTGGTGGGAAAAGGGGGAAACCAAGACAAGTCGCCCATGGGCATACACTACCCGTAGGTAAACTTTGTTAACACACACTAGTTAGAACTGGGCGGACCACCCACTGTATTTTTGGTTAGTTCGTTAGCTGTTGTTGAAATAGGCTAGTCTAGCTTAGGGGTGTTTTGAATACTTATTGTTTCTTTCCTTGGGTCCAGCTCAGCCCCTTTTTCCTGCTCCCCCCATTACCGTGTGTTTAGAAATAAACCCTGAGTTTGACGGTATTATTTCGGTTGTCGTGGTTATTTCGTTCACTTTTACTTTGTCACTATTATAATTTACATGAGTTATGTTACGGGTCTCACTACCATCCCCCCTAGACTGTCGGGCCAAAAAGGGATTCGTAACAGTGTGACTCAGAAAACTTTGTGGCTTGAGTAAGCTACCAATTACGTCACACTGGAAGTCGTTAAGCTACACTAAAGCTTCCCTTCAGAAAAATTAATTTTACTTGACTAAAGTTATTTTGAAAAAAGTAGTTCACTACATCCAAACTACTTTGTGAAAATAAATTGTAAATCTGTATTGTCAGACTACAAATTGCAAGAACAGATCACTTTGGGTCTTGTGTAATTTAGCCACTTATAAACAAAAACAATGTGAGAATTTTGGCAGGTCTGATGCCACAAAAAGAAAGAAAATGATTGCTTACTTCACCCACATTTTATTTTTGCAAAAGGTAGTGTGTAGTTCCAGTAGTTACCTACACCTCTACATGGAAAGAATACTTAGATGTGACACTAGTTCAACTACCACCAAGCTACTGCAAATTGTAGTGAAATTACTATTTGACTACTCCCCAATATTTCTAACTGCAGATACTGTACATCAGTGGTGGGAAAAGTACCCAATTATCATAAAAAAGTATAGATAACGTAATAGAAAGTTACTCAAATACAAGTGAAAGTCACCCAGTAAAATGCAGTTGTCTAAGGCACTGCATCGCAGTACTAGCTGTGCCACTAGAGATTCTGGGTTTGAGTCCAGGCTCTGTCTCAGCCGGCCGTGACCGGGACACCCATGGGGCAGCGCACAATTGGCCCAGCGTTGTCTGGTTTAGGGGAGGGTTTGGCCGGTAGGGATGTCCTTGTCCCATCGCGCACTAGCAACTCCTAGGCCGGGGGCAGTGCACGCTGACATGGTAGCTAGGTGTACGGTGTTTCCTCCGACACATTGGTGCGGCTGGCTTCCGGGTTAAGTGGGCATTGTGTCAAGAAGCAGTGCGGCTTCGTTGGCTTGGTGTTTCGGAGGAGGCACGACTCTAGACCTTCGCCTCTCCCGAGTCCATACAGGAGTTACAGTCATGAGACAAGACTGTAAACTACCATTTGGATGCCACGAAATTGTGGAGAAAAAGGGGTAAAAAAAAAAAATACAAAAATATAATGAAAAATAGAAAAAGTAAAGTAAAACACACATACCCACCAAAAAGGTACTTAAGTACTTTACACCACTGCTGTACATTTACAATGTGGTGCTCTCTCTTTCTGAGACGCAAACGTGTTACAATATTAACTATTTCTCCATATACATGTATTAAATTCTGTATATGAAATTGCACAGTGGAAAAAAACTGCCAACTTCCTACCATCTGTTTGAGTTAGAGCTCTTTCTTCATTTGATCAAGGGATTGAATGTTCTTTATTCTCTGACTGTGTGAGGTTCATTTCAGTGAATGAACTCTCTCTTAAGATGCCAAGCTGTTTCTCAGGTCGAGATTAGACACGCAAAAGATGTAAATGACTTGGAGAATACTGTGGCGTGATGCAGACCTCACTGTCTGACTGAGCCTTAATTCAATTAAATACCAGCCCTGCCACAGTTGTGTTAAGTCCTATGATGACCCAACATTACAGGAGTTAAAGAGTGTGACGGATCTTCTCCATACACAGATAAAGCTTTTAAATGTAATCAGGGTTGTTCCAAATTCACTGCGATTTGCCACAGCCCTACTGTACCAAAGATAGTGTGGGGCTCCACATTGCACTCAAGCGATTTGGTTATGCATACAATTATACAAAATCATAGTTGCAGTATTTATTATGACCAACTCAGTGGCCTTGTAGTTTGAGTGTCAGTCCGAAGGTTGGGAGTTTGTTCACTGTCTGAGTCATACCAAATACTGTAAAAACGGGAACCAGGGTGTCTTCCCCAATTGTATATGTGTTTAGTTTGTTGGGTATGTCTGTAACAGCTTTGCACATGTGGATTTGGGATTTTTTTCAAGCTCTGTGGAGTTAGATAGAGAGCAGCGGTGAACAGTAATCTTCAATTATTTTCACAGATATTCAATGGGATTCAAGTCTGGGAATTGGCTGGGCCACTCAAGGACTTTCACATTCTGGTTCTTAAACCATTCCAGGATTGCTTTGGCTGTATGCTTGGAATCATTGTCCTGTTGGAATGTAAATATGTGCCCCAGTCTAAGGTCGTTTGCAGGTTCTCACCAAAGATTTGCCTATATTTGGCTCCATTCATTGTTCCCTCTATCCTTACCTGTCCACCACTCCCTGCTGCTGATAAGCATACCTATAGCATGATGCTGCCACCACCATGCTTCATGGTAGGGATGGTGTTAGACGGATGATGAGTTGTGCTTAGATTTCTCCATACATAGAGCTTTGCATTCAGGCCGAAGAGTTACATTTTTGTCTCATCAGACCACAAAGTCTTTTGCCTTATCATATAAGAGTCATTCACGTGCCGTTTTGCAAACTCCAGGTGTGTTGTGATGTCCCTTCTCTCAGGAGTGGCTTCTGTATTGGCTCTCTCCCAGAAAGCCCAGATTGGTGAAGTGCTGTAAATATTGTTGTCCTTCTGGCAGGTTCGCCAATCTCAGCCAAGGAACTCTGTAGTTTTCTCAGAGTAGTCAATGGGTTCTTGCCTTCCTCCCCAGTTGCTCAGTTTGGTCGGATGGCCAGCTCTAGACAGAGTCTGGTTAGTTCCGTATGTTTACCATTTCCCAATGATGGAGACCACTGTGCACTTGGAAAGTCAACACTCTAGAAATTGTTTCATACGCTTCCCCAGATACACTGAGCGTACTAAAACTCTTTCCATGATATAGACTGACCAGCTATGATCCCTTATTGATGTCACTTGCTAAATCCACTTCCATCAATTCAATCAGTCTAGATGAAGGGGAGGAGAGAGGTTTAAGAAGGATTTTTAAGGTCTGAGACAATTGAGACATGAGTGTGTATGGGCAAGACAAAATATTTAACAGGTTAACCTGTTATGGGGTATGGCAGAAGGTGGAGGGCGCACCTGTTTGAGTGTGTCAAGAACTGCAACACTGCTGGGTTTTTCACCCCCAACAGTTTCCTGTATGTATCAAGAATGGTCCACCACCCAAAGTACATCCAGCCAACTCATCAAGGCAAAGGGTGGCTACTTTGAAGAATCTAAAATATATTTTGATTTGTTTAATAAAAACTACTTAAGGCTAAGGGGCACTATTTTCACGTCCGGATGAAACGTGTGCCCAAAGTAAACTGCCTGCTATTCAGGCCCAGAAGCTAGGATATGCATATTATTAATAGATTTGGATAGAAAACACTCTGAAGTTAAAACTGTTTGAATGATGTCTGAGTATAATATAACTTATTTGGCAGGCGAAACCCCGAGGACAAACCATCCAGGATTTTGTTTTTGAGGTCACTCTCTTTTCAATGGGTTTTCAATGGGAATCTAGATTTCTAAGGCACTTGCTTGCAGTTCCTATCGCTTCCACTGGATGTCGATATATATCAACCGCAAATGTCTTTCACAGTAGGAGAGGGAAAAGCAATACCTATCCAAACTCTGTTGCGCGAGCAAAACTCATGTGACCACTTGACGCGATGTTATCGTTCTGGCTCATTTTTCAAAATAAAATCCTGAAACTATGTCTGAAGACTTGACACCTTGAGGAAGCGATAGGAAAAGGAATCTGGTTCATATCCCTTTAAATCCAGCAAAGGGAGGTTATGGAACATGGAGTTTTCAAAATAGAAGCCACTTCCTGTTTGGATTTTCCTCAGGGTTTTGCCTCTAATATCAGTTCTGTTATACTCACAGACAATATTTTGACAGTTTTGGAAACTTTAGAGTGTTTTCTATCCAATACTAATAATAATATGCATATATTAGCAACTGAGACTGAGGAGCTGGCCGTTTACAATGGGCACCTTTTCATCCAAGCTACTCAATACTGCCCCTGCAGCCATAAAAAGTTAACAAGAAGTTCATTTTAAACCTGTGTATAACACTTGTATGATTTATGAATTATTATTATTGTGAGTATTTCTGCTTTTGAATTTCGCGCGCTGCTATTTCCCTGGGTGTTGTCAAATCAATCCCGTTCACGTCTTAGAACTACCCCTCCCAGATCCGGGAGAATTGTCATCAACTACAAGAAATCTTACTAGAAAATATTCATATTCATGAAATCACAAGTGAAATATAGTGAAACACAGCTTAGCCTTTTGTTAATCACCCTGTCATCTCAGATGTTGAAATTATGCTTTACAGCCAAAGCAAGACAAGTGTTTGTAAGTTTATCGATAGCCTAGCATAGCATTATGTCCAGCTAGAAGCAGGAAGCTTGGTCACGAAAATAAGACAAGCAAACAAATTAAATCATTTACCTTTGATGAGCTTCGAATGTTTTCACTCACGAGACTCCCAGTTAGACAGCAAATGTTAATTTTGTTCCATAAAGATTATTTTTAGAGCCGAAATACCTCTGTTCCTTGTCAACGTTTTGTTGAGAAATCCACCAGAAATTACGGTCACGACAACGCCGAAAAAAAACTCAGAATTAGATCCATAATATCGACAGAAACATGGCAAACGTTTTTTGTAATCAATCCTTAAGGTGTTTTTCAAATATCTATTCGATAATACACTGCTCAAAAAAATAAAGGGAACACTAAAATAACACATCCTAGATCTGAATGAATGAAATATTCTTATTAAATACTTTTTTCTTTACATAGTTGAATGTGCTGACAACAAAATCACACAAAAATGATCAACCCATGGAGGTCTGGATTTGGAGTCACACTCGAAATTAAAGTGGAAAACCACACTATAGGCTGATCCAACTTTGATGTAATGTCCTTAAAACAAGTCAAAATGAGGCTCAGTAGTGTGTGTGGCCTCCACGTGCCTGTATGACCTCCCTACAAAGCCTGGGCATGCTCCTGATGAGGTGGCAGATGGTCTCCTGAGGGATCTCCTCCCAGACCTGGACTAAAGCATCCGCCAACTCATGGACAGTCTGTGGTGCAACCGCAAATGTCTTTCACAGTAGGAGAGGGAAAAGCAATACCTATCCAAAATCTAATGGTGGATGGAGCGAGACATGATGTCCCAGATGTGCTCAATTGGATTCAGGTCTGGGGAACGGGCGGGCCAGTCCATAGCATCAATGCCTTCCTCTTGCAGGAACTGCTGACACACTCCAGCCACATGAGGTCTAGCATTGTCTGGCATTAGGAGGAACCCAGGACCAACCGCACCAGCATATGGTCTCCCAAGGGGTCTGAGGATCTCATCTCGGTACCTAATGGCAGTCAGGCTACCTCTGGCGAGCACATGGAGGGCTGTGCGCCCCCTCAAAGAAATGCCACCCCACACCATGACTGACCCACCGCCAAACCGGTCATGCTGGAGGATTTTGCAGGCAGCAGAACGTTCTCCACGACGTCTCCAGACTGTCACGTCTGTCACATGTGCTCAGTGTGAACCTGCTTTCATCTGTGAAGAGCACAGGGCGCCAGTGGCAAATTTGCCAATCTCGGTGTTCTCTGGCAAATGCCAAACGTCCTGCACGGTGTTGGGCTGTAAACACAACCCCCACCTAGGGACGTCGGGACCTCATACCACCCTCATGGAGTCTGTTTCTGACCATTTGAGCAGACACATGCACATTTGTGGCCTGCTGGAGGTCATTTTGCAGGGCTCTGGCAGTGCTCCTCCTGCTCCTCCTTGCACAAAGGCGGAGGTAGCGGTCCTGCTGCTGGGTTGTTGCCCTCCTACGACCTCCTCCACGTCTCCTGATGTACTGGCCTGTCTCCTGGTAGCGCCTCCATGCTCTGGACACTACGCTGACAGACACAGCAAACCTTCTTGCCACAGCTCGCATTGATGTGCCATCCTGGATGAGCTGTACTACCTGAGCCACTTGTGTGGGTTGTAGACTCCGTCTCATACTACCACTGGAGTGAAAGCACCGCCAGCATTCAAAAGTGACCAAAACATCAGCCAGGAACTATAGGAACTGAGAAGTGGTCTGTGGTTATCATCTGCAGAACCACTCCTTTATTGGGGGTGTCTTGTTAATTGCCTATAATTTCCACCTGTTGTCGATTCCATTTGCACAACAGCATGTGAAATTGATTGTCAATCAGTGTTGCTTCCTAAGTGGACAGTTTGATTTCACAGAAGTGTGATTGACTTGGAGTTACATTGTGTTGTTTAAGTGTTCCCTTTATTTTTTTGAGCAGTGTATATCAACCAGGACAATTGGCTTTTCAGTAGGAGCGAGAGAAACAGTGGCCACCTTTGTCTATTACACACAAATCACTCTGAGAGCCACCACCTGACCACTGACGCAATGTTGTCGTTCACGCTCATTTTTCAAAATAAAAGCCTGAAACTATGTCTAGTGGCTGTAGACCCATTAGGGAAGCCATAGAAAAAGGAATCTGGTTGATATCCCTTTCAATGGGCAATAGGGATGCATAGAAAGACAGGGTTTCAAAACAAGAGTCATTTCCTGATTGGATTTTTCTCAGGCTTTCGTCTGCAATATCAGTTCTGTTATACTCACAGACAATACTTTAGAGTGTTTTCTATCCGAAGCTGTCAATTATATGAATATTCTAGCATCTGGTCCTGAGAAATAGCCATTTACTTTGGGAACGTTATTTTTCCAAAAATGAAAATAGTGCCCCTTAGTTTCAAGAGGTTAACGGGATTGGCGCGCGAAGGGATCACTAAGAAATTTTAACACCTTTTTGGTTACTACGTGATTCCATATGTGTTATTTCATAGTTTTGATGTCTTCAATATTATTCTACAATGTAGAAAATAGTAATAAAAATAAAATAAAAAAAATCTTGAATGAGTAGGTGTCCAGACTTTTGACTGGTACTGTAAATATATTTGAGAGAAATAACACACCAAAAAACATAATATTGCAAAGTTGCTTAGGAGATTGTAGCAGAGCTGCCATGTCTGTCGTCGCCATATGTTGCCTACTCACATCTCATATTTTGCCTGAGTATAATATTTCATCTTTATGTTAATACATGCTGTGTTAATTTTGGCATGTTTACCTGACTATGTACCATAGATCGCAAGTAATAAGTCAATAGAGCTAACTGGTTAGCTACTAGTACTGTTAGCTAATGAGATAGCCACAAAGATTTGTTAGCTAGCTACCCACAACAAATTGACATTCGTTTTAGGTTATTTTTGCTTGTTAAACTATATGGTTAGCTAGACTATTAAGATTCCCATATCTAGCTGATAATTATGAAGTAATACGTTTGCTTTGTATATATCTTTAATCGTCTTTTGCTGCCATTGTTGTTGCTGGAAGAAACATGTGTTTTTGGAAACCTTCACATGTGACATTTTCCACGTGAAACCATGTGTTTTTGGACAGTTCACTTGATGAATTTCACATTAAGTTTCAAATTTGGATTTTCACATGTGAAATCATGTTTATTTGGAACACTTGATAATATTTGATTGCTTAAACTTTTACATGTGGATTTAAATTTTCACGAGATTTCACAGGTGATGCCCTGTTTTCAACTTACATTTTTGACACACATGAATTCATTGTGTATGTTAATTTACACAATTATTTTCAACATGTCCTCACCTGAGATTTGAACTCACATCATTTTGGTTCACTGCATTCCGATCGTCCTGCTACACCACCACTCAAGAAAACGATTATATTTATTATAGTGATTCAGGTGTAACAGTAAAGCAGAATAATATGCCCCACCAACATGAGACAACTATACTGAAAACCCTCAAATTGCTGAAACAAGTAAGTGTAATCACTGATAACTAAAATAGCAGTGCAGATGGCACGCTTTTGCTAAGTGCAGAGATATATTATAGGTATTGAATGTGTATGGAAATGCTACAGACAGTGTGCCTCAAATCCAGAGGTTATTGAATGCATCCAAGATGCTATGAGTTCAAATCCCAGGTGTGGTTGTGTCCCAAGTGTGCTAACCAATTTTGAGGTAAATTCCATTTAAACTCCAGTCAATTCTAAAAGTAGAAAAAATTCTACTTTGTAATTTTCCAGCATGGAAAATAATTTCATTATAATGATAATTTCTGTGTACTTCCTGAATATAGTTTGTTGTTGTATATTTACTAACAAAATTCAGTTTGACTTATTTACAGGATTTTTTATTAACAGTTTGTTCCATAAGTAGGGCTGTGGTGGTCATGAAACTTTGTCAGCCAGTGATTGTCAAGCCTATAACTGCCAGTTCCACGGTATTTGACCGTTAATTAACATAAACACACTGGTTTCCACGCATAGGCTACAAGCCACTGACACAGACCTTTGAAACATACACATTTTACATTTGAAAAAAGTTACATGAAGGGCATGAGCTCTGCATAGTTTTTTTTGCGCAGGCTGCACACCCTTCATCAGTCTCCCATTGCCAATTTGACAAGCACTTGATAATGCCTTGAATTTCCCGGTGGCATCCCCTTTGTGTGGTCGTAATGACCCCCCCCCCCCCCCCCCAAAAAAAAGCATGCCTTTTGCGGCCAGTGACTATTGGGCTGAAAATAATAATTATAATTCCTTTCTCCCGGATGTGTGCTCCGATGGAACTCTCACTCACATGGCTCTCTCAGATATCTCAATTCTTATTAGCCAATATTGGGTCCTTCTCGGAAGCATCTCAGGTCCTTCTCACAGGCTACAAGTGAAGACACAGATCGGGGATGCAACTGCACGTGTCCTTATCAAATTCCGAGGCGCATATTGAAGATATTGGAAGAACTTTCCACATTTACTTATCCTCAGCCTACAAGATGAGTAGGCCATATGAATTGCAAAATCACTAGCCTATGTCAATCTACTATCCCCATAGTACAAAAGTTGACCTGTTCTGTACGATAAATAAATATTCCAAACATAGTCTGGGACATTTGTGGAATGCGATAGATCCCAAATAAATACAACCACTGGCATCCATTTTTTTTAAAGCAATGAGTCTGATGCAACTTAAAATGTTGATAAACACAGCAATGTGCACATGGCAGTAGCCTATAAACGTGAATGTTACAAAATCAATTAGCGGGAAAACACCATTCCTCAAAGGATCCGAAATGGCGCTGAAGGAGATGGCTACCGTTTTACGATCCCGTAACCAATTGTCCATGTTTTTTCACGTTATTTGTACGTTATTTTATACATACTGTTTCTTATGACCGTAAAGAGCTTCTAGATATCAGGACAGCGAAAACTCACCCCATACTGGAGGAATAGTTTTTCTTCAACAAGTCGGACGGGAATGATTTACTTCAGATGCCCGACAAGGCCCTCATCCTGGTAATTCGCAGGAGAAAGAGAAGGAGGTATCGTGGATGAAGATGCCTTGTTAGGATCCATTGCTGAGAGAGTAATCTACAATTACCATCGGTCCTATTAGCCAACGTACAATCAATTGATACGTACAATCAATTAAAATAGACGAACGAGATCACGTATACCCTACCAACGGAACATTAAAAACTGTAATATCTTATGTTTCCACAAGTCGTGGCTCAACGACAACATGGATAACATACAGCTGGCAGGTTTGAAGCTTTTCGTCAGGATAGAACAACGGCCTCTGGTAAGACAAGGGGTGACGGTCTATGTATATTTGTAAACAACAGTTGGTGCACGACATCTAAGGAAGTCAAGGTTTTGCTCACGTGATAAGCTGTAGACCACACTATTTACAAAGAGAGTTTTCATAGCTGTCTATTTACCACCACAAACTGATGCTGGCACTAAGACCACACTCAATGAGCTGTATATGGCCATAAGTAAACAGAAAAACGCTCACTCAGAGGAGGCGCTCCTAGTGGCCAGAATTATTAAGGCAGGAAAACTGAAATCCGTTTTACCTAATTTCTACCAGCATGTTAAACGTGCAACCAGAGGGAAAACAATCTAGACCACCTTTACTCCACACACAGAGACGTGTACAAAGCTCTCCCTCCAAATCTGAACATAATTCTATCCTCCTGATTCCTGCTAACAAAAACTAAAGAAGGAAGCACCAGTGACTCGGTCAATAAGAAAGTGGTCAGATGAAGCAGATGCTAAGCTACAAGACTGTTTTGCTAGCACAGAATGGAATGTGTTCCCGGGATTCTTCAGATGGCAATGAGTAGTACACCACATCAGTCACTGGATACATCAGTAAATGCATCGATGATGTTGTCCCAAAAGTGACCATACGTACATGCCCCAACCAGAAGCAATGGATTACAGGCAACATCTGCACTGAGCTAAAGGGTCAACATACCCTTACTTAATTTGAACTCATAACATATTGGTTCACAGGATTCCGTTCTTCCTGCTACACCACCATATCCACGTCAGTAACTGATTTCACCCGTATTCCCACACTTAGTGATTCAGGAGTAATTAAAACAGAATAATATGCCCCACCAAGAAAAAAACGTAGGTGAAGCTAAACATTTGACTGGTACTGTATATGTCATTTTGCAGATGCTTTAATTCACAATTTAATATCCCTTTTGAAATGCAATAAATATCCCATTAACTTGTTGACAAGTTAACTAATGATATGTTGGATTCATGTCTCCAACTCTACCAAAAATATAGGTTAAATAATGGGATTAAGCCATTGGCTCAGATGTATCTACTGCTTGGACAGTTCCATCTTATTTAAATGTTGATATTTGGCTGCGTTGTCAACCAAACACAATTCAATATTTGACGATTCAAGAAACTAGGCGTATGTCGCAAGTCATGACTTCACAGGAAAGCTGTTTGAACGTAAAAATGATTTATTATCAAAATGCTTTTTTTGTGTGGCAGAAATGCCTTCTCAAGCATGTGAACTTTCATGCCATCTGAAAATACGAAGAAAATTGTTAAATTACGAGCCTAGCTGGTTTAGCCACAGAAATAGCAGCAACCTTATGAGTGGGCTGGACATGCAGAGAGATGAGTTTGGATTGGTTTGCCATATAGCACGAATCTGTCTATTGGAGCTGGTCAGTATGTTTAGGTAATCGTGTTGATTGTGGCTTTAAACATTTTTTTATCACGTAGTCAAACTGCATAAACCTAATGTCAAGTTAAAGTGTACAGTTAGCTCGCAAGCAAATGTTATGTGTATGCTCTCCACTTTCTGGAGGACTGAGTTTTGAAATCAGTAGAATTTGAGAATGATAGCTAAGGAGAGAAAACACCAGTCTGGATTACATCGTCAAACTAAGGCAACCATGCATGGCATCGGACAGGAGATGCATCCAAACATGATGTATACTGGTAAGATTTTCTGATATTACACTTTTCTAATTTTGACAGAAAGTGGGTTCAGTTCAAGTGTACTCTTAGCTAGCTAACGTTATGTGTATGATCTTATTCTTCGTATCTCAGACACATTTGCTTAATAAGTCTACCCCTTCCTTTTTCGAACATTCTGTTAAAAATTGCGCAACTTTTCAGCGTCCTGCTACTCATGCCAGGAATATAGTATATGCATATGATTAGTATGTGTGGATAGAAAACACTCTGAAGTTTCTAAAACTGGTTAAATCACGGCTGTGACTATAACAGATCGTGTGTTTCATTGAAAAACGCAAGAAAAACTGCTCTCTGAAAGCTAAAAATAATTTCCATAAGTCACTTTCATGGGTTGTTAAAAGAGCACAAAATTAATTATGGATCTGCATGCAATTCATACAGATTCCACACGATGTCGCCATTGTCGTCATTTTCAATGGACTTTTTTGTTGGAAAATCCAACTAACAGGATTCCGTTTCTTCCGGTCTCAACTAAGATGGTTTGAATGTGCACATTGGCAGCCATTGATTTGCAGACGAGGAGCTATTGAATATACATCGCCCTGTAATCATTTTGATAGATTATAAACGTTTACTAATACCTAAAGTTGGATTACAAAAGTATTTCGAAGTGTTTTGTGAAAGTTTATCGTCGACTTTTTTAATTTTAAAAAATGACGCAGCGTTTAAAAACAATGTTTTTTTCTGAATGACACAGCTTCCATAGAAAGCTATTTTGGGTATATATGGACCGATTTAAACGAAAAAAAGACCCAATAGTGATGTTTATGAGGCATATAGGAGTGCCAAGAAAGAAGCTCGTCAAAGGTAATGAATGTTTTATATTTTATTTCTGCGTTTTGTGTAGCGCCGGATAAGCAAAGTCTTTGTTTACGTCGCATTCAGGCATTTTGAGGTGTTGCATGCTATCAGATAATAGCTTCTCATGCTTTCGTCGAAAAGCATTTTAAAAATCTGACTTGTTGGCTAGGTTCACAACGAGTGTAGCTTTAATTCAATACCCTGCATGTGAATTTTGATTAAGGTTTGAGTTTTAACGAGTACATTTAGCGTAGCGCATTTGCATTTCCAGGTGTCTACTTGAGACATCTGCGTCTCAAGTAGGAGCAAGAAGTTAACTAGTTATAGCCATAGAACCTGGTTGGTTAGCTGCAGATTCATGCAGGGTAGTAACGTCATGAGTTGTGATTATTCTCCATTGTTTAGCTAGCTAGCTAGCAAAATGTCTTAACAAAAGACTCCATTCTAATTTTGGCAAAGTATTTTCATTTCAAGTTAAAGTATACTGTTAACTAGCTAGCTAACATTAGCCGTCTGGCTCTCTAACTAAAGTTACATCACGCGTTTGGATTCATTGTTTACCTAGCAAGCTATCTAGCTAACTTTCTTAACAAAAGACTCTCATCTTATTGTGCCAGAGCGCAGAATAACTGATGCATTTTTGAATGGTCAACATCGGTTGAATATGTCCGGTGTTCATAAACGTAGGCAACAACGCGTTATTCAATTGTTTCCAGCAGCACAGTTACAGTCACCAGCGCTCTGGATAACATGAAAAAAGCCTAACTCTATTTTGTTTCATCAGACCAGAGGACATTTATCCAAAAAGTATGACCTTTGTCCTCATGTGCGGTTGCAAATCGTAGTCTGGCTTCTTTTATGGCGGTATTGGAGCAGTGGCTTCTTCCTTGCTGAGTGGCCTATCAGGTTATGTCGATATAGGACTAGTTTGACTGTGGATATAGATACTTTTGTACCGGTTTCCTCCAGCATCTTCACAAGGTCCTTTGCTGTTGTTCTGGGAACAACCAAAGTACATTCATCTCGGAGACAATACGTGTGGTCACAAGGTGTTTATACTTGCGTACTACTTTTTTTTACAGATGAATGTCGTACCTTCAGGTGTTTGGAAATTGCTCCCAAGGATGAACCAGACTTGTGGAGGTCTACAATCCTTTTCTGAGGTCTTGGCTGATTTCTTTTGATTTTGATGTCAAGCAAAAAGGCACTGAGTTTGAAGGTAGGCCTTGAAATACATCCACAGGTACACCTCCAATTGACTCAAATTATGTCAATTAGCCTATCAGAAACTTCTAAAGCCATGACATCATTTTCTGGAATTTTACAAGCTGTTAATTAAAAGGCACAGTCAACTTAGTGTATGTACACTTCTGACCCACTGTAATTGTGATACAGTGAATTATAAGTGAAATCATCTGTCTGTAATCAATTGTTGGAAATTTTACTTGTGTCATGCAAAAAGTAGATGTCCTAACTGACTTGCCAAAACTATAGTTTGTTAACAAGAAATCTGTGGAGTGGTTGAAAAACAAGTTTTAATGACTCCAACCTAAGTCTATGTAAACTTCTGACTTAAACTGTAGATGTCTGGGAGTAGCTGGCAAGTTAGTACAAAACAGTTGAAACATAACTTAAAGATATGGGTGGAGCTAAGGCTTAAGAGGATGTGAACAATGCAGTTGCAAAGGGAGGTGTATAGTTCCAGGGTCTTTGGCTTAATGATGAGCTTTGTGGGCACTATGGTGTTGAACTCTGAGCTGTAGTCAATGAACTGCATTCTCATAAAGGTGTTCCTTTTGTCCAGGTTGGAAAGGGCATTGTGGAATGTGATGGAGATTGCGTCATCTGTGGATCTGTTGGGGCGGTATGCGAATTGGAGTGGGACTATGGTTTCCGAGATGATGGTGTTGATGTGAGCCATGACCAGCCCTTAAAGCACTTCATTGATACGGACGTGAATGCTATGGGGCGGAGGTTAACTTCACTTTCTTGGGCACAGGGACTATGGTGGTCTGCTTGAAACATGTAGGTATTACAGACTTGGTCAGAGAGAGGTTGAAAATGTCAGTGAAGACACTTGCCAGTTTGTTTGTGCATGCTGAGGGCATGTCCCAGTAATCCGACAGGCCCCGTGGCCTTGTAAATGTTGACCTGTTGAATTAAAGGTCTTGTTTAATTAAAGGTCTTGTTCGGCTACGGAGAGCGTGATCACACAGTCATCCAGAACAGCTAGTGCTCTCATGCATGCCTCAGTGTTGCTTGCTTCGAAGTAAGCATAAAAGGCATTTAGCTCATCTGATAGGCTCGCCAGGCTGGGTTTCCCTTTGCAGTCCGTAATAGTTTGCAAGCCCGGCCATATCCTTTGGAACTGGTGTAGTAGGATTCAATCTTAGTCCTGTATTGACGTTTTGCCTGAAGCCATCATGGGAATTCTTCTAAGCGTCCAGTTTAGTGTCCCGCTCCTTGAAAGCAGCAGCTCTAGCATTTAGCTCGGTGAGGATGTTGCCTGTAATCCATGGCTTCTGGTTGGGATATGTATACTGTGGGGACAACGTCGTCAATGCATTTATTGATATAGCCAGTGACTGAGGTGGTATACTCCTCATTGCCATTGGATGAATCCCGGAGCATCCGGGTCGTTTGACCACTTACGTATTGAGCGAGTCACTGGTACTTCCTGCTTTAGTTTTCCTTGTAAGCAGGAATCAGGAGGATAGAATTATGGTCATATTTGCCAAATGGAGGATAACGGAGGGCTTTGTATGCGTCTCTGTTTGTGGAGTAAAGGTGGTCTAGAGTTGTTTTGCCTCTGGTTGCACATGTGACATGCTGGTAGAAATGAGCTAAAACGAATTTCAGTTTGCCTGCATTAATGTCCTCTGCCACTAGGAGCGCTGCTTCTGGGTGAGCATTTTCTTGTTTTCTTATGGCCTTATACAGTTTGTTAAGTGTGGTCTTATTTCCAGCATATGTGGTGGTAAATAGACAGCTAGGAAAATATAGATGAAAACTCACTTGGTAAATAGTGTGATAGATTATCATGAGGTGCAATACCTCGAGACCTCCTTAATATTAGATATTGCGCACCAGCTGTTATTGCCAAAGAGACATACCTCCCCCATCTTAGCAGATGTAGCTGTTCTGTCCTGCCCGATGCACAGAAAATCCAGCCAACTGAATATTATCCGTGTCGTCATTCAGCCACGACTTGGTGAAACATAAGATATTACCGTTTTTAATGTCCTGTTGGTAGAATTGTCTCGAGTGGAGATCTTCCAGTTTATTTTCCAATGATTCCGGGTTGGCCAAGAGAACGGATGTTAGAGGCAGGTTACCCACTCACCGACGAATTCTCATAAGGCAAACCGGTCCCCGCTCACTGTATTTCTGTCTTTTCTTCACGCAAATTTTGGGTTTTGGGCCTGGTGAAGCAGTATAACCTTCGCGTCGGACTCATTTAACAAAAAACTTTGTCAAGTTCGAGGAGTGTAATCACTCTTCTGATATCCAGAAGCTTTTTTCAGTCATACTTCCAATGTAACATTCAACCTTAAAATGAGTAACACGTACCACATTTTGAGGTTACTAGAACTATACTTTTCTTCTTATGTAATCATAAAAAGTGTGGATGCTCAAGATAGCATGTATAGGTTGTTGCATCTCTGTGGAGATCTTCACAATTGCTGTAATAATCTCACAGAATCTCGAACGGCATTGATCAACTGCAATCCAGGTCATTTGGTTCTGCTATTAGATGAAGCACAGTTATATCAGTTGTATAAATAAATCATATGACAATTCCCATTTGAACTTTCCTGTGCTTTTAAATGGTTGAAAGTGCAGTGAGACTTTTCTGTGACAACTAAACCCATTGGATTTTGGTTGTGCTTTTAGACGATTGAAAGCATAGTGATAACACATTGGAAATTCAACTAACTTTTGGCTGTATTTTTGAGTGGGTGAATATAGGTTGTAATCTTATTGATGAACATCTCAACCAAATATTACCCTGTTATCCACATTGAAATGACGTAGTGTGCGCACTGGATCACAGGTTAACATTAAATCATACATTTAACTGACAGATATTCACAAGCAGACTACAAACAAAGATACCATGGTAGAAATGTATGAATACACAGCACATACACATGGTTTCTTTTTGTGTTTCTTTTTTCTTTAGCCATAGCATCATATGACTGCATGACTCCGAGCCAGACTACAGTGGATATGTAGCACAGACTATATTTTTTTTGCCCCAAAATAGTACATATATATTTCCAGATAGCAGGTCTTCTAGTAAAATACATATTTTTGTCTGTTAAAAGGAAGTTTCATAATTGCTTCCAGGTGAATACTTTGAACATATGTACCTTTGGGGCAAGTATGCATTGAATAATTCATGACATCTTGTACATCTGTAATAGGAATTCAAGAGACAAAACAGTGAGGTAAGAATAATTCAACCTGTGATATAGACTTTTATTTTATCCCACTGCCTGCTCTGCCTTTGAAGAAAACATGAAGATTGAATCTCCCCTCTATTATTGACTAAGGCTGACTAGACGGGGACCAAATACACTAATCATTTCAGATATCATTAATATGTTAATTAACATTGAAACTCTACAGGTTCATCACTGAGAATTCACTGTTCATTTTTGAATGTGTTCAATATTTCATTGGATACTGTTACATCTTTACGGAAGAGAAAACAAGTGTGCAATTTGCCATCACAAAGGAGTAATCATGCATATGACAATGAGGGGAAACGGAACTCATCTGTACCTTGCTGTGTCGCTCTAGCCTGCCAGGATCTGCAGTTTGTTGTTTCTCTCCTATCTGTCCTTGAAAAGAGGTTGACTTTTGCTGTCTGTCTGTCTGGAAATGCCTTCTGTCTTTGTGTGTGTTGTCAAAGGGCCTGAAATCACAGGGAGAGTTGGTTTGGTCATATGTATAGAGATGAAGTGAAGCATGGATCCTATACTAAACTAAGAGTGGTATTACATTTTCCTTGGCTAGCTTAAACACTTTTTTTGTGCTGTGAAAATGTATAACTTGGGTTCAATAGTTCAATATAAAGTTTTCTTGTGTGAACAAAATAAACTCAACTGTAGCAATATAAACATTCTACTCTATTGCAGTGCTATACCCATATTGTGTCTCCAGGAATTCACAATATGTTTTGATAGAAGAAAAACATGATTTGTGATTGCACAATGTTTAGATACACACAGTGACTTGCGAAAGTACTCAGTCCATTGGCATTTTTCCTATTTTGTTGGATTACAACCTGGAAATAAAATAGTTTTTTTGAGGGTTTGTATCATTTGATTTACATAACATGCCTACCACTTTGAAGATGCCAAATATTTTTTGGGTGTGAAACAAACAATAAACAAAACAAAAACAAAACAAAAATCTGAAAACTTGAGCATGCATAACTATTCCCCCCCAAAATCAATACTTTGTAGAGCCACCTTTCCCAGCAATTACAGCTGCAAGTCTCTTGGGGTATGTCTCTATAAGCTTAGCACATCTAGCCACTGGGATTTTTGCCAATTCTTCAAGGCAAAACTGCTCCAGCTCCTTCAAGTTGGATGGGTTCCGCTGTTGTACAGCAATCTTTAAGTCATACCACAGATTCTCAATTGGATTGAGGTCTGGGCTTTGACTAGGCCATTCCAAGACATTTAAATGTTTCCCCTTAAACCACTCAATTGTTGCTTTAGCAGTATGCTTAGGGTCATTGCCCTGCTGGAAGGTGAACCTCCATCCCAGTCTCAAATCTCTAGAAGACTGAAACAGGTTTCCCTCAATGATTTCCCTGTATTTAGCTCCATTCATCATTTCTTCAATTCTGACAAGTTTACCAGTCCCTGCAATTGAAAAACACCCCCACAGCATGATACTGCCACCACCATGATTCACTGTGGAGATGGTGTTCTCGGGGTGATGAGAGGTGTTGGGTTTGCGCCAGACATAGCGTTTTCCTTGATGGCCAAAAAGCTCAATATTAATCTCATCTGACCAGAGTACCACCTTCAATATGTTTGGGGAGTCTCCCACATGCCTTTGGTGAACACAAAACGGGTTTGCATATTTTTTTCTTAACCTCTTGAGTGTAGGGGGCAGTATTTTGATGTTAGGATGAAAAACGTACCCAAATGAAACGGTCTATTTCTCAGGCCCAGAATCTGGAATATGCATATAATTGTCAGACTAGGATAGAAAACACTCTAAAATATTGTCTGTGAGTATAACATAACTGATATTGCAGGCGAAAACCTGAGGAAAATCCAACCCGGAGGTGCTGTTTATCCTGAAAGCTCTCTGTTCCATTGCCTGCCTTCGCTCCATTTAAAGGGATATCAACCAGATTAATTTTCCTATGGCTTCCCCATGATGTGAACAGTCTTCAGACATAGTTTCAGGCTTTTATTTTGAAAAATGAGCGAGAAAGATCACATCGCGTCATTGTATGGCTGGGTGCCAGCAGCGTTTTGCATGCGCAACAGCTTGGAGCAGACATTTCTCTCTCTCTCCTATTGAAGAAGCTAACAATCCCGGTTTAAATATTATCAATTATATATTGTAAAAACAACCTGAGGATTGATTATAAAAAAAGTTTGACATGTTTCTACAAAATTTACAGATACTATTTGGAATTGTCGTTTGCGATGTCGTGACAGCTCGAGCCTGTGGATTTCTGAACATAATGCGCCAACCAAATGGAGGTATTTTGGATATAAAAATAATCGTTATGGAACAAAAGGAACATTTATTGTGTAACTGGGAGTCTCGTGAGTGCAAACATCCGAAGATCATCAAAGGTAAGCGATTCATTTTATTGCTTTTCTGACTTTCGTGACCAATCTACTTGGCTGCTAGCTGTTTGTAATGTTTTGTCTACTGAGAGAGATGTCCTTGCATAAACGCTTGTATGCTTTCGCCGAAAAGCTTTTTTGAAATCTGACACGCCAGGTGGATTAACAAGAAGCAAAGCTGTGTTTTGCTATATTGCACTTCTGATTTCATGAAAATTTAATATTTTTAGTAATGTAATTTGAATGTGGCGCTCTGCAATTCAGCGGATGTTGATGAAAATGATCCCGCTAACAGGATGGGTGCATCAAGAGGCATTTGCTTTTAACAGGCCACTCTTCCATAAAGCCCAGCTCTGTGAAGTGTACGGCTTAAAGTGGTCCTATGGACAGATATTCCAATCTCCGCTGTGGAGCTTTGCAGCTCCTTCAGGGTTATCTTTGGTCTCTTTGTTGCCTCTCTGATTAATGCCCTCCTTGCCTGGTCTGTGATTTTTGGTGGGCATCCCTCTTGGCAGGTTTGTTTTGGTGCCATATTCTTTCCATTTTTTAATAATGGATTTAATGGTGCTCCATGGGATGTTCAAAGTTTCTGATATTTATTATAACTCAACCCTGATCTGTACTTCTCCACAACTTTGTCCCTGAACTGTTTGGAGAGCTCCTTGGTCTTCATGGTGCCGGTTGCTTGGTGGTCCCCCTTGCTTAGTAGTGTTGCAGACTCTGGGGGCTTTCAGAACAGGTGTGTATATATACTGAGATCATGTGACACTTAGATTGCACAAAGGTGTACTTTATTTAACTAATTATACGCACCACTTTTCCGTTTTTATAATTTAAAGTTTTTTGAAATAAGTTTTATTTTTCATTTCACCAATTTGGACTATTTTGTGTATGCCCATTACATGAAATCCAAATAAAAATCTATTTAAATTACAGGTTGTAATCCAACAAAATAGGAAAAACGCCAAGAGGGTTAATACTTTTGCAAGGCACTGTACTCATGGTAATGTAGCATGGGACAGCACAGGATGACGCATAGTGATATTTGGAAGAATGGGGAAGAATTTTAGACACAGTAAAGCACAGTGACACAACATAGTGGAATATAGGTATAAATAATAGATGCTTAAGGATACATTGTTGATAAAGATAATGAGGCAAGGTGAATCCCATGCTCAATTCCAGTCGTATTATGATTAGAAAACAGACTTTTTTTTTCAATAAGCAGCATAGTTAAAACATTGGAAGTAATATGAGGAATAACGTCATTGTTTCTCATAGTTATAAAGGAGACATAGCATTGACAATGCTGAGGTGAGGTTATTGCTGCCTCTTACGGTGCATTCGGAATGTATTCAGACCTCTTGAATTTTTCAAAATGTTGTTAAGTTACAGCCTTACTTTAAAATGTATTCAATTAATTGTTTTCCTCATCAATCTACACACAATACACTATAATGAAAATGCAAAAACAGGATCGTGTCGAAGCACAGATCTGGGGAAGGGTACCAAAACATTTCTGTAGCATTTAAGGTCACCAAGAACACAATGTACTACAATGAAGAAGTTTGGAACCACCAAGAGAGCTGGCCACCCGGACAAACTGACCAATCGGCGGGAGAAAGGCCTTGTTCAGGGAGGTGACCAAGAACCTGATGGTCACTCTGACAGAGCTCCAGAGTTCCTTTGTGGAGATGGGAGAAACATCCAGGACAACCATCTCTGCAACACTCCACCAATCAGGTATTTCTGGTAGAATGGCCAGACGGAAGCCACACCTCAGTAAAAGGCACATAACAGCTCGTTTGGAGTTTTCCAAAAGGCACCTAAAGGACTCGAACAAGATTCTCTGGTCTGATGAAACCAAGATTGAACTCTTTGGCCTGAATGCCAAGTGTCACGTCTGGAGGAAACTTAGCACCATCCCTACGGTGAAGCATGGTGGTTGCAGCATCATGATGTGGGAATGTTTTTCAACGGCAGGGACTGAGAGACTAGTCAGGATCGAGGAAAAGATTAACGGAGCAAAGTATAGAGATCCTTGATGAAAACCTGCTCCACATCGCATAGCCAAGACATCACAAGAGTAGCTTCGGAACAAGTCTCAATGTCCTTGAGTGGTCCAGCTAGAGCTTGTTTTTGCTTTGTAATTATGGGGTATTGTGTGTAGATTGATGATGGAAAAAACGATTTAATCCATTTTAGAATAAGGCTGTAATGTAACAAAATGTGGAAAATGTCAAGGGGTCTGAATACTTTCCGAATGCACCGTATGTTCTGACCTATTGCCAGTCTAGCATTGTATCTCCATAATGCTCAATGTCAGGATTTGTGATGGGTAGGCTATTCCTACAACCTTTACTCATACTGTATAGTGCTTAGACGAGCAGCTGGCCACTCCATGGTGGCTGTGTTCAACTTGTGTTTTGATTAGACCTGTTAAAGCCTGGCTGCCCAATGGGATCAATTAGGGAAAGGGCTACACCACAGCCCAGTCTGCCTGTCATCTGTAGATCTCCGTGCTGTCCACTCAAGCATTCACTCAATTGGAGGAGCTTTTTTAACACGTCACTGGGCACAAACAAACACACACTGTATGTACACATAAAAGGCAACAAACACAAGTGTGCATAAACTCACGAACATGTACAGTGAAAATAAAAACATATCCATGCAAATGTGTTCACACACATTTCTGGTCAAATATTAATGGATAGCATAGCCACACACACACACACACACACACACACACACACACACACACACACACACACACACACACAGTTCATGCCAATAATCTTTATCAAAAAGGTGTTGCAGACATAGGGTAAGAGTTGGGCTGCTGAAAAGTGTATGAGATTGAACCAAAGCTTGCTTCTTTCTGGTTCTTCACATGGACTCTTCATGTCTGCTGCCAAATATGACTGATTAAAGTAATCCCATTCCTCAATGATGATATACCACATAATAATTTCTAGCCTGCCACATGCTCAAGAGAGAGGTAATAGCCAAAGATCATGTAATGTCATTGCATCTAAAAAATAGTGTGAATGTGAGTTTACAATAACCAATTCTTGGGTTTTAATATAATACATTTTGTTATCTGTCATTTTGGGGGGATAAATAGACTTGCTAAAGTTAACCTCTTTATCCTACCCCCTCCTTTTTCGAACATTCTGTTAAGAAACACGCAGCGTCCTGCTACTCATGCCAGGAATATAGTATATGCATATGATTAGTATGTGTGGATAGAAAACACTCTGAAGTTTCTAAAACTGGTTAAATCACGGCTGTGACTATAACAGAGCGTGTGTTTCATCGAAAAGCGCAAGAAAAACTGGTCACTGAAATCTGAAAAAAGTATCCATGCGCCCCTTTCATGGATTATTTAAAGGAAACCAAATTTAATATGGAGACGGATGCAATTCCTACAGCTTCCACACGATGTCGTCATTCCACACAAAAACGTAATTTTCATTGACAAAAATCCATTGAGACATTACGAATAGATCCTTGATTCCATCCAGCCTACCTCAATCGATTTTGGAAGATTGAATAATGGACACTGTTTTCTTTTGTAGCTGCTATTGAATACAGATCGCCCAGTGATCAATTTGATCGCTTATTAACGTTTACAAATACCTAAAGTTGGGTTATAAAAGTAGGTTGAAGTTTTTTGTCAAAGAATATAGGCAACTTATATAATTTTTAAACATGACGTTGCGTGTTGGAAGAGAGCTTTTTTCGTGATGCAGACAGGCCATACAAATGGATATTTTGGGCATTCATGAACGGATTTAATCGGGAAAAAGACCAATTTGTGATGTTTATGGGACATATAGGAGTGCCAACAAAGAATATCATCAAAGGTAATGAATGTTTTATATTTTATTTATGCGTTTTTGTGTAGCGCCGGCTACGCTAATTCTTTTGTTTACGTCGCCTTCAGGCATTTTGGGGTGTTGCATGCTATCAGATAATAGCTTCTCATGCTTTCGCCGAAAAGCATTTTAAAAATCTGACTTGTTGGCTAGATTCACAACGAGTGTAGCTTTAATTCAATACCCTACATGTATATTTTAATGAACGTTTGAGTTTTAACGAGTACATTTAGCATTTAGCGTAGCGCATTTGCATTTCCAGGTGCCTACTTGAAACGCAGACGTCTCAAGTAAGAGCAAGAAGCTTTAACTGGAAAACAAAAGTGACTGTGTTTCCTGGGTATGAACATAATCACTTTTTGATAAATCATTAAAGGAATGTGTTTTGATTTAGGTGAATAGGCAAGCAACTGACAAATATTTCAAAGCAAAGAAACTAGCCTGGGCAACCAACCAGCAACCCTGCCCAAAATCTCTTTGCATATGCCCAGCTTGGAAGCAGTGGGGCCAGAAGGTTTGGCACAACAAAGAATAAGACAGAAGAGTTGGCTTAATTGTGCTTAAGTCAACACCTCTGTCTTATTCTTTGTTGTGCCAAACCGTCTGGCCCCACTGTTTTCAAGTTGGTCATATGCAAAGACATTTTTGGTCAGGGTCGCTGGTTGCCCTAGCAAATGAGTAATGCTAGGTAACTTGCTAGCACAATTGTAGCTAGCAAGACATTTAAAGTGGAACTGACAACATTTTAAATTTCAGACACGATAGAACGGCCAAAGGGGGCGGTGTTGCAATCTACTGCAAAGATAGCCTGCAGAGTTCTGTCCTACTATCCAGGTCTGTACCCAAACAATTTGAACTCTACTTTTAAAAATCCACCTCTCTAAAAACAAGTCTCTCAGCGTTGCCGCCTACTATAGACCACCCTCTGCCCCCAGCTGTGCTCTGGACACCATATGTGAACTGATTGCCCCGCATCTATCTTCAGAGCTCGTGCTGCTAGGCGACCTAAACTGGAACATGCTTAACACCCCAGCCATCCTACAATCTAAGTTTGGTGCCCTCAATCTCACACAAATTATCAATGAACCTACCAGGTACCACCCCAAAGCCGTAAACACGGGCACCCTCATAGATATCATCCTAACCAACTTGCCCTCTAAATACACCTCTGCTCTTTTCAACCAAGAACTCAGCAATCACTGCCTCATTGTCTGCATCCGTAATGGGTCAGCGGTCAAACGACCTCCACCCATCACTGACAAAAACGCTCTCTGAAACACTTCAGCGAGCAGGCCTTTCTAATCAACCTGGCCGGGAAATCCTGGAAGGATATTGATCTCATCCCGTCAGTAGAGGATGCCTGGTTATTTTTTTTTAATGCCTTCCTCACCATCTTAAATAAGCATGCCCCATTCAAGAAATTTAGAACCAGGAACAGATATAGCCCTTGATTTTCTCCAGAGCTGACTGCCCTTTACCAACACAAAAACATCCTATGGCGTTCTGCATTAGCATCGAACAGCCCCCCCACAGTAAAGTCCATGGAGAATAAGAACACCTCCTCCCAGCTGCCCACTGCACTGAATATATGAAACACTGTCAACGCTGATAAATCCACTGTAATTCAGAATTTCAATAAGCATTTTTCTACGGCTGGCCATGCTTTCCACCTGGCAACCCCTACCCCGGTCAACAGCGCTGCACCCCCCCAGCAACTCGCCCAAGCCTTCCCCATTTCTCCTTCTCCCAAATCCAGTCAGCTGATGTTCTGAAAGAGCTGCAAAATCTGGACCCCTACAAATCAGCCGGGCTAGACAATCTCGACCCTTTCCTTCTAAAAATTATCTGCCGAAATTGTTGCCACCCCTATTACTAGCCTGTTCAACCTCTCTTTCGTGTCATCTGAGATTCCCAAAGATTGGAAAGCAGCTGCAGTCATCCCCCTCGTCAAAGGGGGGGACACTCTTGACCCAAACTGCTACAGACCTATGTCTATCCCCCCTGCCTTTCTAAGGTCTTCGAAAGCCAAGTCAACTAACAGATTACTGACCATTTCGAATCCCACCATACCTTCTCTGCTATGCAATCTGGTTTCAGAGCTGGTCATGGGTGCACCTCAGCCATGCTCAAGGTTCTAAACGATATCTTAACCGCCATCGATAAGAAACAATACTGTGCAGCCGTATTCATTGACCTGGCCAAGGCTTTCGACTCTGTCAATCACCACATCCTCATCGGCAGACTCGACAACCTTGGTTTCTGAAATGATTGCCTCGCCTGGTTCACCAACTAATTCTCTGATAGAGTTCAGTTTTGTCAAATCGGAGGTTCAGGGCCTCTGGCAGTCTCTATGGGGGTGCCACAGGGTTCAATTCTTGGACAGACTCCCTTCTCTGTTTACGTCAATGATGTCGCTCTTGCTGCTGGTGAGTCTCTGATCCACCTCTATGCAGACGACACCATTCTGATTACTTCTGGCCCTTCTTTGGACACTGTGTTAACCTCTTGGATCTCTAGGGGCGCTATTTCATTTTTGGATAAAAAACGTTCCCGTTTTAAGCGCGATATTTTGTCACGAAAAGATGCTCGACTATGCATATTCTTGACAGTTTTTGAAAGAAAACACTCTGAAGTTTCAGAATCTGCAAAGATATTGTCTGTAAGTGCCCCAGAACTCATTCTACAGGCGAAACCAAGATGATGCGTCAACCAGGAAACTAGCAGAATTTCTGAAGCTCTGTTTTCCATTGTCTCCTTATATGGCTGTGATTGCGCAAGGAATGAGCCTACACTCTCTGCCGTTCCCCCAAGGTCTTAGCAGCATTGTGACGTATTTGTAGGCATATCATTGGAAGATTGACCATAAGAGACTACATTTTCCAAGTGTCCGCCTGGTGTCCTGCGTGGAATTCGGTGCGCAATTGCCAGCTGCTTGTACTTTTCCATTTGATTCAGGGGAGAAACCATATGTCCAAGAACGATATATCAATGAAGAGATATGTGAAAAACACCTTGAGGATTGATTCTAAACAACGTTTGCCATGTTTTCAGTCGATATTATGGAGTTAATTTGGAAAAAAGTTCGCGTTTTGAGGACTGAATTTTCGTTTTTGTTTTGGTAGCCAAATGTGATGTGCAAAACGGAGCTATTTCTAATACACAAATAATCTTTTTGGGAAAAACTGAGCATCTGCTATCTAACTGAGAGTCTCCTCATTGAAAACATCCGAAGTTCTTCAAAGGTAAATTATTTTATTTGAAGGCTTTTATGTTTTTGTTGAAATGTTGCGTGCTGGATGCTAACGCTAATGCTAACGCTAAATGCTACGCTAGCTAGCTACTTTTACACAAATTATTGTTTTCCTATGGTTGAGAAGCATATTTTGAAAATCTGAGATGACAGTGTTGTTTACAAAAGGCTAAGCTTGAGAGATGGCATATTTATTTCATTTCATTTGCGATTTTCATGAATAGTTAACTTTGCGTTATGGTAATGAGCTTGAGTCTGTATTCCTGATACCGGATCCGGTATGGGGAGTTCCAACCCTCCAGGCGAGCTTCAATGCCATACAACTCTCCTTCCGTGGCCTCCAATTGCTCTTAAATACAAGTAAAACTAAATGCATGCTCTTCAACCCATCGCTGCCTGGTCCTATCCGCCTGTCCAACATCACTACTCTGGACGACTCGGAATATGTGGACAACTAAAAATACCTAGGTGTCTGGTTAGACTGTAAACTCTCCTTCCAGACTCACATCAAACATATCCAATCCAAAGTTAAATCTCGAATTGGCTTCCTATTTCGCAACAAAGCATCCTTCACTCATGCTGCCAAACATGCCCTTGTAAAACTGACCATCCTACCAATCCTCGACTTTGGCGATGTCATTTACAAAATAACCTCCAATACCCTACTCAATAAATTGGATGCAGTCTATCACAGTGCCATTGGTTTTGTCACCAAAGCCCCATATACTACCCACCACAGCGACCTGTACGCTCTCGTTGGTTGGCCCTCGCTTCATACTCATCGCCAATGGTCATCTACAAGACCCTACTAGGTAAAGTCCCCCCTTATCTCAGCTCGCTGGTCACCATAGCAGCACCCACCTGTAGCACGGGCTCCAGCAGGAAAATCTCTCTGGTCACCCCCAAAACCAATTCTTCCTTTAGCCGCTTTGTTGTAATATAGACTTATTTTTCTACTGTATTATTGTTTGTTGTTTGTGTCGAACTGCTTTGCTTTATCTTGGCCAGGTCGCAATTGTAAATGAGAACTTGTTCTCAACTTGCCTACCTGGTTCAATAAAGGTGAAAAATAAAAATAAATAAAAACTACTTTGCGGCTATAAAACAAACATAATATCAGTTAAAAATATTCAATTCTCAATTTATGCTACAAAACCAACTTTATAAGAGGTTTTAAAAATAGGTTATATTTACCTCAACATTCCATGATGTACATTAAGGCATTGTTGGCAGAATAGATTGCTGCAGTTCAATGCATTATTAATTTAATTCACCAATACATTTTTTGGTTGTCCAAAAAGTATTGCTATCAGCTTGTAAATCACAGCTGGCCTGGTACAATGTTTCCTGTCTCTATTCGGGATACACTGTTTCAGTTTCAATGGCTCAACATTTTGGACAAAACGGACAAATGTAACTAAGGCTGGGAATGACAATAAATGAGCAAGGGCAATGATCACAAGTCAGTCATAACATGGCTAATAGGCTAGTGTATCTATTTATGTAGCAACCAGCTAAAAACACTGAGCCTAATGTTATCTGGATAGCTAGCTAGCTGCTAGGAGGATGTCATGTCCTTGGAGGAGTGGGTAAGTGACTAACTTTTCCCCTCATCATTTTTCGGTGGCTATACACAGTTTGTGATGCAGGTGTCATTTGGTTAGCTAGCAAGAACTTGAACAACTGTTATCCATTTAGCATATCTCTTGTGTTAGTAAATTCACTCTGGTTTCAGAGCCCTCTTGCCTGAGTGTACCAGAGTGCAGAATAACTGATTAATTTATGAATGAGTAGCATCCAATGAATATGAACGGTGTCCATAAATGTAAGAAAAGAAAGTAATCATTAGTCATGAACACTTTAGATAACATGTAAACAGCCTAACCAGCTCTGCTAGGGTAAGTAAAATAGTCAGAGTAAGGTGTTCTCTCATTTTTGTCTGGAAGTAGCTAGCTCGCAAGCTAGCCAACTTTAACCAGTTAGTTTTGGGTGCTTGGTTGGGACAAGCATGCATTGTTGGCAGGCAAGCTGCAAAAGGATGAGTATGCTACAATTCCTCATCGTTTATCTTTGCAAGTTTGATGGTCAACTAGCTGAACAAGTTTTAGAGGGATTATCTAATGTTCCTTCATTAGATGCTGGCTCATCTTTCTCTGGCTAGCATTAGTCGCTGATCTTTTTGTTGCTGAGGTGCATAACTGAGGGAGTGAGAGCCTACCTTTTCATGGTTGTTTGATCAATAGGACTGTATTTTCTTAAATGTAAGAGGACTCCCTAGTGGTATCAACATATGTGACCCGTTTCAGGAAACTAGACTGAAGTCACTACTTCACTTGAGAGTCGTTTGAACTTTTCATCAAAATGTGTTTTTTTGGCTTCTGGAACATGAACTTTCATGTGTCTTAATAACAAACGTGTATGCCATCTGTAAATACAAATAAAATTGTTAAATTATGATTGGCTAAGATAATGAATAGGCTGGACATGCCAAGAGAAGTTTAGATTGGTCTGCCATATAGCACGCTTCTGTCTATTTGAGGCGGTCAGTATGTGTAGGTAATCCTGTCTAACGATGCTTTAAAAAAAATGTATCACGTAGTAAAACTGCATAAACCTAATGTCAACTTAAAGTGTACTGTTAGAAAACACTATGAAGTTTCTAAAACAGTTTGAATGATGTATGTGAGTATAACAGAACTCATATGGCAGGCAAAAACCTGAGAAAAAATCCAACCAGGAAGTGGGATATCTGAAGTTGGTCGTTTTTCAACTCATTCCCTATTGAAGATACAGTGGGATATTGGTCATGTTGCACTTCCTAAGGCTTCCACTAGATGTCAACCATCTTTAGAAACTTGTTTGAGGCTTCAACTGTAAAGGAGGGGCTCATAAGGGCTCTTTGAGTCAGTGGTCTGGCAGAGTGCCACAAACTCATGACGCTCGTTCACATAAGAGTGTTCAATTGCTTTCCTACAGAAAAAGGAATTATCCCGTTGGAACATTATTGAGGATTTATTCTATACATCGCTTGACATGTTTCTACGGACTGTAACGGACCTTTTTGACATTTCGTCTGCTCCTAGTGAACGTGCTTCGTGAGTTTGGATTTGTTTACAAAACGCGCTAACAAAAGTAGCTATTTGGACATAAATGATGGACATTATCGAACAAAACAAACATTTATTATGGGAACTGGGATTCCAGCTTGTTTGGTCTCTGAGCGCAGTACTCAGATTATTGCATGGTTTGCTTTTTCCGTAAATCTTTTTTGAAATCTGACACAGCAGTTGCATTAAGGAGAAGTGTATCTAAAGATCCATGCATAACATTTATTATGAGCATTTCTGTAAATTGATGTGGCTCTCTGCAAAATCACTGGATGTTTTTGGAACTACTGAACATAACACGCCAATGTATACTGAGATTTTTTGATATAAATAAGAACTTTATCGAACAAAACATACATGTATTGTGTAACATGAAGTCCTATGAGTGTCAATCGATGAAGATCATCAAAGGATAGTGATTAATTCTATCTCTATTTCAGATTTTTGTGACTCCTCTCTTTGGCTGGTGTAGACAAAGAAGGGCTCTCCAATAGTAGTACCAAAATATTCAAAGGCCATTTTCTCAAACGTGAGTTTACAAGTTTATCAAATTTCAAAGCAAAATTACTTTCCCATAGTTCCTCAACTATGTATGACATACCATTTTGTAGCTGTGAGTCTCTACTTTTATCCAATGTAAAAAACTATTTCAAATTTTGCTACATAAGACCGATTTAAGCCCGTTGGTCATATATTTGCAGAAATCCATTCAGGTGTACTTTGTGGCTTTTGGCAAATGCCTTCTAATGATCTAAAGTCGCTGTTGCAACTGCTTGTAAACACACAGTCCAGTGCAAAGTGAATGATGGCAGGCCTGTGTGCAAATAGATGTTTGTATAAATGACGACTGTAGCTCTGATTGACTATGGCACACCGGTCTGGTAGACTCTGCTCCTGGAGGAGACATGTTTTTAATAGGTTGTATTTATTAATTGTCCAAACGCATGGAAGCTTTTACACTCAACATTGCTATGACAATTTCACAAAGGCTTTAGTATTCCTAATTCCAAAACATTATAAGAAGTTACGAAAACTTGAAAATGGCCATATAAGTGCTCGCTTGTCAGAAAATGTTTTAAAAGTGGGGGTGTACAGTGCATTCGGAAAGTATTCAGAACCCTAGACTTTCCACATTTTGTTACACTACAGCCTTATTCTAAAATGGATTAAATCATTTTTTCCCTCATCAATCTACACACAATACTGCATAATGACAAAGCAAAAACAGTTTTTTACTGAAATAAAAACTGAAATATCACATTTGCAGATGGGGTAATAAGGGAGATTACAGAGTCTGCAGTGTGATAATAGCACAAGGTGTTATTCTATATGTATAGAAAAATACATAGGAAGTAATAGGAAGTAATAGTGCATAGGAAGTAATGACAGAGAATCATTGAAGATGCACATGGGGTAATAAGGGAGATTACAGATAAAATAGCACGAGGTCCTATTCTATATTTGTATAGAATGATACATTTGGTTCATAGTAACTAACGACAAGAGAATCATTGAAAATGCACATGGAGTAATAAGGGAGATTACTGTAGCGGCAAGAGAATGGTTGAAGATACATATGGTGTATAGCAAGTAAGGACAAGAGAATTGCTGAAGATAGACATGGAGTATTAAGGGAGATAAATGTGTGGGTTTGGGAGAAGAAGCCTTGTGAGGTATTGGTCTGTCACATGAATGAAGCAAATGTTAATGATTCATGAATTATGAATGATGAATAAGGTATATCATAACTTGTCTGTATTGTGGCAGACCAGTGGGTTTGGTCAAGACTTGTACACAGATCAGACACGGACAGAGTATGATTAGCTTGGTTTCGCGGGTGTTTATTGAATAATAAATCAAGAGAAAAGGATAGGTCTCCCCCATGAGACCCTCTCCGGGATACCGTCTTCTGGGCTCCGGGTCTTGCTGTCGGGCACACAAACTCAAACTCCCTGATCTTAGCTCGGGTACCGTCTCCAACTACACGGAAGTCACCTTACATCCCCCAGTCCTCTCCTGTGTGCTGGCCTTCTGGCAGCTTTATGGGGCTTGTACAGCTGGTGAGCAATCAGCCTTTGATTACTCACCCCAATTAGTCCTGGGCGGCGAGCCCGTCGAGACCTGGCACGTCCAGCAGATGGAGCCATCGCCTCGTGATGTACACTCCGTCTGTCACCAGACCTCAACGAGTCTACCCCTGGTAGCTGACCTGCTGTACGCCACAGTATATAAGAGAGCTAACTGGACTGTCCTGGTGGAGCTCCTGATCGACATGTGTACTTGGTGCATTGAATTGGTTGGAACCTCTGCAGCATGCTGATATTAAAGAACAATGCATTTAAGATTGACTTTGAGTGTCCCTGTGTGCAATTTCCACGACACCACTCTACCATAAAGGCCTGTTTGGTGGAGTGCTGCAGAGATGGTTGTCCTTCTACAAGATTCTCCCATCTCCACAGAGGAACTCTGGAGCTCTGCCAGAGTGACCATTGGGTTCTTGGTCACCTCCCTCATCAAAGCCATTTTCCCCCTACTGCTGAGTTTGGTCGGGCGGCCAGCTCTAGAAAGAGTCTTGGTGGTTGCAAACTTCTTTCATTTAAGAATAATGGATGCCTCTGTGTTCTTGGGGACCTTCAATGCTGCAGAAATGTTTTGGTACCCTTCCCCTGATCTGTACCTCGACACAACCCTGTCTCGGAGCTCTACGGACAATTCCTTCGACCTCATGGCTTGTTTTTTTCTCTGACATGCACTGTCAACTGTGAGACCTTTTATAGACAGGTCAGTGTCTTTCAAAATCATCAGGATATCTTCTCCAAACGATTTGAGGGAGTGCGCACATGCGGCTATTCTGTGTTGAGTGGTAAACAAAGAAATAGATACTCCTATATGCTTCGGGTTAGTAGTAGAACAACTAAAGTTACATTAAATCTAAAATAAGTATATATCATTTAGAGTTATTAATGTAACTTTAGTTGTTCTACATACGTTGGGGTATATGTTTTCATTTTTAATACATTTTAAGGCTGCATGATGCAACTCTAATGATGATTTTTTTTAAAGTAGCTTGAAAGGCATTTCCCGGCAGCATCCATGTGTGTGGCCATAATGCACCCTGAAAGAATCCATGGCTTTTGCAGCCCTTCTCTCTAAATGCTGCCCGCTCCAAAGCACCTCTCACCCCACTCACACCGCTCTCCATCACTTGATTGAGTCTTTCTCACAGGCTACCACTGAAGACAGATGCATCGGGAACGCAGCTGTGGATGTCCTTATTCAATTCCAAGGTGCATATTGAAGATATTGGAATAACTGTCCACATTTACTTTTATTCAGCCAACAAGATGAGTAGGCCTAACAAACAACAAAAGCACTAGCCTACAGTAGTTTGTCCTTTAAAAGTTGCTCATGGGCTCTCATGAAGTGTTTGATTAGATTTTCGATTATATTAGCATTGATGTCAGAGTGATTAGAGGGACAATATGGTGCTGAGTACCAGGCAGTTATCAAGTTTGGTAGGCTAATAATGACCATCAGCAGCATCAGAGCTTGGAGAAGCCTAATTACCATGACTAAGCGGTCACGTGGAATTTGACTGCCTTCCTTACTCATGGCCGCCAGTATGGCGGTAATACAGTTACCGTTAGCTCAATTTTGAGTTTCAAAACAAAGGGTCTGAATATTTATGTAAAATTAGTGAACATTTCTAAAAACCTGTTTTCGCTTTGTCATTATGGGGTATTGTGTGGAGATGTTTTATTTTATCAATTTTAGAATATGGCTGTAACGTAACAAAATGTGGAAAATGTCAAGGGGTCGGAATCCTTTCCCAAACACACTGTATATGAACAGATTTGAATAAGATTTCATGTTGTTAAAATGCTGTCAGTTTCACTTTAAAGCTGATGTGTACTTTTGCCTGATAATTGATTTTATGAAGTTACACAGAGTATCTAATGGACTATTTTAAAGGCATGCACAGTCATCCTGATTCCCATGTGAAGTAGATTTGAGTAACCAAACATCACCAATAATAATTCTTCCTCAAAAAACATACTCAGACTTTGCGAATCTACTTTTAGTGAGGCTGAACAGACAGGCTGAGTGGGTGGGGAGCTAATGGGCTTAGTAAAACGCTTATGTCAATCATCTTGGATGCAGTGAGCAGTTGTGCAGTGAGAGCATTTCAAGAAAGCTTGGTAATACACAAAGCAACTCAAACAACATTGAAATTGCACTCAATCCTGTCATACATCACATAATGGTTTCACAAATGTGTTTATCCAACTTTTTTTCCCTTTAAAACAGCATCAATATAGACAAAATGCTGTCTGAATAATTAACATAACTAGCTGAAATGGAATTCTATCAAGCTAGATGGACAATTTCAGTTGAAACTAGATGGGGGGGGGGGTCTGGGTAAATCCCTTAATGTATACTGTACATATTGACTGCATTGATGTCAAGAATGTTTTATACAACTTCTGGCATGTCTCTTCTGTTGCAGTTCGCAGCAGCACTCACATATGTGTTGACATGACAAGTCCCCCAGTTTTATTCCAAGTCCTAGGTAGCCAGTAACTACAAAGACACAGACGAAAGTGGAAACCTAAAAGTATCTTTGCCATACATTATAAAAATTAAGAGATGATTAAGATCACTTTATTGGTTAATTGAACACAAGGACCAACCAAAGGCTTCCATCCACATTTGACCAAACCCCTCTGAAAGACAAACTCAGCAAAAAAATAAATATCCTCTCACTGTCAACTGCGTTTATTTTCAGCAAACTTAACATGTGTAAATATTTGTATGAACATAACAAGATTCAACAACTGAGACATAAACTGAACAAGTTCCAAAGACATGTGATTGACAGAAATTGAATAATGTGTCCCTGAACAAAGGGGTGGGGGGGGGGGGTCAAAATCAAAAGTAACCGTCAGTATCTGGTGTGGCCACCAGCTACATTAAGTACTGCAGTGCATCTCTTCCTCATGGACTGCACCAGATTTTTCAGGTCTTGCAGAGGCATCCCTCTTCCACCAAGGCATCCTCAAGTTCCCGGACATTTCTGGAGGGAATGGCCCTAGCCCTCACCCTCCGATCCAACAGTTCCCAGACGTACTCAATGGGATTGAGATCCGGGCTCTTCAATGGCCATGGCAGAACACTGACATTCCTGTCTGCAGGAAATCACGCACAGAACGAGCAGTATGGCTGGTGGCATTGTCATGCTAGAGGGTCATGTCAGGATGAGCCTGCAGGAAGGGTACCACATGAGGGAGGAGGATGTCTTCTCTGTAACGCACAGCGTTGAGATTGCCTGCAATGACAACAAGCTCAGTCCGATGATGCTGTGACACACCAGTCCAGACCATGACGGACCCTCCACCTCCAAATAGATCCCGCTTGAGAGTAAGGCCTCGGTGTAATGCACATTCCTTCGACAATAAACGCGAATCCGACCATCACCCCTGGTGAGACAAAACCGTGACTCGTCAGTGAAGGGCAGGGTCCCTCTTGGCATTTTTACTATTTTATTGCCTTACAACCTGGAATTAAAATTGATTTTTTTTTGTCATTTCATTTACACATGCCTACCACTTTGAAGATGCAAAATATTTTTTATTGTGAAACAAACAATAAATAAGAAGATGAAACCGAAAACATGAGCGTGCGTAACTATTCACCCCTCAAAGTCAATACGTTGTAGAGCCACCTTTTGCAGCAATTACAGCTGCAGTCTCTTGAGGTACTGTATGTCTCTATAAGCTTGGCACATCTAGCCACTGGGATTTTTGCCCATCCTTCAAGGCAAAACTGCTCCAGCTAGTTCAAGTTGGATGGGTTCCGCTGGTGTACGGCAATCAATTGGATTGAGGTCTGGGATTTGACTAGGCCATTTCCCCAAAAAGCTCAATTTTAGTCTCATCTGACCAGAGTACATTCTTCCATATGTTTAGGGAGTCTCTCATATGCCTTTGTGGCGAAAATCAAACGTCTTTGCTTATTTGTTTCATAAGCAATGGATTTTTTTCTGGCCACTCTTCCGTAAAGCCCAGCTCTGTGGAGTGTACGGCTTATTGTATTTATTTCACCTTTATTTAACCAGGTAGGCAAGTGGAGAACAAGTTCTTATATACAATTGCGACCTGGCCAAGATAAAGCAAAGCAGTTCGACACATACAACGACACAGAGTTACACATGGAGTAAAACAAACATACAGTCAATAATACAGTATAAGCAGTCTATATACGATGTGAGCAAATGAGGTGAGATAAGTAAAGGCAAAAAAAAGGCCATGGTGGCGAAGTAAATACAATATAGCAAGTAAAACACTGGAATGGTAGATTTGCAGTGGAAGAATGAAAGTAGAAATAAAAATAATGGGGTACAAAGGAGCAAAATAAATAAATAAATAAAATAAATACAGTAGGGAAAGAGGTAGTTGTTTGGGCTAAATTATAGGTGGGCTATGTAAAGGTGCGGTAATCTGTGAGCTGCTCTGACAGTTGGTGCTTAAAGCTAGTGAGGGAGATAAGTATTTCCAGTTTCAGAGATTTTTGTAGTTTGTTCCAGTCATTGGCAGCAGAGAACGGGAAGGAGAGGCGGCCAAAGAAAGAATTGGTTTTGGGGATGACCAGAGAGATATACCTGCTGGAGCGCGTGCTACAGGTGGGTGATGCTATGGTGACCAGCAAGCTGAGATAAGCGGGGACTTTACCTAGCAGGGTCTTGTAGATGACATGGAGCCAATGGGTTTGGCGACGAGTATGAAGCGAGGGCCAGCCAACGAGAGCGTACAGGTCACAATGGTGGGTAGTATATGGGGCTTTGGTGACAAAACGGATTGCGCTGTGATAGACTGCATCCATTTTGTTGAGTAGGGTATTGGAGGCTATTTTGTAAATGACATCGCCGAAGTCGAGGATTGGTAGGATGGTCAGTTTTACAAGGGTATGTTTGGCAGCATGAGTGAAGGATGCTTGTTTGCGAAATAGGAAGCCAATTCGAGATTTAACTTTGGATTGGAGATGTTTGATGTGGGTCTGGAAGGAGAGTTTACAGTCTAACCAGACACCTAAGTATTTGTAGTTGTCCACATATTCTAAGTCAGAGCAGTCCAGAGTAGTGATGTTGGACAGGTGGGCAGGTGCAGGCAGCGATGGGTTGAAGAGCATGCATTTAGTTTTACTTGTATTTAAGAGCAATTGGAGGCCACGGAAGGAGAGTTGTATGGCATTGAAGCTTGCCTCGAGGGTTGTTAACACAGTGTCCAAAGAAGGGCCAGAAGTATACAGAATGGTGTCGTCTGCTTAGAGGTGGATCAGAGACTCACCAGCAGCAAGAGCAACATCATTGATGTATACAGAGAAGAGAGTCGGTCCAAGAATTGAACACTGTGGCACCCCCATAGAGACTGCCAGGGGTCCAAACAGCAGACCCTCCGATTTGACACACTGAACTCTAACAGAGAAGTAATTGGTGAACCAGGCGAGGCAATCATTTGAGAAACCAAGGCTGTCGAGTCTGCCGATGAGGATGTGGTGATTGACAGAGTCAAAAGCCTTGGCCAGATCAATGAATACGGCTGCACAGTAATGTTTCTTATCGATGGCGGTTAATATAACGTTTAGGACCTTGAGCGTGGATGTAGCCTACCATGTGCACCCATGACCAGCTCTGAAACCAGATTGCATAGCAGAAAAGGTATGGTGAGATTCGAAATGGTCGGTAATCTGTTTGTTGACTTGGCTTTCGAAGACCTTAGAAAGGCAGGGTAGGACAGAGATTGGTCTGTAGCAGTTTTTGTCAAGAGTTTCCCCCTCTTTGAAGCGGGGATGACCGCAGCTGCTTTCCAATCTTTGGGAATCTCAGACGACACGAAAGAGAGGTTGAACAGGCTAGTAATAGGGGTGGCAACAATTTCGGCAGATCATTTTAGAAAGAAGGGGTCCAGATTGTTTAGCCCGGCTGATATGTAGGGGTCCAGATTTTGCAGCTCTTTCAGAACATCAGCTGACTGGATTTGGGAGAAGGAGAAATGGGGAAGGCTTGGGCGAGTTGCTGTGGGGGGTGCAGTGCTCTTGACCGGGGTAGGAGTAGCCAGGTGGAAAGCATGGCCAGCCGTAGAAAAATGCTTGTTGAAATTCTCAACTATAGTGAATTTATCAGTGGTGACAGTATTTCTTATCTTCAGTGCAGTGGGCAGCTGTGAGGAGGTGTTCTTATTCTCCATGGACTTTACAGTGTCCCAGAACTTTTTTGAGTTAGTGTTGCAGGAAGCAAATTTCTGCTTGAAAAAGCTAGGCTTGGCTTTTCTAACTACCTATGTATAATGGTTTCTAGCTTCCCTGAACAGCTGCATATCACGGGGGCTGTTCGATGCTAATGCAGAACGCCATAGGATGTTTTTGTGTTGGTTAAGGGCAGTCAGGTCTGGGGAGAACCAAGGGCTATATCTGTTCCTGGTTCTACATTTCTTGAATGGGGCATGCTTATTTAAGATGGTTAGGAAGGCATTAAAAAAAAAAAAACCAGGCATCCTATACTGACGGGATGAGATCAATATCCTTCCAGGATACCCCAGCCAGGTCGATTAGAAAGGCCTGCTCACTGAAGTGTTTCAGGGAGCGTTTGACAGTGATGAGTGGAGGTCGTTTGACCGCTGACCCATTACGGATGCAGGCAATGAGGCAGTGATCGCTGAGATCTTGGTTGAAGACAGCAGAGGTGTATTTAGAGGGCAAGTTGGTTAGGATGATATCTATGAGGCTTAAAGTGGTCCTATGGACAGATACTCCAATCTCCGCTGTGGAGCTTTGCAGCTCTTTCAGGGTTATCTGTGCTGTCTTTCTTGCCTCACTGATTAATGCTCTCCTTGCCTGGTCTGTGAGTTTTGGTGAGCAGCCCTCTCTTGGCAGGTTTGTTGTGGTGCCATATTCTTAAAATTATTTCATTTGGACTTATGGCAGTCAATTGAAAAACATTCTAACAGTATTTCTGATTTTCTTCTCAACTCACCATCACATTTAATGTGGGGCTATGACAGTCAATTGCAAATCACCACCAATAATGAGATGGGTGTGCTTCATGCATGTCGCGTCAGAGTCAGTGAGCGTGGTCGACAGTGCTGTCACATCCAACCTGGATCGATATTTGGTTTTAATGCAGACGGGATCCCTGAATCTAGCTTCACACAGATATGAGTTGGCAAAGGGTAGCCTAATATGAGATGTATGTGCTTCAAAACAAATGGGAACTCAAGGTCAAATCATGGTGTCAGTGATCTTTAGGTCGGAAAGTCGGAGCTCTTGAAAGAGGTCAGAGTTCTCGAGTTGGAATTCCAAGTTGAATGACCTTTCAAAATTATTTTTCTCAGTTGGAGCTACTATCTTTCCAAGTTCCCAGTTATCTGGAATGCACTAAAGTCGGAGTCTTCTGTGTTCCCGGTTCCAAGTTCCCAGTTGTTTTGAACGTGGCATTAATACTCAGAGAGAGATGGCAGGGTATTCCATTTGAGTCAGGAACCAAAACTCCTCCATCGGGACCCATGAATGCGTTGTCTGCAGCATTCGGTCACATAAGAGCTCGATCAGCTGTTCGATTTCACTTAACGGCATATCAACTGAGCCAGGAACACAGTCAAATGGATTGGGAAACTAGAATGCAGAGGCATGCCCGCCATAGATGAAGCCCCATCTGTGCAAAATATCACCATTTGAACCCCTATGGAATCTGTTTTCATCAATATAGCCACGCAGCACACTGAACATCCCTTATGCCATTTCATTCTCGGGAATTGTGAGACAGAACAATACGTCCTCGTGAATAGCATCCCCCGACATGTATAGCGAAGAAAAGTCAATGCATGGTCACCTCGGCCCTTAAAACTAACGTCCATTAGGAGAGCATAAACTGGGGATTTTTGAGGCATTCAGTCAGAGCATAAATCTTTGTTTAACAGCGTAATCTGACAAATGTATAGATGTGAGTTTCTGTGCCCCACACATTGTTTCCATCATATCAATTGTGGACGGTAATATCATAGCGTAGCAGGCCAAGCCATTCACCGTGGGAATGATTCAAGTGAGACAGTCATGTGAGGACTTTCCCCATGATCTTAGAGTGCACTCTGGATGAATTTAATATTTTAAATTTGAATAATTAAACAATTTTGAGCTACAAAGACGATACTACAATATATAAACTCAACTCTTAAAAGAAAAGTCATTTTTTCAGGACCCTGTCTTTCAAGGATAATTTGTAAAAGTTCAAATAACTAAACAGATCTTCATTGTAATGGTTTTGAACACTGTTTCCCATGTTTGTTCAATGAACCATAAACAATTAATGAACATGCACCTGTGGAACGGTCATTAAGACACTAACAGCTTACAGATGGTAGGCAATTAAGGTCACAGTTATGAAAACTTAGGACACTAAATAGGCCTTTCAACTGACTCTGAAATACACCAAAAGAAAGATGCCCAGGGTCCCTGCTCATCTGCGTGAACGTGCCTTAGGCATGCTGCAGGGAGGCATGAGGACTTGTAGGCCTGTTGTAAGGCAGCATTATGTGTCACAGCATTATCGGACTGAGCGTATTGTCATTGCAGGCAATCTCAACGCTGTGCGTTACAGGGAAGACATCCTTCTCCCTCATGTGGTACCCTTCCTGCAGGATCATCCTGACATGACCCTCCAGCATGACAATACCACCAGCCATACTGGTTGTGATTTCCTGCAAGACAGGAATGTCAGTGTTCTGCCATGGCCAGCGAAGAGCCCAGATCTCAATCCCATTGAGCATTTCTGGAACCTGTTGGATCGGAGGGTGAGGGCTAGGGCCATTCCCCCAAGAAATGTCCGGGAACTTGCCTTGGGGGAAGAGTGGGGTAACATCTCACAGCAAGAACTGGCAAATCTGGTGCAGTCCATGAGGAGGAGATGCACTGCAGTACGTAATGCAGCTGGTGGCCACACCAGATACTGACTGTTATTTTTTATTTTGACACCCCATTCCATTTCTATCAGTCACATCTGTGGAACTTGATCAGTTTATGTCTCAGTTGTTGAATCTTCTTATGTTCATTTAAATGTTAAAATTGGTGAAAATTAACGCAGCTGACAGTGAGAGGACGTTTCTTTTTTTGCTGAGTTCATATATCCATAAACATGATGCCAGCTGATTCATGATTTCAACTGGTTGACACGTTCATTACTATGGGACAGCTGGAGATCAAATTGAAACAATGTTGCAAATGTTGGAGACAGACAGCAAGGTTTATACTGTTGAAAACCAATGCTAGTCTAAAAGAAAAGGGAGATAATGACTAGATGCTTTTTATAGTGGAGATCAAGTTTGTAAATGACTTGGCTGGGCTGATGAGACAGTGGATTGCTCAGTCAGATGGAACAGAGTAAATAGGCATTTTAACGTCATAGATTTAGCTGGTGGTAACTTGTGGAATAGAGACCAGCTGGAATGTGATTTTAACCAATCAGAAATCAGGATTAGATCACCCAAAATAAAAAATGATTGACACCTCTATCTTCAGTACTTCAGCACCCTCCCCTTGCGAGAACAATGACACTGAGCCTTTTCTAAAATGTTTTATGAGATTGGAGAATTGTTTCGGGTTTATTGTCTTGCTGGAAGATCCACTTGCAGCCAAGTGTTAGCCTTCTGGCAGAGCCAACCAGGTTTTTGGCTAAAATGTCCTGGTACTGGGTAAAGGTAATCATGCCGTTGACCATAACAAGGACCCCAAGACCATTGGAAGCAAAATAGCCCCATAGTCAGATGACATGAAGATCGAGCTCTTTGGCCACGCACACCAGTGGTGGGTTTGGTGTCAGAAAAAGGAAGCATATTCAGAAAGGTACCTCAGTTATACCTACTGTAAAATATGGTGGTGGATTTTTGATGTTATGGGGCTATTTTGCTTCCAAGGTCAACAGCATCATTAAAGATGCACTATGCAAAAATTGCTCCCACCCTTCCTGTTTGCTAAAATTTGAATAGTTCGCCTAATTTCAGTTTATGTGACAAAATGAACAAATATACTGTAGAGAATCATTGTAACAGCTAAACCGCTGTTAATTATATTTAAAAAAACAAAAAATATTGCATTTTCAGCTGTTTGAAGCTGCTGAACAAAACAAAACGTAAGAACAGGAAGCATAGAAATAGCTCACATAGAACAGATCTTCCTCTTCTTAGACTTGCTTTCAATGAGAACGGCAGATCTATGATACACAAAAAGTAACATTTTGCAGCTTTAACTTGACCAAGTACCAGGACATTCGAGCAAAAACCTTATGAGCATGGTTCTTTATAGAACCTTCAATAAAAGGATCAATATAGCACCAAAAAGGATACAATATGGTTGCAAGCCAAATTACCCGTATCTGCCACTATAGACCTTTTCAACTGTCAAAGCAATAACATGTTCAATATGCACGTGCAGTCAAGAGATTCCCCATTAAACATCCGTTGCTGCAGCACACCATAATTGCTAGCTAGCTAGCACAAAATGACGAGTTTGTATTTCTTTATCCAACCAAAAAAACAGAACAAATGAGTTATATACACACATTGACTTGTTGCACCAGATCCACTAAACAAAATCATCAGACAACATTTATTTTCAGTTTGTTATCCGTATACTTTGGTGGTGTTACATTTGGCGAGCATAGCAAATAACAGAGCTAGCGTGAAGTGAAGGTTGAGAATGCTCAGCTTACCATGTTAGCCAGCTATATAGATGAATTTCTCTCACAACAGCCAACAATATAACTAAATGGTGATGGCCACATTGTTTACGTCAAAAGTTAGCTAGCAGCAGTAATTACCCCACTATCAACCTCCCTCTCCCCCTTAACCAATCTGTCTCTCCTAGCTCTTCGTTTTAACTATGCTTTTTTCCAGATAAAAACTAGTTCATTGCATCTGTCATGTAGCCCAGTTTCATAATATTACCTTACACACCAGCTGTTTGCCATAGTTTTTGAAGAAATTGCAAGACACCAGGCCTTATTTTAGGACAACATTCAAGCTACAGCTGCCTGCTACATAGCCATAAAACGTTAAACATTTTCTGGTCATGGTTAACCATATTTCTTTTCAGAAAAAGGTGCAAGACCTAAACAAAACGCATGTTCCCGTCCTCGTTTTCAAGATGTGGCTGATTTAAACAGCCAGGAGGCATTTCTTTATTGATGATTTTTATTTATTTATTTTTTTTACTATTTATTGTTTCTAAATGGCTGCTGGGTAATTCAATATGCGTCAAAATCTGTTTATTCGCAGACATCGAATTTAGCGGATGCAGAAGGTTCACTGAGTTGCAAACCAAATGGATAGGTCTAGTTCAGTGATTTGTAGGTCTGACTCAGTTACTACCGCAGATGATGAGCATAGCAAGTGTCGTGAATGAGGTATGTATACCCATAGAAGTCCACAGGGAGGACCAGGAGAGCCACCCCAATAGATCCACAGACGATGCAATCAGCATCACACTGCACACTTCCCTATCCCATCTGGACAAGAGGAATACCTATGTAAGAATGCTGTTCATTGACGACAGCTCAGTATTCAACACCATATTACCCTCCAAGCTCATCATTAAGCTTGAGGACTTAAGCTTGAGGACCCCGCCATCTGCAATGAACTGATGGGCCGCCCCCAGGTGGTGTAGGTAGGAAACAACATCTCCCTTCACTGATCCTCAACACTAGGGCCCCACAAGGGTGCGTGCTCAGAACCCTTCTGTATTCCCTGTTCACCCATGACTGTGTGGCCATGCACGCCTCCAACTCAATCATCAAGTTTGCAGACGACACAACAGTAGTAGGCTTGATCACCAACAACAACGAGACATCCTATAGGGAGGAGGTGAGGGCAATCGGAGTGTGGTGTCAGGAAAACAACCTCTCGCTCAACGACAACAAAACAAAAGAGATGATCGTGGACTTCAGGAAACAGCAGAGGGTGCAACCCCCTATCCACATCGACGGGACAGCAGTAGAGAAGGTGGATTTTTTTTTAAAGTTCCTCAGCGTACACATCACAGAAAAACTGAAGTGATCCACCCACACAGACAGTGTGGTGAAGAAGGCACAACAGCGCCTCTTCAACCTCAGGAGGCTGAAGAAATTCGGCTTGTCACCTAAAACCCTCACAAAAATGTACAGATGCACAATTGAGAGTATACTGTCGGGCTGTATCACCGCCTTGTACGGCAACTGCACCGCCCACAACCGCAGGGCTCTCAAGAGGGTGGTGCGGTCTGCACAACGCATCACCGGGGGCAAACTACCTGCCCTCCAGGACACCGACAGCACCCATTGTCACAGGAAGGTCAAAAAGATAATCAAGGACAACAACCACCCGAGCCACTGCCTGTTCACCCCGTTATCATCCGGAAGGCGAGGACAGTACAGGTGCATCAAAGCTGGGACTGAGAGACTGAAAAATAGCTTCTATCTCAAGGCCATCAGACTGCTAAACAGCCGTCACTAACACAGAGAGGCTGCTGCCAACATACAGACTTGAAATCATTGGCCACTTTAATAAATAGATCACTAGTCACTTTAATAATGCCACTTTAATAGTCTTTACAAATCTTGCATTACTCACCCATATGTATATATGGGTGAGTAATGCCGCTCGAGTGTGACTGTTTGAGGTTGTGGACAGGTGTCTTTTATACTGATAACAAGTTCAAACAGGTGCCATTAATACAGGTAACGAGTGGAGGACAGAGGAGCCTCTTAAAGAAGAAGTTACAGGTCTGTCAGAGCCAGAAATCTTGCTTGTTTGTAGGTGACCAAATACTTATTTTCCACCATAATTTGCAAATAAATTCATTAACAATCCTACAATGTGATTTTCTGGATTTTTTTTCTCCTTTTGTCTGTCATAGTTGAAGTGTACCTATGATGAAAATTACAGGCCTCTCTCATCTTTTTAAGTGGGAGAAATTGCACAATTGGTGGCTGACTAAATACTTTTTTGCCCCACTGTATAACCTATTTTAGCTTTAACCCTAAACCTATCCCTCGGTATAATCTATTTTAGCCTTAACCCTATACCTAGGTATAACCTTTTATTTATTTTTTTTATTTCACCTTTATTTAACCAGGTAGGCAAGTTGAGAACAAGTTCTCATTTACAATTGTGACCTGGCCAAGATAAAGCAAAGCAGTTCGACACATACAACGACACAGAGTTACACATGGAGTAAAACAAACATACAGTCAATAATACAGTATAAACAAGTCTATATACGATGTGAGCAAATGAGGTGAGATAAGGGAGGTAAAGGCAAAAAAAGGCCATGGTGGCAAAGTAAATACAATATAGCAAGTAAAACACTGAAATTGTAGATTTGCAATGGAAGAATGTGCAAAGTAGAAATACAAATAATGGGGTGCAAAGAAGCAAAATAAATAAATAAATAAATTAAATACAGTAGGGAAAGAGGTAGTTGTTTAGGCTAAATTATAGGTGGGCTATGTACAGGTGCAGTAATCTGTGAGCTGCTCTGACAGTTGGTGCTTAAAGCTAGTGAGGGAGATAAGTGTTTCCAGTTTCAGAGATTTTTGTAGTTCGTTCCAATCATTGGCAGCAGAGAACTGGAAGGAGAGGCGGCCAAAGAAAGAATTGGTTTTGGGGGTGACTAGAGAGATATACCTGCTGGAGCGTGTGCTACAGGTGGGAGATGCTATGGTGACCAGCGAGCTGAGATAAGGGGGGACTTTACCTAGCAGGGTCTTGTATATGACATGGAGCCAGTGGGTTTGGCGACGAGTATGAAGTAATGGCCAGCCAACGAGAGCGTACAGGTCGCAATGGTGGGTAGTATATGGGGCTTTGGTGACAAAATGGATTGCACTGTGATAGACTGCATCCAATTTGTTGAGTAGGGTATTGGAGGCTATTTTGTAAATGATATCACCAAAGTCGAGGATTGGTAGAATGGTCAGTTTTACAAGGGTATGTTTGGCAGCATGAGTGAAGGAATGCTTTGTTGCGAAATAGGAAGCCAATTCTAGATTTAACTTTGGATTGGAGATGTTTGATATGGGTCTGGAAGGAGAGTTTACAGTCTAACCAGACACCTAAGTATTTTTAGTTGTCCACGTTTTCTAAGTCAGAGCCGTCCAGAGTAGTGATGTTGGACAGGCGGGCAGGTGCAGGTAGCGATCGGTTGAAGAGCATGCATTCAGTTTTACTTGTATTTAAGAGCAATTGGAGGCCACGGAAGGAGAGTTGTATGGCATTGAAGCTTGCCTGGAGGGTTGTTAACACAGTGTCCAAAGAAGTGCCAGAAGTATACAGAATGGTGTCGTCTGCGTAGAGGTGGATCAGAGACTCACCAGCAGCAAGAGCGACCTCATTGATGTATACAGAGAAGAGAGTCTGTCCAAGAATTGAACACTGTGGCACCCCCATAGAGACTTCCAGAGGTCCGGACAGCAGACCCTCCGATTTTACACACTGAACTCTATCAGAGAAGTAGTTGGTGAACCAGGCGAGGCAATCATTTCAGAAACCAAGGCTGTCGAGTCTGCCGATGAGGATGTGGTGATTGACAGAGTCGAAAGCCTTGGCCAGATCAATGAATACGGCTGCACAGTAATGTTTCTTATCGATGGCGGTTAAGATATCGTTTAGGACCTTGAGCGTGGCTGAGGTGCACCCATGACCAGCTCTGAAACCAGATTGCATAGCAGAGAAGGTATGGTGAGATTCAAAATGGTCGGTAATCTGTTTGTTGACTTGGCTTTCGAAGACCTTAGAAAGGCATTGTAGGATAGATATAGGTCTGTAGCTGTTTGGGTCAAGAGTGCCCCCCCCTTTGAAGAGGGGGATGACCGCAGCTGCTTTCCAATCTTTGGGAATCTCAGACGACACGAAAGAGAGGTTGAACAGGCTAGTAATAGGGGTGGCAACAATTTCGGCAGATCATTTTTAGAAAGAAAGGGTCCAGATTGTCTAGCCCGGCTGATTTGTAGGGGTCCAGATGTTGCAGCTCTTTCAGAACATCAGCTGAACGGATTTGGGAGAAGGAGAAATGGGGAAGGCTTGGGCGAGTTGCTGTGGGGGGTGCAGTGCTGTTGACCGGGGTAGGAGTAGCCAGGTGGAAAGCATGGCCAGCCGTAGAAAAATGCTTATTGAAATTCTCAATCATGGTGGATTTATAAGTGGTGACAGTGTTTCCTATCTTCAGTGCAGTGGGCAGCTGGGAGGAGGTGTTCTTATTCTCCATGGACTTTACAGTGTCCCAGAACTTATTTGAGTTAGTGTTGCAGGAAGCAAATTTCTGCTTGAAAAAACTAGCCTTGGCTTTTCTAGGTGGGGCAGGCTTGAGACTGATCTCAGGAATTAATAATAAAATACACTTTATTTCTCAGGTGCCTCACCACGGTCTTTATGTGAATTAATAACTTTTTATTGCTAAATATTTCCAACAGATGGCAGCATAAGACCACGCAGCATCAGTTATAGGTTACACGCAACAATATGATTGACATGCAACCGAAGACTATATGTCCCATGATTTTCTAAAATTATCGTTAGTTAGTTAGTTAGTTAGTCAGATCTATACCGTATTAGGCCTGTGTTGCTTTTGGGAGAGCAAAAAAATAACAGTAGCAGGTATTGAACTCCATCCAAATAATTACTAGTCAAATGCACTAACCTCAACCCTAATATACACTAAGTTTGAAAACACCAGTTATGCATCCTAATGCGCTATTAACGTTGTGTTATGCTAATGAGCTTGCTGAATCCTGGATACAGGGGTTTTTTCGTAGCTAAACGTGACGCAGAAAACGGAGCGATTTGTCCTAAACAAATAATCTTTCAGGAAAAACTGAACATTTGCTATCTGAGAGTCTCCTCATTGAAAGCATCTGAAGTTCTTCAAAGGTAAATGATTTTATTTGAATGCTTTTCTGTTTTTTTGTGTAAATGTTGCCTGCTAAATGCTAACGCTAAATGCTACGCTAAATGCTACGTTAGCCATCAATACTGTTACACAAATGCTTGTTTTGCAATGGTTGAGAAGCATATTTTGAAAATCTGAGATGACAGTGTTGTTAACAAAAGGCTAAGCTTGAGTGCTAGCATATTTATTTCATTTCATTTGCGATTTTCATGAATAGTTAACGTTGCGTTATGGTAATGAGCTTGAGTCTGTATTCACGATCCCGGATCCGGGATGGGGAGATCAGAAAGGTTAAAAACACCTTGAGGATGGATCCTGCCTTGTTTCTGTCGATATTATGGAGCAAATTTTGAAAAAAGTTTGGCGTTATAGTTGCAGCATTTTCCGGTCGATTTCTCAGCCAAGCATGATAAAGAAACGGGAGCTATTTCGCCTACAAAAATAATATTTTTGGAAAAAAGGAACATTTGCTATCTAACTGGGAGTCTCCTGAGTGAAAGCATCCGAAGTTCTTCAAAGGTAAATTATTTAATTTGGTTGCTTTTCTTATTTTCGTGAAAATGTTGCCTGCTGCCAGCAGAGCTAGCATAGCATCATGCCATGATAAACTTACACAAATGCTTGTCTAGCGTTGGCTGTAACGCATATTGTGAAAATCTGAGATGACAGTGTTGTTAACAAAAGGTTAAGCTTGTGTTTGAATATATTTATTTAATTTCATTTGCGATTTTCATGAATAGGAAAAGTTTCTAGGGGTATTTATGTCCGCTGCATTATGCTAATGCATTTGAGGCTATGATTACGCTCCCGGATACGGGATTGCTTGTCGCAAGAGGTAATATCTCATATGGCAGTGCAAGTGAACAGCTTCGAAATAGAAAAGGCAAAAGAGTGCATCTTCCACAGCTTGCAGAGTAATTACATCGTGCAACATTTGCAGTTAGCAAATTACCTCAACATGCCCCTCACTTGTGCGAGGATGCAGTGTGAGTTGCCGCTGCTGGTGGCAGGAGCTTGTTGAGTTGGCAGAGAAGGCAGAGCGGCTCAATGCTGGTTGATGAATTTGACAATAAATATACTAGGAAAACACATATTTCTCGACCAGAGGTGACTGAATTAATGTTCAGCATTATTGATAATCGTAATTGAAATTGTAAACAATTTCAAAACATGAGCACGAAAATAGGTAGTTATAAACATGAATCATCATTATAGTAATTCACAGTAATCTGTTAAAATAATGTTTCAGTCGTTCCTCGGCGTTAGCAGTGTGAAAAGGGACAGGAAAAAGAGCGCGTAAGATTTCCTATGATGAAGAGTGGTGTATGCAGGGAGAAAACAAATCTTCTGAAATTTCATTTATGATCTTATGCTTCCATCTATTGGAAGTATTTACCAATTGCAGTTAATACATTTTTTTAAACATTGTCGTCAGACCATTAAAACGTTTCTGTAACTAAGGTCACTGAATAAATTGTAGATCATTACTGAAGTAGCAATTACTCAGATTTGCTAAATATTAAATATTTACTAGTTATTTTTATCACTTACAACCATGAAATAATAATTTATAGCATAACAATAAACAATAAAACTTATGGCCAATATGCATGAACCAAAAACACCATACATTCAGTTAATTATTATTATTATTATTATTATTTAGGTTCATGACATTATGTGCCAAAGTAACACCCCCTTAACAAAAAAGCACATACACTGGACACAGACACTGAAAATTAGCTTTTTTAAATGAATTATATTTCTTAAAAGAGCATTAGCTTGGCTGAAATTCAGGTGTGCTGCCTGCCTGCATGCCTGCCATGTCATCAGATAAGTAAATCTGTGAATAATGAAAAGATAAGTTATTGCCACCCTTTCACTAGTTCAAACCCCAACATTTTTAACACAAAAAGGCAAATGGCAGCAGATATGAGAATGTTGTTGTAGGAAGATCAGTTTAATGAGTCCAATATTATAACATTCAACTGTAAAAAGCCTTTTCGATAAATTACAGTAGTATGTTGTTAATCATATATTGAGGCTGTTAAATTCATCTTTGCAGTCTCATAAAACTGAGTAACTTTTATACACATACATTTAAGCTGCACATACTTGTCTGTCTTGTATTAAACTATACGTTAAACCTCAAATAAAATAATATTTGTCACATACAGCGAGTGTACATTACAGTGGTGACCCATCATTCTGTTTTGAGCCCCAGATGTTTAGCTATTTGACTGTTTTGCATGTTATTTTTACATATCAGTTTGTAGAAAACAAAATCCTTGAGTTAATAAAGCTGCATACAAACATGGTCTCTTTCTTGGACAGCTCCAAAATGCAGGTGTTTCAGCCTAGCTCAGTGCTTCCTGTGGTGGAGGGGCAGCCAGCAAAAGCACAGAGCGTAGGCGTTGGTAATCCTTTCTAGTTGCGCCGTGAGTGGCTCAGTGTTGTGTCACTCATGGGGACACCATGTCGCCGCAGAATCTACCGGGAGAGCGCGGCATTTCAAGCCCACTTGAACTGTGCTGCCATAGATTTACACTAGAAGTGCCAAGAAGGCTCAAGGTCATTGGCCACAGATAAAATGATGTCAAATCACGTTATATCTACTGTACCTTTGATTGGGCTGATCATGTCATCATCATACTTTCGAAACATTAGTAGGCAAGCTAGCTAGATGAGCAGTCATCATCATGAATCATGTCGACAATCTACTGGCAAATCCTTTTCAATCCTTGTCATAACAAGAGAAATTATAGATAAAACGTATTGGTGCTGGCCTCCCGGGTGGCGCAGTGGTCTAGGGCACTGCATCGCAGCGCAAGCTGTGCCACCAGAGACTCTGGATTCCGGGATGGATGCGCGCTGTGTTAAGAAGCAGTGCGGCTTGGTTGGGTTGTGTTTTGGAGGACGAATGGCTTTCGACCTCTGTCTCTCCTGAGCCCGTACGTTAGTTGTAGTGATGAGACAAGATAGTAACTACTAACAATTGGATACCACGAAAAGGGGGTAAAATTAAAATGTAAAAAAAAAGTTCCATAGCCTCCCATTGCTCCATTTAAAGAGATATCAACCATTTTCATTTTCCTATCGCTTCCTTAAGGTGTCAACAGTCTTCAGACATAGTTTCAGGGTTTTATTTTTGAAAAATGAGCCAGAAAGATAACATCGCGTCAGGTGGTCACATGAGTTTTGCTCACGCAACAGAGTTCGGACAGCCATTTCCTTTCCCTCTCCTACTGAACAAGACCGTTGCAGTTGATATATTATCGATTACATATTTATATAACCTGAGGATTGAATATAAAAAAAACGTTTGACATGTTTCTGTGGACATTACGGATATTATTTGGAATTTTCGTGTTGTCGTGATCGCTCTTTCCTGTGGATTTCTGAACATAACGCGACAAACAAACTGAGGTATTTTGGATATAAAAATAATCTTTATGGAACAAAAGGAACATTTGTTGTGTAACTGGGAGTCTCGTGAGTGAAAACATCCGAAGATCATCAAAGGTAAACAATTAATTTGATTGCTTTTCTGATTTGTGACCAAGCTACCTGATGCTAAGTGTACTTAATGTTTTGTCATGCGATCGATAAACTTACACAAACGCTTGGATTGCTTTCGCTGTAAAGCATAATTTCAAAATCTGAGACAACAGGTGGATTAACAAAAGGCTAAGCTGTGTTTTGCAATACTGCACTTGTGATTTCAGGAATATGAATATTTTTAGTAATATTATTTGACTGTGGCGCTGTGCTATTCAGCAGTTGCTGATGACAATTATCCCGCTTAAAGGATGGGTAGCGTGAAGAAGTTAAAACATCTGTCTGAAAGGGTCTCTTTTCCAAGCTTAAAAGGATAAACATTCACATGCAACACCATAGGCCAGAAAAGGTTGAATACATAAGCCATGCTGTCAAAACAGCATGATTTCTGCCACGTTCAAGACAACTGGGAACTCAAAAAAAAAGAGCTCCGACTGGGAAAATACGTTTTGAATGGTCATCCAACTTGGAATCCCATGTCGGAAACTCGGGCCACTTTCTATAGCTCCGACTTCCCGACCTGAAGATCACTGGAGTTATGATTCAACTTAGGTTTTTTTTTCAGCGTTCCGAATTGTCTTGAAAGCACCATATAACCAGAGAATGCAAGACTATGATGACAAAGTTTTCAGACAAGAAGAACCACCACACCACCTTCCTGTTTATTTATTATTAAGTGAGCACAACAGTGAGTCCAAAAATGTGTTATGTATGCTACATAAATTATGTAATATACCAGGATATGTATACTGTATCTAAGAAATTAATATTAAGTCTATGTTGTGTAGTAAGATGTTAGTAGCCCATGTGCCTCACCCTAATAATTTGGTCTATTTACCCCTCTTAATGTTGCCTATTGTTCTGACTTGGTGGTGTACATGTAGCCTATACCCTGTTTTAGAGTAATGTCATCATTGAATATTGTAAGAGATTTAATTATCTGTTTTTCTACAACGGGTGGTTCTAATCCTGAAGGCTGGCTGATTAAAACCACATTCCAGATGGTTTCTCTTCCACAAGTTACTTTGTTCCTTCTCACTGGACAACCCACTGTCTCATCAGCCCAGCCATGCAATTTATAAACTTCAAATACAAGTGTAGACTTTACCGTGAAAAGCTTACTTACAAGCCCTTAACCAACAGTGCAGTTCAAGGAGAAAATCATATTTACCAAGTAGACTAAAATAAAAAGGAAGACAATAAGAATAAGAATAAAGAGGCTATATACAGTCATGGACAAATGTTTTGAGAATGACACAAATATAAATTTTCAAAGTCTGCTGCCTCAGTTTGTATGATGGCAACTTGCATATACTCCAGAATGTTATGAAGAGTGATCAGATTAATTGCAATTAATTGCAAAGTCCCTCTTTGCCATGCAAATGAACTGAATCCCCAAAAAACATTTCCACTGCATTTCAGCCCTGCCACAAAAGGACCAGCTGACATCATGTCAGTGATTCTCTCATTAACACAGGTGTGAGTGTTGACGAGGACAAGGCTGGAGATCACTCTGTCATGCTGATTGAGTTCGAATAACAGACTGGAAGCTTCAAAAGGAAGGTGCTGCTTGGAATCATTATTCTTCCTCTGTCAACCATGTTTACCTCCAAGGAAACATGTGCCATCATCATTGCTTTGAACAAAAAAGGGCTTCACAGGCAAGGATATTGCTGCCAGTAAGATTGCACCTAAATCAACCATTTATCGGATCATCAAGAACTTCAAAGAGAGCGGTTCAATTGTTATGAAGAAGGCTTCAGGGTGCCCAAGAAAGTCCAGCAAGTGCCAGGACCATCTCCTAAAGTTGATTCAGCTGTGGGATCGGGGCACCACCAGTACAGAGCTTGCTCAGGAATGGCAGCAGGCAGCTGTGAGTGTATCTGCACGCAAAGTGAGGCGAAGACTTTTGGAGGATGGCCTGGTGTCATTAACCTTTTAGGGATGGGGGGCAGCATTTTCACTTTGGATGAATTGCGTGCCCATAGTGAACTGCCTCCTACTCTGTCCCAGATGCTAATATATGCATATTATTATTACTATTGGATAGAAAACACTCTGAAGTTTTTAAAACTGTTTGAATTATCTATGTGAGTATAACAGAACTCATAGGGCAGGCAAACTTCCAAATAGGAAGTGGAAATTCTGGGGCTGGTTGATTTTCAACTCATCGCCTATTCACATCCAAATAAGATATGGATCTGTTCGCACTTCCTACGCCTTCCACTAGATGTCAACAGTCAGTAGAACGTGGAATGAAGCCTCTAGTGTGATGTGGGACCGGATGGCAGCTTTTTGAGTCACTGGTCTGGCAGAATGCGCGCAGTAGTCATTATATCACCTTGCGTTCCATTACTCTGTAGACAAAAACGAATGCTCCGGTTGGAAGGTTATTGGATATATATGATAATAGCATCCTGAAGATTGATTCTCTACTTAGTTTGACCAGTTTATTCGACCTGGAATATACGTTTTTGAAGTTTTCGTCCGAGTTCGCCTGGACCAGCACCAGCTTTTAGAGATGTGAACTAAACGTTCTAGCAAAAGTAGCTAATTGGACAAAACAACGATTTATTGCGGAATTAGGATTCCTTGCACTGCATTCTGATGAAAGCTCATTAAAGGTAAGGGAATATTTATGATGTAATTTCGTATTTCTGTTTACTCCAACCTGGCTGAGAAATATATTTACTTCTGAGCGCCGTCTCAGATTATTGCTGGTATGCTTTTTTCGGAACGTTTAAAAAACAAATCTGACACAGCGGTTGCATTAACCTGTTGCGTCTACCAAACCCGGATCCGGGATTCTATTTACAGACCTAAGCTCATTACCATAACGCAACGTTAACTATTCATGAAAATCGCAAATGAAATGAAATAAATATACCATCTCTCAAGCTTAGCCTTTTGTAAACAACACTGTCATCTCAGATTTTCAAAATATGCTTCTCAACCATAGGAAAACAATCATTTGTGTAAAAGTGGCTAGCTAGCATAGCATTTAGCGTTAGCATTAGCGTTAGCATCCAGCACGCAAGATTTCAACAAAAACATAAAAGCCTTCAAATAAAATAATTTACCTTTGAAGAACTTCGGATGTTTTCAATGAGGAGACTCTCAGTTAGATAGCAGATGCTCAGTTTTTCCAAAAAAGATTCTTTGTGAATTCGAAATAGCTCCGTTTTCTACATCACATTTGGCTACCAAAAAAAAAACGAAAATTCAGTCCTCAAAACGCGAACTTTTTTCCAAATGAACTCCATAATATCGACTGAAAACATGGCAAACGTTGTTTAGAATCAATCCTCAAGGTGTTTTTCACATATCTCTTCAATGATATATCGTTCGTGGAAGCATGGTTTCTCCCCTCAATCAAATGGAAAAGTACAAGCAGCTGGCATTTGCGCACCGAATTCCACGCAGGACACCAGGCGGACACTTGGAAAATGTAGTCTCTTATGGTCAATCTTCCAATGATATGCCTACAAATACGTCACAATGCTGCTAACACCTTGGGGAAACGAGAGAAAGTGTAGGCTCATTCCTTGCGCAATCACAGCCATATAAGGAGACAATGGAAAACAGAGCTTCAGAGATTCTGCTCATTTCCTGCTTGACGCATCATCTTGGTTTCGCCTGTAGAATGAGTTCTGGGGCACTTACAGACAATATCTTTGCAGATTCTGAAACTTCAGAGTGTTTTCTTTCAAAAACTGTCAAGAATATGCATAGTCGAGCATCTTTTCGTGACAAAATATCGCGCTTAAAACGGGAACGTTTTTTATCCAAAAATGAAATAGCGCCCCTAGAGATCCAACAGGTTAACAACCAGTGTATCTTTAATTATATGTAAAACATGTATCTTTCGTCAAAGTTTATGATGAGTAATTCTGTTATATAAAGTGGCTCTCAGTAATTACTCCGGATATTTTGGAGGCATTTCTGAACATGGCGCCAATGTAAACCGAGATTTGTGGATATAAATATGCATATTATCGAACAAAACATGAATTTATTGTGTAACATGATGTCATATGAGTGTCATCTGATGGAGATTATCAAAGGTTAGTGATTAATTTTATCTCCAATTCTGCTTTTGTGACTATCGTTGGCTGGGAAAAATGGCTGTGTTTTTTTGGATTTGGTGCTGATCTAACACAAATATATGTTGTGTTTTCGCTGTAAAACAATTTTTAAATCGGACACGATGGGTAGATTAACAACATGTTTGTTTATCTGTCATTTGCTGTATTGGACTTGTTAATGTGTGAAAGTTAAATATTTCAAAAAAATATATAATAATTTCCTGCGCTGCCTTTTCAGCGGAATGTTGGGGGGGGTTCAGCAAAGAAGACACTTCTCTCCAGGAAAAACATCAGGGACAGACTGATATTCTGCAAAAGGTACAGGGATTGGACTGCTGAGGACTGGGGTAAAGTCATTTTCTCTGATGAATCCCCTTCCGATTGTTTGGGGCATCCGGAAAAAAGCTTGTCTGGAGAAAACAAGGTGAGCGCTACCATCAGTCCTGTGTCATGCCAACAGTAAAGCATCCTGAGACCATTCATGTGTGGGGTTGCTTCTCGGCCATGATAGTGGGCTCACTCACAATTTTGCCTAAGGACACAGCCATGAATAAGGAATGGTGAGCTGCAGTGAGCTGCAGTAAAAATAGTATAACAAGAGACAAAGAATAGCTCTTCACTATATACTTTAACATTCAAAGACGATATTCTCAAAAGTGAGCTTACAAGTCGATCATCTTTCAAGACAGAATACCATTTTGTAGCTCTGAGTCTCTACTTTTATCCACTGTAAAAAACACAATTTCACATTTTGCTACATAAGACCGAATCTAGGTGGTTTGTATATACAGGGAGTACCATTAACAGATCAATGTGCAGGGGTATGAAGTAATTGACATAGATATGTACATGTATGCAGGTTAAAGTGATTAAAGTGATAATAATAGTAGTAAAATAAAGAACATTGTTGTTTTTGGCAATTTCAGACCTTCCTCTGACACCTTCCTCTGACACCGCCTGATATAGACATCCTGGATGGCAAGGAGCTCAGCCCCAGTGCAGTACTGGGCTGTCCGCACCACCCTCTGTAGCACTATGCCATTCGAGGGAGGTGCATTTGCCATACCATGTGGTGATGCAGCCAGTCAAAATGCTCTCGATGGTGCAGCTCCATAACCTTTTGAGGATCCGAGGGCCAAATATTTTCAGTTTCCTGAGGGGGAAGAGGTTCTGTCGTGCCTATGGCTGTTGCGGTGACCGTATTACTGCCACACCTGCAGTCATGACCACAATAAACTTTCACGTGACCATTTAGTCATGGTAATCTCCTCTTATGCACTCTGGACACGCTTTGGTGGTGCCCAACTTGCTTACGACCATAAGGTCCTAATAGCCTGGTACTCAGGGCTCTACTGTCCCTCTAACCACTCTGACGTAAAAGTAAATGCAAATTAAAATCATATCAAACACATCATCAAAACAGTATCCTGCTTTTAAAAATCACCTCACTGTGATGATCAATTTGAAGAAAGTTTCAACCTGCTGTTGAACTTCTAAGTGTAAAACACAGTCATTGAGGATGTTGTTTCAAAGCCTAACGCAATAAAATGGACAGCATTTTCTAAGATAATGATGAATTCAAAACACCCATACACATATTACAGCTTATGCATACGCATAGTCCTGTGAGCCCAAGCCCGGGGGAAAAAAATGAAATCATGATTGTGCCTTATACAATGCATAGCCTATCGCATATTACACAGTGCAGAAAAGCATAGAACTGAGTTAAGATGTTAATTGGTCAAGCCTATACTCCAAAATTAAACAAATTCAAGTAATCGCCTTTGAGTGTGGACTATATTATTATGCATACTTGATGGAGTATGCTATGTCCCAAAATGTCTACTCATTAGTTTGGGAGATATTGTAAAGACCTAGGCGATGCAGTTGGTTAATTGATTGTGCTGGGCGGCTTACAGATAGCTTACAATTATAGTGAATTTGTATTTGATTTTGAATAACCTAGTAATAGGAGATGTATTATATTTGTATAATTAACTGGGTGGTACAGAATATCTCACCACCATGCTTTTCCATCTCCTCCTCTCTCTTCTTTATTAATTTCTCGAGCGTGCAGAGGGGCTGTCAGTTTAATGAAATATGTTTGGTTACGAAAACATGTTACTATCGATGTTCCTGAACAGATTTCACTTGGTTTCCCAAATTAAGCACTGGGTATACTGAGTTTGGGCTGAATATCACCTGTCGCGCAGCGAAAGCATGCTCCTCAAACAGTGGTTGATGAGTGGAGTGAAATAAGTGTTATATTTATTTCTCAGCTGCTCATATTAGGCACAGCTCCGCTATAAAACCGAAGTAGATGAAAGATATATTCATAGAGGCACACTGCTCCCCCTTTGGACTTGTCTGAGGTTGCCTTCATCCAATCGAGCTGCTGCATCGAGAAACCACAGAGTTCTACGTACATAGAGCCATCCAGCTACGTCTCTGCAAGACATAGAATATTGTAGCTTTTCAAGTCTCTGATAGGAGACTCTCGAACAAAGATCATCCAGTTACTGGACATTTGCCAATAGGACTGAGGGGGGTGCCGGATGGCTTTCTCTTTGTCTCAACCTCACCAGGATGCCGGCACATCTACCGCGTCTACGCCTGCGGCGCTTTGGTAGCCCATGAAACAAAGAAATGGGGTCCGGTATGAACAAGGGAACAGCTGATCAAAGTTGAATTTGGATTTGAAGTCAAATTGAGGTTAGTAACTGTCGACAGTCAATTTGATAATAGTATGAACTTGCTGTACAAAAAAGTAAATATAAACACCAAAAAAGTAACTAAATAGCAGTTAGGTTGGAACTCATAAGATGTTGCCCGTCTGTGCCATTTTTTATGGTCTTTAATGACCTCAAGGTCCTGTAAATGCATTTTTGGTTTTTGCTCTAGCACTACACAGCTGATTCAAATCATCAAAGCTTGATGATGAGTTGGTTATTTGAATCAGCTATGTAGTGCTAGGGCAAACAACAAAACGTGCACCCAGAGAGGGCCCCAAGACAGAGTTTGGGAAACCCTACTGCTAAGCTACTATACCCTCCTGGAGGCTTTCATTCCAACCTGGACACTTTCATTCCAACCTAGCATACCAGATTCTACTAATTAGCTGCTCACCAGCACCTTGATTAGCTATAGTAGGTGTGTTACCATGGGGTTGGCTCAGAAGCTTGCTCACCTAGACCAATTAGTGGAAGAAATATCAGAATTGGGCTGCCTGTTTAATTAATTATGCACAGCCCTTGTGGAGCTCCATGACTCAGACATGTTTTAAGTATGTAAGGGCGGTTTGACATAACCACTCCTGATTGTTCTGGGTCCAAGAATCATTGTGTGCTACTTAGTACTGTATAATCAAATAAATGTGTATGTCACATGTGCTCCCTCTCTGGACTCTAGGTCACCAGGCTGTTCGTTATGGCGCACACCTGTCACCATCATTACGCGCACCTGCGCATCATCAGACTCACCTGGACTCACTCCCTTTGGTTCCTTCCCCAGGCGTCATTGTTTCTGTTCCAGTGTTAAGTCTGTGCGTTGTTTGTGTTTCTTGTTTGTTGTTTTGTTGCGTTTATTTATTAAAACCCTCACTCACTGAACTTGCTTCCCGACTCTCAGCGCACATCGTTACAGTGTAGTAACACATGGAAAATGCATAAACATTTTGGTAACCTGATTGTAATGTGTTAATGTCCTGTATGTGTTTATAAGATAAATTGCATGCAGTCAAGACAAATCCATAGTTTTGAGACAATCTGTTGAAAATGTCGCTGGTTACATTACCGTGACTTGCACAATCCTTTGGCAAAGGGGTTCAATGCAATTGAGTCAAATTTATTCTATAACAACATCCAAGGCAGGGCTTAACTTGGAGGTCTGTTCGTAGTCAAGTTAGAAAAATGGGCTTGTTTGTTTGTCCCTGTTAAAGCCTTGTGGTTAAATAGCTGAATCCCTTAGCATCGTCCACAATTGGCAGAGAATGGAGTCTGCTGCCGCCATACAGGAGATGGCTCTAATTGTCCACCAAGACACAACTGTGAGTTATTTGAAACAGAATTTACAGGGTTAGCAGCTCCCTTGCCCCCCCCTGTCCATCTTTAAAAGAAGACTCATTAAAAGCAATGGTACCTGAACAGTGGATTTCTGCACATAAAATGCTTGACTTTGAAAGCGATCCTCGGGTTGACAGGTTTCATTATTCAGTGACTAGACTGACAGCCCACCAGCCTCCTGTCTCAGCCTGCGAACCATGGCACTGAAGACCTGAGCATGCATGACTACCCTTCAGCCTTCAAGACACTTCTGGATGGAAATTCAGCTAATTCTGCCTGATTCTTTACAATGCAGAAGAATATCACAGATTTTTACAATAGTCGGCAGACCCTAAAACATGCATGTTAGGAGGATGTTTATGTTAGATGCCATAACACATTTGTAAATTATTCAGATTCAGGTAATGCCTTCTTTAAGCATGTACAAATGCTCTAAAAAATATATACACTATCGTTCAAAAGTTTGGGGTCACTTAAAAATGTTATTGTTTTTGAAAGAAAAGCAATTTTTTTTGTCCATTAAAAGAACTTCAAAATTTATCAGAAATACAGTGTAGACATTGTTAATGTTGTAAATGACTGTTGTAGCTGGAAACGGCAGATTTTTTTATGGAATATCTATATAGACGTACAGTGGCCCATTATCAGCAAACATCACTCCTGTGTTCCAATGGCACGTTGTGTTAGCTAATCCAAGATGATAATTTTAAAAGGCTAATTGATCATTAGAAAACCCTTTTACAATTATGTTAGCACAGCTGAAAACGGTTGTGCTGAGTAAAGAAGCAATAAAACTGGCCTTCTTTAGACTTGGCAGAGTTGCAAAGAAAAAGCCATATTTCAGACTGGCCAATAAAAAGAAAAGGTTAAGATGGGCAAAAGAACACAGACACTGGACTGAGGAACTTTGCCTAGAAGGCCAGCATCCCAGAGTCGCCTCTTCACAGTTGACGTTGAGACCGGTGTTTTGCGGGTACTATTTAATGAAGCTACCAGTTGAGGACTTGTGAGGCGTCTGTTTAATCAAACTAGACACTCTAATGTACTTGGCCTCTTGCTCAGTTGTGCACCGGGGCCTCCCACTCCCATTTCTATTCTGGTTAGATCTAGTTTGTGCTGTTCTGTGAAGGGAGCAGCACACAGCGTTGTACGAGATCTTCGGTTTCTTATCAATTTCTCACATGGAATAGCCTTCATTTCTCAGAATTTTAATAGACTGACGAGTTTCAGAAGAAAGTTATTTGTTTCTGGCCATTTTGAACCTGTAATCGAACACATAAATGCTGATGTTCCAGATACTCAACTAGTCTAAAGAAGGCCAGTTTTATTGCTTCTTTAATCAGGACAATAGGATTCAGCTGTGCTAACATAATTTCAAAAGGGTTTTCTAACGATCAATTAGCTTTTTAAAATGATAACTTGGATTAGCTAACACAACGTGCCATTGGAACACAGGAGTGATGGTTGCTGATAATGGGCTTCTGTATGCCTGTGTAGATATTCCATAAAAAATCAGCCGTTTCCAGTTTCAAGTCATTTACAACATTAGCAATGTCTACACTGTATTTATGATCCATTTGTGTTATTTTAACGGACATAAAATGTGCTTTTCTTTCAAAAACAAGGACATTTCTAAGTGACCCCAAACTTTTGAACGGTAGTGTATATTAGGTTGATTAGCTGCAATGCATGTGCCGTAGATTTAAATGCACAACCTTCTGCTACATTTATGAACATCAGACAACATGCTAATGATGAGGATGCAAATTAATGCTGCATAATGAAGCTATTGAAATGGAGCTCTTTAATCAGCGGTGAAACTGATGCCCTGCCAAGATAGCGACGGAAGCACCATTCAGTGAGTGACGTTAAGTGTGCATGAGTGAGAATTATTTCAACAACAAACTTAAGCTTTGGTTTTCTTTATGTTACCACATATAGACAAAAATAACACATACTGTAACACATACAAATAGCTAAGTGATGCAGTCATACAAACAACTGATTATATCAGGAAATGACCACATAGACATAGGTGGCAAAGGCTCACATTAAATTACGTTCTCCAGCAAATGAATGGTATTGTAGCTCTGAATGTTTCTACAGGGGCCTCTACGCCATTCCCAGAAACACATCAAGGCCAAACAATGGTCCCTGGACAGGTCTTATGGCCTCTGGTCACTCTAACTGTGACAGATTGTGTGGTTACGAGGCTTGGCAGTCTTGTCTTACCGTGGTGGTCTTCACCCGGCCCCCAGGCTGTGTGCAGGTCCAGCCCGACTGGTTTACTAAGAGGTCACAGCCCTCGTCTTCCAAGCAAGGCATCATATCACACCACTGCCGGCTCCTCACAATGCGAGCTGTGGGGAGAGGACAGGAGAGGAAGAGGGACGGTTTACTCTCGTTATGGCCGTGGCTCTTTGGCGGATGTACCATTAGCTCATCTATCTATCTATCTATTACAAGTCAATGGTTAATATATTAAATCAAATATTTTTTACTACTGTGACAAAATCACAAAATGGTATCAATTCACAAAATCCAAATACATCCAGTCAGATGCAGAATGTTTTGCACAACATATGTGAGAGAAATTCTTTCAAAATGTATGGCAGTCTGGAAGTTTGCAGGCTTCTTTTGCAAACTGCCCAGCTATCATTTGGGTCCTTGGAAGTTGTGGGAACGTATGTTTTTGGTTTCCCATTGGTTCTCGGAAAACAAAGCCATACATTTTTCTGACCAGTAAAACTGAACATTTTTTTAAACGTTCTGACAATGGAAGTCAACATTTTGCCTGCTCTGGGAATGTATATTTTTAGGTTGCAGGGAGGTTCTGACAATGTTTCACAATGGTTCCCGGAATTTTTTTCGTGGGAGGTTTTATTAACGTTTTGAGAACAAAAATTAAGGGTTATTTTAAGGTAATGAAATAAAGTTTTAAGAACATTCTCTAAATGTTTTGAATGTTTTATTTGTTTTGTTATATAGTGCATTTTTTGAATTACTTTTCGGGTTATTTTGAGGGTTTTGATTAACCTACTTAACTTGAACTGAATGTTTCAATAAGACTTTTAATAACACTGCTAGCTTATTTTGTGTTTTGAACTCAAAGCACAGGTAGGACACCCTGGAAATGTATTTACTTAGGCATTAATCATGCAAACACATGTATTTTTTATTGTGGCATGGCGTGAGTGAGATTCAAACTATGATCTTTTATTCTCTATCCATGGAATTACTCCACTGCACCACCAAGACGGAGCTAGCATGTTTTTTCACTCATACAAAGCTGTTCATTTTATTTTCAAACAGACCCCATTTCAAAGGAAACAGGCACTGATTAAGATGTGCCCAATTAGTGGCTGTGGCCAACACACTTAACACGATAGGAGGATAGATAGAGTTTTGTTGATGCTGGGAACGGAATGTATACACTGAGTATACAAAACATGAACAACACCTGCTCTTTCCATTACATAGACTGACCAGGTGAATCCAGGTGAAAGCTATGATCCCTTATTGACCGCGTTTACATGTATACCAATATCCAATTGTTATTCAAGTTGACGCATATAAACACCTTATCTGGGTTTACTGTTGTTTTTGTGGTCTGCGCAGGCTCAGTTTCGCATATCATGGGTGTTGTGGGATGATGTTTTCATCTGATTGTCAAACAAATCACTTCAAAAAGTGCAGTTTGATCCACCATAATAATTCAGCCTACTATAATACATTTACTATCATTTAAATTAAGTTTCTACTTGTAATTTCCGCTATTTGGTAGGCCACATTATAATGACAACTTTTGGTAGGCCATTTGTTTGTCAACTATGGTTTGATACATGCAGTTACTCTTCTGTCAACTTTAGCCCCAGAAGACTAAATAAAGCATGTGTATGTGTGCCATACAGAGGGTGAATGGGCAAGACAAAATATTGAAGTGCCTTTGAAATGAGTATGGTGGTAGGTGCCAGGTGCACAGGTTTGTGTCAAAAGCTGCAACACTGCTTGGCTTTTCATGCTCAACAGTTTCCCTGCGTATCAAGAATGGTCCACCAGCCAACTTGGCACAATTGTGGGAAGCATTGGAGTCAACATGAGTGCACCTAAATATTATAAAGGTGTTCCTAATGTTTGGTATACTTAGTGTTTGCTTTTAAATAACATTCTTAGATGAAAACATTAGTCATGTTCAAAGAACGTTCCGTTTTTAACTGTAAAGTTTTCTTAATGTTCTAAATACATGACTTTAAATCGAACCATGAGGAAACCTGTAGGAAACGGTATGCTGAAGTACTGAAATAACCACAGAATAACGTTGTTTCTTAATGTTTTCTGTGAACAATTTGAAAACATTACTTTAAATAGAACCATGAGGAAAACCTGTAGGAATAAGTTTTGCTGAAGTACTGAAATAACCACAGAATAACGTTGTTCCTTAATGTTCTCGGAACTATTTGAGAACATTGCCAATGGCAGACCAGTTGGAGAACCAACTTACCAAAAATTCAATTAAATGTGATCATGTTTGAACTTTTAGGAAAAGTTCTGTTAAAGTAATGAAAGGCCAAGAAAATAACATTATTTTGTCAACTTCCTTAAATTTGCTGAGGATGTACCAAAGCCAAGCAAATATTCTGCACCATTCCCAGAATGTTGAGGGACGGTTGTATGCAAAATAACCATAGGACAACCACACTCTCACCAAGCTCTAGGAAAGGTTCTCAGAACGTTATGTGCTAGCTGGGAAACTAGAAAAACACCTGTGTACAGACAAGGAAATAGAGAGAGACAGAGGGGAGAGACGGGGAGCGAGAAAGAGTAAGTGACAAAGAGAGGAGAGAGAAAGAGAATAATCTATTATATACACCGACACAGAGACTTCGGTGTCCTTAATAAAGGATGCAAGATAAAGTGTGTGATAAACATGAGAATGTAGGATTTGCAGCACATGGATGGACAAGGGACATGTTATGCATGAAATACCATGATCATTAAAGTTATGAAACAGGAACACTCTAATGATCAGTACACTGCTGTACACCATCTGAGCTCTGGTTGTAATTATGCACAGCCCACTGGAGCGAACCAACCAATGCATGGGCATAGATCTCACGGTGGTTTGCTGCAAGGCTCCCTCGACCTTATCAAATCCGTCATGGTCAGATTCACGTGTGAACGGCAAGAATCTGTCAATAATCTGTAGAATTATGCGATTACAAGCAGCAGTAGTTCTTCGTTTGGGGTTTTCTTAATTTATTATTTGGTCGAATCAGGATTACGCAAAGGCGGCATTTAAACTGGGGCGGTGATTTCAAGCCCTGTGAGCGGTAGTTATTGTACCCCAACAATCAAATTGTGTTTGAAAGGTGTCAAGATTTTGCTGTGAACCAATGGAGTAAACGAGGTAACCACAGGTTGTTTTCCCGTTCTAATACCGACTGGGACTATGGAATGGACACTGCTAAGATTCAAAATAGCTAGGTTGAAAACATCCTCACTTACTTCTTCCATGTTTACTGCCTCACACGGATCAGAAACACAGGTGAAATTAGCGAAAGGGAGGGATTTGGCCGAGAGTTCCTTTTGCGAGGGAGGAGACTTTGCTTCCTTCCTTCACAAAATGGAAATCACAATTGTTAATGTCATTCAATGGGAATGACAACTTTCGTGAGAATTTAACTTCTGGGTAACCGAGATTAGACATACTCCATATGATATATAATAATGCCGAGATAATCAAAAGACATCAGAGTGCCGAAATAAATTCAACCACATGTTTGTTTCATCACAAAACTGGAGAGCAGTATCTATGTGGTCAAGCATTTTAATGTTTCTGACAGTGTAATGGTATTCTTCCTCCTCTGAGGAGTAGTAGGAAGGATCAGAGGACCAATGCGCAGCGTGGCAAGTGTTCATGATACTTTTAATAGAACACAGAAAAATACAAAATAACAATGAAATAACAAAAACCGAAACAGTTCCGTGTGGAACACCCAGACACATAAAATAATCACCCACAAATCAAGGGTGAAAACAGGCTGCCTAAGTATGGTTCTCATACAGGGACAACGATTGACAGCTGCCTCTGATTGAGAACCATACCAGGCCAAACACAGAAATACCAACTCATAGAAAAACAAACATAGACAACCTACCCAACTCACGCCCTGACCATACTAAAACAAAGACATAACAAAATAACTAAGGTCAGAGCGTGACAGACAGTTTACTAAACAACTACTGATTTAGAACCACAGAGAGTTACAGAAAGTCAGCACAAAGACAAAGGGAGCACTGCCTCCTCTATTCCAGCACCATTTCAACTTAAACATTTAAACATCATCAAATCAACTAGACAACAGTTGAAGTCAGAAGTTTACATACACTTAGGTTGGAGTCATTAAAACTTGTTTTTCAACCACTCCCCAAATGGCTTATTTACAAACTATAGTTTTGCCAAATTGGTTAAGACATCTACTTTGTGCATGACACAAGTAATTTTTCCAAAAATATTTTACAGAGAGATTATATCACCTATAATTCACTGTATCACAATTCCAGTGGGTCAGAAATTTACATACACTAAGTTGACAGCTTGGAAAATTCCAGAAAATTATGTCATGGCTTTAGAAGCTTCTGATAGGCTAATTGACATAATTTGAGTCAATTGGAGGTGTACCTGTGGAAGTATTTCAAGGCCTACTTTCAAACTCAGTGACTTGCTTGACATCATGGGAAAATCAAAAGAAATCAGCCAAGACCTCAGAAAAAAAAACTGGAGACCTCCACAAGTCTGGTTCATCCTTGGGAGCAAATTCCAAATGCCTGAAGCTACCACGTTCACCTGTACAAACAATAGGCAAGTATACCACCATGGGACCACGCAGCCGACACACCGCTCAGGAAGGTGATGCGTTCTGTGTCCTAGAGATGAACGTACTTTGCTGTGAAAAGTGCAAATCAATCTCAGAACAACAGCAAAGGACCTTGTGAAGATGCTGGATGAAACAGGTACAGAAGTATCTATATCCACAGTAAAAACAAGTCCTATATCGACATAACCTGAAAGGCCTCTCCGCAAGGAAGAAGCCAATGCTCCAAAACTGCCATAAAAAAAGCCAGACTACAGTTTGCAACTGCACATGAGGACAAAGGTTGTACTTTTTGGAGAAATGTCTCTGGTCTGATGAAACAAAAATAGAACTGTTTGGCCATAATGACAATCGTAATGTTTGGAGGAAAAAGGGGGAGGGTTGCAAACCAAAGAACACCATCCCAACTGTGAAACACGGGGGTGGCAGCATCATGTTGTGGGGGTGCTTTGCTGCAGGAGGGACTGGTGCACGTCACAAAATAGATGGCATCATGAGGTAGGACAATTATGTGGATATATTGAAGCAACATCTGAAGACATCAGTCAGGAAGTTAAAGCTTGGTTGCAGATGTGTCTTCCAAATGGACAATGACCCCAAGCATACTTACAAAGTTGTGGCAAAATGGCTTAAGGACAACAAAGGCAAGGTATTGGAGTGGCCATCACAAAGCCCTGACCTCAATCCTATAGAAAAGTTGTCGGCAAAACTGAAAAATTGTGTGCGAGCAAGGAGGCCTACAAACCTGACTCAGTTACACCAGCTCTGTCAGAAGGAATATTATTTTGGGAAGCTTGTGGAAGGCTAACCGAAACATTTGACCCAAGTCAATCAATTTAAAGGCAATGCTACCAAATACTAATTGAGTGTATGTAAACTTCTGACCCACTGAGAACGTGATGAAAGAAAGAAAAGCTGAAATAAATAATGATATCTACAATTATTCTGACATTTCACATTCTTAAAATAAAGTGGTGATCCTAACTGACCTAAGACAGATAATTTTTACTTGGATTAAATGTAAAATTGTGAAAAACTATGAAAAACTGTTTAAATGTATTTGTCTAAGGTGTATGTAAACTTCTGACTACAACTGTATATATGATTAGTCTAATAGAGTGGAAACAATCTTAAAGATACCTAAAATAATTAAGTCCAATCAACGTTGCTAAATATCATGTGGCTGTCCATGGTACTGATTTCTACATGTACAGTGGGGCAAAAAAGTATTTTGTCAGCCACCAATTGTGCAAGTTCTCCCACTTAAAAAGATGAGAGAGGCCTGTAATTTTAATCATAGGTACACTTCAACTATGACAGACAAATTGAGAAAAAAAATCCAGAAAAATCACATTGTAGGATTTTTTATGAATTTATTTGCAAATTATGGTGGAAAATAAGTATTTGGTCAATAACAAAAGTATATCTCAATAGTTTGTTATATACCCTTTGTTGGCAATGACAGAGGTCAAACGTTCTCTGTAAGTCTTCACAAGGTTTTCACACACTGTTGCTGGTATTTTGGCCCATTCCTCCATGCAGATCTCCTCTAGAGCAGTGATGTTTTGGGGCTGTTGCTGGACTTTCAACTCCCTCCAAATATTTTCTATGGGGTTGAGATCTGGAGACTGGCTAGGCCACTCCAGGACCTTGAAATGCTTCTTACGAAGCCACTCCTTCGTTGCCCGGGCGGTGTGTTTGGGATCATTGTCATGCTGAAAGACCCAGCCACGTCAATGTCCTTGCTGATGGAAGGAGGTTTTCACTCAAAATCTCACGATACATGGCCCCATTCATTCTTTCCTTTACACTGATCAGTCGTCCTGGTCCCTTTGCAGAAAAACAGCCCCAAAGCATGATGTTTCCACCCCCATGCTTCACAGTAGGTATGGTGTTCTTTGGATGCAACTCAGCATTCGTTGTCCTCCAAACACGACGAGTTAAGTTTTTACCAAATAGTTCTAATTTGGTTTCATCTGAGCATTTGACATTCTCCCAATTTTCTTCTGGATCATCCAAATGCTCTCTAGCAAACTTCAGACGGGCCTGGACATGTACTGGCTTAATAAGCAGGGGGACACGTCTGGCACTGCAGGATTTGAGTCCCTGGCGGCGTAGTGTGTTACTGATGGTAGGCTTTGTTACTTTGGTCCCAGCTCTCTGCAGGTCATTCACTAGGTGGTTCTGGGATTTTTGCTCACCGTTCTTGTGATCATTTTGACCCCACAGGGTGAGATCTTGCATGGAGCCCCAGATCAAGGGAGATTATCAATGGTCTTGTATGTCTTCCATTTCCTAATAATTGCTCCCACAGTTGATTTCTTCAAACCAAGCTGCTTACCTATTGCACATTCAGTCTTACCAGCCTGGTGCAGGTCTACAATTTTGTTTCTGGTGTCCTTTGACAACTTTTTGGTCTTGGCCATAGTGGAGTTTGGAGTGTGACTGTTTGAGGTTGTGGACAGGTGTCTTTTATACTGATAACAAGTTCAAACAGGTGCCATTAATACAGGTAACGAGTGGAGGACAGAGGAGCCTCTTAAAGGAGAAGTTACAGGTCTGTGAGAGCCAGAAATCCTGCTTGTTTGTAGTTGACCAAATACTTATTTTCCACCATAATTTGCAAATAAATTCATTAAAAATCCTACAATCTGATTTTCAGGGTTTTTTTTATCCTTTTGTCTGTCATAGTTGAAGTGTACCTATGATGAAAATGACAGGCCTCTCATCTTTTTAAGTGGGAGAACTTGCACAATTGGTGGCTGACTAAATTATTTTTTGCCCCACTGTATGTGTGTGCACACACAAGTAGAAAATACATGTTATTGAGGCACCATACTTGAAGACTTTATGAACGCCAATGCCATCCTCCTCTCCTTCAATTTGGCATAACGGTCCATGGCTGTCGTACTTTAGTAAATGCTTTTTGCTTTTGATGTCCTAGACTAGCTACCTGGCTAAAATGCTTTCTAGCCTAACTTCCTCGCATGGTCGCCAGGGCCACCCACAGTTGAGCTCAGCTCAACGCTGATTGGCAAATTATTTTATAGATTTTTTTATCAATATAGGCCAAATGCTTACTGACATTGCTACGGCGGCAACGTCTTACTGTTTTTGTCCAGACAGCATTCACAGACATAGATAGAGGACTCATCTTCGTATCTGTGCCATTATAGTCTTTGTGACGGCATGGGCATTTCCATTGAGCCAATCTCCATTTTGAAATAGTACATTTTCTTCATCACGATTGGCTGATCCCTTCTGATGACCCAGTTGGACATGACTCCAACAGGGTCACCAGGAGGGATCAGCCAATGAAGTCGGAAGTCCCACCCAGTTGACTACATACAAATGGGGGAAACCCTCAATGGCGCTGCCCATGCTAATACAGCCTTTTGGCATCTAGTGGTCTATATCATTCTTTATGACAGCATCAGATACATGGGCTAGACATACTGAGACAGAGGGGCATTGTTTCCCTTGCTTTGATTATTTTTTGGGTGAGATAGGTACAGACAATTTTGTTTTATCATAAATAAAACATTTAAAATGTGTCACATTTTTGGGGAAGCCTGGCTTCCCTCGGCATCCATGAATACATACACAACACTGGTATGCGTGTGCGCACACGTGTGCTCGACACCTGCTCGACACTGGAGACTGCAACCTTCCACCACAATACCACATGTTGGGAGAGGGTGTGTTCAGGCGTTATTATCAAGCCCCTAAAGCCAATTCCTGTTCACTTGCACGGTCAGAAGTGAAAACAACACACAGAAAGGGCATCCGTAATGACAAAGGGAAAGAAAAATGGCAAAATAATACCCGCCAATGAATAATTAGATCTGTATTATGAAACAGATAATTAATTTAGCTCTACAAAGAGCTTTCTTCTCTTGATGTAGACCTGTTTTTATACTTGATCATACACAAATGGCTATTCATAAGAAAGTAGGGCATTTGCACACTTGAATTTGCATATCATGACACCCCAATTGGCCCTCAGAGAGAGAGAGAGGGATAGAGAGAGGGATAGAGAGGGATAGGGGGAGAGAGAGAGTTACATATTCAGGTCAAGGGGAAATTAATAATTTAGCAGAATATATGATAACAAACAAAAATAAAACTATGCAAATGTCAGCACATACAGCAAAGAAGAGGAACAAATCACTGTTGCACGAACTTAAAGCCAAGGGCAATGCTATTGTTTTCACACAGAGAGCAATGTCAAGGAAGCAATCTCAATTACCTCCACAAGCATTGCAAAAAAAATCCATTGTACAAACTCAATCAAGTTACAGTAGATTTAAGCTGCAATGGAGAGATAAAAAAAAACATGTTTTCCTCCAACAGAGGATCACAACAGAAACATCAGGGTAGAGGTCTGCGCAGGACTAATTTCTTCACCCCGCTCCCACTGGCTTTCTGTCCACTCCCAACTGTTCCAGCAAGAACTGGTCCCCAACCTAACCGCAGTCCTGAATGTTAATTTAGGCCCATGTAACAGTCGCTTGCCAGCCACGGTCCCAGCAATTTTGGGTCCTAAAGGCAATATCAAAATGAGCAAAAATAACCTATGAAATATGTTAAATTACCTGAGATTCTCACGTGGACCATTATATTAGGCTAGTGGGATTACTGTGCTATATCAGCCAATAGGCTAGACATAGTTTGAAGAGAGCAGAGGAGGAGAGAGAGCGGACACTTGCACTTTCTCTTGAGCTCTGTCTGACCGCCCACTTCTGCCTGCAGCATGAAAAATGATATATGTCAGCCCTCTACATCAGGGCTATTGTTGGTGCAACAACCTATACCAAATGTGTTTTGATGTTGTAATGGGAACAGCTGATGCCAATGTTCTTAAAGGGGACATATGCAACCACAAAGGAACTAGACAAGGTAAAAGGGTGTAGGAAAAAAAGATCAAAAGATTAACTTTGAGTGAAAAATATCTAATTAATGACATGCAATTTAAATTCACATCACCTCAATCTCAATGAAATTAAAGTTTGCCAGGGGTGCAATAGGTATCTTTCTGAAAATGAACAATTCACATGGGGAGAAATTTGAAAGCCAGAGATATAGATAACACAGAGAGGCAAAACCATTTATACTATTCAAAATGCACTCGGATAACCTGCACAAAATTACAATCCGGTAGGGTGACCAGAGGATGACAAAGAAAAGTAAATTGTATACGGACTGCTTAATAAGGTAATACATTCTCCAGTGGCCTATTGAAACTGGCAATTTGATAGTGACTGTAATAGTCTCAATTATCAATAACATTTTGAGTTGAACAACACAAAAGGTCCTTAATTACATTCTTACATTTTCCCATACTTTTATCTGATGGGGAGGGGGTTGTGGAAGTGATACATATATCACTAATACCAAAGCACCAAGGAAAAAAACTGGATATAATCTACCTTCATGAATGTGTGTGAGTGCAGATGGAGAGTTGGTGGGTGCGGATGGGGGCACTGTTCAACTTTCAGAGATAAGACAGAAATAACATTATTACATTCACCAGTGGGGCAGAATGTCTGTGAAATAGCATGTCAATGAGCGATCAACTGCTGGCCACCCTGGGTGATAAATACTGCTTAAAATTAGATTTTGCTGTCTTTTATATACACCGACAGATTGACAGATTGACCAGGTGAATCCAGGTGAAAGTTATGCTCCCTTATTGATCACCAGTTGAATCCACTTAAATCAGTGTAGATGAAGGGGATTTTCAAGCCTTGAGACAATTGAGACATGGATTGTTTATGTGTGCCATTCAGAGGGTTAAATATTTAAGTACCTTTGAACGGGGTATGGTAGTAGGTGCCAGGCGCACCGGTTTGATTGTGTCAAGAAGTGCAAAGCTGCTGGGTTTTCCATGTGTATCAAGAATGGTCCTCCACCCAAAGGACATCCAGCCAACTTGACTCAACTGTGGGAAGTGTTGGAGTCAACATGGGCCAGCATCCCTGTGTAACGATTTCGTCACCTTGTAGAGTCCATGCCCCAATGAATTGAGGCTGTTCTTGGGGGAGAAGGGGGTGCAATTCAATATTAGGAAGGTGTTCCTAATGTTTTGTACACTCTGTGTATTTCCACACTTTGAGGTGTGGAAGAGCTGTTTGAAAAGAACCGGCTGAAATTTCTGCCTCTTTTGGTGGGATAGGGTTTTGGCCTGCCTGGTGACATCACCAGTTGGTAAATTAGTAAATAGACCAATACGAAAGAGAGTTACAAACCTCTCTGCCAATAACAGCTCGTTTTCAGTTTTCCGCTCCCCACTCAGACCACTCCCAGACAGTCCTTTCTTGAGAAATAGCTCTGTGCTAAGCTTTTTTCTTTTCTTTTCTTTTTTACTGAAAACAATCAGAGTAAGGTACTTTATTGTTCCACATAAATTATTTTAAATTGAGATAAAAAACGGTAGAAGCTAGGGGTCTGGAAAGAGAAGGTCTGGGGCTGCTAATATGCCCGAAGGACAAGACAGGGAATACTGAGAGAAATGCCTCTGCTCTTCATCTAACACTCTATATTTATTGATTATCAGTCATCAACTTAAATGCCTCTCCAGGGTAGCTCTCCGGGAAAAAGGTTTGAGAGCATCGCTCTTGTCTCTCAAAAGAAGGTTCTAGTTAGTACCAAAAAAGTGTTCTTCATTTTGTCACTGTATTGGTTCTTTCAATAACCCTTTGCATGGTTCTTCATTACACCAGCTACGCACAGAGGGTTCTTCAAGGGTTCTTTGGGAAGGATGATGGTACAATGTGGAAACAATGGTTTCCGTTCAATGGTTCTTTGCAGTTCACTAAACGGTTCTTTGCTCTTTTAGTCATAATTCAAATGTAGGGGTGACGGCTCATGAAAATATTTTGGGGCATGGTTTACTGAGCTTGTTTTGTGCAATTTTGAATGAGATTGTCATTCCACTTGATCTAATCTGTTGTGTTATGCTAGTATATGTTATTCAGTATATGACTATTGCCAGTGTTAGTGATGGGAAGTTTGGCTCTTTTTGACTGGTTCAGTCCAAAGAACGAATCTTTTGACTCATTTCATTTATTTGAGTAAGTAATGCCCAGAGAATGCACTTGATTTTTCAAGCCTCTCGTTCACATGTGGTTCACCATAAGAAGTTTATTAGAGCTGTCATTTGTGACTGAGACTTTAAAAGTGTGCTTTAACAAAATAACATAACCAGAATAAAAAACCCTGTTTGATTCACAAAGATCCTTTGAGATTTAGAAAGGTTCTTTATAGAACCAATCTCCATAAAGATTCTAGAAAGAACCCCCAAAAAGTTTTCTATATACTGCAAGCCCAAAAAGGGATGTAACTAGGGCTGTTGCGGTGTCTGTATTATCTCCACACCGGGGGTCATGAGTCATGAAGGCAGTCAAAATCCACATGACTGTTTAGTCACGTTAATTAGGCTTCTCTAAGCTATGATGCTGCTGATGGTCATTAGTAGCCTACCAAACTTGCTAAATGCCTAGTACTCAGCACTCTATTGTCCCTCTAATCATTCGGATATTAATGCAAATGTCTTCAAAACTGTAATCAATCACTTCATGATTGCCCATGAGCTCATGTTATGCAACATTTATTTCTCAACTTTCCTAATATTAAGCACATTGTTTAACTTTACAACAGGGCTATAGCCTACCTGGCTGTCATGAAAACGAACCACGGGAAGAGCGTCCTCCGTTCGCTATTTAACTATACACTACCGGTCAAAAGTTGTAGAACACCTATTCATTCAAGGCTTTTTCTTTATTCTTACTATTTCCTACATTGTAGAATATTAGTGAAGACATCAAAACTATGAAATAACACATGGAATTATCGAGTAACCAAAGAAGTGTTAAACAAATCAAAATATATTTTATATTTGAGATTCTTCAAATAGCCACCCTTTGCCCTGATGACAACTTTGCACACTCTTGGCATTCTCTCAATCAGCTTCACCTGGAATGATTTTCCAACAGTCCCACATATGCTGGGCACTTGTTGGTTGCTTTTCCTTCACTCTGCGGTCCGACTCATCCCAAACCATCTCAATTGGGTTGAGTTCGAGGGATTGTGAAGGCCAGGTCATCTGATGCAGCACCCTTGATTGAAAAGGTGTTCTAAAACTTTTGACCGGTAGTGTATAGATGACATGTATTTTTTCCCACTGCCCCTGTTTTGAGACAGATGCATGATAAGGGTCCTTTCTAAATCAAAACGACCTGTAACTTCTTCTTTCTTTCTTCTACTCGTCACCTGTGTTAATGGCACCTGTTTGAACTTATCAGTATAAAAGACACCTGTCCACAACCTCAAACAGTCACACTCCAAACTCCACTATGGCCAAGACCAAAGAGCTGTCAAAGGACACCAGAAACAAAATTGTAGACCTGCACCAGGCTGGGAAGACTGAATCTGCAATGACCATGCCTTCAATGCATTGTTGGAACAATTCTGTAAACTATCTACTAGGCAGAACACAACGGTGACCTTCCAGACTATCAGTAACGCCGCTACCAGGGGTGCTGCTCCCCAGCCTACCCCGGCTTCCCGAGAACCCCGTTTACCTCCTCCATAGTGCTACGCTGGGGATCCTGGAACCTGCCGGGTGTTTCTCTTCTAGCGCTCCCTGATCTTCGAGCTATAGCCCTCTTTGTTTCTTTCGGATCGCTCAAAGAAAGTCCTGGAATGGGCTCATTCCTTTAATAACCTTACCTGCCATCCCAGCTCCCATTGGTCCCTGGCTTTCCTCCGATAACGTTTTTGTTGGCCCAACATGGTTCATGACGTTTCCACATTCGTCACCGCCAGCACTGCAGAATAAGACTCTGCGGCAAGCAGTGGCAGGCCTCTTCAACTGCTCCCCATTCCTCATCGCCCCAGGTCCCATATATCCCTGGACTTTGTTACTGGTCTCTCTCTCTGTCCAATGACAATGCCACCATTCTTACGGTAGTGGATAGGTTTTCCAAAGCCAACCATTTCATTCCCCTTCCAAAGTTACCCTCCGCAAGGAGACGGCCCAGCTCATGGTACAGCACGTCTTCCGGATCCATGGACTTCCAGTCGACATGGTCTCCGATCGTGGTCCTGCACCCTCATTGGATTATCAGCCAGACTGTCCTCCGGGTTTCATTCCCAATCTAGCGGCCAGTTGGAGCAAGTCAATCATGACCTGGAGAAGACTCTTCGTTGCCTCGTCTCTGCCAACCCCACCACCTGGAGCCAGCAACTTGTGTGGGTGGATTTACTCATGAGACTTTCTAGGGGTTCCAATAATTGTGGGACACATGTTTTGGAGAAACATATTTATGTAATTTATTTCACATTTATTTTTTTCAATCATTTTACTTCAATTAAAGGTGCAATTTTTGTGAATAATTTGAATAAAAAACCAAGAGCACATTTCTTTCACAGCCCGTTTTGCTCATATTTACCAAGGGTGCCAATATTTGTGGAGGGCACTGTAGAACATTTCAATTTTTTAGAACCCTCTCACATGGAACCCTAGGTGGGATATTTGTTTTGTCCTTACAATCCCATTTAGAACCCTCTCATACAGAATTTTCTGCACAGCAAATTGGCTAGTGTTAAATTGTCAGTTGAACATTTCTAGTGTTGATTCAGCAGTTAAATTCACCCTGTAAGAGTGAAATTAACACTCAGTGGTGTAAAAGAACCCCAAGTGTTGCTGTTAATAACCAGAGTTCTTGTTTAACCTCTTGGATCTCTAGGGGCGCTATTTCATTTTTGGATAAAAAAACGTTCCCGTTTTAAGCGCAATATTTTGTCACGAAAAGATGCTCGACTATGCATATTATTTTGGAAAGAAAACACTCTGAAGTTCCAGAATCTGCAAAGATATTGTCTGTAAGTGCCCCAGAACTCATTCTACAGGCGAAACCAAGATGATACGTCAACCAGGAAATGAGCAGAATCTCTGAAGCTCTGTTTTCCATTGTCTCCTTATATGGCTGTGATTGCGCAAGGAATGAGCCTACACTTTCTGTCGTTTCCCCAACGTGTTGGCAGCATTGTGACGTATTTGTAGGCATATCATTGGAAGATTGACCATAAGAGACTACATTTTCCAAGTGTCCGCCTGGTGTCCCTGCGTCGAAATTGGAGCGCAAAGCCAGGTGCACTTATTTTTCCATTTGAGAGCAAGGAGAAACCAGGCTTCCACGAAGGATATATCATCGAAGAGATATGTGGAAAAGCACCTTGAGGATTGATTCTAAACCACGTATGCCATGTTTCAGTCGATATTATGGAGTTAATTTGGAAAAAAAAGTTTGCGTTTTGAGGGCTGAATTTTCGTTTTTTTTTTTTTTTTTTTTTTTTTTTTTTTTTTTTTTTTGGTAGCCAAATGTGATGTACAAAACGGAGCTATTTCTAATACACAAATAATCTTTTTGGAAAAACTGAGCATCTGCTATCTAACTGAGAGTCTCCTCATTGAAAACATCAGAAGTTCTTCAAAGGTAAGTTATTTTATTTGAAGGCTTTACTTGTTTTTGTGATAGTTGCTTGCTAAATGCTAATGCTAAATGCTACGCTAGCTAGCTACTGTTACACCAATGATTGTTTTCCTATGGTTGAAAAGCATATTTTGAAAATCTGAGATGACAGTGTTGTTAACAAAAGGCTAAGCTTGAGAGATAGCATATTTATTTCATTTCATTTGCGATTTTCATGAATAGTTAACGTTGCGTTATGGTAATGAGCTTAGGTCTATAAATAGAATCCCGGATCCGGGTTTGGTCGTCGCAACAGGTTAACTCTTTGGAGAGTAAAAAGGTCCCATCAAAATCATCCAGATGCTTATTATATTTATCAGCAAGCTCTACTGCAGGTTCACTTTTTAGGATGTTTTTGTTATGTCTATGTGTTTGCATGTACATTGATTGATTAATCCTATGGACAGTGATGCCAAAACGTTAGTGGTTACCCAATAAATTACTCGGAGCTTGTATGTAGAGAGTGCGTGTCACACTCTGATCTGTTTCACCTGTCTTTGTGCCTGTCTCCACCCCCCTCCAGGTGTCGCCCATCTTCCCCATTATCCCCTGTGTATTTATACAGTACCTGTGTTCTCGACTCGCTTATCGCCTCGACCATTCGGATTTATGGGTGACTACGGGAAGGAGAGAACGAACGAAGGAATGACGGAAGGAAGGAAGGAATGACGGAAGGAAGGAAGGAAGGAAGGAAGGAAGGAAGGAAGGAAGGAAGGAAGGAAGGAGAGGACACTCAAATTCACTCGCCCGTTCAAGGATTCTACCTCGTCTCCCAGGTATCCTGGAAGTCCCTGATGACTCCACTGCCCAAGGTTCCCCGGGAGCCTCTGAAGACTACCGATTCACCTCTTCCCGATCCCATGCAACTAGGCAGCGCTAGGCTGTCTCCAGCTGAATGGCTATAAAGCCTTCACACTAAGAGCTGCCTGTATTGCGGGACTATTGGTAATTTCTTCTCCACATGTCCACTAAAAGACCAGGATTACCGGTAGGAGCGAGTACTCGGGTGGGCCATACGGAGAACTTTTCCTCTCCCCTTACTCGCATCCCTTTTCATGCCATGTTGCTGTAGGGGAACCAGTCAAAATCTCTCAGGGTACTCATCGACTCTGGTTGCCGATGAGAGCTTTATGGACGCTAGCCTGGCTTCCGAGCTGGATATCTCCACTCAGCCCCTCTCCATTCCCATGGATGTTAGAGCACTGGATGGGCACTCTATAGACTGGGTCACCCACAATACCACCCCCATCAACCTACGAGTGTCAGGTAATCACAGCGAGACGATCCAGTTCCTGCTCATTAAGTCTCCTCAGGTTGCTGTGGTATTGGGATTCTCCTGGCTCCAGTGACACAATCCTCTCATTGACTGGTCTGCTGGTGCCATCATGGGCTGGAGCCCGTTCTGCTACGCCCATTGCTTGAAGTTAGCGCAGCCTGCCCAGGGACGTCTTCCTGGGTGCTCGGAAGTTGCCCCGGACCCCTCCACCATCCCCTCCGGGAGGTGTTCAGTAAGGCTAGGGCCACTTCGCTGGATTCTTCTTTGTGGAGAAGAAGGACAAAACCCTGTGCCCATGCATCGACTACCGAGGTCTCAACGACATCACGGTGAAGAACCGCTACCCGCTACCTCTCATTTCCTCGGCCTTCGAGCCGCTCCAGGGGGGCACTGTGTTCTCCAAGCTGGACGTACGGAAGGCCTACAACCTGGTGTGGATACGGGAAGAGGACGAGTGGAAGACCGCCTTCAACACGGCCAGTGGTCACTACGTGTACCGGGTCATGCCCTTTGGCCTTACCAACGCCCATGCTGTGTTCCAGGCTCTGGTAATGATTTTCTCCGTGACATGTAGAAGCGGTTCATCTTCGTCTACCTCTGTGATGTCCTCGTCTTCTCTTGCTCCACCCAAGAACATGTGCTCTACGTCCGACGGGTTCTCCAACGCCTCCTGGAGGACCAGATTTTTGTAAATGCAGAGAAGTGCGAATTCCATCGCTCCACCATCCCCTTACTGGGTTACATCATCTTTGCAGGGAGCGTACAGATGGATCCCGGGAAAATGAGAGTGGTGGTGGATTGGCCCCAGCCTACGTCCAAAGTACAGCTCCAACCTTTCCTGGGATTCGCTAACTTATATGGCTGCTTTTTCCAGGGCTACAGCACCCTGGCTTCCCCCTGTCTGCAAACACCTCTCCCAAGGTTCCATTCACATGGTCCCCAGCTGCTGACCGGGCGTTCAGGGATCTCAAACAACACTTCACAACAGATCCCATCTTGGTTCATCCTGACCCGTGTAGGAGCGAACCATTAAGGAGAATTCAGCATTAAATATAGATAGGTTTAGTTGCTAGGCTGAAGTAGCAAGGACATGCACATTAAGAGAAGATGACATCCAGGCCATATGACACTCAGGCTATACTCTATTTTTGAAAGAGTACATTAACCAAGACCATACGTACGTTTAGGACAGCTGGACGTACTATGGTCAGGAGGATACAGGAAGAAAGATGGAAGCAGGATAACTGATGACTAACACGTAAAACATAAGCATGCAGTGCATTCATTATTTTTAGAACATGGAAATAGTTCTGTCATCGTTATAACCTAACCAAAAGCAGATATGAACGTTAGTGGGCGTGAACAAGCAAAGAACTCAGATTAGGAATATAATGGTGGCAGACAAACTCATATGGGATGTACACAAATGCTATGTATGTATAAAATCAGAGCCAGTGCTAAGAAGAGTTGGCTATTCCACGGACCAGCACGGCTCTTAATAACTTGTATTAAAGTCTATATTGAATTCACAAGTTCTTGTAAGAGTCTTATATTTCTGAGACAATTCTCCACGACACCCGTCCCGCCAGTTCGTGGTGGAGGCCAATGCTTCGGATGTGGGAGTGGGGGCTGTCCTGTCCCAGTGGTCTGCCCTGGACCTCAAGTTACATCCCTGCTCCTTCTTCTCCCACCGCCTCAACGCCACGGAGAGGAACTACGATGTGGGGAGTCGTGAGCTTCTCGCGGTGAAGATGGCGTTGGAGGAGTGGAGGCACTGGCTGGAGGAGGCGGAACATTCATCCATTCATTGTGCAGACCGACCACAAGAACCTGGAATATCTCCACACTGCCAAGCTCCTCAATTCCAGGCAGGCTAGGTGGGCCCTAATGTTCAACCGGTTCAATTTCTCCCTCATACCGACCTGGATCCAAGAATGTCAAGACGCTATAGCCCCATGACTAATACCCCGGAACCCGAGACCAACCTTCCCACCTCATGCCTGGCGAGGACACTTAGCTGGGGAATAGGGAATCAGGTTCGGGAGGTGCAGTGTTCCCAGCCGAACCCCGGGGGGTCCAGATAACTGGATGTTCGTCCCTGACGCGGTCTTCTCCGCAGTCCTCGAGTAGGCCCATTCCTCCAGACTTGCCTGCCACCCGGGCTCCAGTCGGACCCTGGATTTTGTGCGACAACGCTTTTGGTGGCCTACTATGGACCTGACGTCTCTGTATTCATTGCCGCTTGCACGGTCTGTGCACAGAACAAGACTCATCGGCAAGCTCCGGCTGCTCTCCTCCAACCTCTGCCTGTCCCTCACCGTCCCTGGTCTCACATCTCCCTAGACTTTCGCAATGGTCTCCCCCTAACTGATGGCAACACTGCCATCCTGACTGTTGTGGATCTGTTTTCCAAAGCCGCCCACTTCATTCCTCTCCCCAAGCTACCCTCTGCCAAAGAGACAGCCCAGCTGATGGTGCAGCACGTCTTCCGGATCCATGGACAGCCAGTTGACATGGTCTCTGACCGGGGTCCTCAGTTCTCGTCCCAGTTCTGGAAGGTGTTCTGCAATCTCATTGGGTCGTCGGTTAGCCTGTCTGCCAGGTTCCACCCCCAGTCCAACGGCCAGTCGGAGCGAGCCAACCAAGACCTTGAGACTACTCTGCGCTGCCTGGTCTCTGCCAACACCACCACAGCTTGTGTGGGTCGAATATGCCCGCAACACCCTTCTCTGTTCTTCCACGTATTAGCCCCCGCTCTTCCCCGAGCAGGAAGAAGAGGTCGGCATACCTTCGGCCCAGATGTTTGTCCGCCACTGTTGTCGTACCTGGAGGAGAGCCCGGTCGGACAACCTCCAGGTATCAACGACAAGCACATCGCCACCGGAACCCAGCTCCCTGGTATCGTATCGGGCAAAAGGTATGGCTGTCCACCCGGGATCTGTACCTCCGGGTGGAATTCCGCAAACTCTTCCCACGGTTTATTGACTCTTTTCCCTTCTCTAAGGTTATTAGCCCCTCTGCTGTTCGTCTTCTGTTGCCCCCGTACCCTCCGTATACATCCCACCTTTCATGTGTCCAGAGTTAAACCCATGTCTCACAGCTCCTTATCTCCTGTATCCTCAAACCTACCAGCATTTGTTCCCCTGCTCCTGCCTGTTTCTTGCTTCTGTTTTCTTGTGCTTTCCGGTTTTGACCATTCTGCCTGCCCTGACCCTGAGCCTGAATGCTGTTCTGTACCTTGCCCCACCTCACTGGATTATTGACCCCTGCCTGCCCTGACCCTGAGACTGCCTGCCATTCTGGACCTTTTACACCCTCTCTGGATTACTGACCTCTGCCTGACTTTGACCTGTCATTTGCCTGCCCCTGTATTTGAAATAAACTTTTGTTTCTTCGACACGGTCTGTATCTGGGTCATACTTGAAATGTGATAGTGCGACTATTTTTATTTAATTTTACTAAACTAATCCAATCAGTTAGTTAGATTTTTTTTGCACCCATTACTGAAATGGTTGTTCCAGTTTAAAAGGTTAAGGTAGTCTTCTTATTAACTTTCCTAACACTGACAGTCATTCTGAATGCAGGTTGCAGAGCGTTGGTGACTGTAAATGTGCTGCTGGAAACAATTTAATTGTGTTTTTTTCCCATGTTTACTAACACCGACCATATTCAACGGATGTTGATGTCTAGTAAAGTAATTATTCCGAAATCTGGTACACTCAGACAAGAGTGCTCTGAAATCCATGTAGATAGTAAGCTGGACACATTATATTTTTAACAACGTTCTTTTCTCATGAGAACTACTTCATTGCTACCGCCGTGGAGTCAAGTTTCAGAATATGACCATAATTCCTAGCTGCTTGCCGTCGTTTTGAAGTAATCGCGAAAAAACAGGCCTAATTTTAGTGAATTTTTCACCCTGCCAGCTCCTATTAGTTCTATTGAGCACCGTGGCACCAACTCGCCTTCCGAACATTCTAATCCCATCTTAATGTTCAACGTAACAATCCCTGATTCGCTATTGTTGGCAATGAGACCTGCTCTCATTGTTTTATAGTTAAAATGTAAACGACAAAATGTAAACAACAAAACTAATATTGGAACGCGTTCTTCCCATTGTTTCCTATGGGGGAAATATAGGCATGTCTGTCTGTCGCCAAATATCTCGCAATGTGTATATTTTATTGTTTTCAAGTTGGGTGTAACCAGTGTGAAATGGCTAGTTAGCGGGGTGCACGCTAATAGAGTTTCAATCGGGGACGTCACTCTCTCTGAGACCTGGAAGTAGTTCTTCCCCTTGCTCTGCAAGGGCTGTGGCTTTTGTGGAGCGATGGTTTATGATGCTTCGAGGGTGGCTGTTGTCTATGTGTGCAGAGGGTCTCGGGTTCAAGCCCAAGTAGGGGAGAGGAGAAGGACGGAAGCAAAACTGTTACATGGGCAACATTTTAATCAGGAGAATCTCCTAGACCAGAAATAGTCAGAAGTTTTAAATTTTTTCCCTACGTTTTCATTACGCAGACATAAGCACAGTTGACACCATTGTGGTGCGAATGTTTACGTTCTACACAAGTAGTTTTTTCCCAGTTTCGTCTGAATAACAGATTGTAGTGATAAAATAAAAAGGGATACATTTTTTTATGGAATTCTAAGCATCACTCCATTCAAAACAGGCTCTGCAAACATTCCATTCTATCAATGTGCTATGGGCTCACGCTAGTGTTCCAGTTTAGCCAACATCCTTAAGCCGTTTTTCAGCCTTGGGGGAATGACTTGTTCTATTGTTCAGCCTACAGATAGCCAGAGCGAATTTACGAAAGCACCCGAATGTCCATTGAGAAAGCACAATGACTATAACATTGAGCTAAACTAAGAATGATGAGAATAATCAAGTCAATAAACGTTGGGTAGTTGGATAGCCTATAGTTAATATACTGGCAAATTTAATGCATAACTACTGATGTTAGGTAGCTAGCTAACATACTGGTACATACTGCTGTAAGGACAGCGTAGCTAACAAATTGTCAGTCAACATAACGTGTAAGGTAACTTATTTGAAAAGTCATTACTTTATTACATTGAGTAGCAAGCTACCCCTTGGTCATTAGGTCAAATCTGGTCTGTGATTTAGAAAAGGTTGAAAAGTCTATTGTTCAGCTATTAGCCCTCCTCCCCAACTTGCAATAAATTGCTGTTCCCAACTCATTCCTTTCCCTCTTCCACACGTCATCATTCTCAGTGGCTCGCTTGTGGGCATGCTGGCAGGATATGGCAGCATCTTCGGTTGCTCGTCAAGAATTCTGCATACAGTAGCACGTTTGTATGAAGGTGTGGTTATTCACAGGCAAATTCTTATATGCTATGGAGGTACATTTGTGTCTTTTTGTCAAGAGAAAAAACGTTTTTATTTTCAATTTAAAAAAAATATTCTGAAATAAACTTTTTTCCGACACGAAGGAAGTCAAAGTGGACACCTAAGAAGATGGCATCTCAGGTAAGCAGCACTGGCTGTATTGACGTATCCTAAAAATGACTGCTGCTTTAGATTGAACGGTCAGGTATTATTTTCATATAAAAAAATATATATATTTACTTTCAGGGAGCGAGCTGACCAAGGGGTCGAAAATGTAGATATTGCCAGATGTTCACTGTCCGAGGAACAGGCCGTTGAAGCTTTATTGCTGGCAAAAGTGTCCATAACTAGACTAATTAAACTGTTCTGTGTTCTTTTTCTCCATCTCTGCCTGTCTTGCTGTACATGGAACCTGTCTCACATGCTATAATTTTCAGATTTACACCACATTAACAGAGCCATTTTCACTGGACTGTCTGTTGCTGCCAAGTCATGATTTCCCTGACACATAGCCCTCTATATTTAAATGTTTCAGGTACACTCTGATAGGTGTCTGCGTCACATATAGTATCTTCTATTGACATTATCTTGTATTGTTTGTCCTCACGTGTCTGTTTTTCAGCATAAAGTACTCTGTAGTCACCTAGTGTGGACACCAGGTGAGACCACACACACACAATAGCAGTCTCTCTTCTTCACTTCATCCCTCTCCCCCTTCTCCCTAAATCCTCTAGGTTATATCAGCTGTTTTGGTGAACCCCTCCCGCATCTGAACTGGCTGACACAGAGGGCACAGCTTGATCATAGGTGAGAGGTCACTTGGTCGGTTCAACAGGAAGTATTATTAAAGAGATGCTTTACATTGAAATACAGATAGAGATGTAGTAGAACCAGAGTTAATGATCCAAGGTCAGTTTTGCATTTCACCTCCTGATTTAAGATGACTGACCGTGGTAGAAAAAAAAAACAAGGCTTCATCATGCTCTCTCTCTATCCATCGGTCTCTCGTCTACAAGTATGTTTTGATGTGAGAGAGGAAGCCAGTCCCGTCATCGCCACCTCACCCGCTCTTAAGATAACCTTCGGGCCAACTGGGGTCCCAAGTCTGGATAGGAGACACCGCATTTGTTATGAACTGAGAGAATATTAGGGTAGCACTGTAATTCTTGAATCACATGCTGTCTGCTGCTGTTCTTACCTCTTTTCCTTTCTGTCTTCCACACCTCTATCCCCACCTCGTCTTTCTTCCTTGTTTAATAATGCACACCATATGGGCATTGAAGTACAGATTGAACTTGTAATTATAATGCATTTATGTATTTATAACACCTGGATAATAATCTTCTTTCAATAAAGCGTTTCACATTCTCCACTGGTTGAAATTAAGTATCTCACTGAAATACTATCCTGTGTAATCAGATAATGCAGATGAAGGGAATTAGATATGCATAGTTTCTTTCTGTATATATGAATTACAAATCAACCATGTTTCTAGTCTATTGCATAGTTACAATGTGTAATCATTGATGTCCCAGGAGCAGGAGTGGTAAACACTGTTGAAGTGTATAATTGTAATACATACTGTACATGCAGACACAGCATCATTCAAATAATGGAGTTTGATATGACTGAAAAATAATGTCTCAGAGATTTATACCTGAACCGCACCTTTATTTGTCAAGGAAGAGTACATGATCAGTGAATATATTCAATGTACAGGCTACAATGTGGGAATCTCATGCGTGGTAATAACTACAGTACATGTGTATATAGGACTTGCATCATTAATGCCATTCAGACTTGAAGTTGATACAACTATGATAGCTGAGGTTCATAGATTGATATGAATATTAGTTCAGAACCTAACGTTTCAGGGTTCATAAACAGTTCGGCTACATACTGTAGCTAGCTACGCATCCATATGCTTTAGCTAGCTAGATTCTTTACAGTCACTGTTTCACAAGACGACAGCCTGGTTTGCTGGTTTTCTCAGGAGTCCCTAAAACATAAAACAACATGAATTACAAATGTATTCTCCTAACACTAGCTAATGTTAGCTAGTCAGATAACTTACTAAATAGCGATTTTCGTAAATTAACTTTATGACAAAATAATACGCACAAACGTTTGTCTCTACATTAACTAACATATTCCTCTCAATTGTACATTTTTTTGTTTAACTCGTTATGACGTTATTAACAACTTACATCTGGTTTCACCGTAATGTTTTGCCAGCCATCTTTGTTGAAGAACGTCACCTGGCAAGGATGGCTCGCATCAAAATTCACCATTGGAACCACTCAATATGATTGGTCATATAAAAACCTTGGGAACCAAATGCATAATGAGTACTCTGGAGCAATGAAGCTGTGACGCTGGGTAGTTCAAGCTTGCAACTTTTAAAAGAGGAACCACTGTACCTTGTTGTGCTGCTGTTCCGGTTTCTGCTGTTCTGCCTGTTCACCGGACGTGCTACCTTTTCCCAGACCTGCTCTTTCAACTCTCTCTCTCCCTCTCCCCCTATCTCTCTATCTCTCCAGCATCTGCTGCCCCGACCTCTGAATCCTCAGCTATGAAAACCCAAATTACATTTACTCCTGAGGCGCTGACCTGTTGAACCCTCTATAACCACTATGATTATTATTTGACCCTGCTGGTCATCTATGAACGTTTGAATATCTTGAAGAACGATCTGTCTTTAATGGCCGTGTACTCTTGTAATCGCCACCCGGTACAGCCAGAAGAGGACTGGCCACACATCAGATCTTGGTTCCTCTCTAAGTTTCTTTCTATGTTCCTGTCTTTCCAGGGAGTTTTCCCTATCCGCTGTACTTCTACATCTGCATTGCTTACTCTTTGGGGTTTTAGGCTGGGTTTCTGTATAAGCACTTTGTGAAAACTGCTGATGTAAAAAGGGCCTTATAAAAACATTTGATTGATTGAATAAAAATTCCAACTTTTGGATATCTTAACTCTGTCTGGATTCTAGTAGGAATTACACATCACTAGCGATATTATGTTTGATGCCAGAGCTCCGATGAATGCTTTGAAGTACTTCAAAGCAGTATGCTGATGCCTGTATCACTTTATCAGAAACACATGTTCAATGATGTCCGAAGCTTTGTTTTATCAAACAACCACCTGATTGGTTTGGTATTGGTTTGGAAGAAAACAAAAAAGGCTACACTGAGCACGTGCAATGGGATGTGGGGTGTCGTCTATAAATTGTTTTGACCAGCAGGTGCCAATAGTGTTGGTCAAAACCTTGAATAATGAACCTAGTTTCAACACAATTGGCTGGAAAACCTCAATGCATCAGGAAGCTTTCGTTTCCCCATCACTACACATCAAGTTGTAAGCCAAAATAATGTGACTTGAAGGCCTGATGTGGCCTATAAACCAGAAGTTTCCATTTTTTATGTATACATTTTTTCAAGATGATTGGCGAGTAAAATATCTTGCAATCCATCAGATATCTCACTGTACCCTCATATTCCATGTCTTGAAATATGCAGACAGACAGATTAAAAGTACATTTACATTGTATACTTCGGACAACCAACTTCCTAACACTGCCCATAACTTTTGGACTTTATAGCATTCCCAGAAGACATGGATTATTGAGTCATTGTTAGTTTTACACTTAAGACATTGCTGCTGTGCTGTAGAATTTGTGAATTTTCTATACATTAGTTTATCCTGGATTAACACTTTGAGTTAAATGTAACCATCAATTTTGCTGTGTGGTACCAGTTGGAACCAATGACAGGTTCTACAGTTATACTCATAGGATACTTCAAATACGCTTATGGCATACACTGTTAGGTACTCACATGGTACTGGTACTGTACTAGCGCATTTCCATACAGGATTTATCTCAATGGGCTTTGGCTATGGCGGATCTGCTCTCACTTGGGGCCAAAGCCAGGCCACTGGTACTTTTCAGCTATCATTTACATAACCAACTGTGAACTTTAACATCTTCTCACAAAGCAACTGATTATACAGGTGCAACTCATATTTTACTCATGGTATAGGCAGTCTATAAACCGTGAGCATAGCATATTCATTTTGCAGCCCTTCCTGTTGATTCATTGTAGGACAGTGAATACTCCTTCTCATTGTGACTGTAGCCAGATGTCAGTGAGTCATTTGTGAGTTTTGTAAATGCTGCTGCTTGTTTCAGTCTGGGAGTACATGCAGAGTTGCAAGAGTAGCATAACCAGACCCCTATAGGGTTAAAGCCTGCCAGTCGCCCAAAATGCATTAGCATTCACCACCAAATACTGTAATGACAGCTCAATGAGCCCTTTAGGCTTATTCAATGCGTCTTAATTTCACAGTGTAGCCTCTGATGCTAAGACTCTGTCAACTCCTCTCAGAGGCTAGGGTCATTAAGGCCAAATTAAGAAAACACATCCCACATAAGAGGGATAGCTACAAAACAGTCAACAGAGACAACAACATTCCAGGATTCACTGCTCCCCTTATTTGTGGATTAAGTAAAATCTCAAAATACCTAAAAGTCTTTAATTTGCTCAGTCATGATGTTCTGCTTTCCTAAACTGTATATAGGCCTACTGCTTAAGCTTTTTAGAGGTTAAACGTATATCAAATTGCAATCTGCTTCGATGCAATAACAGGTTCCTGAAGAGTTCAGCCTAGAAAATGCCACAGACATCCGTGCTTTCTATTTCTGTGCTGCACACAGTAATTTGCTTAATTAACAATGTTCTCTATTCATCAGCTCACTGGTGCGATTCACTTCTCTTTCTCACCAAATTGCAGGGGTTACTATGTAGTGCTGTGTTCGCGATAGGAACAAAGTCCTACTACGTAATTACTCATACATGGCCCCTGTTTTAATGGGATGATTCCACTCAGTTGGTGGGATTGATGAGGGTCCCCAAAATGAAGGAGATGAAAATAGCTACTGGGTGTTCTGTAGAAAGTTACATTTCTAGTCTAGCTGAGCATCTATGACATAGCATCAATGTCCCATGGATGTTCTGGTATTTCTGTGATGTCCCAGGTCATTAAACAACAAAGACCTTGAAGATGATCTAACGGGCTGTATCTCTGCACCAACACACATCTTTCCTACTGTACTGAGCAGGTTCTCAAGTCCAAAATGTGAAATTGATAACTTGAAATCAGCTAAATATGAATGATTATATCAATTTATTTGTATTCCTTCTGATGACAGAGTTACGCTGATAGCACAGTTCATGTGTCAAACCATAGCCTAATAGCATATTTTGAGAGGCATTGAAATATCAATGCAGTCATTTCAGTCATCTGCGATATTCTTTCCAAATGTTCTCAGATGGGATTAATGCAAGCAGGATTTAATGAAACAAACAAACAGACTCCCACCCCTATTAGCTGTCATGGCTACAGAGCCACGCACTAAGACTCCCTCTCTAAATAGACGGCCGCTGTCTCTGCCGCTCGGAGCGCCTGTCACTCAGCGGGGACGCAGTCTATGGAGGAACGCAGCTGTTCTCAGTGCAGCCTTTTCTAAATCAATACATCACAGCGCTGTACTTCGCCTGAACCCAGAACTGCCAGCCAAATGCCCACAAACAAACAGGCTTGTGACAAATCAGAGGAACCAGTACAGTAAGTAACTGACTAGTCAGCCAGGTAAGTTAAGGCAATGTGAGGTGGCTCTGGTAGGTGCCCTGAGAATAAAGGTATTCAAGGATCCCAGTTACTTACTGTGCTGGTTCCTCTGATTTGTCACAAGCCTGTTTGTTTGTGGGCATTTGGCTGGCAGTTCTTTGGCTGAGTAAGTTGAGCCAACGGGTTAGTTGTGCCACCCCTCATTTCCAGGAAACCATACACAAAATGAATCATGTGACCAAATATTTAGGAAGAGGTCATAATTTAATGGAGTCTGTGAAGGAAGAAACCACATGGAAAAAGTAGTAAGCAAGTTAGGGTTAGGGTTAGGGTTAGGGTTAACCCTAACCCAAAAAACAGATTTTCACAAAGTCAAATGTGTTTATTGTGTTACATGTTTCATGATGATTGTATCTAAACCAAAGTACACTGAACAAAAATATAAACGCAACATGCAACAATTTCAAATATTTTTATTTGTTACATTTATTATAAGGAAATTGGTCATTTGAAATAAATTCATTAGGCCCTAATCTATTGATTTCACATGACCGGGAATACAGATATGCATTTGTTGGTCACAGATACCGTAAGAAAAAGTAGGGGCGTGGATCAAAAAAACAGTCCGTATCTGGTGTGACCACCATTTGTCTCATGCAGCGCGACAGGGATGTAAACACATTTGTGCATACAATTTGAGACAAATAAGCTTTTTGTGCATATGGAATATGTCTGGGATATTTTACATGTTGCGTTTATATTTGTTTCCAGCAGATAGCTTCAAGATTGTTCTGTACATCAGTCTGGGTCTCTATGGGCTACAATATAATAAAACTAGCATGAAATTGCATCCTTGTAGCTGTGTGAGCTAATAGAGTCTACATGCTTATCTTGAGTTAAGTTGAGCCAATGGCCATGGAGTAAGTTCAGCCATGGAGTAAGTCCAACCATACCTCATTCAAATGATGATTACATTTAGACAGTTTTTGCATAATATTGCATAATATTTTTTGCCATGTGTCATGCATTGGTTTTGTTACAGAGCAGACATCATCATGCCCGAGTATATACACATACAATAAGCAGGGCTCTAGCCCCCCTTGAGGATCTTAAGAGAGCAGCCAAGGAAGCGGGAGAAGGGATGAAGTCCATTTGAGCAGCAGCAAGAGACAAATAGACAAACATGTACCTGTGCAAATGAGAGGCTGTGATAGAGGAGCAGAGGCACACAAGGTCTTATCTGATGATATGCTGTCTGAGCTTGCTAAAATTATCGTGAATCTCACGGACCAGTTTCACGGGATTAGTAGCCTCAAATGCAGAGAATTGGCACATCGAAACAAAATCCTAGTCCCAGACATCTAGTCACAAAATGGAAGGGTAAGCGATATTGTACAGAGAGATCTATGTCTGAATGTAGGCATACATTTATGATATACAATACATCACACCCCCATTCCATGAATTAAACTTTGAACTACCAGCACCCACTTACCCCAAGGTGGCTCAATTTACCCTGTCCTTAGTCTCAATTTACCCCATACCTATAAATTGTGCTAAGAGACCAATTGTTTTGGACAAGCTATATTTTCAAAACTGTTATGTTTACACAAATTCTGATTATTTACAGGGATGCACTCCATCCTGAAAAAGATATAGATATATTTGTTAGAAAGAACACTATATTTCCTTTGATGCAGTAATGGTAATGAAAAAAATGGCTCAACATACCCAAATCTCCCCTGCTGAGGAAATTATGGGGAAATGTTTGAGTTTCATGGAGAATGTACAGAATTTCCCTATTTGAAAACATACCCTTATAAACTCTGTAATATGTATGGGTATTGTTATTTAAACGTGTAAAGAGAAGTGTCAGGGGCAAAACGTTTTTTAAATAAATAAGGTAAGAGAGAACACAGCAGCCACCTGTTTTCCATGTAAGATTTTATCACAGATCCAATAAATAAAAGGCTGTTTGTCGTGTTATTTCCAAGCAAAGAGTATATTAAACTCTGCAAAATAGAGGTAATTTTTCTTTGTGAGCTCTTGCAGGGTCATTGTTCCTTAATCTAATTCCCTGGGAACGTCTGGAGCTACATCTCTATCCTCCATCATCCCAGGACACCTTTTATAAGTGCGTGCGCCACACGCCTCCCTTGATAATTCAGTCGCTTGTCCTTGCTAGTTCTCGCAGCTTTTATTGGAAGCCTTGCAGCTAGATCCTAAAGAGCGAGCTTTCATGGTGTTGCTGCTCATGGACATGCTTTTATGTATACTACAAGCACCAGGCTCTCAAAGGGATCCTTGCTCTGCAGCATGATGCACTGACCGACTTCAAGCTCTATCTGAAGAGCACTGAAAGAAGGCATCGGGTCTCCCTTACCTTAAAGGCACCTGAAGTATGTAGCATGTGGTGGTCAGGTAGCTAAGATCAAAAGTCTACTATACATAGAGAAAAACTTTTCCGCAAAGAAAAATCCTCTTGTTGCACAAATCTTGCCATTAAAAGATGTTCACATGAAAAAATACCATTCATTGCACAGTGGAGCTGCACTAAAGGTGCAGCGAGCCCTTCTTTTCTCCAAACGGCCACACCACATTCCCCTGAATTCCTCCTGCATTCTGCGGGTCCCTATTAGGCCTGAGCGATGGCCCGATCCCAGCTGTGTTCCGCCAATGTTCCGCAGACAAAGAGGGAGAAACGGTCTCTGGAGCTTCGGCGGTCTTGACCCAGTTAAGGTAGGCAATGACTGATGACCGATGCAAGAGACCTGCCGACAAGATTTATTGAGACGATAAATGAGAAGGGCTTTGTGTTGCATTGAACGAGAGATTATTTATATATTTAGATAAATACTTTTGGTAAGCGCCACACAGCCTTGCGTTGCTGTCTGTAGTGTGTTCATTTGCATGGAAAGCAAAGGGCCTACGCCTGTGGGCTTTCCTCAGAGACACGGACACGAGAAAACAAACAAAAAGATGAATCAAACTCTTGTTGACACTGCAACACACTTTGGGAGAGCTTTGGCTAGTGCAACTTCACAAGTCTGTTTCCTTTATAGTCCCATTATTGCTGTCTTGTTAGCAGGTTTCCCTCAGTAAATGCTGTTGATAATAGATAGAGAACAACACTATGGCAGCACATACTATAATACAGCATATGCTATTTGTGTAATATAGTTTATTCAAATGCAGAGAATATTAGCAATTTATGAAAATGTCAGTAGAACTAATGACAAACTGGCATGGCTAACCGTCAGTTACACTGTGCAGTTCATAGCTCAGAAGGTCAAAGAGCTAACATCTGTGAGCACTGACTGCCCGGGTGTTGTACTTGACATTATAAACAAATTAGCTCGAATCAATAGCAAAGGTTATGACAGCAACATTCCGGTCCTACTATATGAAGTCAGTCTGCTTGGCGCTGATCCCCATCTAATAAAAATGCTTGACCGTCTCTGAGCATGTTCCCTTCCACAAACGATCGGAAATGGCATAAGCTGCTCCAAACAGACTGGAAGCCCCTTAAAGGGCAACTCTGCCACTTTTCAACCTCATATTCATTATCTCCAGAAACAAACCAGTGTCTACATATATGAAAATGGCTAATTTCTATGATCTGTATTTAAAAAGATAAGTAGAAATGTCCAAATAACTGCTTCTCACTTTTCTCTCCTACATGGTATGATTAAAAGTAAGAAAAACTGTGATTTTCAAAACCTGAAACGTATTTCTAGCAAGAGGGTATTTTCTTGCTCTTCACCTCACAGCGAATCTCAGTGTTTGAAAATCACTGTTTTTTTTTTTTTTTTATGTTTTAACTTTTGATGTCATTGGATATAACTTTTTCATTAAATGTTTTTCTACAAAACATAGAAATGCGCTGTTTTCACATGTGAAAAAAGCAAAAAAAGAAACGTCCTCTCACTGTCAACTGCATTTATTTTCAGAAAACTGTAAACTGTGTAAATATTTGTATGAACATAAGATTCAACAACTGAGACATAAACTGAACAAGTTCCACAGACATGTGACCAAAATCAATTTAATTATGTGCCCCTGAAAAAATAACAGTAAGTATCTGGTGTGGCCACCAGCTACATTAATGTACTGCAGTGCATCTCCTCCTCATGGACTGCACTAGATTTGCCAGTTGTTGCTGTGAGATGTTACCCCACTCTTCTACCAAGGCACCTGTAAATTCCGGGACATTTCTGGGGGGAATGGCCCTAGCCCTCACCCTCCGATCCAACAGGTTCCAGGTGTGCTCAATGCGATTGAGATCCGGGCTCTTCGCTGGCCATGGCAGAACACTAACATTCTTGTCTTGCAGGAAATCACACACAGAATGAGCAGTATGGCTGGTGGCATTGTCATGCTGGAGGGACATGTCAGGATGAACCTGCAGGAAAGGTATCACATGAGGGAAGAGGATGTCTTCCCTGTAACGCACAGCGTGGAGATTGCCTGCAATGACAAAAATCTCAGTCCGATGACGCTGTGACAAACCGCCCCAGACCATGACGGACTCTCCACCTCCAAATTGATCCCGCTCCAGAGTACAGGCCTCGGTGTAAAGCTCATTCTTTCGACAGTAAACTTGAATCCGACCATCACCCCTGGTGAGACTAAACCGTGACTCATCAGTGAAGAGCACATTTTGCCAGTCCTGTCTGGTCCAGCGACCGTGGGTTTGTGCCCATAAGCAACGTTGTTGCCGATGATGTCTGATAAGGACCTGCCTTACAACAGGCCTACAAGCCTTCAGTCCAGCCTCTCTCAGCCTATTGCGGACAGTCTGAGCACTGATGGAGGGATTATGTTGCAGTTGTTGTTGCCATCCTGTACCTGTCCCGCAGGTGTGATGTTCGGATGTACCGATCCTGTGCAGGTGTTGTTACACGTGGTCTGCCACTGCGAGGACAATCAGCTGTCCGTCCTGTCTCCCTGTAGCACTGTCTTAGGCGTCTCACAGTACGGACATTGCAATTTATTGCCCTGCAGTCCTCGCCTCCTTGCAGCATGCCTAAGGCACATTCACACAGTTGAGCAGGGACCCTGGGAATCTTTCTTTTGGTGTTTTTCAGAGTAGAAAAGCCTCTTTAGTGTCCTAAGTTTTCATAACTGTGACCTTAATTTCCTACCATCTGTAAGCTGTTACTGTCTTAACGACCGTTCCACAGGTGCATGTTCATTAATTGTTTATGGTTCATTGAACAAGCATGGGAAACAGTGTTTAAACCCTTTACAATGAAGATCTGTGAAGTTATTTGGATTTTTACTAATTATCTTTGAAAGACAGGGTCCTGAAAAATGGACGTTTACTTTTTTGCTGAGTTTATAAACACTAGTATGGAGCTGGAGATAATGAATATGAGGTTGAAAAGTGGCAGAGATGCACATTAAGGGCATTTTGAGGTATGTACTTGTTTTTGCTCTGATGGAAATGAAATTGGATTGTTGTGTTGTGAGTGGGGAGGACAGATATTAACTGTGAATTCCAGTGGCTCATAAGTGTTCTTTCCAGCTAATTCTCTCATATCATGGGCAAAATGTCTTGATGCCCTTTCAGACAGTTTAGGGGTCAAATATGGATAAAACAAAAACATCACATTTTATTGCAGTTAATATAAACACTGGTTTCAATGAGCTCCTCATTTTGCTAAATTATGGAAAGGAAGTCCCAGTAAAAAATGATTGCAACCACATCGATTTTTCTGTAAATTCCATCAGAAACAGGACTGTAAGATAAAGTGTTACCAAATCCTGCACTGCCACACGTCAGGAGCAGAAAGTCTTACCAAATGAAAAAGGTGGTTTGAAGAAAGGCCTCAACACTGCACACATACAGTAACTGCCTTAACAGAGCCACCCTCTCAGAAACGTTGTACAGCAAAGTCCAAGATATATCTTCACCCAAAGGGAAACAACTAATCAATATTTAATTTGTCATTGGAGTCATGAGAAAGCAAGTTAGGGGAATTCCAGCTTTTTCCATAACTAATGAGCCAATCAGTTTCCAGTTTAGTGAGACTATCAAGAGAAAAGGGGCTACAACTCAACTGAACGTTGATTGCTCCACATGCCCAAAACTCTATTTCTCAGCAAAACATTTTAAAAAGGGGGCGTAGGAGTCCTGCTATGCTCTGTTGGCATCGTGTTCCCTGTCACAGCCTGAAGATGACTGAAACCGGTCAATGTATTATTTCCCGTTCCCTTGACAAATTCAAATCTTTCAAAAGGTGCTGCAGCCGCTATAGTGCCCTCTTAACACATATGTCTGTTCAGTATTGCAACATTTCAAGTAGTGTTCCGAGTCTCCAGGGCTCACCAAGTTGAGTTTCACTGAATTTTGTGTCGCTTTTTTTTGTTCTAAATTTGCGCCTGAGTACATTGATCTCAAACTTAAGAGTGTACAATGGAGTCTTACTGCACTGGGTAAGTCAACAGTCCAGATGCTTCTTTAGTCTGAACCGGCTTGCTTTCCATATCTCCTATATTCTGTCTGAAATTGCCCAAATTGTAACTTTGATCTTAGACATCATAAAATGAAACATCATCCCTGAATGTTGTTGAAATAATATAGTATGACAATGTGAAACATAACTGGCGCCCCAATTTTCATTCCTTTATGACCCACTATTCGCTGGGAAAGTCGTGTGGCTGCACTCGACCCTAAGTTACAGACATCTGCACCAACAGGCCCTCTTGCTTCTTCTTGAAAATTAGCTTGACAGCAAACGTAGGCTTCTTCAATATTAATAGAGGCATCCATGTAAAATGAGCTTCATTCATATTGATGGTGGTTGTAATGTTTCCAGATTACAAGGGTTGAGTGTGTGTGTCACTGGCATAACACAGTTTCTCTGGACACCCTTGCAAGGTCGGAGTTCGGGCCCCCATACACAAACTAGACTACCGATCGCTGTCCATGGTGCTGAAATTGCGACATGTCTATGTGACTACGTATCAAATCAAGGATAGGCTTTATGTGGTGGCAGGGCATGTAGCCTTTAGCTTCGCTTTAGCTAATGGATAAATGTTTATAAGCCTATTTGGTTGTCATTTTCTCATGCTAAGCCTAACATTTCCCGAAGCTATACGTGGTGTGGCAATGCTGCCAATGCTGGCGGTAATAATGTAATTACTTGTTCAGTAATTAATGTTGGGAATTCAAACATTGCAGATTGTAAAATAAATGTTCAATGCAACAGCATACTAATCAGCTACCAATTTATGTTTTATTTTAATATACCAACTATCCTGTATAGCCTACCTGAACCTGCATGACAAGCCATCCTAGCGCTCTCTCCCAGCTTGGATAGAAAGCTGTTGTACATAAAACCAGTCTATTAATAACAAATAACACAGTCAATACACCCCAAACAATGAGCTTACTAGGGATTGTTAAATTATGCAGGGTAGTCTACTATCTATAGCTATATAGCCTACAATATTTAGCTGCTATTTTTACATTTTTATAAAAAATTACACATCAAATAGCCTAACAATGAAGAAAAAGTAGTTGGCTTTATTGTTGAACTCAGCAGGTTTTTCTGGCTAATACCCTACACAAATTGGCTGCAATATTCAAGGTGAATTCAATCAGACTTGAGACACTCTGGTCTCCTGAAGTCCTCCTTGCTGCTTCTCTGTCTGTCTGTGTCTCATTTTCTCTTTCTTCCTCTCAAAGGAAAGTCTCTTTGTGTCTGTGCCTCACTCTCTTTTTTTCTATGTAGAGACTTATGCTTGCTTCAGGATGCGGCTGTGTCGCTTGCATTTTTGTGAGCAAATGTTTTCACCACGTCCTGTAGGTCAAGGTTTCAGCCCTGACTGTTTTCTCTACTGAGTATTGCCAACCCAGACAGCCCTTCCTGAGACATTATGCATTATAAGTACACGCTCGTCGAACATCTCATTCCAAAATCATGGGCATTAATATGGAGTTTGTCCTCCCTTTGCTGCTATAACAGCCTTCATTCACTCTTCTGGGAAGGCTTTCCACTAGACGTTGGAACATTGTTGATGGGTTGCTACCATTTAGCCACAAGAGCATTAATGAGGTCGGGCACTGATGTTGGGCGATTAGGCCTGGCTCGCAGTTGGCATTCCAATTCATCCCAAAGGTGTTTGATGGGGTTGAGATCAGGGTTATGTGCAGGTCAGTCAAAATCTTCCACACAGATCTCGACAAACCATTTCTGTATGGACCTTGCTTTGTGCACGGCGGCATTGTCATGCTGAACAAGGAAAGAGCCTTCCCCAAACCTTTGCCACAAAGTTGGAACACGGAATCATCTAGAATGTCATTGTATGTAGTAGCGTTAAGATTTCCCTTCACTGAAACGAAGGGGCCTAACCATGAAAAATAGCCCAAAACCATTATTCCTCATCCACCAAACTTTATAGTTGGCACTTTGCATTCGGGCAGGTAGTGTTCTCCTGTTCTCCCGCCAAACTCAGATTAGGCCGTCGGACTGCCAGATGGTAAAGCGTGTTTCATCACTCCAGAGAACGTGTTTCCACTGCTCCAGAGTCCAATAGAGGCAAACTTTACACCACTCCCGTTGACGCTTGGCATTGCGCATGGTGAACTTAGGCTTGTGTGTGGCTGCTCGGCAATGGAAAACCATTGCACAATGCTCCCGGGCTGACGTTGCTTCCAGAGGCTGTTTGGAACTTGGTAGTGAGTGTTGCTTTGTCCAGATACTTTTGGCAATGTAGTGTATGTCGATTGCGCTGCACACAATTTAATCTTAGTCTTGAATGATGCACGCTAAGATATACCAGAGATAAGGGACTGTTGATAATGCAACCTGGCAATTAAGGAGAACGAGAAGCTCAATTAAAGATAGTAGTAGCAGCAATGGGTTCTAAGATGGTGTTGGGATGCAAAGCCGCTGTTTTACGTGCTCCTGACCTATTTTTTTGGCGGGGGGGGGGGGGGGGGGGCTGAACTTAACTATTTTTCAGCACAGGACAAACTGCTCACCACAGACCAGGCCCTGATCCCTGACACTCAGAAGAAGAAAAAACGTTGCTAGAGAGGACGCCATGCGAACACATTTATGAGACTATGGCGATGAGTGAATAGGCCGCACCTACCCTCTGTCCTATTGCCGAATATGCAGTCGCTGGAGAACAAACTAGATGAGCTTTGTCTGAGACTATCCTATCAACGGGGCTTGAAGACCTGTACTATACTATGCTTTTCGGAGTCATGGCTGAACAAGGACATGTATAATATACAGTTAGCTGGGTTTTCCATTCATCGGCAGGACAGACCAGCAGCATCCAGTAAGATCTGTAGGGGTGGGGTGTGTCTCTTTGTCAACAAAGACTGGTGAGTGATCTCTAATATTAAGGAAGTATTTGAAAGTTCTGGTCGCCTGAGTTAGAATATCTCATGATACGCTGTAGACCATACTATTTACCAAGAGAGTTTTCATCTCTATGTTTCATAACTGTCTATTTAACACCCCAAATGATGCTGGCACTAAGATCTCACTCAAAAAAAACTCATGAGGCTGAAAATATTTGGCTTACATCGCTGCGTTCACTAGCTATCTAGTTTAGCCTACTCAAACACCCAGCTCAAACAGAGAAAGATGCTATGGATTTAACAAATGTCAGGCAGATATGCTCCTGTCTGCTCTACAAGGACATGATTCCGAGGGCTCCCGGTATCTGGTGTACGACCCGCCCAGAATTGTTCTGGACACAATCCAGCTGAGCAGTCAGGGTTTGAGTGAGACTAGGGTGCCAGGCTGGGACAGAGTCATTATAGAGGTGACATGCATCACTACACATTTCTTGTCATTGAGGAGCATGTCATTGGTAGAGGTCCAGGTGCTGAGCTCGCCAAGTTGCTTTTGCATTGATGATGGTTGGTTCAGTTTCCTGGTTTCAAGCAGATTCATGTCATCAACATATTTCCACATAGGGTTGGCGGCTTAATGTACAGCATAATTGATTAGGGCAAGGAAAAGGACAAAGCCAAGGAGTGTCCCCCACATGTGAGGGACTGCCATTCAGATAGGGCAACACGATAGAGCACCTGTTGTCTCCTGTCAGAGATACAGTCACAAATCCATGGGACTATTTCAGGTCTCACCCCGATTTACAGGATATTTTTGATGACAGTACTATGGCTGACCTTGTCAAATGCTTTGCTGAAATCTGTGGCTACCAATGAGCAGGATAGACTCAAGCTATCTCTAGCAAAACTCATATTCCTTGACCATACACCCAGACTAACTGCAGGAAGCTAGAGTGGAGACCATAAAGACACAGCATTAGTACATCATAAATAACTTACTATTAGTTATATATTAATTGTTAACCATTAAGATCAAATAAATCAGGTAAATACATACTTGTTCTACCACATTACCCCATTTTGAGATTTCTCTCAACTTAAAATAAATAATTCCAAGGTTTAAAAAGACATTCAAATATTTGTTAAGAAATTCTCAGCAATCTAAATCAGAGTACATTTTTCATCAGCATGAAACAAATCATCATGTTGATACTGATCACACCCCCATTGGCCAGCATGGTAGAAACTAAAATTAATATATCTTGTCGGACAAATCCAGGTAGTGACTCCCGGTTTAAGTAACATATCTTCTGTTTTGTGCCGAATGAACATGACCCAGGACAAGCATCATGATCCCACTAAGTATAAGGCAACACACCTATGTCTATGTGCCATTGGCACAAACCTGCTATAGTTCCTGAGTATTGTTATTACAAATTGCAATTTGGTAATGGATTTAAATCAAATAGATTAGGATCAGTTTAACTCTCAGGATCAGAGTTCATCCTCTCCATTCACCAGGGCATGCTGAAAATAGTATATTTCTCTTTGGTACACAACTTCTTTCCACATGTCAGCATAACAACAATCAAAACAATCAATCCATATGTCACGTTCTGACCTCTGTTTCCGTTGTTTTGTATTTATTTAGTATGGTCAGGGCGTGAGTTGGGTGGGCAGTCTATGTTTGTTTTTCTATGTTTTGGGGCATTTCTATGTTTTCGGCCTAGTATGGTTCTCAATCAGAGGCAGGTGTCATTAGTTGTCTCTGATTGAGAATCATACTTAGGTAGCCTGGGTTTCACTGTGTGTTTGTGGGTGATTGTTCCTGTCACTGTGTTTGTTGTCACAGGATAGGCTGTATAGGTTTTCACGTTCCGTTTGTTGTTTTGTAGATTTGAGTTATTTCATGTATCGTTCAGTTTTCCATTAAAGAACATGAATAACCACCACGCTGCTTTTTGGTCCGCTTCTCCTCCTACAGACGAACGTCGTTACACCATAATACATTAATTGCTGCGCTCATATAGTTTTTAATATACAAAAAGTATCTGTCAGTTTTAAAAATAATGAAGTTTCCAAAACATAATTAAAACCCAATTAATCATCCAACCAAAATGTTGAATGACATTGCTCAGGGATTCACATTGATTCTATCACTCAAAATTAAAACCCTCAACTTAACACACATCAATACTGGTAGAATGTATTACATATATATTAACATACAATATAATTATCCTATAATTCCACTATTAACTTTCTCATCTCAATTATAATTACAGATCAGTATCTCAATGCATTCTTAGCCTAAATTACTATAAATCTAGCAGTGTGTAAACCTCCAAAATCAACCTGATACCCCAGATAACAATTTTAGACAAGTCTAAATCAAATACAGGCACAGATGACCAACCCCTTCCTTCCCTGGCACTCAATCTTCTGACATCTCTTCATTTCTTATTCAGATAGCTTCACAGTTCAAAGTGGATGGCCAATTATAATGTCCCAATTTCAATGTTTCAGGAATAATTTGATTTTCGCAAACAGACTAACGTCTCACTTGAGCCCCACCACAATGCCTATTATGTCTTGTTCATTTGCCAACCAGTATACCAGCAACATGAGAGAAGTTTTGGAACGGATCTCTCTTCATACTCACTCCACGTGGACTCCTGTTACATTCCTGAGTGAAAAGCATGATAGAAAAGGCAGTTGATAGCTTCAACTGGATGCTGTACACTGGTTGCTGGCTCGGACTCAGTTCTGTAGGTAGAAGTGGTGCAGGACAGGGTCGTATTGAATGTCATTTCTTCAGTCGGTTAGATGGGGTTTTGAGGTCCACAATGTGTGGTCAAATTATCCCTTCCATGAATCTGTAGTCATTTTTACCATAACCTCGAGAAAGGACAGATCAGAACAACAATTCAGTTCAGTTAATTTCTGATTCAGGAAATCCAGACAAGCATTGACTGTATGACAAATGATTACTACTACCAACATTCCCAATGCAAATCTCTAAAACACACGTCAAAGAGAGTAACACATTCTGTTTAATTTTTTCCCAAAATTGGCTTATCACACTGTCAACCTCCGCGCAGAGTCACAGGGTCAGGATATTATCCGATCATTCAGCAGACCCAATCTGGTGAGATTTATCAAACAAAACAAACAAACAGAGCAACAATACACTCCTTCATATATCACTTGATACATTCCTACATATCACTCAAGGTGTGTAAACTTCCATCCAAAAACCTCAAAGGACTGGTCATTCCCCTATTTTGATACATGACTCACAATGTGATCAATGTGTAAAAAAAACAACACCGCAAATCAAATGATGTACTACCATTAACTCCATAAATATTGTTTTTTACCTATAAATTCATAGTAAAAATAGACTAGAGAAAGGTCTGTCCTTCTCGTGGTCGGAATCACACATATTCATTATAAACTTTTCCTTAATAATCAGTATTACAAATGTCCTTCAAATCAGTATTACATATGACCTTTAAATCATCACTCGACCATCTCTCAACTTCCCAGTGAGGGCGATCAAACCACACTAGAAAGCCAGGATGAAGGTCAGAGGTCATTCAAAACCTTCAAATGTGTTTATTTCTCTATCAGTATTTAAAAACAGTCAAACATGTCATATATTTCATATCCCGGGTTCACAGTAAGTTTCTTCAGTACATTTCTTATCAAAATAATTAATGTGTTCAGTGAAAAATCCGAAAATAAAAACTTCAGAAAATGTAATGTGTGTGCCCCTTGAAGATACATTTTCTCTAACTGTGAAATACCCAATAGAACCAAATGACAATAGACCACTCACAATAAATCAGACATAGCATTAAACACGCTACCACATCTTCATAACGTAGGGTAGACACAAACTAAAGTTGCCAGGCTCTATTTAATGTGGAAGCTCCCTTAACAGACATACTGTAGTGGACTTCCATCAGTCCTGGAAGAATGAATCCTACTCAAACACATCAGATAATACAGTGTTCCATTAAGTGGAATAGACACCTTCTAAAGTAAACAAACGCAGAGCACCTTTCCGGGAATCTTATCAGTTTAACCTGTTTCATTAATTTAGTGAAAATATAAAACCTATATAACCTGGAAACAGATTATCAGATTATGACATTGCCTTCCTGCTCCAATTTACTTGTGTTACCTAAACTACAAAACCAAGCAACAATAATCTGAAACTGTCAAAAAACGTTTCTCATACCTCAATTTACCTAACAAATAGTTAGTGCGGTACATCTACTAATCTTGATTTTATCGGTTTTGATGTTATTTTATGTCATTGGAATTGGAAATGCTGCCAAATTTTATCCATGATATAGACTTTTTCCCATATTCGAGGGGAATTGGTAGAATGCTCATGCACTTCTCTTAGTGCCTTTATGGCTTTGCCATAATTATCACTTCTATGATGGTTATTTCTGTTCCTCTCTCCTCACAGTTTTAATATATGCCAATATTTTTTTGAGACTATCTCCCAGATCCTGTAGACAACCATATAATGTTCTAACAAATTATCCATAAAGAGACCACTCTGAACCCACGTACGTCTACGTAGGGGTTGTTTAAGTTGCATATAATTATTCGCAGTATTACTTTATTAAATCTCTAGTAAACGATTATACGCATACAACTTCACTTTTTTCTCATATCTTAAAGAATCCATGCATAACATAGGAAATCTTAGGTAATCACAATAATTAACCACTCCAGGTGCGTTTTCAACGACTCTCAACTGCTACAAAGTGTCAGCTGTGCATCCATGCTCCCAGCGGAACCCCGGACACTGCACGGTGGGTCATAGGTATAATGCTCCATACTTATCCTCAATGGTTCCCTAGACTTCCAGAAATTATAGACTTGCCGCTACATTCTAAAATAGCATCCCGCACTCAATACCACTCCATGATAGTCTATGATGGGCAGTGATGGACAGAACCCCAAGATAACTCTACATATTGAAACTTATTATCCAACATTTTAATCAGCTTATTATACACATTTCTATATATTATTATCCAAATGTCAGGTGAACACTTATTTCCACACTCACACATCACATTCAAAAGACAGAGAGTACTGTTCCCAAAACATACTTAATCAATTCGTTGTTTTCTAAAATATTTTTGCAGGAATAATTTCAAAATTCTATCTCAGGGTTAGTTCCTGGGATAACGCAACTCATACAGTTACATCTTAACAAAACTTTTTATCAATACATTACACGTTATAATTTGAACTTCATCAAGCCGGATGCCCTCGCAAGGCGTCACCTGCACTCTAGTCCCTCGTTCAATGAGCTTCACCAAGCAGAGTTCTCTCGCAAGATCACCCGCGCTCTAGTCCTTCACTACACATTAACCCAACTAGGGTATGTGGGACGCTAGCGTCCCACCTGGCCAACATCCAGTGAAATTGAAGAGCTCCAAATAAGAATACAGCAACAATCATTATAAAAATTCAGAAAACATAGGTTTTGCCAGCCTCAGAAAACATAGGTTTAAAGGTGAACTTCTTGTGAATCCAACCACGGTGTCAGATGTCAAAAAGGCTTTACGGCGAAAGCATACCTTACGATTATTTGAGAACATCGCCCAGCAGACAAATCATTACAAACAGTAACCAGCCAAGTAGAAGAGTTACACAAGTCAGAAATAGAGATAAAATTAATCTCGACAACATTCCGCTGAAAAGGCAGCACGCGAAATTCAAAAATATTTTTTAGAAGTATGTAACTTTCACACATTAACAAGTCCAATACAGCAAAAAAATAACATCAAAACAAACATCTTGTTAATCTACCCATTGTGTCCGATTTCAAAAATGCTTTCCAGCGAAAGCACAACATATTAGGTCATAGACAAGTCGAAAAAACACACATCCATTTTTCCAGCCAAAGATAGGAGTCACAAAAAGCAGAAATATATATACAATTAATCACTAACCTTTGATGATCTTCATCAGATGACTCTCATAGGAGATCATGTTACACAATACATGTATGTTTTGTTCTATAATGTGCATATTTATATCCAAAAATCTCAGTTTACATTGGCGCCTTACGTGCAGTAATGTTTTGATTCCAAAACATCCGGTGATTTTGCAGAAATACTCATAATAAACTTTGATAAAAGATACAAGTGTTATTCACATAATTAAAGATAGACTTCTCCTTAATGCAACCGCTGTGTCAGATTTTTAAAAAACTTTAAGGAAAAAGCATAATCTGAGAACGGAGCTCAGAACCCAAAACAGCCAGAGGAATATCCGCCATTTTGGAGTCAACAAAGTTAGAAACAACACCATAAATATTCACTTACCTTTGAGGATCTTCATCAGAAGGCTCTCCCAGGAATCCCAGTTCGACAATAAATGACTGATTTGTTCCATAATGTTCCATCATTTATGTCCAAATAGCCACTTGTTGTTAGCGTGTTCAGCCCAGTAATATATCTTCATGAGGCGCAGGCACTTCATCCAGACAAAAACTGTTACAGTCCTTTAGAAACATGTCAAACAATGTATGGAATCAATCTTTAGGATGTTTTTAACATAAAACATCAATAATGTTCCAACCAGAGAATTCCTTTGTCTTCAGAAAAGCACTGGAACGAGAGGTAACTGTTGGGAGCACGCGTCATGAGACCAAGGCACTCTGCCAGACCACTGACTCAAAGAGGTCTCGTGAGCCCCTCATTTATCGTAGAATCCTCATTCAAGTTTCTAAAGACGGTTGACATCTAGTAGAAGCCGTAGGAAGTGCAACTTTATCCAGATCTCAATGTGTAATCGGTAGGCCAAGCTTTGAAAAACTGAAAACCTCAGATGTCCCACTTCCTGGTTGGATATTTCTCAGGTTTTAGCCTACCATATGATTTCTGTTATACTCACAGACATCATTCAAACAGTTTTAGAAACGTCAGAATGTTTTCTATCCAATACTAATAATAATATGCATATATTAGCATCTGGGACAGAGTAGGAGGCAGTTCACTCTGGGCACGCTATTCTTCCAAATGTGAAAATGCTGCCCCCTATCCCAAAAAGGTAAAGGAAGACCTCACTCTGAGCGTACCCTCAACAGGGACTTTTACGTTTTTATCATTTACATTTTGTCTTTATAATTGCATCACTTATTGATAGATTTGCCAAGTCTACCTCTCTCAGTACTATGTCCGAGATCTGGCATCCACCCGTGCCCGCTTCCTCTCAGATCTTAGGCTAGTCCAACTGCACAGTAATATGTGTGGTTTTCCCAGAGTATACCATTTTTGATCCCTTGTGCACAGTTTACCCAGAGCGGTCAAGTTGCAGATTACATCCTCGTCACCAAAAATGTTGTGGAAATTCATACTGAGAGAGACTTTGTCATTTCTTCAAACAATCAACTTGATTTAATTTGGATTAATTATTGCAATAATGAGACCAGTCAACCCAACACTCTTGACTGTTGGGCCGAGTAGCCTAACCTTTACAGACAATGCAAGTTTTTCTATAGCTGACACTAAGAATGCTTAGTCATGGCTGGTTCCACCCCTCCCATGACAATTGGGGGCACCACCACTTTGGGTTTATCCTGTGGTCATTTGCACGGGGGGTGTTGTTTTAACCCCCAACCCGTCTTAGTTTCCCTGATGCCAGGTAGATGAGACAATGAGCGATTGTTCTATACTCTTCTAGGCTCTCTCTATCTGGGTGAAACACACCACATCTTGTTTATGGAATGCCGGCTTTAGGTTTTTATCAGCAATAAAATGTCAGCTCAAGCTACCGCGAGAAAAAAAAGTTTTCATTGACCATATGCCCAGACTACCTGTAGGAAGCTAGAGTAGAGATCATAAAGACACAGCATTAGTAGAACAGAAATATCTTACTATTAGTTAAATATGAACTGTTAATCATTAATATCAAATAAATCAGGTAAATACATAATTTTTCTATCAAAGCTCTCAGTCTGATATGCGATTTTTAACACCAGAGTAAGCCCCACTCATTGCACTGGCGCCGTCGCAGCCTTCACCACATCATTCGTTCACTGATATCCCAGTTGAATATTTAATTTTTGAAGGACTGAGGCACTTGTTCAGTCACATTCCTGAAGCCCAAGAAGCAAACACTTAGTATATATGAACATTAAAAAAGGTTTATGAATTACTGTTTGGAGGTTATTAAATAAAATAGACATCAATGACAGGCACAGGGGCCCACCGGCTTGCGAGGGCTACGGAGGTGTACCCGGTACACCAGTGGTGTGTCCGACTGGTTTTGAACCAGGGTCTCTTGTGCGTCAAAAGACTGATCTAAAGCCTAGGTATTAGCTCAGAGAACTAACACAAGTCATCAGATGTCAGGCAAGGTTACTCATCACACAAATATGCTAACATTCATACACCTTAGAGCTCTGCTACCCGAGCTGAGCTCGACAGGCCCCAACATTGTACATCAGGTTAGGGACAGGTTGAGCTGTTTTTTTAAATATATAACTAGGGTACACTAAATTGATCACTAACATTTCGAAGCTGAAACGTTTATGTCAGAAGAAGTTCCTCGTCAAATATAAGACAGGAGAGATTATTTCACAGAAAAAAATAATATTCCTTGTCCGAGTTTGGAGTGACGAAAAGTAGTTATTGGCTAACTGCTCTCTAATATCTTGTTATTGAGCAGAACAGCCCAAGCGGCGCCGTTGCTATGAATACTCACAGACGCAGAGCGCATACAAAGCTAGCAGTGCACATAAGCAAGTGACAGACAGATTGGAGCAGCTAATGGAGTTACTAACGAAGGAAGTTACTTCAGGTTTCGGGCAGGGCCTTAAATTTTGCACAAGCAATCGAACCTGGGTAGAGTAAGGCCTGAACGAAGCGGGCATGGGTAGGGTCCGGGCTTCAAATCTCATGTCTCTAATAGACGTACAAATTAAAATCAAAGTTATCCAGGAAGAAGAAAGACCCTTCCTTGACTAATGTATTCTTTGATTCAATTTGAAGCACAAGAAAAGCTACTATAATTAAAACCTGGTCCACATTTTCAAAGTGATAGAACAATTATGGAATTGTCGAAGTTAATAAAAAAATACAAATGAAGATGTATTGATTGCGTATGTATTCACACCCCAGAGTTAATACCCTGGTGAAAGGACTTTTGGCAGCCATTACAGCTGTGAGTCATTTTGAATAAGATTCGACCAACTTTCCATACGTCTAGGGCAACATATATCCATTGTTTTTATCAAAATTGCTCAAACTCAGTAAGTTTGGTTGGGAATCATTGATGGAGATCAATTTTCAAAGCTTGTTTCTGATTTTCAAAAAAATTCAAGTCAGGACTAAAACTGGACTGTTCAGGAACACTTAACACCTATTGGAAGTCTTTGGCATTTTAATTTGTGTAATTGTCCCGCTGAAAAATAAAAACTATCCCAGGGTTTCATTTTCAGAAGACTATGGTGGGTTTTCCTCTAACTTTTTACCTGGGCTTTGCTCCTTTTAAATGTATTTTGATCCCGCCAAACTCACCAGTCCCTGCCGGTGACAAGCATACCAATAACATGATGCTGCCACCACAATACTTGAGAATAAAGAGGATCAACAACATTACAACTCCACATTACTGGCCTTTAGAAAAAGTGAAAAGGAGGAAGCCTGTGTTAAAAAAATCCACTCCAAATCATCCATTCTATTTGCATCAAGGTCATTAAGTAATACTGGAAGACAACATAGCAAGGAAATAAACTTTTTGGCCCAAATTAAAAACAACATGTTTCGGTCAAATCCAATACAACACAGAGAAAACGTATCTGTATTTTCAAGTTTTGTGTTGGCAGTATCATGTTATGGGTATGCTTGTCACTGGGAGGGGAGTTTGTAAGGATCAAAAGAAACATGAAAGGAGCAACGCCCAGGTAAAATGTTAGAGGAAAACCCGCTTCAGTCCTCTGAATACCTAACCCTGGGATAGAGTTGTATTTTTCAGAGGTAAAATTAAACACATGCTAATGCTAAAAGACACACCAGATTGGCTTTCCAAGAGGCGTTGAGTGATACTGAGTGGTCCAGTCTCAGTCATGACTTACGTTTGCTTGAAAATCAAAGACAAGGTTTGAATATTGCTGTCCATCAATGATTCCCAACCAATTTACTGAGTTTGAGACATTTTTACAAAAACAAAGTATTGTTACCGTAAGATTGGTGAAAGGCTGGTAGAATCTTATCTTAAAAATGTAACAATCATTCACAGATGTCATTGCTGCCAAAAGTGCTTCCACTAAGTATTAACTGTGAAGACATACGCAATCATGAAATCTTAGGTTTTTATTTTATTTTCTATAATTATATTTCACTTTGAAAATGTGGAGCAGGTTGTGTAGACCTGTATGAAAGCAAATATAATGAATCCATTTTTAGATTAAATTGTAAGGCAGCAAAATGTAGACTCTGTAAGGGGTGTGCAGACTTTCACTAGGTACTGTATATACACTTAATTGGCATACATAATTTGCAACACTGAATAAATCCTTTAATAAAATACCTTTTCAATGATTGATTTGTATTCATGCCATTTGTTTGTGTCTAATTCCTGTTACCCATGCAAAGAAGCTAAGCTCATCTGTGTTATGATAATAGTGAAAATGTTGGCGTCTGTTTATAGCGCTTGGCTCATGAGTCTATGCTGATTGATTTGGATCCATTGAGAGGTCTCTCTGGGAAAGGGGGTCACGGGGGAAATAATCTGCCATGATGCTACAGTACATATTCATTCACACATCATTTATCCTTTCTACTTGTAGATATCATCTATAATAATTTGTCTTTTTGCCACCCCTCACTTATTTCTCCTTATGGGGTTTGTCGCTGCGGTAATGAAACACACTTTGTGAGCCCCCCCACTCTGTATATGCCATGAACACCTCCTTATGAAAATTGCCTGGAGTGACAGAAGGAAAGGAGGTGCACTTTTTTATATGGCCCAAGACCAGATGGATGTTGTGTGGGATAATGATACATATATGTCATCATTGTCAACATTCCCAAGGACGAAGGTCTGCTCACCTAATATTCCAACGTATTTTGGGACATAATTTGCCGATAACAAAAGAGCATAATTGTAGGCTGTAAAGACAAAAGTACAGGCAACAACTTCCCAGTTACACAGCTGGTTGAAACAGTCGTGTTGTGTGACTTTGCAGACAGGTTTGCCATCAGAGCTGAAAAGGACAGGACAAGGGACTGCCAGTTTTTCAATCAAGTGTCAACTCCCTCCCTGGGATACAATGCTGTATACGTCTTTAATTGATTGAATACTGGCAACAGTAAAAGTAAGATATTCAAGAAAATAGTTTCCCCAGAAACTTCACTAAACAACAACACTAAATAAATGTCAAAAGTCCACTACATTACAATAACACAGAAAGTAATCAAAAGGCAGGTCATAATATGACAAATTTGGCTATTTGTGTTACAGCAGAGTGCCTGCTGAATGAGTTCCATATGTAAACATCATTTAGCTGTACACTAGGCTTTTTCTGAAAAATACCATCTCTGTGATGTCGCTAATGGCCTAACAAACAATATCGTTCCATATTCCAAATGACTAGAAACTGTAGGGAGTCTCCTCATATTGTCTAAACATAATCACATGAAAGGACTAAGACCTTAGCTTATTTTCAATAGAGAGATAAAATCCTCAAATCCTGCCTTGTGTGCAGTGCTATCAGACCATTATCTTACTGCCCCGAAGAGTCAACATGCTTCTTTCCATGTCACATTTTAAGCACTTCCAAAGATCCTCTCTGAAGATTGCTAAATTAATTGAAAAAACATGTCAAAATGACAAATGACAGCAATACAAGTGTGCATGTGTGTAATCTTTCCCAAAGCGCAAGCATGTGTAGCTTTGTAATAAAATCAAATCAAATTTTATTTGTCACATGCGCCAAATACAAGACCTTACCGTGAAATCCTTACTTACAAGCTCTTAACCAACAATGCAGTTGTATGAAAATAGAGTTAAGTAAATATTTCCTAAATAAACTAAAGTGAAAAATATAACAAAAGTTATACAAAATAACAATAATGAGGCTATATACAGGGGTTACCAGTACTGAGTCAACGAGGGTACAGGTTAGTTCAGGTCATTTGTACATGTAGGTAAAGTGACTATGTATAGATAATAAACAGTGAGTAGCAACAGTGTGGGGGATGTCAATGCAAATAGTCTGGGTGGCCATTTGATTAATTGTTCAGCAGTCTTATGGCTTGGGGTAGAAGCTGTTAAGGAGTATTTTGGACCTAGACTTGGTGCTCTGGTATCGCTTGCTGTGTGGTAGCAGAGAGAACAGTCTATGACTTGGATGACTGGAGTCTTTGTCAGAGGAAGGCCCAAAATCTTGTCACCGCCTAGTATATACTGTAGGTCCTGGATGGCAGGAAGCTTGGCCCCATTGATGTACTGGGCTGTATGCACTGCCCTCTGTAGCGCCTTAACCTCTTGGATCTCTAGGGGCGCTATTTCATTTTTGGATAAAAAACGTTCCCGTTTTAAGCGCAATATTTTGTCACGAAAAGATGCTCGACTATGCATATTATTGACCGTTTTGGAAAGAAAACACTCTGAAGTTTCAGAATCTGCAAAGATATTGTCTGTAAGTGCCCCAGAACTCATTCTACAGGCGAAACCAAGATGATACGTCAACCAGGAAATGAGCAGAATCTCTGAAGCTCTGTTTTCCATTGTCTCCTTATATGGCTGTGATTGCGCAAGGAATGAGCCTACACTTTCTGTCGTTTCCCCAAGGCGTTTGCAGCATTGTGACGTATTTGTAGGCATATCATTGGAAGATTGACCATAAGAGACTACATTTTCCAAGTGTCCGCCTGGTGTCCCTGCGTCGAAAATGGAGCGTAAAGCCAGGTGCAATTATTTTTCCATTTGAGAGCAAGGAGAAACCAGGCTTCCACGAAGGATATATCATTGAAGAGATATGTGGAAAAACACCTTGAGGATTGATTCTAAACCACGTTTGCCATGTTTCAGTCGATATTATGGAGTTAATTTGGAAAAAAGTTCGCGTTTTGAGGGCTGAATTTTCGTTTTTTTTTTTTTTTTTTTTTTGGTAGCCAAATGTGATGTACAAAACGGAGCTATTTCTAATACACCAAGAATCTTTTTGGAAAAACTGAGCATCTGCTATCTAACTGAGAGTCTCCTCATTGAAAACATCAGAATTTCTTCAAAGGTAAGTTATTTTATTTGAAGGCTTTACTTGTTTTTGTGATAGTTGCCTGCTAAATGCTAACGCTAATGCTAACGCTAAATGCTACGCTAGCTAGCTACTGTTACACAAATGATTGTTTTCCTATGGTTGAAATGCATATTTTGAAAATCTGAGATGACAGTGTTGTTAACAAAAGGCTAAGCTTGAGAGATAGCATATTTATTTCATTTCATTTGCGATTTTCATGAATAGTTAACGTTGCGTTATGGTAATGAGCTTAGGTCTATAAATAGAATCCCGGATCTGGGTTTGGTCGTCGCAACAGGTTAAGGTTGGATGCTGAGCAGTTGCCATACCAGGCGGTGATGCAACCGGTCAGGATGCTATCGATGGTGCAGCTGTAGAATTTTTTGAAGATCTGGGGACCCATGCCAAATTTTTTCAGTCTCCTGAGGGGGAAAAGGCGTTGCCATGCCCTATTCACAACTCTATTGGTGTGTTTAGACCATGATAGTTTGTTGGAGATGTGGACACCAAGGACCTTGAAACTCTCAACACACTCCACTACAGCCCCATCAATGTGAATAGGGGCATGTTTGGCACTCCCTTTCCTGTAGTCCACGATCCTCTCCTTTGTTTTGCGTACGTTGAGGGAAAGGTTGTTGTCCTGGCACCAGGCCAGGTCTCTGACCTCCTCCCTATAGGCTATTTCATCATTGTCGGTGATCAGGCCTACTAGCGTTGTGTCGTCAGCAAATTTAATGGTGTTGGAGTCGTGCTTGGCCATACAGTCAACGGTTGAACAGGGAGTACAGGAGGGGACTAAACATGCACCCCTGAGGGGCCCCCGTGTTGAGGATCAGCATGTCTGATGTGTTGTTACCTATCCTTACCACCTGGGGATTGTCCGTCAGGAAGTCCAGGATCCAGTAGCAGAGGGAGGCATTTAGTCCCAGGGTCCTAAGCTTAGTGATGAGCTTTGTGGGCACTATGATGTTGAACGCTGAGCTGTAGTCAATGAACAGGACTCTCACATAGGTGTTCCTTTTGTCCAGGTGGAAAAGGGCAGTGTGGAGTTCAAATGAATTTGCGTCATCTGTGGATCTGTTGGGGTGGTATGTGAATTGGAGTGGGTCTAGGATTTCCGGGATGAGGGTGTTGATGTGAGCCATGACCTGCCTATGAAAGCACTTCATGGTTACCGATGTGAGTGCTACGGGGGGGTAGTCATTTAGGCAGGTTACCTTCGCTTTCTTGAGCACAGGGACTATGGTGGTCCTGCTTGAAACATGTAGGCACTACAGACTCAGTCAGGAAGAAGTTGAAAATGTTAGTGAAGACACTTGCCAGTTTGTCTGCGCTTGCTCTGAGTACACGTCCTGGTGATCCGTCTGGCCCCGAGCGTGATCACACAGTCGTCCAGAACAGCTGGTGCTTTCATGCATGCTTCATTGTTGCTTGCCTCGAAGAGAACATAAAGGGCATTTAGACCATCTGGTAGGCTTGTGTCACTGGGCAGCTCGTGGTTGGGTTTACCGTTGTAGTATGTAATAGTTTGCCAGCCCTGACACATCCGACGAGCGTCGGCACCGGTGTAGTAGGATTCAACCTTAGTCCTGTATTGAGGCTTTGCAGTTTGATGGTTCGATTGAGGGCATAGCGGAATTTCTTATAAGCGTCCGGATTAGTGTCCCACTCCTTGAAAGTGGCAGCTCTAGCCTTTAGCTCGGTGTAGATGTTGCCTGTAATCCATGACTTCTGGTTGGGATATGTACGTACGGTCACTGTGGGAATGACGTCATTGAAACCCTGGCCTTGAAAGCCAAAAATGATATCACTGCTATTGATGCTCAAGGTTCACTCATCTTAAATGCTCAATTGTTGTTCAGTTTTTAACGCTTTATTCAGTATGACAATTTGCCGGTAAATAAAATATGGTGGGGATTCTTATAGACAGATGTTAGAGTATATGTCTGTACATTACTTTTTTGCATCTATGCTCACTGGTTTAGCAGAGAAATTATACAGCAAATTATCCATGTTTAAATCAAAATTTAAAGTGATAAATGTACTGTAATACTGGTCCAATGTCTATATGGGTCCACACTTTCAGTGTTAAAGGTCCTGAAGAGTCATTCTGAAAAGTACTTTTTCTCTCATGGGTAACTACCAAGAAGTTTGAAAAGACAGGCCGGAGTGGTCGGGAAGCTTACATGCATAAACTCGACTGACAGCTCTTTGAAACACCTATGTCAAGCAACTTGGATGCAGCGAACAGTGATGCAGTAAATCATCTAAAATACATTTGGTGATACACAAAGAAACTCAAACATCAAAATGTCATCAATTATATAATTTAAAAATACATATACGTCTCCAGTTTTGGCATGTCACTGATGATGCTGTTCACAGCAGCACAGATGCATGTGTTGACCTGAAAATTGCATCAGAGTTTTGTCCCCATTTTGTTCCATGCTGGCTGAAGACCTAGCTAGTCAGTCACTAGCTAACACCAGACACAGATGAAAGGGGAAACATATACACTGAGTGTACAAAACCTTCAAAATATTGAGTTGCACCCAGAACAGCCTCAATTCATTGGGTCATGAACTCTACAAGGTGTCAAAAGCTTTCCACAGAGATTCTGGATGATGTTGACTCCAATGCTTTCCGCAGTTGTGTCACGTTGGCTGGACGTCCTTTAGGTTGAGTACCATTCTTGAAACATATGGGAAACTGTTGAGCTTGTAAAATCCAACAGCACTGCAGTTCTTGACACACTCAAACCGGTGTGCCTGGCATCTACTGTACTACATTCTCAACTGTCTCAAGGCTTAAAAATCATTATTTAACCTGTCTCCTCTCCTTCACATACATCAAAAAGAGCCGGCTTAAAAAAATATGTTTTGTATTAAAACAAGTCAAACAGTTTGCGATAATTTGACTATGATTTGTGTGAAAACAATTCTCATTAAATTATTAAATGAAATCATACTCTCTCTACCTTAACCATAATGTATTTAAAAATGCATTGGTTTGTTATAAAAAATAATGCTATTAAACATTTGCATTTTAAGTATAACTTTTTAAATGTATATAAACAAAGTGAAAAAAAAAGCATAATAGAATATTGCACCATATCAAATAAAAATAAATAACAATATGCAAAACTGCAGCATCCCACAAATTGAAATAAATGTAAAAAAGAAGGATGTTATTACACATGTGCATTTAAAGTATAACTTTTTTAATGTATATAAACAAAGTGCATATAAATGTAACAATTCAAACAAATACAATCTGAGCAACTGTCACGACTTCCGCCGAAGTCGGTTCCTCTCCTTGTTCGGGCGGCGTTCGGCGATCGACGTCACCGGCTTTCTAGCCATCGCAGCTCCATTTTTCATATATCCATTTGTCTTGTCTTGTTTCCATACACATCTAGTTTTCATTTCCCCAAACAATCTACTTGAATTTAACACTCTGTTTCCCATCATGTTTTGTATGTAATTGTGTTGTCTTATTACGCACTTTACATTTGTCATGTTCCGTGTTTTGAGTGCATTTGATTTATGTAGTGCTCTCATTTTGGAACTAAAATAAAAGTATGCCTGTTTACCTCACGCTACTCTCCTGCACCTGACTTCGCCTCTTATACACACGATTGACAGAATTACACAACTCCAATGGAGTCAGCAGGAGCAGGTACCCCGGTTAGAGGAGTCGAGGAGCACGTCCAGGAACATTCGGCCATGTTTCATCATCTTGGTGCCATGATGGATCGAGTTGTCCAGACCATGGACCGCTGGGAGAGACAGGAAGTCTCTCCAGTGCCTCGACCAGCACAACTGGGGTTGTCTCCACCCGTTCCATCCGGAGAGAATTCCAGTGGGATCCGTCTCTCCCTTCCCAGGGAGTATGATGGAACGGCAGCACAGTGCTAGCGATTCTTGTTACAACTGGATATCTACCTGGCCACTGTGCACCCAGCTCCCTCAGGAGAGGAGAAAGTGGCCGCCCTCGTCTCCTGCCTCACAGGAAGAGCGCTGGAGTGGGCAAACGCCATGTGGAGAGAAGGAGACACGGCGCCAGACGACTTCAAGGAGTTCACCCGGCGCTTGAGGGCTGTCTTCGACCATCCACCTGAGGACTGAGCGGCGGGGGAGATGCTCTTCCATTTGAGACAGGGGACGAGGAGGGCCCAGGACTTCGCCCTGGAATTCCGGACCTTGGCCGCCGGATCAGGCTGGAACGACAGGGCCCTCATCGACTACTATCGATGCAGTCTACGAGAGGTCGTCCGATGTGAGCTGGCCTGCAGGGATGCCACCATTTCCTTTGACCAACTGGTGGATTTGTCCATCCGGTTGGATAACCTGCTGGTCACCCGCGGACGTCCAGAGGGGGCTCTGTCGGTTCCATCGTCAGGCACCCCCGTTCCGGTGCCTATGGAGTTAGGAGGGGCTGTTCATAGAGAGACTGGAGGAGGAGCAATCACGTGCGCCATCTGTGGCCGCAGAGGACACACTGCCATTCGGTGCCGTGTTGGTTCCTCTGGGAGTCGAGGCAACAGGTAGGGCACTCTGGTGTCACCCCAGGTGAGTTTGCACCACACTCATCCAGAGTCCTCTGTTGATCAACTGTTTGTGCCTGTTTGTTTCCCTGAGTTTTCACCACAATCCCAGCAGAAAGGCGCTCGTCGATTCAGGCAGAGCATTAGAGCATTAGCCATTAGGTTAGGGATCCCCATATTTCCTATAGTTAGTCCATTCCCGGTACACGCTCTAGATAGTCGAACATTAAGGTCCGGGCTAATTAAGGAGGCCACCATCTCCTTGGCCATTGTTATGCAGGGCAATCATGAGGAGAGAATCAGTCCCTGTCTCCTTGACTCTCCTGTGTTTCCTGTGGTACTAGGCCTTCCTTGGTTGGCTCTGCATAACCCCACTATTTCCTGGCAACAGAGGGCTCTCACGGGGTGGTCGCGAGAGTGCTCAGGGAGGTGTGTAGGGGTTTCCGTTGGTGCTACTATGGTGGAAAGTCCAGACCAGGTCTCCACTGTGCGCATCCCCCCAGAATTTGGCTCTCGCCTTCTGTAAAAAGAAGACGACTCAATTACCACCTCATCGACGGGGAGATTGTAGGATAAATCTCCTGGCAGACGCTGCGCTTCCCAGGAGTCACGTGTATCCCCTGTCGAAAGCGGAGACGGTGGCTATGTATACATATGTCTCTAAATCCCTGCATCGGGGTACATCCGGCCCTCTACTTCACCCGCCTCCTCGAGTTTATTTTTTGTGAAGAAGGATGGAGGTTTACGCCCGTGCATTGACTATAGAGGTCTCAATCAAATCACGGTGAGGTACAGTTACCCGCTACCTTGTACCAGCCGGATGTCAGACCGAGTCAATGCATGGGGCGCGCTTCTTCACAAAACTGGATCTCAGAAGTGTGTATAACCTGGTGCATATCCGGGAGGGAGACGAGTGGAAGACAGCGTTCAGTACCACCACAGGGCATTATGAGTACCTCGTCATGCTGTACGGGTTGATGAATGCTCCATCAGTTTTCCAATCCTTTGTAGACGAGATTTTCAGGGAACTGCACGGGCAGGGTGTAGTGGTGTATATCGATGACATTCTGATTTACACGCGCCGAGCATGTGTCCTTGGTGCGCAAGGTACTTGGACGACTGTTGTAGCATGACCTGTACATCAAGGCTGAGAAATGTCTGTTCTTTCAGCAGGTCGTCTCCTTCCTAGGGTATCGCATTTCCACATTAGGCGTGGAGATGGAGAGTGACTGCATTGCAGCCGAACGGAATTTGCCGACTCTCACCACGGTAAAGGAGGAGCAGCCATTTTTAGGATTTGCCCGGAGTACATCCCGGGAGCGAGGATACTGAATCCTCGTCAGGCAAGGTGGGCCATGATCTTTACCCGTTTTGTGTGTACCCTATCCTACAGACCATGTTCCCAGAATAAGAAGGCAGACGCACTGCCCCGGCTGTATGACACAGAGGAGCGGCACATAGATCAGACTCCCATAATCCCGGCCTCCTGCCTGGTAGAGCTGGTCGTGTGGGATCTGGATGCGGACATTGAGCGTTGCGTACAGAGCCCGCTCCCCTCCAGGAGCGTATGTACGTTCCGTCTGCTGTCCATGACCAGTTGATCTCTTATGTCTCCTCCTGCTCGGTGTGCCCAGTGTAAGGCTCTGAGACCCCTGCCCAGAGGTAAGTTCCATACCTTACCTGTTCCACAACGACCTTGGTCATATCTGTCAGTGGATTACCTAACGGAACTTCCTCCCTCACAGGGAAATACCGCAATCCTGGTTGTTGTGGATTGTTTTTCTAAGTTCTGTCGTCTCCTCCCTCTGCCTGGTCTCCCTACGGCCCTGCAGACTGCGAAGGCCCTGTTTACACATGTCTTCCGGCACTACGGGGTGTCAGATCGGGGTCCCCAGTTCACGTCGAGAGTTTGGAAGGCGTTCATGGAACGTCTGGGGGTCTTGATTAGCCTTACCTCAGGTTTTCACCCAGAGAGTAACGGGCATGTAGAGAGTCAATCAGGATGTGGGCAGGTTTCTGCAGTCCTATTGCCAGGACCGGCCAGGGGAGTGGGCAGCGTTTGTGCCCTGGGCCGAGATGGCACAGAACTCGCTTCGCCATTCTCGACTAACCTCTCCCCCTTTTCAGTGCGTATTGGGGTACCAGCCGGATGTCAGACCGAGACTTCTGTGGTGGACGACTGGTTTAGGCGTGCGGAGGAGACATGGGAGGTGGCCCGTGTCCATCTCCAGCGAGCCGCGCGTCGCCAGAAAGCCAGCGCGGACCGTCACCACAATGAGACCCCGGACCGGGTCTGGCTCTCGACCCTCCACCTGCCCCTCCACCTGCCCAGCCGGAAGCTGGGTCCGCAGTTTGCGGGGCCATTTAAAGTCCTGAGGAGGGTGAACAAGGTATGTTATAGATTACAGGGGGGGGGGGGGGTACTGTCATGACTTCCGCCGTCCTTGTTTGGGCGGCGTTCGACGATCGACGTCACCGGCTTTCTAGCCATCGCTGCTCCATTTTTCATATATCCATTTGTCTTGTCTTGTTTCCATACACACCTGGTTTTCATTTCCCCAATCAATCTACTTGTATTTAACCCTCTGTTTCCCATCATGTTTTGTGTGTAATTGTTTCATGTTATTGTGCGGTCTTATTACGCGCTTTACTTTTGTTATGTTCCGTGTTTTGAGCACATTTGATTTATGTAGTGCTCTCGTTTTGGAACTAAAATAAAAGTGCACCTGTTCACCTCACGGAACTCTCCTGCACTTGACTTCACCTCTTATACACCCGATTGACAACAACATAATAACATAATTTTGCACCATATCAAAGAAAAATAAATAACAATGTTCAAAATTGCAGCATCCCACTTAAAACATGAAACTGGTCCCTCTTTTCTGTCTTCTTTATTGCCATGTTATAACCAGCAGCACACAGCAATGCTGACCATATTTAGCTTTTTTGAGAGATTTGCATTCAGAAATGCAAGCTGCCTCACTTTCGAGGGGCTGATGCGGTTTCTTCTCCCAGTAATTATTTGTCCTGTTTTCGAGAAGACCCTCTCAGAGGGAATGGTTGTGGCCACTATGCAGAGTCTCCCTGTTATGACTTTAGTAAGCCGTGGGTAGACAGAGGCCTTGCTCCTCCACCAGCTCAGAGGATCTGCAGATCTTTGGAGGGCCTCCTCCAAATAGGATCGGACCTCCATTATGGCATCTGCTGAGGGATTCCTTCCTGCTGCATCCCCAGTTGCTCTCTCCTCAAACAGCGTACAAACAGCAGATGTTTGTGGCACTGCTTCTGGTGCTTCTGCTCCATCTGATCTCTTCTTCCTGTTGCCCTGGTAGCTGAGCCAGCTGACTGCTGGGGCTGTCCCTCCCTGCTGCTGAGGTTATTCTTTGAAGAGCCTCATCAATCGCTCTGGCATCACTGGGTCCATTTAAATATTTTAATGGTTTTGGTTATGTTAGCTGCATTGTCGCTAACACAACAGACCAATTTTCCATATACTTTCCATTCTCTGGCCACTCAACAGTTCCTCTGCCAAGTTATCTGAGGTGTGTCTGTCGCTGAACTCAAACATTGAAAGATCTTCAATGAAGTGACATGTAACCGACATGTAAGACGTGGTTACCCTTGATGTCCAGCAGTAAGTGGTAAGGCAAACAGCAGTTGCTTTTTGGACTCTTTCCCGCACTGAAGCCTGTGTGCTCTTGTACAGTTGTGGAATTAGTGATTTTGAAAGGGTTTTCCTGTTTGTAATTGTGTACTTTGGATTTAGATTATTGCTAAAACCTCTGTCCTCCACGATCGAAAATGGCTTGAAATCGGTGGGAATCATTTTAGTCAATGCAATATCAATTTAGCCTTGTTTTGCTACAGACATAGACTATGGCATAAACTGGTCCATAGAAGACTGCGTTGCTGTGGGTCGCGGAGTAGGTCTACTTGGCTGAGTGGATACATCTCCACCACCACTATCACTAGCAGGCCCGCTAGCTTCTTGAAGCTCCGCTACAGCAAGCTTCACAGTTGGGTGCACAGTTCGCATATGCCGGTGTAGGTTGGACGTAGAACCGGCTATATATGAGATTTTGTTTTGGCAAATTCTACACTGTGCTCTAACATTGTCTACATTATTAAAATGCATCCAAATGCTATTGTGCTTCTGACTCATTTTCCAGCTGTTGTTTTCACAGCTGTTAAGTGTGTGACAGTTAGTGAGTTGGCTCGGCCCTCCCTCACGCATCTTTGGTTCATTGGTTGGCACTGCGTGTCTGATTGACAGGAACAACAGGTGAGGCTGTTAGTCTGAGCAGACAGAATGAATGTGTGCGCTTGAGCATTTAGACCTATATTGTTTTATATATTTTTTCGTTCTTTGAATTAGTTCATTCTATTAATTTAAATATGATACATATCTCATTTTTAAAATATTTGTTTTAATAGATTTGGCTCTTCTAATATGCGAGCCAGCTCCCAACGTTCACCTACAAGAGCCGGCTCTTAGAGCCGAATCATTCGCGAATGACCCATCACTATTTTACTCTAAATCTGTGCCCTAAAACTCATGTTTATTAGGCCTGCAAGTTACGATGGCTTGCAAACTTGTGTAATTCCTTTTGTAATCAACCAGGGTTTGGATATGCAACATTTCTCACCCACATCCTGCATTCAAAATGACTGCCAGGTTGGAAAGATGATGACATGAGGCCACATAATAACATCTAAACTGATACAACCATTTCAGTAACAGGTGGATTAGTTAAAAATATATGTTATTTATATTTGAGTAGCATACAATTAATTAATCTATGTACATGCAAAACCATAGATATTAAAACAAACACATTTTGAAAATCTACCCGCTGGGAGATATGATAATGACGGCCGTGGTTTTGGTTAAACACTGGTTATTAACACCAACACATTTGGGTTCTTTTACAACAATGACTGTTAATTTAACACCTGAATCAACACTATAAATGTTACACTGGCCAATTTGCTGTGTGGTAGAGGATGTGAGACTAATATCACTACAGACAATAATAATTGTAATATGGAGGAAAATAGAGTGAAAGAAATGAAAGAGAATGGGTAAACAATGTGTTGACAACACTGCATAATAATGCATTGCAACCTTCTCCAATTGCATAACTAATTAACTGCAGTCAAGCATCCACATTTGATTAATCTTACAGTATATATAAATTGGTCTGAACCCACCTGAACACCTGCAAACACTTTATCATTGTGTAGATTAATTGTTGCTTTGTGCAAATACTTAGGAAGCATACTCCATGTAAATAACTACATTTATTCAAAGAGGAAATCCTTTAGTCATCACTTCATTCATCAATATGGTAGGTTCTTCCAGAAAGAAGGTTGCTTGCATGTCGCTTGAGGCATGCATAATAATGAAGAGGAAACACGTGTGTAGTGGCTTCCTTTCCTCTTTACCATAGCCACTGTCCTAGCCTGAAAGCGTTTTTTTTTTTTTGTACGCATACAGTCCACATTCAAGGTTTCCAAACGGCCAAAACATTCAATGAGATCCAGGGATATGGTGCAAAGGTTAATTCTTCTTATATCTAACAAAAAAAAGATTCTCTATTTCAAATAAAAGCATAGATTACTTGGCATGGAAAATACATAATATGACCTGTCTGTATGGTCAAAAGACTATACCGCTCCCGTGTCTAGCTAGGACTTCTCCCCTCGAAGGCCCAACTTCCTGCTTTTATCCTAACACACTTACAGCAGTACAATGAAGGTGCAAGAGTTGGGGGACAGAAACTAAGTTGCACTAATAACAAATGAATGTATCTCAATCAAGTGAATATAAATCATAAAGGTACATACCTAATTTTTCATCAAATACATTCATATTTAATATATTTACACAAACGTAAATGGAGCTCTGTATGTTCTGTCTTTTATACAAATATGTCCAAATCGGCACTAACAACGTGTAGCTAGCGTTAAACATGCATGGTTTGTACATGTACAGTTTAAGTCAGAAGTTTACATACACCTTAGCCAAATACATTTAACCTCGGTTTTTCAAAATTCCTGACATTTAATCCAAGTAAAAATCCCCTGTCTTAGAACAGTTAGGAACACCACTTTATTTTAATAATGTGAAATGTTAGAATAATATTAGAGAGAATTATTTATTTCAGCTTTTATTTCTTTCATCACATTCCCAGTGGGTCAGACGTTTACATACACTCAATTAGTATTTGGTAGCATTGCCTTTAAATAGCTTAACTTGGGTCAAATGTTTCGGGTAGCCTTCCACAAGCTTCCCACAATAAGTTGGGTGAATTTTGACCCATTCCTCCTGACAGAGCTGGTGTAACGGAGTCGGGTTGTTGCCTCCTTGCTCGCACACGCTTTTTCAGTTCTGCCCACACATTTTCTGTAGGATTGAGGTCAGGGCTTTGTGATGGCCAGTCAAATAACTTGACTTTTTTATTCTTAAGCCATTTTGCCACAACTTTGGAAGTATGCTTGGGGTCATTGTCCATTTGGAAGACCCATTTGCGACCCAGCTTTTACTTCCTGTCTGATGTCTTGAGATGTTGCTTCAATATATCTACATAATTTTGCTTCCTCATGGCGCCATCTATTTTGTGAAGTGCACCAGTCCCCATGCAGCAAAGCACCCCCACAACATGATGCTGCCACCCCCGTGCTTCACATTTGCGATGGTCTTCTTCGGCTTGCAAGCCTCCCCCTTTTTCCTCCAAACATAATGATGGCCATCATGGCCAAACAGTTCTATTTCTGTTTCTCAGAAAAGTAAGATTTTTGTCAGTTGCAAACCGGAGCAGTGGCTTCTTCCTTGCTGAGCGCTCTTTCAGGTTATGTCAATATAGGACTCGTTTTACTGTGGGTTTAGATACTTTTGTACCTGTTCCTCCAGCATCTTCACAAGGTAATTTGCTGTGTTTCTGGGATTGATTTGCACTTTTTGCACCAAAGTACGTTCATCCCCAGGAGACAGAACATGTCTCCTTCCTGACCGGTATGACGGCTGCGTGGTCCCATGGTGTTTATACTTACGTACTATTGTTTGTACAGATGAATGTGGTACCTTTGAAATTGCTCCCAAGGATGCACCAGACTTGTGGAGGTCTAAATTTTCTTTTCTGAGGTCTTGGCTGATTTATTTTGATTTTCCCATAATGTCAAGCAAAGATGCACTGAGTTTGAAGCTAGGCCTTGAAATACATCCACACCTCCAATTGACTTAAATGTTGTCAATTAGCCTATCAGAAGCTTCTAAAGCCATGACATAATTTTCGGGAATTTTCCAAGCTGTTTAAAGGCACAGTCAACTTAGTGTATGTAAACTTCTGACCCACTGGAAATGTGAATTTTAAGTGAAATGATCAGTCTTTAAAAAATTGTTAGAAAAATTACTTGTGTCATGTACAAAGTAGATGTCCTAACCGACTTGCCAAAAGTATAGTTTGTTAACAAGAAATTTGTGGAGAGGTTGAAACACTTATGTTGGAGTAATTAAAACTTGTTTATGTAAACGTACGACTACAACTGTACATACATACATACATACATACATACATACTACAGTAGAAATGACAACACAATATACAGAAAATAAGGCACTTACTTTGATTGGAATGCACACATGTCCAAAGTTATTATTTGTAAGGAAAACAACAATGAAGGCAATGTGAGCGCCAGCCAGAAAATGTTCCAGGGGAAAAAAGTTTGTGCTAGACTGCACTAATGTCTGCATATTTGATCTGTGTAAACACTGGGGAGGTGATAGGGCTGTCATTGAAGAGATAAGTTTGTCCAGTTCAGTAAAGCCTCAAACACACATTTCCGCAACAGTGAAATGGGCTACTTCTAAGTGAATTAATGAGGAGGCGGAACACACCTCAATTCAAACTTTTGTTAGAAACTTAAACTTGTTAGAAAATCATTTGTGACTTGGTTTGCAGACAGCGCAGGTTAACAGTCCTGTTGCGTAACAATCAAATTTTGGAACAGTGATTGCATTCTGATGTCACGTCTATTAAAATACTGATGCTGGGGCGACCATTAGAGATATTTGGAACTCACGTGTGAAAAAGTAAATCAACATCTACCCTAAGTGGAAAATAATATTACAGGGCTATATTTGCTACATTTTAATGTCAAAATCAGACTCTAGAATATCTTACAAAAAAATGTGTTCAATAGAGATTAAGTATTACTTCAATTTTTAAATGCTATACAATCAGAATACATTTTTCTCTCGAGCACATGGGGGAGAAGAGAGTGGCTCGCTCATCACAGCAACAGGTCCCAGCAAAGGCACAGGTACAGGGGCAGGGCAGACACTTTCATTAAAGGAATCCTGAGGATAATGCACTTTTACTGTTTGACCAAATCATGATTTTAGCAACACCCAGAACTCATTCTGACATAGCTCGTTCTGATATTGTTTGTTCTGTTATTTATATTTTGGTTGATAATGCGTGTATTGTTATTGTATTGATAGATACCCCTGCAGTGTTGGAGATAAACAACGTGAGCATTTTGCTGCACCTTTCATAAAATCTGCAAATGTGTGTACATGACCAATTAACTTAGATTTTTGATTTGAAACCGTACCCCTATTTTTGCGAGTGAGAGTGATTATTTTACATTTATATTCAAAATAATTATTTCCAAAAATGTACTGTTATACTCTTTATGTACCCTAAAAGGCAATAAACTGTACCATGTGAGATCATTATGTGTACTGTACCTCTTGTCATGACTCTCCTGCGTGAGGATCAAAAAGTGCTAGATCAGCTTGGCAAATGGCTGACAGATAGCCAGACCTGTGCTGTGTGTAGAGAGAGACTTGCCGCCAAAACTTTTTTCTCAAAAAAGTGAACATTGGAACATTATTTCTGACATCCAAATGTTTGGAATGGTGAGTGGGGATCTAAAGAATAATCATGAGATGTTGTTTATTATTTTGTGATGTCATTAAAAGTGTTAGGGGGCGCTATTTTAATTTTTGGATGAAAAACGTTCCCGTTTTAAACAAGATATTTTGTCACGAAAAGATGCTCGACTATGCATATAATTGACAGCTTTGGATAGAAAACACTCTGACGTTTCCAAAACTGCAAATATATTGTCTGAGTGCAACAGAACTGATGTTACAGGCAAAACCTAGATAAGAATCCAACCAGGAAGTGGCGCATTTTTTAAAACCGCCTCATGCCAATTGGCTGTGAATGGGCCACGAATGAGCTTACATTTTCCACGTATTCCCCAAGGTGTCTACAGCATTGTGAAGTCTTTGTAGGCATTTCCATTGAAGAATAGCCGTAAGGGACCATATTTAGCAAGTGGTCACAAGGTGTCTCCCGCAGAAAATCTTGCGTAAAATACTGGAGGTAGCCATTTTTCCAATCGCTTCTTATGAGAAACCAATTGCCTCGACGGATATATATCGTAAACAACGTTTGCCGTGTTTCTGTCGATATTATGGAGCAAATTTTGAAAAAAAAAGTTTGTCGTTATAGTTGTAGCATTTTCCGGTCGATTTCTCAGCCAAGCATGATGAAGAAACGGGAGCTATTTCGCCTACAAAAATAATATTTTTGGAAAAAAGGAACATTTGCTATCTAACTGGGAGTCTCCTGAGTGAAAGCATCTGAAGTTCTTCAAAAGTAAATGATTTAATTTGGTTGCTTTTCTTATTATCGTGAAAATGTTGCCTGCTGCCAGCAGAGCTAGCATAGCATTATGCCATGATAAACTTACACAAATGCTTGTCTAGCGTTGGCTGTAATGCATATTTTGAAAATTTGAGATGACAGTGTGATTAACAAAATTCTAAGCTTGTGTTTGAATATATTTCATTTGCGATTTTCATGAATAGGAAAAGTTTAGGAGTATTTATGTCCGCTGCGTTAAGCTAATTCGTTTGAGGCTATGATTACGCTCCCGGATCCGGGATTGCTAGTCGCAAGTAAGGATGGTGTAACAAAATAACTGTAACTCTGAAATTCTATTTGTCAAGTTTATATCTAAATGTTGTTTAAAATATATGATTAAGTATGAGAGTATTTTGGTTAAGATAGAAATGCGATTTTAGTCTTCTAAATGAGATAGTTTCTCATAACTTTGCCCAGTCGGTAACCACGCCCAAGTGAGCGCAGACATTGTGTCGGCGTGATGGAGCACCCCCTTTTTACCCGAGGATAAAAGCCTTGGTAACAACATTTACATTCAGACCAGAAAACGTGAGAAGGTAGTCGACACGTTTGAAATGCTGAGTCCAGTAGACGGACAGCATGAGCTGAAAGTTACGAATGGTTGAATCTCAAAGACTCAACATGAGGTGAGAAGATAACCTCACCTATCAGACCAGAAAAGTGTGGAGCATTGGCCACACGTTGAAATGGTTATAAACTCTGAACCTCTCAACACAAGTGAAGATAAAGACCAGAAAATTTGACAGTTTACAGCTGTGCATGTAAAAGGATCTAGAACTTGACTATCTACCCGAGAAAGGAAGCAGAAGATCCCATCTCAGACAATCATTGGTGCATCTGAAGAAACATCCCCTACAAGCTGGAAAAACTAAGGAGGACATTGTGACCTCTGATGGACAACCAGAACCTTACACACATCCAGCCCCTTCCTCATAGAAGGGTTGGTTGGTTTCAACAGAGAGACAACGAACAAAGACACGTAACTACATTGCATTTATTACCCAAACGGGCGGCAGTTCGTGAGCAAAGTATTATAATTACTTTGAGGGTAGTTCCTAAATGTACGATAAGTTTGCCTCTCCCTCTCCATATGTGTAACACGTGGTCATATCTTGTCAGTCCACTAGGGACTTTTGTCTCATGTAAGTGTGTATGTGTATTCTGTGTTATTATTTAGTTAGAAAAAAAAATATGAAATACATTTGTGTAGAACGGGGTTCTTGCGGATTCAAGAAGTCTGCAACATTCAGAATGAGACTGATATGAGGTAATGATTAATAAGTGCCTGTTATTGATATATAATTTATATATCTTCGAGTTTAATTTGGGAGATGGTAACTCATTAAACAACTTCTTCTTGATTAATTTAATCGAGCAACAAAACACAGTTAGTTAATTCGATAAATAACAGTCATCACATTAATGATAGTCATGTCACGACAGTATTTCAATCTTGTTCTACCCCAGGGAGCAATACTGTACCCTAAGCGTACCGTTATTACCAAGAGTGTATACCAACCACTGCTTTTAGTTGATTCTGTTGAATTCTCTAGTTCCTTCAGAACTTATACACTGAAGGAATGATTCACTCGTTAGAGTAATTTGCGACTGCAAATGGGAGCTGTTCCTTGTGTGACTAAAAAATACCTTGAGGGTCTTTCAATGAGATCGAGGTCACAGGTGAAACCATTCCATGGCAACATTTCTACAAAGGCAGAAGCAATCTACTCTCTGATTGAGCCTTTCTAAATATAATCCAACTCATTATGAGCAAAAGACAACACTGCATGGAAGATGACACATTTTTTCACATTTTTGTGATATTTTGGCCCAGATCCTTGCAGTTTGGCTGAAGCAGAGGATTTAAACTGTGATGGATATATGGATTATCCTGTTTGAGATGTGACCTCTGTGGAATGGCGATAGAGGAAAGAGGCATTTGTAGCATTTGGTACTGCAGCCTGAGGACTTTGAGAACTGAAGGGAAGATTAAAAATAACTGAAATCTCACTTGTTTTTCCACTGATAGAGTAAACACTGCTCTATGGCTCACCAATGTTTATTTCTGGAACAAACAACAAAAGAAAGTGAGTGCCCGAGCTAAGATGCGACCTGACATAAATACCAAGCCTGCAAAGATGTGCCATGCTCTAGGTAAGTAAAGGTCACCCAAGATGTATTGCCAACATCTTTTTAAACGCAATGACAACCACCAGCCACCTCAGGTGTTAAACCTGTTATTAGGATGTTGTGTTATGTGCTTCACTCAGGTACATGGGTATCATAGCAACAACTGCAGCAGGAAGAGTGTCAAAGGCAAGTTGTCAACAGTAAAGCTGGAAAAACAGGTCACAGCGTTCACAAAATGCCAAAACAAAGTTGAGGGTGCCTAAAATAATCGCTCTGGTGCCAGGCAACATTATAGAAAGGATACAAATCACTGGAAAAATGCAAATGTCAGCCTTTTTTGATCCATGGGGGCTTTTTGATCCATGAGGGCTTTTGTCAATAGTCTTTGTAAGTATTGCGCAAAGGGAGAGAAGGTATTTCAACTTGATAAAACATCCAAGTGTTCCCGCTGAAGCACAAAAAGTAATATAAGCACAATGCAACCCCACAGAGAGAGGCAATTCGATGTGCATCCAGCAGCTACTTTCCAATTCTCCCCAGATGGCACCCAGGACAAGGACAGCAGGTGATGAAATGCAATGCAACACTCCATTCGAGATGCCTAAACCACCTTAACAGAGATAACGGAGTAAACCACAACATCAGAAATGGTCTTAGATGCATAGGGGGTGGTGGCCCAAGAGGCCCTTGAGGAAAGCTCTTTAAGCCCCTCAACCCCCATGTTTCGGGGGTTCTCTCTGAAAGTTAAGGATGGAGGTGGATCTTGGTTCTTACCGTCTACACAAGCCGGACTGGCTCTTGTGGTGCCTGCAATCTGACCCTTTTTGCAGGCACACCTCGCCGTCTGTCGTGCTATGGTCCGCCGTGGCTGACTGCTGTCCCGGTCCAGAGTAACTATCTCACAAGTACCCGCTGCCAACTGACCTAAAGACAGGAAGAGTGAAAGGAAATGATGTAAGAGAGAGATAACAATTGTAAGTGAAGTCTATTCTACATGGTGGAATTACCATTTCAAGAAAAATATTTCCAGTGTAGAAACATTTAAGTGAAAGGTTGCATTGAATAGATACAAAGCAACAACATTAACCAACCAATCATTCACCACCAACTAATAACAAAGGTCCTTTCCAGTTACCTTTCCCCTCACCTCCTATAGGCTAACACCATCTCTGACAACGTCACACGTGATAACATTGCTGATAGAGGATTCCCTAGATATCCATGTATACATCCCAGTCATATTTCAGACTGTTTAATTTCCCTTCCTCAGTGCATGGATGAGGTGGACCAGTTGTTTGATTAGACACCAGAGATGTTGATGTATCTAAGTCCTGGGACCTTTTGACCTATCTCCTGATTGGACATTAACCTGTGTGAGTGGACTGGCCCTGGGGCATTCTCCATAGGGACTCAGTGGGTTCTCAGAGTCAGTGATTATAATTTGCAAGCACCGTGGTGTGGTAATTTAATCTGGCCCCAAGTCACAGTGTAGAGGTTCGGGGGAGTTAATTAAGTTTACTGCAGAGACACATTCGGAGTAATAGTGGGCTGTCTAGGATAGTGATTCAAAAGTACAGAGAGAAATGTTCAAGTCTCTCACAGGTTTCCAAGTTAAAAAAGGAGCACAACACATGTGGGCCAGTATCCACAAAGCAAGAGCTGATCTACATATACAGTGCATTCGAAAATGATTTAGACCCCTTCAATTTTTCAGAATTTTGTTATGTTAAAGACCTTATTCTAAAATGGATTACATGTATTTATTCCCTAATCAATCTATACACAATACAATAACAAAGCAAAAACTGTTTTTTTAGACATTTTTGCAAATGTATTACAAAAACCCAGCCGGAAATATCATATTTATATACAGTACCAGTCAAAAGTTGGATCACCCTTTTTATTTTTATTTTACTATTTTATACATTGTAGAATAATAGTGAGGATATCAAAACTATAAAATAACACATATGGAAGCATGTAGTAACCAAAACAGCATCAAACAAATCAATACATATTTTACATTTTAGATTCATAAAAGTAGCCACCCTTTGCCTTGATGACAGCTTTGCACACTCTTGGCATTCTCTAAACAAGCTTCAGCTGGAATGCTTTCTCAGCAGTCTTGGAGTTCCCACATATGCCGACCGCTTGTTGGCTGCTTTTCCTTCAATCTACGGTCCAACTCATCGCAAACCATCTCACTTGGGTTGAGGTCGGGTGATTATGGAGGCCAGGTCATCTGATGCAGCACTCCATGACGCCTGTGGCGGCAGCTAGCCAAGTGGTTAGAGCGTTGGACTTGTAACCGAAAGGTTGCAAGATCAAATGCCCGAACTGACAAGGTAAAAATCTAGGTAAAAAGGTACAAATTGTCATTCTGCCCCTGAACCAGGCAGTTAACCCACTGTTTCTAGGCTGTCATTGAAAATAAGAATTTGTTCTTAACTGACTTACCTAGTTAAATAAAGCAAAATGTTGTTTTTAAACTATCCTTCTTGGTCCAATAGCCCTTACACAGCCTGAAGGTGTGTTGGGTCATTGTCCTATTGAAAAACAAATGATAGTCCCAATAAGTGCAAACCAGATGGGATGGTGTATTGCTGTAGAATGCTGTGGTAGCCATGCTGGTTAAGTGTGCCTTGAATTCTAAATAAATTATTGACAGTGTCACCAACAAAGCACATCACACCTCCTCCTCCACGCTTCACGGTGGGAACCACACATGCAGACAACATCTGTTCACCTACTCTGCATCTCACAAAGACATGGTGGTTGGAACCTAAAATCTCAAATTTGGACTCCTCAGACCAAAAGACAGATTGCCACTTGTCTAATGTCCATTGCATTTCTTGGCCCAAGGAAGTCTCTTCTTCTTATTGGTGTCCTTTAGAAGTGGTTTCTTTGCAGCAATTTCACCATGAAGGCCTGATTCACGCAGTCTCCTCTGAACATTTTATGTTGAATTGTGTCTGTTACTTGGTCTCTGTTAAGTATTTATTTGGGCTGCAATTTCTGAGGCTGGTAACTCTAATGAACGTACCCTCTGCAGCAGAGGTCACTCTGGGTCTTCCTTCCCTGTGGCGGTCCTCATGAGAGCCAGTTTCTACATAGCTGTCACGTTCTGACCTTAGTTATTTTATTTAGGTCTTTGTTTTAGTATGGTCAGGGCGTGAGTTGGGTGGGTTGTCTATGTTCGTTTTTCTATGCTGGTTTTTGAGTTTGACCTGGTATGGTTCTCAATCAGAGGCAGGTGTCGTTAGTTGTCTCTGATTGAGAATCATACTTAGGTAGCCTTTTTCCACCTGTGTTTCGTGGGTGTTTGTTTTCTGTTTTGTGTATGTCACCTTACAGAACTGTTTCCTTTCATTTGCCGTTGTTATCTTGTTTAGTGTTCTCTGTTTAACAAATATGAACATGGACACGTACCACGCTGCATATTGGTCCGATCTTGACTACTCATCCTCAGATGACGAGGAGAACCATTACAATAGCGCTTGATGGTTTTTGCGACTGCACTTGAAGAATCTTTCAAAATTCTTCAAATGTTCTTTATTGACTGACCTTCAGCTTAAAGTAAAGTAATGTTGGACTGTCGTTTTTCTTTGCTTATGTGAGCTGTTCTTGGTATTTTACCAAATAGGGCCATCTTCTGTATACCACCCCTACAATGTCACAACACAACTGACTGGCTCAAATGCATTAAGAAGGAAAGACATTTCACAAATGAACCTTTATCAGGGTACACCTGTTAATTGAAATGCATTCCAGGTGACTAGCTCAGGAAGCTGGTTGATAGAATGCAAAGCTGTGGCTACTATGAATAATCTCAAATATAAAATACACTTTTGGTTACTACATGATTCCATATGTGTTATTTCATAGTTTATGTATTCACATTTTTTTTTACAGTGTATAAAATAGAGAAAAACCCTGTAATGAGTAGGTGTGTGTATACATTTTTGACTGGTACTGTAAGTATTCAGACCCTTTACTCAGTACTTTGTTGAAGCACCTTTGGCAGCGATTCCAGCCTTGATCTTCTAGGGTATGACGCTACAAGCTTGACACACCTGTATTTGGGGAGTTTCTCCCATTCTTCTCTGCAGATCCTCTCAAACTCTGTCAGGTTGGATGGTGAGCTTCACTGCACAGTTATTTTCAGGTCTCTCCAGAGATGTTCGATCGGGTTCAAGTCCGGGCTCTGGCTGGGGCGCTCAAGGACATTCAGAGACTTAACGCAGAAGTGACTTTGGGACATCTTGGCTGGGTCGCTGTCCCATTGGAAGGTGAGCCTTCACCACAGTCCGAGGTACTGAGCGATCTGGAGAAGGTTTTCATCAAGGATCTCTTGTGCTTTTCTCCATTCATCTTTGCCTCGATCCTGACTAGTCTCCCAGTCCCTGACACCGAAAAAACATCCCCACAGCATAATGCTGCCACCACCATGCTTCACCGTAAGGATGGTGCCAGGTTTACTCCAGACATGATGCTTGGCATTCACGCCAAAGAGTTCAATCTTGGTTTCATCAGACCAGAGAATCTTGTTTCTCCAAGCGGGCTATCATGTGCCTTTTACTGAGGAGTGGCTTCCATCTGGCCACTCTATGATAAAGTATTGATTGGTGGAGTGCTGCAGAGATGACTGTCCTTCTGGAAGTTTCTCCCATCTCTGTCTGAGTGACCATAGCTTCTTGGTCACCTCCCCGACCAATGACCTTCTCCCCTCAATTGCTCAGTTTGGCCTGGCAGCAAGCTCTAGGAAATGTCTTGGTGGTTCGAAGCTTTTTCCATTTAAGAATGATGGGATGGAGGCCACTGTGTTTGTTCGGAACCTTCAATTCTGCAAACATTTCTTGTCACCCTTCCCCAGAGCTGTGCTTTGACACAATCCTTTCTCAGCGCTCTAAGGAGAATTCCTTCGATCTCATGCTTGGTTTTGGCTCTGACATGCACTGTCAAATGTGGGACCTTATATAGACAGGTGTTTGCCTTTCCAAATCATGTCCAATGAATTGAATTTACCACAGGTGGACTCCAATGAAGTTGTAGAAATAGCTCAAGTATGATCAATGGAAACAGGATGCACCTGAGCTAAAATTCAAGTGTCATTGCAAAGGATCTGAATAGTTATGAAAATAAGGTATCTGTTTTCTATTTTTAATACATTTGCAAAAAAAATCACTTTGTCATTGCGGGGTATTCTGTGTAAATTGCTGAGGAAATGTTTGATTTATTCCATTTTAGAATAAGTCTAATGTAACAAAATGTGGAAAAAGTCAAGGTCTGAATACTTTCCAAATGCACAGTAAATACATTGGAATTGGGCTTCCATACAACGCAGTTCCAAGACATTGTATTTGACTTGTTTTACACCTGTTAGTACACTGTAAAAAAATCTATGCCTAAATCATTAAAGAAATTGACTACTGCTACTCAAACATTTACAAAGGTCACTAGAACTCAAATGAAAAAAAAAGTGGTACTATGTCAATAAGATTTCTTATTACTTAATGTTTTGAGTACTGTTAACAACTTTTAGGTTATTGAGGAAATAATTTTTTATTTTGTGTTCTGCTAATCTAAATGATTGAGTTTTTACAAGTTATGATTATTTAATAGTCAATGTAACATTTATTAATAAGTTGTTCTTACTTGATTCTATTACGTTTTATGTCTTTACTTAAAATCATAAGGTAGTAGTCATAAACACCTGATTTTGTTGTGCTGATAGAGGTATTCTTTTTTTGCAAGTTATGAATACGTAATAGTGTCACGTGGTACACAATGTTGTATGTACATTTTGAAGAAATAAAAGTATATTTCTAAAAGAGTATTAAGCCGTTTATTGCGTGATGAGGTGCAATTGCTCAATGGGAACAGATATATAAAAACGTTTGGACAAACCGATGTTCAATAATGAGACGTTCTTAATGATAGAGCCTCACGCATCACTCTAAAACACTTACAGTTCTACCACCAGTTATTGTTAGAGGAATGAGAAATATGCTTAACAATGCCTGCTAAGGTGTATCACCAAATAAATAAAACAATGCTAAACATTGATACACCGCCACTGCAAATTACTATTCAGAACTACTTACTACTTGAAATTGTTAACAGAACAATTTCCTTTTTACAGTGTACTGCATGTGCCATATTCATTAGATCCGTTACTTTGTAGTTCAATTACATTTAGATCCAAGTACCTGAATATGTAGATTCACTGGTATTTAGACCAATACTCAATACAGTAGTCATCAGTGTTGGGGAAGCTACTCTGAAAATATAGTTTACCAAGCTACCAATTACTTAATGAAAGAAGTTAAGTTACACTAAAGCTAACCTTAAGAAAAATATATACTGAACAAAAATATAAATGCAATTTGGAAAGTATTGGTCCCATGTTTCAAAAAAAGATTGCAGAAATGTTCCATACACACAAAAAGCTGTTTACATCCCTGTTAGTGACAATTTCTCATTTGCCAAGATAATCCACATGACAAGTGTGGCATATCAAGCATCTGATTAAAAAACATGATCATTGCACAGGTGCACCTTGTGCTGGGGACAATAAAAGGCCACACTAAAATGTGCAGTTTTGTCACACAACGCCACAGATGTCTCACGTTTCGAGGGTGCGTAATTTTTGGCATGCTGACTGCAGGAATGTCCAGCTGTTGACAAGGCATGTAATGTTAATTTCTCTGCCATAAACTGCCTCCAACGCTGTTTGAGAATTTGGCAGTACGTCCAACTTGCCTCACAACCCCAGACGCCACTAACCACGTTAAACCAGGACCTCCACATCCGGCTTCTTTACCTGCGAGAACATCTGAGATCAGCACACAGACAGCTGATGAAATTGAGAACTATTTATGTCTGCAATAAAGCATTTTTGTTGGGAAAAATTCATTATGATTGGCTGAACCTGTCTCCCAGTGGATGGGCCTATGCCCTCCCAGGCCCACCCATGGCTGCACCCCTGCCCAGACATGTGAAATCCATAGATTAGGGCCTAAAATTGATTTCAATTGATTGATGTTCTTATATGAACTGTAACTCAGTAAAATCATTGAAATTGTTGCATGTTGTGTTTACGGATGAAATATGGATTATATAATAATTGCCAAGTGAAAACATGTTTTTAGACATTTTGCAAATGTATTGAAAATGAAATACAGATATATCATTTGCATAAATATTCACACCCATGTCAGAATCCCCTTTAGCAGAGATTACAGCTGTGAGTCTTTCTGAGTAAATCTCATAGAGCTCTGATCATTGCTAGACATCCATTTTCAAGTCTTGCCATAGATTTTCAAGCCAATTTAAGTCAAAACTGTAACTAGGAACATGCAATGTCATCCTGGTAAGCAACTCCAGTGTCAAATCAAATCAAATTTTATTTGTCACATACACATGGTTAGCAGATGTTAATGCGAGTGTAGCGAAATGCTTGTGCTTCTAGTTCCGACAATGCAGTAATAACAAGTAATCTAACTAACAATTCCAAAACTACTGTCTTGTACACAGTGTAAGGGGATAAAGAATATGTACATAAGGATATATGAATGAGTGATGGTACAGAGCAGCATAGGCAAGATACAGTAGATGGTATCGAGTACAGTATGTACAAATGAGATGAGTATGTAAACAAAGTGGCATAATTTAAAGTGGCTAGTGATACATGTATTACATAAGGATACAGTCGATGATATAGAGTACAGTATATACGTATGCATATGAGATGAATAATGTAGGGTAAGTAACATTATATAAGGTAGCATTGTTTAAAGTGGCTAGTGATATATTTACATCATTTCCCATCAATTCCCATTATTAAAGTGGCTGGAGTTGAGTCAGTGTCAGTGTGTTGGCAGCAGCCACTCAGTGTTAGTGGTGGCTGTTTAACAGTCTGATGGCCTTGAGATAGAAGCTGTTTTTCAGTCTCTCGGTCCCAGCTTTGATGCACCTGTACTGACCTCGCCTTCTGGATGATAGCGGGGTGAACAGGCAGTGGCTCGGGTGGATGATGTCTTTGATGATCTTTATGGCCTTCCTGTGACATCGGGTGGTGTAGGTGTCCTGGAGGGCAGGCAGTTTGCCCCCGGTGATGCGTTGTGCAGACCTCACTACCCTCTGGAGAGCCTTACGGTTGTGGGCGGTGCAGTTGCCATACCAGGCGGTGATACAGCCCGCCAGGATGCTCTCGATTGTGCATCTGTAGAAGTTTGTGAGTGCTTTTGGTGACAAGCCGAATTTCTTCAGCCTCCTGAGGTTGAAGAGGCGCTGCTGCGCCTTCTTCACGATGCTGTCTGTGTGAGTGGACCAATTCAGTTTGTCTGTGATGTGTATGCCGAGGAACTTAAAACTTGCTACCCTCTCCACTACTGTTCCATCGATGTGGATAGGGGGGTGTTCCCTCTGCTGTTTCCTGAAGTCCACAATCATCTCCTTAGTTTTGTTGACGTTGAGTGTGAGGTTATTTTCCTGACACCACACTCCGAGGGCCCTCACCTCCTCCCTGTAGGCCGTCTCGTCGTTGTTGGTAATCAAGCCTACCACTGTTGTGTCGTCCGCAAACTTGATGATTGAGTGGGAGGCGTGCGTGGCCACGCAGTTGTGGGTGAACAGGGAGTACAGGAGAGGGCTCAGAACGCACCCTTGTGGGGCCCCAGTGTTGAGGATCAGCGGGGAGGAGATGTTGTTGCCTACCCTCACCACCTGGGGGCGGCCCGTCAGGAAGTCCAGTACCCAGTTGCACAGGGCGGGGTCGAGACCCAGGGTCTCGAGCTTGATGACGAGCTTGGAGGGTACTATGGTGTTGAATGCCGAGCTGTAGTCGATGAACAGCATTCTCACATAGGTATTCCTCTTGTCCAGATGGGTTAGGGCAGTGTGCAGTGTGGTTGAGATTGCATCGTCTGTGGACCTATTTGGGCGGTAAGCAAATTGGAGTGGGTCTAGGGTGTCAGGTAGGGTGGAGGTGATATGGTCCTTGACTAGTCTCTCAAAGCACTTCATGATGACGGATGTGAGTGCTACGGGGCGGTAGTCGTTTAGCTCAGTTACCTTAGCTTTTTTGGGAACAGGAACAATGGTGGCCCTCTTGAAGCATGTGGGAACAGCAGACTGGTATAGGGATTGATTGAATATGTCCGTAAACACACCGGCCAGCTGGTCTGCGCATGCTCTGAGGGCGCGGCTGGGGATGCCTTCTGGGCCTGCAGCCTTGCGAGGGTTAACACGTTTAAATGTCTTACTCACCTCGGCTGCAGTGAAGGAGAGACCGCATGTTTTCGTTACAGGCCGTGTCAGTGGCACTGTATTGTCCTCAAAGCGGGCAAAAAAGTTATTTAGTCTGCCTGGGAGCAAGACATCCTGGTCCGTGACTGGGCTGGATTTCTTCCTGTAGTCCGTGATTGACTGTATGTTTGGCCTTGTGTTTTAGGTTATTGTTCTGCTGAAAATTGAATTTGTCTCCCAGTGTCTGTTGGAAAACAGACTGAACCAGGTTTTCCTCTGGAAATTTGCCTTTGCTTCAAACCAAATCAAAGTTTATTTGTCACGTGCGCCGAATACAACAGGTGTAGACTTAACAGGCTCTAACCAATGGTGCGAAAAAAGGTATGTGTGTGTGTGTGTGTGTGTGTGTGTGTGTGTGTGTGTGTGTGTGTGTGTGTGTGTGTGTAGGTAAGTAAAGAAATAAAACAACAGTAAAAAGACATTTGAAAAAAAGAGTAGCCAGGCTATATACAGACACCTGTTAGTCAGGCTTATTGAGATAGTATGTACATGTACGTATTGTTAAAGTGACTATGCATATATGATGAACAGAGAGTAGCAGAAGCGTAAAAAGAGGGGTTGGCGGGTGGTAGGACACAATGCAGATAGCCCGGTTAGCCAATGTGCGGGAGCACTGGTTGGTCGGGCCAATTTAGGTAGTGTGTACATGAATGTATAGTTAAAGTGACTATGCATATAAGATAAACAGGGAGTAGCAGCAGCGTAAAAGAGGGGTTGGGGGTGGGCACACAATGCAAATATTCCGGGTAACCTTTTGGTTACCTGTTCAGGAGTCTTATGGCTTGGGGGTAAAAACTGTTGAGAAGCCTTTTTGTCCTAGACTTGGCACTCCGGTACCGCTTGCCATGAGGTAGTAGAGAGAACAGTCTATGACTGGGGTGGCTGGGGTCTTTGACAATTTTTAGGGCCTTCCTCTGACACCGCCTGGTGTAGCGGTCCTGGATGGCGTAGAGGTCCTGAAGTGCCTTGCGGTCGGAGGCGGGGCAGTGATGCAACCGGTCAGGATGCTCTAGCTGTTGCAGCTGTAGAACCTTTTGATTATATCTCAGGACCCATGCCAAACCTTTTTAGTTTCCTGATGGGGAATAGGCTTTGTCATGCCCTCTTCACGACTGTCTTGGTGTGTTTGGACCAATCTAGTTTGTAGTTGATGTGGACACCAAGGAATTTGAAGCTCTCAACCTTAGCTCTATTCTGTTTCTTTTTATCCTAAAAAACTCCCTAGTCTTCGCCAATGACAAGCATACCCATCACATGATGCAGCCACCACATTGTTTGACAATTTGAAGAGTAGTACTCAGTAATGTGTTGTGTTGGATTTGCCCCAAACATAACATTTTGAATCCAGGACATGAAGTTAACTTCTTTGCCACATTTTAGCAGTTTTACTTCAGTGCCTTATTGCAAACATGCATGTTTTGGAATATTTTTTTATTCTGTACAGGCTTCCTTTTAACTCTGTCATTTAGGTTACTACAATGTTGTTAATCCATCCTCTGTTTTCTCCTATCATAGCCATTAAACTCTATAACTGTTTTAAAGTCACCATTGGCCTCATTGTAAAATCCCTGGGCGGTTTCCTTCCTCTCCGGCCACTGAGTTAGGAAGGACACCTGTATCTTAGTAGTGACAGAGTTTATTGATACACCATCCAAAGTGTAATTAATAACCTTACCATGCTGAATAAGATATTCACTGAATGCTTTTTTAATCTACCAAAATGTGCCCTTCTTTGCGTGGCATTGGAAAACCTCCATGGTCTTGGTGGTTGAATCTGTGCTTGAAACTCACTGTTCAACTGAGGGACCTTTCATATAATTGTATGTGTGTGGTACAGAGATGTGGTAGTCATTCAAAAATCATGTTAAATACTATTATTGCACACAGAGTGAAATTATGCAATTTATTATTTGACTTATTAAGCACATTTTTACTCCTGAATTTATTTAGGCTTGCCATATCAAAGTGATTGAATACTTGTTGACAGAAGACGTTTTAGCTTTTCATTTTTTATTAATTTGTAAAAAAAAAAATAATCTAAAAACAGAATACAACTTTGACATTATGTGGAATGTTGTGTGTAGGTCTGTGACAAAACGTCTAAATGTAATCCATTTTAAATTCAGGCTTTAACCTGTCTCTTCCCCTTCATCTACACTGAAGTGGATTAAACAAGTGACATCAATAATGGATCATAGACTGACCAGGTGAAAGCTATGTCATGTAAAGAGCAGGTGTTCCTAATGTTTTGTACACTTAGTGTATGCAAAGATGGACTTTGTTGGGGAAATTAAAATTTCATTCAAAAGCTTAAAGATGGATATGGATTTGTAGTCTAATGTATAACTACATAATCAATAGGATTATTGACATTTTACTCGGGCGCTTTGTGGGTATGTCTACATTCCCTGCCTTGTTTTGCTTTCATTCTCATTTGGATTGATTGGTAGATTGCAAATAAAAACTACCATTCTTGTCCATGAATTTTTTTTTATGCTGCATACTGTTTCTCCTTCTCAAGGCTTCCAAAAAAACAGCCTTCAGCAATGAAAGCAGATTATTTTATTTAGTATCACAGCATGCCCATCTACAAAAAGGGGTTGATTTGTCCTTTTGCTGTTCAAATTGAGAATAAGAAAACATTGGTTAGCAATCTCGTATTAGGTCTTTGACAAGTTCTGAGGTACAGTTGCGTAAAATACTGCTCCCATTTTAACTCTACCTTGTTAATCTACTAAATCATAAACCACAAAAGGCCATTCATTATCTTATCCAATTTCATATGGATATTAAACCTTCGGGAGTAACTGTATTCAATATTGCTCAAAAATCCCTGTCGCATCATGAGCAGTTTAGCTCTAATATAATGGATACATTTATTTGACCATTATGACCATGCTTCACATGCTTACTTTCCAGAGCTGGAACATTCTCAAAAGTCAAAATTGAAAATAAGAGGCCGCACACTGGGGAAAAGGTATGTCATTTTTATCATTCCATGCATTGATCCAATAGGCTCTTTTTCAGGTGCACAATTTCTGCTTTCCATTGTTGCTGTCTATTTCTGTCCTATGCCTGCTGAGCACCTCAACAAACATTGTTAAACATTGTTAAACATTTTTGTATGTGTAATAACCATATTGCAAGAGCTCCATATCGCCAGGCCAGACTCTACTGGATTATGGATTTTTCTGCATATCTGAATTGGTGAAATTACTGCATTATGTGTAATTCTTACCGTCCACTAGCGGCAGCGTGAGTGCCTATTACCATCTAGTGGGCTCCCGACGAGCAAAGGTATTGTGGCTGGGGTCGAGGATAGGTTTGAACTGTGAGCTAACGCTAAGAGGATAGTGGGTTCAGTGCTAGGCATAGTTTTTTTTTCAAGCCTTAACCCTTACCTTAAACAGGTTAACCCTGATGCCTAAATTTAACCAAAATCTCGTAATGATTTCCAAAATGTAACTGTCGAAGTAAGCTTCGGTTTCAGTTTTGGAGATTGTGTTGCATATAGCATGCAATATTTCAAACTCCACTCAGCCTTGTGTCTTGTGATTGCTTCCCACACACACACCAAGCCTCGCCCCCTGTCACTCAAGCTCCTCATTGTTAAATTCACTATATATTTGCATGCTGTTCTGTTAGGTCAAATACAGTCAACAGATTGTTCCAAACAAGAATGATGCTTCTTCTCCAATTTGCTTCTTTTCCACTTTATAAATCATTATATACATGCATACATTTGTTTTCTTCTCTCTATCGCAAGTCAAATTGCAATAGCAATGTTTGGTAAATCATGCAACCCAATGGCATATGGGTTATTTCACAGTTACGGAATTACCCTGAGCCTCAGATTTTTCACTTTAAAATGTATGCCAAACAAAAACAAAGTTTAACAAATCATACAACTCTATGTACAATGACTACATTAAACAATTTACACAGTTAATAAAAAATACACATTTACTGTAAAAATTGTGCAGATACAAAGTCCTGTAAATGTGTTTTTGTAAACTGTTCTATGGAAATTGTTAAAAGAGGTCCTTGTAAATATGGTTTGTTAAACTTTTTAAAATCACTGCTTTTGGTTTGGTATACATTTTAAAATAAAAAATTGGACGATCTGCATAATTCCGTTACTGTAGAATTGCCCATATCTCATAGCCAGTCCGAAGTTCAATGTTAAATAATTTTTGTCAGAGGCTGCATTCACTACTGCCCATTTCCACAATGGTGCACAATGTCAGTAACAATATGATGCATACATCATATAAATCCCAAAACCCAACAAATAAAGTTCCTGATGTCTTTGTTTGCCTCATCAACCATTCTGCTTAATCCAAGGCAGAGTTTGTTACTCATCATAATTCAGCCAACATTCACAACGGCTAATAAATAATACACCTCTATCAGAGCTGCCAAAGAAAATCTAAAACGTTCTCTGGACAAACCTTGTTGCAACTGTTCATCATAAAACTGAAAGTACTTTCAATCCAATCTATTTTGGGTGGCTGAGTTGCTCCAGCGCTTCAGTGATTATTGAAAGATTTTCAAAGGGGTGATTTGATTTCTCGCTCTTCTTTCCCTTTCACCTAAACCAAGTATCTCTCATTGAAATAACTATGTTCACTTGCTTCCAATTTTACTTCTTTAAGGGTTGATCTGTGCATTCTGTACTAACTTGCCAGCTAATTCCAGACATTAAGAGAGAGAGAACAGCTCACTCAACATTACTCGTCCTAGCAGAGCTGGTTAGACTGTTATGTTATCAAGAGCGATGGTGACTGCAACTGTGCTGTCAGATTGTCCGTTTGCAAATTCAGAGCGTTTCGCGTTCAGAGCGCACAGTGGATGTTCTGGCCAATAAGTAGGGTTGTTCCAAAAACTCTGACCTCACAATGACAGTCAAGCACACAAGCTAACTGGCTAACATTGGTTAGCTACTTCCAGACACATAATGAGAGAACACCCCACTCTGACCATTTTACTCCCCCTATCAGAGCTGATTAGGCAGTTGTCATGTTATCCAGAGTGTTGGTGACCATAACTGTGCTGCTGGCAACAACTGAATTATGCTTTGTTGCCAACATTTACTGACACCGGACATACTCAGTTGTTGAGAGTTCACAAATGCATCAGTTATTCTGCACTCTGGCACACCAAGGAGAGAGTCTTTTGTTAAGAAATGTAGCTAGATAGCTAGCTAGGTAAACAATGAATCCCAACACATGATGTAACGTTAGTTAGCGAGCCAGCTAACTAACAGTACACTAACTTGAAATGAAAATACTTTGTCAAAATTAGAGTGGAGTCTTTTGTTAAGACATGTCGCTAGCTAGCTAGTTAAACAATGGTCCATAATCACAACTCATCATCATGTTACTACCCTGCATGAATCTGCAGGTAGCTAACCAGCCAGGTTCTATAGCGATAACTAGTCAAGCAAATGTGTCTGAGATACGAAGAATAAGATCATACATATAACATTAGTTAGCAACCCAGTCAGCTAACGTTAGCTAGCTACCCAGACAGTACACTTGAAATTACCATGTGACCACTTACGCAATGTGGCCGCCTACGGCTATTCTTCAACAGAAATGCGTAAAACTACGTCACAATGCTGTAGACACCTTGGGGAATACGTAGAAAGTGTAAGCTCGTTGATGGTACATTCACAGCTGAATAGGGAGTCATTGGAACGCAGCGCTTTCAAAACCTGGGGCATTTCCGGATTGGATTTTTCTCAGGCTGTCGCCTGCAACATCAGTTCTGTTATACTCACAGACAGACAATATCTTTACAGTTTTGGAAATGTTAGCTTTGGATAGAAAACACTGTCAATTATATGCATATTCTAGCATATTTTCCTGACAAAATATTCCGTTTAAAACAGGAACGTTTTTTTTTCCAAAAATGAAAATACTACCCCCTAGCACGAGAAATTTGTGGAATGGTTGAAAAACAAGTTTTAATGACTCTAACCTAAGTGTATGTAAACCTCCGACTTCAACTGTATATAAATATATATATACCCAAAAAATACATGGGGGATTGGAAACGATGCAGACAATTACATTGATGGAAGCGATAATCTATTCCCAATATTAAAACTGATCCACCCCCTGAAAAATAAAAATAATAAAAATAATTGCCAACAAAAATAAGTGTTCAGAATCAATAAATATACACAATATGTTAAAAACCAGCTCCTCCCTTGCCAGGGACTGATCTCGAAAACTAAAGCAGATGCAATGCTTCAGCCCACCACCTAGTTGGGTATTTTTTACTTTCATGCTGGGTTGACCCTAGCAGCTAGGACTTTTTTAACATAATCCTTAGGTTATTTTCAGGAGTGGCGTATTAGGGGTGTGTCTTTCAGATAGACTTTTAGGAAACACGTCTGTAAGCCTCATTTAAGCTATAATCATGTCAATGTTCAACCTTCACATGTAATAACTATACAACAGAACAGATGAACAAGAAGGATATTTACTCTCACGGGTGGCTAAAAAGAACAATCTAAATGCCACGCCCCTACTAAACTACACCTCCAGTCATCTGATCTGACCCGCTGGGTCATATCACAATACTATAGCTCCAATAACCCAGCATCAACAACCCTACCTTGCTCTTAAAAAAAACAGTCCAACTAAGTAACCCAGCAGTTCGGTCAACCAAACAACCCAGCATACCTTTCCATTTTAAGAAACAGCTATACAACTACAAACGCCATTAAAGACGGGACAAGAAGAACAATGACTGAACTCCATGAGAAATGTTGTTGTTAGCTTTTTCCACCACCTTATTTGGATCCTGGGGAACCGTGGTCTCTCTACTGAGAAACACTGCCAATTGTTTGTTGTCCTTTGCTGCATATAGGCCATAGCTGTTGGGGCCTGGTAGATATTGGAGTGGGGAGAGTCCATGGGGCCATTCATGGGAGTTCATCAGCATGCGAGAGGGCACCTGCGGTCACTGCAGTGACTGAATGCAGACTTCCCCATGCCTTTAATCTCTCATCTCGCCTTCATCCATTCATTCAGACTCAGCCATGGTGCTTTGGCTCAGCTGTATGGTAAATATACTCAAACACATCCTCCCTCTTTCCTCCTCTCTCTCTGCCCCTCCTCTTTTACTCCCCATCTCTAACTCTTTTCCACACATTGTCTTAGTACTTTCTCCCGTGTGACTTTCCCTGTCTTCCCTTTTCTCTCACTGTTCAATCCCTTCTCTCCCTATAACTCTGGATAGAAAAATCACAGTGCAAAGCAGTAAGAGACCAAAGCGCAACACTCCATAAGCATTTCATGTGAAGAGCATGTATTAAGAACATTTGGTGAGCTCTGACCTTGTATAGGCTCCTAAAATAAAGCGTCCCTCTACATAACGTTGGGAAAGATCTGAAGTGCTTGCCAAGGACAGGCTTTAAACTTCAGGGTTTAAGTTGCTTGAGGGGTCTTATTTGAAACAGGTAAGATGCTTAAAATGTATTATTTATCTTGTGGCACTGGTGAAAAGAGCTGCTTACCTAATCAAACCCCTTAAGATGTCCCTATTGTACAGTTTATGTACTTAAGAATGACGAAGGAAACACACCAAGTATTTTATATTAAAAATGGCAAACACTCAGTTGCTCACTCTTCCACAGAAAAAAAAGCTGTTGTGTTCTTTTGTAGAAATAGATGTCAAGGACCATGTTGTTTGGAAGGGAAAATAAGCCCAACCATGTAGCTTATCAAACAGACACTAATCCACCCAAATGGCTTGGAGTGATAAAGCTGAGCCCTACTAAGTACCCCAAAGTCCTGATGGACGATAACGGCAACTTCGACAAGACAAACGTGTCTTGGGTGTGTGTACGTACCAAGTGACAGTGAAACTGCTTGCTACCTCAAACCACCACACTCCACTTCAGTTAGCCCATCGTTCACATGGACGTCAAACTGACAGAACTGTGTCATCCAAAAGAGGCTTTTGCCCCTGACAATGTCATGTATTTCAAAAGACGTGACAGTATGAAAAGCCATCTTACTGTTAAAGGACTAATGCTACCCACTCAAACATTATATGTATTTATCAAATCACATTTTGTTCATCACATCCACAGTATACAGCAGGTATAAAAGGTGCAGCGGAATACTTGTGTTAGCTCCTGTAACAATGCAGTACATTAGTCAGTATCAAATTCTATCAGCATATCGATCGTGCTACCAGGGCTGGCAAAATCCTAGACCACTGTTATTCTAACTTCCGCGGCGCATATAAGGCCCTCCCCCGCCCTCCCTTCGGAAAAGCTGACCACGACTCCATTTTGTTGCTCCCAGCCCATAGACAGAAACTAAAACAGGAAGCTCCCGCGCTCAGGTCTGTTCAACCCTGGTCCGACCAATCGGATTCCACGCTTCAAGATTGCTTCAATCACGTGGACTGGGATATGTTCCGCATTGCGGCGAACAACAACATTGACGAATATGCTGATTCGGTGTGCAAGTTTATTAACAAGTGCATAGGTGATGTTGTACCCACAGCTTCTATTAAAACATTCCCCAACCAGAAACCATGGATTGATGGCAGCCTTCGCGCAAAACTGAACGCGCAAAACTGAACGCGCAAACCACTGCTTTTAATCAGGGCAAGGTCACCGGAAACATGACCGAATACAAACAGTCTAGCTATTCCCTCCGCAAGGCAATCAAACAGGCTAAGCATCAGTACAGAGACAAAGTGGAGTTGCAATTCAACGGCTCAGACATGAGAGGTATGTGGCAGGGTCTAAAGTCAATCACGGATGACAAAAGAAAAACCAGCTCCTTCGCGGATCACGATGCCTTGCTCCCAGACAGACTAATCAACTTTTTTGCTCGTTTTGAGGTCAATACAGTGCCACTGACACGGCACGCTACCAAAACCTGCGGACTCTCTTTCACTGTAGCCAACGTGAGTAAAACATTTAAACGTGTTAACCCTCACAAGGCTGCAGGCCGCGTCCTCAGAGCATGCGCAGACCAGCTGGCTGGTGTGTTTACAGACATATTCAATCAATCCTTTTCCCAGTCTGCTGTCCCCACATGCTTCAAGAGGGCCACCATTGTTCCTGTTCCCAAGAAAGCTAAGGTAACTGAGCTAAATGACTACCTCCCTGTAGCACTCACTTCCGTCATCATGAAGTGCTTTGAGAGACTAGTCAAGGACCATACCACCTCCACCCTACCTGACACCCTAGACCCACTCCAATTTGCTTACCGCCCCAATAGGTCCACAGACGACGCAATCGCCATCACACTGCCCTAACCCATCTCGACAAGAGGAATACCTATGTAAGAATGCTATTCATGGATTACAGCTCAGCATTTAACACCATAGTACCCTCCACACTCGTCATTAACATCGGGTAGGTAACAACATCTCCACCCCACTGATCCTCAACACTGGGTCCCCACAAGGGTACGTTCTCAGCCCTCTCCTGTACTCCCTGTTCACCCACGACTGCGTGGCCATGCACGCCTCCAACTCAATCATCAAGTTTGCAGACGACACTACAGTGGTAGGCTTGATTACCAACAACGACGAGACGGCCTACAGCGAGGAGGTGAGGGCCCTCGGAGTGTGGTGTCAGGAAAATGACCTCACACTCAATGTCAACAAAACAAAGGAGATGATCGTGGACTTCAGGAAACAGCAGAGGGAGCAGCCCCCTATCTACATTGATGGGACAGTAGTGGAGAGGGTTGAGAGTTAAGTTCCTCGGCGTACACATCACAGACAAACTGAAATGGTCCACCCACACAGACAGCGGGATGAAGAAGGCGCAGCAGCGCCTCTTCAACCTCAGGAGGCTGAAGAAATTTGGCTTGTCACCAAAAACACTCACAAACCTTTACAGATGTACAATTGAGAGCATCCTGTCGGGCTGTATCACCGCCTGGTATGGAAGCTGCTCCGGAGGGTAGTGAGGTCTGCACAACGCATCACCGGGTGCAAACTACCTGCCATCCAGGACACCTACACCACCCGAAGTCACAGGAAGGCCAAAAGGATCATCAAGGACAACAACCACCCGAGCCACTGTCTGTTCACCCCGCTATCATCCCAGAAGGCAAGGTCAGTACAGGTGCATCAAAGCGGGACCGAGATAGAAGCTGTTTTTCAATCTCAAGGCCATCAGACTGTTAAACAGCCATCACTAACATTGAGTGGCCGCTGCCAACATACTGACTCAACTCCAGCCACTTTAATAATGGAAAAATTGATGTAATCAACTTATCACTAGCCACTTTATATAATGTTTACATACCCTACATTACTCGTCTCATATGTATATACTGTACACTATACCATCTACTTCATCTTGCCATCTTGATGTAATGTATCACTAGCCACTTCAAACAATGCCACTTTATATAATGTTCTCATACCCTACATTACTCACCTCATGTATATACTGTACGCTATACCATCTACTGCATCTTGCCATCTTGATGTAATGTATCACTAGCCACTTTAAAACAATGCCACTTCATATAATGTTTTCATACCCTACATTACTCATCTCATATGTATATACTGTACTCTATACCATCTACTGCATCTTGCCTATGCTGTTCGGCCATCACTCATTTATATATTTTTAAGTACATATTCGTATTCATGTGTGTATAAGGTAGTTGTTGTGGAAATGTTAGATTATATTACTTGTTAGATATTACTGCATGGTCGGAACTAGAAGCACAAGCATTTCGCTACACTTGCATTAACTAACCATGTGTATGTGACAAATAAAATGTGATTTGATTTGATATCAATAATAACAATAGAGTAAAGTAAAAAATAACAAGTAACAGAAGAAATAAGAGAGGTAGTATGCATAGTAATATTGGACTGTATTTGAACTGTATTTACAAATATAAAGTTAGTAGTGAACTGGTCACGCAGTGGACTAAATAGTACGTAATAAAACAGCAGTGTTGACTGTGTGCATGTGTGTTAGTGTGTCTGATCCATTGTAAAGCGCTTACTGAAATAGTCAAGGACAATTATATGAAACGGAGGTACAGACAGAAAATACACTCCAATAGCCTCATCTGACACAACAACAATCATGGGGATGGAATACAACAATCGAACATGGATGCTACAGGAAGTTCATAAAGCTTGAAAACCAAACCAGCCTTCCTGATTTGACTGCTGGGATATAGAGAGGGCTGCGTAGAAGAGGACGTTTCCGTGGTGACCCCTTGGAGGCCTGGGTATACTGTTGCGGGAGTCTGCCGGTTATCTTTCCCCTTGCCAGATCATTTTGTCAGACATCCGTGGGCTACCACAGCCATAAGCCAGTACTGACAGTGATACTAGTTCCCACAGCAGTGGATTGCAAAAATTAACACAGTAAAGTGTTCGAATATATATAGACCCAACAACAATATAAACGCAACATGTAAAACGTTGGTGCCATGTTTCATGAGCTGAAATAAAATCTCAGAATGTTTTCATTTTCTTCTTTACCAAAATAATCCACCTGACAGGTGTGGCATATCAAGAAGCTGATTAAACAGCATGATCATTAACCAGGTGCACCTTGTGCTGGGGACAATAAAAGGCCACACTGAAATGTGCAGTTTTGTCACACAACACAGTGCCACAGATGTCTCAAGTTTTGAAGGAGCGTGCAATTGGCATGCTGACTGCAGGAATGTACACCAGAGCTGTTGTCAGATAATTTAATGTTCATTTCTCTACCATAAGCCATCTCCAACTTTGTTTTAGAGATTTTGGCAGTATGTCCAAACAGCCTCACAACCGCAGTCCACTTGTGAGAACTCCAGCCCAGGACTTCCACATGTGGTTTCTTCACCTGCGGGATTGTCTGCGACCAGCCACCCATACAGTTGAGTATTTATGTCTGTAATAAAGGCCCTTTTGTGGGGGGAAAACTCATTCTGCTTGTCTGGGCCTGGCTCCCCAGTGGGTGCCCTCCCAGGCCCACCCATGGCTGCACCCCTGCCCAGTCATGTGAAATCCATAGATTAGGGCTCTAATGAATTTATTTAATTTGACTGATTACCTTATATGAAATGTAACTCAGCACAATCTTTGGAATTGTTGCATGTTGCGTTTATATTTTTGTTCCAAAGGACATAGACATATAAAGTATGTATGCATGTACCCACATACACACTTGTTGAGTATAAAATGTACTGTATTGTGTGGACGTATGGAGAACAGCAAGGACACCAAGATTGTATGCATTCATGATGATTTAGGACATTAAGTAGCTTGTCCTTTGAGGTTAATCAAGCACAAAATCAGGGTTTGTTTATTTAAAAAAAAAAAGGTATATTCAAATTCATTGAATATCTATGTGAAAAGGAGAGATGTGACATACTCTGCAATGGAGAATGACATGACTTGAGTACTTCAGTTATTTGCCGATAGGTCCCACTCCTATTGAAAAGGCGAAGGAGATGCAATGCCAATGTCCAACTAACAAGCTTTGTTGAGTAGATATTTAACAAGGAGAGGTAGACATTGGTTAGGACTTGGTGGACAGACTGCAGACTAGAGAGTTCAAAAAAGCCATCTATTGTTACTCCTAGGGTCTATAGCCAATACTGACTGCTATTCCAAGACACATTTGAAAAGAGTGATGTCAGCCTTCAAATCAAATTCTTAAGCAAAATGCAGCATAAAAAATACATTATACGATAAATTAATCAGCAGGATGAGTCCACAGCAAAAGTGGCAAAACATATATTTCGATGTCAGAGGAAAATCTTCCTGGCTTTCATAATATTCCTTCCAATACGAACCCAAAAAGCATGTCGAAATCTGCAGTGTGAGTGTCTGTCTTGCCATAACCTTAACTAACCTCGTAATTGTGTTTGTCAGCCTGTATTAAGATATGACTCTGGGCCACTCCAATCGGTGCAGGTCCTTTCTATTGTGATTCCCCAGCCTCGGGGCTACATGGTAGCTAATATACAGTGGGGCAAAAAAGTATTTAGTCAGCCACCAATTGTGCAAGTTCTCCCACTTAAAAAGATGAGAGAGGCCTGTCATTGTCATCATAGGTACACTTCAACTATGACAGACAAAATGAGGAAAAAAAATCCAGAAAATCACATTGTAAGATTTTTAATGAATTTATTTGCAAATTATGGTGGAAAATAAGTATTTGGTCACCTACAAACAAGCAAGATTTCTGGCTCTCACAGACCTGTAACAACTTCTTTAATAGGCTCCTCTGTCCTCCACTCGTTACCTGTATTAATGGCACCTGTTTGAACTTGTTATCAGGATAAAAGACACCTGTCCACAACCTCAAACTGTCACACTCCAAACTCCACTATGGCCAAGACCAAAGAGCTGTCAAAGGACACCAGAAACAACATTGTAGACCTGCACCAGGTTGGGAAGACTAGATAGGTAAGCAGCTTGGTTTGAAGAAATCAACTGTGGGAGCAATTATTAGGAAATGGAAGACATACAAGACCACTGATAATCTCCCTCGATCTGGGGCCCCACGCAAGATCTCACCCCGTAGGGTCAAAATTATCATAAGAACGGTGAGCAAAAATCCCAGAACCACACGGGGGGACCTAGTGAATGACCTGCAGAAAGCTGGTACCAAAGTAACAAAGCCTACCATCTGTAACACACTACGCCGCCAGGGACTCAAATTCTGCAGTGCCAGACGTGTCCCCCTGCTTAAGCCAGTACATGTCCAGGCCCGTCTGAAGTTTGCTGGAGAGTATTTGGATGATCCAGAAGAAGATTGGGAGAATGTCAAATGCTCAGATGAAACCAAAATATAACTTTTTGGTAAAAACTCAACTCGTCATGTTTGGAGGACAAAGAATGCTGAGTTGCATCCAAAGAACACCATACCTACTGTGAAGCATGGGGGTGGAAACATCATGCTTTGGGGCTGTTTTTCTGCAAAGGGACCAGGACGACTGATCCGTGTAAAGGAAAGAATGGGGCCATGTATCGTGAGATTTTGAGTGAAAACCTCCTTCCACCAGCAAGGGCATTGAAGATGAAATGTGGCTGGGTCTTTCAGCATGACAATGATCCCAAAAACACCGCCCGGGCAACGAAGGAGTGGCTTCGTAAGAAGCATTTCAAGGTCCTGGAGTTGCCTAGCCAATCTCCAGATCTCAACCCCATAGAAAATCTTTGGAGGGAGTTGAAAGTCCGTGTTGCTCAGCAACAGCCCCAAAACATCACTGCTCTAGAGGAAATCTGCATGGAGGAATGAGCCAAAATACCAGCAACAGTGTGTGAAAACCTTGTGAAGACTGACAGAAAACGTTTAACCTCTGTCATTGCCAACAAAGGGTATATAACAAAGTATTGAGACAAACTTTTGTAATTGACCAAATACTTATTTTCCACCATAATTTGCAAATAAATAAATTAAAAATCCTACAACGTGATTTTCTGGATTTTTTTTCTTCATATTGTCTGTCATAGTTGAAGTGTATCTATGATGACAATGACAGGCCTCTCTCATCTTTTTAAGTGGGAGAACTTGCACAATTGGTGGCTGACTAAATACTTTTTTGCCCCACTGTATATTAGCTACCATGTAGCCCCGAGGCTGGTTAGAGCGTTGGACTAGTAACCGGAAGGTTGCGAGTTCAAACCCCCAAGCTGACAAGGTACAAATCTGTTGTTCTGCCCCTGAACAGGCAGTTAACCCACTGTTCCCAGGCCGTCATTGAAAATAAGAATTTGTTCTTAACTGACTTGCCTGGCTAAATAAAGGTAAAAAAAAAATACTTATTTTCCACCATAACTTGCAAATAAATTCCTCAAAAATCCTACAACGTGATTTTCTGGATTTTTTTTCTTCATTTTGTCTGTCATAGTTGAAGTGTACCTATGATGAAAATGACAGGCCTCTCTCATCTTTTTAAGTGGGAGAACTTACACAATTGGTGGCTGACTAAATACTTTTTTGCCCCACTGTACATATACAAAAGTATATCAACAGCCCTTCAAATTTGTGGATTCGGCTATTTCAGCCACACCCGTTGCTGACAAGTGTATAAAATCGAGCACACAGCCATGTTATCTCCATAGACAAACATTGGCAGTAGAATGACCTTACTGAGGAGCTCAGTGACTTTCAACAAGGCACCGTCATAGGATGACACCTTTTCAACAAGTCAGTTCATAACATTTTCCCGGTGAACCGTAAGTGCTGTTATTGGGAAGTGGAAACATATAGGAGCAACAACAGCTCAGCGGCAAAGTGGTAGGCCACACAAGCTCACAGAACGGGACTGCCGAGTGCTGAAGCACGTAGCATGTAAAAATTGTTTGTCCTTGGTTGCAACTCTCACTACCAGTTCCAAACTTCCTCTGGAAGCAACGTCACACAAGAACTGTTCGTTGGCTTCATGATATTGGTTTTCATGGCCGAGCAGCCATACACAAGCCTAACATGCGCAATGCCAAGCATTGGCTGGAGTGGTGTAAAACTCACCGCCATTGAACTTTGGAGCAGTGGAAACGCATTCTCTGGAGTAATGAATCACTCTTCACCATATGGCAGTCCGACAGACTAATCTGGGTTTGTCAGATGCCAGGAGAAACCTGTCTGCCTGAATGCATAGTGCCACCTGTAAATTGCAGTGGAATAATGGTCTGTGGCTGTTTTTCATGTATGTGACAGCATACAATTACATTATAGAGTATTCTGTGCTTCCAACTTTGTTACAGTTTGGCGAAGGCCCTTTCCTGTTTCAGCATGACAATGGCCCCCGTGCACAAAGTGAGGTTCATACAGAAATGGTTTGTCTAGATCGGTGTGGAAGAACTTGATTGGCCTGCACAGAGCCCTGACCTCAACCCCATCTAACACCTTTAGGATGAATTGGAACGCTGACAGCGAGCCAGGGCTAATCGCCTAGCATCAGTCTCTGCAGCAATGTTCCAACATCTAGTGGAATGCTATCCCAGACGAGTGGAGGCTGGTGTCCACATACTTTTGACCATGTAGTGTATCTTATCACTCTAATTCCCACTGCTCAGGCGGCCAGTGAAAGAGAGTCTGATAGCGGTTATCACATCTCCCTCTTTTCACTGCTCACATGGAGATATCAAAGCTTGACAGCTTATTTCCATGAAGAAAAGTGACATAGAGGTCAACATTTCAAAAGGGTTGCATTCGAGTGAAAATTAATTTTTCATGTAGCTTGTGTGTACATGGCTAAAGGTAAACATGAAAGATGTTTCATCAGAATATGCACTCCATCTACCAATACATGGTTTCAATGAAGAAATCAAAATTGACAGAAATGTCTTTATTTTTTGCATAAACATATTGTGACATTTATAAAGCTTTTGAAAATTTATTGTGACCTACCAGGTCACCCAAACCTTTATTTATACTACCCAGAACCTGTCTGCCATCTCCAGAACCAGCTGCCATCCAAAAGGAATTGGCATCAACAGACATATTGGAAAATTGCTGTCTATACCAAGCTCTATACCCCATACATTTCTGAATGCCACAAGCAGATCTTTTTACTTCAATTATATTGCATCACATGTCGCAGAAAAGACCTGGTTCAGCACCAGTTGAAGCCCAAGAGAAAGGTAGTTATTTGCAGTAATTGGCATTCTGTCAACATTTAGATGATGTAAGATGCGTCAGAGAGCCAAAGATGAAAGTCTGTAATGGGTATCCCATGGTAACCACAGAGAATGGCAGTAGCATTCTTTCTATCTGCCCATCTCTCTCTGCTCTGTCTGCTCATTACTTCCAGTTCATTGCTGTCCTTCACTCCTCCATCTACCATGCTGCACAGCTAGAAACCAAGAGTTGTTGTCTCCAAGTCTAAACAGACAATAAATAAAAGGGGGGGGGGGGAAGACACATTCAATAGGGAGGTGTAAACAAGATAAAAGAAAGGCAGCAGCTAATGAAGAAATGCTAAAGCCCACATTCACAACCACTTTAAGTTAAAATGTTGCGTGTGATTTTTGGCAAGTCACTTTCTTCATCACGTGATCGTTTCATTAAAGGCTAGCCTTTATATTGTAGGGACATTCAGAAAGAGTTCTCAGAGGACTGAGAATCAAGAAAAGCAACAAGACTCTGCATTGAACTTGGAATAAACACAAACACTTTTGCATTTAAATGTATGTGTTTGCGTATGCGCCTGTATTTACTGACTGACCATATGACTTTGAAGTCTATCATTTGTACTGTTTTTTTTTAATTACATTTATTGCTTGTTTGACAAGGGCACATTCACTTAATCTCCAAAGACATATTCTGAGTTTTTGTTGAGTATAACAATTTGTATTGTGCAGCGTACAGTAAGTAATCTACTCTGTTAGAATATGCAAACCTGGCATATTTCTGTTTATGGTGTGAACGTCATTATAAAAGTGAGCCACTGTTGAGATCATTCAGCAAGAATCTGACCATTTGTTTACATTTTACCACAAACCATTTGTGGGCAACAGTATGACAATAATTTTGACAAATGGACCGTGGAGTTTAAACTTTACACAATCAATACAGGGTGTATACTGTACATGTGCACCTGCATGTTTCCCCACCATTAACAAAGATAGCATTTCCTAATAAATGTTGTGGTTTCTTGGATGGATGGATGGATGGAGGAAGGTTGGATGGGTGGATGATTAAAAGATGTATGGCAAAAAAAGTTGGGTGGATAGATGATACGCAGGATAGATAAGTGAATACAGCTATGCAATTCAGAGCCATTTGTCAAGGGCACTTCCTTGTCTAGTTTGTTTTAGTGTGACATTTACTAGCAGAGAAAGCCTTTGATTTATTCTTGAATATAGGAACTATCTAACATTGTGCATGCACTACTTTATATAGATCTTAAATGTAAGATAAAAAGTAAAGTTTATGTACAGATACGCAAAGAGAAAGAGCCAAAATAATTTGCTGTACAAAGGATCTTTTAAGAATGAAATTCAAGCATTTCCACCAACTAAGGTCTGATGGTATATTAATTCATTCAAATGAAGGTCACTTTGCTATCAATATAAAAAATATTCAGTGCAACCCAACTAACAAGGTCTTTTTTTTAAGGATCCAAAGAGGCTCCAGGTGGTTATTGAGGATCTACACCAACTGCTAGTTATTACAAATCCTAATCAGGTACACTTTCTGTCATTTCCATTTCTCCTATTTCAGGTAGAGAGATGTGATTCATGGCGCCCATGATCTATTAGGAAGACAACTGGTGAAATGCAAAAGGCAATGAGAGCAAATTAACTAAATGTGATGCTCTACATTGTGGAATGAACATCTCAGCTATAGCCAGGCCCACTCATTATCACAAATAATGAATAGTGATAAATGATGATATTGCTTTTCACTTAGCCTGAATCATAACATAATAATACAATTGCAACTGGCATGCAATTTATTCAAGGATGAGGGAATACGAGAAAGTGACATTAGTTGATATGGGATATTCATTAAACAGCTTCTTTTTTTTTTATTCCCTCCAAATTGAAAATAAGAATAACAATCACGCTCTGCATTACATGGCCATGCCACAAATTAAGGTTCCCTGGTTTGGCCTTTAAATCGAGACCGGGGAAAAAATGATTAGGTTGAAATTGCTTTTGACATCATGCATCGTCGGTTGCTGTTCTTCTTATAATGGTTAATATCTCTATTATCATGGCGTATAAACAAACCCAGACCCTATCATCTATGTCATGATGCTTCCTGATCCCAAAGTCAAAGCAGTTTGGAAAGTGGAAACACATGGAAAGTCAGACGTTTTGGAGGTGTAACTGCAACTTAAGAAAGGTTCACACAACTAGTTCAACATAGCCTCGCTGCCTTAATATGTGTGGCGAGGCGGCATTTGCCACAGCACTTTTCAATCAAGTGTGGCAGCTCCACACCACTTGATTTGGTTTAATATAATATATTGATAAAAAGCTTGAAAAAGAAGGGCAAAGGGCTGCTTGCCTTCTTTCGATTTGCCTCATGATTTGTCAACTCATACACAATTTCTCTGTCCTTCACATCAGATTCATGGGAAACCACAAGTCTTGCATGACAGGCACAACGCACAAAGCTCAAGGTGCGCAAACCTGATAACACATCACTCCCGATAGACACAAACAAAAACTTTTACATAAATGTAGCAGCCAAACACCTAAACATTAGCGATCTGACATGCTGCGTGGAAACATTGCGTGGAAACAAGACTATATTTCAGTCTGATCAACTGTTGGCATACTAACAACAGCAGCTGCATAGCCTTGCCTACTATGCACCCTGTTGCTCTGGTCAGGGAAAACGAAGCGGTAACATTGTGTATTTAGTTATAGCCCATTTGTTTGTGAGAAAATGTTTGTGAGAAACTTGGGCTGACTAGACTACCTAGACTTCATAAATCCTAGACTTTTAAAATCCAAAATGACTAACTGGAATTAATCAATAAACACAATAGCAGACAGACTGTAATTTAACTTGTAATTAGGCCTACACTTGCATAGGGCAGGACTAAACGATGCAAACCTGCATAAAAAGCAAGCTCAGCCCTGTGAGTTTTATTGTCCAACCATGTTGCTTTCTCTGTGTCTGTGTATAGACCCCCCCCCCCCCCCCCCCCCCAGTCCTTCTTCAAAATACAATTCATATGAACAAGTACAAGGTTGCTACAGTTTGACAGGGTTTTCATCCTCCAGGAGTCATTCGAGGATTTCTTTTTAAACCATGTGACCTGATTAGAAACATTCTGGTCCCATCATAGCTGACATGAAACCTTTTTACAACAGACTAATTATGTCATACCGTATAATGTCCAGAGTTTTACTTGTTACCAGATCAGGAAAATCTTTTTGAAAATTTTTGTTTTGCCACACCACTCTGAGACCTGTGGTGCCAACTCTACTCACAGCATAGTGTGGAACATAGCCCTGTCATATCACAAGTGTATGGCATTCTCTCCGAATCTCCTTTCCCACATGTGCACTGGTCTAGTGGTCTTAAAATACAGGAATGGTGAATTAAATATATCATACATTTACCAAGGCACTAACTTAACTGCCCAATTATTTATGATCAGTGCAGGAAGAGACAAGGGAAGGAAGCCACTTTGTAGTATCAGGACAGATCACAGGTTGTCAACCCAGTTTTTTAACATAAATAATTGGTAGCAGCTTAGCAAATTACCTATGTTCTACAAAGACGGGGACTGCCAAATAAATGGATCCTAAAAGGAAAGCTAACACAGCTGCAACAAGAAACCCGTTTTCAGCTATGCCACTTTTCTCCATCATGGAGGGCCATTAAAGATCCTTAAAGCTGATACAGTCCTTGAACTGAGGCATTGGTTACCAAAGTTGTTGGAGTGTGAAGAAAGCATACGGCCAAAGCTCTAAATGAAGTGTTATCATTATGTCACTTAAACATAAGATCTACTCCAGAACAAATTGCCACATTCTTCTTTTACTAAGCAAGCATTGCACAGTCCATATGTGACCGACCGGCTCAATGTGGTCTTATGTGGAACATTTTGAAATTGTGCTTTTTTTACATTGGATAAAAGTAGAAACTCAGAGCTAGAACAATGGTATATCCTACACTACAGTTGAGGAACTATGGGAAAGTAATGCTGCTTTGAAAGTGGCTAAACCTTTGAGGAAATGGCCCTTGAATGTTTTGGTGCATCTACTGGGGAGTTCTTTGTCTAAACCCACTCAGCATCGTTCACACCATCTTAAGTCTTAGCCCTACCCGTCTCTTTAAGGATTCACATGTGAGGCCATGTACTAAACAACCAAAGTTTAAGACTAAAGGCTGATACTACAGGTGTTTTCGTAAATGTATTTTAGAGTGCTATAGTGTGCTCAGAGTGAGCTCTGTGGGTTTGTAAACTCAGAGTTTTCTCAGGATTGTCAGTTCGTAAATTCAGAGCATTTCACTCTCGGCGCATTCAGAGTGCACACTGGACGCTCTGACCGAGGAGTAGGATTGATCCGACCGTTCTGACCGAACAACAGCAGACAAGCACCAAAGCTAACTGGCTAACGTTGGCTAGCTTGCTAGCTACTTCCAGACAGAAATAAGAGAACAGCACACTGACCATTTTACTTGCCCTAGCAGAGCTGGTTAGGCTGCTTTTATGTTGTCCAGAGCATTGGTGACTGCAATTGTGCTGCTGGCAACAATTTAATTATGCTTTTTTTTGCCAATGTTTGAATAACCATATTCAATGGGTGTTGAGCATTCGTAAATTCCTCATTTATTCTGCGCGTTGACACACTCAGAAGAGAGTGCTCTGAAATTGGAGTAGATAGCCAGAGCAAATTTACCAGCTATGTCTATGAACATTCTATTGAAATGGTTACTTGCTTAGTGGAGTCTTTTGCTTAGACATGTAGCTAGCTAGCCAAACCATGAACCTTAATCCCAACTCATAACGTTACTACCCTGAATGAATCTACATGTAACTAACCAACCAGGTTCATTGTTAGCTAACTAACATTAGGCTATAACTAGCAATGCAAATGTCTCTGAGATACGAATAATATAACACAGGTCATACACATAATGTTAGCCAGCTAGCTAACAGTATACTTTAGCTGGAAATGAAAATAACTTTCTGATGAAATTAGAAACGTGTAATATCTGAAAATGTAACTAGCTATACTTTCTTACCCGTATACATGGATGGACGCTTCTCCATCTCTGTCACGGATGCCATGGTTGCCCTTAGTTTGAAGATGTAATCCAGACACAGGTGTTTTATACAACAGCCTTCTCTGTGTTCTCTTTTCAACTCCGTCTGCTTATTTGCAATCAAATGGCAGAATTTTTCTCCATCTCCTCTATCATAGTCTAATTTGTGACGACCCGCCAACTCTGTCTGCAGTATTCTCTCTTTGTTCTTGTTTCCTTATTAGGATGCCGGTGGGCGGAGTTGGGAGGGTCGTCAGCTACATGGGAAACACCGGGCCCAGGATAAATACACCACTTCCCCATTCATGGAAGAGATACTCTCCATGCAGACACCTTTATAGATTTTGTTGTGCATCTTGTTGGTTTTTGGTTGTTTGCTTTGGCACCGTTCAACACCGTGCATTATCACATTCATCCATGCAAAACACTAATTACACACACTATTGTACTTAGTTACTTATTTAATAAATATGTTTTGTTACTCCTTATCTCCACGTTGTCTCCCTTTTGTTACGGGCTTTGAGCCGGTTCGTGACAAATTCCACTAATTTCAAAACTCGGTCCTTCAGAAAGTGGAGAGCAACACTTATGCAGTTCTACTACGTAATATCTTATATCTTTCAAAAAAGATGTGTTAGAATGTATTACCTACACATACTGACCAGCTCATGTTATAGACAGAATTGATCTACATGGCAGACCAATTTCAACTCATCTCTCAGCATGTCCAGCCCACTCATTATCTCAGTAAATCATGTCTAGCGAGAAAGTTGCTCGCTTTTTCTGTAGCTAAACCAACTATGTTTGTTATTTAACAATTTTATTCGTATTTACAGATGGCATACAAGTTAATTATTAAGGCCCATCAAAGTTTAAACGTTCCAGAAGGCATTTCTGCCAAAAAAACACATTTTGATTTAAAAAAAGGCCTGAAAATCACATTTTTCTCACTTTCAAAGTGATGTGTAATTCCTATTGAAATCCAGAAAATATGAACTGTTAATCACCCACAATCTGCATTCAGGAGTAGCACCAGAATTGCTGAATGAGGCTACCTAAATCATCTAAACTGGCACAACCATTTCAGTAATGGGTGTAATAAGTCCAACTACTAACAGATTGGAATAGCTTAGAATGTTTTTATTTATCTTTGTGTGGCATAAGTCTAATCAACCAATCAATGTATAATGCAAAAACACAGATATTAAAACAAACAATTCAGAAAATCAACATGCTAAAGAGCATCCTGGGAAATATGATAATGATGGGCGTGGTTTGGTTTAACACTGGTTATTAACACTAACACTGGGGTTATTTAATACCACTGATTGTTAATTTAACTCCTGAATCAACAATATAAATGTTACACTGAAAAATCCACACTGTAAAACTAACCGATTTGCTGTGCACCATACAATACACTGCTGCTTACGTCATATTCCCTTCTATTCTTCACTCTCTGCTCAATAAAATCACAGACAATATTCATTTGAAAGACAGAAATCATGGCAAAAATATCCACTATGTCAGTACTGTTTATGTAAAATGATCAAGGGAATACCAGATATTTGCACAAATATTCCCAAATGTTGAACCAAATGTGATACTTTTCCAATGCTGGTCATTTCATATGAATTAAAAAACAAATACAATTCCCCTGTTCTGCTCTGTTAATCAAAACACATTAGAATTTTTCAAGAAAGAATCAATTCATGAAATGTTCAAGTCAATTCATGATATTTCAAAAATAGTTCTGATTTGGTTTTGTCACAAAATGGTGTGACAAAAAAAAAGAGTTTGTGCAACATTGCACTGTGAGGGTTATCTTGCAATGAAGAAGTACAGAAGACACTGCTGGAGCACATGGTCTGAACAGACTAAGCTTTATTAGAAATATGAATCAAAATGTTACATTTTTCTGCCAGTTCCATAAAAGGGGTTAGTTTCTTGGTCCTTTGGTGTGACTACATAATTTAAACAAAGTGGATAGCAGAGAACACGCTTACTGTATACCCTCACTTCTTGTTTGCAATGCAACTGTACATGTTTGCAAACAATTAAATCTGAGATGTAATTAGGAACCTGAGCATGGTACTTTCAAAGGCCTAGCTTTCCACCCATATGCCCACAGATGCAGAAAAATGGAAGCTTTAACTGTTGGCTACTCTGCTTCCCTTGTCACGCCCTGATCTGTTTCACCTGTGATTGTATCCACCCCTTCCAGGTGTTGCTTATTTTCCCCAGTGTATTTATCCCTTTGTTTCCTGTCTCTCTGTGCCAGTTCGTCTTGTATGTTTAGTCAAGTCAACCAGCGTGTTTTTCCTGTACTCCTTTTGCTCTTCTCTTTTTCTAGTCCTGGTTTTGACCCTTGCCTGTTTCTGGACTTTGTACCCACCTGCCTGACCATTCTGCCTGCCTTGACCACGAGCCTGTCTGCCACTCTGTTCCTGGACTCTGATCTGGTTTTGACCTTTTTGCCTGTCCATGACCATTCTCTTGCCTACTCCTTTTGGATTATTAAACATTGTAAGACTCCTGACATCTGCCTCCTGTGTCTGCATCTGGGTCTTGCCTTGTGCCTTGATATCCCTGGGTTAACCCAATGAGAGAAGGTCACAAGAGTTTCCTTAAAAGCTGTCTGGGTTTAAAGATCTTCTATTGTACAGAAAGTGAATAGCTTAATCAATTGATAGTGACAGCATTAGATTACTTCCCAAGCCAAGTCTATTGTTTGTCTCCTTGGCTATAGAAGGTTGAAGTGCAGCTTCTGAATGTCAAAGAAACTAAACAATGATATCCCCATATGCATCGGAGTCACATATTTTACAGCTTATTTCTAGCCTAAAGCATCACGGACCAAAGCACCGTTATAGACCACTTTATATAACCAGCCCTGTTTTAAATTCTTCAAAATATTAAGTTAACAATGGGTAGGCCTGTGCCATTTTTCTTGAATAAAAGGTAGGCCTATGGCATACCCTCTCATACCACCTCAATTCGAATCCTGGTTTTAACTTAAGAACATTTTACTGCAGTGGGCTAAATCAGGGTCACACAGTGTTTCTTGGTAGTTTGAAACAAAAGTATACAACTCACACACATGGTTATGGTCTTTAAAAAAGAAGACACCTGTACCATGTCAGATATGGAGTTGAAATGTATTCAATTTTGAGTTTGCACCCCAATATTACACTTTATATACATCACAGAAGACTGAAATATTACAAAACCGCTGAAATAGAGCACCAGATTTTCAGCATGTTTTTTCAAGTAATGTTTAATTCTGAAGAATATATAAAAAAATAAAAATAATTCCACCCATGAGGCCACTAGAGGGCAATTTGGTCATTTGACCAGCAGCCCTTCACTGACACGGAAGTAGGCTATTTGAAGAGTGCATGGTGGGTGGAGGAGTTGGCCAACAAATTTATGGATATAGCAGCCTATAGCCTAATTTCTTCTTTCACAGGTAGGCCTACCTCTTATTTCTTAAATATGAAGAAATAGGTGCCAACACAAAGCCCTCTTGTTGTTAGTAAAGTCTCATTAAAATGAAGACAGTTTAAATGAATTATGCTTCCTCGAATTTGCCTACTTTCCGCACCATGAGCTGTCCATTTCTGATTGATTGTGCCGTGGCAGTTGCTTAACATTTCAGCACGACAATGTAAGTTACTCAATAACTCTGATAAACACATCATGGGCAAGAAACATATAGTTTTTATTCAAATCAATTATAATAGTAGCAAGCTATCAAAGTTAACCTCCGGTCCTTCTTCTCATCTTCGCGCACTGTTTTTCAAACTGAACCGCACATAGGCTCTAGATTAGTCTACGTGGAAGATACATACTTTTTGGAAATAGGCCTAATTAAAAATTTGACTCCTGAATTGCCAAAATAGTTTTGATCAACAAGAGTAGAGCAGGCCAGGGCTCAGGGTGAGAATATCCATTTCAGTGTGTAATGCAGCCCAGTTTTATTTACACCAAAATACTTGTCTTCGAAATATAACTTTGCTCTGTGCTTCTCCTAGGATGCACTTTGTAGATTATAGCCTATAGGCTATGGATCGTTTGATTGAGACTAGAGGTCGACCGATTAATTAGGGCCGATTTCAAGTTTTCATAACAATCGGAAATCGGAATTTTTGGGCGCCGATTTGCCGATTATTATATATATTTTTTTAACTAGGCAAGTCACACGTTCTTATTTTCAATGAGTGCCTAGGAACGGTGGGTTAACTGCCTCGTTCAGGGGCAGAACGACAGATTTTCACCTTGTCAGCTCGGGGATGCCAATCTTGCAACCTTACAGTTAACAATCTCCAACGCAACTCTCGTTGCACTCCACAAGGAGACTGCCTGTTACGTGAATGCAGTAAGCCAAGGTAAGTTGCTAGCTAGCATATAATCTGACTGACCATACAAGCATACAAGTATCTGACTGAGCGGTGGTAGGCAGAAGTAGGCGCGTAAACATTCATTCAAACCGCACTTTCATGCGTTTTGGCAGCAGCTCTTCGTTGTGCGTCAAGCATTGCGCTGTTTATGACTTCAAGCCTATCAACTCCCGAGATGAGGCTGGTGTAACCGAAGTGAAATGGCTAGCTAGTTAGCGTGTGCTAATAGTGTTTCAAACGTCACTCGCTCTGAGCCTTATAGTAGTTGTTCCCCTTGCTCTGCATGGGTAACGCTCCTTCGATGGTGGCTGTTGTCGTTGTGTTGCTGTTTCGAGGCCAGGGAGGAGCGAGGAGAGGGACGGAAGCTATACTTACACTGGCAATACTAAAGTGCCTATAAGAACATCAATAGTCAAAGGTTAATGAAATACAAATGGTATAGAGGGAAATAGTCCTATAATTCCTATAATAACTACAACCTAAAACTTCTTACCTGGGAATGTTGAAGACTCATGTTAAAAGGAACCACCAGCTTTCATGTGTTCTCATGTTCTGAGCAAGGAACTGAAACGTTAGTTTTCTTACATAGCACATATTGCACTTTTACTTTCTTCTCCAACACTTTGTTTTTGCATTATTTAAACCAAATTGAACATGTTTCATTATTTACTTGAGGCTAAATTAATTTTATTGATGTATTATATTAAGTTAAAATAAGTGTTCATTCAGTATTGTTGTAATTGTCATTATTACAAATAAATAAATAAAAATTGGCCGATTAATCTGTATCGGCTTTTTGGTCCTCCAATAATCGGTATCGGTGTTGAAAAATCATAATCGGTCGACTTCTAATTGAGACCACACTATAGAGCCTATAGGCACACTTGATATTGCACACCCAGTAGAGAATCAGAGATGAGGGGCACATCGATGTAGCCAAATAAGCAACTAATTTTAAAACACTGAGAAATATTGACATTTCATCAATTAATTTACATGACGCTCCCCTGGACTAGACTGAAAAAATACTAAACCTTTTCCTTGACTGAAATGTAAAAAGCATGACTCTCCCTCAATTTCCTCCAGGTACAGTTTCTGTACATTTCGATTCATCCCTTCACAATAAAACCCAAATGGACCATACAGAATGAGATGTCCAATGGTGTGACAGCTTTCTTTCATTGGTGTAACATGAAGATGGTCTCACGCCAGAGGAAATTGCTGTCACTCTGGACATAACCCATCAGAAAACGTATACAATTACCTTTTTAGGCTTATTATTCATCAAATAAAATCTACAGTATGGTACCTATTCATATCCTTTTGCAATTTTGATCCTTTTAAGTTGTTCTGAGTGCAAATTCTACATACTTATTCTCCCATGCCTGGTTCTCACTCCATGCAGGTGACTAATCTTCCAGCGACCTTAGGGAAATGTCTCTGCCACCTGGGGACGTTCAATTTTCTTTTACCTGGCCCTATTGATTGTGCAGGTGGATATTGGGGCCTGGTTGTGCTGCTCACACCCCTGGTTCTCACGTCCTGCGTTTGACAAACCATCTCCTTGGTACCACTCTGACTGTCCCAACAGCTTCACTTCTCCTGACTAATTGACATATGTGAAACACCCTGGGAGGCCCCCCATCGAAAAGGCCTCTTTTGGAGAATGTTCACCCCGCCTCCAATATGCCCTGACCGACCTCACTCCGAGCGAGACCCAGTCAACCCGCCTATCTTTGTGGTCCTCCGATGTTATATCTGTGCGGGGCATGGCACGCCCAGGCAGCGATTCCTAAGTCAGGGCAGGGCAGTAAAGTTCAGTACATACCAGCATCAGAGACACATTACTTTTCTAAAACACTGTCGTTGGCTCCATAGTGTGGTATACTCCTTTACCAACTCTCTAATATATCACCTCTCAAGGGGCGACTTGGTTCCCACGGCGTCGGCTGTGGGCAGGTCGAGGCCTCCTGCAGGGTTCACACAGTACCCTGCACCTTGCTGTGCCCCCAGGTTAACCTCAATGCTGCTAGGGGCTACCTGGTTGATCCTACCAGTAGCATATGCTTGTCTCAAAGATTATGCCATGCAAGTCTGAAATCACATGACCAGTACATTGAAACTGCTAATGGCTCATCAGTTATGGATCCTTTCATCACTCCAACATTAACTGTGGCAATTCTAGAGCTTTACATGCCAAAGAACAATGACCTTCGATGATGGGTGCATTTATCAAACCCAAAACCCTTGTGGGGTCGTCTTGGGTGCCCCCAAAATTGTTTGTGACTCTAGATAACCTCAAGCTAATTGCATGCCCTTTGTGGCATCCCTATCAACTTTGACGCTAATTCTGTGATACTGTGGTGACCGCAGGAAATGGGGAATATCAGGGTTCGATTCCAGAGAGTAAGCCTGAGAAATGGCTACAATACCCAAGGATTAAGGCAGCAGGCGTGCAAATTACCCATAGCCGACTGGGAAGTTTACTAAAAATAACAAAACAGCACTCTCTCTCGAGGCTCTGTAATTGGAATGAGTACACTTTAAAATATTTGACGAGGATCCATTTCTAATGTTTAGAAGTTGTCTTTTACAGTGATCAGAAACTTCTGAAAGTATCATTATGTTTTAACTGTAAAAGTTGACTGCCTGTTGTGTATTGTCCAACAGTGTGACATATTGTCTGTCCTATGTAGAGACACTGATAAATGAAAAGGAAAATAACGTGTTGTCTTGGACAAAATGTAAAAATAATTGTTAAGCATATGACAGGTAACATCATCATAATACACAAGTAAATTATTATATCTTTTTTTATCTACGTTTGGTTAAATTCTCAATCTTACACATCATTTAATATGGAAACACTTCGTTACCGTCATTGTACAAGGAAATTATGTGTTTTTCAATTGAAATTCTGGAATATGAGGACTGATTTATATACAGAAGTAACTAATAATGTGTACAAATATTTTTTTTGTCTTTTTCTGAATCATTAACATTCCTTTATATTGACATTAATAATGATGTCACACCAGAGGACAAATTCAACGCACTATTGCATGAAATGGTTCGTTAAAATTGATGGTGGCCACATAACATTTTGAGTTCTTTAGACATTGTTTCCAACTATTTATTTTTATTTTTACTTCAATTATAGAATATTTTGTCTTTTGTTTTGGGGAAAATTCCACGGTAACGGAATTGCGCTGAGACTTTTCACTTAAAATGTGTCCCAAACAAAAACCATTGATTTAAATGTTGTTTTCAAACTCTATGAATAGACTACTTTTAACAATTTACACAGAAAATGTTACAAAAACACACTTACTGGAAGAACTGTGCTGTTGCAACATTTGGTAACAGAGATTCTGTAAAATTCCCTCAAGTTATTTATGTGATCATGTTTTCCAAAAAGTTAAATATCTACTCCGAATTAGGATTCAAAGATGTCTGCAGAAAGAATCTGGTGTCAGCTATGAAATTAATATTTTGGATATTGAACTACATTAAGTGAAGTGGATTTACACCTGGTAACAGAATTGCGGTAATGGCATTTAATCTTGGGTCCCCGATCTGTACTACACAGAAATGCATAACGATGGATATGAATGTCAAAAACAAAGGTAGAAAGGTAGAAATATGCAATATCCTCCTTTGCATACTTGGGTATCAATCTACTATTGTTTGAATCAGCTCCGCCACCAAAGAAAACAAAATTTTGGTTGGTCCAGACCGGACCAAATCTGAACTAATCATCAACGTCTATGTTTCACCTTTCACAGAGCTTAGTAGAGTACAGTATGGTACAGCACAGCACAAAACAGTAGAGTGGAGTTCAGTACAGTCAAGTAGAGTATAGTGCAGTGTACCATGCGGTACAGTATGGTAGAGCAGGGTTTCCCAAAGTCGATCCTGGGTGCACATTTTGGTGTTTGCCTGAGCACAACACAGCTGATTCAAATAACTAACTCCTCATCAAGCTTTCATTATTTGAATCAGCGCTAGTAGTGTTAGGGAAAAAAACAAAATGTGCACCCGGGGAGGGGGCAGGACCAACTTTAGGAAACGCTGCAGTAGAGTATAGTTCAATACAGCACATTACAGTCTACTCATCTCTACTGTGCTCTACTGTGCACTGTACTGAACTCTACTGTACTTTTCTTTACTGTACTCTACTGTGCTCTACTGTACTAGAATGTACTGCACTGTGCTGTCCAAACCTGTGAAATATATACATCTATGATTGGTTCAGATTGACCGTTGTCGGTCGGTGATCAGTGTTAGTAGTTGTCAGAAAGCGACAGAAAATGTGACAATTGGAGAGAGACAGAGAGAGAGTCCAGACTTTTCACACTCTTGCATTGACCACCAGATGACAGAAAGAGAACGAAAACAGTTACTGTAATCTGAACTTTCATTATCTTGCCTCCTCAAGAGGGAAGATCATTACAGTTCACATTACAGTAACTGGAAAATATCTTAAATATATGTGGGGTTTTTGTAATGACATTTCAAGGCAATATTTTTTTAACTTGCAGAAGGCAGAAAATATATCACATACTTAATATGTGTTCATTAGTTGGCAGGGGTCTTAATTTATGAAAAATATAGTCTAATCTTTCATTTGACATGCTCTCATGAACTTCACATGTTAGTGCTCATGTGTCCTTTTATATGAAAATGACCTTAGGCCATTATGGCAACTACCCACTAACCTCGTCCATTCAAATGAATCTTATAAAGAAATGTCTCTAATCTCGTAAACAAAATTGGGAACTCGCACTTAATATCTTGGTAAAACATAGGGCAGGCATGGGAGAGCAATTACTGTTCACAATGGGTCGTTCTGCACTGTAAAAATAGAAAAGGTCTCAAAACACCATGATTGCTAATGAAAAGTAGTGCACTTAAGATGAGATCTGGTGTTTTAATGCACAGAATGTGTTTTAAAATAGAAATGACATACCCTGAAACACCCAAAGTGGTTCTTCAACCTTAATATGGGTGTTTTTAAGAGTGTTGTGAAAACACTTTGAGGGTTTCAGTGCACGTAAAATGTAGCATCAAAGCACAAAAGCTGTATTTCTCATACAATTAATGGTTTAAATATTGATTGATGATTTAAGGGCCTACTGAGAATATTTCACCTTTATTTATGCTGCTTTATTTAGACAGATTATAAACCGAAGGGCCAGTACGGCTGTACATTTCGTTGGAATTTTACCCACTCAACCACACAGCCACACTGTAAGAAATTAATTTTGGGGTGAAATTAAATTGTCAACAACAAAAAAAACAACCAACATATACTTAATAAAAATGCAAGTCGTGCAGAACCCATGGTCAAGTGAGAAAGCAAACGGCTTAGACACGGCACCCCCTCTCCCCACCGTCAACCAGGGTTCAATTCACCACTCCATCTCTTCAATCTGTTTATCCCCTCTCTCATTTCATAACTTTCTCAATACAGTGACAAAATACCCCCAAAATATATATATATTTTTTAAATGTATGCAAGTCGTTTCAATGATTTGTTCAAAACATTATAACGGTTTCAGAGAGAGGAAAAGACATCAACAAAGAAGGTATCTAATTTGGCACTGCACAGGACTCGAAACACCAACATAATGTTTTCAAGCCTTTCCAGTAGTGCTCCCAGTTTCTGGCAAGGTGTTGCACAACACTTGATTAAGTGGTGTTACAACACACCATGTTATGTTTCAAAACATCTCTGCACGATGTGTTTCAATACTCCAGCAAAGTTAAGGTTTGGTTTCCTTCAAGTCAGTGGCAGCTCAGTTGCCACTAGTTTTGGTGTTACAAAGCACTTCATTTTACCAGTGTGCTTTTCTCACAAACATTCAGCAGGAACATGGGGTGAAGGGGGATGAAGGGATGGTTGTGCCATTTATTCCTACAAAGCCCACTTGCAGGGGAAAAAGACACGGTGCGTCACCCATTCTTCCATTCCAGGCACCCGTCACAAAGCAGTGGATTACCCACTCACCAGGAACAAGCCAAGTTAATTGTTTGCAACAGCTCTCGCCATCACATTCATTTTGGACTCCAATCTCCAAATTTGATGTAATTATTTTCTGGCACAATTGCATTAGTGGACACCAATCTTATTGTGAATTAAAATGATGACCATTAAGTGTGTGCAACCACTGTTGTCTGTAAACGTATGATTACAACAGACCCTTTCAAAAGCCAAAACATGTGGCTGGCATTCTCTGCAAATGTGAATGTAATTTGCAACATCGAACTGCATGTACTGTGTGTATCGAACAGAGTACTGTATGTATTAGTCACCCCCCCCTCAAAAGAATCTAATAACATATCATTACAATTGACCCCTGGCATTGCACATCAGTATGACTCGGGTGTCATCTATTGAAGAATAGCTAAATCAATAATTTTAACAAAGACCTCTATTTTCTAGCTCTCAACCCACTGCCCTAAAACATTGCTCTCTCTCTCTCTCTCTGTCTTTCTCTCTGTTTTCCTCATTTTGTCTCTCTCTCATCACACACACGTCATATATATGCACCAGGCATGCTATTTACTGTAATATTACCTGTTGAAATGTGTATATTTTATTAACTACAGCTTACAAATCTATGCATACTTAAAATCATTACTTTAGGGGACATAGAGGTGTCTTATAGTTGAAACACAGACCACCAATCATCTTCACAAACCAAGTACTTAGACCAAACGGTATGCAATAAAATAGCATGAATACAAAGTCTTTGAAAAGGATGCCATAGTCTTTGTAAAATAGACCATGTGTTTCAGAATAATGGTCTACAAAGGCAAGAAGAGATAAATAAGGAATTACCTTCTTTTAGAACATGTGAGTGAATAAGGAGGATAACGAAACAGCAGATTGCAGCTCCCGTTAAAGCCCACGCTAGTCGGATGAGCTGCATCGTTGAGAAAGAAAAGTCAAAAACACCCAAAGGAGAGCGCGGTCTTCAGCAGCAGGAGTAGTCTACAATGACAAATCCATTTTTGATCCAATACAGCGGTGTTGAAAAATTAAAAATGAAACAAATATCAGTTGACAAGTCCCTAAGGCGACTCTGTGGGCTTGAATTCAAAGTAAAATACAACATCGGCACAATCCATGGGAGAGACTTGATATGATCCCTTCAATTCCAAATTAATGCAACCTTTTCGTTCTTTAATAAAGATAGCGGAGAGAAAAGTTCAAGTCGTTAGACCATCACTCACATAATTACAAGTGAGGGATTTTCTCACGGGCTATTCAAATTAACCTGCTTGTCACCGCAAATTCTTCTCTGAGGTTCGAACGCAGTGACTCGGCTAGCCACACTCTCCAGGATGCCTATATGACACGGCTGCGCCACCGGACCACTTTGCAGCAATTCGGTAAAATTAATTTTGTCTCGATATTTACCGAATTTGAGATATCACTAAATAGACAGTAGTTGGTTTGCGATACGTCCATCTTCGCTGTTTCCAAGTTAGATCAACCTTCCTTGTAAATTCCCACAACTGATAGATATGAAGTCGAGATGAAACCACATCTAATAGGACCTCATTGCTCACCGACAACGCTGAGCATCAGGTCCAGTGCCATTCAATGCGAAGCCCCTGATAACTTGTGAAATGAATGATGGGAAGCTCGTGCGAGACATTGCTGCGTCACTATGCTGTTCACTGTACCTATTAGGTTTGCCCGGTTCTAGGTTCACGAGCGACTTTCACTGCGCTCTACCTGACCGTGACGTCCACGCAATTTAAAGTGTTTATCTCCGAGCAATTCCACCGACCGTTTACGATTGATGGCAGATTGGGGGGCATACAACAGTTAGCTGTTGCAAGTATATACGGTGCAGGCTCCGATTTAAACATAGATATGTGTATACGTTTAATGCAAACCACAACTAATTTGAACAATATTTACTGTAGTGCCAGTAAAATTATATTTTGGCTTGTAAAATGGTATGTATATGAGAAAGATGTAATTAAACAGTATCATACAAATGGGCAGAAGGACACACTAATTCAAAATCAGGATTTTGAGAAAATCCACACACACTCACAAACACACAGATTAAGACCAACCAACCTTGCCAGAATCCTGGACAACAAGGACAAAAATGGAGCAGGTGAAAGAGGGGGTAAGATAAGGGTTGGAACATATGAAAATCAGTCAGGGAAGGACAAATGTATGAAATCATTACTAACAATTACTCATACAGTTTGTATGTCAGTGCTATGTTACCTCTTTACACTTGTACAAAGTGAATTTGAGATCAGAAGTTTAACACCCACAGTGTTACATTTAACACTTTCTTAGAAATCATATGTGACCCACCAAAAAATGGATAACTAACCAAACAGCCTACCCGGCCGCTCGGATGCATCCGCATGGTCCTAAAGCACACTGTTGGCTAGTTTGGTATTACATTTCAATGATACAGAAATTAACTCAACACGGCCAAGTGACATCAACACCACCAGACGGGTAATCCTACGCAGAAAGCTAGATCTCCCCATTTTCTAAAGCTAACCAGCTTCAGTTAGTTTGACATTCCAGCTCAGGCTTAATCCATACTACGACGATGGATACTGATCATCTACTTGCCGCTAATTCTAGCAAGGTTTTAATTGCGTGTGCATGTCGCACATGGCTAGGTGAACGCCAAATTCTTAATTGAGACAATGCTGAAACATCAATCTATGGGCAAGTCAGAGCCACATTTTCATTTGTGACGAAATCAAAATGAAAGAAAAGTTATCTTGCAAATTCAGCAGGCTATGGTGTGAAATAAAATACAATTGTCACATGTGCCGAATACAACAGGTTACAGTGAAATGCTTACGTACAAGCCCTTAACCAACAATGCAGTTTTAAGAAAATACAAAAAAAAGTAAGAGATAAGAAAAACAAATAATTAAAGAGCAGCAGTAAATAACAATAGTGGAGGTATATACAAGGGGTACCGGTTCAGAGTCAATGTGTCAATGTGCGGGGGCACCGGTGTCGAGGTAATTCAGGTAATTATGTACATGCAAGTAGGATTATTAAAGTGGCTATGCATAGATAATAACAGAGAGTAGCAGCAGTGTATGGTGGGGGGTGGGGGTTGCAAATAGCCTGGTTAGCCATTTGATTAGCTGTAGAAGCTGTTCAGAAGCCTCTTGGACCTAGACTTGGGAGCTCCGGTACCGCTTGCCATGCGGTAGCAGAGTGAACAGTCTATGACTAGGGTGGCTGGAGTCTTTGACAATTTTTAGGACCTTCCTCTTTTAAAATTGCAGCCTTCATTTTATCGTTAATGCCATCTTTGGTATGCTTTAGTGTGCTTATCAATGCACAAGCATTTTTCCCCCATTCCTATCTATGTATTTTTTAAGTAATACAAAAGCTTTACATTGCATGACATTTAAAAGGCATTCTGTCATTATTAATTTGTAATGTGTAATATAATTATAATAATTTGTAATTTGTAATATATTTTAACATAAAAGAAACATAAAAGAAATGTAACACCAAAAACCACCATTTGATTAATAAAATATTGAATTAGTCATCTTCCTCAAATGAAGGGGATGATGACACAATCTTTGCAAGAGGGAGGGAATATTATTTCATTGGTGTTCAACTTCCGGCTCAGTCATTTCTTTCAGGGTAAGTGGAGTTAGCCGTGAATTAGACTGCCCGAGAACAGGTTAGTTTTGAAGGATTTGTTGCCATAGAAATTTACCTGTCTAAAAGGTAAGCCAATTTCATATGACCGGTTATCCCGAGTTGAACTCAGAGTTCACCAAAGTTACCTCAGTAACTGCTCAAACCTGCTTCATTGGATACCCCTTTGGTTAAAACATGTATTTATCTCAGGACGCATCATTTTCAATGCCAGTGGTGTTAACCCCACTAAAATCAACATTCAGATATAAAACTCACAACACTTTTTACCTCAACACCGAGATTAACACCTGAAAATGTACTGTGTGCATTTATACTTGGGATATTGCTTTTCAAAATTAAAAGTTAAAAAATCACCAGAGGACATCTTTAAAGATTCGTTCAAGAACCCCTCAACTAACCAAAGGTGCAAATATGAACTATTGACTAGCAATTGTTTCTTTAGGAACTCAAAGGATCTCAAGGGTTCCTCAAGTCACCACTCATTCTAAGAGTGCATATTGGAAAGTATTTTTCAGTACGTCACACAATGGGATACACTGTACCTTCTCAGAATATGCTTGATTCCCTATTTATGTAAATTAACACCTGCCACAAAGGCTCTTCGTTAAGCTGGACATTAAAAAGTTTGCCCTACTCATCAGCAATACTTTATTTTGAATATTCAGAAGAATTCCTCACATAATGTAGATTTTACTGGCCTAAGAGTTAATATTCACTTCATCTTGTCTCAGCAAAAATGTGATATAATGAATTGGTCTGCTGCACAATGCATTGGTTCATGAAGTGGTAATTCAAACTTTGGATGGTCTCTCTGGATCTTTCCTTTTATTGCACTACTGTGTATTGTTAGGCTCTTTTCTTTTATTGCACTACTGCATGTTTTTACGCTCTTGTCCGAAGCTACTGGTTATTGTAGCCCTTTACACACATACCCATATAGGGTTGAAAATGGCATATTTGCGCACGGATAAATTGGAACTCAGTGTCTAACAAAATGCTATAAATTATGTCAGAGCTCAGGCTCTACACTGTATGAGTTTTGACTGACAGTTACTCTGAACTTGAGTACCGCACGCAACATGAAGTTGTCCCCATCTCTCTCGCTAATTGGGCAAAATTTGCACATTGTCAGGACTATCACCAAAGGTGGCTCCCCTTACCTTTCGGGTGGCGCTCCACGGTTGTCGCTGCTACGATCCTTTTTCCCCTTTTCATTTTGTTTGGTCTAATTGGTTTCACCTGTTCCTTGTTTGAGGGTTTGGGTTGGGGTTATTTAAGTTCAGTTAGCCCACCTGTGTTCGTGCGGGCTTGTTTGCTGTTTTTGGTTCAGGAGTGTCCTGTCAGTGATTTTCCGCTGTACAGCGTATGTACCGGTGTTGTACATTTTGGAGTGTTTTATGCCTGTGTTCGGCGTTACCCTCTTTTGTTCGCTGTGATTGTTACAGAATAAATGTTTTTTCCAAATTCTCTGCTCTCTGCGCATGACTCCACACCCATCACTCTTTAAATCCTTACAGAAGCCCGCACCATCAACTCCGGAGTCAGCAGGAGCAGCGACCACTCCCCTCCCAACGATGGAGGAGCATGTCCTTCATCATACGTCCATCCTCCATCGCATCGGAGATGGATCAGATGATGGAGAGGATGGACCGATGGGAGAGGAGGGGTCTCCCTACTTCCCCTCCAACCCCCCCCCACTTACAATGCTACAACCTCCTCCAGCGGTATCCGGAACCAGCGCACTGCTGCATCGACGGGGACCGGAGGAGGAGGCTCCCCCTGCACCAGCTGTGGCCGGAGAGGGCACACTTCCGGTCGGTGCTGGAGTCCATCTGGGAGTCGAGAGGGCAGGCAGAACACTTCTCGGTCACCCCAGGTGAGTCAGCACCACACTCACCCAGAGCTTCCTGTTGGTCACATGTTTTTATACATTTGTTTCACCAAATTTTCTCCTTCTCTCCAGCATAAGGCGATAGTCGATTCAGCTGGGAACTTTATGGATCGCGGACTCGCCCAGAGGTTGAGGATTCCGTTAGTACAGATCGATCCCCCTTCCCCGTGCACTCCTTAAATAGCCGACCATAAGGGTCAGGGCTGGTCAGGGAGGCCACGGTTCCACTGGAGATGATTACAAAGTGGGATCATAAGGAGCTGATTAGTCTGTTCCTTATCGATTCACCTGCGTTTCCGGTGGTGCTGGAGGTTCCCTGGCTGGCTAGTCACAATCCTAGGATTTCGTGGAGACAGGGAGCTCTCCAGCGGTGGTCTGAGGAGTGTTCAGACAGGTGTGTAGGAGTTTCCATCGGTGCTACGACAGTGGAGAGTCCAGACCAGGTTTCCACCGCGCGCATTCCCGCTGAGTATGCCGATTTGGCTATCGCCTTCTGTAAGAAGAAGGCGACCCAATTACCACCCCATCGACAGGGGGATTGCGCGATAAACGCTGCACTGCCCAAGAGTCACGTGTACCCATTGTCCCAGGAGGAGACGTTGGCTATGGCGACATATGTTACATAAGCTCTGAGACAGGGGTACATTCGGCCCTCCATGTCACCCGTCTCATCGAGTTTCTTTTTCGTGAAGAAAACGGTCCCTCCGTTGTCTCAGTTTGCGTCCGTGCATTGATTATTGAGGTCTCAATTCCATTACGGTGGGTTTTAGTTACTCACTACCTCTCATCGCTACGGCGGTGGAATCATTTCACGGAGCGCGGTTCTTCACCAAACTGGACCTCAGGAGCGCGTATAATCTGGTGCGTATTAGGGGGGAGATGAGTGGAAAACCGCGTTTAGTACCACATCTGGCCATTATGAGTACCTCGTCATGCTGTATGGGTTAAAGAATGCTCCAGCCGTCTTTTAATCCTTTGTAGACGAGATTCTCAGGGACCTGCACGGACAGGTTGTGGTGGTGTATATTGACGATATCTTGATCTACTCCGCCACACATGTGTCTCTGGTGCGCAAGGTACTTGGGCGGCTGCTGGAGCATGACCTGTACGTTAAGGCTGAGAAATGTGAGTTTTCCAAACGAGCCGTTTCCTTCCTGGGTTATCGCATTTCCACCTCGGGGGGTGGTGATGGAGTGTGACCGCGTCAAGGCCGTGAGTAATTGGCCGACTCCGACCACGGTAAAGGAGGTGCAGCGGTTCTTAGGGTCTGCCAATTACTACCGGAGGTTTATCCAGGGTTTTGGTCAGGTGGCGGCTCCCGTTACCTCACTGCTGAAGGGGGGGCCGGTGCGTTTACAGTGGTCGGCAGAGGCGTACAGAGCTTTCCTCTGTTTGAAGGCGCTGTTCACCGACGCTCCGGTGTTGGCACATCCGGACCCCTCTTTGGCGTTCATAGTGGAGGTGGACGCGTCCGAGGCTGGGGTTGGAGCTGTGCTCTCACAGCGCTCGGGCCGGCAGAGCAAAACTATGATGTGATGGACAGGGAGCTGTTAGCTGTGGTTAAAGCCCTGAAGGTGTGGAGACACAGGCTCGAGGGGCTAAGCACCCTTTCCTCATCTGGACTGACCACCGCAACCTGGAGTATATCCGAGCAGCTAGGAGACTGAATCCTTGTCAGACAAGGTTGGCCATGTTTTACATCAGATTCAGATTTACGAACTCGTATAGACCATTATGACACAGAGGATCGGTCCATCAATCCTACTCCCATCATTCCGGCTGCTAGGCTGGTGGCACCGGTAGTATGGGAGGTGGACGCAGACATCGAGCGGGCGCTAAGGGGGGAACCTGCGCCTCCACAGTGCCCGGAGGGTCGTAGGTACGTGCAGCTTGCTGTCCATGATCAATTGATTTGGTGGGCTACCCTCGTCGTGTCACCCGGGGATTTTGAGGACAGTGCGTGGTCTTAGGGGGAAGTACTGGTGGCCCACCTTAGCTAAGGACGTGTGATTCTATGTCTCCTCCTGTTCGGTGTGCGCCCAGAGCAAGGCTCCTAGGCACTTGCCTAGAGGGAAGTTACAGCCCCTCCCCGTTCCACAACGGCTGTGGTCTCATCTATCGGTGGACTTCCTGACTGATCTTCCCCTGTCTCAGGGAAACACGACGATCCTGGTCGTTGTGGATCGGTTCTCTAAGTCCTGCCGACTTATCCTGTTGCCCGGTCTCCCTACGGCCCTACAGACTGCGGAAGCTCTGTTCACCCACGTCTTCCGGCACTACGGGGTGCCTGAGGACATCGTTTCTGATCGGGGTCCCCAGTTCACATCCCGAGTGTGGAAGGCGTTTATGGAACGTCTGGGGGTCTCGGCCAGCCTGACCTTGGGGTATCACTCAGAGAGTAATGGGCAGGTGGAGAGAGTGAACCAGGAGGTGGGTAGGTTTCTGCGGTCGTATTGCCAGGACAGGCCAGGGGAGTGGGCGAGATACGTCCCCTGGGCTGAAATGGCCCAGAACTCACTCCGCCACTCCTCCACCAATATGTCACAGTTTCAGTGCGTGTTGGGCTACCAGCCGGTCCTGGCACCGTGGCATCAGAGCCAGACTGAGGCTCCTGCGGTGGAGGAGTGGGTGCGGCACTCTGTTCTACGCCTGTGTTCGGTGTTACCCTCTTTTGTTCGCTGTGATTGTTACGGAGTAAATGGTTTTTCCGAATCCTCTGCTCTCTGCGCCTGACTCCACACCCATTACTCTTCGAAGCCTTACACACATATTTTGTTGTCTATGTGAGGTAAATGCTGTGAATTAAGAGGACATGATTTGATAGATGAGATGTTGAGGATTATAATAAACACTGTTTTGAAGTCATACAAGCAAGCCAAATGCCCATAAGTCCAAATGTGCACTTAACATTTCTATATCATTAAACTCATGTCATATACAGTGTCAACGTTTATGATCACTATGTTTGATGTAAAGTTATATCCGGAGTTGTTCTGAACAGAATGAGCCTATGTTTGTCTATTGTGGAAAAATATTCAATGATGCTTTGCTTTTCACCACCACCACGCTACGCTCAGCATATGTGGAACTGTTGGAAAAGCATTCTAGGTGAAGCTGGTTGAGAGAATGCCGAAAGTGTGCAAAGCTGTCATCAAGGCAAAGGGTGGCTATTTGAATAATCTCAAATATAAAATATATTTTGATTTGTTTAACACTTTTTTGGTGACTACATGATGCCATATGTGTTATTTCATAGTTTTGATGTCTTCATTACTATTCTACAATGTAGAAAATAGTAAAAATAAAGAAAAATCCTTCAATGAGTAGGTGTTCTAAAACATTTGACCAGTAGTGTATATCATAAGGCCTTTATTTGAGTGGTGTCAGGAATCTCCTGGTTTACAGGCCTCATCAGGTCTGCAAATCACAACATGCCAGCTTGCAAAGTGATCTGTAATACCTATTGGAATCCAGACAGAGTTACGATATCCAACAAGTGGAATTGTTAATCACCTGCAACCTGCATTCAGAATGACTGTCAGGGTAGGGAAGATTGAATACAGGGACTACCTCAATCATCTTAACTGGAATATCCATCTCAGTAACAGGTGCAATGAATCCAATTACCAACAGATTGGATTAGTTTAGAAAACTGTATGTTGTTTTTCTTTTTGTAGCATACAATTAATCCGCCAAACAATGTACATGCAAAAACAGAGACATTACAGTAAAACAAGCGATTCTGAAAATCTCGCTGCAATAGAGCATGCTGGGAAATATTATATATGGTTCTATGCAAAACCCTTCTTGCCTTCTGAATAATCTGGCTTGCCTTCCTAAGAATCATCAAATAACCCTTTCTACCAAAAATAGTTCTTAGAATGTTAAAGGTTCTAGGTAGAACCATTTGCCATACAAAGAACTGTCGTCTTTCTTGTCTTCTTGTCTTATTTCGGTAGATCCCTATCCCTCCGCAAAGAACCCTTTTGGAACCCTTTTTTTCTAAGGGTGATATGAGATTCAGCAAGTATCACAGACAGATGTTTCAACTGTTATAATTTATTAAATTGTATCGAACCACATGATTCTCCTTTATGCATCAAAAAATAATAACCCACCCTGCACAAGGTGATTTATGTGTAAAGCACCCTATTTATCAGGTAGTGTTGGTTAACATATTTAAGTTCCCTCCACCTGCCTCATCTTCATATACTCACCATGTATTATCTCCTTAGAATACCAAGGGCACCGATGGCTGTTCCTGTTATCTGGGAGACGCTCAAATGTCATGGTGTCATTAATGTAGTCTACACTAACACTGGCAGGAACCTCAGAAAGTACAGTGGGGCAAAAAAGTATTTAGTCAGCCACCAATTGTGCAGGTTCTCCCACTTAAAAAGACGAGAGAGGCCTGTAATTGTCATCATAGGTACACGTCAACAATGACAGACAAAATGAGAAAAAAAATCCAGAAAATCACATTGTAGGATTTTTAAAGAATTTATTTGCAAATTATGGTGGAAAATAAGTATTGGTCACCTACAAACAAGCAAGATGTCTGGCTCTCACAGACTTGGAACTTCTTCTTTAAGAGGCTCCTCTGTCCTCCACTCGTTACCTGTATTAATAGCACCTGTTTGAACTTGTTATCAGTATAAAAGACACCTGTCCACAACCTCAAACAGTCACACTCCAAACTCCGCTATGGCCAAGACCAAAGAGCTGTCAAAGGACACCAGAAACAAAATTGTAGACATGCACCAGGCTGGGAAGAATGATTCTGCAATAGGTAAGCAGCTTGGTTTGAAGAAATCAACTGTGGGAGCAATTATTAGGAAATGGAAGACATACAAGACCACTGATAATCTCCCTCGATCTGGGGCTCCACGCAAGATCTCACCCCGTGATGTCAAAATGATCACTAGAACGGTGAGCAAAAATCCCAGAACCACACGGGGGAACCTAGTGAATGACCTGCAAGGAGCTGGGACCAAAGTAACAAAGCCTACCATCAGTAACACACTACGCCACCAGGGACTCAAATCCTGCAGTGCCAGACGTGCCCCCCAGCTTAAGCCAGTACATGTCCAGGCCCATCTGATGTTTGCTAGAGAGCATTTGGATGATCCAGAAGAAGATTGGGAGAATGTCATATGGTCAGATGAAACCGAAATATAACTTTTTGGTAAAAACTCATCGTTGTGTTTGGAGGACAAAGAATGCTGAGTTGCATCCAAAGAACACCATACCTACTGTGAAGCATGGGGGTGGAAACATCATGCTTTGGGGCTGTTTTTCTGCAAAGGGACCAGGACGACTGATCCATGTAAAGGAAAGAATGAATGGGGCCATGTATCGTGAGATTTTGAGTGAAAACCTCCTATCAGCAAGGGCATTGAAGATGAAACGTGGCTGGGTCTTTCAGCATGACAATGATCCCAAACACACCGCCCGGGCAACGAAGGAGTGGCTTCGTAAGAAGCATTTCAAGGTCTTGGAGTGGCATAGCCAGTTTCCAGATCTCAACCCCATAGAAAATCTTTGGAGGGAGTTGAAAGTCCGTGTTGCCCAGCAACAGCCCCAAAACATAATTTCTCTAGAGGAGATCTGCATGGAGGAATGGGCCAAAAACCAGCAACAGTGTGTGAAAACCTTCTGAAGACTTACAGAAAACGTTTAACCTCTGTCATTGCCAACAAAGGGTATATAACAAAGTATTGAGACAAACTTTTGTAATTGACCAAATACTTATTTTCCAACATAATTTGCAAATAAATAAATTAAAAATCCTACAACGTGATTTTCTGGATTTTTTTTCTTCATTTTGTCTGTCATAGTTGAAGTGTATCTATGATGAAAATTACAGGCCTCTCTCATCTTTTTAAGTTGGAGAACTTGCACAATTGGTGGCTGACTAAATACTTTTTTGCCCCACTGTAACTACTTTTGAAAAATATTTAATCCAGATTGGAGAAAGTGAATACATATTTTAGGAAATTACTATTTTTCAGAAACTATTGAATTGGCTGCCTTCAACTAATTGCAGGGCTGTGTCTGGAACTGCATGTTGAAGATTTTGTACAGATAAGTATAAATAAGTTGTGATGCTCAACTACTGTATGACTCTTTCAACACGTTTCCATCAACAGTTGTTATGCAAAACTCATTTTAATGAATGCCTACAGATAATTTGTTTGTTCAACAGTGGGATCTTGTTGTGTCGGTAAAGTTAATTATACAAGAAACGGTGGTGGAAATGCATTTACAGTTGAAGATGTTAGTTTGCATACACCTTAGCCAAATACATTTAAACTCTGTTTTTCACAATTCCTGATATTTAATCCTAGTTAGGTTCCCCACTTTATTTTAAGAATTTGAAATGTCAGAATTATAGGAGAGAGAATTATTTCTTTCAGCTTTTATTTCTTTCATCACATTCCCAGTGGGTCATGAGTTTACATACAATCATTTAGTATTTGGTAGCATTGCCTTTAAATTGTTTAATTTTGGTCAAACTTTTCGGGTAGCCTTCCACAAGCTTCCCACAATATGTTGGGTGAATTTTGGCCCATTCCTCCTGACAGAGCTGGTGTAACTGAGTCAGGATTGTAGACCTCCTTGCTCGCACACACTTTTTCGGTTCTGCCCACACATTTTCTGTGGAATTCAGGTCAGGGCTTTGTGATGGCAACTCCAATACCTTGACTTTGTTGTCCTTAAGCCATTTTGCCACAACTTTGGAAGTATGCTTGGGGTCATTGTCCATTTGGAAGACCCATTTGTGACCAAGCTTTAACTTCCTGTCTGATGTCTTGAGATGTTTCTTCAATATATCCACATCATTTTACTTCTTCATGACGCCATCTATTTTGTGAAAGGCACCAGTCCCTCCTGCAGCAAAGCACCCCCATAACATGATGCTTACACCCCCATGCTTCACGGTTAGAAAGGCACAGTCAACTTAATTAATGTATGTAAACTTCTGACACACTGGAATTGTGACACAGAGAATAATAAGTGAAATAATCTGTATGTAAACAATTGTTGGGAAAATTACTTGTGTCATGCACAAAGTAGATGTCCTAACCGACTTGCCAAAACTATAGTTTGTTAACAAGAAATGTGTGGAGTGTTTGAAAAACAAGTTTTAATGACTCCAACCTAAGTGTATGTAAACTTCCGACTTCAACTGTATGTACAAATATTGATGTAACCAAAGTAATAGTTAACTTGTATTCACTAAATTCTATGGTGTGGTCTTCCCACTACGACTCTGGAAACCATGCAGTTTATTAGGATACAAATGAAATAAGCTACAAAGAACTTTACAGGGTGGTGAAAGTGCATGGTGATCTTGATGCTCCTTCCAATATATATTGAGGGTCTTAGTCTGGTGACATGGTGATCGATGCTTGACTGCCGTTTGACAATTAAGTGATAATATCCTCCAAACACTGGTTTTGAGGGCATTATAATTTTTATACAACGGGTTCCCAACATATTGAAATAATGATTGACATAATTTATTTTCATTCAAATGTTTATTTTGATAAATGTATTCATACTATTACAACCTTCCACAAGATATAGTCCTGACACAAAAGTAGGGTTTGCTACCCAAGCGGGCTGGTCATTCGTTCTTTCGGTTTGGTTGATAGAGACAAGACCCAGTCATTCTGTCTTTTTGTTCTGTATTTATGGACATGACCTAGTCATTCTAAATGTTCCATTGCCATAACGCATGGCAACGTTCTTATCCCTTGTTTGCTAGCTAGCCAACTACGGCTAACTTACAGTCAGGTCAAAAAGTGCAGCCAGAATAACAGCAAAGTAGCTGCATTTGCATTTGTTTAAGATGTTTTCTAGTGACATTTATTTGGATATATCCATATCAAAGATCTAATGAGGCATGATTTTGCCTGGCATAGAAAATGTGCTAACTCATCAGGACACTATTGTTCAGAGGAGCTGACAAACAATACAGCTAACACAATCGCTTCAAACTGAAGCTGGACAGATTGCAAACTAGCTGCATCTTAATTTAATTTGTCCTTTTTTCAATTTACATTTCTTTGTATATATCCATAAAAATGATGCCAGCTGATTCATGATTTCGACTGGATGAGAAATTCTGCCTGCCTGTCTGTCTCGTCCCGACACGTTCATTACTACGGGACAGCTGGATATTGAATTTGAATATTGAAACAATGTTGCAAATGTCGGAGACTAACAGCAAGGTTTATAAAAATCTCCGCTGCTGATAACAAAATGTTAGTCTAAAAGAAATGTGAGTTAATGTCTAGATGCTTTATATAGTGGAGATCAAGTTTATATAGTGGCTTGCGAAAGTATTCACCCCCCTTGTCATTTTTCCTATTTTGTTGCCTTACAACCTGGAATTAAAATAGATTTTTGGGGGGTTTGTATCATTTGATTTACACAACATGCCTACCACATTGAAGATACAATTTTTTTTTATTGTGAAACAAACAAGAAATAAGACAAAAAAACTGAAAACTTGATCGTGCATAACATTTCACCCCCCCAAAGTCAAAACTTTGTAGAGCCCCCTTCTGCAGCAATTACAGCTGCAAGTCTCTTGGGGTATTTCTCTATAAGCTTGGCACATCTAGCCACTGGGATCTTTGCCAATTCTTCAAGGCGAAACTGCTCAGCTCCTTCAAGTTTGATGGGTTACGCTGGCGTACAGTAATCTTTAAGTCATACCACAGATTATCAATTGGATTGAGGTTTGGGCTTTGACTAGGCCATTCCAAGACATTTAAATGTTCCCCCTTAAACCACTCGATTGCTGCTTTAGCAGTATTATTAGGGTCATTGTCCTGCTGGAAGGTGAACCTCCGTCCCAGTCTCAAATCTCTGGAAGACTGATACAGGTTTCCCTCAAGAATTTCCCTGTATTTAGCGGCATCAATCATCCCTTCAATTCTGACCAGTTTCTCAGTCCCTGCCGATGAAAAACATCCCCACAGCATGATGCTGCCACCACCATGCTTCACTTTGGGGATGGTTTTCTCAGGGTGATGCGAGGTGTTGGGTTTGCACCAGACATAGCGTTTTCCTTGATGGCCAAATAGCTCAATTTTAGTCTCAGAGTACTTTCTTCCTTATGTTTGGTGAGTCTCAAACATGCCTTTTGGTGAACACCAAACGTGTTTGCTTATTTTTTTCTTAAGCAATAGCTTTTTTCTGGCCACTATCAGGTAAAGTTCAGTTCTGTGGAGTGTACGGCTTAAAGTGGTCCTATGGACAGATACTCCAATCTCTGCTGTGGAGCTTTGTTGCTACTTCAGGGTTATCTTTGGTCTCTTTGTTGCCTCTCTGATTAATGCCCTCCTTGCCTGATCCGTGAGTTCTGTTGGCAGGCCCTCTCTTGCTAGGTTTGTTGTGGTGCCATATTCTTTCAATTTAAAAAAAAATATGGATTTAATAGTGCTCCGTGGGATGTTCAAAGTTTCTGATATTTGTTTATAACCCAAATATGATCTGTACTTCTCCCCCACTTTGTCTCTGACCTGTTTGGCGAGCTCCTTGGTCTTCATGGTGCCGCTTGCATGATGGTGCCACTTGCTTAGTGGTGTTGCAGACTCTAGGGCCTTTCAGAACAGGTGTATACATACTGAGATAAGATGACAGATCATGTGACACTTAGATTGCACACAGGTGGACTTTATTGAACTAAGTATGTGACTTCTGAAGGTAATTAGTTGCACCAGATCTTATTTAGGGGCTTAAAAGCAAAGGGGGTGAATATACAGTGCCTTGCGAAAGTATTCGGCCCCCTTGAACTTTGCGACCTTTTGACACATTTCAGGCTTCAAACATAAAGATATAAAACTGTATTTTTTTTGTGAAGAATCAACAACAAGTGGGACACAATCATGAAGTGGAACGACATTTATTGGATATTTCAAACTTTTTTAACAAATCAAAAACTGAAAAATTGGGCGTGCAAAATGATTCAGCCCCCTTAAGTTAATACTTTGTAGCGCCACCTTTTGCTGCGATTACAGCTGTAAGTCGCTTGGGGTATGTCTCTATAAGTTTTGCACATCGAGAGACTGAATTTTTTTCCCATTCCTCCTTGCAAAACAGCTCGAGCTCAGTGAGGTTGGATGGAGAGCATTTGTGAACAGCAGTTTTCAGTTCTTTCCACAGATTCTCGATTGGATTCAGGTCTGGACTTTGACTTGGCCATTCTAACACCTGGATATGTTTATTTTTGAACCATTCCATTGTAGATTTTGCTTTATGTTTTGGATCATTGTCTTGTTGGAAGACAAATCTCCGTCCCAGTCTCAGGTCTTTTGCAGACTCCATCAGGGTTTCTTCCAGAATGGTCCTGTATTTGGCTCCATCCATCTTCCCATCAATTTTAACCATCTTCCCTGTCCCTGCTGAAGAAAAGCAGGCCCAAACCATGATGCTGCCACCACCATGTTTGACAGTGGGGATGGTGTGTTCAGCTGTGTTGCTTTTACGCCAAACATAACGTTTTGCATTGTTGCCAAAAAGTTTAATTTTGGTTTCATCTGACCAGAGCACCTTCTTCCACATGTTTGGTGTGTCTCCCAGGTGGCTTGTGGCAAAATTTCAACGACACTTTTTATGGATATCTTTAAGAAATGGCTTTCTTCTTGCCACTCTTCCATAAAGGCCAGATTTGTGCAATATACGACTGATTGTTGTCCTATGGACAGAGTCTCCCACCTCAGCTGTAGATCTCTGCAGTTCATCCAGAGTGATCATGGGCCTCTTGGCTGCATCTCTGATCAGTCTTCTCCTTGTATGAGCTGAAAGTTTAGAGGGACGGCCAGGTCTTGGTAGATTTGCAGTGGTCTGATACTCCTTCCATTTCAATATTATCGCTTGCACAGTGCTCCTTGGGATGTTTAAAGCTTGGGAAATCTTTTTGTATCCAAATCCAGCTTTAAACTTCTTCACAACAGTATCCCGGACCTGCCTGGTGTGTTCCTTGTTCTTCATGATGCTCTCTGCGCTTTTGACGGACCTCTGAGACTATCACAGTGCAGGTGCATTCATACGGAGACTTGATTACACACAGGTGGATTGTATTTATCATCATTAGTCATTTAGTTCAACATTGGATCATTCAGAGATCCTCACTGAACTTCTGCAGAGAGTTTGCTGCACTGAAAGTAAAGGGGCTGAATAATTTTGCACGCCCAATTTTTCAGTTTTTGATTTGTTAAAAAAGTTTGAAATATCCAATAAATGTCGTTCCACTTCATGATTGTGTCCCACTTGTTGTTGATTCTTCACAAAAAAATACAGTTTTATATCTTTATGTTTGAAGCCTGAAATGTGTCAAAAGGTCGCAAAGTTCAAGGGGGCCGAATACTTTCGCAAGGCACTGTATATGCATGCACCACTTTTCTGTTTTTTATTTATTAGAATTTTGTGAAACAATATATTTCATTTTCATTTCAGTTCACCAATTTGGACTATTTTGTGTATGTTCATTTCATGAAATCCAAATAAAAATCCATTTAAATTACAGGTTTTAACGCAACAAAATATGAAAAACGCCAAGGGGGATAAATACTTTTGCAAGGCACTGTAAATTGTTTGGCTGGGGTGATGAGACAGTGGAATGCTCAGTCAGATGGAACAGAATAAATAGGAATTATAACATCATAGATTTAGCTGGTAGTGGAATAGACAGCGGCTGGAATAAGGTTTTAACCAATCAGCATTCAGGATTATACCCACCAGTTGTATAAATACAAATATGCTTATCAACTCTTATCCACAATAATCTCATCATGTAGACTAGAGTGGATGTTTCAAGACCTGAGTAGGCACATTTTCTATTTAACGCAACAGTTTATGTGACAAAACTATAGGTAGAGTTGAACATATGATTTATATTCGGTACATGAAAGCTGAAGCAAAAAATTACATTGTGTGCATTATGTCATGTGGTGCTGCTGCTATGTTGTGTTGCTACCATGTTGTTGTCATGTTGTGTTGCTGGCATGCTATTTTGTCATCTTAGGTCTCTCTTTTTTATGTTGTGTTGTGGTGTCTCTCTTGTCGTGATGTGTGTTTTGTCCTATCTTTGTATTTAAAAAATGTTTTAATTACACCAGCCCCCGTCCCCACAGGAAGCCTTTTGTCTTCTAGTAGGCAATCATTGTATTAACTGACTTGCCTATTTAAATAATGGTTAAAAAAGCATTTTTTTAAAACACACTGACCTTTATCTGCGACAAGTCTGTTTGGTGGAAACACACCACTGGTGGGAAAATCTGCATACAGTGCATTCGGAAAGTATTCAGACCCCTTGACTTTTTTTTTTTTTTTTTAAATATCACATTTACATAAGTATTCAGACCCTTTACTCAATACTTTGTTGAAGTACCTTTGGCAGTGATTACAGCCTCTAGTTTTCTTGGGTATCGCATGACAAGCTTGGCACACCTGTATTTGGGGAGTTTGTCACATTCTTCTCTGAAGATCTTTTCAAGCTCTGTCAGGTTGAATGGGGAACGTCGGTGCACAGCTATTCCCAGGTCTCTCCAGAGATGTTTGATTGGGTTCAAGTCCAGGCTCTTTTTGGGCCACTCAAGGACATTCAGAGACTTGTCCCGAAGCCACTCCTGTGTTGTCTTGGCTGTGTTCTTAGGATCGTTGTCTTGTTGGAAGGTGAACCTTTGCCCCCAGTCTGAGGTCCTGAGTGCTCTGGAGCAGGTTTTCATCAAGGATTTCTCTGTTTTTTTTCTTTGCTCTGTTCATCTTTGTCTCGATCCTGACTAGTCTCCCAGTCCCTGCCACTGAAAAATATTCCCACAGCATGATGCTGCCACCACCATGCTTCACAGTAAAGATGGTGCCATGTTTCTTCCAGACGTGAAGCTTGGCATTCAGGCCAAAGAGTTCAATCTTGGTTTCATCAGACCAGAGAATCTTGTTTCTCGTGGTCTAAGCGAGCTTTAGGTGCCTTTTGGCAAACTCCAAGCGGGCTGTCATGTGCCTTTTACTGAGGAGCGGCTTCCTTCTGGCTTGTTCTTCTGGAAGTTTCTCCCATCTCCACAGAGGAACTCTGGAGCTCTGTCAGAGTGACCATCGGCTTCTTGGTCACCTCTCTGACTAAGGCCTTTCTCCTCCGATTGCTTAGTTTAACCTGGCGGCCAGCTCTAGGAAGAGTCTTGGTGTTTCCAAACTTCTTCCATTTAAAAATCATGGAGGCCACTGCGGTCTTGGGAACCTTCAATGCTGCAGACATTTTTTGGTACCCTTCCCCAGATCTGTGCCTTGAAACAATCTTGCCTCTGGACTTTCACCTCATGGCTTTGTTTTTGCTCTGACATGCACTGTCAAATGTGAGACCTGTGTGCCTTTTCAAATCATGTCCAATCAATTGAATTTACCACAGGTGGACTCAAATAAAATTGTAGAAACATCCCAAGGATGATCAATGGAAACAGGATGCACCTGAGCTCAATTATGATTCTCATAGCAAAGGGTCTGAATACTTACTGTTTGTAAATAAGATGTTTCTGTTTCTTATTTTTAATACATTTGCAAACATTTCCAAAAAACAGTTTTTCACTTTGTCATAATGAGGTATTGTGTGTAGATTGATGTGTAAAAAAAATAATTTACTGCATTTCAAAGTAAGGCTGTAATGTAACAAATGTGGAAAAAGCCAAGGGGTCTGAATACTTTCCGAATGCAGTGTATATGTGGCTTTTAGAATATTCACATGAAAATCTGTCGCCAATTGGAAAGGTTGAAAGCTGCAATTAAAAGCTGCAATTAATTTTATGATACCTGAAACTATTTGCAAAAATTTAGTTGGATGCTTAAAAAAACTACTTTGAATCTTTAGTCCATCTGAGGGTAAGTGTTCTTGTTTCAGATACACACCATAGCATCTTTAACGGGATAGTTTACTCTGACTTTCCACCTACCTTGGATGTAGTTGATTCAAGAAGGTAGTTTTGGAATATTTAGTTCCCTTTAATACTTAATAGCCATATTTTGTTACTGTTAGCATTCTCAGTAACACTTACCGTTAAACTGTGATTGTGCCTGTGCAATAAAATTGTAATTACTTTTGGAGCAATGTTTTATTAGTAAGTGGTTACATAATACTTTGGTAATTGTACTTTAATTGCATAGGAATGAGCTGAGAGTTTTTGAATGTAGGTATAGTGACTGTTCCTTAATCCACTTCTGCAATTTCCTATGTCCTTTGTAACAACAATGTTGCTATTGTAATAATCACAGAGTTACTACACATGTATAAGAACTTGATGTCAAGTATTACCTTATGTCTCACTCATTATGAAATATACTAATTCAAATAACTGTTTTAGTTTTTGGTTCTTCATCATTTGGCAGCCATCAAATTAATATATTTTAGTTGCAATCAAATAACTTGCAGACATTATATTGAAATACCTTCAAATATTACTGGGTTTTCTGAAAGGTATTCAAAATACTTTCAAATATGATTTGTTTTTCTGAGACTTTTATTTGAATATCAAAGAAAATACTTGCCTTTTAGTTGAAACTCTATATTAACTATATGTGACTACCTTGAGTATTTGAAAAGGTGGTATTTAAAAATAAACTATAAAATACAACAATTTTTTGCCCATGTCTAGGCTGGATATCATTAATTAATTTTGACAATGAGACACCCAGAGTGCCAAGTACTGCATAAGGTATAGTAGTTTTGCCAATGGCCATAATATTATAATACACCATAAAGATGAGGCCTGTCATCAACGTGCACTGGAAATACATTTAGAATTGTCCAGAGAGGGGAGGTGAATGGTTGGGCATAATGCTTATGTACAGGTGTAGGATTTTAATTTGATCATGCTGTTGCAGGAGAACTTTTCTTCAATGCAGTACATTTTAAAAGTGTAGTGTATTGTAGGTTTAAATAGTTTAAATAAAAAATTTAATTTTTCATTACAAAACATGTATCAACCCCTACAAAATTTGTATTCATTATAAACCACGTAAAAATGCACATTTCCAGGATTATTTTCCTGCTCTAGCAAACTGGCTCAAATTAAGATCCTACATCTGTATGACAACATCTTTGAAGTTTTGTGCCTAACTAAAGGTTTACAGTCACAAATGTGCAACTGTACACTGTAATGGAAAACTGTAAATTATACAGTAATTGTGGGTATTTATCAACAGTAAAATACTCTGAAGTGTTTTACTGCAGCATATAGTAAATTATGGTGGGTGGGGAAAATATTGCTTTATTTCGAATGGTACTGTAATTCCACCACACAGAATAAAGTACTGTGTTGTTTTGTTAATGGCATTAAGAGTATGTTACCCAGGAGGCAATGCAGTGGTCGGGGGAAAGTATGCCTTGCATGGGCACACAGTGATTTTGATAGCTGAAGTATCTGTTTTTTGAGCAAGTAAAACCTTTTGTGATTAAACAAAGAACAAATATGACCAGACCACCAAGTACCAGACCATATCTTTGGAGTGTCAAAAACGTTTTGACCAATAGTGAGTGCAAAGTATTGTTGTTTCTGGCTCATTAACATATTTTAGGTGTGTGTTGTAAGACGCTATATTTGCTGCACCCATGAGTGAGAACTGTACCAATTTAACTGATATGTGGTTATAGTGTACAATCAAGATGTATAGTGGACAGATTGAATTGACAGGAAGTCTTAAACACCAGCCCATTACCTGGTAGGTTATGACTCTAGTTTCTCTTCAATATACATAACCATATGTGGTGGAGATTTATGGGGGTTGTGTCCCCCTTTCTACTCTCTCTAGCTATCCTTTTCATTGGACAAATGAGGCAGCAACGGTAACGGTGGCGACCGTTGCAGTCTTTCTGGTCCAGCGGACAATGCCGGAATCACTGGGGAAGTGTAACAGTGGCTTGACTGCGGCCCAACCTGACTCCCCAGTCCACAGACCTGCAAGGACCCCAGCATCCAGCACCGGACCAGCTGCCTGAGGAGACGACAGACTGCAGGCTTTGAGGCGAGTAGAGTGCTGCCGAGACGAGTCTTACTCCATCTACCCTTGGCCTGAAGCGAACCACCCAGAGCAGACCAACAGAAGGAGAGACCAGACACCATCCCCACCCAAACCAGCAGCGCTAAGGAAGGACCAAAGACACCAACATACACCTGGAACGAACAGACCCCAGAGGAGTGCCTCCATTTACCTCTGGGTCACGGGCTCCCAGGTGTGTCTGCTAAATCTGAGGTTTGTCCTTCCTCCCCCTGCAGGACCAAAGCAGACCAATGACCAGACCAGAACCAAAACCACCACCCTCCATCTGAACAGGAGTGGTGCGCCACTACAACATAGTGAGGCTGACGCTAATCCCCAATGAGGAGGCTGCCGAGGATGGAGCCGCCAATCACCGGGGAGCAGCAGGAGACGCAACAACAACAACAACCGCCAAACCAGAAATCATGACCAGCCTGGAATTCAGCAGGGCAGTTCTCTAGAGAGGTATGGGCTTTGTGCCATCTGGCATGAACTGCCTAGTGAAACCCCCAGTGCCACAAATCATTTGAAGCCAATTTCAAGTTACTAGAACAGTTTTGGTTAAAATACAAAAATTGTAAAGTTTACAGTAATTCCACTCTCAGACAATTACAGTTCAATTTCACAATGAAAGCATCCAACAGTATGACATAGAAGTCAGCGGCTAGGAGGGTCCTGGATGAAGATGATGTCTGGACTTGGGAACGTAAATGTCTGGTTCAGTTAAGACCAGACCCAACAGGAGTGGGCGGAGTCCAACATCTGCCCAGTACAATCACGCTGGAGAAATACATGGGCTCCGTCCACTACTATGGCATGCCCAAACTGTGCAGGAACTGCAAACAACTGACTCTTCTGGCTGCAGCCTGCACAGCCATAACCTGTAAGATTTGTAAAGACAACCATCCCACCTTAGACTGTACCTTCACACTCCCTGCAACCTTTGCGGGAAAGCGGGACACCAACCCCACTAACCCTCATCCCAAACCCACCGACCCAGAACGAGAACCAGACCGAAACATTTCCACAGGCACCACACAAGATCTACCAGAAATGTTCCCCACCCCTGCCACCACCCAAGATGTCCCAGAAACAGCCGCCACCCCTGCTGGCCCCTCCACCTCTGCCCCCCCCCCCCCCTGATTTGGAGAGAGGCCATATAACTGGAAGAAATGCACGGCTCACAACTCCAGTTGTTAGACAGCGACCCAAACTGGACCAAAATGACCAAACGAAAAAGATTCTGGGATGGTTTTCTGGTCTGGTCTTTTCTTGGTCTGTTGTTTGTCTAGTCTTTTCCGGTTGGTCATTTTGGTCCAGTTTGAGTTTCCAGCTCCTCCACCACACCCTGCTCTCTCTCCATCCCTTTCCCCTCCCTTCCTCTACAGCTATCCCTCTCACAGAACCAGACCAGAACCAAGAACCATTAATCATTACACCAGAAGATGCACGGTGGAAGGTCCACATATCTAGACCTACACCCAGAGCGAGCAGGCCACAGCGGAGTACGATCACCATCATCATCTTGGGCTTCCAGGTGTGTCTACTTGCTCCTCAGGTTATCCTTCCTCCCCTCTGCAGATCCAACACCAGTCCCAGTTACAGAACCAGACCCAGTCACAGCACCAGAACACCGGCCCGAGGTCAAGAGGAGGAACCAAACACCAGACCTTCCCCCCTGAGAGAGAGGAGCACAGGGGAGTGCCACCACTGACGCCTGGGTCTAGGGCTCCCTTGTGTGACTGCTTGCTCGTCAGGGTTTTATTCCTCCCCTCTGCAGATCAAGTACTAGTCCCCGCAACAGCACCAATCTAGATCATGGTTTCCAGCACCGGTCCGAGACCACCAGATGAGGCGTGGAGGAGGGATCAAAGATCAGACCTTCAACTGGTGCTAGCAGTCCACCATTGACCTCTCGGGTCTAGGGCTCCCTTGTGTGTCTGCTTGCAACCTCAGGTTGTGCTTCCTCCCCTCTACAGACCCAGAACCAGAACCCGCACCTGCAGCAGCCCAAGTTTCACGGTCTCCAGTCCCAACACCAGTCCCTGCACCAACCCATGGTTTTCAGTCCCAGCCCCTGCACTGTTCCCACATTCCAGTCCCAGCAACAGCCCCTCTGTCAACCATGGACAAAGCAGCGGCCACCACAAGTGTCAACCCCTGACAACGGCTTCCAGCTCCTTCCCCTCCCTGAATAAAAGGACACATGCAGACCATCAACCACTCCACCAGACCAACCACTCAACCAAAAACACCAAAATTCACACAGGGCAGGATCTATTCTCTAACACTGTCAAACAAAAGCAAATAAGCAAACTGTAGAAAAAGAGTAAAAGTTACAATTCCTTATTTGAAGTTGCTTATTGATTGTTTATGCTTAGTTTTGTTGCCTTTTTTCATGTCTATTTTTGATTTAACAACTGATTTGATTTCGTATGATTTGTTGACTTAACATTTATTGAATTGATTGAATACCTTGCTTTGATCTTTAAAAAAAATACTGAATAGCATTTGAATTATGTATGACTTATGTATAACCAAATAAAATGACTAAACCCAGAGTGAGCGGACCACAGGGGAGCACCACCACTGACCCCCGGGTCTAGGTCTTCCAAGTGTGTGTGTGCTCGCTCCTCAGGTTGTCGTTCCTCCCCGAGCACCAACCCAGTTTGCGGTTTCCTGTACAATGCCAGACCACCAGACGAGGGACCAAACATCAGACATTCACCCAGAGCGAGCAGACTACAGTGGAGTGCCAACATTGATCTCTGTCCAGTCTCCTCTACAGTTCCAGATCCCAACCCAGTACTTGCAGCAGCCCCAGTGTTCGCAGTCCCGAGGCCCAGCACCAACCCATGGTTTACGGTCCCAGCCCCAGCACCAGCACAGTTCCCAGTTTACAGTACCAACACTAGCACCAACCCTGACACAGCACCGACCAACCAGAACTGCCACCCCATCCAACTGTTGCCATCCCAGACCCCACCCCTTCCCCTCCAGAAACACAGACAGACCGCAAAACACTCCACCAGACCAAGCCACAACAGCAGCACCAACCCGACACAGGACCAAACAACCACAAGTGCCAATTCCCTTCACAAGATACATTGTGGACTGATTGAATTACCTGATAGATTTTTTTTATTATTTTGGGATTAATTGATTGTTTTTGATTGTTTGTTTGATTGGATGGATTTGTTTTTGCCTAATTTAAATTGTACACTTATTGTTTAATATCTGGGATTTAAAATGAATAACTAATTGAATTTTTACTTGTTGAACATTTTAAACTGTAATTAATTTTGAAATGACCAAATGAAATGAAGCAGTCACTATTTGATGGACTGATGATTGTTACATGTTGTTTGATTGAATGCATTTGTATATTTTTTTCGAGGGGGTAATTGTTTGTTTTTCTTTCGATTTCATTAATTAAGTTGGATTGAATATTTATTGTCTGATTTTTTTCTGATTTGAAATTTTAACAACATTTGATTTGACATTTTTACATGTAATTAATTTTGGAATAACCAGATAAATTGACCTTAAACAGTAACAGGAAAAGAGTTGTGGTTGAGCTGTGTACTAAGAGAGAGCTGAAGGTTTTACTCTGCGACGGAAGTAGAACAGAGTTGAGTTTGGGGGCAGTTTTTCCGTGTGTGGCCACTGCTCATGCTCTCAAAATGTTGGCTCCCTGAGAAGAAACATTTCTGAGGTGAGCAGGAAGTTCATGAGATGGACTTATGTCGGGATAACACCGGGCCACAAGCAAAGACCTTAAGAAGTGGAAATTGGGACAGGGCCATAGAAAGGGGGATTTCTGAGGAGGAATGGAGGGAAAAAAGAGGAAGAAGAAGTCAACGAGAATGAGGAAAGCAGAGGTTGGATTTAAATTTGAGGAAGATGGCGATACAAATGTAGATGGGGGTGTTGAAGAAGATTGGTGTCAAGTGCAAACAGTGAGCCTTGCGCAGACTGAGTTCTGGAGGTGAAATAGAAGTGAATGAGGGCGAGTTAAGTGAGGTGGAACCCGGAACCCGAGCCTTGTATCAATGGACATGACAAAGTAGAATCTGGTCCAGTAGAAGTGATATTTTTGGAGAAAGTGGATCCTTGCCTTTTTGCGGACCAATTGTGGTTTCACGGTGGGTGGGAAAGGAGTTGGGTGCAGATAAATAAGGGAAGGTAACCTGTAGTGGACTTGTGATATTTGCATGTGTTTTTGGGTCAAGATCTGTTTCTTGCTTTGCCATTTGCTTTTGCCATTTGAAAGGAGTGATTTCTGGGGTAGCGTTAAGTGTGGAGGTGGCGCAATTGAAATGGAAGATTCCTGGTGCAAAGCAGACCCGGAGGTGAGCGTGGTGAAACAAAGTGAGTCACTGTCAGTCCTTTTGTGTTTTGAGTCAGTCTTTACCTGACATGTTAGGATATATCAGTTATCCTGTTAGAGCTTTGTGCCGAATCCACTGAGCTGTTTCAGGTGCAACGTTTATTGTCATGTTGCAGCAGTTTGTAGGAGGGAGGTTCCAAGATGTGAGAAGAAGGCATGGGATAGAGGACTGTGTAGTTTCGGTGAATAAAGTATACTGTAGGGGTGCCCATGTTGCTGGGAATCGGAAGTCTCCGGTGCGAGAGGCAGGTTGAGGTGGCATGACTCAGAGTCGTGCAGAAGGTGTCTTATGCTGAAGCAGTGAAGAAAGTAGTGAATGATGGGTCAAGGTTGTGAGTACTAGATCTGTGCCAGGACAGAGGGATAGGCCAAAGAGTGATATACAGTACCAGTCAAAAGTTTGGACACACCTACTCATTGCAGGGTTTTTCTTTGTAGAATAATAGCGAAGACATCAAAACTATGAAATAACACACATGGAACCATGTGGTAACCAAAAAAATTAAACAAATCAAAATATGTTTTATATTTGAGATTCTTCAAAGTAGTCATTTGGTAAAAGACCAAGTTCATATTATGGCAAGCTCAAATAAGTAAAGAGAAATGACAGTCCATCATTACTTTAAAACGAAGGTCAGTCAACCATCAAGAGCTATGATGAATCTGACATTAGACCGGTGGAAGTCTGTCCTTTGGTCCAAATTTGAGATTTTTGGTTCCAACCGCCGTGTCTTTGTAAGACGCATTCTGTAGCAATATGCGTCCCATCTGATTTGCGCTTAAAAGGACTATCATTTGTTTTTCAACAGGACAATGACCCAAAACAAACCTCCAGGCTGTGTAAGGGCTATTTGACCAAGGAGAGTGATGGAATGCTACATCAGATGACCTGGCCTCCACAATCACCTGACCTCAGCCCAATTGAGATGGTTTGGGATATGTTGGACCGCAGTGTGAAGGAAAGGCAGCCAACAAGTGCTGAGCATATGTTTGAAATCCTTCAAGATTCATAGTCCAGTTGAGGGCGGTAATGCAACAAATTACATTTAATTTAATTTTAGTTTGAAGTTATTATTCGTTTTTATTCGTTTTTTCTTTCTTCTTCTATCAACTATTGGATTTTATTTTCCGTTTGACTTGATCTGTGTGTTCTAGCTATGAGATGATGATTTCTTGACTTGATGACTTGATTTAATTGCTTAATATTTATTGACCCTCATGAATGATTGTTTCTTTTAAACTTGATTGATATTTGAATTCTGTATTGACTTGAGAATAACCAAATAAAATAACCTCAAACCTTAAAAGGTTGAGTATTTTGCGTGTCCTTTTGGTCTGTTTTGCCCTGTAGTCACTGCCAGTGTGGAAGCTTTTAATAATGTCTCAAGAAGTGCAAGTGAAAACACCAAATATTCATTAATATGCAGTAATGTGTAAACACTTTACCTAGCAACCAACCTGCTTGCACCAATCCATTGTAATTACAGTTAAATGCAGGTGTTCTCTCCACCGGCTCCCAGGCCTCCCGGTGAAAACCACATGCCAATTAAATGCCATTAGTCAAGAGGATTCTCACACTGCCACAAATTAATTGCATAGTGCCTAGAGGAACAAAAGGCAGAAAAGAAGGAAAGGAAAGAAAGGTGTACTCTAATCTTCAGTGTACTGTTACTGCCTCTACAAAGCCTTACTCTAAACCTCCCCATTGGTTGGTGCCTGGGATAATTTTAATAAATGCACCATGCTCCCCATTTCAATAAATCCAGTTTTTCCGCAAAGCACCCGCACTAATTTACTGTGTGCAATACACTCACATTTACATACATTTTATGGTGATGGAAGTGTATGCAGATTGTTTGCATATTCCATTGAGCAAATTATGCAGTGGATTCTTTCAGCAATATATCAGCAATATGGTCTGTGAAATATCACACATTTCCATGCAGTTAATCATTTCATCCTCACACATAGTCTACCCTTGAAACTTTCTGCAGTAAGCGTAGGACACTCAAATCTAGTTCAAGTCGACTGCTCTGAAAACTGCCTCGGTTTCCTCATGCCAAGAAATCTGTAAATGTCAGAGACATGGAATGCAATAAAATAGCACCAACATGTGGAGGGTTGGACAGTTCCATTTCCTTCATGATTTCAAGATGGATGATGTCTAAGTGTCCAGGTTGATGTCTCACTTTCCTTCACAGGAAGTAAGAGGCCATTGATGGACAGCAGAGTTAGAGTTAATCAATGAGAAAAAAGCACAGGCAATAATAACTCCTGCAAGCCCGGAGACTAGTTGATAGAAAAGATCACAATCAAAGGGTGGCTGGGAACATTGATGGAGTTTCTGCGACAGATCCGGAACTGTTGAAGGATTCGATAAGCGTCTGGGCCTCTCTTAACTCTCCTGTCGTGAAAAGCTTTGTGATCAATCTTCCTGCTCTAATTTAGGAGTAGCAGGAGGTGGTTGGATAAAGTGGCTGGTGGTTAAATCTGTAGAGATGGGCCCCAAGAGTCTGTAGCTAGAATTCTTTCCACGCTTACTTTCCCTGTGTCCTTTCCATCACAGCCACTACTGAGACAGGATTAGAGAGGTGAGTGTTATCTGGTGGAGGCCTATCCAGTCCTGTCTGTAGTCAGTGGTCATAGAGGGAGATATGACTACTGTGGCTCATCAACTGTCCCTACCTGTACCCTACAGAGAGCTCTGCATCCAACAGCATTGCAATCATTATCCATTTTAACGTGGTAAGATGAAATTCACTTCATGGAAAAAAACATAATTGAAACGTATGGACTCTTCCCAATACGTTAATAGAATTCCAATTTAAATTCTATATTTAACGTGTTGAACTATAATTGACCCCACTGTCTATTTACTGTAGCCATCCTTTCCCATTACCCTGTCTGCCTCCTTGTCTCCCGCAGGGCACCCCAGACTCAACTTTATCAGGGCAAGGCCAGATAGTTTTAGCCATCCAGAATCAACATAAGACTTTTTGGGATGGCAGATCAGAGGTCTCCCAGGAAGCTGATTGGGCCCCTTCCGGTTCCTGTGGGGATAGCGAAGCCTGGCCTGTAGCAAAGACTCACAAGGGACAGAGGGGCAGCACTGGAACATATGGTAATGTGATGAGCCTAATGAAACAGTCACACTCTATTGCTAGCTATGTGGCTATTTCTTGGTTCTGCAGAAAAGCAGACTGTTTGGCAATAGTAGTGGTTAGACATATAGGATGTATGTCAAGGGAATATGCATTTATGTTTGTCATTTTCTTTTGACCCAACAACTTGTAAATCCATACACACGTTATTGGACACAGGTTGGTGTGGGATAAAAAATGCATTATGAATTTACAACTATCACTAGACTACTCAGTCTACCGTAGTGGTGTAAGCCTTAGAGAACATCTACACTCTACAGTATTCAATAGTCAATTGCTTAAAAAATTCCTGGGAATAAAGACAATAATTTAACCAACAGTAGACATTGATTGTAACTGAAACTGCCCCACTTAAGGAGACATTTTCTGCAAAGTATCATCACGATTACATTTCTTGAGAAAACAATTGTGTTGACATTTTGATCCTGATCTTTGACAACGTTCCTATGACCTAAAAAAGTAAATGCTGATTTGTTACTAGTATCGTGTATATGTAGAATTAGCTACACGTTTTTTGATTTTGGCCAAAATTGTAGATCTCTAAACTACATATCCTTTGCTCTGGAGAATTACCTTTATAATGTTATTCAAATACATTTACAATGCTGCCATGGAGACAGAGGCAGGGAAGCATGCGTGATTAGGCTATTTTACAGAATTACAAAAGGAATTCTTTTTTCCAAAGGATGAGTAACAGTATTTGCTCCTTTCCTTGACTATTTATATTTTTGACAGCAACCTCTGCTCCAAGAAGTAAATAAGTTAAATGAGTTAGCTAGCTAGTGGCAGATTTGGTCATGGGCTCTGAGATTTGGCTACACAGTAATAGCTAAAGACTGACAACTAAACTGATCCATGCTTTTTCTTCTATAAATTGAACTAGTCAACTGGAAGCTCTGTCACGCCTGCTCCCGCACTCCATCTCTGGTGCTCAAGGGTGCCAGACTGCCTATCATTACGCACACGTGTCACCTTCTTTACGCACACCTGCGCCTCATTGGACCCACCTGAATGCCATTATTATTTGATTGCCTCCCCTTTATCTGTCTGTTTCCTCTGTTTCATCCCCGTGTCAGCATTGATGTTGTTATTTTGTCCCCTGTCCAGACGCTGTTCCTGTCCTGTTTCATGTCCGTTATTTATTAAATGTTCTCCCTGTACCTGCTTTCTGTCTCCAGCGTCGATCCTCTCAGAATGCGGTCACCGAAATTGGAAGCATCAGGGAGGCATGTTTTTTTGTTGGTGACAACGGGTCCGGGTGCCGTTGTCGATGGAACCCCCCACGTCATGCTTCAGCCGGCCATCAGGCTCCCACACCTCAGCGGGATCGTCAGATTCTCACGCCTCAGCCGGGTCATCAGGCTCCCATGCCTCGTCCGGATCGCCAGGCTCCCGCGCCTCAGCCGATTCGCCAGGCTCCCAAGCCTCAGCCGGTTCATCTGGCTCCCACGCCCCAGCCAGCTTGTCCAGTGCCAATGTCTCTGCCGGCCCGTCAGGCTCGCTCAGGTGGGACGCCGGCTGGCGTCCCTGGGGGGGTACTATCACGCCTGTTCCAGCTCTCCCTCTCTGGCGCTCGAGGGTGCCAGACTGCCTATCATTACGCACACCTGTCACCTTTGTTACGCGCACCTGCACCTCATTAGACCCACCTGAACTCCATTATTTGATTGCCTCCCCTTTATATGTCTGTTCCCTCTGTTTCATCCCCGTGTCAGCATTGATGTTGTTATTTTGTCCCCTGTCCAGACGCTGTTCCTGTCCTGTTTCAAGTCCGTTATTTATTAAATGTTCTCCCTGTACCTACTTCCTGTCTCCAGCGTCGATCCTCACAAGCGCAAACCGCACTATGTTAACCAAAGATCCCATAGAGACAAGAGGCAACAACCAATCCAAACACCTGGATGATAAATCGCCTCTGTCATCACTCAACCAATGACAATCATGACAGCACAGTAAATCACACTGCTGAAGAAATATGCCCCAATCAGCATGTAGCTCAATAAAATAAATCTTTGCCTCTTGGAGTAGAGCATCTGGCGTGTCTGCTCCAAAGATTGGAACTGTCTGGCTTACACCTACCTAACTTCAAATATGTAGTAACTAAGACTTTTTATGGTAATGCCATATAAAAATATCAGGAAACATATTGCAGAGAATCTCAACTGTGTGTTTTAACAATCCAATTGCAAATCTGATCCTCAGATACATTTGAACAGTGGATTTCAGCAGAGGTTGTGAATAGGTAAAAAAGTCCTTTATCCTTTTGAGATATTGCCTTGGCTAAAATATTGTTTTGGCCAGAGATGTAATGACATAGCATTCCTCGGAAGATAGTTAAGTTTTCTTTTCTAACATCACACACTGCATTGAGAGTCGAAGGGGAAAAAGTTAATGTACCCATTAAAGACAGGACACTTTAATGAATTTTACTGCCGGAGGTCAAATGGGATGGGATACATTTATTCCAAATTCAGCTCAGAATTTATATATGTTTCCAGTCATTGCTATGCAAAGAACACAAGGACATTCTCAAAGCAAGCCATAAACCACCTGTTCCAGTGGCTACCGACCTCGAGAATCTCACTGAACTAAACTCTACAGAAAAAGTTGGTGTTGGAAAGCATAGCTTTACCCTAAATCAGTGACCTGAAACTCATGGCATTCAGACCTGCATGTCATATTATGTTAGCTTGCTTATGTAATTCCTGTAATTGTCTAATTCCTATTGGAATCCAGCGAGAGTGGGCATAGCCAATAGTTGGAATTTTTAATTCACCCACCCCCAGCATTCAGAATGACTGCCAGGTGGGGTAGTCTAAGATATGATACTAGCTAAAGCATCTAAACAGGAACAACCATTTCAGTAACACATGTTATTTTTGTAGATCGTTCCAGTCGCTAGCTTTAGAGAACATGCAATAGAGCATGCTGGGAAATTTGATAATGATGGGCATTATTTGGATTAACACTGGTTATTATACACCAATGAGTGTTAATTTAACACTTGAATCAACACTAGAGTTGTTGGCACTGAAAAATCAACATTATTTACCAACAGTGCTGGGTAAATAGTGGACAGAACACATGTTGGGTACCCAGAGGGGTATCCTACAAAGCAGGTTTGAGTAGTTAGTAAGGTAGTTTTGGTCAACTCTGATTCAACACGTGATAACTAGTCATAGGAAAGTGGCTCACCATCCAACCAGGTAAATTTCTATGGCAATGAATTTTTCAGAACTAACCTGCTCCAGGGCAGGCTAACTCCACTTACCCTGAATGAAATGACTGAGCCATAAATTGAAGACAAATGAAATAAGATTCCCTCCAGGAGCGATGTGCCGCTACAACGCGGTGACGCTGACACTAATCCCCAATGAGGAGGCTGCCGAGGATTGAGCCGCAAATTGCCGGGGAGCAGCATCAACAACCTCCAGACGAGAAACCATAACCTGGGAGGCACTTCTTTAAAACCTGCACCAATTCCTGTGCCGGCAGGACAAGGGCCAACGCCAACGTCAGCCCCACTAACCCAAATCCCAACCCCCTACCTCCTCCACAAAAAACAACAACAACGAAGTCCCAGAACCAGACCCAGACCGCCCAAATTTTCCGTCACATTGCTCCTTCTCCAGCACAGGCTGATGGACATACCCTCCACCACGCCCACCACCTTCTCCCTCTCTAACTCTCTCCCCTTCTTCACACTACACCCATCTCTCTCACAGAACCAAACCAGAACCAGGAACCATTCATCAGCACACCAGACCATCACCTGGAGTGAGCAGGCCACAAGGGCGTGCTACCACTGACCTCCGGGTCTTCCTTGTGTATCGGCTTGCTTCTCAGGTTGTCCTTCCTCCACTCTATAGATCCTGATCCAACACCTGCAGAAGCCGCAGTTCCTGTTTCCCGGTCCCTGCACCAGACCTAGCTCCAAACCCTGGTATTCAGTCTCGTTCACAGTACGACTTTCAGTCCCAACACCAGTACCAACCCAGGTTCTCAGTCCCAGCCACAACACCAGCGCCAAACCTGGACACTGCACCGACCAATCACAACTGCCACCTCAATCCAACAACTGCCAGCCCAGACACAGCCCCTTTCCCCTTTCCCAACAGAAAGACACACATACACCATCAACCACTCCCTTTTGATTGATTGCATTTGTTTTTTTGTTGTTTTATAGCATTTGATTTGCCTAAGTTGGATTGATTACTCTGTGTATTATTATTATTATTTTGAATTTGACCTTAATGGTGTATTAAATGATGTGAATTTCCTTTTAAATTGAGGAAACATTTGAATCTGTAATGATATTTGGAACATTTTACTGAAATGACCATTAATATAATATTATGGCAAAGGAATTAACAGGAATTAAATTCCTTTATGTTTTATTTAACCAATTCCATTAAGCACTCTGCCCAATCCTAAGAATTTGTAAGACCCTTATTTGCATAAAATAGACAGAGACCAGTCTCAAAATCAATCAGTAGCGTTTATTCTCAAGAGTACTGAACATGATACAATTATTATAGTATAGTATTCTGATTAGTCAGTCCTGATTGAAATGTATACAAAATTTGTCATTATTGATAAAAAAAATTCCTTAACACTATTCTAACATTGGGGTACACATTGGAACTCATAGGCTTGTGTAACCCTTATTAAAGCAACAAAAGGGTCAGTGCACAACTTAAAGAATAAACTGACAATACAACAAAACAGATTAACCAGAATTATATTTACTCTCACGGGTGGCCAAAAATAACTATCTGAAAACTACGCCACACCTTCAGTCTTCTGTTCTGACCTGGTGGATCATAGCTCAATAATCCAGCATCAACAACCCAATTTAAAAACAATGGGTTGTTTGTGACTGAACTTCCTTTGTGTTTTGTCCAATATTTACACAAATTGGGTTGTTTTTAAACAAGCATTTTTTTGGAGTGTGTAGAAAGCTGCAAATTGTTTAGAATACTTAAGGGAAAATGATTAGAAAGTGACACTAGGACTTTGGCTTTTTGCCCCATAGTCTAATTATTACTGCATTGAATGGATCTCATGGGGGCAATCTAAAACAAATGCTAAATTCTAAAACATGCTGGGTTAAAAGCAACCCAATTGGGGTAAATATTGGACAGAAAACAAGTTGCACTATTTTGACCCAGCCAGTTGGGTCACTCAGTTGGGTTGTTGCGTTAGGGATGCTGGGTCAGAGCAGAAGACTGGAGGTGTGGTTTCAGAAAGTTATTTTAGCCACCCGTGAGAGTAAACGTCATCCCAGTTCATATGTTGTCTATATTTTGAGCACAGACTTTTATAAGGGGTATCCAAGAGTGTGAGTTCCTCAAATGCCAATGAACGTCCCAATGTTGGGAGAGTTATAACCGAGTTATAAAAAAAATATTATATTTATAATATGTAATGTAGAAGTACACACACACAGCTCATATTGCTGGCCCAGTGTATTCAGAGTGAGCCCAATGGACAGGGTTCAGAGTTCCACTTGATCTTAAAAGCCTATTGTTGTGTAAAATATGCCTCCGTGATTGGCTACAGCTAAACGGGCTACAGCTAAACCACAAAGCAATCTGGGCTTGCAAATTAGACATGAAAAAGATTAATGTAAATCAATGAATGGATATAAGGTCTGGTCTTCTGCATTCGGTAACTTGTTTTTGAGAACTTTGGAAAAGCATGCACATACAGCCATTATGGTTATGTGACTGTTTTGAAAGCATTCTATAAATTAGTTCAACCCCTAGCAGATTCTTGAACAAGCCAAATGAACCATTTCTTTACATTATTCAGGGTCCTCAAGACTCCGCTTTGGCATGCCTCGCACATTTAACTTTAACTTGATTTAGTTTACAAGAAAAGCTCAGAGCAAAGGGTATGATGGCTGGCTGCACACGGTATGGGGAAAAACAATTTCAGTAACAGTGATATCCTACACAACAAATGCCTTGCAGATAGGAAGAAGTCATAGAGCTCTGCTTTGACAATTCCTCATTTTGATGAACGACCTATTGTAGGGCAAAGGTATGTTGCTTTTTTCTATTGCTTTACCATCATACTGATACATTTTCGGCAATATCACTTCTGCTCACTGTACGGGACACAATTTACAAGGGTTACATTGTTGAAATTGTAGCGGCCTGCGGTTGCAAAACAATACTGTGTGTAAACTCTGAAGGGAATCTGTGCTTCAAATTGAATAATCTCGAGATGGGCGCCAGCTGCATATTATGAATGGAACCACTTTGACCCCCAAAAAACGTAATGACTCGCAGCAGCTCTGTATTGTCCTCTCAGTTTTGACAGCAAGAATAATCTATGGTTGGATAACAAAATTATTTTTGAAAGTACTCTGTTCACTAATTTGTCCATTATGCCGAACAAAAATATCAAATGTAAATTGCTAGTCCCATGTTTCACGAGCTGAAATAAAAGATCTCAGAAATGTTCCACACGCACAAAAAGCTTATTTCTCTAAAATGTTGTGCACACATTTGTTTACATTCCTGTTAGTGAACATTGATCCTTTGCCAAAATAATCCATCTACCTGACAGGTGTGGCATATCAAGATGCTGATTACACAGGTGCACTTTGTGCTGGGTACCATAAAAGGCCACTAAAATGTGTAGTTGTTACAACACAATGCCACAGAGCTTGCAATTAGCATGCTGACTGCAGGAATATCCACCAGCGCCGTGGCCAGAGAATTGAATGTTAATATCTCTACCATAAACTGCCTCCAAAATAATTTTAAAGAATTTAGCAGTACATCCAAGTGGAAGGTGGAAAAGAGAGCAAGACAAGCATGGGGACAGGTCTTTATAAATCAATGAGATTCTGAATTTCCGTTTGGGTATTGGTTAGACTTCAATTAGGGTGTGGAAATGTAACAAAAATGTGTTTGCTCTTACTGTGGTACTGTAGCCTACTCCCAACTGGTCACATTGTACAGTGCCATTATGGGCTATTAGCAGGACAATAGACTCTTGCCAAGGAGGGTAGGGGGAGAATTGTATCATCAAATGTATTTCTTAGTTAGGTTGGCTGTATCACAATAGGCTGTGATTGGCCCAGCGTTGTCCAGGTTTGGCCGGTGTAGGCGGTCATTGTACATAAGAATTTGTTCTTAACTGACTTGCCTAGTTAAATAAAGGTTAAATAAATTGTTTGGTAAATTGTTTGTAAATATTAATTAACATTTGTGGTTCCACTAAATAAATAATGAATTATTTAAATCAATAATGGCAATATTTTGGGTGGACAGGGAGTTAAAAACATCAACTCCAAAAACGTTCTTTGAGGAACCATTATAAGGGTTGCTTCGAAGAACCTTTTCAAGGGCTCTTCAAAGAACTTATAGGGGTTCCCCCACAGTTTCTATTTGAAGAAGACCTAAAGGATACTCCAGAAAACTTTTCTTTTTAGAGTGCAGGAGTAAATGTCATTTGGCTTTTCATAGCTGAGCAAGACATTGAGAGAGAGAAAATATCAAAACACACACACTAACGTCAATGAGTTCCGAGAGCCAATCTGTTATCCAATGATTAGTTTAATAGCCTGGCTACTGTGAGAAAATCACCCCCCCAACAAGAAATAGTCTACCAAAGTGTGGACAACTATTTCAACACCGTTATGCACTGCTTTGAGACAAGCAAGACTACTTAATAAACATATACATTTTTAAACAGTTTTTCTATTAACCCTGCATTAAAATTGTATAAAAGTCCGTTAGATATCAATTTTGAATCCTCTAAATGTAATTAGATCTTCTACTGTACAAGGAATTTCTTTGAATCTGCCAGTATTTTCATTTAGAGAACTTTCTTCACAAGTTCTCTTACCATTTTGTACAAATGTGTGATTAACCTACCAGTTGGTGTAACTGTAATGTTAATTCTCTTGAGAGGAATGTTGCTCTTCACTATCACGTTATTAAAAACTTTCAAACGCATTAATTAATTAAATTGCTTCAGCTGACATGCTGCAGTTCATCTGATGAAGGCGGGAGTATCTATGACTCTCTGAGGACTGGGTACGGTAACGAACCCACGCTCTCCGCTTCTCCCTTCCCTCGGCGCAGGGGGATCTGGGCTGGGAGGGTCGGGAGGGTTGCTTTGGCTCTCGCCCGACCTTGAATCCCTGCATCTCCATGTTGCCTGGGTTGCGTCCGACCGGCTTCATCCCCCCTAAATTCTGTCCCCAGACAACAGAATACTATGTAAGGACACCTCGACTACGAGTTGGAATACTATCCAAGAAAATGGGACTGTACGCGGGAGGAGGAGACGCACTCGTGTGCGCTTTAGGAGATGGGGCTCTGTGCTCCGCTTCCCGGCTTGTTCTTCTCCAACATGCATTCACTCGTCATCAAAACTGATGAAATTGCAAAATAAATACTTTTCTCTCACCTCTGCTTTCTGGAAACCTGATTGTATGACACTACATCGAACGAAACAATACATATACCCGGATTTCAAGTGTACAGAGCTAATCACATCCCTGAACTCAGTAAAAAATAGTGTAAAAATGGTGGTGTGTGCGATGGTCATCAGCGATGGTGTAATGATGTCACTGAACTTTCTAAATTATGTTGTCCTGATCTGGAATCCTTTTATCCACTGCAAGCCCTTCTATTCTCCGTGGGAATTTGTCTCCTTAATCCTGGCGGGTGTTTACATTCCTCCTAGTGTATGTGACCACACAGCATTACAATATTGGCTGACCAGATCACGGAAGTGTAAAGAAATACACGGACTCATCATCCTGGGGGATTTTAATTACACCTTTTTGAGCGACGAGCTGCCCAGATACAAACAACTGGTGAAATGCAAGACTAGAGAGCAGACTACGTTGGATCATTTATACGGCACCATCAAAAGAGCATACCGTGCTGCCCCCAGCCGTAACTGGGGAACTCTGACCATGTGATGCTCCAATTCATCCCCACATACAGATAGACGGAAAACCGACACGCTTCCAAGACCTGGAGATTTGCAGGTCCTTGATGGTGGGCAGGTGACAGCTGATTAACTTCTCCACAGAATAGACCATGCGCTGCAGTTTGGCCTTGCATCGGGCAGACACAGACCCGAACCAGACGATGATAGAAGAGGTGAGGACGGACGTGTAGAACCAAACCAGAATTGTCTGAGAGAGTTTGTGTTTCCTCAGCTGGCACAGATAGTACATCCTCTGTCGAGCCATCTTGGTCACTGCTGTGATTTTTTTCCTCCCACTTGAGGTTGTTGGGTCAATTACTGAACCTTGTCATTAATGACCTCAAATACTAATCTGCACTATGCTGCATTTACACTATGTACACGTCTACAAAACACTGTATATGCATTGTATATATTCGTTAAGGCAGCATGCTTTCCTCTCTGTAAATTGTATATTCTAACTGCATTCAGTCTATACTCCAGAGTTTTGTTTTATGTATAATGTACTGATATTGTATGTACTGTTTGAGGTGGACTTATGTCTGTATTATGCATGTATATTGTCTATTGCTGGCAGCACCATCATACTAAGGCAAAATCTGGGTATGTGTAAATGTAGTTGCCAAATAAGGCTATTCTGATTGAAAGATTAGGTTTTTAGGAACACTCCACAAAGTCTGAGATTTAGCCACTTAGCAGGAACAGCTACTCAATGTAAAACCTCAGGCTTGGAGTTGTATTTATTATTTACAAAAAAGTTTTAGAAATTTCATCAGCCTGCAGCTACCTGGTATAAGACCAGTCCAGGGTAAGTGGACTGCTCGAGGAACCTGTTGATGTATAACCAATGCCTTGCATTTAATTTAGCCAGCCTTCCCCCTCTATTCTAATCATCCCACACACTGCAAAATCATCTGCCTAAGGTGTTCCTTAACAATAAACTTAAACCTGGGCTATAAATCCAAGAGTGTGTGCCTTTAAATCAATGTAGGTTGGATAATATGCCCATTACATTAGCAGGATAAACTCTGTGGGCAGATGAAAAGAATAAGATACAAGCTTAGAAAAAAAATATGATAAGTTGAACCGGGTCCTTTGGTTTGTCCCAATAGTGGAACTCTTTTTGGTGCTGGGTAGAATCCTTTGCAGAGGATTTGATCAAGAACCTTCTATGCAGGATTTTTACAGAACCTCCTATATATGGTTCTACCTAGAACCATTTTATCATCTAAAGGTTGTTCCTGGAACTGTCTGTGAAGGGTTCTACCGAGAACCCTTTAATCTTTGGATGGTTCCACCAGCCTTATTGGCCTATAACATGTATTTGTAGCAATACATTACATATATCATAGTAAGGCCTTTATTTGAGGACCTAATTATACCAGGACTGTTAGGAATTCCTAGTTCAATGACCTCATCAGGCCTGCAGGTCACATTAAACTGGCTTGCAAAGTGATGTGAAATTCCTATTGGAATCCAGACAGAGTTAGGATATCCAACAAGAGGAATTGTTTATCATCTGCAACCTGCATTCAGATTGACTGCCAGTAGGTAACCATCGATATTTAGACTCCCTCAATAATCTAAACTGAAACAACCATCTCAGCAATGGGTGGAATAAATCAAATGACTAACATATTGGATTAGTTTAGAAAACGGTATGTTATTTATATTTGTGTAGCATCAAATTAATCAACCAAGCAATGTACATGCAATAACACAGCTATTACAGGGGGGGGGGTACTGTTTCGGGCGGTGTTCGGCGGTTGGCGTCACCGGTCCTCTAGCCATCGTCAATCCTTTTTTCATTTTCAATTTGTTTTGTCTTGTTTTCCTACATACCTGGTTTCAATTTCCCTCATTTATTGTTGTGTATTTAACCCTCTGGTCCCCCCCCCCATGCCGTTGTGTGAATTTTTTTATTGTAAGTGCTTGTGCACATGTTACTGATGCGCGTCGGGTTTTGTACCCATGTTTGTTTATTTCGTTATGCTGTTGGTTTTACAATTAAACTGCTCCTGCTATTACCTAGTTCTTCTCTCTTGCGTCTGACTTCCCTGCCACCAGTTACGCACCCCTTACAGCCTGCCTGTCTGTCTCGTCCCGACACGTTCATTACTATGGGACAGCGAATTTGAACGAATTTGAATATTGACACAATGTTGCAAATGTCGGAGCGACAGACAGCAAGTTTTATACAAATAGCTGCTGTTGAAAACTAAAAGAAATATGAGATAATGTCTAGCTGATTTTTATAGTGGAGATCAAGTTTATAAATAGCCTAGCTGGGCTGATGAGACATTGGATTGCGCAGTCAGATGGAACAGAGTAAATAGCCATTTTAACATCATATACCTAGCCTGTGGTAACTTGTGGAATAAACACCGGCTGGAATGCGGTTTTAACCAATTAGCATTCAGGATTAGACCCACCTATTGTTTAAGCAGCAATAGATCTCCGCGTGCAAGCAGCCTGCCTGAGCACATCCATCAACTTTCCATTCGGCAGTTGGGACAGAGAGCCCAGTACACAACAGCTGGAAAACAACAGTTTCTCAAAAAAATGCAAGGATTTAACTGCTCAGTAGTCCCTGTTCTCTGGCATTCTTGTTTTACTTTTGTAAGTAATGTGGCGGTTTGATGGTAAAAAGGTCAAGGAAAGATTTGCTAGCTAGCAAAGGACTACAGAAGTTATCCAGCCAGCTGACTAAAAAAAGTAAATAGCCTATGCTTTGATGTCTACCTTTCTCCACCTGTCTGCCAGATTGCTGAGGGGCAACAAATTAAATGTACTTGCAAGCCTAAGTCAAACTTAGTGAATACCTTAGGAAATGGTTAATCATGATTATTGAGGGGTGGTAGGGAGCCTAGTGGTTAGAGTGTTGGACTAGTACGGTTACTAGTCCAACACTCTAACCACTAGGCTACCTGCCCTCGTGGTTGCTAGATTGAATCCCTGAGCTAACAAGGTAAAAATCTGTCGTTCTGCCCCTGAACAAGGCTGTTAACCCGCTGTTCCTAGGCCGTCATTGAAAATAAGAATTTGTTCTTAACTGACTTGGCTAGTTAAATAAAGATAAACATTTTAAAAATCAGGATGCGGTCATCAATTAGCACAAACAGGTTTTTTTTTTTTACCCAGGCAAGTCAGTTAAGAACAAATTCTTATTTTCAATGACGGCCTAGGAACAGTGGGTTAACTGCCTGTTCAGGGGCAGAACAACAGATTTGTACCTTGTCAGCTCGGGGGTTTGAACTTGCAACCTTCCGGTTACTAGTCCAACACTCTAAGCACTAGGCTACGCTGCTGCCCCAGCTTCCACGCACAGCCTACAAGCCACTGACACAGACCTTTGGAACATCTACATGTCTAAAAAGCCTAATATATCCATTTTGAAAAAAAATGAAAAATGTATCACTCTAAAAAAGTGCTTTCTGGTCGATTTTTTTTGTCAATTATACATGTATAAGAACTGTATGAACATACCTTTATCATGTTTTATTGAGTTGTCCATGAGGCATATGTTTTGTCCATTTCCAATATGCTATCATAGGAAGTCAAAAGTCGAAGTCAAAAGTCAGTGAACCATTGCCAAATGCAATCAGAAATGTCCAAATATAATATATAAAAGTATTTAAAGTGCCAAATCAGCATGTTATGGCCATTTGCAATATGATATCATAGGAAGTCAAAGTCAAAAGTATTGAAAGTGCATATATGATCATAGGAAGTCGGCTTCCGAACCCAAAAGTCAGTGAACCATGTCCAAATGGCATTCATACTGCCCAAATGATATATAACTATGTTAAGCCCTGAATGAACCTAGAAGGTATATTTGTCATGTATGATAGAGAGAAGTGGGACTATGACCAGGGGTGCTATTGGATTGCCACGTGTGGGGGGTGCTCCCTACCCAACCGTGGACCCATTGCACCCCCCTAAAGGCATTAAAAAACATTTAAAAAATGTGCCCCTGGTAACCTGCTCCAATCACCAGGCGCACGGCTGTCCATTTGCAATATGTTTCAATGGGCATTTACCATCACGAATTTGACATGCTCAAAAATACTGCAGAAATGCAAAATTGACTGGTCCGATGAACTCGGGATGGCCGGGCAGTGATTCTGGTTTGTCTCCATCGCTCGTTGGTGTCGATTTGATCAGAATGTCAATTTGGTGATGGTTTATCACTGTTTAAACATATTGCAAATGGACAAAAGTCAGCCAGCAAGTCAGCGTCCATCAGTCAATTAGATATCCTTAGACTCCAAAATGACACCAAACCCACTTTTTCCAACTCGTTTAGAAGCCAACTATCACATATTTCAGAGCAGGCCCAAAATTCCCATTGCCTTCTTTGTAAACTATAATGAAACATAAAACACGTAGTTACATTCTAGCTGCGGATCCAGTTCTGACATTATGTGTAGGCCTACCTGAGGCGACCCGGAATCCCGAGTTTCGGCTCGATAGGCCATTTGGAGCCTGAGCGTCGACCTTAGTTGGTGCTGAAAATCCATATTTTCCAGGCGTTGCTACAGGGCCCTTGAATTAGCGGACAGAAACATCGGACAGAAACATTAGGGTCCGTCTCTATGGGCTGAGGCAGTTTCAATGCACCTAGTCTTGCGACTCTGGGAATATTCTAAATGTCATCATTTTCGCGATGGTCAAAATGAATTGAAGTTATTGCAAATGTACGAGGCTGTTTCTCGGTCTGAGAAACGTCTAGAGCCACATACCTCACCGTGCACTATCAACTTGAGCTCTAGAATGGGTTTCTAACGTTTCAGAGCTCTAGGTCTGACGGTTCTTTGATTGTTTGAACGAAAGTAACTATTGCAGGATCTATGTGTCTGTAATTCCCACACTGTGTCACTCCATCCTTGCTGTGTGTGAGTTTTTCTTGGAAATCTGATGGGAGAAATGGCTGATTTACAGTTCATGAGGGTTGCCTAATCACACTTATGAAGTTTTGGAAAGATGTGACTTTTTTAACCCTTCGAAAGAGCCCCTATGACCCCAATTTAGGGAACTGCTGGCTAACACAGGAAGCTGAAAGTAAACACATATCCTCCTTGGGGTAGGCTCTTACAGACGTTTGAGTTTTAAGACTTTACGTTAAGAACTGACTTATTTACAGAGAAAATCACAGAAATCACGTAGAGCTTCGAAACCAACCTTAACAGATTTGTCTGAACATGCCGCAATTGTACATTTTACGATTTCTCGTAAAATACGGTAGGAAAAAAATAACCAGACATTTATCTGGCACCATAGGTTCATGTACTTTGACGGGAAGCGGTCAAATTAGCACTCTATTTTCGTTTTTGACCTTTAATCCCAGAAAATGGCCTTAACTCAAAAGACGTTAAGGCCTCGATGCCATCTTTTTTCCGGGCCAACAGCCCATTAGGCCAAACCTATGCTCACCAAGTTTCGTCTTTGAAGTCTTTTCCGTTTAGGAGAAATGGACATGTCATTATTGGTGATGTTGTGTACATTTGCAATAAGAAGCCATTTGGTGGAATTTACCGGGACAGCGGATAAATGACCAAAATTAGAACATTTTATAAAACGGAAACCGGATGTCTGAGAATCTTCATTCAAAGACTTCCCGGAAGATCTGACCCTGGAGCACGGCCCGAGTCCATCGCCATACGTCTAGTAAGGGACCGTACATTTGCAATATGGAGATCCTCATTGATCATACATCAAAACCTGAAAAGCACCCTTCATATATGTAATTACGTATTGAATGTCTCCGATGGGACATCTCCTCACGGTTCGAGTTCGCCTACTCCTCTCATGACGGCACTTCTTTCGTTACCGGGTGTAACTCTCCGATTGTCCACACAATGTTAGTGTCCTTTCTCTTAGTGGTCTGTTTCCTCGCCCTTGTTCTGAAAGGGAGTCTTCTGAGTACGGTCAGCCATGTAGCTCAGGGCTCCAGCATAGGAATGAAAGCAGTGTAGACACACGATTCCTTGGAGAGTGGTAACCAGGTGGTCCTGCTTGAGTCCACCCTCTTAGACACAACTACTTATATGTAGCATAGATTGTTAAAAGGTTCCTTTGTCTTCTTCAACCTCGTGTTGCGTCATGACAAACTCCGACCTTTGCTGCAGCGCGTGGTCAACTCATATGTAGGTCCGAAAAGGGCGTTTCCGTCTTCATGCCACGTTCTCTGGGCGTTGATAGTTACGAGGCAAGGTCCAGATTTTACTCAGATCCAATTTAGACAACTAAGTTCACATGTAATCTTCACAAAAATATTATATTTGATCTGGACATTTTCCACACAACGAACATCAGGTACATATTGTGAAAACTCTTCAAGTTAGTGTTTTTAAAAAAAATTTATAATTTTTTTTAATTTTACCCCTTTTTCTCCCCAATTTCGTGGTATCCAATTGTTGTAGTAGCTACTATCTTGTCTCATTGCTACAACTCCCGTACGGGCTCGGGAGAGACGAAGGCTGAATGTCATGCCTCCTCCGATACACAACCGTACTGCTTCTTAACACAGCGCGCCTCCAACCCGGAAGCCAGCCGCACCAATGTATCGGAGGCTACACCGTGCACCTGGCAACCTTGGCTAGCGCGCACTGCGCCCGGCCCGCCACAGGAGTTGCTGGTGCGCGATGAGACAAGGAGATCCCTACCGACCAATCCCTCCCTAACCCGGACGACGCTAGGCCAATTGTGCGTCGCCCCACGGACCTCCCGGTCGCGGCCGGGGCCTCTGATGGAACCCAGGGACTCTGATGGCACAGCTGGCGCTGCAGTACAGCGCCCTTAACCACTGCGCCACCCGGGAGGCCCCCCAAGTTAGCCCCCCAAGTTAGTGAGAAACCTTGTGAAGACTTACAGAAAACGTTTGACCTCTGTCATCGCCAACAAAGGGTATATAACAAAGTATTAAGATAAACTTTTGTTATTGACCAAATACTTATTTTTCACCATAATTTGCAAATAAATTAATAAAAAATCCTACAATGTGATTTTCTGGATTTTTTTTCTCATTTTGTCTGTAATAGTTGAAGTGTACCTATGATGAAAATTACAGGCCTCTCATCTTTTTAAGTGGGAGAACTTGCACAATTGGTGGCTGACTAAATACTTTTTGCCCCACTGTATATATATACACACACACACTACCGTTCAGAAGTGTGGGGTCACTTAGAAATGTCTTCTTTTTTTTAAAGAAAAGCACATTTTTTCCATTAAAATAAAATTACATTGATCAGAAATACTGTGTAGACATGGTTAATATTGTAAATGACTATTGGCCTTCTAGGCAGACACTCTAATGTACTTTTGCTCAGTTTTGCGCTGGGGCCTCCCACTCCTCTTACTATTCTGGTTATAGCCAGTTTGCTCTGTTCTGTGAAGGGAGTAGTACACCACGTTGTACGAGATATTTCGTTTCTTGGCAATTTCTCACATGGAATGACCTTCATTTCTCAGAACAATAATAGACTGACAAGTTTCAGAAGAAAGTTCTTTGTTTCTAGTCATGTTGAGCCTGTAATCGAAACCACAAATGCTGATGCTCCAGATACACAACTAGTCTAAATAAGGCAAGTTGTATTGCTTCTTTAATCAGAGCAACAGTTTTCAGCTGTGCTAACATAATTCCAAAATGGTTTTATAATGATCAATTAGCCTTTTAAAATTATAAACTTGGATTAGCTAACACAACGTGCCATTGGAACACAGGAGTGATGGTTGCTGATAATGGGCCTCTGTACGCCTATGTAGATATTCCATTAAAAATAATTAATACTAATTTACAACATTAACAATGTCTACACTGTATTTCTGATCAATTTGATGTTATTTTAAATGGACAAAAAAATGTGCTTTTCTTTCAAAAACAAGGAGATTTCTAAGTGTCCGCAAACTTTTGAATGGCAGTGTACAATTTTTTTTGCTAACATTTCTTAAAAATCTGTTTCCACTTTGTCATTATGGGGTATAGTGTGTAGGTTGATAATTTGTATTTATTTAATACATTTTAGAATAAGGCTGTATGTAACATGTGGAACAAGTCAAAGGGTCTGAATACTTTCCGAACGCACTTGTATAGGCCCATGGGCTAGGCTACATGAGGCATGCACTGTTTCTTGCCTTAAACTGGGTATTATTCACAAGTGATAGGCTAATATTGTCACCCATCACGCTATTCTTGATTTAATCTCATCTTTACATATTAAATAATATGTGTGAAATATGTTTTGATTTAGAATGGACTATTATCATGCACTCGAAACAGAGGTGGTGGGAAAAAAATACATGTCATCTATGTACTTAAATAGTAAATGGAGGATACTTTTCCCGTGGTTCATTTTTATGCCAAATAGGTAGGCTATACTGTTGTAAAGAGAGCCAACGTGTTTAATATTAGAACATTTGAGAATATAGTAGGCCTAGCCAATAGAAAGCTGATGGGAACCTATTTTTAAGAGGCCATCACTCTGTTTCTCACACAATTGCATGGCCTAAATGTTGTGCAACATGAGCTCTTATGAAGTGTTTGATTAGATTTTTAATTACATTTGCCTTGATGTCAGAGTGATTAGCATGCTGAGTACCAGGCAGTTAGCAAGTTTGGTATGCTACTAATGACCATCAGCAGCATCAGAGCTTGGAGAAGCCTAATTACCATGACTTTTATTTTACTAGGGAAGTCAGTTAAGAACAAATTCTTATTTTCAATGACAGCCCTAGAACACTGCCTTGTTCAGGGACAGAAAGACAGACTTTTACCTTGTCAGCTCGGGGATTCAATCTTGCAACCTTTTGGTTACTTGTCCAACGCTCTAACCACTAGGCTACCTGCCGCCCTACAACATGCATGTGTGTTTTGACTGCCCTCAAGCCTGCTTGTGTGGCGGTAATACGACCACAGTAACAGCCCTGGGAGGGGGTTAATGCAGTCTATGGCACAGTTCCCGCATGAAACACTTCAGTATTATGCTTTCTGTACCCCAAATGTATGCCAGGAGGATTGCAATTTCCACCTTTCCATTAAACAGATGAAAAAATTATATTACTACTTAACGTAGAGTATTTTTTTAAAATGTTTTGGTGTACTAATTAACCATGAAAACACCAATATAGAACAAAAAAAATCCTCTGCAATAAAATAATTTAGGTGTGCACATATGTGTGTGGGCAGGATGGTATGCATGCCCTCAGTCCTCAGTCCTATCCATTAAATATATTTAAAAAAATACCATATATGACTTGCCATTGACAGTGGATTCACTCCATTGAAATGAATGACGTAAATTAATTCAATGCTGATATATAGGGTCAGTTATCCATTGACAAATTTGTATTCTTTAAAGAGATGTGTTACTAGACTACCACTGATGGATTTAGTTTAGGTTTCACTACAACTTACCTTACATTCAGGTAAAATCTCCATATTCAAGGTCTACTGCATACAAGAAAGTTTAATTAATATAAAATATATATATGGTTGGCATCTGTCCCATTGTAACACATCCGCTCAAATATAATGAGGCTATGTTTTTCTTTGAATGTTTGAGCCTCATTTATTTATTGTATTACATGTGTTAATTCCCTTGGCTGTTGGATCAGTGGACTAAACAATTTCCTCTGACGGGTTATGTCCTGTTCTCTCCTCCCCGCCTCATCTGCTCCTTTAGAAACTGCCACAGCAGCAAAAGCAGTTTCCTTTCCCATTGATGTGGCCCTCTAAGAATTATGAGTGGCATTTGTCTGGATTCTTCCAAGCAAATGGTTTTGCCTTTTCATATTGAATGAGATAAATGTCTAAGGGTGTGTGAATGTGTTTAACATGCATCCTCCAATGTGATTAAAGCCTTCCCTCTCCATGAGTGATTGTTTGCCTGTGTCAAAAAAAGTTATTTAAATCCCAATAGCACAGTCAGTTTTTATAGTTCTTTAAGATCAATTTTTTTTTCTTATCATAAAAAAAAAGGTATACAGGATAAAAGCAACACAACAAAACACAGAGAGAAGCTCGGGAACACACACTACATACACGATCAAATCCATAGCTGATTGGCATGGAGCGTTCGTTGCGTCGGCATTGGCATCATGGGGTTCAATGCGATAGTCGCAGCCTCATCATAGCAGGCCAAGTCCGGAGAGGGTGGAAAAAGCTTCATCAGTAACGTCATCATACTGGAAATCATTGGTACGCCCTCGCACATCGTTCGCCGCTTCATCCCGATCAGGGTCACACTCATCATGTCCTTTCTCCACAGACGCAGTGGTAGCAGTGTGGCTGAACTTGCTTGAATCTCCTGAACATTGTATGAGAGCTCTCTTTGTGCAGAGGCAGCTCATTAACACCAATACTCATCAGGTGTGGGGGGTGTGGCTCAGGTCCCTAATTAGCACACTCATTCCCTCATTCACACAACGAGAGGAGCGCTCAAAAGGGGTTAACCAATTCAAAGAAAAGGAAGTCACTCCGGGTAAATAAGTAAACCAAAATAGCACATGCTAGGAATAAATACATTTTAAAGCACTTCTACGTAAAAAATAAACAAATAAAGTACACAAGGGAAAAGGAAATTACTAAATAGAACCATAGGCACACGTTACACCCATGTGTGTGGTGTGTGTGTGTGGAAGGCAACTGTAAACATTGCTCTGTTAACAATATCAATTTAACTGAGCATTTCTTGTTCACCGGACGTGCTACCTGTCCCAGACCTGCTGTTTTTAACTCTCTAGAGACAGCAAGAGCGGTAGAGATACTCCTAATGATCGGCTTTGAAAAGCCAACTGACATTTACTCCTGAGGTGCTGACTTGCTGCACCCTCGACAACTACTGTGATTGTTATTACTTGACCATGCTGGTCATTTATGAACATTTGAACATCTTGGCCATGTTCTGTTATAATCTCCACCCGGCACAGCCAGAAGAGGACTGGCCACCCCTCATAGCCTGGTTCCTTTCTAGGGAGTTTTTCCTAGCCACCGTGCTTCTACACCTGCATTGCTTGCTGTTTGGGGTTTTAAGCTGGGTTTCTGCACAGCACTTTGAGATATTAGCGGATGTAAGAAGGGCTATATAAATACATTTGATTTGATTTGTTTACTATTGACCACCACAAAAACAACATAGTACAATGTTAACAATGTGTTCACATTCTGTATGAAAAATGCAGAAATTGTAACCTGGAGGTAATTACGTGGTTGGTGTACATGGTAGGTCTGCAGGTTATAGGAGGCTGAGTCATGGATTAGCCAACCATTCCTTGTGAAACACACAATTACTTCTCATCACTTAACAACACCATTACAGAAGATTACTTTACTTCAGAAACAAAGTTGAAATGCATTTCAATCAAATGATGCGTGTGTCTTTTATGGCAGATTATTGTAGTCATGATGACAATGGGGAATATACTGGTCAAAATAAAAGGCTGCTTTTGTTAGCCTGCCGGTCCAATGTACAGCACCTCCATCCTTTGAGGTTGAACTATTAAAGCAATAAGGCATGAGAACTCAGGAATTATTGTGTAAATAACACCAGACTATGGGCTGTTCTTAGGCCCAAGCTAAAGACAAGGGCCAGGGAAACAGCCCTTGGGAGGGTGATATTCCCGGGTTAGAGGGCCTTATTGCTTTTATAAAATGGTTTCCAACATATAAAAAAATATTATCAACATTATTTCATTAAAAACATTATATTGAGTAAATTTGTTGTATTTCATCCTTCACCATGCAAAATAGTTTGGGCATAAGCCAGTTGCTAGTACTGAGATTCTGAAGTTGCTCGCCAAATGGGCTTGTTGTTCATTCTATCCATTCTATTTGCAATGGTTGCTATGCTAAACAAATAATTGGCTAAAGTTATGCAGGCTTGCTACTTCTCCTTTGCTAGCTAGCCAACTAAATCTTACACACAATCACATCTAGCAGCTGAAATGAAAACAAACTTAACTTTTGTTTCTTTTACATTTGGATCTATCCATTATATTGATCCTAATATATTAATTCACCTGGCTCAGTGAACGTGTCAGACTCATCAGGTGCATATGCATGCATGGTATGGTGGAGAAAAAAAACTGCAACATCAATTCTACAGGTCGGAGAGGCAAACTAAATGCTAGACTAGTAGCATGGGGAAACATTGTCCAGACGCTTTTTTCAAGGGGAAGTTTATACGTTTATAAATTGACTGGCTGGGCTGTGGGACAGTAAATGAGCATTGAAAAATCTAATGGAACTGTTAAGAGGCATTACCCGGAGAATGCAGGATTGTAGTGATAACTCCATGTCAACCGATCAGCATCCAAACAGTGTTTGGACGATATATTGGCATGGGTGCCGTTAATTTAAAAATAACACCTCATGGCACAACACCTCTCGCCATGTGACCTACTTGTTGTTTGTATGTACTGACATGTATGTATAACTGATACATGCACACATATTGACACACTACATGTTCATGTTTTTAAATGTACATACAGTGATTTTGTTTGTTTGCCCACTGACAAAGAAATGATCAGTCTATAATTTTAATGGTAGGTTTATTTGAAAAGTGAGAGATAGAATAACAACAAAAAAAACACATGTCAAAATTTGTATAAATTGATTTGCATTTTAATGAGGGAAATAAGTATTTGACCCCCTCTCCATCAGAAAGATTTCTGGCTCCCTGGTGTTTTTTATACAGGTAACGAGCTGAGATTAGGAGCACACTCTTAAAGGGAGTGCTCCTAATCTCAGCTTGTTACCTGTATAAAAGACACCTGTCCACAGAAGCAATTGATCAATCAGATTCCAAACTCTCCACCATGGCCAAGACCAAAAAGCTGTCCAACGATGTCAGGGACAAGATTGTAGACCTACACAAGGCTGGAATGGGCTGCAAGACCATCGCCAAGCAACTTGGTGAGAAGGTGACAACAGTTGGTGCTATTATTTGCAAATGGAAGCAACACAAAATAACTGTCAATCTCCCTCAGCCTGGGGCTCCATGCAAGATCTCACCACGTGGAATTGCAATGATCATGAGAACGGTGAGGAATCAGCCCAGAACTACACGGGAGGATCTTGTCAATGATCTCAAGGCAGCTGGGACACAGCTTACACACTACGCCGTGAAGGACTGAGGTCCCCCTGCTCAAGAAAGCACATATACATGCCCGTCTGAAGATTGCCAATGAACATCTGAGTGATTCAGAGGACAACTGGGTGAAAGTGTTTTGGTCAGATGAGACCAAAATGGATCTCTTTGGCATCAACTCAACTCACCGTGTTTGGAGGAGGAGGAATGCTGCCTATGACCCCAAGAACATCATCCCCACCGTCAAACATGGAGGTGGAAACATTATGCTTTGGGGCTGTTTTGCTGCTAAGGTGACAGGACAACTTCAACGCATCAAAGGGACGATGGACGGGGCCATGTACCGTCAAATCTTGGGTGAGAACCTCCTTCCCTCAGCCAGGGTATTGAAAATGGGTCGTGGATGGGTATTCCAGCATGAAAATAACCCAAAACACACGGCCATGGCAACAAAGGAGTGGCTCAAGAAGAAGCACATTAAGCTCCTGGAGTGGCCTAGCCAGTCTCCAGACCTTAATCCCATAGAAAATCTGTGGAGGGAGCTGAAGGTTCGAGTTGCAAAACGTCAGCCTCGAAACCTTAATGACTTGGAGAACATCTGCAAAGAGGAGTGGGACAAAATCCCTCCTGAGATGTGCGCAAACCTGGTGGCCAACTACAAGAAAAGTCTGACCTCTTGACATGTGTTTTTTTTGTTGTTGTTGTTGTTGTTATTCTGTGTCTCATTGTTCAAATAAACCTACCATTAAAATTATAGACTGATCATTTCTTTGTCAGTGGGCAAACTGTACAAAATCAGCAGGGGATCAAAAAAAATTCCCTCACTGTACACTACTGTTCAAAAGTTTGGGGTCACTTAGAAATTTCCTTGTTTCTGAAAGAAACGCACATTTTGTATCCAATAAAATTACATGAAATGTGATCAGAAATACAGTGTAGACATTGTTTAACAACTTCTTTCAGGATCGGTGTCCCGTGAACGGGATGGTTGAGCTAACGTATGCTAATGCAAATAGCATGAGGTTGTAAGTAACAAGAACATTTTCCAGGACAGAGACATATCCGATATTGGCAGAAATCTTAAAATTCTTGCACTGTCCAATTTACAATTTACAATTTACAGTAGATATTATAGTGAAATAATATCATGCTATTGTTTGAGGAGAGTGCAGTTTTGAAAATTAAAAGTTATTAATAAACAAATTAGGCACATTTGGGCAGTCTTGATAGACAATTTTGAACAGAAATGCAATGGCTCATTGTATCAGTCTAAAACTTTGCACATACAATGCTGCCATCTAGTGGACAAAACCTAAATTGCATCTGGGCTGGAATAATGCATTTAAAAAATGGTACACAAAAATACAAAATAACGGTTGTTTTTTTCTTTTATCTTTTACCAGATCTAATGTGTCATATTCTCCCACATTCCTTTCACATTTCCACAAACTCCTTTCAAATAGTACCAAGAATATGCATATCCTTGCTTCAAGGCCTGAGCCTCTTTTAAATGACTATTGTAGCTGGAAATGGCAGATTTTTTAATGGAATATCTACAGAGGCCCATTATCAGAAACCATCCCTCCTGTGATCCAATGGCATGTTGTGTTAGCTAATTTAAGATTATAATTTTAAAAGGCTAATTGATCATTAGAAAACCCTTTTGCAATACAATTGTCCTTCTTTAGACTAGTTGAGTATCTGGAGCACCAGCATTTGTGGGTTCGATTATAGGCTCAAAATGGCCAGAAACAAAAGACCTTACTTCTGAGTCTCATCAGTCTATTCTTGTTCTGAGAAATTAAGGCTATTCCATGTGAGAAATTGCCAAGAAACTGAAGATCTCGTACAACACTGTGTACTACTCCCTTCACAGAACAGCGCAAAAAGGGGAGTGGGAGGCCCTGGTGCACAACTGAGCAAGAAGACTAGTACATTAGTGTCTCCTCTTAAGGATCCGCCCCTTTTATTCAAATTTCGCCTAAAATGACATACCCAAATCTAACTGCCTGTAACTCAGGCCCTGAAGCAAGGATATGCATATTCTTGGTTCATTTGAAAGAAAACACTTAAGTTTGTGGAAATATGAAAGGAATGTAGGAGAATAAAACACAATATATCTGGTAAAAGATAATACAAAAAAAACATTATTTTGTTCCATCATCTTTGAAATGCAAGAGAAAGGCCATGGTGTATTATTCCAGCACAGCTGCAATTTAGATTTTGGCCACTAGATGTCCGCAGAGTATGTGCAAAGTTTTAGACTGATCCAATGAACCATTGCATTTCTGTTCAAAATTGTTTATCAAGACTGCCCAAATGTGCCTAATTTGTTTATTAATATCTTTTCATGTTCAAATTGTTCACTCTTCTCAAACAATAGCATGGTATTATTTCACTGTAATAGCTACTGTAAATTGGACAGTGCAGTTAGAAAATGTGAAAATGTCTTGCTACTTACAACCTCATGCTAATTGCATTAGCCTACGTTAACTCAACCATCCCGTGGACGGGACACCGATCCTGAATTCGTGGAGTGGTTTAAGAACTAGTTTTAATGACTCCAACCTAAGTATGTAAATGTCCGACTTCAACTGTATATTATATAACATAACATCAGGCATCATTTACAGGGAGAGGATGTACTTAAAATTAGTAAGTAGGGTAACCATTTATCTTCCTAATCATGAACAATGTTTCAAACCATTTTGCGACTCTCACGCAGTGAATTGAGTTCAGATGGAATTGACCCCAACCCTACTTGAGCATGCATCATTCTGTCTTGGAAACCTGAAATGATTGCGATCCACACACCCTGGTAGAGCAAACAAACTGTCAGCACTTTGAGAAAGATAAGTATTATGACGTATACAGAGGACCAACAACGACTTCTAAAATATAATGGCTTGATGTAAGGTAATTGTAATATCTAGTGATAAAAGGGAACAGTAGTAAATCAAATCTTATCTTTGTTGAGCTGTTATTGCTCTTTTGTTTACCCCAGTCCACAGATGGATGGTGTGCCAGGGAACATCATCAAACACGTCCCTGTGGTGTTCCTCAATGTAATCAGGGTGACACACTGAAAAAGGAAGCAATCTAACAAAAGAAATAAAGAACTAAGCTGGGTGGCGTGCTAATTGAGTGATACATCTGGATGATTTGATTTAGTGCAAGGTTGTCTGAGCATAGACATTCAGGTCTTGGACAATGCAGATGAGTAAGCTATACCTACAAGTGCACAGACCACAATGATGTTCAACCATCCTGAAAATGCTCAATAACACTAATACCACTCACACCAGAACATTTTGACTCTATATGGAACATAACTGTTTTTCGCATTCCATTTACCTCAGTACATTTAATATTCTTTCAGTGACATCTATGACTGATTGGTGGTGCAGTCAGCTAAAATACTTGGTTCTAATCCCACATTGGGCAGATATCGTTAGGGAGGCAGGTAGCCTAGTGTTTAGAGTGTTGGGTCAAATATCTGAGTTGACAATGTGAAAACCTGTCCATGTACCCTTGAGCAAGGCACTTAACCCTAATTTGCTCCAGGGGCACCATACCACTATGGCTGATCCTGTAAAACAACACGTTTCACTGCGCCTATCTGGTGTATGTGACAATAATATACACTGAGTGTTCAAAACATTAGCAGTGCCTTCCTAGTATTGAGTTGCACCCCCTTTTGACCTCAGAACAGCCTCAAATCATCAGGGGATAGACCCTACAAGGTGTGAAAACATTCCACATGGATGCTGGGCCATGTTGATGCCAATGCTTCCCAGCGTTCTGTCAAGTTGGCTAAATGTCCTTTGGTCCACCACCCATTCTTTACACACACAGGAAACTGTTGAGTGTGAAAAACCCAGCAGCATTGCAGTTCTTGACACACTCAAACCGCTGTGCCATGTCCATGTCTCAATTGTCTCAAGCCTTAAAAATCCATCTTTAACCTGTCTCCTCCCCATAATCTACACTGATTGAAGTGGACAAGTGACTAAGGTATCTGTCACGATCGTTACAATGAGTGGACCAAGATGCAGCGTGGTATGGTTCCATCCTCTTTATTTTGAAGTGAAACTCAAAGAAAACAATAAATGCATAAATGCAAACCGAAACGTGCCGCTGCTATAGTGCTAACAGGCAAACTATACATAGCCAAGATACCACAAAGCACAAAGGGGAAATGGCTGCATAAATATGATCCCCAATCAGAGACAACGATAAACAGCTGCCTCTGATTGGGAACCATACCAGGCCAACATAGAAATATAATCACCTAGATGTCCCACCCTAGTCACACCCCGACCTAACCAACATAGAGAATAAAAAGCTCTCTATGGTCTGGGCATGATAGTGTCAGTTTTCACCTGGTCAGTCATTGTCATGGAAAGAGCAGGCTAATGTTTTGTACACTCGGTGCACCTCTCAGTGGAGAGAACAGTTTGTTCCAAAAATGGCATCTATGGCCATAAAGTGTTCCAAGCTGATAAAACATTAATTGAATAACTCTGCTACATCCTCGTCTTGCCCAAAGGAACATTATGTTCATGCCTCTGAGGTAAAAGTCGGGGTTAAGGATTTACATCAATGCCCCTTTACACCGCCTCTGTCTGAATGGGTTAGAGTAAAACAGGCCAGAGAATAAGGAAGGAGAAAGTAAATATGGCCATATCTGAAGGTGATTTTCCAACCTATTGCCAGGTGTGAAATAGAAAATCCAACACCACCTGACAATGGTGATTCTATACATCCAGTATCATTTCCTCAAGGGGCTCATGGTCATTGTATGGTGAGAGCTTTTTTCACTGTGGAATCTCTTTTTCTGATTTCAGAAAACCAATTACATTGCAGCAACAGAAGCAAATGATTGTGAACTGAGGAATGGTACAGTCTGACAAATGACTGGACACTGCTCCCTGTGAGCACTTGATTGAAGACACATTTCACCCTAAGAATGGAAGCCAGCCATTTAGAGTATTGCAACTAATTCAGTGTCAAGGCATTTGGTCTTATCCTGAAAAATGATAAGGACAAAATTAAGACAATGTCATAAAATACCCTTAAGCCCTAACTATTGTGTCAATGAATGTCTTTCCATTCATTGTGGGTCCAGGAGAAACTTTAGATTTATGACAGAATTGTCTAACACTTCTTCATCAACTTCCAGATCTAAAACAAATGCAGGTCCTTCATTGCCGCTAACATGATCGAGGAGAACACAATGGAATGATAAGATTGCCTGACGGGTATCAACCAGGGGAGGGAGCCAGCACACAAGGCCACAATGCCAAGCTTGTCAATGTTTAAAATCTCATATTCTTAATCCATGGCCATTGTCACATCTAAGGCTGTTGCAGTGACCTTATTGCCACCATACCGGCAGTCATGAGTCATGACCGCAGTAAAATTCCACATAACCGTTGAGAGAATGTCCTCTTATGCATTCTGGACATGCACTGGTAGTACCCAACTCACTAACAACCATCAGGTTTCTCCTGGCCTGGTATTATATTGTCCCACTAACTAACCACTCTGACATAAATGCAGTACAAAATCACATCAAATACTTGTCATCAAAACAGTATCTTGCTTTTAAAACTCACCTCACTGTGAATGATCCATTTGTAAAAAAATAAGTTCGACAAGAGGTTGAAACTGAGTGGAAAACATAGGCTTTGAAACAACATGCACAATGACTAACATGCTGACCACACCGCCCGCGTTGTGTGCGCGAGCGTTGCAAAATAAATGTACATGTTATTCAATCATTGCACCCAGACTGCTTGCGCGTATCTGCGTAGCCAGGCTTTAAAATAGAACTTGATTCTATTTGTGGCGCTTGATGAGCTGCAAGTCCTCCCCCATCTCCTCATTGTTTTTTTTAAGCACAAACCCACATGGGTGATTGAAAGATTAAGTGGTGATGGTAATGCACCTTAAAGTTGGTTGCCAACCGCCACATAAAGTCCAAAGAAGAAGAAGCCTGACGGAGGAGAGAGTACTAGAAACAAACTCGGTTGACCTTTTTATCTTTGGCTTAATTAGTAGAAGACCTTGTGCAGTTCAGGTAAAATAACAACCCAATGTTTATATCCCAGAACAAATTAGCTTGAAACAGCAAGCTAGCTAGCTAAATTGCCATAAATGTTTAATGCTTTTCGACCTGTCTCCAAATTAAAATAGTTGGTTCAGAGTTTGTTTTATATTTCAACCTGCGTGTCGTGATCGCGTCTGGTGTGGGTGGACAAAATCAACATGTGCACAAACGTTGTGTGGTTCAGCATGTAACACAACAAAATGGACAGCGCTTTCTAAAGTAATGATTAATTCGAAACACCCACACACATATTAGAGGTTATACATACTGTAAGACAATATCCAAGCCCAGAAAAAAAAACGGAATTCAAATAATGATTGTGGTGTTATACATATTACACTCAGCAGAAAAGCAGAAAGAAAACTGATTTAAACGGTCTTTGGTATATAATTGGTCAAGCCTCTTCTCCAAAATTAAACAAATTCTAGTAATCATTCGCCGTTGAGTGTGGACTGTATTATTAGGCATACTGGATGGACTGGTTACCTTATGCTGGTCTCCAAAAATGTATATCCATGAGTCTGCGAGAGAATGTCATCACTTGATGAGAGAACAGTGTGTGCAGCATGAGGCAAGGAACAGAGTGCAAGCTTTTTTCGCGACTTTCTCAAATCATCAATAGCCTATAGTCTCATCATACAGCCCATATTTGCCAAGGAAGAGTACATGATCAGTGAATATATTCAATGTACAGGCTACAATGCGGGGATCTCATGCGTGGGAATAACTACAGTAAATGTATATAGGACTTGCATCCTTGGCACAATAGTTATTATATTCTACTCAATCCATAGGCTTCATTAATGCCATTCAGACTTGAAATTGATACAACAACTATGATAGCTGAGGTTCATAGATTGGTATGAATATTAATTCAGAACCTAACGTTTTAGCGTCCATACAGAGATCGGCTACATATTGTAGCTAGCATCCATAGGCATACAGTTATTTTTATCCTCCACTAGATAGCTAGCTATGTTACTTCAGCTGCATTGCACGGCACATTTACACAATTGTACATTCAATTTGCAGTAACTGCTTTAGCTAGCTAGATTCTTTACATCCACTGTTTCCCAAGACGACAGCCTGGTTTGCTGGTTTTCTCAAGAGTCCCTAAAACATTAAACAACACAAATAACAATGTCATACTGTACCCATGTCATAACACCAGCTAGCTAGCTGGCTAATGTTAGCTTGTCAGTTAACTTGCTAAATAGCGATTTTTGTAAATTAACTTTATGACAAAAAAATATGCACAATCGTTTGTCTCTACATTAACTAACATATTCCTCTCAATTGTACATTTTCAGCTTGACTCGTTATGAGTTTAAACTACTTACATTTGATTCCCTCGTATTGTTTTGTCAGCCATCTTTGCTGAAGAAAGTCACCAGGGACGGGTGGCTCGTGTCAAATTTGTCATTGGAACCACTCGATATGATTAGTCATATAAAAACCTTGGGACCCAAATGCATAATGAGTGTGCTAACTCCCCCTTGTGGTGGTCTGGAGCAATGAAGCCATGACGCTGGGTACCTCTAAGTCCCGCGGTGTAAGCTAGCAACTTTTAAAGGAGGAACCACTGTATATGCTTTGATTTCTAAGGCATTCTAAAATGTATATCATTCACACCTAAAGTTGCCAAATACACCACAATACCAAGAGTATGTACCCTTCAAACGTCTCATTCCAAAATTATGGGTATTAATATGGAGTTTGTCCGCCTCTTCGCTGCTATAACAGCACTCCATTCTTCTGCGGGGACATGCTACCATTCAGCCACAAGAGCATTAGTGAGGTCGGGCACTGATGTTGTGCGATTAGCAGTTGCCATACAAGGCGGTGATGGTGCAGCTGTAGAACTTTTGGAGGACCTGAGGACCTATGCCAAATTCTATAATGTAGCATTAAGATTTCCCTTCACTGGAACTAAGGGCCCTAGCCTGAACCATAAAAACAGCCCAGGAGTGAATGTTGTAGCTGAGGACAGACTATTTTTATGCGCTACACTTCAACACTCGGCGGTCCTGTTCTGTGAGCTTGTGTGACCTACCATTTCTGTGTGGACATCACTTTATGCATGGGTACATTGTCATGCTGAAACAGGAAAGGACCTTCCCCAAACTGTTGCCACAAAGTTGGAAGCACAGAATCATCTAGTATGTCATTGTAAATAAAATAAAATTGTTGTGGTGTTGCGATGGTGCCATGTTGAAAGTCACTGAGCTCTTCAGTAAGGCCATTCTACTGCCAATGTTTGTCTATGGAGATTGCAAGGCTATGCACTCAATTTTATACACCTGTCAGTAACGGGTGTGGCTGAAATAGCCGAAGTCACTTAAATCAATAGAACTCTTCTCTCTAACAAGCTGACAGTCCTCCCATTGCTTTTCAGAGCAACTATAATGCATTTTAAGGGATAGAGGTGGATTGTGTGTGTGTGTGTGTGTGTGTGTGTGTGTGTGTGTGTGTGTGTGTGTGTGCGTGCGTACGTGGTTTTGCTCCATATTGACAGGTCTCATGGATAAGATGTGTTTTCAGTGCCATTTTGAGAGCAGTGGCTAAAATAATCCCAAACAGAGCAGAGGTGGTTTTGCTTTCAGACAGCTGTGAAAATGGTTTGCTGCTGTATCCTAGCATCAAAGACATCCAAGTGGAACCTAACAGCCCTTTTCACTCACCCAATTTACTGCGGCTGACACCAGGGCATAAGGTACAGTGTTAGCGGGCTGACCATGTGTCTGACCATGTGGGTAGCTTCCAACCATACTCTTGATATTCTTCTATAAATTACATAAGTTCAAACTCACTGTCACCCACTAACATAATTCTCAGACACTTGTTAAACGTATCTTTAATGACATACACTATGCACTGTAGATCAAGGCTTTGTTTATATCAGCCTAAAGCCATTGGTACACTCTTCATAGGTACACTCTTAGAAAAAAACATTTACCATGAACCATTTTCATCTGAAGGACCCTTGTTGGAAGACAAGGGTTATTTGTATGGCAAAGGGATCTACCTAGAACATCTAACATCTGTGAGAGTTCAGTGACCAGCCGGAGGAAGACGACACGACAGCACCCTCCTCAGGAAATAGGTATTCAGTGTAAAGCCAATTGGTACACACCTGGGCCCAATAATTGCTTTGTGTCTAACTCTATATAGGTGTGCCAGGAGAGGAGCTGTGGGAGAATTGGGAATAGAGATGGGGACCTGGGAGGATCACCTTGGCTCTCTGTTAACAAAGGCAGGCTTTAGGTAGATAAGTGTTCCTCCTGTTACTGTTATGTGTAGACGATAGTCTACCGACAGGAGTAGTCATTTGTTGTTTTACTTTCCATTTTTTTGGTCAAAGGCTTAGTTTAAGTTTATTTGTTTTGGTACGCTGGTGTTTCAGCGTTGAATGTTACCGTGCACTGGAGTTATTTTATTGGGCAAAATAAAAACGGTTTAGTAAACATTTACAAGAAAAGGAATCAGTCACTGGCTCTGGTCTGTTCATTTTTTTTGCCTCCCGTCTGTGTTAGGGTGTTTCGGACGAGCTGATCCGTTCGCCCATCCTAAGAACAGTTTTTGGATAAAAGGGTTCTTTGATGATTCTTTGGAAAGCAAGATATATTATTTGAAGGCAAGAAGGGTTCAACATAACTCTTCTGAATCTGAATAATCTTTTTTTTTTCTTGTAACTTTTTTTCATTATTTGAAATAGCATTAGTGTTTACCTCAGTGTTTCAACTTTAACATCAGGCATTTGAGTAATGTGATAAGTTTAACATGTACAGTAGGTGTGAGAATGATTTAAACTCTACCTGTGTGTGAATATTTGTGCATGTGTCTGGTATTCCCTTGATCATGTTACATATACAGTACTGACATAGTTGATATCTTTGCCATGATTTATGTCTTTCAAAATAATATTTGTTGTCATTTTATTGAGCAGAGAGCAGGAAGGGAATATGTGTGAACCAGCAATGTATTGTATGATACACATCAAACTGGCCAGTTGTACCTGGGGTTGATTTCAGTGTAGCATTTCTAGTGTTGATTAAATTAACCTAACACTCAGTGCTGTGAATAACCAGAATTGAGTATGATTGTGTTATTTATTTTTTACTCTGTGTGGAGAAATACTCAACCATGCATACTTATATTTCTCACAATACACTATTACAGGTTGATTTTCAGAATTGTTTGTTTCAATATCTGTGTTTTTGCATGTACATTGATTGGTTGTATGCTACACACAGATAAATAACATACATTTTTCTAAACATCCAATCTGTTAGTTGTACTTATTGCACCCATTCCTGAGATGGTTGTTCCGGTTTAGATGATTTAGGTAGACTCATTGATTAATATTTCCTATACTGGCAGTTATTTTAAATGCAGGGTTGTGTGGATTATGCTAGTTATTACAGATCACTTTGCAAGCCAGCATAATGTGACTAGTAGACCTCATATGCCTGTATTCTAGGGGTTTTCTAACACCACTGTGTGTATATACAGTGGCTTGCTTGCGAAAGTTTTCACCCACCTTGGCATATTTCCTATTTTGTTGCCTTACAACCTGGAATAAAAATGTATTTCTTGGGGGTTTGTATCATTTGTACCCCCCCTGCAGCTCTTCAAGTTGGATGGGTTCCGCTGGTGTACAGCAATCTTTAAGTCATACCACAGATTCTCAATTGGATTGAGGTCTGGGCTTTGACTAGGCCAAGACATTTAACCTTTCTAGCGCAGGCGTTCCGCTAGCGGAACCCCTCAACAACATTCCGCTAAAAATATTTCAAAAATATTTTTTAGAAATATGTAACTTTCACACATGAACAAGTCCAATACAGAAAATGAAAGATAAACATCTAGTTAATCTACCCATCGTGTCCGATTTCAAAAATGCTTTACAGCGAAAGTTCCTCTGTGTCCACATAATTGAGGATCTATCAAGGTCCAAACACACCAACACAGTCATGAAGAGGGCATGACAATGCCTCTTTCCACTCAGGAGGCTGAAAAGATTTGGCATGGGCCCTCAGATCCTCAAAAGGCTCTACAGTTGCACCACTGAGAGCATCTTGACTGGCTGCATCACCACTTGGGTTGGCAACTGCTTGGCATCCAACAGCAAAGAACCAACAGGACCCTGAACAGCTTTTATGTTTAGCCATAAGACTGCGAAAAAGTTAGTTAAATAGTCTGGGTAGCTATTTGGTTAACTGTCTGCATTGACACGTTTGGCACAAACTTTTTTTACTCATCCCATACATTGCTGCTACTATTTACAACGTATCACTTTATCACTAAATACTTGTGGTTTACGAAGCATATAACGAATATCGTTTGATTTGAACAAAGCTCTAGCCCCAGGATAAACAATGGATGAAATACCAATCAAGATCCAGCTGTACCATACTGAATACGAATCTGGTGATGAAACAAATGCATTGGTACCCAGAGATAAAAGCCATGCCTGGTGCCATCACTCTGTCAAGTAGACTTTTGTTCTCTTTGTTTGTGTGAAATGATGCAGAAAGACCTCTGCTGCAGGTCCCAGTGGACAAAGCAGAAGTACACGAGGAGGTGCGCAACCAACAGCATTCATTGAGTCAGACAGACTGCAAAGGAGAGCTAAGAGAGAGTGTGAGAGAGAGAGAGCGAGAGAGAGAGAGAGAGCAAGAGAGCTTACAGTTGTCAGAGGTTGAATGAGACCCACATTCTAGAAGTCTCTCTGTCTTAGGTCATACCATTCTCCATTTGTTTCAGTTTGCCTGCCATACTTAATGTTTGCACAATAAAAACCTGTGACATTTCAAAACCCCTCTGTATTTATGGACTATACACATTGATAACCTATCGCAAGTTTGGGCTGGCTATACCCTAACATTGCAGACTATGATTTATAACTCTTTTTTTAAGGAACAATGTGTGACAAAGATTGTATTGAGAGTGACTGCTGTTCCTAAACTCTGCACGCTCAGCTGAACAGCAGCAATCCTCAGGTGGAATCGTGAGCTGGTGCTGACAAGGTAAGTCAGATTTAGGACTTGGGAGGAATTTCCCACTGGGCCATCTTTCAGCACTAGAGCTGCGGACAGGGAACGATGAAACATTCAGATTCAGGGAGACATACAGAATGCAAAACCCAGCATCAGCACAGCGTTATTCTCATCACCAAATGTCACAGATTTACATTTTAATCTGGTTTTAATCTGGTTTAGAAAGTAAAGAGACAACCTGTATAACACTCTTCATACAGCAAATTGATAGTAGGTTATAACGTTTTATTTGCACTAATAAGACCATGTCACTAGATTCAGAACTAGATTCAAAGTAATGGAGGTGTGTGTGTGTGTATGTGTGTGTGTGTGTGTGTGTGTGTGTGTGTGTGTGTGTTCATATCCACACAATCTGCATAAATTCTACCCAAGACTGTAATCAGCCAATCAAAAACCGTTCTGAACATAAATCCAATAAAAACAAAACACATGGTTACAGCCTACTGAAACTGGTTATAGCCTACTGAAACCGACCATTCTTACCGCAGTAAATTATCAGCAGGCTGGTCAGTAGCACCACAGCCCAGAAAGTTGAAGACATTCTTGGCCAGGCAGTGACATTCCTCCACCGACCCAGCTTACAAGACGAAGCCATTGAGTTCTAGTTCCCCAGAGTGAAAAGAAATTGAACAATTCACCAGCCAGGTCACCCTCGAAGGCAACGGCTCTCGCCACGAGTAATCCGCCAAAAACCTCCAGAGCGCACTAGTCCCAGATATACCCCTGTGTCCGAGTAAACGTAATGCACTATGAAACGGAATGCTGTTTAGTTCGTGATGAGTATCCGTTACGATGGTAAATGTTCTTTAGATAGCATATTATCTAACCACAAATTGGGCATAAATGATTCCAAGCTGAGTCTTATACGTATCATTCTCTGAGAATGGATACAATGTATTCAAAGCAGGTCGTTGACATTTCCCCCAAAAAATGCTTTGGAGGAGGAAATATTCCCGCAACCTCGTGCCACTCACTCGAGGCAATCTTGGTCACAGAGATTGAAACAAAGTGGAGAAATCTTGTAGAATACTTGGAAGTAAGAAAGGGAAGAAATATAGTGATATTCAAATGACGACAGATTGGCACAACAGTGCGTGTGAAAACAGTGCAACATGAAAAGCGAGAGAACATGCTTTTTAAAATAATGTGCAAAGCAAAGGTCTTCTTCCGCCCTTTGGTATGGGGGAAGTTTTGACTTCAGGCACATGGGAAAGAGCATAATCCTGCCATAATTGTAAGTGCCTATTAAACTGCATAATTTCTGACCAAATGCTTCAATATGGCAGTCTCCACTCTATGGTAAAACATTCCGTTGGGCACACAGAAAGGCTGTTGATTGTGCACATGCACAGTAAATTGTCCAGTGTTACCTGGTGTAGATTTTTCAGTGTAAAATGTATAATGTTGATTCAGGTGTTAGATTAACTCTGTATCTGTTCAAATCCTTAAAGGGGAATGGAAATACTTAGGAAGTAAATCTAAGCAATTAGCATAAAAACATCTCTATATTTAGTATTTTGATCGAACCACAAGGTTTATTTGAGCTATGGTCAGCGCCATTTTAAATTGCCATATTAATGACTGATGCCAGTGCGTAACTGGCAGGAATCAGCAAATTGTCTGTGCTATTGAGGTTTTGCTTGTAGAGTGAATCAAAGAGAGTGAGTTTAGGGGAGAACAATAAAGATGGCAACAGCAAGTAATATTTCAAACATGAACTGTAAAGCGCCAGGCTGTAATGAATTGGCTCAACAACAAACGAAAAACTCTGTAAACTACCATCGACTGCCCAAGGACCTACAACTTTTGAAGAAGTGGCTCCATGTCCTGAAGAGGAAGGACTTGCCAGCTCGAGCTAGCAGGATCTGCAAATAGCACTTCACGGGGTGTAGGGCACTTTCGAGGCAACAGGGAGTTTCCGAATGGAAAGGAGTCATAGGCCTATGTTGAAGCCCTCTGCTTGTGCCTCCATTTGACATTGAGGGTTTTGGTGTAGGGGTTACCGACCGACCATTATCAACATCGCTGACCTTGGAGTCAAGCAAAAGCAACTGAACGGAGGAGGCGATGCGAGTCAATGCAATGGAGCCCGAGGTAACGTTAACCGGTCATGACTGTTGTTGACTAGGCTAGCATTAGACACTGTTGCAACTCTAATTGAAGGTAACGCAAACTCACGTAAACTCGTACACCGCCTTGGTCTGTACAATTGCCCTTATTTTAGCTCCCCAAAAACGTAATACTTCCAGATCAACTGTAATGTCAATACCATTGTAAAGCACAATTTCTCCCCTTTCCAACAGAATCAATTACATGACCTAAACGCTGCCCGTTTCTGCAAAATTCAAGCAGGCAATGAGCCCCGTCGGGTCTTTTTAAAAACAGAGGGTGGGGAAGCGAAACTAATGCGTGATAGTGAGAAGGGGAGATGTTGTTTGGGAAAATTGCTTATTTTCACTCAATCTGTCCAACTTATCACGTTATCGCCTCTAAAATATAAATAAAACACTATAAAGAGTTTATATAATGTGTCATTACATACCTATTTGAAGGTTTGTGTCGAATTTGAATCAGGTTTTTAGGGCGGTGATAAAGTGATCTTAGAAGTAAACAGCGGCGTTGAGAATGATGATCGCATGCAATGATGACGAAAATAATGACTGGGTATCCCCCCTTACCCCCGTCAGTGTCCATTTCTTGTTTTTAAAGGATGATAGAAGTGCTACACCTGGTGGAGAGAGATTGTGAGACAGAAAATAGTTTCTTTATGCGTGCTGTACGTTACGACGTGACACGTCAAGATGTAACGGAGGGTCAGTTTTTTTCAACTTTTCTCCAATACTAGCCATTACCATGTCGATCAACACTTGAATAAACCTAGTTCACCCCGCCCCCGATTTTGACGTCAACACAGTCGCTACAGTCCCATTACTTTTCTTTGTAGCCTCGTTCGAATGTTGCGGTTGCGCACATTTGTATGGAATGGGGTGAGTTTACATTAACTAGCTAATTGCGTCTGAAGTGCCGTGTAACGCGCCCCAGCAAATAACGTTAGCAAGCAACTCAACTGCAACACAGTTTATCTGTGTACCCCTGTTATTAGGTAACGTTAGTTACTGTAGTTAGCTTCCTCCTCACATAGTCAAGTACTGTAATACATTTTGTTGACAGATTTGTTTTTGTAATCTTTTGTTAGCTCCACTGAAGTTGACATAGCTAATGTTTGCAGAAAAATAAATGTCCCTGTATTTGGTGTATTTGTGTGTTGAGAAAGCATACAAGACAGGTAGCTTGTTAATGCCAACTGATATTTGGGTTTAGTTGTCTTAACAAAATGTTTGTCTTCCCCTCTTTCCACTGGGATTCTCTGCCTTAAGAGTCTAAGTTGGTGGTTGAAGATATCCCTCTAGTGGTGTGGGGGCTGTGCTTTGGCAAAGTGGGTGGGGTTATATCCTTCCTGTTTGGCCCTGTCCGGGGGTATCATCGGATGGGGCCACAGTGTCTCCTGACCCCTCCTTTCTCAGCCTCCAGTATTTATGCTGCAGTAGTTTTTGTGTCGGGGGGCTAGGGTCAGTTTGTTATATCTGGAGTACTTCTCCTGTCTTATCTGGTGTCCTGTGTGAATTTAAGTATGCTCTCTCGCTTTCTCTCTTTCTCTTTTTCTTTCTCTCTCTCGGAGGACCTGAGCACTAGGACCATGCCTCAGGACTACCTGGCATGATGACTCCTTGCTGTCCCCAGTCCACCTGGCCGTGCTGCTGCTCCAGTTTCAACTGTTCTGTCTGCGGCTATGGAATCCTGACCTGTTCACCGGACGTGCTACCTGTCCCAGACCTATTATTTGACTATGCTGGTCATTTATGAACATTTGAACATCTTGGCCATGTTCTGTTATAATCTCCACCCGGCACAGCCAGAAGAGGACAGGCCACCCCTCATAGCCTGGTTCCTCTCTTGGTTTCTTCCTAGGTTTTGGCCTTTCTAGGGAGTTTTTCCTAGCCAACGTGCTTCAACACCTGCATTGCTTGCTGTTTGGGGTTTTAGGCTGGGTTTCTGTACAGCACTTTGAGATATCAGCTGATGTACGAAGGGCTACATAAATACATTTGATTTGATTTGTTTGTTTTCAGGATGACATCTTCATCCCTGAAAATGTTTTCATCCTGGTGGAGACTGTGCAGGAGGCAGGTGGTACATGGATTTGCAAGGCTATTGTTTATTTCAAGCATATGCAGTGATTCTTGAATATAACTATAACCTAATTGATGCCTTAATTGTTTCCTTCCAACAGGAAAGAACGGTTAGTGCAGCATGCCACACTGACCACCTGGTGCCAGAGTGTTCCTGTGCTGCGGTGGAGAAGAGGTCCAGCGGGACCATCACCAAAGAGCTCTGGGCCCAGCTAGATTGCGCTCAGAACCATCAGTATACAATCGAGTCCTGCCCCTATACGCCACAGATGGAGCTGATGGGGAGTGAGATCAGTGAAGACCATAACTCGCTGTATGGACCTGAGAGCTCAGAATCACAATCATCTCAGTGTGAGCCAAGATATACTATCGATCACTTTTGGGGGAGCGGGATGGTGTTCCGAAAATGGAGAAGGAGCAGGCCATTCAATAGCCAATTCAAAGATACACCCATCCATAAAAGGAATTTGAGTGGAATTGTTTTCCACATATATATATATATTTTACCCATTTCAATGGATGTGCTACCTTGTCCCAGTTCTGCTTTTTCGACTCTCTCTCTCAACCTATGGACGCTCAGCTAGGAAAGGTGAGGTGAGGTGTTGAACTGTTACACCCTCTGTAATCACTGTGGTTATTATTTTTGATGTAAAAAGTGCTTTTGTACAAATATATTTGATTGATTGATTGTTTGCTGTGCTGGATGCTGTGTATTCACTAACTGTCTGAGTGATGGGACATTTTTATAGTATCTGTAACATGGTGTCTATTTAATCTGCATCTTAACTTAAAGTGGCAATCAGCAGTAAAAACAATAACATAGAGGCTCCCTGCTCCTCTTTTGGTAAAAAGCTGAGGGATAGGGCCGGAGAAATGTAACCACTCACAAATTCAGACAGAGTTATAGATGCAAGGACTGACCATCCATGATATCAAAATTGTAATCCTCTTTCTATGATCTGTTTCCACTACCATGTATCCAGTTCGCTTTGGATAAAGGCATCTTGTCACACCCTGGCCTTAGTTATCGTTGTTTTCTTTATTATTTTGGTTAGGCCAGGGTGTGATATGGGTGATTTATGTGTTTTGTCTTGTCTAGGTTTGTTTTGTAGATTTATGGGGTTGTGTTCAGTTTAGGTGTCTATGGTTGCCTAGATTGGTTATCAGAGGCAGGTGTTTATTGTTGTCTCTGATTGGGAACCATATTTAGGCAGCCATATTCTTTGGGTATTTTGTGGGTGATTGTTTCCTGTGTCAGTGTTTGTGCCACACGGGACTGTTTTGGGTTTTCACGTTCCTTGTTTTGTAGTTGTGTTCATGTTTGAGTTTTCCTATTAAAACCCAGGACACTTACTACGCTGCGTATTGGTCCGATCCCTGTTTCACCTATTCAGAGGAAGAGGAGGAAGAAAACCGTGACACATCTGCTAAATGGCATATATTATTAAAGTCTATTTTTGACTCTGCCAACTAGTTGCCCAGTGTAGTTACCGTTCCTTTCCAATTGATGGCAGCCAAAGCTAGTTGAAGTCACTACTCTAGCGACAGGGACACGGGAGAAGTGCGCACTGAAAGTAGTGTTATCTTCAAAGCAAGTTTATCTGGTTACACTTGAACCTGTTGTTATAATGGACAAGCTATCTAATACTATTAGGTCTATGTCTTACGTTAGGCTAGATTTACTAAGTTAACTGTTTTTATTCAAACTTTTATTCATTGCCTTTGCCTCTGGCTATGCGCGCCTTATGAAAGAAACAACACATGCTGTTAAACAGTTTTATATCTTTATGTTTGAAGCCTGAAATGTGGCAAAAGGTCGCAAAGTTCAAGGGGGCCGAATACTTTTGCAAGGCACTGTTTGTATAAAAGCCAGCACCCCAGGCACCAGTTTCCCATGTGTGTCAAGAATGGTCCACCACACAAACGACATCCAGCCAACTTTACAAAACTGTGGGAAGCATTGGAGTCAATATGGGCAAGCATCCTTGTGGAACGTTTGACACCTTGTAGACTCCATGCCCCCGATGAATTGAGGCTGTTCTGGGAGCAGAAAGGTGTGGTTGCAACTCAATATTACGAAGGTCTTCTTAATGTTTTGCACACTCAGTCTATACTTTCACTCATTTTTATAACTGGCTTGTGGGTGTCCTAGAGTAAAACAACCTCTCACCTTTCCATAGAGGGGTGTAGTCCAAACTGTTGAGCACGCTACAGACAGAAGTTGGCAGATCGGCGGTACCGGCTTCAGACGAGTTCTGTGATGCTTGTGGGGGTTGGAGAACACCATCGTGTTCGTGAGAGTCTCATCTTTGCATATTAGTTTCTATGCTTGGATTTATTGCACCTGTTACTGAAATAGTTGTTCCAGTTTAGATGGTTTAGGTAGTCTCATATCGTCCCAACCCGACAGTCATTCTTTATGCAGGTTGTGGTCTGGCTAGATTCCAAAAGGAATTACGTCACTTTGCAAAGCATCATAAAGTGACTTATAAGCCGAAAAACCTTGAGTTGAAGGCCACTTTAGGGTAACATTCACTTACAACCTAAAAAACAAAAGACTGCAACGACAATGTATATTTTACAAAAAAATACAGTCATGGCTGGTAACTACAATTCACCAGAATAGCAAGGCACTCTGGGAAAATATGCAAATATTTTGTTAATTTAACACTGAAAAGTGTGGACCCATATAAACACTGGACTTCGGGATTGTCTGAGTTACCAATTCATGTTTTGATCAAATAGTAATGCAACACGAAATATGAACATGACATTACTGCCTTAACCTAGTGCTTGGTTTAGCAGAGAGAATGTGGAAAAAGTCAAGGGGTCTGAATACTTTCCCAATGCACTGTATTTAACCCATTTTTTGGGTAGGCACAAAACTACTTCCATACTTCTTCCATTCATTTTTGATACTGGTACCGGTTATTTTCAGACGAGTCCCATGACACTTCTAGGGGTCATAGAGCAAAATGGAGAACACCATCGTGTTTGTGAGAATCTCAGTGGGGTCGCATGAGTTTATAGCCCAAACGGTTCAGATACTACAAACAGAAGATGGCACATCAACGATACCTACTTCAGATGAGTCCAGTGGAGCTTTGGGTCGTAGAGCAAAACCCTTTTTAGTGAGAAGACCGACTTTTGGGATGTCTCATGGTCTGACAAACACCACTGTAACGCAGCCACCACAGATGCAGAAGGCCGCCATAGGCGGATGCGGTAGATTGAGACGCTGCCCATGCAAAAAAACATATTCCTAGCTTAAATTGACGGATTTTGATTGGGATTTTTCTATTATGTTACTGATATTGATGAACAGGTGTGTCATTAGACTCAAGGGGGATATTATCTACCTTAGTTCACTTAACCTCTCTGATCCATCCATACCGGATCCTGGATAATTGTCATCAGCAACGCTGAATAGCATAGCGCCACAGTCAAATAATATTACTAGAGAATATTCATATTCATGAAATCAGAAGTGCAATATTGCAAAACACAGCTTAGTCTTTTGTTAATCCACCTGTCGTCTCAGATTTTGAAATTATGCTTTACAGCGAAAGCAATACATAATGAGCGCCCCCATCTATCCACTTACACAATGTGGTCGTTCACGCTCATTCTTCAAAATAAAAGCCTGAAACTATGTCTGAAGACTGTTGACACCTTGAGGAAGTAATAGGAAAAGGAATCTGGTTGATATCCCTTTAAATGGAGCAATGGGAGGCTATGGAAGATTGAGTTTTCAAAATAGAAGCCACTTCCTGGTTAGATTTTTCTCAGGGTTTTGCCTACAATATTTTGACAGTTTTGGAAACTTTAGAGTGTTTTCTATCCTAATCTGTCAATTATATGCATATTCTAGCATCTGGTCCTGAGAAATAGGCTGTTTACTTTTGGAACGTTATTTTTCCAAACATAAAAATAGTGTCCCCTCACTTCAAGAGGTTAACTTTCACTCTAGATAAGAGTGTCTGCTAAATGAACAAAATGTAAATATATATGTATAAAATGAACTGCAAACACACTGGGCATTGTCATTGGCCTTGTTTCGGGGAGGAATGCATTCGAGAAATACTCAGCATGCTTTGCAATTGTTTATTTTTACATGTACAGTTGAAGTCGGAAGTTTACATACACCTGAGCCAAATATATTTAAATTAAGTTTTTCACAATTCCTAACATTTTAATCCTAGTAAGAATTCCCTGTCTTAGGTCAGTTAGGATCACCACTTTATTTTAAAAATGTTAAATGTTAGAATAATAGTAGAGAGAATTATTTATTTCAGCTTTTATTTCTTTCATCACAATCCCAGTGGGTCAGAAGTTTACATACACTCAATTAGTATTTGGTAGCATTGCCTTTAAATTGTTTAACTTGGGTCAAACGTTTCAGGTAGCCTACCACAAGCTTCCCACAATAAATTGGGTGAATTTTGGCCCATTCCTCCTGACAGAGCTTGTGTAACTGAGTCAGGTTTGTAGGCCTACTTGCTCGCACACGCTTTTTCAGTTCTGCCCGCAAATTTTCTATAGGATTTGTGGGCAGGTGTTTGTGATGGCCACTCCAATACCTTGACTTTGTTGTCTTTAAGCCATTTTGCACAACTTTGGAAGTATGCTTGGAGTCATTGTCCATTTGGAAGACCCATTTGCGACCAAGCTTTAACTTCCTGACTGATGTCTTGATGTTGCTTCAATATATCCACATAGTTTCTCCTCTTATGATGCAATCTATTTTGCGAAGTGCACCAGTCACTCCTGCAGCAAAGCACCCCCACAACATGATGCTGCCACCCACGTGCTTCACGGTTGGGATGGTGTTCTTCGGCTTGAAAGCCTCACCCTTTTCCCTCCTAACATAGACATGGACATTTCTCCAAAAAGTACGATCTTTGTCCCCATGTGCAGATGCAAACTGTAGTCTGGCTTTTTTTATGGTGGTTTTGGTGCAGTGGCTTCTTCCTTGCTGAGCTGCCTTTCGGGTTATGTCGATATAGGATTCATTTGACTGTGGATATAGATACTTTGTACCCGTTTCCTCCAGCATCTTCAGAAGGTCCTTTGCTGTTGTTCTGGGATTGATTTGCACTTTTCGCACCAAAGTACGTTCATCTCGAGGAGACAGAACGCTTCTCCTTCCTGAGCGGTATGACGGCTGCGTGGTCCCATGGTGTTTATACTTGCCTACTATTGTTTGTACAGATGAACGTGGTACTAAAGGCTTTTGGAAATTGCACCCAAGGATGAACCAGACAAAGAAAATTCTGATGTCTTGGCTTAATTCTTTTGATTTCCCCATGATGTCAAGCAAAGAGGCACTGAGTTTGAAGGTATGCCTTGAAATACATCCACAAATAAACCTCCAATTAACTCAAATGATGTCAATTATCCTATCAGAAGCTTCTAAAGTCATGACATAATTTTCTGTAATTTTCCAAGCTGTTTAAAGGCATAGTCAACTTAGTGTATGTAATCTTCTGAATCACTGGAATTGTGATACTGTGAATTATAAGTGAAATCTGTCTGTAAACAATTGTTGGAAAAATGACTTTTGCCATGCTGTCATGCCCTGACCTGAGATCTCTGTTTTCTATTTATTTTGGTTAGGTCAGGGTGTGACTAGGGTGGGTACGCTATTTTTTTAATGGTCTAGGGTTTTGGTATGTCTAGGGTTTTGTAGGTCTAGGGGTTTTTGTATTTCAATGTTGGCCTGATATGGTTCCCAGCTGTTTATTGTTGTCTCTGATTGGGGACCATATTTAGGTAGCCATTTCCCTTTGGTGTTTGTGGGATCTTGTTCTGTGTTTAGTTGCCTGGCTACGCTTTTCGTATACCGTCACGGTTCGTTATTTTGTTCAGTGTTTCATTCTTTTAATAAATAAGAATGTACGCATACCACGCTGCGCCTTGGTCCGATCCTTATAACAAACGTGACACATGCACAAAGTAGACGTCTTAAATTACTTGCCAAAACTATAGTTTGTTTAACAAGAAATTTGTGGAGGGTTACACTTCTGACAGAAAATATCACAAAGAAATAGGGTTTATTATGTGCAAATTAGATAAAACTGAATTGTTGCTATTATCTCTCTGTCCTCAAAGTTTTCCCCTCTAGGGACTGGAACTAGAGAATATTTTCATAAGGATCTGCCCTATACAGTAGCCTACTCTCCCCTTTTACTGACAGCCGGAGCTGCAATTTCACCCTCTTCCATGGCTTTTATCTGCAAATGCATTTGGAGACTTTAAAATGTACAATGATTGCATCAAGAAATTCTCCAGACCTCCAAGGGAGGCGTGACAACGATGTGATTTTGAAATTATGGCAACGTGAGAAATATTTCTGGCAGTAATAATACCCTTTTGTGTGGAAAAACTCATTCTGATTGGCTGGGCCTGGCTGGGCCTGACGAGGTGACATCACCTTTACTTCCATTTTAATACACCAATGGTAACATGAGAAGGTGTGTTTGCAGATGGGCGTGGTTTATATAGATTTCTAAGTATCTTTGCCATAGATTAATAGGGTAATCTTTGAATTGTATTTGCTGACACCCTACAATCAAAATATGGATTTCACATGACTGGGAATACAGATACGCAACTGTTGGTCGCAGATACCTTTATAAAAAGGATCCAAAAAACCAGTCAGTATCTGGTGTGACCACCATTTGCCTCATGTAGCATGACACATCTCCTTCACATAGAGTTGATCACGCTGTTGATTGTGGCCTGTGGAATGTTGTCCCATTCCTCTTCAATGGCTTTGCGAAGTTGCTGGATATTGGCTGGAACTGGAACAAGCTGTTTGTACACGTCGATCCAGAGCATCCCAACATGCTCCACGGGTGACATGTCTGGTGAATATGCAGGCCATGGAAGACTTGGGACATTTTCAGCTTTGAGGACTTGTGTACAGACCCTTGCGACATGGGGCTGTGCATTTTCATGCTGAAACATGAGGTGATGGCGGCAGATGTATGGCACGACAATGGGCCTCATGATCTCATCACGGTACTGCTGTGCATTCAAATGAACATTGTTAAAATGGAATTGTTTTCATTGTCCGTAGCTTGTACCTACCCATTCCATAACCCAACCAGCACGAAGACACTCTGTTCACAACACTGACATCAGCAAACCACTCGCCCACCCAATGCCATACATGCTGTCTGCCATCTGACCGATACAGTTGAAACCGGGATAGATCCGTGAAGAGCACACTTCTCCAGCGTGCCAGTGGCCATCGAAGTTGAGCATTTGACCCTGAAGTTGGTTACGATGCCGACCCCGGAGGACAATGAGCATGCAGATGTTCTCCCCGACAGATTGTGTAGAAATTATCAAATTTGGCAAACCTAAATTTTCATCAACTCTCCGGTTGCTGTATGTATACTGGTTGGTCTCAGATGATCCTGGAGATAACAAAGCTGGATGGGGAGGTCCTGGGCTAGCGTGGTTAAACATAGTCTGCGGTTGTGAGGTGGGTTGGACGTACTGCCAAATTCTCATTGGAGGCGGCTTAGAGTAGAGAAATTATCACTAAATTGTCTTGAAACCGCTCTGGTGGACATTCCTGCAGACGACATTGCACGCTCCCTCAATTTTTGACATCTGTGGCATTGTGTTGTGTGACAAAACTTTGCATTTTAGATTGGCCTTTTATTGTCCTTAGCACAAGGTGCACATGTGTAATGATCATGTTGACTAATCAGTTTCTTGATATGCCACACTTGTCAGGTGGATGGATTATGTTGGCAAAGGAGAAATGCTCACTAACAGGGATGTGCACATCATTTAAGATAAATAAGCTTTTTGTGCACATGTGCATATGCAACATTTGAGATATTTTATTTCAGCTCATGAAACATGGGACCCACATTTTAGTTCAGTATAATAACAATCATATCAAAGTAAACTGAGTTTTGTGATGATATGGTATGCGGCCCTCCTACTATGACCCGGGAAACCATGCAGTTTATTAGGATACAGATGAAAAGTGCACAGAGATCTTGATGCCCTTTTTCAAATCAAATTGTATTTGTCACATACACATGGTTAGCAGATGTTAATGCAAGTGTAGCGAAATGCTTGTGCTTCTAGTTCCGACCATGCAGTAGTATCTAACAAGACCTAACCTAACAATTTCACAACAACTACCTTATACACAAGTGTAAAGGAATGAACAAGAATATGTACAGTGCCTTGCAAAAGTATTTGGCCCCCTTGAACTTTGCGACCTTTTGCCACATTTCAGGCTTCAAACAAAGATATAAAACTGTATTTTTTTGTGAAGAATCAACAACAAGTGGGACACAATCATGAAGTGGAACGACATTTATTGGATATTTCAAATTTTTTTAACAAATCAAAAACTGAAAAATTGGGCGTGCAAAATTATTCAGCCCCGTTACTTTCAGTGCAGCAAACTCTCTCCAGAAGTTCAGTGAGGATCTCTGAATGATCCAATGTTGACCTAAATGACTAATGATGATAAATACAATCCACCTGTGTGTAATCAAGTCTCCGTATAAATGCACCTGCACTGTGATAGTCTCAGAGGTCCGTTAAAAGCGCAGAGAGCATCATGAAGAACAAGGAACACACCAGGCAGGTCCGAGATACTGTTGTGAAGAAGTTTAAAGCCGGATTTGGATACAAAAATATTTCCCAAGCTTTAAACATCCCAAGGAGCACTGTGCAAGCGATAATATTGAAATGGAAGGAGTATCAGACCACTGCAAATCTACCAAGACCTGGCCGTCCCTCTAAACTTTCAGCTCATTCAAGGAGAAGACTGATCAGAGATGCAGCCAAGAGGCCCATGATCACTCTGGATGAACTGCAGAGATCTACAGCTGAGGTGGGAGACTCTGTCCATAGGACAACAATCAGTCGTATATTGCACAAATCTGGCCTTTATGGAAGAGTGGCAAGAAGAAAGCCATTTCTTAAAGATATCCATAAAAAGTGTAGTTTAAAGTTTGCCACAAGCCACCTGGGAGACACACCAAACATGTGGAAGAAGGTGCTCTGGTCAGATGAAACCAAAATTGAACTTTTTGGCAACAATGCAAAACGTTATGTTTGGCGTAAAAGCAACACAGCTCATCACCCTGAACACACCACCCCCACTGTCAAACATGGTGGTGACAGCATCATGGTTTGGGCCTGCTTTTCTTCAGCAGGGACAGGGAAGATGGTTAAAATTGATGGGAAGATGGATGGAGCCAAATACAGGACCATTCTGGAAGAACCTGATGGAGTCTGCAAAAGACCTGAGACTGGGACGGAGATTTGTCTTCCAACAAGACAATGATCCAAAACATAAAGCAAAATCTACAATGGAATGGTTCAAAAATAAACATATCCAGGTGTTAGAATGGCCAAGTCAAAGTCCAGACCTGAATCCAATCGAGAATCTGTGGAAAGAACTGAAAACTGCTGTTCACAAATGCTCTCCATCCAACCTCACTGAGCTCGAGCTGTTTTGCAAGGAGGAATGGGAAAAAAATTCAGTCTCTCGATGTGCAAAACTGATAGAGACATACCCCAAGCGACTTACAGCTGTAATCGCAGCAAAAGGTGGCGCTACAAAGTATTAACTTAAGGGGGCTGAATAATTTTGCACGCCCAATCTTTCAGTTTTTGATTTGTTAAAAAAGTTTGAAATATCCAATAAATGTCGTTACACTTCATGATTGTGTCCCACTTGTTGTTGATTCTTCACAAAAAAATACAGTTTTATATCTTTATGTTTGAAGCCTGAAATGTGGCAAAAGGTCGCAAAGTTCAAGGGGGCCGAATACTTTCGCAAGGCACTGTACATAAAAATATATGAATGAGTGATGGCCGAACGGCATAGGCAAGATGCAGTAGATGGTATAGAGTACAGTATATACATATGAGATGAGTAATGTAGGGTATGTAAACATTATATAAAGTGACATTGTTTAAAGTGGCTAGTGATACATTTATTACATCAATTTTTCCATTATTAAAGTGGCTAGAGATGAGTCAGTATTTTGGCAGCAGCCACTCAATGTTAGTGATGGCTGTTTAACAGTCTGCTGGCCTTGAGATATTCTGATGGCCAAGAAATATTGAGCGTCTTATTCTGATGACATGATGATCGATGCTTGACTGCCATATGACAAATATAAATATTCTCACTCTTATCATAATAATCTCATCATGTAGACTAGCCTACCTGCACAGTCTAGCCATACTGTATCTGCGAGCTGTTGGCTAGAACGCACGTGCCCAGGCCAGTCCAGGCCAGGCACATTTGCTATTCCACGCAACAGTTTGTGACAAAACTATCAGTAGAGTTGAAAGTGCAAAGAAAATCATTGAACGTTGATGTGTATTAGTGCCAAAGAAATGGTTGTTGTGATCTTTTTTTTGTCCTGTGGTCTACACAGAGATTCTAATCAAATACTTTATCATTTAAAATGGAATTCTTCAACACAATGAAAGTGTTTAACAAGTCCTAATTATACCCGTATACAGTGTTCTGAAACTAACTCAAGGTTTCCAGGCCTGTGCATCACATTATGACAGCTTGCAGATTGTTGTGTAATTCTTAATGGAAGCCAGCCAGATTGGGGATATCCAAATGTTTTTTGTTGTTACATGCAACATGCATTCAGAATGGCTGCCAGAGTAGTCAATTAAAGATATGAGACTGCCTAAACATTTCAACTGGAGGCAATAAGTCAGAGTAACAGATTGTATTAGTTTAGAAAATGTATGATATTTATATGAGTAACATAAGATTCATTGATCAATCAATGTACATGCAAAAACAGATATTGAAACAAACAGTGATAAAAAATCTACCTGCAACAGAGCATGCTGGGAAATATGATAATGATGGGCTTGGTTTTGGTTTAACACTGGTTATTTACACCAACACTTGGGATATTTTACCACTTACAGAGTTAATTTACCACCTGAATCAACACTAGAAATGCTACATTAAAAAATCAACATAGATAACACTGGCTAATTTGCTGTGTGAGTATACACTCTGCTTGGATCTAAATTGTCTGTGAAAATGTGAATACAGAACGCAACAAATATACTCTACACATTTTAAAAGATTCATACATTTTGTATGAAATCCTTAGAAATCAATGTTGACGCAATAGGAGTTGTCACCCTAGGCTGTATTAGTCAGCATACTTTTCTACGGTCTACAAAACAAACAAACTCATTAGAAGTGGCCCATCTAATTCATCCAAGCTCAACATTCCTTATGTTACCATTGTCCCAGGTGAATGGAGAGGAAACAAAATTCTAATCAAGAAGGAGCTCCTGTTATCCAGAGATAGTCTACCTGTACCACGTCCTAAATGATACCGGCTCAAACATAGACATCTATAATTGGTTCCAAGGACGTAGATTTTTGGTCCTGTCCGGACCAGATCTGAACCAACCATAAAGTCATATTTGGCCCAAACTAAGGCTGCGGCGGTCATGACATTTTGTCAGCCGGTTATTGTCATGCATAAACACGTTCAGCATCTCCAGGCTTCCACACATACAAGCTGCATACACGCTGCTGATGTGGGCTTTTGGAACATCTACATTTTAAAAAGTCTAATAATTAAACTGAATATACACCATCACAATAAATCCATGATTCATTCGACTTTTATTTATTAGATTTATAAATGTTTATGTTTGGCTCAGGTTTAGCCTAGTTTGGACCGGCCTTGATTTCAACTACCACAGACATCCGGACCATACTATATTTGGCCCAAACGTCTAATTTGTTCACATTTGGTCCGGTCTCTGAATCTGAACCAATCATTGACATCTATGTTTCACAAGTTTGGGCAGCACAATACAGTATAGTATAGTAGAGTACAGTACATTACAGTGTACAGTAAAGAAAAGTACACTACAGTTGAAATAGGTAGAGCACAGTATTTTACTCTAATATACTCTACTGAACTTAAAGCATCTTAACTATTATTCGGAAATTAGAATGCTCCGGCTGGAAATGGTTAACTGTACTGTACTCTACTCTGAATTAAACTCTACTGTCATCTACTCTACTGAATAAAAATGTACCGTACTGTACAGTACTGTACTCTACTGTGCTCTACTGTGGCAGGTAGCCTAGAGGTTAACAGCGATGGGCAACCTTATAAAAGGTTGCTGGTGTGAATCTCAGAGAAGACTAGGTAAAATATCTGTCTATGTGTCCTTGAGCAAGGCACTTATCCTTAATTGCTCCTGTATGTTGCGCTGGATAAGAGCGTCTGCTAAATGACTAAAATGTAATGTAAAATGTTCTGAAGAGGTCTTCATGGGTCCAAAAAGTTGGACCCGTTCCGAAATGGAGCAGAAGCTTTCCCACCCAATCCGAAATGCATATATATATATATTTTTTTAACGAAGACCCATTCAGAATGGACCCAAGGACAGTCAGACCATTCTGAAGGCCGGTTGTTAAACAAATGCAAACAGACTCGTGCTGGTTCGGATCTGAGAGACCTGTTCAGATCCGAGAGTAGAAAGTGAAGAGAAAGAAACCACTAACTGGGCACTTCCAGTTCAATAAAATAGCGATTTTGGCCAAATGATCCACAGTTAACCTATGTGTTCTTAAAAACATATTACGCATATAACAAATAAAATAAAACTATTCATTGTGTTTCAATGTGTAGCATATTCAAAACTTTATAGTCTATTGTTTTATGTTTTTTTACTTTCCAAACACAAAAATTGTACATCTCACAGTTCAGGTGTCTGAGATTTGAACGCTAAATGCATCAGGGCATTGCATGCATAAAGGCCTAGGTATTCACTGTATGATATTAATATTTAAAAAAATTAATGTAAAAGAACAGAAGCTTGGGCCTAGCCCAGGAGAGAATGACACCGACATGCAGTTCTATATACTGTACATTTCAGACAGGCTACTACTGCTGTACAGATATATGCATACAGAAGGATTTTTGATCTATAAAGATGAGCATTATATTGTTAGATTAAAGGAGTAACTCTGGAAGGCTAAAACATTCTTCCTCACCTCAAGTTCAACTGTCAGAGTCAGTTGGAGCACTGGTGCCTTCAAAGGCCTGCAGTAGCTAAGTCTAATAATAGCCATACCACACCAAACCTTTACAAAAGTTTCTTAACTTTTATAATACTCTTATAATACCTTTATTAGGGTAATATCAAAAGCAAGTCATGTCATTGTTTATAGGGAAAATACAAACATATTTTTATATTAAGGTATTATATTCAGTTTTGCATTTCGCTCTCTTTCGTTTTTCCTTTTCATGGTTTCAGTGTGAGTAGTCATATAGTAGGCCTACCGGTTATTCTATTCTATTGCAGCAAACACAACATTACAGTTGGAACTTAATTTGGCCAAAGAAAATAGCTCAATAGAATGAAACAAAACACTTGTTGCATATTTTCAAAGAGATATCTGGGATTGTAACATATTCTTTCACGGAAACGTGGCTAGCCGACATGCTGTCCGAGTCCATACAACGTGATTTTCAGTGCATCGCGCCGACAGGAATAAACATCTCTCTGGTAAGAAGAAGGGCGGTGGTGTATGTGTCATGATTAACGACTCATGGTGTAATTGTAACCACATACAGGAACTCATGTCCTTTAGTTCACCTAACCTAGAATTCCTCACCCCGATTATTTCCCAAGATAACTCTCCTTGGTTATCGTCACAGCCGTGTATACCCCCCGCAAGCGGATACCAAGATGTCCATCAAGGAACTTCACTGGACTTTATGCAAACTAGAAACCATAAATCCTGAGGATGCATTTATTGTAGCTGGGGAATTTAACAAAGCTAATTTGAGAACAAGGCTACCTAAATTCTATCAGCATATCGATTGCTGTACACGAACAAGTAACACGCTCGACTATAGCTACACTAACTTCCGCAATGCATACAAGGGCCTCCACCAACCTACTTTTGGCAAATCTGACCATAACTCCATCTTGTTGCTCCCCTCCTATAGGCAGAAACTAAAACAGGAAGCGCCCGTATTTAGGTCTATCCAACGTTGATCTGACCAATCGGATTCCACGCTACAAGATTGCTTCGATCACATGGACTGGGATATGTTCCCGGGTAGCCTCGGATAGTAACATTGATGTATACGCTAACTCTGTGAGCGAGTTTATAAGGAAGTGTATAGGAGATGTTGTACCCAATGTGACTATTGAAACCATCCCTAACCAGAAACCGTGGATTGATGGCAGCATTCGCGCAAAACTGGCAGCACGTACCACCACATTAAATCATGGCAAGGCAACTGGAAATATGGCCTAATACAAACAGTGTAGTTATTCCCTCTGTAAGGCAATGAAACAAGCAAAGTGTCAGTATAGAAACAAAGTGGAGTCGCAAATCAATGGCTAAAACCCAATACGTATGTGGCAGGGTCTACAGACAATCATGGATTGCAAAAAGAAAACCAGCCCCATTGCGGACATCGATGTCTTGCTTCCAGATTAATTAAACAACTTCTTTGCATGCTTTGAGGACAATACAGTGCCAATGACCTGGCCGTGGCCAACATGAGTAAAGCATTTAACTTCTTATGGCTGGGGGCAGTATTGAGTAGCTTGTATGAATAAGGTGCCCAGAGTAAACTGCCTGCTACTCAGGCCCAGTTGCTAATATATGCATATTATTAGTATATTTGGATAGAAAACACTGAAGTTTCTACAACTATTTGAATGATGTCTGTGAGTATAACAGACCTCATATGGCAGGCAAAAACCTGAGAACAAATCCAACCAGGAAGTGGGAAATCTGAGGTTTGTAGTTTTTCAACTCTTTGCCTATCGAATATACAGTGTCTATGGGGTCAAATTGCACGTCCTAAGACTTCCACTAGATGTCTGCCGGCCCAGACGTCATCCCTGGCTGGCTGGTGTGTTTACGGACATATCCAATCAACCCTTATCCCAGTCTGCTGTCCCCCCATGCTTCAAGATGGCCACCATTGTTCCTGTACACAAGAAAGCTAAGGTAACTGAACTAAATTACTATCGCCCAGGAGCACTCACTTCTGTCATCATGAAGTGCTTTGAGAGACTAGTCAACGATCATATCCCCTCCACCCTACCCGTCACCCTAGGTCCACAGAAGATGCAATCGCCAGCACACTGCACACTGCCCTATCCCATCTGGACAAGAGTAATACCTATGTAAGAATCTGTGAAACCCAGATAAAAATCCAATCAGGAAGTGCTGCATTTTTTGAAACCGCCTCCTTATATGGCTGTGAATGAGCTACGAATGAGCTTACGTTTTCTACGTATTCCCCAAGGTGTCTACAGCATTGGGAAGTCTTTTTACGCATTTATGGTGAAGAATAACCGTAAGGGACCACATTTAGCAAGTGGTCACATGATGGCTCCAGCAGAAAATCTTGCGTAAAGTACACAAGTAGCCATTTTTCCAATCGCTTCTTATGAGAAACCAATTGTCCCAACGGATATATTATCGAATATATATATGTGAAAAACACATTGAGGATTGATTCTAAACAACGTTTGCCATGTTTCTGTCGATATTATGGAGCTAATTTGGAAAAAAGTTTGGCGTTGTAGTGACTGCATTTTCCGGTCGATTTCTCAGCCAAACGTGAAGAACAAACGGAGCTATTTCACCTACAAAAATTATCTTTTTGGAAAAAAGGAATCTGAGATGACAGTGTGATTAACAAAAGGCTAAGCTGTGTCTCAATACATTTCATTTGTGATTTTCATGAATAGGAACATTTTCTAGGAAGATTTATGTCCGCTGCATTATGCTAATTTGTTTGAGGCTGTGATTACGCTCCCGCATGCGGGATGAGTAGTATCATAAGAGGCTTGAACAATTATTATTGTGATATAATGCCTACTTCATTGAGAATGTATGTGCAGTTGAAATTTGGCCATAGAATCAATGACCGAAAAATGTATTTTCAAGGTCTGGAAAATACCCCTTTTCGACACCCGTAAAATAGGTATTTTTGACATCCGGAAAATACATCTTTGCAACTTTCAGTCAGCACCTGACGTCAACGTCTAGAAAATAAGTGTTTTCAACATCATTTTGCTTACTAGGCTAGTTTGAAAGCTTGGAGACAACACTAACACACATTATAAAATGACGTTGCCGGGATGTCTGTGTAAAGACCAACTCCACTGGGAGAATTACTGTGATTTGTTACGTGGTTTCCCTGAAAAGTTATATTTCTGATGTGGGTTTATTGCCATTGGATGCAGCTCTTTAAAACCTGTTCAGGATAGGGGGCGGTATTTCCCCTTTGGATGAATTGCGTGCCCATAGTAAACTGCATAAAAATCTGTCCTAAATTGCTAATATATGCATATTATTATTATTGGATAGAAAACACTCTGAAGCTTCTAAAACCGTTTGAATTATGTCTGTGAGTATAACAGAACTCACAGGGCAGGCATTCTTTAAAACTAGTTTTGGGATCCTGAAAGTTGGGGCAACTTTAACGTTCCCTTCCCAAACAGTTATGGATCTGGAAACACTTCCTATGTCTTCCACTAGATGTCCTCATTCAGTAGAATGTGGAATGGAGCATATGCTGTAAACTTTGACCTAATGGGGTGAAAAACGATAAGTGTCGCGAGGATTTTCATGGGTGTGAAAGGCGCGCTTGATGAAGAGCGCTTCCTTTGTTCCAATCAGCCTCAGACGAACATGGATGTCTCGGTTGGAATGATATTTGATCTGTATGATTATAACATCCTAAAGATTGATTATGCACTTAGTTTGACCAGTTGCGTCGAAATGTAATATGTAATTTGGAAGTTTTGATGCTGGACCAGAATTCATTTTTTGGGCATTTGAGCTGAAAGTGGGAGCAAATGCAGCTACATGGACACTAGAATTGAACATTATGAAACAAAACGATTCATTCTTGAAGTAGGACCCCTTCCACTACATTCTGATCGAAGACCATCAAAGGTAAGGGAATATTTATGTTGTAATTTTGTATTTCTGTTGACTCCAACATAGAAGAAAAATATTGTTACGTCTGAGCGCCGTCTCAGATTATTGCTTGGTAGGCTAATTCTGTAACGTAAAAAAAAAAATGTGACACAGCGGTTGCATTAAGAACCAATGTATCTTTTTAATTATATGTAGAACATGTATCTTTAGTCAAAGTTTATGATGAGTATTTCTGTTATCTGGCGTAGCTTTCTATAATTTCTCCGGACATTTTTGATAATTTTATGAACATGGCGTCAATGTAAACCGAGATTTATGGATATAAAATGCATATTATCGAACAAAACATAAATGTACTTTGTAACATGTCATATGACTGTCATCTGATGAAGATTTTCAAAAGGTTAGTCAATGATTTATTTTTTAATCCTGCTTTTATATTTTCTGGGACAAAATGGCTGCCTCTTGTCTTTGTTTCGGTGGTGGTCTAACATAAATATGTGCTGTGTTTTCACCGTAAAACATTTAAAAAATCTGACACGCTGGGTAGATGAACAAGGTGTTTATCTTTCATTTGAGGTATTAGACTTGTTAATGTGTGGAGGTTAAATATTTCTAAGAATATTTTTGCATTCCCTGCGCCACCGTTTCAGATGAACGGGGGGGTGTAGTTCCCGCTTGGGAACCCATGGCATCAACAGGTTTTAACTGAAGCCTGCAAAGAGAGCTTAGACCTAGAAATCGTCTATTTTTAACCATACAGTTTCAATACAGACTACTTTGTAGTAAGGAATCACCTAAATCTCCCCAACCAACAGAATGTTGGTTGTTAGTCAATTCAGTACAGTGTCAAATCTAGCAAGACTGGAGTGAGGGTCAGTCTTAGCCAATCCAGTATAGTGTCAAAGCTAACCTGATTGGGGACGTTATTGAGATGGAATTGTTAGCCATAGCCTCTAGGGTTGTTTAATGGACTCTGCTGCCACCTTTCATGTTGGCCAATAGTGTCCATGCTCACCAATGCAAAGCAAACTATGAAAGGTACTTAATATTGCACTTAAAGAGACCTAGGTAATATATGTCTGTGGTATTGGTTTACATAGGTTAAAAGAAGGCTCCATCAACCATCAAGACCTAAGTGTAGCCACATAATGTCCAAAGGGAGACGGAAACGAACTGCCACTAAAATACCAGTGCCATTATGCTTCTGTGTATTATCAGTGATAGACAAGAAAGCAGGATATAAATTCTTAATCTCTCCCTGCTGGTTTTGATTACAGGCCTTCTGCAGCAGATTGGGGAAAATGGATTCTCGCCTTTTGCCTCAAACTGAGCAGTGTGCTCGCGGGCGAAGACCTTCCCATTTCAATGAAAAATGTGCCTCAGCATGCACATTGCTAGAGTGGGGCATTTTACTGGCGCTGGTGTTGTCGGCAAACAAACAATATGTTGTAATTAAAGAAAGGCACAGTCTTTTTCTACTTTGAGAGGATGAGAAGTTAAAATTACGTACTCAATGCCTGGCATGCACAAACACTCTCCCCTTAATAGTCCAGTCCAATCTTATGGAAACATACAAACATCCATTCTTGAAATGGATGAAAAAAAAGTATTCTCTTTGGTTTTGACCTACATATTGTGGCGGTAGACAGTCCCAGTATGCAAGATGAAAATACATATTTTAGACATATTTTCCAGACGTTGAAATCACTTGCATTTCATGTAGCTGAATGAAAGGTTAGATGATCTTTTCCGGATGTCGGAAATAGGTCTTATATGGACGGTGAACATAGGGATTTTCCGAACATTGAAATATGGTGCCTTTTAGGTGCTGAATGAAAGGTTAAAACGTATTTCTGTTGTGGTTCTCTTAAATAAATGGCATGTTTTTTCTTTATATAACAAACATAAACATAGAAGGCCTAGGCTACACAGTAGACCTAGCCTACCAAGCATACTTTGGTTACACATAACCCAACAAAGGACAGGATGACATTGTCATAGCCTAAAACATAACATACAGATATTAACAATTGTTTTCCATTGCTCTTACATTAGCCAGCTTTTGACATTGTTTTTCAACTAAATTATGGTCAGCTTGGCTTCGAGATGATGTGGTAGTTTGTTCCACTCAACAGCGGCAGTATATTAAAATGTTTTCTTACCAGATAGACTTGTAATTTGAAAAAAAAGTATCTGGACCAGACCAAGTTGAATTAATATTATCATTTCCTCTAGAGTTAGACAGCCTAGCTGATTAAAATGCTCAACCTCTAGATGAGAATGAAGGGGAGTTTAAGTACAAATCTCACAAGCTTGTTTTGGCTGGTCTGTAGCCTATTCTCTAGATGTTTAGGGATGCTGGTGAACCATAATGTGCGCACAAAATCAAAGTGACACTGAACTAGTGCACCTGCCAGAGTCCCCCGTGTGTCACTGTCAAAATATTTTGAAGTCTGTGTTAGGAATATTTTTTTTTACTGTTTCTTTGTTAAAACCTAGGCCATAGTCTCACCAGTCAGGTACTTATCCAATTCACACCCGAGGCAGCGGACTTAGGCATTTGGTGGAACCAATGAGTTTCCCACTTTGACACTAAATCCCGGGGATCTTGCAAGCTTTACTCTGGTAACAAATAAGATGGATTCTTTTTTTCCAGTAAAATAAATGTGTATTTGTCACACGCACCGTAGACAAGAGGTGTAGACTTCACCATGAAATGCTTACTTCCGAGCCTTTTACCAACAATGCCGATTTAAAAAGTAAGAAAAATGAATTAAATAAATGAAATAGTAACACAGCAAAATAACGACGAGACTATATACAAGCCGGGGGTGAAAAAAGTATGCAATTATCATACTAGAGTAAAAAGATACAATAGATAATTGGTTCAAGTAAAAGTTAAAGTATTTTGCTATAAAAATACTTAAAAAATTATCAGACATGAAAATATCCAAATCATGTGTCATTAGTAACCAGTTTGCGCAGCTCTGTGAAGGGAGTAGTACACAGCGTTGTACGAGCTCTTCAGTTTCTTGGCAATATCTCACATCAGAACAAGAACAAGAATAGACTGACGAGTTTCAGAAGAAAGCTCTTTGTTTCTAGTCATTTTGAGCCTGTAATCGAACCCACAAATGCTGATGCTTCAGATACTCAACTAGTCTAAGTCCAGTTTATTGCTTCTTTAATCAGAACAACAGTTTGCAGCTGTGCTAACATAATTGCAAAAGGGTTTTCTAATGATCAATTAGCCTTTTAAAATGCTAAACTTGGATTAGCTAATACAACGTGCCATTGGAACACGAGTGATGGTTGCTGAAAATAGACCTCTGTACGCCTATGTATATATTCCATAAAGAATCTGTCGTTTCCAGCTACAATAGTCATTTACAACATTAACAATGTCTACATTGTATTTTTGATCAATTTGATGTAATTTTAAATGGACAGGAAATATGCTTTTCTTTCAAAAACAAGGACATTTCTAAGTGACCCCAAACTTTTGAACGGTAGTGTGTGTATGTGTATATATAGTATGTATATATACAGTTGAAGTCAGAAGTTTACATACACCTTATCCAAATACATTTAAACTCAGTTTTTCAAAATTCCTGACATTTAATTGTAGTAAAAATTCTGTCTTAGGTCAGTTAGGATCACCACTTTATTTTAAGAATGTGAAATGTCAGAATAATAGTAGAGAGAATGATTTATTTCAGCTTTTATTTCTTTCATCACATTCCCAGTGGGTCAGAAGTTTACATACATTCAGTTCGTATTTGGTAGCATTGCATTTACATTAACTTCTTGATCCTACTTGAGACGCAGATGTCTCAACTAGGCACCTGGAAATGCAAATGCGCTACGCTAAATGCTAAATGTACTCGTTAAAACTCAAACCTTGATCAAAATTCACAAGCAGGGTATTGAATTAAAGCTACACTCGTTGTGAACCTAGCCAGCAAGTCAGATTTTTAAAATGCTTTTCGGCGAAAGCATCAGAAGCTATTATCTGATAGCATGCACCCCCCAAAATGCCAGCTCGACACGTAAACAACAGATTTTGCGATAGCCGGCGCTACCCAAAACGCAGAAATAAAATATAAAACATTCATTACCTTAGACGAGCTTCTTTCTTGGCACTCCTATATGCCCCATAAACATCACTATTGGGTCTTTTTTTCGTTTAAATCGGTCCATATATACCCAAAATAGCTTTGTATGGAAACTGTGTCATTCAGAAAAAATCATCGTTTTTAAACGCTGCGTAATTTTTTAAAATTAAAAAAGTCGACGATAAACTTTCACAAAACACTTCGAAATCCTTTTGTAATCCAACTTTAGGTATTAGTAAACGTTTATAATCTATCAAAATGATTACAGGGCGATGTCTCTTCAATAGGTCCTCACTTCAAAAACAATGCCATCTGATCTCTCCCTAAACTGCTTCCGGGTGAAGACTGGAAAACTGGAGGTCAGACAGATGTATTTTCCAACAATTAATTCAATTGAAAATTAGTACAATGGCGCCATCGTGCGGAATTTGTATGAGGTGCAGGCAAATTCCCATTAAATTCTGTTCTCTTTTAACAACTGGTGGAAGTGACTTATGGAAATTATTTTTTGCTTTCAGAGAGCAGTTTTTCTTGCGTTTTTCAATGAAACACACGCTCTGTTATAGTCACAGCCGTGATTTAACCAGTTTTAGAAACTTCAGAGTGTTTTCTATCCACACATACTAATCATATGCATATACTATATTCCTGGCATGAGTAGCAGGACGCTGAAAAGTTGCGCGATTTTTAACAGAATGTTCAAAAAAGGAGGGGGTAGGATTTAACTTGGGTCAAATGTTTCTGGTAGCCTTCCACAAGCTTCCCACAATAAGTTGGGTGAATGTAGGCCTATTCCTCCTGACAGAGCTTGTGCAACTGAATCAGGTTTGTAGGCCTCCTTCCTCGCACACACTTTTTCAGTTCTGCCCACACATTTTCCATAGGATTGAGGTCATGGCTTTGTGATGGCCACTCCAATACCTTGACTTTGTTTTCCTTAAGCCATTTTGCCACAATTTTGGAAGTATGCTTGGGGTCATTGTCCATTTGAAAGACCCATTTGCGACCAAGCTTTAACTTCCTGACTGATGTCTTAATATAATGAATATACTGTGCTATCTATTTTGTGAAGTGCACCAGCCCCTCCTGCAGCAAAGCACCCCCACAACATGGTGCTGCCACCCCGTGCTTCATGGCTGGGATGGTGTTCTTCGACATGAAAGCCTCCACCTATTCCTCCAAACATAATAATGGTCAAACAGTTATATTTTTGTTTCATCATACCAGAGGACATTTCTCCAAAAAGTATGACCTTTGTCCCCATGTGCAGTTTTTCTAGTACTCCCAGTTTTGACCCTTGCCTGTTTCTGGACTCTGTACCTACTTGCCTGACCATTCTGCCTGCTTTGACCTCGAGCCTGTCTGCAACTCTGTACCTCCTGAACTCTGAACTGGTTTTGACCTTTTGCCTGTCCACGACCATTCTCTTGCCTACTCCTTTTGGATTATTAAACAGAGACAAAGCATCTGCTAACACAAAATCTGAACCCTTTTTGTGGCAGATCTCCAAATTATAATTCTGTACAATCAGCGCCCAACGCATAAGGCGCTGGTTGAGGTTGTACATCCGGGGGAGAAACACTAAGGGGTTGTGGTCAGTATATACACAATCATTGGTAGGGCACTGGAACCAATATATACCTCAAAGTATTGCAGAGATAACAATAAAGCAAGAGCTTCTTGTTCTATATTGGCATAGTTTGACATTTATTAAATTTACGTGAAAAATAACAAACGGGATGATCCACTCCACTCTTGTCCTGCTGCAGTAGAACAGCACCAGCACCTCTGGCACTAGCATCTACCTCAAGCAGCAAGTACAGGGGTAACACATAAGAGTGCTTTCGCAGATTCAAAAGCTCTCTTACAATCAGGGGACCACACAAATGATCTAGCCGGACTGAGCAAATCGGTTAATGGAGCAACTACCGCAGAGAAGTTCTTACAGAAACTACGGTAGTAGCCAACCATCCCTAAAAAGCGGCGTATCTCTCGTCTGGTGGTAGGTGCGGGAAAAGCAGTTTTAGCCAAGACCTTGGCATCAACAGGGCGCACCTGTCCATGGCTGACCTCTTTACCGAGATAGGTAACAGTAGCCTTCCCAAACTCGTACTTTGCCAAGTTCAGGGTTAGAGAAGCAGCTGCCAACTGTTCACATACTACCCTTAGAGAGTCAACATGATCTGACCACTCAGATGAATAAATTACTAGGTCATCAAGGTATGCACTACAATTGGGAATGCCAGCTAATACAGAGTTAACCAGTCGTTGAAAAGTGGCTGGTGCATTTCGCATCCCAAAAGCCATGACTGAGTACTGTAGGAAGTTGTCTGGGGTCACAAAGGCAGAAATCTCAGAAGCACGTGAAGTTAACGGAACCTGCCAGTAACCTTTTAAGAGGTCCAACTTAGTTACATACTTAGCAGCACCAATAGTGTCGATACAGTCGTCCAGTCTGGGTAACGGGTACGAATCTGGCATTGTGACAGAATTTACCTTTCGATAATCCGTACATAATCTGGACGTACCATCAGGTTTAGGAACCAGAATGCAAGGAGAACTCCAAGGGCTGGAACTTGGCGTAGCCAGGTCATTCTCCAACAAATATTTTACCTCATCCCTCATTATCTTCCTCTTGGAAGCATTGATACGATATGGGTGTTGCTTGATAGGTGTAGCATTTCCAACATTAATGTCATGTTCCAACACATTTGTGCGAGTAGGAACATCATTAAAGAGACATGGAAAACTGTGTAGTAGCATCATAATATTGTTGGCCTGTTAAATGAACCAGACCTGACTGGATAGACCGCAGCATTTCTAAGTTGGGCAATCTAACACACTGCTGCTGAGTATTGCGCAACTCCAATCCATCAACATCATCAATATGACAGTCCATTATCATAGCAGCAGTAGCAGAGGAGACAGCAGTACCTTCGTCTGTTTTTGAACTATCTAACTATGTGATGGGTCGGGTGTGGTAAGCTTTCAACATGTTAATGTGACACACACGAGATTGGCATTGTCTATCAGGAGTTTGAAGCACATAGTCAGTTTCACTTATTTTCTTTTCAATTAAATAAGGACCAGAGAAACGAGCTGACAGTGAAGATCCTGGAACAGGCAATAACACCAGTACTTGGTCACCTGGCTGTAGTGGATGAGAAACAGCCTCTATCATAGTTTCTTTTCATGCTCCTCAGTGAGGAAGACAGAGCTTCCTTTGCGAGAGCACAAGCTTGGTGTAGGCGCTCACGAAAGCGACTAACTGTTCTTTAAGGACTTTCATTGGTCCTCTCACTGTGTGACCAAACACTAGTTCAGCTGGGCTGAAACCTAGGAACTCCTGCACAGTTTCACGAGCAGCAAACAAAACTAGAGGAACTCCCTCATCCCAATCTCTCAGATTCCAAACAATATTTACGTAGCATAGACTTCAGTGTCTGATGCCATCTTTCAAGTGCACCCTGAGACTCTGGGTGATAGGCACTTGACACACGGTGCGTAATTGATTTTAACACCTGCTTGAAGAGCTTGGACAGGAAATTGGTACCTTGATCGCTTTGTACCACCTTAGGTAACCCGAATGTCGTGAAGAATTTAATTAAGACTTTACTCACTACCGGGGCTGTAATCCGTCGCAGAGGAATGGCCTCGGGGTATCTTGTAGCCATACACATAATCGTTAACAGAAACTGGTTACCCGATGTTGTCGTCGGTAACGGTCCAACACAATCAACCACCACATGTTCGACTGGTTCACCTATGACAGGTATGGGACAAAGAGGAGCGGGAGGAATATCCTGATTTGGTTTTCCTGTTATCTGACATGTGTGGCATGTCCTACAGACCTGAGCCACATCTTGTTTTAAACTAGGCCAAAATAAATGTCGAAGGATCCGATCATAAGTCTTTGTGATTCCTAAATGACCAGACCACTGGTGATCATGAGCAAGGGATAACACATTTTGTCAAAAGGCTGTAGGAATCACTATTTGGTAAACAGCATTCCAATCTCCACACGCGTCAACATGGGATTTCCATTTAAGCACGAGGAGATAACCATCAATGAAGTAAGCCACGTTCTTCTTCACATCTCCCAATGAGACAACACTAGAAAAACATTTAGCAAGCTTGTTGTCAACCTTTTGGTTAGCAATCAGCTGCTCACGAGTGACTGGTAACTGTATTGCATCAGCAATACGTTAAACATTCTTTGATTCTTTCCTGGGTTGTTGGTCAGAGGTGATCATCTTCCCAGAGGTATCACACAACCCATCCTCTTGATCAACCTCTTTGAACAGAACAGTGTTCGACAAATCTATCTCATCACCCTCTTGTCGTGCATGAGCACGAGTGACAGCACAAGCGGGGAACACATGTGGATAACACTGTGCCAGCGCATTAGAGAGAGAGTGGTCACTTTTATCCAATACTTCCAATACGGGTACCTTTCCTCCGACAATATCGTAACCCATTATAAAGGTCACACCTTTCACTGGCAACATAGGACGTACCCCCACTCTGAATATTCCACTGATTAACTCAGTGTGTACTTTCACAAAGTGCAATGGCACTGGGACAAAACCCATTTCAATACCCTTCACTAACACACTGGAACCACAGTATGTATCGTCAGATAAGGGCAACACATCAGACAATATAAACAACTGTGCCGCACCAGTATCTCCAAGGATTTTAACTGGACGCTGAGACGCTTCGTCATTCATTAGGGACACAAACCCCTCGAAAATAAACGGTTCATAACTGCGGTCGGGGACTGAGACTTTCAAACTGCAGTTACCCTGAGGCACCTGTTTCGTTTCAGACCTCACAACCGTACGAAATAGACCAACACCTGTTGGCGGCTTGGCACGAAGAGGCATCCCTTGTTTGCGTTTAAGCAGGAAGCAATCATTAATCATATGTCCCACTTTATGACAATAGAAACAGGGACGCTCATTCTTCTGGCGTGCTTGATATACTTCTGCTGGCCGACTAGGGCTAAAAGTAAGCAACTCAGTGGCTCTACTCTCAGTATGAGCCGAAAACACACTTGTACGTCAACAAACTCGTCTGCCAACACAGACGCTTCTGCCAGGGAGGATACTTTCTGTTCGTTTAGGTAAACTACAATGCGTTCGGGTAAGCAATTTTTTAAAACTCTTCCAACAAGATTAACTCCCGGAGAGAGTTGAAATCAGTTACCTTACTAGCAGCATGCCATTTATCAAACAGATTTCCCTTGTCTCTAGCAAATTCCACATAAGTCTTACTAGAAGACTTTATATGAGACCTAAATCTCTGTCGGTATGCCTCAGGCACAAGTTCATAGGCGCGAAGAACAGTAGCTTTGACCACTTCATAATGCAAACTGTCCTCCAGAAGTAGCACTGACAAAATATCTTGGGCTTTTCCAGTTAATTTACACTGAAGCAATAGGCACCATACCTCTTCAGGCCATTTCAATGCGAAGGCTATACGCTCAAATACACAAAAATAGGAGTCAACCTCCGACTCTCCGAACAAAGGGACTGAGGCAATCTGCCTACTAATGTCAAACGTGTTTGAGGACACAGCTGGTGAGGACGACTCACTAAACAGTCACAACAGGACCGGAGGCTAGCCTCGCTGTCTCTGCCTCCAGCTCCATCTGGCGCATTTTGAACTCCATCTGACGTTGTTCTTAATCTGCCTCAATTTTACACATCTCCAACTGGAGTTTCTCTTGCCTAATTTGGGCTCTCTTCCGCCTCCAGTTGGAGCTGTGTCAAACGGACATCCCTCCTGGCATCACCGTTTGACAGTGGGGAGAGTGAATCCAAACGGGACAAGGTGGCTGGTGTTTTAGCCTCGCCCTCGTTCTCAGACACTGACGGGCTTACAGGAGCAGCAACATCCCCTACAGGGGTAGTAGACTCAGGAAAAGGGGCTGAGCTGGACCCAAGGAAAGAAACAATAAGCATCCAAAACACCCCTAAGCTAGACTAGCCTATTTTAACAACAGCTAACTAACTAACTAACTAACCAAAAAAAGTACTGTATCGGAAATGATTGGCTATTTTTGCTAAAATCAGTTCTTTAAAATACATTTTCAGATGTTCAGAGCTAGCCCTCCTGATGTCGTTTGACCCACACATGGACTACGAAAGTGTCAGCTCCCAGCATCTGTGGTAGAACAGTCGGAAGCAGCCTTGTGATGACCTGTACTCGTGCTCCTGGGTAGCACAGGGTTTTTGCCTTTCTCACCATAAAGCTGCCTATGATGACAGCTGCGATGTTCAATGGGCCGATCTCTCAGGCAACCTGATGAGGGTGGGGGCTCCCAGGATGTGAACCCGAGGTAGAAGCCACCAGAGAGGGAGACAGAACAAAGGACGAAGACACAGGTACCCTCCGGATCCGATGTTGAATGGGTAAGCCCCCAAGAAAGAAGGTGCTGGAACCTCTGGATCCAGGGCAGCAAAGCTGTTTCGGTTTTGTGTCAGGTTCAGGCTCAACATCTCCAAGGAGACCCCCGTTGCCAGAGACCCCCGTTGCCACCCCCTTCCGGGGATGTAACCCTGCTGAGCACCGACCAGCAGACCAGACCGGCGTCAGACTACTGGGGTGGAAGAAGAAGAAAAAGTAGGCGGGCGTGGATTCCCCAGTAGCTTGTGTAGGTTTGCTACTTGCTTGCTAAGTGTAGCCACTTCGCCCCTGTAGTCCTCCTCAAGCAAGCAGTTGCTACATTGAACGTCAGCATGGTCCACATTGTCTCAGAACAAAGCAAAGCAAACACAGCTCCTGCAGCGCTGGAAACATTCAATAGCAACATCCATTTGAGACCACCGAGGCAGCTAGGCTAGCTGGGCTTCCTTGTCTCTCCCCCTCAGCGGAATCTGGAGGGATCCTGGGAGAGACAGCAGCACTCACAGCAACTAAGCCCAACATAGCAGCAGGATGACAAAAACAATAAACCGAGCTCTCTCGTTCAGCTTTCGGCGTTCAACAGTGTTCAACAACAAACACACCTCGCGCTCAGATGATGTCACAACTTAACATTAGCTAGCTAGCTAACAAGCTATAAACAAAACCAAAACATTGTTTAGAAAGTTGCTTTTAGTTGCCTGGTTTGCTAGATTGAACATACTAAATTAATTTTTAAACGTGTGGGTTTATTGGTGTTAAAATACATTAGTTATGCTATTTTGTTGATCTCATGCAGCCTATAGTTTTTGTGTTTATACTTTTTCTTAAAGACATCAACAAGGTTGATGTCGGACGACAATAAAATGTTCATGATGTCACTGCGACAACTATCGATAGACGTTGTATAAACCAGCCGTAAGTCTTGAAATGTTTGGTTGTTTAGTACATGGTCTCACATGGGAATCCTTAAAGAGACCTCTTGCACTTAGCCATCCCGGATCCGGGATCGTGAATACAGCCTCAAGCTCATTACCATAACGCAACGTTAACTATTCATGAAAATCGCAAATGAAATGAAATAAATATGCTAGCTCTCAAGCTTAGCCTTTTGTTAACAACACTGTCATCTCAGATTTTCAAAATATGCTTCTCAACCATAGGAAAACAATCATTTGTGTAACAGTAGCTAGCTAGCGTAGCATTTAGCGTTAGCGTTAGCATTCAGCAGGCAACATTTTCACAAAAACCAGAAAAGCATTCAAATAAAATCATTTACCTTTGAAGAACTTCAGATGTTTTCAAAGAGGAGAGTCTGTTAGATAGCAAATGTTCAGTTTTTCCTGAAAGATTATTTGTTTAGGAGAAATCGCTCCGTTTGGTGCGTCACGTTTGGCTACCAAAAAAACCTGAAAATCCAGTCATCAAAACGCCAAACTTTTTTCAAAATTAACTCCATAATATCGACTGAAACATGGCAAACGTTGTTTAGAACCAATCCTCAAGGTGTTTTTCACATATCTCTTCGATGATATATCGTTCGTGGAAGTGTGCTTTCTCTCCTGAATCCCAGGAGAAAATGCCCGCACCTGAAGATTACGCACCAATTTAGACAAAGGACACCGGGCGGACCCCTGGAAAATGTAGTCTCTTATGGCCAATCTTCCAATGATATGCCTACAAATACGTCACAATGCTGCAGACATCTTGAAGAAACGACAGAAAGGCCAGGCTCGTTAGTGGTGCATTCACAGCCATATAAGGAGACAATGGAAAACAGAGCTTCAGAAATTCTGCTCATTTCCTGTTTGAAGTTTCATCTTGGTTTCGCCTGTAGCATGAGTTCTGTGGTACTCACAGATAATATCTTTGCAGCTTTGGAAACGTCAGACTGTTTTCTTTCCAAAGCTGTCAATTATATGCATAGTCGAGCATCTTTTCGTGACAAAATATTGCGCTTAAAACGGGCACGTTTTTTTATCCAATAATGAAATAGCGCCCCCATAGACTCAGCAGGTGGGTGTTGCTAATGCTTAAGTGATCCTAGTATATATACTCATTAAATGTTCCGTTGTACTTGTGTGTTTATGCTTACACAAGTGCACATGCCAAGAAAAAAAAAGTATCCTGGTAGGTTGCAACCTGTTCAGAATGAGTCTGACTTCATCAGATAATTTCTGTGTCAATGACCGTGTGTCTGTAAGAATCGTTGGGGACCTCAAACTATATGCTAAGGGGACCTGTAGTGGTTTTACTACTAAGTCCATGTGTCTTTCACCATTGTAGTGGCGATAGGTATGAAGGAGTCTATTTCATATCTATGTTATCCATGGAGGAGCTAACCTCATGATGGAAGTACCCTATAAGCACTGAACCAGTTGTAGGCATTGTGATCATGGTTCATGACTTTTAATAACTTTCCTCCTGAATGGAGGGTTCTATTTATTAGCGGCATGTGTGTTAACCATGAGAAGAGTGTTTTGGAGATTCCCTTCCACGTGTTGCAATCTGAGTGACTACTACCTCCTCTGTTGCTGTTATCAAGGGCAATTCGAATCGTTAGGTCTCTAACCTTCTTACTGATTGTGGCTGGACTGACTGTTGCTGGCATTGGTACTGGTACCCAAGGGAACCAGCTATCCTACAAATGTATTCTGAGCTGTTATCCTACTGGACCACATGATTAGAGAATTGTATTAGTTGTATTGTAGTTGAGACTACACATGGCAAGGAATGATTATTGTTACCATTTGTTTTTGGAGTTGGAAAGTCTACTGGACTTCCTTAATGACCAGTGTGGTACACAGTGATATCTCACATGTAGTCTAAGGTTATCCCCGTTGAGGGGCTTGTCCACTCCACTCCGTTCTTGACGGGAAGTTTACAACCTGATTTGTTTCCTGATCAGGGGGCTTGTACAGTATTGCACTACTGGCCTCGACGAGGCTCATCATGGGTATGGGCTAATATTCCCCCACTTTGTGTCTCGGGACCCCCCCGCCAGCGGTTGGTGTTGTTTGGACATTTTGTATGAGTTGTCATTAGCCGCATTGTTAGTAGATTGGTTGTAACTTTTTAACCAAATCGCCATGTGTTTCTGCTTCAAAACGCTCAGTGGCTGTCGTGACCTGCCAGTCACCACAGAGTCCACCGTTCCAGTTCCAGTACCTGTGAACTGAGATGAGGATATCTTTCTGCGATATCGCAAAGTGCTTCACCAGTGGGAGTCATCAGGTCAGTGGTGGGACTGACGCCATTAGTTTCATGGAAAGGGGTTTCAGTCCCTCTCAAAGCGGAAAATGTTTCATCGGAAGCAGAGTTCACTCTGAACGTTGATGCTATGTTTCCTGAGACGGCCACAATGCTTGCGGAAGTGTCTGGAGGACAAGATAAGTTCATCTTGGCTACAGTATTGCATGACTCCAAGGAGAGGGAAGTTGCTCACTCAGAGACTGCTGGCTTGAAATCATGAAAAGAATAGTCAGTCAGGTTTGCTGATTGAATGTGACAAGATATCGTAGTATCTGCTAGTCAGATTCTGCACCAAGAGGTGGCGAAACATCTTTTCCCAAAAGGGTACTTTCGAGAGATACTCCTTGTGGATGACTGTGTTGCATCCAGCTTTAGGAGAAGACCGTGTGGTCAGTGGAGACGGCACAGTTACTTGTGACCACAATTGGATGTTTTTCCAATCCATCAGCGGGACCAAATGATCCATCAAGTCTGCTCTCAGTGGCAGGTTGTTCAGTTACGAGGCTGGTAACATACACAGGGTGAACAAGCAATACATCTTGGAAATGTAGTTTTAGTATGAGTCGCATTGTGAGAAGCGAGGTAGTCTGAGTGAAACCTCAAAATTCAGTGTTGCAACGTTCCGTTTTAGCAAGGTTCAAAGCCCTTGAGATCATTGAACAATGTTTGAGAGATAAGCAATTTTGTTGAGCACAAATCAATTAGCGGATCACAGTTTAAGTAGTCCTCCAAGACTGTTTCCAGGTATGGCCTCTGAGTTGCGTTTTGTGGTCATATTCCCTACAAAGTGGAGTGATTGTTCACAACGGCGTAATGTGTCATTTGTGTACATGGTTAAAACAGATCGACTCATCTGAGTTTGAGTGGAATTGGCTATCGTGATGTTTACCTTGTGCATCGTAACATTTGTATCTCAGTCTATAGTCAAAGCCTTTTGTCATCTTCACTCCTTTGTGTACCGAGCTCCGGTTGCGAGCTTGGTCACGGTTATGAAGTTGTGCACCCCTATCTGTTGATAACTATTTAGATGTATCTAGTTTTGGCTAAATTAAGTTGTTCTTGTAGAAGACGATTTTGTTCCTGTAGAAGACGATTTTGGTGAAGAGTTTTGCTCGTTCGTCGTCATAAGTTTTTGCCATTGTCACGTTCTGACCTTTATTCCTTTGTTTTGTCTTTATTTAGTATGGTCAGGGTGTGAGTTGGGGTGGGCAGTCTATGTAAGTTTTTCTATATTTTCTATTTCTGTGTTTGGCCTGATATGGTTCTCAATCAGAGGCAGCTGTCTATCGTTGTCCCTGATTGAGAACCATATTTAGGTAGCCTGTTTTCCTTTGTGATTTGTGGGTGGTTATTTTCAGTCTTTGTGTGTCTGCACCAGATAGAACTGTTTCGGTTGTCACTTTGTTGTTTTGTATTGTTGAAGTGTTCTGTTTCTTATTAAAAAGATGAACACTAACCACGCTGCGCTTTGGTCCAATCCTTCTTCCACCCAAGACAACCGTTACCGCCATTAGTTTCCCGGTTCTCTGCACCTGTCCCTTCATGCCAACCATTTATTTATCGTGCTTCTGCTGTGCACTGTAGATTCTGGACCAATGTGAATCTCTGATGACGGCCGTACATCAGACCAAAACTGGAGAAAACCTTTACAAGGCCTGCATCAGATGGTTTATGTTGGAGGGCGTTTTGTGCAATTTCTGCTGTTCTTTCTCTAATGGCATAGTTTGTGTTTATATCGCTGCTGAGGTCAGCAATCAATCCTTCCGTAGGTGAGGTTCACTAATTAGCGATGGAATGGGGGCCACGCCCTCTGATAGATTGCACATGATTAAAATAAACTAAAATGTCTAAAATGTTTAGGTTTTGAGTAGTTGGAAGCTTCAAAAATGATTTTAATCTATTTATAGACGTACATGAATCAGTAATGTGGGAGTTGGATGTCAATGAATTTGCAAAAGCAAATTTATTTGATTAAGCATACCTGTATAGGCTATCTGGGAATTCAACTTTAATTAACCTGAAAGCGTCATTGTATCTAGTTTAAAATCAAGTTTAAAATGTCTTGGTCCTTACCTGAATGATCAACCTGGTAAAAGGTCTTTGGCAATTTAATTTAATTTACATTTTATTTAAATTGAATGAGACAATGATATCCATTCAGTTGAGATTGGTTGGCTATTATTAAAGTGTAACCAATTGTTACAAACGTGAGAAGACGTTGGCCCTCATATAGTAAAAAAAAAAATATATATATATATATATATTTTTTTTTTACTGCCGATTTTTCACCACAAATGGTCACCTATCCCTGAAAGCTGAACTCAAGGGATTCCAGCAGAGGCGGAGCTTCCATTGCCCAAGGCGTAGGATTTCGCCCTGAAAGTTGAAATCACGGGGGATTTCTCTGTGAACAAAGGAAAATGGCTGCTCTCTCAGCATCTAATGCAAAGCTAGCCATTCTTGTACAGGAATGTTCACTTCCAAGCACAGACCGGGTCCCCTTCAATACGGGACCAGGGGTTTACTAACGACGTCTCACATTCAACCCAATCAGTGTTTATTGCAAGCAATATTACCGGAACCCGTGATAACATAAATAAATATTCTATAAACCAGCAATCACATTGTAACTGTCTTATTCACAGTTTCGTCGTTTACAGAGTGATGATGAGAGCCTCATTTTGTGTCCATGACTAACTACTGTTTTTCTCCATTTCAACACTGGAGCAGTATATTGGGATATTCCAAAGATGACTGTTGTCATGGTGTTCTGCTCTGGTTTTCAGATCACTATTTTACAATGTCTACGTGTCAAGTAGCTTTTACACCCCGTGCTCTAACCACAAGCTCAGTTTATTGTTTTGTTGTGTATGTTTTCCTCACGCCGTTTACTCATGCCACTCAATGGGCTTTCAATTTATTTTTCCATTTAATTGAATCACGCCCCCATGCCTCTTCTCTTTATGTATATCCTCAGGTCCCCTGCTTTCTGTGTTCTCTCTACATTTGAATACATGCGTTCTTTGTAGGTGTGCCTCTATTTGTTCAAGTTTGCATTTGTATGTGAACATCTGTGCGTATGCTAATGTATTTATTATTGAGTGTACAGTATTGAGTGTACATATGGCTGGGTATTGAGTGTACCCAGCCATATGTAAGTTTTCCCTGAGTGAGCTCATCCTACTCTCACAGCTTCAGACATCAACTTCCACCGAAGTCGTGGCAACCCGTTTTGCTCCCTCTTGCTCTGTGGCAGAAAATCTAACTTTAAGACATCAGTGGCTCATTTGTATCATACATAGTGGCGCAGCATTCAATCGGCAGAAAGTATATATCAGTACACTTAAAAAACACAGCATAGTGGAGTGGGAGTGCGTGTGAACAGAGCAAAGGTACGTCCCATCTATTTTTAATGACCTGATGCTGTTGCACATTTCCCTCTGTTTTCACAGCCTCAGAGGGACAATACATGATATGTTTTGGTACCCCTGCTTAGCCCTTGATAGTGTGCATGAGAGAGCTACCCACATTGTATTTGTGAAGAAGCCCTTTTTTAATACCACAATAAGATGGTTAATTGATTGCATGATTGCACTTACACACCTCTGGAATGTACAAACCATACATTTCCCTGATATTTGTAACACCTCTCCACCCTCTCTTACATGCCCTTTAAAACTGTAAGTCCCAGGTAAGCAGGTGTGAGTATGGGATGAGACTGCAGAGACTGGAGTAGCCCCTCTGTTTTATGGTTTTTACGCTGCCCCTGTCATTGAGGCCACCAAACAGGATGGAGCAGACGTTTAAGTGTGTAAATTCACTCAGGTCACCTTTGGATAACGGCCAACCTGCTAAGTAGAGCAGAACAAAGTTCATAATGTAGCAGGGACTGACAATATTAAAGTGTGGGGGGATGTCACGCTGCTTTGGCAAAGTATGTGTACTTTTACTTGTTACCAGCATGATTACTTTTACGATGAGTTTGCTGTAGACACTACACTTTTGATTTGCAGTGGAATTGGAAACAGATATGTTTTTGATGAGTGATTATCCTGCACAATTGCTTGAAACATTGATTTAATCCATTAAATTGTATTTGCATGTTTATTTTAGTTTTCTTCCTCATACTCGCTCCAGCCATAAACTCTGAACTCACTAACGAGGCTTACATTGGACAATTGGGTCTGATGAGCGGCCCTCTAAGCCAATCTGAACTGTGGGCACTGCCCGTATGGACCTATGAGGTTGGGGCAGGGGTTGTCCACCTTTGTTTCCCACAGATATAGGTGGAAGTTAATCTTAATGGCAGCTGGATCAGAGAAAGCTAATCTTTAATTTTTAATAACTTTAACATTTTACAGTAACTTATTGTAGTGACTCTGTCACACTCGCTGACCAGATGATATGGAAGGGAAATGAGTAGTACAATGAAATAGTGACTAGCTAAAACATCATTAATGTATTGCACTTTGGTACCACATACACCTAAATCAGCCTTTCACAAGGCTGGAGAACTTTTATGAAAATACAACAGACCACATTAACGGGGATGACATTCCCTCTCATGGGAGACCAAAAGGAGCAAGCTGAAAGCCACAACTCCAAAAGCGACTCCTTCAATGCTGTGTTGTGGTCAACTTGCATCGGCATAACAATGAAACACTTAAATTGCTACAACACTTCCACTAACGGTTGGCACAAATACACACATCCCCAAATATGCTCACGAGCCCAACCAATCAAATTGCAGTGATGATCGTACCGTATATTCAAAATATTGAGTAGAAAATGTGACTATACCTACAAGGTACCCGAACTGGACCATTTGAGATCATATTTGTACCTGTGAAGTGTACCTTTTCACTTTTTTTGTACCCCAGGGAACAACACAGACCCCGGGTGGGTGAGCATAACATAAACTCAGCAACAAAAAAAAAAGTACTCTTACGATCAACTGCGTTTATTTTCAGCAAACTTAACCTTCCAAGGCAGGTTAGCCCCCATGTGTAAATATATTTATGACCATAACAACATTCAACAAACTGAACAAGTTCCACAGACAAATGACTAACAGAAATGGAATAATGTGTCCCTGAACAAAGGGGGGGTCAAAAGTAACAGTCAGTATCTGGTATGGCCACCACCTGCATTAAGTACTGCAGTGCATCTCCTCCTCATGGACTGCACCAGATTTGCCAGTTATTTCTGTGAGATGTTACCCCACTCTTCCACCAAGGCACCTGCAAGTTCCTGGACATTTCTGGGTGGAATGGCCCTAGCCCTCACCCTCCATTCTAACAGGTCCCAGATGTGCTCAATGGGATTGAGATCTGGGCTCTTCGCTGGCCATGGAAGAACACTGAGATTCCTGTCTTGCAGGAAATCACGTACAGAACGAGCAGTATGGCTGGTAGCATAGCCATGCTGGAGGGTCATGTCAGGATGAGCCTGCAGGAAGGGTACCAAATGAGGGAGGAGGATGTCTTCCCTGTAACGCACATCGTTGAGATTTCCTGCAATGACAACAAGCTCAGGTCGATGATGCTGTGACACACCGCCCCAGACCACGACGGACCCTCCAACTCCAAATTGATCCCACTCCAGAGTACAGGGCTCGTGTAATGCTCATTCCTTCGACGATAAATGCAAATCCAACCATCACCCCTGGTGAGACAAAACCGCGACTTGTCAGTGAAGATAACTTTTTGCCAGTCCTGTTTGTGCCCATAGACAATGTTGTTGCCGGTGATGTCTGGTGAGGACCTGCCTTACAACAGACCTACAAGCCCCCAGTCCAGCCTCTCTCAGCCTATTGCGGACAGTCTGAGCACTGATGGAGGGATTGTGCATTCCTGGTGTAACTCGAGCAGGTGTGATGTTACACGTGGTCTGCCACTGCGAGGACAATCGGCTGTCCGTCCTGTCTCCCTGTAGGGCTGTCTTAGGGACATTGCAATTTATTGTCCTGGCCACATCTGCAGTCCTCATGCCTCCCTTGCAGCATGCCGAAGGTATGTTCATGCAGATGAGCAGGGACCATGGGCATATTTATTTTGGTGTTTATCAGAGTCAGTAGAAAGGCCTCTTTGGTGTCCTAAGTTTTCATAACTGTGACCTTAATTGCCCACCGTCTGTAATGTGTTAGTGTCTTAACGACCGTTCCACAGGTGCATGTTAATTAATTGTTTGGTTATTGAACAAGCATGGGAAACAGTGTTTAAACCCTTTACAATGAAGATCTGTGAAGTTATTTGAATTTTTACAAATGTTCTTTGAAAGACAGGGTCCTGAAAAAGGGATATTTCTTTTTTTGCTGAGTTTACAAGTAATTTCTCAAAGATATTAATGACAACCTCATACATAGCCAATGGGGATTCTGGTGGGGTTCCCCCACACAGGTAGTGGCAGTGCTAACAACACTAGCTGCAGGAACCCATATGGAAGGGATCATACTTGGACAATAAGAGAGGGGTTAAATTAACGTGGACCTGGTGGCACAAAATTATCAAAGGTCTGACTGCACATAGATTCTTTGGAAAATAGTCACAACGGGGGACCAGTGAGTGTGTGTTTCAGGGGAAGAAGGTGTATCTGAGCTCCATCAGCTAGGACTTGACGTTGGTTAATCAAAACTCCCCATTCTTGTTCAATTGTGCATGCCTTCACAAACAGCTACAACTGTATATGCATTCGCAGATGAAGTCATTTCTTAAGTTGTACACGGGATGGAGCAACTTAACATCTGAGCTTGTGGGGAAGGGTGGGGAGTGTGTATATTTATCCCACTTTTAATTATGTTAGGGAAAATATAGGATGAATCACAATAATTCTTACCTAAAAAAATAATTGCTTGCCAAAAATGTAATTTTTGCAATGGCAATCCTGGTTATAGGTAACAATCCTTTGCATTAATAGCCTTCATTATTACACATATTATTCGTTAATTGTGGAAATTAAGATACTCAAGATTTTTATACGTACAAGTGAAAAGTTTAAACACACCTACTCATTTTGGGGCTCCCGAGTGGCGCAGCGGTCTAAGGCATTGTATCTCAGTGCTAGAGGCATCACTACAGACCCTGGTTTGATCCCAGGCTGCATCACAACCGTCCGTGATCGGGAGTCCCATAGGGCGGTGCACAATTGGCCCAGCGTTGTTTGGCCGGGGTAGGCCGTCATTGTAATAATTTGTTCTTAACTGAACAAAACCTAGTTAAATAAAGGTTCAATACCCAGTTTTTTCTTTATTTTCTACATTGTAGAATAATATTGAAGACCTCAAAGCTATGAAATAACACATATGGAATCATGTCGTAACCAAAAAAGTGTTAAACAAATCAAAAATATTTTTATATTTGAGATTCTTCAAAGTAACCACCCTTTGCCTTGATGACAGCTTTGCACACTCTTGGCATTCTCTCAACCAGCTTCATGAGTTAACCACCTGGACTGCATTTCAATTAACAGGTGTGCCTTGAAAGTTAATTTGTGGAATTTCTTTCCTTCTTAATGTGTTGAAGCCAACCCATTGTCTTGTGACAAGGTAAGGGTGGTATACAGAAGATAGCCCTATTTGGTAAAAGACCAAGTCCATATTATGCCAAGAACAGCTCAAATAAGCAAAGATCAATGACAGTCCATCATTACTTTAAGACATAAAGATCAGTCAATTCTGAACATTTCAAGAACTTTTAAAGTTTCTTTAAGTGTATTCGCAAAAACCATCAAGCGCTACGATGAAACTGGCTCTGATGAGGACCGCCACAGAAACGGAAGACCCAGACTTACCTCTGCTGCAGAGGATAAGTTCATTAGAGTGAACAGCCTCAGAAATTGCCACCCAAGTGAATGCTTCATAGTTCAAGTAACAGACACATCAATGTCAACTGTTCAGATGAGACTGCTTGACTCAGGCCTTCATGTTTAAAAATCTACAAAGAAAGCACTTCTAAAGGACACATAAGATGAGATTTGCTTGGTCCAAGAAACATGAGCAATGAACGTTAGACTCGTGGAAATCTGTCCTTTGGTCTGATGAGTCTAAATGTTAAAATGTTTGTTCAAACCGTCGTGTCTCACGCAGAGTAGGTGATCTCCACATGTGTGGTTCCCACCATGGAGGAGGTGTGACAGTGTGTGGGTGCTTTTTTGGTGACACTCTCAGTGATTTTATTTAGAATTCAAGACACACTTAACCAGCATGGCTACCACAGCATTCTGCAGTGATACGCCATCCCATGGTTTGCGCTTATCATTTGTTTTTAAACAGGACAATGACCCAACACACCTCCAGGCTGTGTAATGGCTATTTGACCAAGAAGTAGAGTGATGGAGTGTTACATCAGATGACCTGGCCTCCACAATCGCCCAACCTCATTCCAATTGAGATGGTTTGGGATGAGTTTGACCGCAGTGAAGGATAAGCAGCCAAATAAGTGCTCAGCATATGGGAACTCCTTCAAGAAGTTGGTTGAGAGAATGCCAAGACTGTGCAAAGCTGTCATCAAGACAAAGGGTGGCTACTTTGAATAATCTCATATGCAATGATTTGTTCAACACTTTTTTGGTTACTACAGTCGTGACAAAAAGTTTTGAGAATGACACAAATATACATTTTCACAAAGTCTGCTGCCTCAGTTTGTATGATATCAGTTTGCATATACTCCAGAATGTTATGAAGAGTGATCAGAATAATTGCAAAGTCCCTATTTTCCATGCAAATTAACTGAATCCCCAAAAAACATTTCCACTGCATTTCAGCCCTGCCAAAAAATGGACCAGCTGAAATGTCAGTGATCATCTCATTAACACAGGTGTGAGTGTTGACGAGGACAATGCTGGAGATCACTCTATCGTGCTGATTGAGTTCAAATAACAGACTGGAAGTGTCGCGCTCGCTATCCTCAAACTCCCTGTCATAACAGGCGCAGTGAAACCGAAATAACCAACAAACAAATGGGTAAACAGCAAAGAATGTGACGCAACCGAGGTGCACACAAACGGAAAAATAATTACCCACAAAACACAGGTGGGAAAAGGCTACCTAAGTATGGTTCTCAATCAGAGACAACGATTGACATGTGCCTCTGATTGGGAACCATACCAGGCTGAAAACATAGATAAAACACAGAATTCCCACCCCAACACACGACCTGAGCAAACCAAAATAGAGACATAAAAAAGGAACTAAGGTCAGGACTTGACAGTACCCCCCCCCCAAAGGTGCTGACTCCGGACGCAAAACCTGAACCTATAGGGGAGGGTCTGGGTGGTCATTTCACCGCGGTGGCAGCTCTGCAGCTCTGGTGCGGGACGTAGACCCCACTCCACCTTAGTCTTGGCCCACTTAGGTGGCGCCTCTGGAGTGGCGACCCTCCCCGCCGACCCTGAACTGGGGACCCTTACCACGGGCCCCGAACAGGAGGGAGACTCTGGCGGTGCCGCACAGGCGGGAGACTCTGGCGGCGCCGGACAGGCGGGAGATTATGGCGGCGACGGAGAGGCGGGCGGCTCTGGCGGCTCCTGACTGACGGGAGAACCTGGAGGAAGGAGACAGAGAGACAGCCTGATGCGTGGGGCTGCCACAGGACCCACCAGGTTGGGGAGACCTACAGGAGGCCTGGTGCGTGGAGGAGGCACCGGATACACAGGGCCATGGAGGCGCACTGGCGGTCCCGACCGCATAGCTGCCCCCCCCCCCTGTTCTTCCACCCAGCAAATGCTGGACGCTGGCACCGAGCACACCAGCCTGTGAATACTCGGCCGAGACACAGTGCGCATCACCCCATAGCACGGGGCTTGACCTATCACCTGCTCGCCCCAGTAAGCACGGGGAGTGGGCACAGGTCTCCAACCTGACTCCGCCACACTCCCTGTGTGCCTCTCGGGCTTCAGTGACCGGGTCTTGTCCTCTACCATTATCTCCTCCCCGGTCCAACTCCTCCTCCAAGTTGGCGCACGCTGCTTAATCTTCTTGTGATGGGTAATTCTGTCACGCTCGCTATCCTCAAACTCCCTGTCATAAATCAACCAAGGTGCAGCGTTCATGTAGTTCCACATCTTTTAATGAAAGTGAAACCGAAATAACCAAAAAACAAACAGGTAAACAGCAAAGAACGTGACGCAACCGAGGTGCACACAAACACACACAGAAAAATAATTACCCACAAACACAGGCGGGAAAAGGCTACCTAAGTATGCCAGAGACAACGATTGACAGCTGCCTCTGATTGGGAACCATACCAGGCCAAACACATAGAAATAGAAAACCTAGAACAAACACAGAATTCCCACCCCAACTCACGCCCTGACCAAACCAAAATGGGGACATAAAAAAGGAACTAAGGTCAGGACGTGACAGGAAGCTTCAAAAGGAGGGTGGTGCTTGGAATCATTGTTCTTCTTCTGTCAAACATGGTTACCTGCAAGGAAACATGTGTCGTCATCATTACTTTGCACAAAAAGGGCTTCACAGGCAAGGATATTGCTGCCAGTAAGATTGCTCCTAAATCAACCATTTATTGGATCATCAAGAACTTCAAGGAGAGCGGTTCAATTGTTGTGAAGAAGGCTTCAGGGCACCCAAGAAAGTCCAGCAAGCGCCAGGACCGTCTCCTAAAGTTGATTCGCCTGTGGGATCTGGGCACCACCAGTACAGAGCTTGCTCGGGAATGGCAGCAAGCAGGTGTGAGTGCATCTGCAAACACAGTGAGGCAAAGACTTTTTGGAGGATGGCCTGGTGTCAAGAAGGGCAGCAAAGAAGCCACTTCTCTCCAGGAAAAACATCAGGGACAGACTGATATTCTGCAAAAGGTACAGGGATTGGACTGCTGAGGACTGGGGTAAATTGTCTCTGATGAATCCCCTTTCCGATTGTTTGGGGCATCCGGAAAAAAGCTTGTCCGGAGAAGACAAGGTGAGCGCTACCATCAGTCCTGTGTCATGCCAACAGTAAAGCATCCTGAGACCATTCATGTGTGAGGTTGCTTCTCAGCCAAGGGAGTGGGCTCACTCACAATTTTGCCTAAGAACACAGCCATGAATAAAGAATGGTACCAACACATCTTCCGAGAGCAACATCTCCCAACCATCCAGGAACAGTTTAGTGATGAACAATGCCTTTTCCAGCATGATGGAGCACCTTGCCATAAGGCAAAAGTGATAACTAAGTGGCTCGGAACAAAACATCAATATTTTGGGTCCATGGCCAGGAAACTCCTCAGACCTTAATTCCATTGAGATCAAGAGGCGGGCGGACAAACAAAACGAATTCTGACAAACTCCAAGCATTGATTATGCAAGAAGGGGCTGCCATCAGTCAGGATGTGGCCCAGAAGTTAATTGACAGCATGCCAGGGGGGATTGCAGAGGTCTTGAAAAAGAAGGGTCAACACTGCAAATATTGACTCTTTGCATCATCTTCATGTAATTGTCAATAAAAGCATTTGACACTTATTATGAAATGCTTGTAATTACTGTATACTTCAGTATTCCATTGTAACATCTGACAAAAATATCTAAAGACACTGAAGCAGCAAACCTTGTGAAAATTAATATTTGTGTCATTCTCAACTTTTGGCCACAAAAGTACATGATTCCATATGTGTTATTTCATAGTTTTGATGTCTTCACTATTATTCTACATCTTAGAAAATATTCAAGGCTTTTTCTTTATTTTTACTCTGTAGGAGTGTCCACACTTTTGACTGGTACTCTAGCTGTGCAGCAACGCTCCCAATCCAACCTGACAGAGTTTGAGAGGATCTGTAGAGAAGAATGGAATAAACTCCCCAAATGCAGGTGTGCCAAGCTTGTAGTGTCATACCCATGAATACTTAAGGCTGTAATCGCTGCCAAAGGTGCTTCAACAAAGTAAAATATGCTGTGTCCATAAAATGTATATTGGGTCAAAACTTGTGAAACAGCACAGTTAAAAATATATGGCAAACTGGGCGAAAGATGGAATTAAAAACAAACATTAACTATTATAAAATACATTGTGTCCGTAAAATGTATATACACTGCTCAAAAAAAATAAAGGAAACACTAAAATAACACATCCTAGATCTGAATGAATGAAATATTCTTATTAAATACTTTTTTCTTTACATAGTTGAATGTGCTGACAACAAAATCACACAAAAATGATCAAAGGTATTCAAATTTATCAACCCATGGAGTTCTGGATTTGGAGTCACACTCAAAATTTAAAGTGGAAAACCACACTACAAGCTGATCCAACTTTGATGTAATGTCCTTAAAACAAGTCAAAATGAGGCTCAGTAGTGTGTGTGGCCTCCACGTGCCTGTATGACCTCCCTACAACGCCTGGGCATGCTCCTGATGAGGTGGCGGATGGTCTCCTGAGGGATCTCCTCCCAGACCTGGACTAAAGCATCTGCCAACTGCTGGACAGTCTGTGGTGCAACGTGGCGTTGGTGGATGGAGCGAGACATGACGTCCCAGATGTGCTCAATTGGATTCAGGTCTGGGGAACGGGCGGGCCAGTCCATAGCATCAATGCCTTCCTCTTGCAGGAACTGCTGACACACTCCAGCCACATGAGGTCTAGCATTGTCTTGCATTAGGAGGAACCCAGGGCCAACTGCACCAGCATATGATCTCACAAGGGGTCTGAGGATCTCATCTCGGTACCTAATGGCAGTCAAGCTATCTCTGGCGAGCACATGGAGGGCTGTGCGGCCCCCCAAAGAAATGCCACCCCACACCATGACTGACCCAGCGCCAAACCGGTCATGCTGGAGGATGTTGCAGGCAGCAGAACGTTCTCCATGGCGTCTCCAGACTCTGTCACGTCTGTCACATGTGCTCAGTGTGAACCTGCTTTCATCTGTGAAGAGCACAGGGCGCCAGTGGCGAATTTGCCAATCTTGGTGTTCTCTGGCAAATGCCAAACGTCCTGCACAGTGTTGGGCTGTAGGCACAACCCCCACCTGTGGACGTTGGGCCCTCATACCACCCTCATGGAGTCTGTTTCTGATCGTTTGAGCAGACACATGCACATTTGTGGCCTGATGGAGGTCATTTTGCAGGGCTCTGGCAGTGCTCCTCCTGCTCCTCCTTGCACAAAGGCGGAGGTAGCGGTCCTGCTCCTGGGTTGTTGCCCTCCTACGGTCTCCTCCACGTCTCCTGATGTACTGGCCTGTCTCCTGGTAGCGCCTCCATGCTCTGGACACTACGCTGACAGAAAACCTTCTTGCCACAGCTCGCATTGGTGTGCCATCCTGGATGAGCTGCACTATCTGAGCCACTTGTGTGGGTTGTAGACTCCGTCTCATGCTACCACTAGAGTGAAAGCACTGCCAGCATTCAAAAGTGACCAAAACATCAGCCAGGAAGGATAGGAACTGAGAAGTGGTCTGTGGTCACCACCTGCAGAACCACTCCTTTATTTGGGGTGTCTTGCTAATTGCCTATAATTCCCACCTGTTGTCTATTCCATTTGCACAACATTATGTGAAATTTATTGTCAATCAGTGTTGCTTCCTAAGTGGACAGTTTGATTTCACAGACGTGTGATTGACTTGGAGTTACATTGTGTTGTTTAAGTGTTCCCTTTATTTTTTTTGAGCAGTGTAGTATGTATAAGCTATAAGTAGACGCCTTAGTTTTGTTGTCCATTAGTTTACTCCAATTAGGGGAGGGGTGGTAGGGTTAGGGGAAAATAATAAAATAAAATATATTTTAAAAAGATGATCTACTCCCTAAAATGTTTACCGTAATCATACCCTTATTTTTGGAGTGGGTAATACGTGTGAAACTGGTGGTACTGCAGAAACATTGATGCACTCAACGAAGAGGTTGGAATTTCAAATTGCCAAATTATGTATGTCCTGTATACTCTCTGTAAAGTGTCCTTGAGCACTTCTAGTTTTACATTGGTGATAATTGGACAATTATTTTCTTGATTCTGGGCAGCTTTTAGCAAAGTGCAGGAAGTTATACTTGCCAATAGGAATGTATTCTTCTGTAGCCATATCTTTTAAGCTCACAGACCTGGTGGTGTAGCGACCAGTTTGCTAGCGACCAAGAGGTTTTAGTTCAAATCTCAGTTAAGGCTGAGTCCCAAGTGTGGTCACAGTACTAAGTTAAAAAAAAAAGTTTTTATTCTAATTGTAATCTGAATACAGCAACATACTGTTTTTTTAATAGAAATAACACTTTCAAATTGTTGTGTACAATATATACATTAAGCAAAGTGCAAAAATGTATTATTGGCTATACATATAATGCCAATCTCCATTATGTCCACAGACCTGGTGGTGACACAGGAACTTTAGGTACTGTTAGGTTCCAATTTTGAGTAAATAACTCAGACACTAGAGAAGCTTAACCAAGTTCAATTCTTCCCAAATGGTCGTTACAGCTGTAATTTAGACAACAGAATATTTCACACAAGCACTGATATTTAACCCTTTCTCCTTGGCCGAGTCTCCTCCACATCTCTGTTGCTAGACAGAACCTTAGTGATATCTGTTCTTCCTCACTTCATCTAACCTGACCTCTACCCCAAAGTGCTCACTCAAGGCTGTCATGGTTATTGATACCAGACTGTGTCTCTTCTCCTCCCAGAGGATCCCTGATGGCTAACAATAACCTATCCTGACATAATGTAAACGTAATACATCACCCTCTCTCCCTCAGTGACATTGTTAGGTTCTAAGATCTCTCCCCTACACATCTGACTCCAACAGATAACAATTAACTTCTGATGTAAAAACCATTCTCTATCATCCCTCAGATACCATATTTCTGATCTATCATGTATCCAGTATAGCAATGTTCCAAGTTTACCCAGAATCCAACAGTACCTAGCAACCAAGAGACTGAGTTCAAATCCCATGTGAGGTTGAGTCCAATGTAATCAAGGGGAACATGACACAAAGTTCTTAACTTTCTTGGGGACGTCCCTGGAACAAACTGGGAACTAGACAAAACCTGCAGGTGACCATGACTATTTTAAATTGAATTAATGTCAATTATGCCTTTAAAGATACATATTTTCAATTACATTTGACACCTGGGTTTTCAAATGCTGTCATGTTGCCAATTTTGCATCCACTCGACATATTGTAGCATTTATTTAACATGTGCTCACACATTGTCACATGTAGTCACATAACTTGTGTTATAATATGTTATAACATGTGGTTTTTCCGTAAGGGAGGGTGGACTGCTGTGCTCGGTGACCATTTGGGAGAAACAACAAGGGTTACGTGGAGTGCTTGCCTAGTGTTTTTGCACAATTATCCTTCTTGATATTAGTGAATATTTGGATTCACTCCAATTGTAGTTTTTAACTGTGATCTGAGATAGTGATAAACATTCTACACATTTGTATTTGTTTATAAAAATTATAATTGTTTACTCTACTTCAGCCTTTGCCTCTTTCTGGGTAATTGTTACACTGCTCTCATCCCCAACCAATAACCTGTTATCTCATTGAGTTCCTAATGCACATATCCTACCTAGGTGGCGTAGTACGGCTACATTCTACCCTCAGCTGCCTGACACAATCCCAAATAAAACCCCTCCAAAATGACAGCAACGTCTTGAGAAATAGCCATAAGGGAAAGACAACACTGGTTTCCTTGCACCAGCTTAATTACATTTGTTGAGGGCAATAATTTTGTTTTGTTTTTCAGTGGGACAAACAACATCATCTATTCTTCCAACTAGTCTAAGGTACAAAGGTAGGCAATTAGTTTCTCTTGTATCTAAAGGCCAGGAAATACACATTTAAATTACTTTGACTCCGTACTCTACAGACACCTTTGTGGCTAATCCTCTTTGGCTGTAATATTGTCTGACATTGATCCCTTCCTGACTCTCTCTTCATTCTCAACTGAAGGGCCATGCCAGCTGCTTTGTTAATGATGTTAGGAAATAAATGGTTTCATGGTTTTTAATTACCTCAGGAGCCCAGAAAATTACAAGAAATTCTGAAACCCATCAGACTACCACCTGAGATTGTGCAATTGGAAGCAGCTAAAAGTCGTGCTGGTATCATGTGTTTGGTGTGTGATACTGTGCTTCAGGCCCAATTATAAAATGTTCTCTTCTCTCTCATAGGCATACAAAATCAAATGTTATTTTTCACATGCTGGAGTCTTTGACATTTTTTGGGGGGCCTTCTGACACCACCTAGTATATACAATACCAGTCAAAAGTTTGGACACACCCACTCATTCAAGGGTTTTTCATTATTTCTACTATTTTCTACATTGTAGAATACTAGTAATTCCATAAACTATAAAATGACACATATGGAATCATGTAGTAACCAAAAAAGGGTTAAACAACAAAATACATTTTAGATTCTTTAAAGTAGCCACCGTTTGTTTTAATGGCAGCTTTGTACACTCTCAAAATTCTCCCATCCAGCTTCACTTGGAATGCTTTTCCAACATTCTTGAAGGAGATCCCATATGCTGAGCACTTGGCTGCTTTTCCTTCACTCTGTGGTCCAACTCAATTGGTTTGAGGTCGGGTGATTGAGGAGGCCAGGTCATCTGATCCAGCACGCCATCACTTTACTTCTTGGTCAAATAGCCCTTACACAGTGCTAATTATAGTCCCAAATAGCACAAACCAGATGGGATGGCATAGCGTTACAGAATGCTGTGGTAGCCATGCTGGTTAAGTGTCCTTTGAATTCTGAAATAAATTAGACAGTGTCACCAGCAAAGCACCATCACATCTCATCCTCTATGCTTCATGGCAGGAACAACACATGCGGAGATCATCTGTTCACCTACTCTATGTCTCACAAAGAGACGGCAGTTGGAACCAAAAATCGCTAATTTGGTCTCATCAGACAGAACAGATTTCCACCAGTCTAATGTCCATTGCTTGTGTTTCTTGGCCCATGAAAGTCTCTTCTTCTTATTGGTGTCCTTTAGTAGTGGTTTCTTTACAGCAATTTGACCATGATGGCCTGATTCACACAGTCTCCTCTGAACAGTTGATGTGAAGATGTGTCTGTTACTTGAACTCTGAAGCATTCACTTGGGCTGCAATTTCTGAGGCTGGTAACTCTAATAAACTTATCCTCTGCAGCAGGGGTAACTCTTCCTTTCCTGTGGCTGTCCTCATGAGGGCTAGTTTCATCTAAGTCCTTGATGTTTTTTTACTGAATTTTCCAGATTGACTGACCTTCACAACTTAAAGTAATGATGGACTGTTGTTTCTCATTGTTTATTTAAGCTGTTCTTGCCATCAAGTGTTTGGCCCTCCTTTTCCTGTAGTCCACAATCATCTCCTTTGTCTTGCTCACATTGAAGGAGACATTGTTGTCCTGGCACCACACTATCATGTCTCTGACCTCCCTACAGGCTGTCTCATCGTTGTCGGTGATCAGGCCTACCGTCGTTGTGTTGTCAAGACCATCATTAAGCAAACTTTAATAATGGTGTTGGAGTTGAGCTTGGCCACACAGTTGTGGGGGAACAGGGAGAACAGGAGGGAACTAAGTACGCTCCCCTGAGGGACCCCAGTGATGAGGATCAGCGTGGAAGATATGTTGTTGCCTACCCTTACCACCTGGGGGCGGCCCGTCCGGAAGCCTAGGCTTCAGTTACAGAGGGAGGTGTTTAGTCCCAGGATCCTTAGCTTATTGATGAGCTTTGTGGGCACTGTTATGTTGAACGCTGAGCTATAGTCAAGAAACAGCATTTTCACATAGGTTTTTCTTCTGTCCAGGTGGGAAATTGAAGTGTGGAGTGCAATTCAGATTGTGTCATCTGTGGATCTGTATTTGAATTGAAGTGGGTCTAGGATTTCCAGGATGATGGTGTTGTGAGCCATGACCAGCCTTTCAAAGCATGCAATGGCTACCGACATGAGTGCTACGGGGCGGTAGTCATTTAGGCAGATTACCATCAATTTCTTGGGCACAGGGACTATGGTGGTCTAATATGTAGGTATTAAAGACTCCCTCAGGGGGAAGTTGGAAATATCAGTGAAATCACTTGCCAGTTGGTCGACGCATGCTCTGAGTACATGTCCTGGTAATCCATCTCGCCCCGCGGCCTTGTGAACATTGACCTGTTTATAGGTCTTGCTCACATCGGCTACAGAGAGAGTAGCCTAACTCCTATTCAATCTGAAGGCCTGAGATCAAAATGTTCAGCTTGAATCTGTACTCATATAAAATGGCGCCGGAGCAGAAGGCAGACCTTTTAGGTGCCCACAACCGATTGTGTTTTTTGTTTGTTTATTTGCGTGGTTTGTAACTTTTTTTTTTACTATTTTTGTACATAATGTTGCCGCTACAGTCTCTTAAGACCGAAAGTAACTTCTAGACATCAGGACTGTGATTACTCACCAATGACTAGCAGAATTTTTTTTCTTCTTTCACGACTCTGAGGAGCCCGAGGTGGAGGATATACGGCTCCCTCGGGAACAGGCCCCGACCACAGTGATCTCCGTGAAGAGGAGGCGGAGAAAGAGGCCGGAGAGCGAGCTGCTTTCTGAGGAATAGGAGGCGATAGAATAAACCCCCACTCCCCTCAATTCTGCTCGCAAATGTGCAATCTTTGGACAATAAAATGAACAAGTTATTGGGAAGATGATACTGCAACATTCTATGCAACGTGGCTGAACGACGACAATATCAACATATAGCTGGCTGGTTATACAATGTACCGGCAGGATAGATCAGCAGTGTATGGTACGACAAGGGGCGGCGGTCTATATATTTTTTTGTAAACAACAGCTGTTGCACGATATCTAAGGAAGTCTCGGGCCATTGCTCACCTGAGGTAGAGTTTCTCATGATAAGCTGCAGACCACCTTACCTACCGAGGAGTTCTCATCTATATTCTTTGTAGCTGTTTACATACCACCACAGTCAGAGGCTGGCACTAAGACAGCATTAAATGGTTTGTATTCCGCCATAAGCAAACAAGAAAACTCTCAGGCGGTGCTCCTAGTAGCCGGTTAATGCAGGGAAACTTAAATCAGTTTTACCTAATTTCTATAAACATGTTAAATGTGCAACCAGAGGGAAAGTCACTCTGGACCACCTATACTCCACACACAGATACCAAGATCTCCTTCGCCCTCCAATTGGCAAATCTGACCATAATTCTATCCTCCTGATTCCTGCTTACAAGCAAAAAATAAAGCAGGAAGCACCAGTGACTAGATCAATAAAAAAGTGTTCAGATGAAGCAGATGCTAAGCTGTTTTGCTAGCACAGACTGGAATATGTTCCAGTATTCCTCCAATGGCATTGAGGAGTACACCACATATGTCATTGGCTTCATCAATATGTGCATAGATGTCATTGTCCCCACAGAAACCATACTTACATACCCCAACCAGAAACCATGGATTACAGGCAGCATTCGCACTGAGCTAAAGGCTAGAGCTGCTGCTTTCAAGGAGCGAGACTCTAACCCGGAAGCTTATAAGAAATCCCACTATGCCCTCCGACGAACCATCAAATAGGCAATGCATCAATACAGGACTAAGATCGAGTTGTACTACATTGATTCTGACACTCGTCAGATGTGGCAGAGCCTGCAAACCATTACAGACTACAAAGGGAAGCACAGCCGAGAACTGCCCACTAACACGAGCCTACCGGACAAGCTAAACTACTTCTATGCTCGCTTCGAGGCAAATAACACTGAAACATGCACGAGAGCACCAGCTGTACCGGAAGACTGTGTGATCATGCTCCCCGCAACCGATGTGAGTAAGACCTTTTAAACAGGTCAGCATTCACAAGGCCGCAGGGCCAGACGGATTACCAGGACGTGTACTGCGAGCATGCGCTGACCAACTAGCAGGTGACTTCACTGACATTTTCAACCTCTCCCTGTCTGAGTTTGTAATACCAACATGTTTTAAGCAGACCACCACTATGGTGCCCAAGAACACTAAGGTAATCTGCCTAAATGACTACCGACCCGTAGCACTCATCTGTAGCCATGAAGTGCTTTGAAAGGCTGGTCTTGGCTCACATCAACACCATCATCCCAGAAACCCTAGAACCACTCTAAACACCTCCCTCTGCAACTGGATCCTGCACTTCCTGACGGGCTGCCCTAACGGGCAGGTGGTAAGGGTAGGTAACAACACATCCGCCACGCTGATCCTCAACACAGGGGCGTGCTTAGTCCCCTCTTGTACTCCCTGTTTACTCATGACTGCACGGCCAGGCACGACTCCAACACCATCATTCAATTTGCAGATGACACAACAGTGGTAGACCTGATCACCGACAAGAACGAGACAGCCTATAGGGAGGTATGGTATGGCAACTGCTCTGCCTCCAACCGCAAGGCACTACAGAGGGTAGTGCGAACGGCCCAGTACATCACTGGGGCCAACCTACATGTACATACTACCTCAACTAACCAGTGCCCCTGCACATTGACTCTCTACCAGCAGACCCCTGTATATATTGTTATTTTTTACTGCTCCTCTTTAATTATTTGTTACTTTTATCTCTTATTCTTATCTGTATTTTTTTAAACTGCACTGTCTGTTAGTGGCTCGTAAGTAAGCATTTCACTGTAAGGTGAAACAGCTGTTGTATTCGGCGCATGTGACTAATAAAATTTGATTTGATGTGGCTGTGTTGCCTTGGTGAACAATGATGTGTGCCAAAAAGGCTTTCAAAATTGTTGTATCGCCACCAGAATTTCTGCACTCTGTCATTTTACATCATAAGAGGCCCAGAAGTAGAATGATCTCTTTGAGAGAAAGGGGGAGAGAAGGCGAAACATAGTTTGAAGACATTTTGAAATTTGATTAGTTTTACATCACGCTGCCTTATGCCCCTTTTACGAAAATACATTTTCAGAGGCAAACAGGAACTGATCAAGTCATGAATTAAACATAAACCTTTTTTAAAGTGAATATCGACCACAGAAATGTGCCATTGATCTTAAATAGTGTTAATTACTAACCAAACTCATAACAAATCCTTTGGGAACATTGGATTTCATTATACTTTGACCTGTGGAGAGGGAGTTTTACCTCTCCCTCAATGAGAATTGCCATTTCCAGGGGGGGAAGCACTTCTATAGAAGGGAACTGCACAGTTATCTATGTGTTAAGATGCAGCAACTGCTAATTATGTTTTCCCCAATTAACCTCCACATATTATTGCTTGATATGAAAGTCCCTTTCAGTTCTAACAGTTCTGGAACTGTGTCTATGCATAAGATTATGAAACCATTGAGCCCAAAGCACGAGAAAATAAGAGTTCTCCGATTGGCCGGTGGCTTCTTCATATCAGACATTATGTTAATCTCTATTGATTTTAGCTGCCAGCAGTATAACAGCCCCATACTCATGCTCCACAAGGGCAACCAATACCACTGTCATGAATCAATGGGTCTAATTTTGACAATGCATTAGAAAACAGCTGGAGTGTCATCTCTGCACTGGTAAAATACCTACCCGACGTCTCATGCGCCATGATAGGTTATGGCTGGTCGTTAACAGTCATGTTTAACAGGATTAGAACCTGTGCCACTATTCACTGTTTAAAGAGCCATAGTCGCTTTCCCCCTAAACTTTGAAACAAGCTCAGAGCACTCTGTGACCAGTGGCCTTTTCCACCAGGGCGGCACATTTCATGCTCTTAGCGTTGCTGGAACAAAGATGTACTCCTGGTCGACAGAGAGCTCTCATTGCGCCCAGTAATTGGATCTCTCTCTCGTGTGCTCTCTCTCCTCGGAAAGTGTCACATAAGCAGTACAAGCTGAGAGAGAGAGAAGCTACTCTAATAAGCTTACCATCAGTGCCTTTAGCAGGTCATTATTCACTGTAATGACTTCCCGCGCTGCACACTCTTAGCCCACATGGCTCCTACTTCTTTCTAAAACATATTATATTATGTAAATTAATATTGGATTAGGTCCATTGTCGCAGAGATTGTGGTGACATCATAAAACACTTTTTAAATTCTTCTACAGTATGGAATTTTAGTCTTTGAGGTGGAGCTAGTGAAAACAACACTCATGAACAACCATTGGCCTGTACAGCGTGATTTTGCATTTACCTGCTCTCTTCTGTCATTAATAACCGGATCTATTAATCTACCATGTTCGCACATGTGAGTTATATAATCTACAGTAGCAAGGTAGATAAAGTAAACCTACATTTGTCCTTTGGTTCGCTTGTTTGCTAGCTACCTTATCCAATTCCATAATGGTCAGGTCAACTTGATACACTTGAAATGTAGACATGATGTGAGAATATACTCAGAATTTGTTCAAGATCATTTATGCAGTTCATTGGACTGCAAACCCGGCCAAAAGTCAACCACAGCACATTAAATGTTGTATACTTACTGCTTGTTAGACAAAGTTTCCCATAGATTAACCTAATTACATGGTTACAGACAAAGCTAGTTATCACATTGTCATTGTTGTCCTTGCTCTGAACTAAGGATGAAATTAGGATTCAACGTGGGTCTTCATACCAGTACCAAAACATGATTAAGTGAAAACTAATTCAATTATCATGCTTACTGGAGCACAAACAAAAGAAAAAACACCCTGGAGATGATAATCAATTTGAAGGGAATAGTGTTGCCTGTTTTCTTCCCTCTACTAGCATTCAATGCAACTGTCCCCAGCCACAACTTTGGTTAAATTACTTTAGCAAGGCAGCAATAATGGACTGAAGCAAACTGAAAATGAATGAATGAATTGTGTTATTCATTGTGTTATTCATTGACCAGGAGGGCCATTGTGTTTGTGTTTGCTGCATGTTTATTGTGGACATATCTACAAAAATATGTATGATATGAAGATTTGATTGGATCTTCATTTCTATAATTATGTGTTAGTGAATGCACAGAAACCTACCTTGCTATCTTCTTTCTAGCTTAGTATGTTTGTTGGAAAACAGTACAGTTTCATCACGTAATTTATTTCCCAAGTTCCTTCACTTTCAAAAGCGAACGTAAATAAGCACAGCAGCAGAAGTCACAGTGCAGCAAAGAAACAATACATTTTCACAACTGGAGTGACGGGAGACCTTCACTTCCCCTTGTTGTCTAATCTCACAATGTACATTCCAGCTGGGCTAGCCTGTGCACACCTTGCCCACCAACTACCCACATTGTAAAACGTTTCCCTGTAAATGTACAGCATTATACTTGCACCAGATGTCACAAATCCTGCTTCCTGAGTCTGTGTTTGCCTGTGTTTCTGTCCTGGAGTGTGTTTCCGGTGTCCTGGAACGCATCCTGTCTGGTTACCGGGCGAATTAGCTTGTTGGGAGATCGATGTTCACCCGCACCTGTATCCCATCAGTAATCTGCACACCTGTCCTGATCATCACCTCTCCCCTTCAAAAGCTCTGACCTGACATCCATTCCCTGCCAGATCATTAGCCATGAACAGTACTCACCCGGATCATTTACCCCATTCCCGCCTGGTCGTCGGAGGATTCCGCTACCCCATTGGATCCACCTATTTACTCCCATCAACTCACCACCGCTGCGCCACCTGGATATATCTACCCATTCACATTCACTTGTAAATAAATACTCACCTTCTTCCTACTCTCCTTGTCCTGGTCTGCTTCTGGGTTCGATTTTGAAAGAACGTGACAGAACGATCCGGCCAAGGATGAACCCAGCGGACCTGGACTCCGTTTGCCATGCCATTACCCAGCAGGGGAAGACATTGGGACAACACAAGACGGCGCTACAGGAGATAGCGGGTTCAATCCAGAACGTATCTGCTAGCTTGACACAAATCCAGGATCAGCTCAGTTTGCCGGCGATTCATTCACCACCTGTTTCACCCATCTCACCCGCCGTGTCTGGTGCGGTTTCCTTCCGTGAACCCAAGGTACCGACGCCTGATAAATATGAAGGGGATTTGGGAAGATGCCGTTCTTTTCTTATGCATTGTGGGTTAGTGTTTGATCTGCAGCCCCATTCTTACGCCACTGACAAGGCTAGGATAGCCTTTGTTATTGAACTGCTGCGTGGAAGAGCTCTGGAATGGGCTTCAGCCGTTTGGGAACGACAGGAGACCTGCATGGCTTCATACCAGGAGTTCACGGGAGAGATGAGAAAGCTTTTTGACCATCCAGTCCGAGGTAAGGACGCAGCTAAACGTTTGTTCACTCTTCGCCAAGGAGCTCGCAGTGTGGCAGACTTTATGATCGAGTTCAGGACATTGTCTGTGGAGAGTGGTTGGAATGAGGAGTCACTACAAGCGGCTTTTTACCAGGGGTTGTCGGAGCAACTCAAGAGAGTCCGAGAGAGAAGGAGGGAGAAGCAGTGGGGTCCATCTAATCAATCTGAGACTCGGTTACCATTCGGGTCAGGAAGTGGACCAGAACGGGTTGATCATTTTCCTTCACACGGGATTAGTGGAGGAGTCCTGCCGCCAGATCCTGAACCTATGCAAGTGGGTCGGCACGGGTTAACTAAGGACAAGCGCCAACGTAGACGTGAGACCAACAGCTGCCTCTACTGTGGTAGCTCGGGACATTACATCTCCGTTTGTCCTCAGCGCCCGTTAAACTGCTCGGCTCGTTAAGTTTGGGAGGTTTGTTAGCGAGCCAGTTTCAGCCTCTCAAGAGCCCTGTCAGACCTCGTTTTCCTGCTACCCTCATAAATAAGAATCAGAGTTTAGCGATTAACGCTTTCATCGATTCAGGTGCCGATGACAGCTTCATTGATGCCGACTTAGTAGAACAGCTGGGGATTTCCAAGGAGCAATTACCGGAAGCCATTGAAGCAACCACTCTGAACGGCAGTATTCTGGCACGGATCACTATGAGGACTGAACCGGTTAAGATGTTGTTGTCGGGGAATCATTCAGAGGTTATTTCTTTTTTCATTTTGCCTTCCCCCCATGTTCCTCTGGTTCTTGGATACCCCTGGCTAAAAGAACACAATCCTTCGTTCGATTGGGTGACTGGTAAGGTAACTAGTTGGAGCATTGAGTGCCATGCTAACTGCCTCAGGACTGCCTGTTCTCATGCTGTCCCCAGTCGGGTCAGTGAGTCTGCTCCTCCTGATTTGTCCTTGGTTCCTGAAACATATCACGAGTTGGGTGAGGTGTTCAGTAAGCAGAAAGCTCAGTCACTTCCTCCCCACCGACCTTATGATTGTACAATTAAGCTGTTCCCCGGAGCTGCCTTTCCCAAGGGACGGTTATACAGTATTTCTCGACCTGAGCGGGAAGCCCTGGAGACCTACATAAAGGAGTCTCTTGCTGCAGGTCTTATTCGTCCCTCGTCATCACCCCTGGGAGCTGGATTTTTTTTTGTGAGTAAGAAAGATGGCGCTCTTCGACCGTGTATTGATTATCCGGGGTTGAATGATATTACGGTCAAGAACAAGTACCCCTTGCCCTTGATGAGCTCCGCTTTCGATTCTTTACTGGGTGCTACTGTGTTTACAAAGCTTTATCTACGCAATGCGTATCATCTGGTTCGGATCAAAGAGGGGGACGAGTGGTTGACTGGATTCAATACACCTATGGGACATTTCGAGTACCAGGTGATGCCGTTTGGACTTTCCAACGCTCCAGCAGTGTTCCAAAGTTTGGTGAATGACGTGCTGAGGGATATGATCGGTCTGTTTGTGTTTGTTTACCTGGATGACATCCTGATTTTCTCCAAGGAGCTTTCCAGCCACATCCAGCATGTTAAGCAGGTCCTGCAGCGGTTATTGGAGAACCGTCTGTTTGTGAAGGCAGAGAAGTGTGATTTTCACGCCCACACTACATCCTTCCTCGGGTACATCATCTCCAGGGGTGAGATCAAGATGGACCAAGAGAAGGTTCGGGCGGTTCGGGATTGGGCCCGGCCCGGTACGAGATTGCAGCTCCAGAGATTCCTGGGATTTGCAAACTTCTATCGGAGGTTTATCCGTAATTACAGCCGGGTGGCCGCCCCTTTAACTGCTCTGACGTCTTGCACCAGAATTTTCTGTTTGACTCCTGAGGCAGACCGAGCATTTCTGAACTTGAAGAGCCGATTCACCAACGCGCCGATTCTCTCTCAACCTGACACTTCCCGTCAGTTTGTTGTTGAGGTGGACGCCATCCTGTCCCAGCGTAGCTCCACTGATGGTAAACTCCATCCCTGCGCCTTCTACTCTTGTTGTCTTTCACCAGCTGAGAGAAACTACGATGTGGGTAACCGGGAGCTTCTCGCTGTGAAGCTTGCCTTGGAGGAGTGGCATCACTGGTTGGAGGGAGCGGAGCAACCGTTTGTGGTCTGGACTGACCACAAGAATCTGGCTTACGTGCAATCGGCTAAACGTCTCAACTCCCGTCAGGCCAGGTGGGCTTTGTTTTTTGGACGCTTCAATTTTTCCCTGACGTTCCGACCTGGGTCGAAGAACGGGAAAGCGGACGCCTTGTCCCGGATGTTCTCCAAGACGGATGAGAGTGGGGCCAAGACTGAGACGATTCTTCCCCAGAACCTTGTCGTGGGAGCCGTTACATGGAGGATTGAGGAGGATGTGATGGCGGCCCTTTGGACGCAGTCCGGCCCCGGTAACGGTCCACCCGGTCGGTTGTTCGTGCCTGAGTCGGTCCGTTCTGCTGTTCTTCAGTGGTCCCATGCCAGCAAGATAGCTTGTCACCCTGGCGTTGCTCGGACTATGGCGCTACTGCGCAGACGATTTTGGTGGCCTGCCATGGGAGAAGATACCCGGAGGTTTGTTGCCGCATGTCCTGTTTGTGCTCAGAACAAAAGTACCAATCGGTCCAGCTCTGGGCTTCTTCACCCCCTACCTATTCCTCGGCGACCTTGGTCACATCTGGCCCTGGATTTTGTCACGGGATTGCCCCCTTCTGTTGGGAACACGGTCATTCTGACCATTGTGGACAGATTCAGCAAGTTTGCTCATTTTGTCCCTCTCTCCAAGCTTCCATCTGCCACGAAGACGTCCGAGATCCTGGTTAGGGAGGTTTTCAGGGTTCACAGATTGCCCAGTGACATTGTTTCTGACCGTGGTCCTCAGTTTACCTCTGCTGTCTGGAGATCCTTCTGTTTGGCCATTGGAGCTACAGTCAGTCTCACTTCTGGATTTCACCCACAATCTAATGGTCAGGCGGAGAGAGCCAACCAGAAGATGGAGTCCACGCTGCGTTGTCTTGTCTCCTCTGATCCCACCTCTTGGTCATCTCAATTACCCTGGGTCGAGTATGCCCATAATACCCTTCCTTCATCTGCCACTGGGATGTCCCCCTTCCAATGCCTGTACGGATACCAACCTCCCTTGTTTCCTTCTCAGGAGAGGGATCTTTCGGTTCCTTCTGTCCAGGCCCACATTCGTCGTTGCCACCGGACCTGGCATCGGGCCAGGAGGGTCCTCCTTAGAGTTTCTGACCGGTATCAGATCCAGGCGAATCGTCGCCGTATTCCTGCTCCCGCTTATACCATCGGAGATAAGGTTTGGTTGGCTACACGGGATCTTCCTCTACGGACTGAGTCGAGGAAACTGTCACCAAAGTTCATTGGTCCGTTTGTGGTGGAGAGAATCATTAACCCTGTTGTGGTCCGACTCAAATTGCCGGCAACGCTTTGAGTACACCCCACCTTTCATGTCTCCTGCCTCAAGCCGGTTCTCCTCAGTCCTCTGTTGCCCCCTCCTCCTCGTCCTCCTCAGATGATCGGAGGTGGTCCTGCCTACACGGTGCGCCGCATAATGGATTCCAGACGGCGGGGTCGAGGTTTCCAATATCTCATGGATTGGGAAGGATACGGTCCAGAGGAGAGGAGTTGGATTCCTTGGCGTCAGATGCTTGATGACGACCTGCTTCGTGACTTCTACCGCCTCCAACCTGGCGCTCCAGGTAGTCACGAATCCCGCTTCCTGAGTCTGTGTTTGCCTGTGTTTCTGTCCTGGAGTGTGTTTCCGGTGTCCTGGAACGCATCCTGTCTGGTTGCCGGGCGAATTAGCTTGTTGGGAGATCGATGTTCACCCGCACCTGTATCCCATCAGTAATCTGCACACCTGTCCTGATCATCACCTCTCCCCTTCAAAAGCTTTGACCTGACATCCATTCCCTGCCGGATCATTAGCCATGAACATTACTCACCCGGATCATTTACCCCATTCCCGCCTGGTCGTCGTCGGATTCCGCTACTCCATTGGATACACCTATTTACTCCCATCAACTCACCACCGCTGCCCGCTACGCCACCTGGATATATCTACCCATTCACATTCACTTGTAAATAAATACTCACCTTCTTCCTACTCTCCTTGTCCTGGTCTGCTTCTGGGTTCGATTTTGAAAGAACGTGACACCAGAATTGCCAGCTTAATACTGTAATACATTTCATGTAACTATTCCTTACTGTAAAGACATATTACAGACCCTGCAGAAAATTTACAGGGATGTCGTAATGTTTTACAGCACAGAAAATAGAACTGTGAAATATTACAACATCTCTGCTGTAAAGCAAAATTACAAGAATGCCGTAATTAAGCTGGCAACTCTGGTGCCAGGAAAATGCTGTACATTCACAGGGAAAGGTTTTACTGTGTGCAGTAGCTTTAAGATTTCCCTTCACCGGAAGTAAGGGGCCTAGCCCGAACCATGAAAAACAGACCCAGACCATTATTCCTCCTCCACTAAACTTTACACTTGGCACTATGCATTTGGTAACGTTCTTTTGGCATCCGTCAAAACACAGATTCATTTGTTGGACTGCCAGATAGTGAAATGTGATTCTTCATTCCATAGAACGCATTTCCACTGCTCCAGAGTCCAATGGCAGCGAGCTTTACACCACTCCAGCCGACGCTTGGCATTGCGCATGGTAATCTTAGGCTTGTGTGCGGCTGCTCGGCCATGGAAACCCATTTCATGAAGCTCATGTCTAACAGTTATTTTGCTGACGCTGCTTCCAGAGGCAGTTTGGAACTCGGTAGTGAGTATTGCAACCGAGGACAGACAATTTTTACATGCTTCAGCATTCGGCAGTCCCGTTCTGTGAGCTTGTGTGACCTACCACTTTGCGGCTGAGCCGTTGTTTCCCCATAGACGTTTCCACTTCCCAATAACACCACTTACAGTTGACTGGAGCAGCTCTAGCAGGGCAGAAATTGGACTAACTACCTTGTTGGAAAGGTGGCTTCCTATGACTGTGTGACGTCGAAAGTCACTGAGCTCTTCAGTTACACCATTCAACTGCCATACACTGCTGAACTGCTGAAATATCAGAATCCACTAATGTTAAGGTGTGTCCACATACTTTTGTGTATATATAGCCTATGTAACCAAATAAGAGCATCATTACAACATAAATGTGAGAGAGGGAGTAAGAGAGTGAGAGAGAGAATATCATGGGACACTATTCGGGGTAAGGGGGTTCAGAGGCAGTGAAAGAAAAACAAACAGTTTGGGCAGGAGAGAGAAGCCAGCACAGCATTCAGTGTTCCTCCTGGGTCTCCATAACAATCCTCTTCAGTTCTTCTTTGTCAGCTCTTCTCAACCCTAGGACAAGGATAGAATGAGAGACCGAGAGCACCAGGGCTGTTACTCTGTGGATAAAAAGACAAGGGACAAGCTGGTGTCGTGTGTGTGTGTGTGTGTGTGTGTACTTAGCTCACTAGAGGTCTACATTCAAACTCTGTGAGCTCTTGGTAGAATGTGGCAATGTAGTGGTTGAGAACAGCTGGCTTCCTCTTGGCCACCTTGCCAGGCACTTTGTCCCATCTTCAGGGTTCATCATATTGGGTTGATTCGAACCTACAGCATATCCAATACAGTTTATGAAATCAATTGAGGCATTGAATAAATACAAATAAGACAGATACACCTACTTCCAACATTACTATAGCCTACACAATACCACATATTATTATACCAGACTCACATTTTACTTTGTTTATATATCCCTAAATGTTTGCATACTACTGGTAGAGTGAACAGGTTTACCTAAAACTGTAACATTATGAAACAATGTAACTTAAACATGGTTAGCGGGGAGAGGCTATACGTACAGTCCTGGCCTGTAAGGACCGACGCTGGAGAAGAGAAGCAGGTACGGGGAGTAGAACATTCAATATGGAACAGACATCAAACAGGACAGAGACAGCGTCAGAATCGGGTATGCAAAGACAAACGAACATTAATCCTGAAGCAGGGAACAGACAGATATAGGGGAGGTAATGACAGGTGATTGAGTCCAGGTGAGTCCAATAATCACTGATGCGTGTGACGGAGGAAGGAAGGTGTGCTTACTGATGGTGGCAGGAGTGTGTAATGCTGGGGAGCCTGGCGCCTTCTAGCGCCAGGGAGCGGGAGCGGGCGTGACGGACCGGCCAGGGCATTGGACCAGCCAGCTGGGGCGTGACAGCCGACAAACTGGCATGGGTGTGGGGGCCTGGCGAACCGGCTGAGGCGTGGGAGCCTGACGACCCGGTTGAGGCGTGACAGCCTGATGATCCCGCTGGAACGTGGGAGCCTGATGTGCTGGCTGAAGCATAGACACCTGGTGAGCCGGCTGAGGTGTAAAACCCTGGTGATCCGGCTGTGGCCTGACGTGGGATGGGCGCCTGTCGAGCTAAACCGGGACAAGAAAACCTCTCGAGCCAGCTAGGGAGTGGAAGCCCAACGGACCTGACATCACCACCAACCGATGCGTTGTATGATGGCTTCAGGATTCTGTATGACCGACCTCTGGAGAAGAGAAGCTGGTAAGAGGAGTAGAACATTTAATATGGAACAGACATCAAACAGGACAGAGACAGCATCAAAACAGGGTATGCAAAGACATATGAACATTAATCCTTAAGCAGGAATAGAGCTTGAAAACAGACAGATATAGGGGGAGGTAATGCCACAGGTGATTGAGTCAACGTGAGTCTAATTATCACTGATGACGGGGGAAGGCAGGAGTGCGTAGTGATGGTGGCAGGAGTGTGTAATGCTGGGGAGCCTGGCTCATTCAAGAGCCAGGGAGTGGGAGCAGGAGCAGCCGTGACATGGCCTGCAAAATGGCTAAGGAGGATATTGTGTCCCTGTGTTGTTGCTGTTCATGTTCTCCCCATTGACTAGACTATATCATTGTGACATCTAGATGGCTACCAAATCAGTTATTTCTTACGTATGCTCCTATCCTACCTGAAATATAATTCTGGGTGGGAAAATAATTGGCCACGTTACTAGTTACTGCCCATGACACTGTGCTGCTCCGTGGCACTGCACTTTAGGTCAACAGGCACCTTGATACAACACAGTGTACTGGTAATTCACATCGGTTTTAGCGGCTCGCGAGTACAGCCCATGATGTGGTTTGTGTCAAATCTGGTCCGTCAATCAAAAAAAACCGCTGCGCTGGTAATATGGGTCAGTTTTTTAACTGCTAGAAACAAGACATTTTCTCTGTAGTAATGGTGAAAAGACAACGGTCACGAATCTGCGCTCAATGTATTCTCTATGGCACTCAGCACCTGCGATACAGTTTATCATCACAATTATAATTCTCTGGGTGGTGTTTTTCTTGGTCACCCAGCAAGTTATTTAGAGCAAATCGAAATGGCTTGTGTCAACTTTAGCTAGCTAGCTAGTGCATGTTAGCCAGCTTACTAGCTAGGTTAGCTAAGAGAACATGCAGCAATACAATGTTGGCTCGCAATAAAGATACTTATAAACAAGTCAAGGTACCTACCCAGCAGCTGCTGAAAATATTCTTCCACAGTCATTATAAATACTAAAATAGTCTGAGCTTCATGTGTCAAATCAAATAGTATGTCACATGCGCCAAATTCAATTGATGTAGACCTTACAATGAAATGCTTACTTACAAGCCCTTGACCAACAATGCAGTTTTAAGAATACATAAGTAAAATATAAGATACAAATAAATAAAATATAAAAGTAAAAAATAATTAAAGAGCAGCAGTAAAAGAACAATAGCAAGGCTATATACAGGGGTACCAGTACTGAGTCAATATGCAGGGGCACCGGTTAGTCAAGGTAATTTAGGTAGTATGTACAGTACATGTAGGTAGAGTTAAAGTGACTATGCAGGGATTATAAACCGAGTAGCAGCAGCGTAAGAGGGGGGATAATGCAAATAGTCTGGGTAGCCATTTCATTAGCTGTTCAGGAGTCTTGTGGCTTGGGGGTAGAAGCTGTTAAGAAGTATTTTGAATCTAGACTTGACGCTCCGGTGTCACTTGCAGTGTGGTAGCTGAGAGAACAGTCTATGACTAGGGTGTCATTGACAATTTTTAGGGCCTTACTCTGACACCACCACCTTAGAGGTCCTGGATGGCAGGAAAATTGGCCCCAGTGGTGTACTAGGCCGTATGCACTACCCGAGCAGTTGCCATACCAGGCAGTGATGCTCTTGATGGTGCAGCTGTAGGGAACTTTTGAGGATCTGAGGACCCATGCCACATCTTTTCAGTCTCCCAAGGGAGAATAGGCTTTGTCGTGCCCTCTTCACGACTGTCTTGGTGTGTTTGGTGCATGATAGTTTGTTGTTGATGTGGACACCAAGGATCTTGAAGTTCTACACCTGCTCCACTACAGCCCCATCGATGAAAATGGGGACGTGCTCGGCCCTCCTTTTCCTGTAGTCCACAATCATCTCCTTTGTCTTGATCAGGTTGAGGGAGAGCTTGTTGTCCTGGCACCACACGGCCCGGTCTCTGACCTCCTCCCTATAGGCTGTCTTATCGTTATCGGTGTTGTGTCATTGGCAAACTTAATGATGGTGTTGGAGTCGTGCCTGGCTATGCAGTTATGACTGAACAGGGAGTACAGGAGGGGAGTGAACACGCATCCCTGAGGGGCCCCCATGTTGTGGAACAGCATGGCAGATGTGTTGTTTCCTACCCTTAACACCTGGGGGCGGCCTGTCAGGAAATCCTGGATCCAGTTGCAGAGTGAGGTGTTTAGTTCCAGGGTCCTTAGACTTTTAAAGGATCCAACCCATTTTCGCCTAAAATGACATACCCAAATCGAACTGCCTGTAGCAAGGATATGCATATTCTTGATACTATTTGAAAGGAAACACTTTCAAGTTCATGGAAAAGTGAAATTAACGTAGGAGAATATAACACATTTGATCTGGTACAAGATAATACAAAGGAAAAAAACTAAACAAAAATTGTACCATCTTTGAAATGCAAGAGAAAGGCCATAATTTATTATTCTAGCCCAGGCACAATTGAGATTTTGCCACTAGATCCCGTAGAGGTTTAGTGAAGAGCTAGATCAGGTAGGGGTTTAGTGATGAGCTTTGAGGGCACTATGGTGTTGAACACTGTAGTCAATGAAAAGCATTCTCATATAGGTGTTCCTTTTGTCCAGGTGGGAAAGGGTAGTGTGGAGGGCAATAGAGATTGCATCACCTGTGGATCTGTTGGGGCAGTGTGCAAATTGAGTATGTTTAGGGTTTCTGGGATAATGGTGTTGATGTGAGTCATTACCAGCCTTTCAAAGCTCTTCATGGCTACAGATGGAGTGCTACGGGTCGGTAGTCATTTAGGCAGGTTACCTTAGTGTACTTGGGCACAGGGACTATGGTGGTCTGCTTGAAACATGTTGGTATTACAGACTCGGTCAGGGACAACTTGAAAATGTCAGTGAAGACATTTGCCAGTTGGTCAGCGCATGCTCGGAGTACACGTCCTGGTAATCCGTCTGGCTCTGTGGCCTTGTGAATGTTGACCCGTTTAAAAGGTCTAGTGTAAGATAGCCCATGTTGGGCTGATGTGGGATTGGTGGGGCTAGCCTGAGTTGGGCTACTGTAGGCTAGCCTGTGTTTGGCTGATGTGGGATAGCCCAGTATGGGCTCTCCCCTGTTGGTCTGTTGGTTTTACTCACATCGGCTGCGGAGAACATGATCACACAGTCGTCCCGGAACAGCTGCTCTCATGCATGTTTCAGTGTTAATTGCCTCGAAAGCGAGCATAGAAGTAATTTCGCTCACCTGGTAGGCTTGTGTCACTTTGTAGTCTGTAATAGTTTACAAGCGTTGGAGACAGAGTAGTACGATTCGATTTTAGTCCTGTATTGGCGCTTTATCGGATGGCATAGTGGGATATCTTAAAAGCTTCCGGGTTAGAGTCCCGCTCCTTGAAAGCGGCAGCTCTACCCATTAGCTCATTGCGGATGTTGCCTGTAATCCATGGCTTCTGGTTGGAGGATGTACATACAGTCACTGTGGTGACAACATCATCGATGCACGTATTGATGAAGTCAGTGACTGATGTGGTGTACTCCTCAATGCCATCGGAAGAATCCCAGAACATATTTCAGTCTGCGCTAGCAAAATAGTCCTGTAGCTTAGCATCTGGTTCATCTGACCACCTTTTTATTGTCCGAGTCTCTGGTGCTTCCTGCTTTAGTTTTTGATTGTAAGCAGGAATCAGGAGGATAGACTTATGGTCTGATTTGCCAAATGGAGGGTGAGGGAGAGCTTTGTACTGTATGTGTCTCTGTGTGGTCACCGGAAACTGATCATTTGAATCTACAGTAGGCATAAGCTGTTACTGTAAAGAATTACAGTACGTTAGAGTAGTTTTTACAGGAGGCTTCCAATTACAGGTAATAACAGTATTCAGCATCTTACCCATAATTCAGTGCAATCTACAGCATTTAATGCTATAAAACACATTTATGGTTTTAATCTGTGCATTCTACCGTGTTTAACTGTAAATACAGAAAAGTCTTACAGTGCACATGGGACACTGTTTGCTGGGAAATGGAGCAAATTGTATTTTCTTTGCGCTTCTCATGTATAAAAAAAACTATAGTCACTAGAACAGTGGTGGTGTTCAATGTTTGATGAGACATGAATTAGGAATGGGTGGATCGCAGAAAATAATAAGGGTAACAAACTGTAGTACTTTCTTCTAAAAACTTTCAAATGGTTTCTTGGAAAGAATATGATTGAAAGATAAGATGGTTGTGTAGATACGAGGCACGAGAGGTGTACAGTACCTTGCTGCAATATGCCAGGCAGACACTGGTCTCTGTGTACTCGTGCAGCATTTGCAGGTCATGTAAAAGCTTGAGGGTAAAAATGGTAGAATAAGTAACACAGCAGTCTCAGACCTCAGGGTAGAGTTGTTGCCCTCCACATGAAAATGTATATTTTCAAGGAGGAGTTTTTCAACTTCCTTGACAGTTGGAGAGCAGTGGTGATTTCCCATGGCGTAGGCCTGAGGCCTCTGGGCGGGAGTCGCTGATGTGGGGACGGGGGTGAGAAAGGACTAGCTTTGGGCAGTTATGTGGGTGTCGAGGCTAGGGTAGTTTCAGTCAGTGGGTAGAGAACTGGGCAAAAATCTCAAGGAAATGAATGATAAATACACACCACCAGACATGGGCCAATGCTCAAACTTCATACTGCTGTGTAGGCTTCATATCTATACTCTATTGCTCTTTGAGGCAAGACTCAATAAGGTATAAATACAATAATCAAACCCTTTGCCTCCCATACTGATGATGCTGCAGAAAAACATAAGTGTTTGCATATCTGCTGAGGTGCTTGTGGTAAAACATTAAAGCAAGATATGAGTATATCTATAGTTTAGATATTTACCTGGTTAGCTATTATTCTCTTCATTTGGTTGATTAGGTTTAAACTCTGCTTATGTATTTGGACAATGGCATGATGTGAACCCATTGCGGGCAAAAATATTGGCCAGTGTGGGCGGCCCATAACTGGTAAAGGAAGTCCTCACTTTTCCTGATATAAGCCCTTCTTTTCCCAGCAAACATGCCTACATAGGCACGATATGGGCCCAATGTGGTTTAAAACATTGGACCCATGTAGGCTGCCCACAATGGGCTGATGCGCCTTTGCTTATCGGCTCCACATTGACCCCAAGGCAGGTGGGCCCAAGGGCAGCCCTAACTTTGCCTGACATAAGCCCAACCTTTTGGATCGGCTCCTTGTTACATTGTATGAGAAAGACAATGTTGTTGCTATCATATAAGATGGATAGAATAAGAAAAAACATTATTAAGGACACCTGCTCTTTCCATGACAAACTGACCAGGCGAATCCATGTGACTCACCACCTGGATTCGGTCTTATGTAGCAACATTTCAACTTCAATGTTTTACATTGGATAAAAGTAGAGACTCGGAGCTACAAAATGGTATATCATACACTGCATTTGAGGTAAAAATGGGAAAGTCATTCTGCTTTGAAAGTTTATCAACTTGTAAACTCACTTTTGAGAAAACCGTTGTTCAATGTTTTGGGACAACTATTGGAGAGCCCTTCCTTGTATACACCCTTTCAGCATTGTTCACACCCTCTTAAGCCTTAGAGATGGGTGGGGCTAAGGGCTGATCTAACCGTTTTGTACTAACTTGTCAGCTACTTCCAGACATCTGAGTGAAAACAGCTCACTGAACATTACTCGCCCTATATGTGGTTTGGCATTCAGAGTGCACACTGGACGCTCTGCCCAATAAGTAGGGTTGTTCCGAATGCTCTGACCGCACAACTACAGTCAAGCACCCAAGCTAACTGGCTAACATTGGTTAGCTACTTCCAGACACATAATGAGAGAACACCCCACTCCCCCTAGCAGAGCTGGTTAGGCTTTTTCATGTTATGCAGTGTTGGTGACTGTAACTGTGCTGCTGGCAACAATTGAATTCCGCTTTGTTGCCGAAGTTTACTGACACCGGACATATTCAAAGGGTGTTAAGCATTAAAAAAATCATCAGCTATTCTGTGCTCTGGCACACTAAGGCGAGAGTATTTTGTTATGAAATGTAGCTAGAGAGCTAGCTAGGTAAACAATGAATCGCAATGCATAACGTAATGTTAGTTAGCGAGCAAGCCAGCTAACAGTATACTTTAATTTAAAATTAAAATACTTTGCCAAAATTAGACTGGAGTCTTTTGTTAAGACATGTAGCTAGCTAGGTAAACAATGGATCATATTTACAACTCATTACGTTACTTACTACCCTGCATGAATCTGCAGGTAGCTAACCATGGTTCTATGGATATAACTAGTCAAGCAAATGTGTCTGAGATACGAAGAATAAGATCATACACATAACGTTTGCTAGCGACCCAGCACACTTGAAATGAAACCACTTTCTGTCAAAATTAGAAATGTGTAATATCTGAAAATCTTACCCGTATAAATTGTGGTCGGATGTGTCCAGACAATGTAATCCAGACTGGTGTTTTCTCCATCTCCTTAGCTATCATACTCGAATTCCAGAAAGTGGAGTGCATACACATAATGTTAGCTAGCTAACAGTACACTTTAACTTGACATTAGGTTTATGCAGTTTTACCAAGTGATTTAAAAAAAATAATAAATCAGCAGCGTTCGACACTATTACCTGAACATACCGACCAGCTCCAATAGACAGACACGTGCTATATGGTAGCTCAATCCAAACTCATCTCTCGGCATGTCCAGCCCACTCATTATCTCAGCCAATCAAGGCTAGCAGGAAGGTTGCTGCTTTTTTCTGTGGCTAAACTAACTAGGCTTTTTTTAACTTGCCTAGTTAGCTGATTCAGGTATGACCTGAATCATGACCTGTTAATGATGTAACTTGTTAACTCCACTTCAGTCAGTGTAGATGAAGGGGAGGAGACACTTTGAAGAAGGATTTAATCATTGAGACATGGATTGTGTGCGTGTGCCATTCAGATGGTGACTGGGTGTTACGGATACAAGTATCCTGTGTGTGTATACTGTGTGTGTGTGTTTCTTTTCTCTCATTCTCCCCTCACAGGTGAAAATCATCACTCCCCAATCAGTCAACAATCAACCCATCAATCAGAAGACACACCTCCTCCTGTTTCCTACCCTATCACAGTTCCTTCCCCATGGTTTAAAAACCCCATCATTTGTTTGCTCTAGAGCTCAATCTAATTGTAAATGCCATGTTGGTAGATCGCTGTTCTTCATAGATTTCAGTAGCTCAATCTCTTTGTAAATGCCATGTATGTAGATCTCTGTGTTTCACTCTCTCGTTGTGTCTTAACCTCTCTTTTGTTTGAGCACCTCCATATCCCTTTGTCATCTCCTGTGAGTATTGTTTTGATTATGGTGTTTGTTTGTTGCTGGTGGGAAAAGGGGAAACCAAGACAAGTCGCCCATGGGCATACACTACCCGTAGGTGAACTTTGTTAAATACACTAGTTAGAACTAGGCGGACCACCCACTGTATTTTTGGTTAGTTGTTGTTAAAGTAGGCTAGTCTAGCTTAGGGGTGTTTTTGCATATTTGTTTCTTTCCTTGGGTCCAGCTCAGCCCCTTTTCCTGCTCCCTCCATTACCGTGTGTTTATCAAATAAACCTTGAGTTTGACGGTAGATTTCAGTTGTCCTGGTTATTACGTTCACACTTTTACTTTGTCACAATTATAATTTGCATGAGTTATGTTACGCGTCTCATTACCATCCCCCCTAGACTGTCGGGCCAAAAGGGATTCGTAACACTGGGCAAGACAAAATATTTAAGTTCCTTTGAACGGGGTATGGTAGTAGGTGCCAGACACACCAGTTTGTGTCAGCTGCTGGGTTTTTCACGCTCAATAGTTTCCTGTGAATCAAGAATGGTCTACCACCCAAAGGACATCTAGCCAACATGACACAATAGCTTTCCCCTTGTTTCATCTGGTTTATGTCATGGAAAGAGCATATGTCCTTAATGTTTTGTACACTGTGTATATAGAACGGTTTATTTCAAATTTGACATTAAAGTATCAATGACAGCCGATGCTGAATTATTTGACACAATTCACATAAATGCATAAGAAAATGATCAAAACAATAAAAAACACAACCTTAACATGCATATATTTTGAAACCGTCAGTCCACAGTCCATAGCTCACGGGTTGAGAAGCCTTGTCATGTATGGTACTGGTTGTGCAGCCTTGTTATGTATGGCAGGGGTTCTCCAAACATTTTCACTCAGGTCCTTACACCATTGGGGAACATCTCATGCCCCGCCTCCGAGCGTGCCACATCTACTTCTATCGGCACATGCACTGTCCATTAGAAACTGTTCACACTGCTCTTGTTGGTGGTTAATTTTTTTGTTGCAGGTTTAAAGCTTATTTCCTGCAATTCTATACATTTTGCCATGTCTGCGTAGTCATGTGACTTTAAGTGATTCAAACATTACAACAAGATATGTGCTAAAAGCCACCTTTAAAAACGTTAACTGACATGGGTTAGTTGATCTCGAGATTTCTGACAAGATATAAATAGCTCTCTAAAGTATGCAATGACTATCATGATGAGAGAAACTGATTTAAAAATTGCACCTTTCTCATTTTACTATTAGAACTTTTGAAAGACGGACTGAGTACCTTAAAATGTAACCATTATTCAGATTTATTTTGGGGGGGACCCCCCTGCCGACCGTTTGAGATCCACTGATGTATGGTATTGTGCTGCTTTGGTAACACTTGGTTCTGCACTAGGTGGATTTCCACATTGTTGAGGACCAGGTAACACTACCAGAGATGGAGGAGCATTCCGGGTGCAGCATGTGCTGTTAGTGGCCCTGTTTGAGGAGGGTCTTTGCAAACTCTGCGGTTAAGTTTTCCCTACACGTTTACAGGGAGGGTAGGTTGAGGTGGCTGCAAGCGTTGGTGTAGATGTTGTATTCTTTGATGCTCACCGCCCTGCTCACCGCCCTGTAACCTTTCGATCCTGTCCCACTGCTTAAGCCAGCGTGCTACACTGGTGCTGCATATTCTGTCACAGAACTTATGTGGTGTACACCGTCCTCCTGTGGGAAGGAGCTATATTTCAGCTTCTTAAGGAGGAACAGGCCTGTGCTGTCCAACGTAGGTCTGCCTGGATTAGGATGCCTAGGATTTTTATGGCTTTTACTCTCAGGAGTTCTGAGTTATAGATGTGCAGTGGTGGTAGATCCGGTGATGGTCTGGAGAAGGTGTGAAGTACCTTGCATTTTTGCGGGTGGAGAATAATCTGACTGTCTCAATGGAATGAAGAGGGTGCAGTTTGGGGTTGGACCTGGAGTAGGTGTTGTACTGCTGCGTTACTTGCTGCATGTGTTGATATATTTATATTTTATTGGGATCCCCATTAACCGACTCCAATGGCGACTGCTAGTCTTCCTGAGGTCCGACACATAACGAAAAGACATTACAGACTAAAATACTTTACATTTAACACTAAAACCACCAATACTACTTTTCTATTTTGTAATTTCAATACATTTGAACCCACCTGTCCCTGACTTTTTTTTGCTCAATGTGTATTTTCCACTATAGCAGTACTTTCAGACAAATATCTTAAAATAAACTTGCTTCATGATAAATAAATGTAATTTGAAAAGCCTGGCCTCATTGATCCGATGGTGTTGTTCATGCACTGCTTGATAGCAGTCAAGCATGTTGTAGAACACAGCAACAAGCCAGCAGCGAGTTCGTCCTTTCACCTAGTACAGCTGTGCATCTGATTCTAAACATTATTCTACACTTCCTCACCTGCTGCCCAATATGCATTCTTTCCCAGATATGGAAAGCCGTTCAGTATGAATCACAATAATCATGTCATGATCCATTTCTTCCACGCCATCTGACAAATTTTTATTCAGATCTTTTAGCAATGCTAACGCAGCCGTTCACCTTGGTCTGGCCACTGTAAATTACGCATGCTCTCACTATGTAGCCTACTCCAAGTAGGCCAAGAGTAGACTAATATGACTACTTGGATTCGATGGACTGATATAGGGGATTTCACTCATCAACTCACCCATTCTCCACCTTTCTCCCACATAATACTATACTTAATTTATTTAATCTCATTATATGTGACATTAGTTTCGGTATAGTTTAGGTTCAGTTTCTAGGCAATTATCAACTGGGTGTGGCACATTCAACTTTCGGAGTAGGAGCAGAGCAGGCCGGGGAAAAACTGTTAAATGTACATGCCCTCCTATAACTGGTTATAGCTCCAGTTTTGGTGGTGATAAGATTCTAACAACTACTGTGTTGTATAAACTTATTTAGAAAAAGTCAAGGATGGGGGGGATATGAGTAATTCAACATTTAAATTCATAGTAATTCAACATTTAAATTGAGTCATTATGATGCTCTCTGCCTTTCTAGTGTTACAGTACCATTCAAAAGTTGGCACACCTACTCATTCAAGAGTTTTTCTTTATTTTTACTATTTTCTACATTGTAGAATAATAGTGAAGACATCAAAGCTATGAAATAACACATATGGAATCATGTAGGAACCAATAAAGTGTTAAACATAATTTATATTCTTCAAAGTAGCCACCCTTTTCCTTGAAAGCTTTTCCTACTCTTGGCATTCTCTCAACCAGCTTCATGAGGAATGCTTTTCCAACAGTCTTGAAGGAGTTCCCACATATGCTGAGAACTTGTTGTCTTATTTTCCTTCACTCTGCGGTCCAACTCATCCCAAACCATCTCAAATGGTTTGAGGTCAGGTGATTGCAGAGGCCAGGTCGTATGATGGAGCACTACATCAATCTCCTTGGTCAAATAGCCCTTACGCTGCCTGGAGGTGTATTTTCGGTGATTGAAATTTTGAAAAACTAATGTCCCACTAAGCGCAAACCAGATGGGATGGCGTATCGCTGCAGAATGCTGTGGTAGCCATGCTGGTTTAGTGTGTCTTGAATTCTGAAAAAAAAATACTGACAGTATCACAGGCAAAGCACCCCCACACCATCACACCTCCTCCTCCATGCTTCACGGAGGGGACCACACATGCGGAGATCATCCGTTCACCTACTTTGCGTCTCACAAAGACACAGCGGTTGGAATCATAAATCTCAAAGTTTGACTCATCAGACCGAAGAACAGATTTCCTCCGGTCTAATGTAAATTGCTTGTGTTTCTTAGCCCAAGCAACTCTCTTCTTATATTGGTGTCCTTTAGTAGTGGTTTCATTGCAGCAATTCGACCATGAAGGCCCGATTCACGCAGTCTCCTCTGAACAGTTGACGCTGAGATGTGTCTGTTACTTGAACTCTGCGAAGCATTTATTTGGGCTGCAATCTGAGGTGCAGTTAACTCTAATGAACATATCCTCTGCAGCAGAGGTAACTCTGGGTCTTGCTTTCCGGAAACTGGCCCTCATGAGAGACAGTTTCATCAAAGCTCTTGGTGGTTTTTGCGACTGCACTTGAATTAACTTAAGTTTTTTGACATTTTCCGGATTGACTGACCTTCATGTCTTAAAGTAATGATGGACTGTCGTTTCTCTTTGCTTATTTGAGCTGTTCCTGCCCTAATATGGACTTACTTGGTCTTTTACCAAATAGAGCAATATTTTTTTTATACCACCCCTACCTTTTGAAGGGAAAAAAAATCACAAAATAATTTAACATGGCACATCTGTTAATTAGAAATGCATTCCAGGTGACTACCTCATGAAGCTGGTTGAGAGAATGCCAAGAGTGTGCAAAGCTGTCATCAAGGCAAAGGATGGCTACTTTGAAGAATCTCAAATAGAAAACATATTTTGATTTGTTTAACAAGTTTTTTGGTTACTACATGATTCCCTATGTGTTATTTCATAGTTTTGATGTCTTCAATATTATTCTACAATGTAAACAAATAAAGAAAAACCCTTCAATGAGTAGGTGTGTCCAAACTTTTGACTGATACTGTACACAATCACAATAATTGAATAGCATGTTTTGTTGTATTTCTGTTTTTATTATCCAAGGCTATGGATGCGCCATGGCAATGAAATCAACTTGTTAGTTTAGCAGACATCACAGGCCCTGCCCTACCACAGTCAATTTTAGAATAAGAAAATAATTGTTACGCTCGTCGAAAGATGGATTGGACCAAGGTGCAGCGTGGTAGGAGTGCATTTTTCTTTATTTCAAACATACCTACACGAATGCTATGGTCACAAGACACAGGCCTCCTAATTGTCCCTAGAATTTCTAAGCAAACAGCTGGAGGCAGGGCTTTCTCCTATAGAGACCCATTTTTATGGAATGGTCTGCTTACCCATGTGAGAGACGCAGACTCGGTCTCAACCTTTAAGTCTTTACTGAAGACTCATCTCTTCAGTGGGTCATATGATTGAGTGTAGTCTGGCCCAGGAGTGTGAAGGTGAATGGAAAGGCTCTGGAGCAACGAACCGCCCTTGCTGTCTCTGCCTGGCCGGTTCCCCTCTCTCCACTGGGATTCTCTGCCTCTAACCCTATTACAGGGGCTGAGTCACTGGCTCACTGGTGCTCTTTCATGCCGTCCCGAGGAGGGGTGCATCACTTGAGTGGGTTGAGTCACTGACATGATCTTCCTGTCTGGGTTGGCGCCCCCCCGTTGGGTTGTGCCGTGGCGGAGATCTTTGTGGGCTATACTCGGCCTTGTCTCAGGATGGTAGGTTGGTGGTTGAAGATATCTCTCTAGTGGTGTGGGGGGCTGTGCATTGGCAAAGTGGGTGGGGTTATATCCTTCCTGTTTGGCCCTGTCTGGGGGTATCTTCGGATGGGGCCACAGTGTCTCGTGACCCCTCCTGTCTCAGCCTCCAGTATTTATGCTGCAGTCGTTTGTGTCGGGGGGGCTAGGGTTAGTTTCTTATATCTGGAGTACTGGAGTACTCCTGTCTTATCTGGTGTCCTGTGTGAATTTAAGTATGCTCTCTCTAATTCTCTCTCTCTCGGAGGACCTGAGCCCTAGGACCATGCCTCAGGACTACCTGGCATGATGACTCGTTGCTGTCCCCATTCCACCTGGCCGTGCTGCTGCTCCAGTTTCAACTGTTCTGCTTGCGGCTATGGAACCCTGACCTGTTCACCGGACGTGCTACCTGTCCCAGACCTGTTGTTTTCAACTCTCTAGAGATAGCAGGAGCGGTAGAGATACTCTTAATGATCGACTATGAAAAGCCAACTAACAATTACTCCTGAGGTGCTGACTTGCTGCACCCTCGACAACTACTGTGATTATTATTATTTGACCATGCTGGTCATTTATGTACATTTGAACATCTTGGCCATGTTCTGTTATAATCTCCACCCTGCACAGCCAGAACAGGACTGGCCACCCCTCATAGCCTGGTTCCTCTCTGGGTTTCTTCCTAAGTTTTGGACTTTCTAGGGAGTTTTTCCTAGCCACCGTGCTTCTACACCTGCATTGCTTGCTGTTTGGAGTTTTAGGCATGTTTCTGTACAGCACTTTGAGATATCAGCTGATGTAGAAGGGCATATAAATACATTTGATTTGATTTGATGTGACACTGAAAAAACAACTAAATGGTGGGATCTGGTGGGATCTTCTGTTACGCTCGTCGAAAGATGGATTGGACCAAGGTGTAGTGCGGTAGGCGTTTCTTTATTTCAAATGACACCGAAAAAACAACAAAATACAAAACAAACGTGAAGTTCTGCAGGCTATACAGCAACTAACAAAAACAAGATCCCACAAACTAAAGGTGGAAAAAAGGCTGCCTAAGTATGATCCCCAATCAGAGACAACAATAGACAGCTGCCTCTGATTGGGAACCATACCCGGCCAACAAAGATATAGAAAAACTAGAATGCCCATCTAAATCACATCCCGACCTAACCAAATAGAGAAATAAAAAGGCTCTCTAAGGTCAGGGCGTGACAATAATGGAATATCCCAAATGGCTATTGCTGATTGTCACCAGTAGCCTACTCACATGAGTAATGCATGGAGCCACAGTTATTATAGAAACAAGTTATATTTTGAAACAGAGGCCATCTGCACAATTTGTACAGTTGTTTGGCAAAAATAGGTTCATTAGAAACCTTGGAATCTGATCGTTTTGTATGGCCTGCTTGGATCTCTGTAGGATAACATAGAATAAGTACTATTTTGGCAGGCCCGGCACCAGAACAAATCATTTGATGGGCAATGAACAATGAACTGCATTGTTCACATTTGCAGACCAAGGCAAGATCCATTCAGACAGTAATTAAGTAGATTAAGAAGCATCCAAAATAGAATTGCCTCTATATAATTGCGTAGTTCACAGGTTTTCGGTTTGTTACTTGTAAAAAAACAGCCATGTTTTTATCACATTCTTGCTAGCATAAGCCTTTTATGCCTCCCACGTGCACGCCGGCATAACCATTGATGAGTGAGAGTTTGTGATGTGGTTGGGCGTCTATGTTAATAAATCTGTTGAATATACACTATCACAAAGAAATCCATTATTAATTTGTTTAGGCAGGTCCTAAGAAACATTATTTGAGTAATAAAACAAATTCTCAAAAGAATAAAATAGCATATATTGAGTTTAACTATGTTACTGGTCTGTGGAGCATTGGCTACATGACTGCACCAAGCAAATTACATCAACAGTTATTTTTGTTGTTGATTGAAACAGATAATACACACTTACAGTACCATCACAAAGAAATTAATTATTAATTCATCCTATGAAAAATTGTAATACTAATAAAAGTAACTCTGTGGGGAAAGCAAATAGGCCATGATTGCCAGCAACTGTATTAGTGGTTTCTATGAGATGAATTTCAGCAGCACTTGTTGCAGCAGATGATGCATTCATTTTAAACCAATTTCTAACATACAGTTGAGGTCGAAAGTTTACATACACCTCAGCCAAATACATTTAAACTTTTCACAATTCATGACATTTAAATCCTAGTAAAAATTCCCTGTCTTAGGTCAGTTAGGATCACCACTTTATTTTAAGAATGTGAAATGTCAGAATAATAGAAGAGAGAATTATTTATTTCAGCTTTTATTTCTTTCATCACATTCCCAGTGGGTCAGAAGTTTACATACACTCAATTAGTATTTGATAGCATTGCCTTTAAAATGGTTTAACTTAGGTCAAACGTTTCAGGTAGCCTTCCATAAGCTTCCCACAATAAGGTGGGTGAATTTTGGCCCATTCCTCCTGACAGAGATGGTGTAACTGAGTCAGGTTTGTAGGCCTTCTTGATCGCACACGCTTTTTCAGTTCTGCCCACACATTTTCTATAGGATTGAGGTCAGGGCTTTGTGATGGCCACTCCAATACCTTGACTTTGTTGTCCTTAAGCCATTTTGCCACAACTTTGGAAGTGTGATTGGGGTCATTGTTCATTTGGAAGACCCATTTGCGACCAAGCTTTAACTTCCTGACTGATGTCTTGAGATGTTGCTTCAATATATCCACATAATTTTAATACCTAATGATGCCATCTATTTTGTGAAGTGCACCAGTCCCTCATGCAGCAAAGCACCCCCACAACATGATGCTGCAACCTCCGTGCTTCATGGTTGGGATGGTGTTCTTCGGCTTGCAAGCCTCCCACTTTTTCCTCCAAATATAACGATGGTCAACATGGCCAAACAGTTCTATTTTTGTTTCATCAGACCAGAGGACATTTCTCCAAAAAGTACAATCTTTGTCCCCATGTGCAGTTGCAAACCGTAGTCTGGCTTTTTTATGGCGGTTTTGGAGCAGTGGCTTCTTCCTTGCTGAGCGGCCTTTCAGGTTATGTCGATATAGGACTCGTTTTACTGTGGATATAGATACTTTTGTACCTGTTTCCTCCAGCATCTTCACAAGATCCTTTGCACGTTTCGCATCAAAGTACGTGTCACGTTCTGACCTTAGTTCTTTTATTATATCTTTGTTTTAGTATGGTCAGGGCGTGAGTTGGGTTGGTTGTCTATGTTCCTTTTTCTATGTTTTGGGATTTCTGTGTTTGGCCTGGTATGGTTCTCAATCAGAGGCAACTGTTTATCGTTGTCCCTGATTGAGAACCATATTTAGGTAGCCTGGTTTCACTTTTGAGTTGTGGGTGATTATTTTCCGTGTCAGTGTTTGTTACCACATGGGACTGTTTTGTTTGTTTCACTTTGTTATTTTGTAGTGTTCAATTTACCTTATTAAAATGGACACTTACCAGCCTAAAATTGGTCCGATCTCTCTTATTCCTCATCAGAGGAAGACGACGAACGTTACAGTACGTTCATCTCTAGGAGACAGAACACATCTCCTTCCTGAGCGGTATGATGGCTGTGTGGTCCCATGGAGTTTATTATTGCATATTATTGTTTGTAAAGTATGAATGTGGTACCTTCTGTTGTTTGGAAATTGCTCCCAAGGATGAGCCAGACTTGTGGAGGTCTACAATTGTTTTTCTGAGGTCTTGGATGATTTATTTAGATTTTCCCATGATGTCAAGCAAAGAGGCACTGAGTTTGAAGGTAGACCTTGAAATACATCAACAGGTACACCTTCAATTGACTCAAATGATGTCAATTAGCCTATCAGAAGCTTCTAAAGCCATGACATCATTTTCTGTAATTTTTTGACCTACTGTTCTGGAATTGCTAGCTAACAGTATGCATTAACTTGCAATGAAAATGACTTTCTGATAAAAATTAGAATCTTATAATATCTGAAAATGTAGCTAAACTTTTACCCATATAAATGGATGCAACAGCCTAGCCTGTGTTTGACAGGTGTGGGCCTGTTATGGGCTTTGTGTGGGCTAGCCCCTGCCCACCTTGCCCACCAAATACCCACATGGGGTCATGTTCGCTGTGCAGTTCAGACTATTAGCCAGGGATATGACACAGTTTGGGACATTTGGCTTTGGTAATCTTCCTTGACATTTTGGACTGCTTTTTGCCTCTTCAACCATTCACTCCTCTCATCCAGGATGTATGGGTGACTGGATTAATTTCAGGATTACAGAGGGCTAAGGGAAGTGATCTTCCAGTGTCGATGACAGCTGGGCTGCCACATGCTGTCTGAGAGAGCCAATGTGGGTGTTTGGGACAGGAGAGAGATGAGTCGGTTCAGCCTCTATCTACCAGCACACACCTCTGTAGCAGGTCATTGTGATGCACACTGATGCTCAGATGTAATCTGTATTAGTCATGACTTTAGTTGCGATTGAATGTTACAATGGTCGAGCTGTTTCAGAGGTAAAACGCATAATAATCAAAAATCAAGTTTAGGCATAGAGTAAACTGAGATAGCAGGTTGGGCTGACTACATTACCTTGAATTTGAATTACACAGCAAGTAGTGCAATAACTAATCAGTGCTTTTGTTTGGTGACCTGCGCAGAGCTTATTTACAGTCAAAATGGGGCTCATCTTTATAACAGCAACCTCTCCTCACATCGCAGGCAATACTTCCCAATCTGTGCAGTTCTGTAGTTGAACTAGAACTTCCCTCAGTTCTGGATCAAATCCAGGGATCAAAAATCTCATTCCTCATTACTAATGGACACCGTCATCTACACTGTCCAGAGGCACTCTCTTTTGCTAATGACCCACTCAGAGTATATACAGTTAGACTCCCATTGAAATCAAACTGGCTAATCAAACCCAATTTGATATTCAAGCCCAATTCTCCAGTTGAGTTTGGCTGTGAAGGGGCCTGCCCTTTGATCTCATTCAAGGCCCCTTGAATTAATCATACTGGTAGATAAATATGCCATGCTCCAAGCCACTTTGATAGTGGCACTGAATGACAGAAAGGTATGCACTCTGATTTCAAGGTGAGCAATGCAGAGTGCCCTTGATTTTTTTTCGCCTACCTTCATGTCAACTTACATGACCATATTGATTTGAAATGGTAAAACCTGAAACCTCAGAAGCAATACATTTTCTTGACTATTTTAGAGTGGTAACTTCCACTCTCTCCTCTTTCCTGTTCTTTTTGCCTATCAACATATATTTTTTAGTTGAGGCATGAATTTCCTGAAGAACCTCTTTTTCATACCTGAGCATACCATCAGAGATTTCTTCAAGCTTAGTTGACATTCCACTAAGCATTTTGACTTCAGCCGACTTCTTTTGGACGTCTTTTTTTGTTCTCTTTTTGATGCAGCCCAGACCAGCCTTGATTTCAACATCCACGGATCAATCATAGACGTCGACAGACGTCCGGACTGGCCTATATTTGGCCAGACTGGACGTCTATGATTCGTTCAGATTTGGAACTGGATCTGAGGGGTATCCTACGAAACAGGTTTGAGGAGTTAGCGAGGTAACTTTGGTCAACTCTGAGTTCAACTTGGGATAACCAATCATATGAGAGTGGCTCACCTTTTACCCAGGTAAATGTCTACGGCAATGAATCCTTCAGAACTGACCAACTCCGGGCCAGGCGAACGCCAGTTGGCGTTTCAATTCATCTCAAAGGTGTTCAATCAGGGCTCTGTGTAGGCCAGTCAAGTTCTTCCACACCGATTTCGACAAACCATTTCTGTAAGGACCTCGCTTTGTGCATGGGGGCATTGTCATGCTGAAACATTAAAGGGCCTTGCCCAAACTGTTGCCACAAAGTTGGAACCGCAGAATCGTCAACGTTTCCCTTCACTGGAACTAAGGGTCCTAGCACAAACCATGAAAAACAGCCCCAGATCATTAATCCTTCTCCACCAAACTTTACAGTTGGCACTGTGCATTGGGGCAGGTAGCGTTCTCTTCGCATCCGCCAAACCTAGATTAGTCCGTCAGACTGCCAGAGGGTGAAGTGTGATTGATCAGTCCACTGCTCTCGAGTCCAATGGCAGTAAGCTTTACACGACTCCAGCCGATGCTTAGCATTGTGCATGGTGATATTGCGCTTATGTGCTGCTGGTCGGCCATGGAAACATATTTCATGAAGCTCTCGACAAACAGTTATTGTGCTGAAGTTGATTCCAGAGGCCATTTGGAACTCGGTAGTCAGTGTTGCAACTGAGCACAGACGATTTGTACACACTTCAGCATGGCTGCGGTCCTTTTCTGTAAGCTTGTATGGCCTACCACTTCGCATCTGAGCCGTTGTTGGTCCTACAGTGGTTCCTCCTTTAAAAGTTGCGTCATACTGTGGCACACCCTGCGTGCTGCTGAGGCATTCTGTGGCACATCATTTAATTCTCAGCCATTTCTTCTGTTACTGCAAGTTATTGCTAGTTTGACCACCAGAGGGCATCTTTGAGAAACATTTGATAGTATTCTGTATTGGCATTACCAGAGAATTGAAACCCTTTTTTTGTAATAACATAGTATATGGGATTGATTTTTAGGACATTTGGCTTAATTCATTTGATTAATATTATGTTTTTTCCATTCAGGGAAAAATGGTCAGTTTGTAAATTCAGACCTTTTCGCTCTCGGAGTGTACACTGGACTTTCGGCCCAAGGAACAGGGCTGATTTGAGCTTTCTGGCCTTACAACGGCAGTCAAGCATCCAAGCTAACATTGGCTAGGTACTTCCAGACACAAATGAGACCACTCTGACCAATTTACTCGCCCTAGCAGAGCTGGTAAAGCAGTTTTCATGTTAACCACTGTAAATGTGGTGCTGGAAACAATTTAATTACGCTTTTTTTCAGACGTTTACTGACACCGGCTTTTGTGGAGCAATGGTTAAAGATGCTTCGAGGGTGGCTGTTGTCTATGTGTTCAGAGGGTCCCTGGTTCGAGCCCATATAGGGGAGAGGAGAGGGACAGAAGAATAACTGTTACATTGGTACTATTTTAATCAGAATAATCTCCTCTTTGTAATTATGTAAGTCTGGGCAGCGAGCTCGTTTGTCATCGATCAGTAGACGAGAAATAGTCCAAAGTTTGTATTTTTTCCCCTACATTTTTCATTATGCAGACATAAGCACAGTTGACACAATCGAGGTGCAGATGTTTACTTTCTACATCCGACATGGAGCCCAGTTTCATAATATGACCATATTTCCCAGCTTGCTTGCCGTCCGTTTGAAGTAAACATGAAAAAACAGGCCTTATTTTTGTGATTTTTCACCCTGCCACCTCCTCCTATTAGTTCTACTAAGCACTGTGGCACCAACTCGCCTTCCGAACATTCTATTCCCAGCTTATTGTTCAACGTCACAATGCCTGCTTCGCTATTGTTGGCATTGAGACCTGCTCACGTTGTTTTATAGTTAAAATGTAAACAACAAAAATAATATTGGAACTCTGCGGTCTTCCCATTGTTTCCAGTGGGAGAAATATAGGCATGTCTGTCTATTTCGCCAAATATCTCGCAATGTGTGTATATATATTTTTTTTTTTCAAGTCGGGTATAACCGCCGTGACATGGCTAACTACAGTCATATGAAAAAGTTTGGGCACCCCTGACAATTTCCATGATTTCCATTTATAAATAATTGGGTGTTTGGATCAGCAATTTCATTTTGATCTATCAAATAACTGATGGACACAGTAATATTTCAGTAGTGAAATGAGTTGTATTGGATTAACAGAAAATGTGCAATATGCATCAAAACAAAATTAGACAGGTGTATAAATTTGGGCACCCAATGGAAAAATCACATCAATATTTAGTAGAGCCTCCTTTTGCTAAAATAACAGCCTCTAGACGCTTCCCATAGACTCTAATGAGTGTCTGGATTCTGGATGAAGGTATTTTGGACCATTCCTCCTCACAAAACATCTCCAGTTCAGTTAGGTTTGATGGTTGCCGAGCATGGACAGCCCGCTTCAAATCATCCCACAGATTCTCATTGATATTCAGGTCTGGGGACTGGGATGGCCATTCCAGAACATTATACTTGTTCCTCTGCATACATGCCCGGGTAGATTTTGAGCAGTGTTTTGTGTCGTTGTCTTGTTGAAATATCCAGCCCCGGCGTAACTTCAACTTTGTGACTGATTCTTCAACATTATTCCCAAGAATCTGCTGATATTGAGTGAAATCCATGCAACCCTCAACTTTAACAAGATTCCCAGTAAAGGCACTGGCCACACAGCCCCAGAGCATGATGGAACTCCCACCAAATTTTAATGTGGGTAGCAAGTGTTTTTCTTGGAACGCTGTGTTCTTTTGCCGCCATGCATAACGTCTCTTGTTAAGACCAAATAACTAAATCTTTGTTTTATTAGTCCACAGCACCTTATTCCAAAATGAAGCAAAATTATGTTGTAGGTCTTTGGAGGTGGTCTGTGGGCTGTTTTTGACCGTTCTCACCATCCTTCGCCTTTGCCTCTCCGATATTTTACTTGGCCTTCCACTTCTGGCCTAAACAAGAACTGTGCCTGTGGTCTTCCATTTCCTCACTATGTTCCTCACAGTGGACACTGACAGCTTAAATCTCTGCAATAGCTTTTTGTAGCCTTCCTCTAAACCATAATGTTGAACAATATTTGTTTTCAGGTAATTTGAGAGTTGTTTTGAGGCCCCCATGTTGCCACTCTTCAGAGGAGAGTCAAAGAGAACAACAACTTGCAATTGGCCACCTTAAATACCTTTTCTCATGATTGGATGCACTTGTCTATGAAGTTCAAGGCTTAATGAGCTCACCAAACCAATTGTGTGTTCCAATTAATCAGTGCTAAGTAGTTTTTGGTATTTAAATCAACAGAATAACAAGGGTGCACACATTTTTGCATAGCCTATTTTTCACGTCTGATTTCATTTCATACAACTTAATATTGCTACACTAAAGATCTTTATCTGGACAATACCCCAGTACTCAGCTTTTATTAGAAAATGAATGGCATGCCACTGTGATCATTTTCTGTGATGACAGAGTAAATTATTATGCAGCCTCAGAGGGTGCCCATACTTTTTCATACGACTGTAGTTAGCGGGGTGTGGGCTAATAGCATTTCAATTGATGACGTCACTCACTCCGAGACATTGTAATGCTTTTGACAGCAAAGATAGACGAAGGGGCAAATGGCTTGGAGGACATATTTAGGGAGAATCCAATGAAAATTGATGCCATGAAAAAATCTGTTGACTTTATCTTTGGAGAAGTGAAAACCCTCAAAAGTGGAAGTTATCTGCCAGGAAAATGAAAAGAAGGTGGCTGAATTCGAGCAAAGTGTGAATGAAGAGGAGAGATTCCAACGTAGGTGGAACCTGAGGCTCCATGGAATTCCAGAGCAGGCAGACGAGGACATCAAATGCAGAGTTGTTGACATCTGTGGAGCTGGCATTCCTGAATCAAAAGCTAAACTTCAGGAAAATGTAGACATCCTTCCTCGCTTGGGAAGACTCAAGGATCAAGACAAGACACTGAGGACAACCATCATCCCGTTCACCAACAGATCTACACGGGATCTTCTTCTTCTGGAGTCGAGCGGAGAATTGTGAATTCCTCATCAAGCAAAAATTGAGGTTCGCGGAGGACCTGACCTCAGTGGACAAAGTGACAAGAGAGAAACTGTGGCCGATGGTGGCTGCAGTTTGAAAGGCAGGGAAAACTTTTTAATCTGTGCAAGAGTGATCATTGATGGGAAAGAAATGCGGCCAAATCAGAACATTTGAGAGAGAGCCAGAGTCTAACTCAGACAGAACTGGCAGGCCAAAAAAACTGCCTAATTGCCAGGTGAAAAGGCTGACCTGTGAACTGGTAAACTAGACACTAACTGTTGGTTGAATAACTGTTTATTGTAAAGTCTACACAATGTCTTTCCCTTGTGGGAGTAAGAATACTTTGGTAACTTTATGACCCAGTATTTTTTTTTTTGAAGAGAGGTTAATTAATAATGGGGTGGAAATACTTTTGGGTTCCATATCCTTAGGAGATCTTATATTACCAAAGCAGGGTTGTTGGTTGAAGTTTGTCTTCATCACTTTGTTCAACTAATGTCAGGGGTATTTATAATTTACTCAAACATAAGGCTATTTTCCTGTATTGCAAACGGTTTAATGCAGACTTTTACTTTCTACAAGAGACTCATGCTTGTTCTTCCGATCTATCCTTTTTGAAAAAAAAAAAAACACTCTGCAGGTGTAGCAGTTTTAAGAGGTGCATTTAAAGGGGAGGTCATCAGTAGTAAGACTCACCACTCGTTGGTTAACAGTGAATTTCAACAGTGAAATGTTTTTATTAGGGATATTTATGCATCCAAGAACAAACAAAACAGCAGGATATTATTTCAAGAATTTGAAGAAGAGTTTAATAGAGTTATAGGCGTATTTCAGGATATCAAAATGATCTTAGGTGGAGATTTTAATTCTGTATCTCATGTGATGATTGACTAATATCCCCCTCCTAACAGATCCAGCATTGTTAATCCTGAGTTTAATAACCTAAGTCTTGGTCTTGGATTAGTAGATATTTGGAGATCTAAATGTCCTGATAAAAAGGACTTCACTTGAAGTAACAAGGGCATGTCCAGACAGTAAATCAACTTCTGGTTAATTTCTAATTCATTTGATAATACTGTAGTCAAGGTATCAGTTGAACCATCAGTTCTTACTGGTCATAAAGTTATATTATTATCTTTAAATATTCATGGTTCTGAAGTCAAACCAAATTGGCGTTATTGGAAACTCAATAGTAGACTGTTGGAAGATGAGAATTTCAAGATGGATGCCAAATATATTATACAAGACAATTGGAGGAAAGCCCAAATATTTAAGTCTTATGGGAAATTTTGGGAATTAATGAAGTAGGAAATAAGACGAACAGCCATGAAGAGAGGTAAAGAAATTGCTGAACTTAAAAGATTGAGGGAAGATAAACTTTTATATATACACTTTCTCTAATCTTTATGAAGGACCTTGATGAAGAAGGAAAGGTTCACTTATTCTCTTTACAACTGGAAATGGACCAAATGTATGAAGAGAGAGCAAAAGGGGCATTTGTAAGATCAAGAAGGAGATGTACTTTTACAATTCAGAGAGAAAAAAATCTGAATTTACATCTATTCATAAGCTTAATATAGATGGCAAAGAAAATGAAAACCCCAAAGATATTTTAAAAAATGTTTCAGAATTCTATGGTAACCTTTATACCAGTAATGCCTGTCCTACTAGTGACATATCTGCCTTTCTAGACTCTGTCAAAGACTATGCAAAATTCATAGACTTCCAAAAGTCTTCTGATAGAAAAAAAAATGTATATGTAGCAAAATGTAGCAAGTTAAAAGAGAACAAATCTCCAGGGAATGATGGCATTATTAGTGAATTCTATGAATATTTTCATGAGGATATTGTTTAATTTATACTTAATGTTTTTAAGGAGGCAATTGATTTAGGGGTACTGCCTGTTTCTATGACACAAGGCCTCATTTCTGTAATACCCAAACCAAACCAAGATTCTATGATGCTAGAAAATTGGAGCCCAATCACATTAATGAACAATGATGGAAAGCTACTTGCATCCATCTTTGCAGAAAGACTTAAAGGTCTTGACCAAATCATTGATGATACCCAGTCTGGTTTTATGAAGGGCAGACATACAGCAGTGGTGGGCCGTCAGGGCCAGCAAGGCCTTCTCTGCTGGCCTAAACATCAGCAGAATATAATTTTTTTTAAATATATTTTCCCACAAATATGTATTAAATTATTCCCCAGAGTAAGAGTTACACTCTTCATTTCATAGCTTTCTTCTTGGTTGCACTGCTTCCAGACCCAGGTTGAGATTTGGAGGGCTGGTCTTTATGTTAGATCTTTTATCCAATCATATTCAGCCATCATGTGTTGCCAGGGGTCTAAAATCTGCCCCCAGGCCTTCAGAATCAACAGTGCGGGCGCTTGTAGCTTAAAGTGAATGGAAATTAAAATTTAGTGTCAACCAATCAGCTTTAGAGTTGGCTACTGTACCTCTGCTGGCTGGCTCCAGTGTTACACAGGAGCCAGCTAGCAGGCGTAGTGCGTGCACGTCTTTTGATTGGATTACCAATATTGAGAGGCAGGTCCTATATGGGCAGGTCTCAGAACTAGGAAACTGATAAACGAATTAATTTGCGTACTACTAAGCTGTTTTTTCAACCCACAATGGCGGAAGGAGAAGATATCGATTTGGTCGGGGATATAATTATAACGCCATTCTCGAGACAAACCTTTCAAGAAAAGTTAGACATTGTCAGGAGAGGCCGACGCTACAAAGCCTGTCACAGGCGGGAAAGGGGTTCGTTCGCCACTTTCAAAGTTCCAACTACGAGCGCTATCAATGGCTCACAGGCTCCGAGAAGCACTGCAAACTGTACTGCTGGGAATGCCTATCATTTGCAAGTGATCGATTTGGTGTTTGGAGCCACACTGGCTTTGCAAACCTGAGTTGTCTAACCAAGGCAGCAACGAGACACCAAAGTACGGCTGGGCACTTACAAGCAATGGTGCTTTTGAAAACTTTTGGGGACACCCGAGTGGATCTACAGCTCAACGAACAAGCGCACAGGGCAACGAAGCTGCACAATGAAAATGTATTGTACTCTTCCCCTGCAATTCTCTGAATAAAAATGTATATTTCAAGGTGACACAACGCCTGGTTATACTGCGTTTCTGTCTAAATGTATAGTGTCTAGAGCCATGGCATCATAATGATGGTAATAAGAGGTGGATTAATTCGGGTGGGACTGTGTAGGACTTCACTGAAGGCCCAGGCCCCAGGCCCAGGGCACGCCACTGACATACAGTATGTAATAATATTCGACTAGTATTGGACTTGATAGACTATAATGATAGATTATGGAAGATATCTTTATTTTATTTGTAGACTTTTACAAGGCATTTGATACAGTTGAACATTATTTTATTTTTGAGCCTATACAATTTTTTGGTTTTGGTCAAATATTTTCAAAGTGTAATCAGGACACTTTACAATAATAGTAACAGCTCTGTTAAATTATCCCATGGAACTTCACAGAGATTCGACATTAGATGTGGAATTAAACAATGATGCCAAATTTCTCCTTTCTTATTTTTATTGGTCACACAAGTTATGGCACTACATATAAATAAGGATAGTTATAGGGATATTCAGATACAAGACAAAGAGATAAAATGTTCACAATTGGCTGACGACATCACCATTATTTTTGAAAGATTGTAATGAAGTCAGGAAAACTATTGAGTGTATTAATGCCTTCTCACATGCATCTGGTTAATCTCTGTTATATTAGGAAATGTGAATTATTTGCATTGAAAAGATAACTTAAACTCACTATGTAATATCCCTGTAAAAGATCACATATCTTGGTATTAAAGTTAGCAAAGATCAGAAAGAAAGGGCAAATTTACATGTCTTTCCTATTGTAGAGAAAATTGGAAAAATATTTAACTCCTGGTTATTAAGACATATTTCTTTATCTGGACGTGTACTTTTATCAAAATCTGAAGGTCCAGATTAGTTTATACCTCCCTTGCCTTGGATGTTCCTCTGTCAGTAACTAAAATACTAAATTATTTAACTTCTTATGCAGGAATAAAGCTCATTATTTAAGAAAAGCAGTAATATGTAGCACCCAAGGTGAGGGAGGGTTAAATGCTCTGGATTTAAAACCTCCAATATAATCTTTAAAATCAAATGGATACAGAACTATATAAGAAATAAGGATTTATTTTGGAATATAATCCCTAATTTAACATTCCAACAGATTGGTGGTCTAGAATTCTTACTAAAATGCAACTTTGATATGAGTAAAATCCCTATTAACCTTGCTAACTTTCGTAAACAAGTACTTCTAACTTGGAACATCACGTACAAACACAATTTTTCCCCTCATTCTGGAATAATGAAGACATAAAATACAAAAGCAAGTCTTTCTTTTTCCAGAACTGGTTTGACAACAATATTATTTGGGTTAAACAATTATTGAATAATGATGGACAACTATATGATTATCCAGTATTTATGAGAACACACAATGTCACATTCACTACTGAGGAGTATCAAATTGTTGTTAGAGCTGAAGGTGCTATTCTTCTTTTCGGAGAATATATCAATACTCCAAGTGCAACTGGAGAGGATTTTGTAGCCTCAATACGATTAGAAGGAATTGACATTTTAAACTATAAATGTAATAACATGCATATGAGGAAACTATGTCAATATGTTACTCTTCCCTCTGCTAAAATGTACTGGAATGCAGCCCACTGGAACAAAGTTTTGTTGTTGTCTGGTAAATATTGTATATCTAATAAGGTGAAATAAGTATCATACAAACTCATTCATAGAATCTACCCTGTAAAGACCTTTTATTATACAGAGATTTAAAATAGCTATTGACAACAAGTGTATTTTGTGATTGTGAACCAGAAACTCTTGACCATTTATTTTGGGTATGTTCTCATGTCAAAAGTTTTTGGAGTGAGTTAGAAGATTTTATTTGAAAATAAATTACTGTTAATGTTAATCTAAGAGACTTTTATTTTGATCCAAATGATATGGACGCTGATTTATCTTTCATTGTTAATTTGTTTATCTTTTATGGAAGATTCTTTATCCATGAAATGAAGTGGGCAGAGAACAAACACCTCTTCACATTATTTTGAAATGATCAGTAAACGTAAAAACAAAAAAGCAATACGCACCATAAAAGTATTTAACATATTGAAAATGAATCTCGACATGTAAGGAAATGTTTATGCACTCTTGTTTGTATATCTGTTTTTTGTATTGTGTTCAAAAAAATAAAAAAAATTGCTGTTCCCATCGCTTTCCTTTCCCTCTCCCATGCATCATCATTCTGCTCCTGAGTGGCTGGCAGGATATGGCAGCATTTTCGATTGTGCGTCAGGAATTCTGCATACAGTAGCACGTTTGTATGAAGGTGTGGTTATTCACAGGCAAATTGTTATATGCTATGGAGGTACATTTGTGTCTTTTTGTCGAGAGCAAAACCTTTTTTATTTTGAATCAAAAATAATTTCTGAAAGCAACTTTTTTCCGACACTAAGAATAAAAAAAACAAGGCTTAATCATGCTCTCTATCTATTTGTTACTCGTCTGCAGGTGTGTTTTGATGTGAGAGAGGAAGTCAGTCCCGTCATCGCCACCTCACCCGCTCTTAAGATAACCTTTGGGCCAACTGGGTTTCCAAGGCTGGTTAGGAGACCAATTGTGATGAACTGATTGAATATTAGGGTAGCACTGTAATTAATTAATCATATACTGTCTGCCGCTGTTCTTACCTCTTTCCCTTTGTCTTCTACACCTCTCTCCCCACCTTGTCTTTCTTCCTCATTTTATAATGCACACCATATGTGCATTGAAGTACAGATTATAATGCATTTATGTATTTATAACACCTGGATAATGAACCTCTTTCAATAAAGAGTTTCACATTCTCCACTGGTTGAAATTAAGTATCTCATTGAAATACTATCCTGTGTCCTCAGATAATGCAGATGAAGTGAGTTATGCATAGTTTTTTTCTGTATATCTGAATTCCAAATAAATCATGTTTTAGGTCTATTGCATAGTTACAATGTTTAATCATTGATGTCCCAGGAGCAGGAGAGGTAAACCTTGTGGATGTGTATAATTTGAATACATACATGCAGACACAGCATCATTCAAATAATGGAGTTTGATATGACTGAAAAATAATGTCTCAGAGATTCATACCTGAACCGCACCTTTATTTGTCAAGGAAGAGTACATGATCAGTGAATATATTCAATGTACAGGCTACAATGTGGGAATCTCATGCGTGGTAATAACTACAGTGCATGTGTATATAGGACATGCATTCTTGGGATAATAAAGTTATTATATTCTACTCTATCCATAGGCTTCATTAATGCTATTTAGACTTGTTTATACAACAACTATGATAGCTGAGGTTCATAGATTGGTATTAATATTAGTTACAAACCTAACATTTTAGGGTCCATACATCGATCGGCTACATACTGTAGCTAGCTACGCATCCATAGGCATACAGTTATTTTTATCCTCCACTACACAATAAGCAAGTAAATAGATAGCTAGCTATGTTACTTCAGCTGCATTGCAAGGAAAGCTTAAACAATTGTACATTCAATTTGCAGTAAATGCTTTTGCTTGCTAGATTCTTTACATCCACAAGATGACAGCCTGGTTTGCTCAGGAGTCCCTAAAACATTAAACAACACGAATTACACATTCATTCTCCTAACACTAGCTAGCTCGCTAATGTGATCTAGTCAGATAACTTGCTAAATAGTGATTTTCGTAAATGAACTATGACAAAAAAATATGCACAAACGTCAAGGCAATGGTGGCTCGCGTCAAAATTCGCCATTGGAACCAATTGATATGATTGGTCATATAACAACCTAGGGACCCAAATGCATAATGAGTGCTCTAACTCCACCTTGTGGTGGTCTGGAGCAATGAAGCCGTGACGCTGGGTCCCGCAGTGCATACTCACAACTTTTAAAGGAGGAACCACTGTAGATGTTTCCACTTCACAATAACAGCACTTACAGTTGACCGGGGCAGCTTGTTGGAAGTCACTGAGCTCTTCAGTACTGCCAATGTTTGTCTATGGAGATTGCATGGCAGTGTGCTCAATTTTATACACCTGTCAGCAACAGGTGTCAATGAAATAGTCAAATCCACTCATTTGAATGGATGTCCACATACTTTTTCATATATAGTGTGTTAGGTTTTAATTGAACCAATTATTAAAGCTCAAACCAAGTTTTTTCACCAAAAAGGTTGGACAGCTGAACAGACCTATGACCTATTCACACAAGCACTGGCATTTAACCCTTCCTCCTATGTTGAGTCTCCGAAAAGTCCATCTCTGAACAGACAATAAATACACTGCTGTTTCTAGACAGAACTATAGTGATATCTGTTATTCCTCACTTCATCTAACCTCTGCCCAAATTCCTCACAACTGTCATGTTGAATTGTACCAGACTGTGGCCCTTCTCCATCCATAGGATCACTGATGTCTAACAATAACATATTCTAACAGAATGTAATGTTCTACATTCCCCTCTCCCTCAGTGACATGAACAAGGATATTTCAAGTTCAGAAGTCAGATCCCATCAAATGTATATCACATCACACATTTAGTAATGAAAGTATTTTAAACTTCACGCAATGTAACACTTTTGTATGACTTAATACAAAAACATATGATCGATATGAGTGTGGAAGAAAGGTTCTTGTGCAATGATAAGCACCCCAAAGCACACCAAAGACAGCATTAACGATAAGTAATACAATTAATACTGCACTTCTAAAAGCCTATTTCACACCATAGCCTGATGAATTTGCAAGATAACTTTTCTTTCATTTCGACACAAATGTACAGTTGAAGCCGGAAATGTACATACACCACTTTATTTTAAAAATGTGAAATGTCAGAATAATAGTAGAGAGAATGATTTATTTCAGCTTTTATTTCTTTCATCACATTCCCAGTGGGTCAGAAGCTTACATACAGTATTTGGTAGCATTGCCTTTAAATTGTTTATCTTGGCTCAAACGTAATGAGTCGCCTTCCAGAAGCTTCCCACAATAAGTTTGGTGAATCTTAGCCCATTCCTCCTGACAGAGCTGGTGTAACTGAGTCAGGTTTGTAGGCCTCCATGCTCGCCCACGCTTTTTTAGTTCTGCCCACAAATGTTCTATAGGATTGAGGTCAGGGCTTTGTGATGGCCACTCCAATACCTTGACTTTGTTGTCCTTAAGCCATTTGACACAACTTTGAAAGTATGATTGGGGTCATTGTCCATTTGGAAGACCCATTTGAGACCAAGCTTTAACTTCATACTGATGTCTTGAGATGTTGCTTAAATATATCCACATAATTTTCCTACCTAATGATTCCATCTATTTTGTGAAGTGCACCAGTCCCTCCTGCAGCAAAGCACCCCCACACCATGATGCTGCCACCCTCGTGCTTCACGGTTGGGATGGTGTTCTTCGGCTTGCAAGCCTCCCCCATTTTCCTCCAAATGTAAGGATGGTAATTATGGCCAAACAGTTCTATTTTTGTTTCATCAGACCAGAGGCCATTTCTCCAAAAAGTACGATCTTTGTCCCGATATGCAGTTGCAAATCATAGGCTGGCTTTTATATTGCGGTTTTGGAGCAGTGGCTTCTTTCTTGCTTAGTAGCCTTTCAGGTTATGTCGATGCAGGACTCGTTTTACTGTGGATATAGATACTTTTGTGCCTGTTTCCCTCCAGCAGCTTCACAAGGTCCTTTGCTGTTGTTCTGGGATTGATGGCGGCTGCGTTTGTCCCATGGTGTTCAAACTTGGGTACTATTGTTTATACAGATGAACGTGGTACCTTCAGGCATTTGGAAATTGCTCCCAAGGATGAGCCAGACTTGTGGAGGTCCATTTTTTTTTGTGGAGGTCTTGGCTGATTTCTTTTGATTTCCACATAATTACAAGCAAAGAGGCACTGAGTTTGAAGGTAGGCCTTGAAATACAACCACAGGTACTCCTCCAATTGACACAAATTAGGTAAATTAGCCTTTCAGAAGCTTCTAAAGCCATGACATCATTTTCTGGAATATTCCAAGCTGTTTAAAGGAACAGTCAACTTAGTGAATGTACACTTCTGACATCTGGAATTGTGATACAGTGAATTATAAATTAAATAATCTGTCTGTAAACAATTGTTGGAAAAATTACTTGTGTCATGCACAAAGTAGATGTCCTAACCAACTTGCCAAACCTATAGTTTGTCAAGATTAAATTTGTGGAGTGGTTGAAAAACAAGTTTTAATGACTCCAACCGAAGTGTATGTAAACTTCTGACTTCAACTGTAAATGTGGCACTGACTCGCCCATGGATGTTTCAGTATTGTCTCAATGGAGAGTTCGGCTTTCGACTATCCATGTGCGACACGAACGCGTAATTGCAAGCCTGCTACATTCAAAAAGAAATGTGGGTTAACTTTTTATGGCTGGGGGGCAGTATTGAGTTGCTTGGATGAATAAGGTGCCTAAAGTAAACGGCCTTCTCCTCAGTCTCAGTTTCTAATATATGCATTTTATTAGTAGTATTGGATAGAAAACACTCTAAAGTTTCTAAAACTGTTTGAATGATGTCTGTGAGTATAACATAACTCATATTGGCAGGCAAAATCCTGAGTTGAAATCAAAACAGGAAGTCAGAAATCTGAGCTTTGTATGTATTCAGAGTCCCCAATGAAATCCCCTTGAGATATGAATGATGTTGCACTGCCTAGGGATTCCACTAGATGTCAACCATCAATTGAAATTATAATGAGACTTCTATGATGTTTTGGGAGTGAATGATAGCAGAATCCGTCAGGTGTCTGGCAGTCAGCCATTTTCTGATCATGTTTATTCCTCGTGGTAGTCACTTGGGTTCCATTGCTCACAAAGACAAGAAGGAGTACTCCAGTTGGAACTTTATTGAAGCTATATGTTAAAAATATCCTAATGATTGATTCTGTACTTAGTTTGAAATGTTTCTTCGACCGGTAATATCACTTTTTAAAGTTTTTGTCCGATATAACGCTGACCAGAATTAGCGTTTGGATATGTATACCAAACGCGCTAACAAAAGAAGGTATTTGGACATAAATAACGGATGTGTCTTAAACAAAACAAACATTTATTGTGGACTTGGGATTCCTGGAGTGCTTTCTGATGTAGATCATCAAAGGTAAGGGAATATTTATCATGTAATTCCTTGTTTATGTTAACGCCATCTGTGGTGTTTTTACTTTTGAGCGCCGTCTCAGATTATTGCATGTGTTTCTTTTTCCGTAAAGTTTTTTTGATATCTGACACAGCGGTTGCATTAAGGAGAGGTATATCTATAATTCCATGTGTATAACTTGTATTATCATCTACATTTATGATGAGTATTTCTGTTGAATAATGTGGATATGCAAAATTACTGGATGTTTTTAGAACTAGTGAATCTAATACGCCAATGTAAACTCAGATTTTCTGATATAAATTTGAACTTTATCAAACAAAACATGCATGTATTGTGTAACATGAAGTCCTATGAGTGTCATCTGATGAAGATTATCAAAGGTTAGTGATTCATTTTATCTCTATATGTGCTTTTTCTCTCTCTCTCTTTGGCTGGTAAAATTGGCTGTATATTTTAGTGAGTTGTTGGTGACCTAACATAATCGTTTGTGGTGCTTTCCCTGTAAATCCTATTTGAAATTGGAAACTGTGGTGGGATTAACAACAAGACTATCTTGAAAACGATATAAGATACATGTATGTTTGAGGAATTTTAATTATGAGATTTCTGTTCTTTTGAATATGGAGCCCTGTACTATCACTGGTTGTTGTTATATCGCTCCCGGTAACGGGATCTCAGCCATAAGAAGTTAAGGGTCAGAGCAAAAATATCAGCCTTGGGGAAAGTTCCCGTAGTTAATCACCTGTTTCTCCCCAGAGGTCCATAGGTCATCCCTTTAGACCACATATGTCAGAGTCAAGGCCCGCGGGCCACATCCGGCCCGCAAGAAGGTTTTTTACGGCCCCTGGGATGATCTTGATTTATTATTAGAACCGGCCCGCAGCAAGCCGGCAGCCCGCAGATCTTTTACACGCACCAATACTACATTTCCCACAATGCAAAGGTGACGCACCGAGCAGTAGGCTGCTTCATTTCAATATTTATTGGCACAGCAGTCGTCAGCATCACAGTAAAATTAACTTTCAGATACCCATCAAAAATGGCAAAACGGAAGGTGGATACTGAGAACCGGGGGTTTCAAACAAGGTGGGAGTCGGAGTATATGTTCACGAAGGTAGCTGGAAAACCTGTGTGTCTTCTGTGTGGAGAAAGTGTGGCGGTACTGAAAGAGTATAATCTGAGACGACATTATGAAACGAAACACGCGGACACACACGCGGACGCAACTGTCAAGGCCAGTTTTATTTTGGCAGAAGAGATCGCTAAATCAGCCCGGCCATTTACGGAGGGGGATTTCATCAAAAACTGCATGATTAAAGTTTGTGACGAAGTTTGCCCAGAAAAAAGGCAACTCTTTTTAAATGTGAGTCTGAGCAGAAACACCATTGCCGAGAGAGTAGACCAGTTGTCCATCAATCTAAAAGAGCAGCTTGTGAAAAAGGGAAAAGATTTTATTGCATATTCCTTGGCTGTGGATGAGAGCACCGACATTTCTGACATTGCCCAGTTGTCAATTTTCATCCGCGGAGTGGACTCCAACCTAAGCGTGACAGAGGAGTTTTTGGCTTTACGTCCTATGCATGGCACAACTACGGGGCATGATTTGTATGAAGAGGTGTCAAGATGTGTAAATGAGATGGAGCTGCCTTGGGAAAAACTCGTGGGTTTGACAACCGACGGAGCACCTGCGATGTGTGGACACAGGAGCGGACTGGTGGCGAAGATACGGGAAAAGATGCAAGAGGAAAACGCGACAGGTGAGCTGACAGCTTATCATTGTATCATACACCAGGAAGCGTTGTGCGGTAAAGCCTTGAAAATGGAGCATGTAATGAGCATCATCACGCGCACAGTTAACTTTATCAGAGCCAAAGGTTTGAATCACCGCCAGTTCAAGGCATTTCTGACGGAGTTAGAAACGGAGCATGGTGATTTGCCTTATCACACAGAGGTGCGATGGCTAAGCCAGGGAAAGGTGCTTCAAAGATGTTTCGAGCTTCGTGAGGAGATTTGTCTGTTCTTGGACAGCAAAGGGAAAGACACAACACAACTCCGAGACGAAATGTTTCTGTGTGAAATGGCTTTTCTGTGTGACATTACGAGTCATCTGAATGCAATAAACTTGCAGCTGCAGGGTCGGGATCGTGTCATCTCTGATATGTACAGTACAGTGAAGGCATTTAAAACCAAACTGACTCTGTGGGAGACGCAGATGCGGAAAGAAAATTTGAGCCACTTTCCCAGCTGCCAGACCATGAAAGAGAAGCTCTCTACCAGTGCGTTCCCGAGCACACAGTTGGCTGATAAAATAGGTATGCTTGCCGCTGACTTTCGACGCCGATTTGCTGACTTTGAAGCACAAAAAAGCAGGTTGGAACTGCTCGGTAACCCATTTGCTGTTGACGTGGAAAGCTCACCACCAAACCTCCAAATGGAGTTGATTGACCTCCAATGCAATGATGCACTGAGGGCAAAATATGCGGCAGTGGGTGCTGCGGAGTTCGCCCGTTTCCTCCCCGGCACAATGCCCCAGCTGCGCATCCAGGCTGCTCAAACGTTGTCTATGTTTGGCAGCACATACCTGTGTGAACAACTGTTTTCTTTGATGAACCTGAACAAAACATCACACAGAAGTCGACTTACTGCTGAACACCTCCACTCAATTCTGAGGATTTCTTCAGCTCAGAGCCTTACCCCGAACATTGATGAACTTGTGGAAAAGATGGGACACCACCAAGTATCACCCTCAACCTCAAACAAGTGAACATTACTGTGCAATCACATATTTAGAGTTTTTACTCAGTTCAAGTTTAAAAGTTAAAATTTAATATTTGTTTTCACTGCATGTTACTTCTCCTTAAACAAAGTGTTGTTTTTGATTAATAGATTTTTGCACTTTATTTTTTTGTATTTCAATCCAATTATATTTTAAAAATATTTCAGTTGAGTGGATGATAGAAAATTGCTATTATTGTTTTTTCTTTGAAGTAAATTTAGCCCACTTTTGCTAAAATAGAAAATATAGTCTACTGATGGTGCCTTGAATACCGGTTTCTTTCATTTAATGTTCATGTTATGGGGATATTTATATAAAGGAAATTTGTCTTTTGTGTCTGTTGAAAATTAAAGATTACTGACAGAGCCATAAGAAAATATTGCTTTATTTATCTGATCATATTGTAATATATTTGTTAGGTTTTCAGTAGGTTCAATTAGGTTCACTAGACTATATGCGTCATTTAAAATTTTTTCAATGAACATTCGAACAGTCCGGCCCTCGTCTTGTAGCTGATTTTTTTATTTGGCCCTCCGTCCATTTGACTTTGACACCCCTGCTTTAGACTATCTGAAGCTAGTGCCTTACAGCTGTAGACTTATCAAGTACTTATCAACTTATCAAGTACTTATCAATAGGGAGCTATATAAAACTAATGTAACTAATGTCATATTGTTTTTTAAAACTAATGTCATATTGTTTTTTATTTTGTGATGTCATTAAAAACGGTATTGACAAAATATTGTAACTTGGAAAGTATATCCCCTTCATCTGTCAAGTTTCCATCCAATGCGTTGTGCATATTTATGAAAATGAACATATTTTTGTTAAGTTGGGAATGTGAATTTAGGATTCATAAGAGAACTTGCAATCATATATGCATGCACAGTAAGTAGCTACACACCGAGTGAGGTCAGAGAGAGCGGGCGGCGGTTTGTGTGCACAGTATATGATTAATGTATACATAAGTGTCCCTTTCTCTCTCTCTCTTTCCCCACCTCCATCTCTGTTGTAACAAGCTATCATATTGTCAGTCTGCTAGGAACCTTCTTCTCATTTAGTTAGCTAATAAATAATAATTAAGCCAATTGGTGTAGTACTGAATCATGAGTAATGCTGGGTTTTTTGCAGATGCATGAGGTTACAACTGTTCAGAATAATGATATGTTAAGAGGTTATGATTAATATGTTGACTATTTTATGGATTTTATAGGTATAGACCTTATAGAGTTTAATTCATCATGGCCTCTAAACCTTCAAGCTGCATACTGGACCCTATTCCAACTAAAATACTGAAAGAGCTGCTTCCTGTGCTTGGCCCTCCTATGATGAACATAATAAACGGCTCTCTATCCACCGGATGTGTATCAAACTCACTAAAAGTGTCGGTAATAAAGCCTCTCTTGAAAATGCCAAACCTTGTCCAAGAAAATATAAAAAACTATCTGCCTATATCGAATATCCTATTACTCTCAAAAATGTTTGAAAAAGCTGTTGCGCAGCAACTCACTGCCTTCCTGAAGACAAACAATGTTTACGAAACGCTTCAGTCTGGTTTTTCACCCCATCATAGCACTGAGACTGCACTTCTGAAGGTGGTAAATTACCTTTTAATCTGTTCTCGTGCTACTAGACCTTAGTGCTGCTTTTGATACCATCGATCACCACATTCTTTTGGAGAGATTGGAATCCCAAATTGGTCTACACGGATAAGTTCTGGCCTGGTTTAGATATTATCTGTCGATGGTTTGTCCTCTGACAAATCAACTGTGAATTCCGGTGTTCCTCAAGGTTCCGTTTTAGGACCCCTATTGTTTTCACTATATATTTTACCTCTAGGTGATGTCATTCGGAAACATAATGTTAACTTTCACTACTATGCGGATAATAGACAGCTGTATATTTCGATGAAACATGGTGAAGCCCCAAAATTGCCCTCCCTGGAAGCCTGTGTTTCAGACATAAGGAAGTGGATGGCTGCAAATGTTCTGCTTTTAAACTTGAACAAAACAGAGATGCTTGTTCTAGGTCCCAAGAAACAAAGAGATCTTCTGTCGAATCTGACAATTAACATTGATATTTGTACAGTCATCACTTTGACTTATTTGCTTTGCCATCAATAGTTGTAGCCAAGACTGACTTCCGATAGGTACTTAGCACAGTAGGAGGCAGTTCCTTATCTTGCTCGAACAAACAAAGTCCCTTCTGTTTCTACTTCTAGAATAACAATTCTCGTCAGTGGCCGAGAATTTGAGCCAATCAGAGAGCACGAACCACCACTTGGGGGAGCCGACAGAAGTGACAATATATAGTAGGTCACTTTTGTTGGTGTAGTCCGCCCCCTTTTCATGAGAATTGTTCTAAGTCAAACAATAAAGCTGCACAATACATGTTTTATCTTGAGCAAATCTATTTTACATCTAGCTAAGGAGGTTTGTGCTTGAAGGATATTTTTCTTAGGTTCAGTTTGATAATGCAAACATGATTGATAGTTTGCTAACTGACCCAGTCAGTCACACACACTTCATATGGAATGAATGGGGTGGTAAGTGCAGGACAATGCACACAACACTACATTCTTTACCAAACTAGCTATCTAGCAAGATGATTAAGAAATACTTTAATACACTCTCCATTATCTCTTACTGACAGTGCCAGTTCGCATGCTATCTAATGTTAGCTAAACACGACATTGTTGAGGAAGAGATTGTAAGCAAGCATTTCACTGAACTGAATACACCTGTTGTATCCTGTGCACGTGACAAATACACTTTTATTTGATATATCCCTCTCCAACACAAGAACCATGTTGAGATAACCTTCATTCCGTTAGTAGGCCTTTGGTCCGCTGAAAATTCTACTGAATGACAGAGAAGGTCAAGGAAAGGGGAGCACATTTTGTCTACCATGAATAAGAGATGCTAGCCATAACTGTTCACTTAGTAAAATAAACAAACAAAGATTCTAATAATAATTTGCTGATATCTTAGTTTGCTAACTGTATTCCCTTGATTTCAATGACCAGGATATTCTTGCAATCAAAACATGCAACTTCTTTCACTCCAAAATAGTAGGTGGTAGGCCTACAATAGAGAGCACAACTTCAGAAATGTATACTGAATTCCGTGGCTAAACAGATGGCCATATAATCTTAATGGCACTATTTTCAAAGAACATTATTAAATTGGGCTGAGAATCATTTTTAATTTAGCTGTGTTCTGCTACAGTAATGCAAATCTGTTCATTCTCATTTCCATTTCCTATTTTACGTGGCAGTCTTACAATATCTTCTTGATGTACAACAAGCACGAAGATAATCATATATAGTATATCATGGAACAGCTGCCTTCACGGCATGTGAGGTCCATAAAGAGATGGCTGGTTTAGTTTTGAACAAAGATAATTGCACTTGTGCATTTGTTGCCAGCTTCACTCGGGTGGTAGAATATATTTGTTTTATTCCTCAATGTTTTATGAATGAGCAGATGTTATTAAGATTAAGACTATCTTCCACCCTCCCTCAATATCATAGGGTACCTAAAGCTCTACAGAATAAAGCAGAACCAGGATCGTCCATACAGTAGCACTCAGGGGTATACCACACTACCATTTCCTGCTTGCTAAAATTAGAATATTTAGCCTAATGTCAGTTTATGGAATGTGTGGAGAATCATTGTACTATCTAAAGCACTGTGAAATATCTTTTCAATAACAAAAAATATTGTACTTTTAGCTGTTTGAAGCTGAAAGTAAAAGACACAAAAACTAAACTTAAGAATGGGAAGCATAGAAATTGTGCACATAGAACAGATCTAAGACTTGCTTTCAATGAGAATGACAGATCTATAATGAAAAATATGTGAATTTGGTCAGATGTTCCCCAAAAGTTACATAATGCAGCTTTAAGAAAGCTGAAATTGGGTATGTTATTTTGATTGTTAAGTCAATTAGTCCATGCACATTTCAAGCCTTACTAAAAAACGAATTTCGGGAACATTTAGGCAAGTTAGCTGGCTAACTCATTTTTTTATTTTTTTTATTTTACCTTTATTTAACCAGGCAAGTCAGTTAAGAACAAATTCTTATTTTCAATGACGGCCTGGGAACAGTGGGTTAACTGCCTGTTCAGGGGCAGAACGACAGATTTGTACCTTGTCAGCTCGGGGGTTTGAACTCGCAACCTTCCGGTTACTAGTCCAACGCTCTAACCACTAGGCTACCCTGCCGCCCCATTGATCCTGCTAGTAATACCCCTCTAAAAAAATAAAGTCAATCATCTTGTGGATATTAGTAATCTCCATCTCTTAGTAGCCACTGACCAGGGGCAATGTTGGTGTCATCACCTGTTCAAACGTACTCATCTCCACCACACTATCAAATCTCAGGGATTGTCTCCATTGATCAATATCTGGCTTGAGCTAGATGCAAACACCTCATTCAAGCTATATCTTATATATTGTGACAGTTTCCAGGTTTGGCAGTATTGTAGAAGCCATTCACTAAGCCAACAAAATTCTGCTGTAAACATGGCACGCCACCTGCTTTTTATTGTTCTATAAATCATTGTACAAGTAGCTTCAAAATCAGATCAAGCTGTGCTAGTCGCGTACACATATTTTGTAGATGTTATTGTCACACCCTGATCTGTTTCACATGTCTTGTGCTGGTCTCCACACCCCAACAGGTGTCTCCCAATTTCCCCTTGCATTCATACCTGTGTTTTCTGTGTGTCTGATGCCAGTTCGTCTCGTCAAGCCTACCAGCGTGTTTTTTCCCGTACTCCTGTCCTCTTTAGTCCTTGTTTTCTAGTTCTTCTGGTTTTCACCTTTCTGCCTGCCCTCACATTCACCTTGAGCCTGCCTGCTGTTCTGTACCACACCTTGGCGGAACACCATGAATATGCCGTCAGTGCACTGTTGGAACAAATTTGGAGACTATCTATTAGGCAGAAAGCCACAACGAAAGCCTCCCAGACACTCAGTAACCCCGCTACCAGCGGTACTTCTCCCCAGCCCACCCCAGCTTCCGGAGAACCCCGCATACCTCCTCCGTAGCACTACGCTGGGGATCCTGGAACCTGCCGGGAATTTCTCTTCCACCGCTCCCTCATTTTTGAGCTGCAGCCCTCTTAATTTCCATCGGACCGTTCAAAGATAGCGTATCTTATAACGCTGATGTCCGGAAGGGCACTCGCCTGGGCTACGGTGGTGTGGGAGAAACAATCCACCGTTTGACTTAGTCTGGAGGATTTCATGCCGGAAAGGAAGATGTTTGACTCTGTTGTCTGGGAGAGAGGCGGATTGGAAGCTACTTCAACTCTGTCAAGAATTAAGGAGGAGCTTGCAGCCCGGGAGCTGCCATTGGACCTTGACTCTCTCATAGCCTTGACCATAAGGATCGATGGGCGACTACGGGAATGCAGTAGGGAGAGGAGGTCTGTTCCAAGGCACACGTGCCCGTCCACAGATTTCCCCTCGCCTCTGAAGAACCACGGAAATAGAGCGCCTGCACTCCCGAAAGAATCCGATGTCACCCGAGTTCCTTCAGAAATCACAGAGAACTATCGACTCATTTCCTCCGGCGCCCATGCAACTGAGCAGGGCTAGATTGTCCCGAGGTGCATTTACACAGACTGAGCTCTAAAAGCTGTCTGTGTTGTGGAACTTCTGGACATTATATATCCACCTGTCCAGTAAAAAGCCTGGGCTCATCAGTAGGTACGAGCATGCTGGTGGGCCATACAGGGAGTCTCCCATTACTAATACTCCTCTCCATGCTATCCTGTTGCGGGGTGACCGGTCTAAATCTCTCCGGTACTCATAGACTCTGTGGCCTAGAGAGCTTTATGGACACTACCTGGGTATCTCCACACAAATCCTCTCGGTTCCCATGGACGCCAGAGCATTGGACGGACGCTCTATTGACTGGGTCACTCACAGGATTCCTATCAACCTGCGAGTGTCTGGAATCACAGTGAGTTCATGATGGACTCACAGTGTGCAATTGTGTGCAAATGAACTCAAGCTTACTGGCAATGTCAAAGCATGTCAAGCACCTGAGTGAGTTGTGTGCGCAATTACGCAGGTGCTTTCCCAAAACAGATGACACAAACAACGATTCATTATCCCTTTCATGCCCTGCCTCCAATCCACTTACCAATATCTGAACAAGAAAGCCTCATCCAAATTGCAACAAGCGGTCCCGGACAAATTAAATTGAATCAGAAGCCATTGCCAGATTTCTGGATTGGGCTGCACTCAGAGTATCCTCTCTTGACAAATCACACTGATGGCCTTCACAACCATGTACCTATGTGAGAGTTGATTCTCGGCCCTCACCAGCATGAAAACTAAATACAGGCACAGACTGTGTGTGGAAAATACAATACAACCCAACATTGCAGAGTTATGTCCATCATTTCAAGAACACCCTTCTCATTAACCTGTGCTGAGTTATTCACCATTATGAACAAAAACGTTTTAATATCTAAGACGGCTAAATAAAGAGTAAAATGATTTGTTATTATTATACTATTATTTGTGCCCTGGTCTTATAAGAGCTCTTTGTCACTTCCCACGAGCCAAGTTGTGACAAAAACTCACACTCAGTCTTATGTTCAATAAACATTTGAGAGTGCGCCGACTCTGGTACTAAAGGGTGTACGAAGCTGGAGGTTGAATGTTTGAAGGGGTGCGGAACTATAAAACGTTTGGGAACCACTGCCGTGGAGTATCAGGACCTCTGAGAGGTTTTCAACAAGGCCCGCACCACATCTCTTCCTCTGCATCGACCCTATGACTGTGCAATTGACCTGTCAAATGGTGCTACTCCGCCTCGGGGGCAGCTCTATTGCCGGTCAATTCCAGAGACCAAACCATGGAAGGGTACATTGAGGACTCTCTGTGGCACGTATCATTCATCCTTCTTCCTCCCCTGCCGGTGTAGGGTTCTTCTTTGTGGAGAAGGACAAAACCCTGCTACCGTGTATTGACTACTGGCGCCTTAATGACATCACGATAAAGAAACGTTACCCACTACCACTTCTCTCCTCGGCTTTTGAGCCTGTCCTGTGGGCGACTGTATTCTCAAAATTGGACCTTCGGAACGCCTAACATCTGGTTCGGATATGGGAGACAAATGGAAGATGTGCTTCAACACAGCTAGCGGGCACTACAAATATCTGGTTATGCCATTCGAACTGACCAACGCACCCACAGTGTTCCAGGCTCTGGTCAATGATGTGCTCCGTGACATGTTGTACTGGTTTGAGTTTGTCTACATTGACACCATCTTGTCTTTTCCCCCTTCAGTTCAGGAGCATGTTCTCCGTATCCGACAAGTCTTCCAGTGCCTCCTGGAGAACCAGTTGCTTGTCAAGACTGAGAAGTGTGAATGTCATCACTCCACTCGCTCCTTTCTGGGTTACGTCATCCCTGACGGAAACATTCAGATTGATCCGGACAAGGTGAGTGGTGGTGGATTGTCCTCAACCCACATCCTAGATTGGAGCGGCAACATTTCCTGGGATTTATTCATTTCTACTGCCTCCTCTTCCAGGGCTACAGCACCTTGGCTTCCCCCCTCTCAGCACTCACCTCACCCAAGATTCCGTTCACGTGGTCCTCAGATGCTGACACAGCATTTTTGGATCTCAAGCATCGGTTCAACCCCTATCTTAATCCATCTGGACCTATCCCATCAGTTCATGGTGGAGGTCATCGCCTCAGACATTGGAGTGGGAGCTGTCCTGTCCCAGCATTCTGCCCAGGACCAAAAGCTGTATCCCTGCACTTTCCTTTCCCATTGTCTTACTCCCGCAGAGAGAAACTACAACTTTGGTAACCGGGAACTTCTTGCGGTCAAGATGGCCCTGGAGGAATAGAGACATTGGCTAGAAGGGCAGAACATCCATTCCTAGTGTGGACCGACCACAAGAATCTGGAATATCGCCACACCACCAAGCACCTCAACTCAAGGCAGGCTCGTTGGTCTCTCTTGTTCACTCATTTCAACTTCACCATCTCCTACCACCCTGGGTCCTTCGAATGTGAAGCCTGACGTCCTCTCTTGCTTGCACAGCTCTGCAGCTTCACCCTCTGACCCAGAGACCATCCTCCCTACCTCCTGTCTAGCAGCAACACGTATCTGGCGTATCGAGGGCTTGGTCCGCAAGGCGCAGGTTTCCAGCAGGACCCCAGGGGTTATCTTCCCGGTCCCTGGTCCAGGAATGGGCTCACTCTTCTAATCTATCCTGCCATACTGGCTCATGCCGGAACCTGGCCTTCCTCCGGCAACGTTTTTGGTGCCACACTATGGTTTCTGACGTCTCCACATTCGTCGCCGCATACACAGTGTGTGCTCAGAATAAGATTCTGCGTCAGGCCCCGGCCGGCCTCCTTCAACCACTCCCTGTTCTTCATCGCCCCTGGTCCCATATATCCCTGGACTTTGTCACTGGTCTCCCCCCGTCTGATTGTAACACCACCATACTTACAGTGGTATATAGGTTTTAAAAAGCCTCCCATTTCAACCCCCTTTCCAAGTTACCCTTAGCCAAGGAGATCGCTCAACTCAAGAAACAGCACGTCTTCCGAATCCATGGACTTCTGGTCCACATAGTCTCCGATCCTAGTCCTCAGTTCTCGTCCCACTTCTGGAAAGGGTTTTGCACCCTCATTGGGTTATCGGCCAGCTTGTCCTCCATGTTTTATCCTCAATCTAGCGGCCAGTCAGAGAGTGCAAAACAGGACGTGGAGAGGACTCTTCGGTGCCTCGTCTCAGCCAACCCCACCACCTGGAGCCAGCAACTCGTGTGAGTGGAGTACGCCCGGAACACCCTTCCCTACTCGGCTATTGGTCTCTCACTCTTTGATCCATCAGACCCCTCTCTTCCCTGAGCAAGAGGTCAACATACCCTCAGCCCAGATGTTCGTCCGCCGCTGTCGGTGTATAACTGGAAGAGAGCCCGGTCCGCTCACCAAACCCCGGCTCTCTGCTATCATCTCGGGCAGAAGGTATGGCTGTCTACTTGGAATCTTCCCCTCCGGGTGGAGTCCCGCAAACATTTCCCCCGTTTCAACGGCCATTTCCATAAAATCCTTGGCCCCTCTGCTGTTCATCTTCTGTTGCCGCGCACACTCGCGTATCCATCTTACGTTTAATGTGTCCAAGATTAAACCTGGGTCTGATTGTCCTTTGTCTTCTGTTTCCAAATCCAAAAATGAAAGGAATTAAGAAATATTAGAACGAGCAATGTCAGAGTCCGAAATGTATGTGAATACAGTGAGGGAAAAAAGTATTGGATCCCCTGCTGATTTGTACGTTTGCCCACTGATAAAGAAATGATCAGTCTATAATTTTAATGGTAGGTTTATTTGAACAGTGAGAGACAGAATAACATCAAAAATTGTATAAATTGTTTTGCATTTTAATGAGGGAAATATGTATTTGACCCCTCTGCAAAACATGACTTAGTTCTTGGTGGCAAAACCCTTGTGGGCAATCACAGAGGTCAGACGTTTCTTGTAGTTGGCCACCAGGTTTGCACATCTCAGGAGGGATTTTGTCCCACTCCTCTTTGCAGATCTTCTTCAAGTCATTAACCAGTTGCATCTCTAGGGGCGCTATTTCATTTTTGGATAAAAAACGTTCCCGTTTTAAGCGCGATATTTTGTCACAAAAAGATGCTCGACTATGCATATTCTTGAGTTTTGGAAAGAAAACACTCTGAAGTTTCAGAATCTGCAAAGATTTTGTCTGTAAGTGCCCCAGAACTCATTCTACAGGCGAAACCAAGATGATACGTCAAACAGGAAATGAGCAGAATTTCTGAAGCTCTGTTTTCTAATGTCTCCTTATATGGCTGTGAATGCGACAGGAATAAGCTTAGACCTTCTGCTGTTTCCCCAAGATGTCGGCAGCATTGTGACGTATTTGTAGGCATATCATTGGAAGATTGACCATAAGAGACTACATTTTCCAAGTGTCCGCCTGGTGTCCTGCGTCGAAACTGGTGCGCAAAGCCATGTGCAAGTATTTTTCCATTTGATTGAGAGGAGAAACCATGCTTCCACGAACGATATATCATCGAAGAGATATGTGAAAAACACCTTGAGGATTGATTCTAAACAACGTTTGCCATGTTTTCAGTCGATATTATGGAGTTAATTTGGAAAAAAGTTCGCGTTTTGAGGACTGAATTTTCTGTTTTTTTTGGTAGCCAAATGTGATGTACAAAACGGAGCTATTTCTAATACACAAAGAATCTTTTTGGAAAAACTGAGCATCTGCTATCTAACTGAGAGTCTCCTCATTGAAAACATCAGAAGTTCTTCAAAGGTAAATTATTTTATTTGAAGGCTTTTATGTTTTTGTTGAAATGTTGCGTGCTGGATGCTAACGCTAATGCTAACGCAAAATGCTACGCTAGCTAGCTACTTTTACACAAATGATTGTTTTCCTATGGTTGAGAAGCATATTTTGAAAATCTGAGATGACAGTGTTGTTTACAAAAGGATAAGCTTGAGAGATGGCATATTTATTTCATTTAATTTGCGATTTTCATGAATAGTTAACGTTGCGTTATGGTAATGAGCTTGAGTCTGTATTCCTGATACCGGATCCGGGATGGGGAGATCAGAGAGGTTAAGGTTTCCGGGCTGACGTTTGGCAACTCGAACCTTCAGCTCCCTGCACAGATTTCTATGGGATTAAGGTCTGGAGACTGGCTAGGCCACTCCAGGACCTTAATGTGCTTCTTCTTCTTGAGCCACTCCTTTGTTGCCTTGACCGTGTGTTTTGGGTCATTGTCATGCTGGAATACCCATCAATGACCCATTTTCAAGGCCCTGGCTGAGGGAAGGAGGTTCAGACCCAAGATTTGACGGCACATGACCTCTTCCATCGTCCATTTGATGCGGTGAAGTTGTCCTGTCCCCTTAGCAGAAAAACACCCCACAAAGCATAATGTTTCCACCTCCATGTTTGATGGTGGAGATAGTGTTCTTGGGGTCATAGGCAGCATTCCTCCTCCAAACACGGCGAGTTGAGTTGATCCCAAAGAGCTCCATATTGGTCTCATCTGACCACAACACTTTCACCCAGTTGTCCTCTGAATCATTTAGATGTTCATTGGCAACTTCAGACGGGCATGTATATGTGCTTTCTTGAGCAGGGGGACCATGCGGGCGTTGCAGGATTTCAGTCCTTCACGGCGTAGTGTGTTACCAATTGTTTTCTCGGTGGCTATGGTCCCAGCTACCTTGAAATCATTGACAAGATCCACCCGTGTAGTTCTGGGCTGATTCCTCACCGTTCTCATGATCATTGCAACTCCACGAGGTGAGATCTTGCATGGAGCCCCAGGCCGAGGGAGATTGACAGTTCTTTTGTGTTTCTTCCACTTGCTCATGATCGCACCAACTGTTGTCTCCTTCTCACCAAGCTGCTTGGCGATGGTCTTGTAGCCCATTCCAGCCTTGTGTAGGTCTACAATCTTGTCCCTGACATCCTTGGAGAGTTTTTTGGTCTTGGCCATGGTGGAGAGTTTGGAATCTGATTGATCGATTGCTTCTGTGGACCCTTTAAGAGTGTGCTCCTAATCTCAGCTCGTTACCTGTATAAAATACACCTGGGAGCCAGAAATATTTCTGATTGAGAGGGGGTCAAATACTTATTTCCCTCATTAAAATGCAAATCAATTTATAACATTTTTGACATGCGTTTTTCTGGATATTTTTGTTGTTATTCTGTCTCTCACTGTTCAAATTAACCTACCATTAACATTATGGACTGATCATTTCTTTGTCAGTGGGCAAATGTTCAAAATCAGCAGGGGATCAAATATTTTTTCCCTCACTGTGTATATATATATATATATATATATATATATATATATATATATGATGGTGTGTATAGACATTATGGACAGTATATTTATAGAAACTGTGTGTACACAGAATGTACACAGTATAGAATGAGCCTTGACTAGAATACGGTATACATATGAAGTGGGTAAGAACCAGTATGTAAACATTATTAAAGTGACCAGTGTTCAATGACTATGTACATAGGGCAGAAGTCTCTAAGGTTAAGGGATGAGCACCGGTTGGTAGCCAGCTAGTAACACTGACTAAAGTTCAGGGCAGGGTACTGACCAGAGCCTGGCTAGTGGTGACTATTTAACCTCTAGCGACAAGCAATCCCGTATCCGGGAGCGTAATCATAGCCTCAAGCTCATTACCATAACGCAACGTTTCCTATTCATGAAAGTCGCAAATGAAATGAAATAAATATATTGAAACACAAGCTTAGCCTTTTGTTAACAACACTGTCATCTCAGATTTTCAAAATATGCTTTTCAACCAAAGCTACACAAGCATTTGTGTAAGAGTATTGATAGCCTAGCATAGCATTAAGCCTTGCATTCAGCAGGCAACATTTTTACAAAAACAAGAAAAGCATTCAAATAAAATCGTTTACCTTTGAAGAACTTCGGATGTTTTCAATGACGAGACTCTTAGTTAGATTGCAAAAATTCCAAAAATATTATTTGTGTAGACGAAATAGCTCCGTTTTGTTCATCACGTTTGGCCAAGAAAAATACCGGAAAATGCAGTCACTTACAACGCCAAACTTTTTTCCAAATTAGCTCCATAATATCGACAGAAACATGGCAAACGTTGTTTAGAATCAATCCTCAAGGTGTTTTTCACATATCTATTCGATAATCTATCAGTGGTGGCAGTTGGCTTCTCATCAGAAGCAAACGGAAAAATACCGCAGCTGGAGATTACGCAATAATTGCAACGGAGGACACCAAGCGAGCACCTGGTAGATGTAGTCTCTTATGGTCAATCTTCCAATGATATGCCTACAAATACGTCACAATGCTGTAGACACCTTGGGGAAAACGTGGAAAATGTAAGTTGACTCCTAGCTCCTTCACAGCCATATAAGGAGTCATTGGAATGAGGCGGTTTAAAAAAATGCGGCACTTCCTGATTGGATTTTAATCTGGGTTTCGCCTGTAACATCAGTTCTGTGGCACTCACAGACAATATCTTTGCAGTTTTGGAAACGTCAGAGTGTTTTCTTTCCAAAGCTTTCAATTATATGCATAGTCGAGCATCTTTTCGTGACAAAATATCTTGTTTAAAACGGGAACGTTTTTCATCCAAAAATGTAAAGAGCGCCCCCTATATCGAAGTTAACAGTCTAATGCTGGAAATAGAAGCTGTTTTTCAGACTCTTGGTCCCAGCTTTGATGCACCTGTACTGTCTCTGCCTTTTTTAAATTCATTTTTTTATTTAACCAGGTAGGCAAGTTGAGAACAAGTTCTCATTTACAATTGCGACCTGGCCAAGATAAAGCAAAGCGGTTCGACACATACAACAACATGGAGTAAAACAACCATACAGTCAATAATACAGTAGATAAATAAGTCATATATATAGCCTACTAGAAGGTATCGTGGTGAACAGGCCGTTACACGGTGGCTGAGGTCCTTGATGATCTTATTGAGACACTGTGGGCTGTAGATTTGCTGGAGTGCAGGCAAGCTAAAATGCAAGTTCAGTTTGCAATGAAATTATTCAAATATTACATTTTTATATGCCTAATTACAAGTCAACAACTATTGGACTACTTTTACCAATCCTGATTTTATGTTCTTATCATCCTGATCCATTAATCACCTGAGGACACAGCACTGGGAATCCAGCATTTTTTAGTCTGGGAGATGCTAAGGAGTGAGTCAGGGTAGAAAATAGAGAGCCAGAACTCCAAGACCCAAAGAGATAGAGAAGAAGGCTGTGGCTGCCTTGTTGCTTAGGAGATTCATTACCTTCCTCATCAATCATCTTCGCCTGATGAAACTGTTCTTGCCCAAAGCAGCTCCTCTGGCTCAGACATGTGGGGCTGGCATAAATCCTGCAGTCAGGTCCCTGTAATAGAAGTGGAGGTAGATTATATGGTGCAAAATTAATTGCCACCTCCACTCGCATATTTTTCCACCTATCTTCCAGAGGCAGTGGAGAAAGGGAAAATATACAGTACTTCGATGTCTGTTTTATTTTGGCTTTCTCAAGCTGTGTCCTACAATATTTAGTACTCCACTGTAAAACATTTCCAGTTAAATTTAAAGTAACTTAAATTTACAGTACAGCTACTATAATCCATTTTACGGTCCCAAAAATGTTACAATAATCTAATGTACAGTATATTACCAGAAGTACTCATTCGGTGACATTTTACCCAGTGTTCTTGGCACATTTTCATGTTTACATTTCCATTTGTCATTTAGCGGGCACACTTGTCCTTAGCAGCTTACATTCAGTGCATTCAAGGTTGAGATATTCACGGTAAGTTGATGCCAAAGCAATGAAATGCAGCACAACACAGTAACAGTGACTATTAAACTGTAAGAAAATCATTTCTGCAGTATTTTTTATTGAATTACAAGGGATTAGAGCAAGCAGCTTGGTTGAAGCATTTGCATATAACAGCATATTACTGAATACTAGGTGTTTTATATCACATGCACTTCTAGAGGTCTAAATAAAGGCTTTCAAACTGGCCGTGATTACAGGGCAAAACAGCCGAAATGCACATCAGTAAATATTAGTGATGTGAAGTTCGCAAATGATTTGTACTTTTTGAAAGACTTAACTGAATCGAGAGTTCTGATATGTTTTTCTGAGTGACTTATTCATTTTAGTCATTCGTTTGACCTACTGGCCGCAATGAGTCCTACAAAAGGATTCATACACGCTCCTCCAGCTCAGCGGCTCTATAGACATGTTCCGACCACCAAGCACCAACTGGCTGTAATATGCGCACTGGGAAATAGATCATGAGAATAGATTAGAAAAATACATGTTTAGATAATTTATTGCATGGTGCAATAATGTATTAATGGGACAGCTTTGTAGAACCAAAACATACACAGCCTCTGCTCAACAAACTCGAACTCGAGAACATTTGAGGGGCTACAGTTGCGTAAATGACTTTGTACTTGTACTTATCACCCTCACACCCTCACAGCAGTCAAGCAATGCATTCCGCCAACAGTTGTCTCCAGTATAGTCCGGTTGCAGCCACAACTAGACCTTGTTTAAAACGTATCAAGAACTAATCGTATTTGTATGCCTAGCAACATATATATTTTTTAAATTAATTACGGTAATCTACTGTATTCAGTTTATACTGTATCATACTGTTGATTAACTTCTCTGAACCACCCATACCGGATCTGTGATAATTGTCATCAGCAACGCTGAATAGCATAGTGCCACAGTCAAATAATATTGCTAGAAAATATTCATATTCATGAAATCACAAGGGCAATATTGCAAAACACAGTTTAGCCTTTTGTTAATCCACCTTTCGTCTCAGATTTTGAAATTATGCTTTACAGCGAAAGCAATACAAACGTTTGTGTAAGTTTATCGATCGCTCTACAAAACAATAAGTACACTTAGCATCAGGTAACTTTGTCACGAAAATCAGAAACGCAATCAAATTAATCGTTTACCTTTGATGATCTTCGGATGTTTTCACTCACGAGACTCGCAGTTAGAAAACAAATGTTCCTTTTGTTCCAGAAAGATATTTTTTACATCCAAAATACCTCCGTTAGTTTGGTGCGTTATGCCCAGGAATCAACCGGAAAGAGCGGTCACGACAACGCAGACAAAAATTATATCCATAATGTCCACAGAAACATGTCAGATGTTTTTTATAATCAATCCTCAGGGTGTTTTTCAAATATCTATTCGATAATATATCAACTTGGCTTTTCACTACGACCGGAAGTAACAAGGGCCGCCTTTCTCCCACTTAAAAAGACTTACAGAAAAGGTTTGACCTCTGTCATTGCCAACAAAGGGTATATAACAAAGTATTGAGATAAACATTTGTTATTGACCAAATACTTATTTTTGTGACTGTTTGAGGTTGTGGAAAGGTGTCTTTTATACTGATAACAAGTTCAAACAGGTGCCTTTGATACATGTAACGAGTGGAGGACAGAGGAGCTCTTAAAGAAGAAGTTACAGGTCTGTGAGAGCCAGAAATCTTGCTTGTTTGTAGGTGACCAAATACTTATTTTCCACCATAATTTGCAAATAAATTCATAAAAAATCCTACAATGTGATTTTCTGATTTGTTTTTCCTCATTTCGTCTGTCATAGTTGAAGTGCACCTATGATGAAAATGACAGGCCTCTCTCATCTTTTTAAGTGGGAGAACTTGCACAATTGGTGGCTGACTAAATACTTGTTTTCCCCACTGTACTCACAGACAATATTTTGACAGTTTTGGAAACTTTAGAGTGTTTTCTTTTCTAATCTGTCAATTATATGCATATTCTAGCATCTGGTCCTGAGAAATAGGCCATTTACTTTGGGAACGTTATTTTTCCAAATATAAAAATAGTGCCCCCTAGCTTCAAGAGGTTAATAAAAATACGTTACTAATAACATTACAAAAATGTCTAACAGTGTACACTATATACTGTCATCCATATTCCATTCATCCAGTTCAATGTAACATCGACAGGTTTAGGATACTTCATGATACTCTAATTTTCCCTATACCCATCATGAGGTTGCCTCAACCTAGCCTATGAATGAAGGTTTACAACGTAGGTGCACACAGGTCAAGAGAATGATTTGACGTGACAGACATTGACACATGGACAGAAAGTGACACATTCAGTACCACCTTGTATACTCTTGCCTTCATCTAGCTGATCTAGGGTGAAATCGTTAGTCCAACAGTTGCAATTGAGTTTATATTGGACAAATTCAGGTGTATTTATCTCCGTTTCATTCCGTTTGCTTCCGTTTAAAATGGTTTTCAACAGAATCGGTGGAAGGAATACACTGCTTATCACACACAAACAGTTTCTTTCATAGCCACATACAAACAGCTTGTTGTATTCCTTTTCGCATCTACGTGCTCTTCTCTCACCTTTTTCCTTTACTTGTGGACTTTAATGCACAACACATCTGACCAGGCGAAAAGCCAAACCTTCATATCATATCCGCTACACACAACCTATATCATTGTCACCATGTTAGCTAAAGTAACATCATAGTCAACATAACTAATAGAACTAATGCATTAGTAAACCCACTACAATCAAGGCAGTACAGTGTACAGTCAGTAAGCAGTGACACCAGCGGGCCCCGGTGGCAATAAATTAGTAAAACCAAAACCTTACTTTGACTTGGAAGAGTTCCAGTGCTGGATAGTCATAGCCAGCTAGCTAAAATAGCATCCCTCTGAGTCAGGTGTTTAAGTAGGCTAAAGTAGCTAGCTGCATTTCCTAGCGAAGTAGCTACGTGAAACTGAAAGTGTTTTTTTTTTTTTTAAGATATCTCGCTCATCCATTTTTTAAGAAATGAATTTGTTCAAAACTCTTCAACTAAGGGTAACTTTTCAAATGCTATAGTATTTACACTTGTTTTATTTACTGAGGAGGATGGTGCTCCCCTGATGAGGCGCATCATTAATGGTTTACATTAATACCTTACAGTGCCTTCAGACAGTTACAGTGCCTTGCGAAAGTATTCGGCCCCCTTGAACTTTGCGACCTTTTGCCACATTTCAGGCTTCAAACATAAAGATATAAAACTGTATTTTTTTGTGAAGAATCAACAACAAGTGCGACACAATCATGAAGTGGAACGACATTTATTGGATATTTCAAACTTTTTTAACAAATCAAAAACTGAAAAATTGGCCGTGCAAAATTATTCAGCCCCCTTAAGTTAATACTTTGTAGCGCCACCTTTTGCTGCGATTACAGCTGTAAGTCGCTTATGGTATGTCTCTATCAGTTTTGCACATCGAGAGACTGAAATGTTTTCCCATTCCTCCTTGCAAAACAGCTCGAGCTCAGTGAGGTTGGATGGAGAGCATTTGTGAACAGCAGTTTTCAGTTCTTTCCACAGATTCTCGATTGGATTCAGGTCTGGACTTTGACTTGGCCATTCTAACACCTGGATATGTTTATTATTGAACCATTCCATTGTAGATTTTGCTTTATGTTTTGGATCATTGTCTTGTTGGAAGACAAATCTCCGTCCCAGTCTCAGGTCTTTTGCAGACTCCATCAGGTTTTCTTCCAGAATGGTCCTGTATTTGGCTCCATCCATCTTCCCATCAATTTTAACCATCTTCCCTGTCCCTGCTGAAGAAAAGCAGGCCCAAACCATGATGCTGCCACCCCCATGTTTGACAGTTTGTGGCAAACTTTAAACAACACTTTTTATGGATATCTTTAAGAAATGGCTTTCTTCTTGCCACTCTTCCATAAAGGCCAGATTTGTGCAATATACGACTGACTGATTGTTGTCCTATGGACAGAATCTCCCACCTCAGCTGTAGATCTCTGCAGTTCATCCAGAGTGATCATGGGCCTCTTGGCTGCATCTCTGATCAGTCTTCTCCTTGAATGAGCTGAAAGTTTAGAGGGACGGCCAGGTCTTGGTAGATTTGCAGTGGTCTGATACTCCTTCCATTTCAATATTATCGCTTGCACAGTGCTCCTTGGGATGTTTAAAGCTTGGGAAATCTTTTTGTATCCAAATCCGGCTTTAAACTTCTTCACAACAGTATCTCGGCCCTGCCTGGTGTGTTCCTTGTTCTTCATGATGCTCTCTGCGCTTTTAACGGACCTCTGAGACTTTCACAGTGCAGGTGCATTTATACGGAGACTTGATTACACACAGGTGGATTGTATTTATCATCATTAGTCATTTAGGTCAACATTGGATCATTCAGAGATGCTCACTGAACTTCTGGAGAGAGTTTGCTGCACTGAAAGTAAAGGGGCTGAATAATTTTGCACGGCCAATTTTTCAGTTTTTGATTTGTTAAAAAAGTTTGAAATATCCAATAAATGTCGTTCCACTTCATGATTGTGTCCCACTTGTTGTTGATTCTTCACAAAAAAATACAGTTTTATATCTTTATGTTTGAAGCCTGAAATGTGGCAAAAGGTCGCAAAGTTCAAGGTGGCCGAATACTTTCGCAAGGCACTGTAACACCACTTGACTGTTACAGCCTGAATTTAAAAAATATTTTTTTTGTGTCACTGATACAATACTGACACAATACTCCATAATGTCAAAGTGGTATTATGTATTTAGACATTTTTACAAATTAATAAAAAAATAAAAGCCTTGAGTCAATAAGTATTCAATCCTTTTGTTATAGTAAGCCTAAATAAGTTCAGCAGTTTTTTTATTTTTTTATTTTTTTATTTCACCTTTATTTAACCAGGTAGGCTAGTTGAGAACAAGTTCTCATTTGCAACTGCGACCTGGCCAAGATAAGGCATAGCAGTGTGAACAGACAACACAGAGTTACACATGGAGTAAACAATTAACAAGTCAATAACACAGTAGAAAAAAGGGGAGTCTATATATACATTGTGTGCAAAAGGCATGAGAAGGTAGGCAAATAATTACAATTATGCAGATTAACACTGGAGTGATAAATGATCAGATGGTTATGTAAAGGTAGAGATATTGGTGTGCAAAAGAGCAGAAAAATAAATAAATAAAAACAGTATGGGGATGAGGTAGGTGAAAATGGGTGGGCTATTTACCAATAGACTATGTACAGCTGCAGCGATCGGTTAGCTGCTCAGATAGCAGATGTTTGAAGTTGGTGAGGGAGATAAAAGTCTCCAACTTCAGTGATTTTTGCAATTCGTTCCAATCACAGGCAGCAGAGAACTGGAACGAAAGGCGGCCAAATGAGGTGTTGGCTTTAGGGATGATCAGTGAGATACACCTGCTGGAGCGCGTGCTACGGATGGGTGTTGCCATCGTAACCAGTGAACTGAGATAAGGCGGAGCTTTACCTAGCATGGACTTGTAGATGAGCTGGAGCCAGTGGGTCTGGCGACGAATATGTAGCGAGGGCCAGCCGATTAGAGCATACAAGTCGCAGTGGTGGGTGGTATAAGGTGCTTTAGTGACAAAACGGATGGCACTGTGATAAACTGCATCCAGTTTGCTGAGTAGAGTGTTGGAAGCAATTTTGTAGATGACATCGCCGAAGTCGAGGATCGGTAGGATAGTCAGTTTTACTAGGGTAAGTTTGGCGGCGTGAGTGAAGGAGGCTTTGTTGCGGAATAGAAAGCCGACTCTTGATTTGATTTTCGATTGGAGATGTTTGATATGGGTCTGGAAGGAGAGTTTAGAGTCTAGCCAGACACCTAGGTACTTATAGATGTCCACATATTCAAGGTCGGAACCATCCAGGGTGGTGATGCTGGTCAGGCGTGCGGGTGCAGGCAGCGAACGGTTGAAAAGCATGCATTTGGTTTTACTAGCATTTAAGAGCAGTTGGAGGCCACGGAAGGAGTGCTGTATGGCATTGAAGCTCGTTTGGAGGTTAGATAGCACAGTGTCCAAGGACGGGCCGGAAGTATATAGAATGGTGTCGTCTGCGTAGAGGTGGATCAGGGAATCGCCCGCAGCATGAGAAACATCATTGATATATACAGAGAAAAGAGTCGGCCCGAGAATTGAACCCTGTGGCACCCCCACAGAGACTGCCAGAGGACCGGACAGCATGCCCTCCGATTTGACACACTGAACTCTGTCTGCAAAGTAATTGGTGAACCAGGCAAGGCAGTCATCCGAGAAACCGAGGCTACTGAGTCTGCCAATAAGAATACGGTGATTGACAGAGTCGAAAGCCTTGGCAAGGTCTATGAAGACGGCTGCACAGTACTGTCTTTTATCGATGGCGGTTATGATATCGTTTAGCACCTTGAGCATGGCTGAGGTACACCCGTGACCAGCTCGGAAACCAGATTGCACAGCGGAGAAGGTACGGTGGGATTCAAGATGGTCAGTGATCTGTTTGTTGACTTGGCTTTCGAAGACCTTAGATAGGCAGGGCAGGATGGATATTGGTCTGTAACAGTTTGGGTCCAGGGTGTCGCCCCCTTTGAAGAGGGGGATGACTGCGGCAGCTTTCCAATCCTTGGGGATCTCAGACGATATGAAAGAGAGGTTGAACAGGCTGGTAATAGGGGTTGCGACAATGGCGGCGGATAGTTTCAGGAATAGAGGGTCCAGATTGTCAAGCCCAGCTGATTTGTACGGGTCCAGGTTTTGCAGCTCTTTCAGAACATCTGCTATCTGGATTTGGGTAAAGGAGAACCTGGAGAGGCTTGGGCGAGTAGCTGCGGGGGGGGGGGAGCTGTTGGACGAGGTTGGAGTAGCCAGGCGGAAGGCATGGCCAGCCGTTGAGAAATGCTTGTTGAAGTTTTCGATAATCATGGATTTATCGGTGGTGACCGTGTTACCTAGCCTCAGTGCAGTGGGCAGCTGGGAGGAGGTGCTCTTGTTCTCCATGGACTTCACAGTGTCCCAGAACTTTTTGGAGTTGGAGCTACAGGATGCAAACTTCTGCCTGAAGAAGTTGGCTTTAGCTTTCCTGACTGACTGTGTGTATTGGTTCCTGACTTCCCTGAACAGTTGCATATCGCGGGGACTGTTCGATGTTAGTGCAGTCCGCCACAGGATGTTTTTGTGCTGGTCGAGGGCAGTCAGGTCTGGAGTGAACCAGGGGCTATATCTGTTCTTAGTTCTGCATTTTTTGAACGGAGCATGCTTATCTAAAATGGTGAGGAAGTTACTTTTAAAGAAAGACCAGGCATCCTCAACTGACGGGATGAGGTCAATGTCCTTCCAGGATACCCGGGCCAGGTCGATTAGAAAGGCCTGCTCACAGAAGTGTTTTAGGGAGCGTTTGACAGTGATGAGGGGTGGTCGTTTGACTGCGGCTCCGTAGCGGATACAGGCAATGAGGCAGTGATCGCTGAGATCCTGGTTGAAGACAGCGGAGGTGTATTTGGAGGGCCAGTTGGTCAGGATGACGTCAATGAGGGTGCCCTTGTTTACAGAGTTAGGGTTGTACCTGGTGGGTTCCTTGATGATTTGAGTGAGATTGAGGGCATCTAGCTTAGATTGTAGGACTGCCGGGGTGTTAAGCATATCCCAGTTTAGGTCACCTAACAGAACAAACTCTGAAGCTAGATGGGGGGCGATCAATTCACAAATGGTGTCCAGGGCACAGCTGGGAGCTGAGGGGGGTCGGTAGCAGGCGGCAACAGTGAGAGACTTATTTCTGGAGAGAGTAATTTTCAAAATTAGTAGTTCGAACTGTTTGGGTATGGACCTGGAAAGTATGACATTACTTTGCAGGCTCTCTCTGCAGTAGACTGCAACTCCTCCTCCTTTGGCAGTTCTATCTTGACGGAAGATGTTATAGTTGGGTATGGAAATCTCAGAATTTTTGGTGGCCTTCCTGAGCCAGGATTCAGACACGGCAAGGACATCAGGGTTAGCAGAGTGTGCTAGAGCAGTGAGTAAGACAAACTTAGGGAGGAGGCTTCTGAAGTTGACATGCATGAAACCAAGGCTTTTTCGATCACAGAAGTCAACAAATGAGGGTGCCTGGGGACATGCAGGGCCTGGGTTTACCTCCACATCACCCGCGGAACAGAGAAGGAGTAGTATGAGGGTGCGGCTGAAGGCTATCAAAACTGGTCGCCTAGGGCGTTGGGGACAGAGAATAAGAGGAGCAGGTTTCTGGGCATGGTAGAATATATTCAGGGCATAATGCGCAAACAGGGGTATGGTGGGGTGCGGGTACAGCGGAGGTAAGCCCAGGCACTGGGTGATGATGAGAGAGGTTGTATCTCTGGACATGCTGGTTGTAATGGGTGAGGTCAGCAGTAACAATGTGCTTAACAAGTCACACAATAAGTTGCATGGAATCACTTTGCATGGACTCTCTGTACCCCACACATACAAATACTTGTAAGGTCCCTCAGTCGAGAAGGGAATTTCAAAGACAGATTCAACCACAAAGACCAGGGAGTTTTTCCAATGCCTCGCAAAGAAGGGCACCTATTAGTAGATGGGTAAACATTTTAAATAGCAGACATCCCTTTGAGCATGGTGAAGTTATTAATTACACTTTGGATGGTATATCAATACACTCAGTCACTACAGAGATACAGGCATCCTTCCAAAATCAGTTGCCAGAGAGGAACTGTTCTAAAGTCACCATTGGCCTCATGGATTTAAAATGCCAGAAGAAGTCAGTGTCAGAGACTGTTGTTATTCCTTGCCATGCAACAGAGAGCAACGAGGACTGTGTTATTAACACAGTTTTCATTTTAGATTTTTTTTAAAGCTGGCAATCATGAACAACAGAACATTTCTTCACAAATGTCCTGCCAGGAAAATATTTTGGGAATGTGGTGCCAACATTAATGAAACGTAACAAATACACACCAACAGCCGGTGTAGATTTTGGGATCTCATCCAATTTGCAGTTGAATAAGTAGCTATTTTGGCCTGGTTTATTTTGTGTCCCTATCCTTGTTTTCAACCTCACAACTCCAACTCACAGTTTGGATAGCAGAGGCCTACCTTTACCTCAGCCACAAACAGAGAAGCTTTTCCCAAAGTCATCCTCATTAGTGTTTAATACAGGACTCCCGTTGGCAAAGTCACCGTCGCCCAAACAACGCTCTGTTGTCAGGACGATGCCAGGAATAATGAAATGGCTAGATATCTACTAACTCTTGTGTTTTGGAATGGTCAGAAAGGTAAAGAACATTCCCGCAATGACGCGCCTCAAGGAAAGAGAAAAAACAAATGGGGGAATGTCATGAAAATGGGATTTTTTTGTGTGGGTGTTTTTGTAATGAAAAGGGTATTATTGTTCAGGACCCTTTTGGACTGGAACATCAGTTAATGTGTCAAATCTAACCGAGCTGAGGGAGAAGTGAATAGATGTGGTTTTGATTCTCTTTTGTCGAGTTTGTGGCTAGAGTCTAAATATTTGTGTAAATTGCCAGAGTTGTAATTGTGATTTTGTTCAATTTGCTTTGCCCCTGTATTAATTTTCCCATAAATTGTACCCTTTGTGTAATCGGAGAAGGAATGATATTTATAATTAAAGGGGTTGTATGAGGCCAGGAATATTGGCTGCTGAGGTGAAAGGTTGTTTTGAGTCACACATACGACATTCAGTTTGAGTCGCACACAAGAGACTGAGGCAGTCAGACACTCTTGATCTGCACACTTAATGAATATATAACCTGCCATCTGTGTGTGTGTGTGTGTGTGTGTGTGTGTGTGTGTGTGTGTGTGTGTGTGTGTGTGTGTGTGTGTGTCTGAAAACTAAGAACTGGACTAACCCTCCTGTTCTGTTCGTTTCAGGTAAATTAATTCTGTGTTCCCCATTATAGCTGATTTAGAAATCCATAATAATACATATATTATCACCTAATGTTGTGTTTGATCTTTTTAGCAACTTATGCTCTTGGGAACATTACATGTTTTGAACTTATATTTGCTATTTATGGCCTGTAGGCCTCATTGACTTGAGCTCATTCAACTCGTAACTCGTAACTCGTTGAGTAAAAAAAGCAGAAGGTATGGATTATTTTGACTATAACAAATACTCAGATGAAACATTTTGTGCTATTTATCACAGACTACTTTGTGTCAAAGTTTAACAAGGACTCTCTCCTCCTCACCAGTGTCATGATCAAAGATAAGATCAAGAGCCTCACATACAGTATATCGTTTGGTCATTGTGCTGCCGCAGAATGAATTGTGAGCAAGGCCTCAAAAAAGCTTTAAATACAAGAGCTGCGAGAAAAGTTGTTTATATATTATTGAAACAATGTTGCGATTGTTTGTGAGAATGCCAACAGATGTGGTTACAGTGGGGGAAAGATCCTATTGGTTCCCGTGGGGGTTGCCATGGAAGCCAAGAAGGGGAGTGAGGTGTGTGTGTGTGTGCTCAAACACACATGTATGTGGGGGTCTGGGAGATTAAGTGTGTAGTCTCACCCATTCATTTCTAATGACCGGTCATTTTTGACCGGGAACACCACAGGTGTACAAAAGTTAAATTAAACACCCAAAATGTAATGAAAATCAAAATGTATTTTGTGTGTTCAGATGCCCGGTGTGGACAAAGTCATGGAACCTTATGACAATCAGATAAAATTAACTATACTTTTCAGAGAGAAAACATGGAAATCGGTCCAATTCGACTAGAACACAGCAGGAGGGTTATAAAATTGCCTGCTGAATGGATCTTCTGATTTCAAAAGTAATTTGTGCTTCATATGGACTTGAGGACTTCAAAGTTTAAAAAAGCAACAATTTTACAGACACAAATGTAAATTGCATCATAATCTTCAGATAATGGTGTAGCATGTCCAAAATAAAATAAAATATTCAATGTTAAATGCAGGAATCAGGAAGCCCAGAAAGCTTCCAACTTACGAGAAGTCTATGTCAGTGGTTCCCAAACTTGTTATAGTCCCGTACCCCTTCAAACATTCAACCTCCAGCTGCATACCCCATCTAGCATCAGGGTCAGTGCACTCTCAAATGTTGGTTTTGCCATCATTGTAAGCCTGCCACACACACACACACACACACACTATACGATACATTTATTAAAAACTTCTTATGGCTGGGGGCAGTATTGAGTAGCTTGGATGAATAAGGTGCCCAGAGTAAACTGCCTGCTTCTTAGTCCCAGTTGCTAATATATACATTAATTAGTATATTTGGATAGAAAACACTCTGAAGTTTCTAAAACGGTTTGAATGATGTCTATGAGTATAACAGAACTCATATGGCAGGCAAAAACCTAAGAAAATATCCAACCAGGAAGTGGGAAATCTGAGGTTGGTCATTTTCAACTCATTCCCTATTGAAGATACAGTGGGATATTGGTCATGTTGCACTTCCTAAGGCTTCCACTAGATGTCAACAGTCTTTAGAACCTTGTTTGATGCTTTTACTGTGAAGTGGCGGCGAATGAGAGGGGAATGAGTCAGAGGTCTGCCAGAGAGCCACGAGCTGGCCACACTCGTTCACGTGAGAGCGAGCTCTGTTCCATTGCATTTCTACAGACAAAGGAATTCTCCGGTTGGAACATTATTTAAGATTTATGTTAAAAACATACTAAAGATTGATTCTATACTTCATTTGACATGTTTCCACAGACTGTAACGAAACTTTTTGACTTTGTCTGCTCCTAGTGAACGCGCTTCGTGAGTTTGGATTTGTTTACCAAACTCGCTAATAAAATGAGCTATTTGGACATAAATGATGAACATTAATCGAACAAAACAAACATTTGTTGGGTAACTGGGATTCCTGGGAGTGCATTCTGATGAAGAGCATCAATGGTAAGTGAATATATATAATGTTATTTCTGACTTCTGTTGACTGCACAATATGGCGGATATATTTTTGGCTAGTTTGGGCTCTGAGCGCCGTACTCAGATTATTGCATGGTTTGCCTTTTCCATAAAGCTTTTTTTAAAATCTGACACAGTGGTAGCATTAAGGAGAAGTGTATCTAAAGTTCCATGTATAACAATTGTATTTTAATCTAAATTTATGATGAGTATTTCTGTAAATTGATGTGGCTCTCTGCAAAATCAGATGTTTTTGGAACTACTGAACATGACGCGCCAATGTATACTGAGATTTTTTGATGTCGTATTCAGTTGTTTTTGTCATCTGTTTTGGGAAAGTACATGCAAAATTGCGCACCCAACTCACTCAGGTACTTCGCTGTATCACATTTGACATTGTCTGTAAGCTTGAGTTCATTGGCACACAAAAAAATCATACAACAATGGAAATACCTGTGTGTTGTCCTTGTTAATGCATACAGAGAAGAGCTCCAACTTCTTAATCAGCCTAAATTTGGTCCGGCACATTGACTATCGTTGTGGAGAGTCCCTGTAATCCTAGATTCAGATCATTCAGGCGAGAAAAACATCACCCAGATAGGCCAGTCGTGTGAGAAACATGCAAGCGGTCAGACAAGTGAAAATGATGGTCAATAAAGAAAACGTTAAGCTTGTCTCTCAATAAAAAGAAAGTGTCAATACTTTGCCCCTTGATAACCAGCATTGTAAAAGCATTACATGTTCGTTGCCCATGTCATTGCATAGTGCAGAAAATATGAGAGTGCAGAGGCCTTGCTTTAAAAAAGGTAACCATTTACACCATTGTGTCCAAAATGTCTCAAGCTGTCTAGCATTCCCTTGGCAGGAAGAGCCTCTCGGTGGATGCTGCAGTGTACCCAAGTGGCGTTGGGAGCAACTGCTTGCACGCGCGTTACCACTCTACTATGTCTCCCTGTCATGGCTTTTGCGCCATCAGTGCAGATACCAACACATCTTGACCACCAAAGTCCATTTGATGTCACAAAGCTGTCCAGTACTTTAAAAATATCCTCTCCTGTTATCCTGGTTTCCAATGGTTTGCAGAATAGGATGTCTTCCTTAGTTGACCCCCCCATAAACGTAACAGACATATACCAGGAGCTGTGCCAGGCCCACAGCGTCTGTTGACTCATCCAGCTGTAATGCATAGAATTCACTGGCTTGTATGCGAAGCAGTAATTGTTTCAAAGCATCTTCTGCCATGTCACTGATTCGTGGTGAAACAGTGTTGTTTGATGAAGACATTGTATAGTTTTTTTGGGCCTTTTCCCCCAGCATTGTCCCAGCCATAGCTGTGGCAGCAGGAATAATTAAGTCCTCAACAACTGTATGGGGCTTGCCAGTCCTACCCACTCAGCTCTCCGGCTGCCTCAGATTCACAACTGTCTGTGTCCATGCTAACTGGGCTAACAACAAATGTAGAATTACTGATGCTAGCATTGGATGTGCTCTTGTGGAAGAGGAACAACTTGTGTCGTCGACAGGTGCAGGTGTAGTACTGCTGGTATTAACAGTACAACCAGTAGAGCTGGTATGTGTCTCTGTGGACACGGGCCTAACTTTTTTTAACCATTTATCAATTTTTGAGTAAACGGAATGAGCAGCTATGTTGGGCTACATAAGGACCGTTGTGGAATTCCTGCGAGAGAGTAACAGTTAATGTGATTGGATGTTAATTATATTTGACTAGGCTTCCTGTATTTGGCAGTGTTGTTAATTCGCTAAACACTAGATGGTTTCATTTTAGGCAGTGAAACGAGGCTACTCAGGCGAAGGACAAACCTCACCCAAATGTATAGCCCCGTTGGAAAATATAAATAGACCATTTGAAAATGTGAATCACATTTTTATTTGGTGTACCCCCGATGGCATTGCACCTACCCCTGTTGGTGAATTTGACTTAGACTATAAAGGCTAGCCCCACTCACAGCGTAAAAAAGCGAACTTAAAAAGGTCCCGCACAGTCATGCTATTTCCCAATTAAAAATAGCCTTTGAATGATCAAAACATCACCCATAATATTATTATGCTTTTTAAATGATCAGAAATTAAGAAATTGTACCTTTTCTCTCATCTCTAACTATCAGGAAGCCTGAAAGAACAGGCTGAGTGGGCGGGGAGCTTATATTCATGAGCTCGCCTTGACTGATAGCTTTTTGAAACACCCTTGTGCTTGTTGCCAGGTAACAGGTTAAACAGTGGGCGACATGTCATTTCGAGCCTAAATAGTATGCCTCACCCCATTTTCTCTGCAAAATGCTCTCATGGTCTGCAGAGCTGATTATGGACTTGGATATCAGACAAACAGCAGCAACACACTTGCATCTCTATTGTTTTCTAACCAATTACAGAATACAGTTGACTGATACTCTTCTTCACAATAATTCGTAAAGCCTGAGTCACCTTAAACATAAGGGTGTACATGAATGTACATGAAAACAGCATTCAATAAGTGTTATGGACAATATTTGGTGCATTTGCATGTTCATAATTGTATCTATTGATCAACATGAACACTCACGAGAAGTAAAGAAATAAAGAAAGAAATGATGTTGAGACATCATTTGACATAAAACATTATAATTTCATCCATATGCCTAAAATAGGCACCCGGCTGCCTATTCGTGCAATTCGTAGCACTCATCTCTCGTCTGAATGCTTTCAAAAAAGAAATACAAAGCAACAACATGTGAAATCACATCACGTAAAAGTGAATTACTTAGGCTTTAGGAAATGCAACCAACAGAGAATGATGGGGAGAGGAGGAGGACCCATGTACTCCGCTTCAAGCTGCAGGTTTGAGTCACCCTGTCACGTCCTGACCTTAGAGAGCCGTTTTATTTCTCAGGGTGTGATTTGGGATGGGCATTCTATGTTTTCTATTTCTTTGTTTTGGCCGAGTGTGGTTCCCAATCAGAGGAACCTATCGTTGTCTCTGATTGGGAATCATACTTAGGCAGCCTTTTGCCCACCTGTGTTTTGTGGGTAGTTATTTTCTGTTTAGTATCTGACAGAACTGTTCGCTTTTGTTTTGTTACTTTTTTCGAGTGTTTCCCTAATCAATAAAATCCTGAACACTTTCCACGCTGCGCTTTGGTCCACTCATTCAGACGAGAGCCATTATAGAAGTACCCACCACCAAAGGACCAAGCAGCGTGGTCAGGAGGACTGGACCTGGGAGGAAATCCTAGACGGGAAAGGACACTGGAGGCAGGCTGGGGAGTATCGCCGTCCGAAGGAGTTGATAGGAGCAGAACGGCGACGTTACGAGGCGTTAACTTCTTCGATATAGGGGGCGCTCTTCTAATTTTTGGATAAAACAACGTTCCCGTTTTAAGCAAGATATTTTGTCATGAAAAGATGCTCGACTATGCATATAATTGACAGCTTTGGAAAGAAAACACTCCTGACGTTTCCAAAACTACAAAGATATTATCTGTGAGTGCCACATAACTGATGCTACAGGTGAAACCAAGATGAAATTTCGAACAGGAAATGCCCCAGATTTTGAAGGCACTGTGTTCCAATGTCTCCTTATATGGCTGTGAATGCGCCAGGAATGAGCTTACACTTTCTGTCGTTTCCCCAAGGTGTCTGCAGCATTGTGACGTATTTGTAGGCATATCATTGGAAGATTGACCATTTTACACTACATCTACCAGGTGCTCGCTTGGTGTCCTCCGTCGCAATTATTGCGTAATCTCCAGCTGTGTGTATTTTTCCATTTGCTTCCGAGGAGAAACCCAACTGCCACAAATGATTTATCATCGAATAGATATGTGAAAAACACCTTGAGGATTGATTCTAAACAACGTTTGCCATGTTTCTGTCGATATTATGGAGTTCCTTTGGAAAAAAGTTTGACGTTGTACATTTTCGGGGTTTTTTCTTTCAAACGTGATGAACAACATGGAGCGATTTCTCCTACACAAATAATATTTTTGGAAAAACTGAACATTTGCTATCTAACTGAGAGTCTCCTCATTGAAAACATCCGAAGTTCTTCAAAGGTAAATTATTTTATTTGAATGCTTTTCTTGTTTTTGTGAAAATTTTGCCTGCTGAATGCTAGGCTTAATGCTATGCTAGCTATCAATACTCTTACACAAATGCTTGTGTAGCTATGGTTGAAAAGCATATTTTGAAAATCTGAGATGACAGTGTTGTTAACAAAAGGCTAAGCTTGTGAGTGAATATATTTCTTTCATTTCATTTGCGATTTTCATGAATAGTTAACGTTGCGTTATGGTAATCAGCTTGAGGCTATGATTACACTCCCGGATACGGGATTGCTCGACGCAAGAAGTTAAACCATCAAGGCAGCCGTGTTATGCAGTGATGCGCACGGTGTTTCCAGTATGCATTAATAGCCCGGTGCGCTCTGTTCCAGCTCCCCGTAGTTGCCGTGCTAGAGTGGGCATTCAGCCAGGAGGGATTGTGCCGGCTCAGCATTCCTGGCCTCCAGTGAATCTCTTCGGCCCTGGTTATCCTGCACCAGCTCTACGCACGGTATCCCCAGTTTGCCAGCACAACCCAGTGCGGCCTGTTCCAGCTCCCCGCACTTGCCGGGCTACGGGGGGTATCCAACCAGGACGAGTTGTGCCAGCTCTGAGCTCCAGACCTCCGGTGCGCCTCCACGGTTCAGTGTGTCCTGTGCTGGCTCTACGCACTATGCCTCCAGTGCGCCGTCATAGCCCAGTGCTTCCTGTGCCAGCTCTCCACACTCACCAAGCTAGAGTGGTTATCCAGCCAGGACGTGTTGTGGCAGCTCCACTCACTAGGCTGCCAGTACGTCTCCTCAGTCCGGTGAGACCTGTTCCGGCTCCACGTACGAAGCCTCCAGTGATGATCCATGGCCCGAAGCCTCCAGTGATAATCCATGGCACGGAGCCTCCAGTGACGGTCCACAGTCCAGAGTCTTCAGCGAGCTGCAGTCCAGTGCCTCCATCGGGGGTTCCCAGTCCAGAGCCTCTGGCAACGATCTGCAGTCCGGAGCCTCCAGTGGTGGTTCCCAGTCCAGAGCCTCCGGCGACGATCTGCAGTCCGGAGCCTCCAGCGGTGGTTGCCAGTTCAGAGTCTCTGGCGACGATCCACGGTCCGGTTCCACAGAAGCAGAGGGATCAGGGTAGGGAGCGGGGGCTACGTCCTGAACCAGAGCCGCCACCGAGGTTAGATGCCCACCCGGACCCTCCCCTATAGGTTCAGGTTTGCGGCCGGAGTCCACACCTTTGGGGGGGGGTTTGTCAAGCCCTGACCTTAGAGCTGTTTTATTTCTCTATTTGGTTAGGTCAGGGTGTGATTTGAGGTGGGCATTCAATGTTTTCTATTTCTTTGTTTTTGGCTGAGTGTGGTTCCCAATCAGAAGCAGCTGTCTATTGTTGTCTCTGATTGGGAATCATGCTTAGGCAGCCTTTTTCCCACCTGTGTTTTGTGGGTAGTTATTTTCTGTTTAGTATCTGTTTACCTGACAGAGCTGTTCACTTTCGCTTTGTTACTTTGTTCGAGTATTTCTTTGATCAATAAAATTATGAACACATTCCATGCTGCCCTTTGGTCCACTCATTCCGACGAGAGCTGTTACACACCCGCTATGGCCTCCTCTTTGTCAGGCCTCGCACACTGGGCAGACAGGGGTTCTGGGATGGACATCTCGCACAGCTTCCCCACATACGGCGCTAGATCAAGGGTGACAACATAGCCAGTAATGTTTTTGAAAAGGGAAATGTTTGGTAAATGGGTAGTCAATTCTATTTTATTTTATTTACTGTTCTGAGCTATGATGCTGTCAATTCGTTCGATGCAACCATCTACTCATTCTACAATGTGTTTTCTTTCTGGTGTTTTTTTAAAAATATGCAATATTTGGTTGTGCACTTTGTGAAACTTTTCAATGTTTGGCATTTGTGGGCCTGAAATGCTCAATGGATTTAAAATGAAAAACTATGACCTAAAGTATGTTTGGTCTGTCTTCACAGGCTTCACAGCACATCTGTAAGACACATCTGCCATCTATAAGATGGCACTGAGTGAGCTGCCTCACTTCTAGTTCTTAAGAAACCTTGCAATATTTTGTTTTTTTAATGTATTATTTCTTACATTGTTAGCCCAGAAAATGTTGTGTGTTATTACATACAGCTGGGAAGAACTATTGGATATCATAGTGGCGTTAACTCATCAGTACTACCAGCATTACAACCAGGAATACAACTTTCCCTAAGCAGATCCTTTGTTCGCAATACGCAGGGCAATTGAACTGATTCCAGAGGCCGACCCAAAACAATGCCGGCGGGAAAGAAGGAATCGGAGTGGTCTTCTAGTCCAACTTAGGAGGCACGCACACCACCCACCGCTCATGATCAGTGCCTGGATAACAAAGATGACGAGATCCAGAGCAACATCAGGGATTGTAACATACTCTGTTTCACGGAAATATGTCTCTCTGGAATATACTGTCAGAGTCGGTCCAGCCATCTGGGTTCTCAGTTCATCGCGCGGACAGGAATAAACATCTCTCTGGGAAGAAGGAGGGCAGGGGTGTATGTTTCATTATTAACAACCCATGGTGTAATTGTGATAAACAGGAACTCAAGTCCTTCTGTTCACCCGACCTAGAATACCTCATAATCAAATGCTGACTGTATTATCTCCCAAGATAATTATCTTAGATTATAGTCACAGCCGTGTATATCCCCCCTCAAGCCGACACCATGACAGCCCTCAAGGAACTTCACTGGACTTTATGCAAACCATACATCCTGAGGCTGCATTTATTGTAGCTGGGGATGTTAACAAAGAAAATTTGAAGAAAATGATGGCTAAGTTATATTAGCATATTGACTCTAGTTCTCACGCTGTTAAAACACTAGACCACTGTTACTTCAACTTCCGGGATGCATGCATGTCCTCCCCCACCCACCTTTTGGCATATCTGACCACGATTCCATTTTGCTCCTCCCTTCCTATAGGCAGAAACTCATACAGGAAGTACCCTCGCTAAGGACTATTCAACGCTGCTCTGACCAATTGAAATCCTCGCTTCAAGATTGTTTTGATCACGTGGACTGGGATATGTTCCGGGTTGTACCCATTGTGAAAATTAAACCTACCCTACCCAGAAACCGTGGATGGATTGCAGCATTCGTGCCAAACTGAAAGTGCAAACATGGCAAGGTGACTGGGAATATGGCAGAATACAAACAGAGTAGTCATTTCCCTCCGCAAGGCAATTGCACAGGCAAAACGTCAGTATAGAGACAAAGTGGATGCGCAATTCAACGGCTCAGACAAGATGTATGTGGTGGGGTCTACAGACAATCACAAACAACAAAGGGGAAACCAACCACGTCGCAGACACCAACGTCTTGCTTCTGGACCAGCTAAACACCTTCTTGCCCGCTTAGAGTATAACACAGTGCCAACGATGCAGCCCACTACCAAGGACAGTGGCTTCTCCTTCTCCGTGAGTAAGACAGGTAAACGTGTTAATCCTCACAAGGCTACCAGCCCAGACGGCATCCCTAGCCACGTCCTCAGAGCATGCACAGAGTGTTTACAGACGTATTTAATCTCTCCCTATCTCAGTCCGCTGTCCGCACATGCTTCAAGATGGCCAACATTATTCCTGTACCCAAGAATGCAAAGGTAACTGAACTAAATGACGTTCACCCCTTAGCACTCACCTCTGTCATCATGAAGTGCTTTGAGAGACTAGTCAAGGATCATATCACCTCCATCTTACCTGTCACCCTAGACCCACTCCACTTCAATTTGATTGCCGCCCCAATAGGTCCAGAGATGATGCCCACTGCCCTATCCCATCTGGACAAGAGGAATATCTATGTAAGAATGCTGTTCATTGACTATAGCTCAGCATTCAAACAATAGTACTCTCCAAACTCATGTTTAAGCTTGAGGCCCTGGGTCTGAATGCCGCCCTGTACAATTGGGTCCTGGCGGTGAAGGTAGGAAACAACACCTCCACTTCGCTGATCCTCAACACTGGTGCCCCACAAGGGTGCATACTCTTCCCCCTCCTGTACTCCCTGTTCACCCATGACTGTGTGGCCAAGCATGCCTCCAACTCAATCATCAAGTTTGCAGACGACACAACAGTAGTAGGCTTGATTACCAACAACGACAAGACAGCCTACAGGGAGGAGGTGATGCCAGGAAAACATCCTCACTCAACATCAACAAAACAAAAGGAGATGATTGTGAACTTCAGGAAACAGCAGAGGGAGCATCCCCCCCCCCCCATCCACATTGACAGGACAGCAGTGAAGAAGGGGGGACGTTTGTGGTGAAGGCACAACAGTACCTCTTCAACCTCAGGAGGCTGAAGAAATTTGGCTTGGTACGGCAAACTGCACCTCCCACAACCACAGAGCGTGGTGTGGTCTGCACAACGCATCACCGGGGGCAAATTACCTGCCCTCCAGGACACCTACAGATCCCGATGTCACAGGAAGGCCAAAAAAGGACAACAACCACCCCGAGCCACTGCCTGTTCACCCCGCTATCTTCTAGAAGGCAAGGTCTGTACAGGTGTATCAAAGCTGGGGCCGAGAGACTGAGAAACAGCTTCTATCTCAAGATATCTATCTCAGAATTTAAAGCAGCCACAGCCACATCCACCAGAGCCTTCAGAAAGTCTTCACATCCCTGGACTTTTTCCAAATTTTATTGTGTCACAGTCTGAATTTAAAATGGATTACATTAAGATTGTGTGTCACTGACCTACATACCACATAATGTCAAAGTGGAATTATGTTTTTTTAAATAAATTAATAAAAAATGAAAATCTTAAATGTCTTTAGTTAATATTCAACCCCATTGTTATGGCAAGCCTAAATACGTTCAGGAGTAAAAATGTGCTTAAAAAGTCACAAAATAAGTTGCATGGACTCATTGTGTGTGCAATAATAGTGTTTTACGTGATTTTTGAATGACTACCTCATCTCTGTACCCCACACATACAGATAATTGTAAGGTCCCTCAGTCGAGCAGTGAATTTCCAACAGATTCAACCACAAAGAACAGGGAGGTTTTCCAATGCCACACAAAGGTCACCTATTGGTGGATGGGTAAAAAAAGAAGACATTGAATATCCCTTTGAGCATGGTGAAGTTATTAATTACACTTTTGATGGTGTATCAATACACCCATTCACTACAAAGATACAGGTGTCCTTCTTAATAAATCCTCATTGGGATAGGCGTGTCGTTAGCAGGACACCTCGACAACATCCGGTGAAATTGCAGAGCACCAAATACAAATTAAATTATTAGAAATATTTAATTTTCATAAAATCACAAGTGTAATACATCAAAATAAAGCTTAACTTGTTGTTTATCCAGCCGCCATGTCAGATTTCAAAAAGGCTTTACGGCGAAAGCAAACTATTATCTGAGGACAGCGCCCCGCATACCAACAAATGAAAAACATATTTCAACCAGGCAGGTGCGACACGAAAGTCAGAAATAGCGATATAAAAAATGCCTAACCTTTGATGATCTTCTTCTGTTGGCACTCCAAAAGGTCCCAGTTACATCACAAATGGTCCTTTTGTTCGATAATGTCCTTCTTTATATCCATAAAAACTCTGTTTAGTTGGCGCGGTTCAGTCAATAATCCACTCAGTTTCCCTCCATCAAAATGCATACAAAATGAATCCCAAAAAAGTCAAACAACGTTTATAAATCAAACCTTAGGTATCCTAATACGCAAATAAACGATACAATTTTAGACGGAGAATAGTTTGTTCATTACCGGAGATAAATAAGAAAGAACATGCTTGTAAACACTACAGCCAAAATGGGAGCCACCTAGAAAAACTACAATTTCTGGGTAATTTTTCCAAAAACCAGCCTGAAACTCTTTCTAAAGACTGTTGACATCTAGTGGAAGCCCTAGGAACTGCAATTTGGGAGGGCTTGGGCTTATAATTATAGTACTAGCCATTGAAAACAATGGTAAGCCAAATTTTGTTTTGGGGGGGGGTGGTTTGTCCTCGGGGTTTCGCCTGCCATGTTAGTTATGTTATACACAGACATCATTTTAACAGTTTTAGATCTAAATCTACCAATAATATGCATATCCTAGCTTCTGGGCCTGAGAAACAGGCACTTTACTTTGGGCAGACTTTTCATCCAGACGTAAAAATACTGCCCCCTATCCCAATTAAGTTTGTCTTGGTTGCCGGAGAAGAAAGAAACCATTCAGGGATTTCACCATTAGGCCAATGATGACATTAAAACAGTTACAGAGTTTAATGGCTGTGATAGGATGGATAAACAACAGTGCAGTTACTCCATAATACTAATCTAAATGACAGAGTGAAAAGGAAGCCTGTACAGAATTGAATATTCCAAAACATGCATCATGTTAGCAATAAGGCACTAAAATTAAATTGCAAAAAAATTTCCTGAATAGAAAGTGTTATGTTTGGAACGAATCCAGCACAACACATCACTGAGTACCACTATTCATATTTTCAAGCATGGTGGTGGGTTTTTTAGGGGGATAAAATGTTACAGAATAGAGCTAAGCAGAGGCAAAATCCTAGAGGAAAACCTGGTTCAGTCTGCTTTCCAACAGACACTGGGAGAAAAAACACATAACCTAAAACACAAGGGCAAATATACACTGGAGTTGCTTGCCAAGACGACATTGAAGGTTCCCAAGTGGCCTAGTTACAGTTTTGACTTAAATCTGATTGAAAACGGCTGTCTAGCAATGATCAACAACCAACTTGACAACTTTTAATAATAATGTGCAAATATTGTACAATCCAGGTGTGCAAAGCTCTTAGAGACATACCAAGAAAGACTCACAGCTGTAGTCACTGTCAAAGGGGATTGTAACATGTATTGAATCAGGGGTGTGAATACTTATGTAAATGACATTTCTGTATTTTGTTTTCACTTTTTTATTATGGGATATTAATTTAAAACATTTTGAATTCAGGCTGTAACAACAAAATGTCTGAAGGCACTGTACATAAGGAGTGTATATGCCCACATTTTGTGGTTCCCTTACAATTGTACGTTGAATAAACTTCAATGCTTTTTTGTTGCGCAAACTCACAATCCTTTTGCAGCTGGCTGGCTAACTTTTGTGTCTTTTTTTAATTTTATTTATTTTTTGTAATTCTTTTTACAGTGTATCAATATTCTGTTATTGTAACTGCACACGCCATTTATAACCCATAACCTACAGTAAATAGCCCGATATTGCACGGTAATACTGCTTGTAATGCACCCTCTACAATTTTTGCATAAACTTGACATCCTGGCCAATTATTCATGACATCACAACTCCTACAACCATCACTAACTATTCCCATCAGTTGAGCCGTTATTTCTGGAGAGAGGAATCGCAATCTAATTTCAAATGCTCATAATAGGCAGATGTGGAATCCCAGCCACAGCAGTGAGTGAATTGTTGGATATGTGCAAGTGTCCTATTTCAAAACGAAGAGGTAGAGGGGTGTCTCCCAGGGCTTAACTCAGGATAACAGCGAAGAGCTACAATAGTGGAAGAGAAGCCAAAATATCAATCTCAGCAGGTTTGTGGGAGTGGACCTGTCACGATTCGCCCTGCTGCTTGTCTATCCCTCCAGCACACCTCACACACACACACCTATCTGGCCACCTTACCCAAATCCCACACCTGGTTAAGTCTGTCTAATGATCCTTATAGCCGGCAGTCCACAGTGTCTTACTAAGTGGTGCTCATGTCTTACAACAGCACAAAAGAGAAGAGGGAATCCTCGTGGCCATGTCGGATCTCTCCGAAGAGGCTTGCAATCATTACATTCGAAAAGTACTCTTCATTTCTGATAAGTGGTTTGACTAATTCCTCTTCATTAGTTTTACTGTTGAAGAAACTGTGGGGATTTCACTCGTGTCACCCTGAAATTGTGCACTGTTCATAAAAATATATATTTTTTTCCTATACTATGCTTATTTCATAATCTCGAACATTGATAGTCAATCCAGCCTGACATATCCTGCTGTTAGATGAGACACGAGGGGTATCAGTATAAAATATCATCTCTTTCTGCCCTTTGATTCGACTGGCTCTGAGGTCCTGTATGAAATCAATACATTCCAAACCATTCAAATCCCTGGTTACCTTCCAATTGACCTTTGACATAGTTTAAACGTTAGTAAAACACTGTCATTAGGGATGTAAGACAGATCAACATTCTACAAATATATTAACATGGTGAGAGGAATATATTCAGAATTAAGTTTGTTTTTGCTTTGTATACTGTACACATCTGATTCCAGCAATGCTGTGCAAGCACATAACACCTCTGTCAAATCAACTGTCTGTCAAAATTAGTGCATTTACATCCTTGTCAAAATTAATATGATCCTGTTCGCCAAGCCATCAGTGTCACTGCCTAAGAGTGGGCTTTCAAAAATCTTGCTGACCCATTTGACGACAGCAACAGGTCCTGCATTTTGCCATTTTAGACTGTAATTACAGCTCATGTTCTGTCATGAAAATTCTAATTGACGACATACTCCGAGTAATTTCTCAGGCACTAACATTAGCCTTTCAGTTTGAAAACCGCTGGATCAATGGGTAGATCACTCAAAGACGAAATCATCCACCGGGCATTTGTGTCTTCTGATGACTGTCTACACAAACAGTATCTCGCTCCTGAATCTCTTTCCCTTTTGCTGTATCTGCCTAGGTGTAAGACTTCAAAAGCTTTCGCATTCTGCTGTACAGTACTGTACCCTGTGTACCTTGCATAGTTCTGCAGTTTTGTATTTCTTTTGAAATAAATTAAATGAAATCATATTGAAGTTAAAGAGGTTAAGTGAGACATGAAGTGTGCTCTCTCTTACTCTGCTATTGGCGGAAATAAATGATACAGGAAGACGAATGTTCTCAACAAGGTTGTTGAACATAGACTGTTTTCATATGGCAGCCATGATGCTGTGCACAATATTTCTAGTACAGGTATAGTGACTTCTTCCTGTTGCCTAGAAACTCTGGAGAAAATGGAATCTGTATACGGTGTTATTTCAGCCTGTCACATCTACCCTGTTAGGACATTGGAATGGATGTGTGCTTACAAACAATACATAGTGCCGGGATTCCAGTGTTTCGGTAATACAACTTGACGTTTAAATGCCAATTTAGAGCACCGCACTCAGCCCGGTGGAAACACTTCAGCTCTTATTAAAAAAAAAAATCATAACCGATTCTACTACAGAGCTGGTGAAACAGCAGCAACCTTTAAAAGGAAAACAGCTCCAGAAGAGCTCGTTAGGAACTAAACTAAACACATTTTTGGCTGTTGTAAGTGAAATTGGAAAGCTTTTTAAAGCACCTTTTAATGACGCACAATTTATTTGAGTGACGGTGAATAAACTTTGATACATTGTGGCTTTTTTCTGTGAAAACCTGATAAAGGGTGGTCTATCAGTCATTAAAGTAGTAACGGCTATACTTTAATGGAATGAGAAGTACAACATACTTGATGTTTTATTGTTCTGTAGTTGAACTTCGAGACACCGGATATTTCTGTCCTATTCCATTCATCAGGAAGTCTGTACTTGTTTTGGTTTTTACTCTACACCATTCTATCCATCTGTCACATACTGTAAATGCAAAAGACAAAACAAATGTTGGTGAAACATCTGCTGCAAGCCGTTATATCAGTTTGAACGATGTTGGCTGAAGTATGTCATCATCCAATCACAATCAACTGATACTCCAATTCTACTATGTGGGGTATTTTTTTATTTGACTATTTACCATTTCTGCTTGCCACATGAATATTTCATATTAAAACATGCATAAACACACATGCCAAAATTCCAAACAAGCTTCAAACATCTAATACATATTTTCTATGACAGTCTCCTTGTGTGCTGGATATCCCAGACGATGGATCCCTTTCGGCAGTACCAGCCTGCCGCTTCCCTGCTAGCGATGTGGCTCCAGCTGTGGCCACTTCCGCCACCACTTTCGAGAAGCATAGCGCCAGCCAATGAAATATTGAAATGGAGATGCGAGTTAGAAAGCCAGCGGGAGACTGGTTTAACAACAGAGGTTTGCTATCACAGCTTGGTACCTGTCATTTGATATTTTCTCCTTCAGCTCTGTTTACATGCAAGTCAACGTGTTGCCGATTTGTTTGTCTATCTGGTTCACAGTGTGTGTGTGTGTTAGCTAACTAGCTATGCCACTAGCCACGTATAGTTATCCTAACTGTCCTTAGAAAACAGCACCGATTGATAGAACCGATGTAACTCATATCAGCCACATTACCATAGAACTTAACTGTCTCTTGACAGTTCCCTTTCATTCCTCTGACTGTGGGGTACTGGTCTCTCTCCTAGGAAGCAGAGAGGAAATCAGATCAGGTCAGTTCCCTGGGCCTCCATCACGTATGAACACAGACTTCCCTCAATTAAGACAGGAGAGAAAATCACCATGGGACAATCATCCATGTGAGTTATAGAGGTATAAATACACTGGGGATAATGAGGAAGACACCTGGAGGGGGGTGGAGACACGCACAAAGACAGGTGACACAGATCAGGGTGTGAAAGAGACACACGCCACCTGATCTTACGGGACTCCAGCGATCGCACATTCACCAACAGAACAGAGGGTAGAGGCGATATATTCATTTACCACCAGGGTGCTAGTGTGCTGGTCTCTATAGCGCCTCCTTCGAGTGTCAGGGATTAGGGTTTGGTCCGGGATAATCAATATGTCCTTCGCCTCCGACTCATTGAAGTCCTCGTCCAAATCACATTGGGAGGGTTCTTAGACCATTCCTCCATACAGAATCTCTCCAGATCCTTGATATCCTTCATACGCGCTTATGGACTGCTCCCTTCAATTCAAACAACAGGTTTACAAATGGGGTAAAGAGACTGAGATGGCCATTAGAAAATGTTGATATTACGGTCAATTAACCAGTTATTTTTGTATTATGATGTGAGCTTGGGGTTATTGTCTTGCTGGAAGATCCACTTGCGGCAAAGTTTCAGCCTGCTAGCAGACTTCGACAAACAATGACATAATATCCATACTAAAAATGACACTTCCCAGACAGTATTGGATATTTCATAAAATAGTTCAAACAAAACATTTAACCAGCCTGCATTGGTTTCTGAATTTGCAGATTTCAAAAGAAACTCAAAATACAAAATGATTCACTTTCCTTTGAAAGTGCATTGCATCAAAATCTCTCCCTACTAATGCTTGAACGACACTAACACTTATTTACAACTTCTTGAATGATCCTGTAGTTAAAGTAGCCATCAGTCAATATTGCTGAAAGGTTATTGACCCAAATGCAGAGATATTGTGCACATTGGTATCATTTAGGGGTTGATAGTGACAGCTGTTTCTGTTGTCAGTGGAAATCTCAAATTCAACAGTATGTGCTTTCTGTGCGGTAGACACTTTCCATGCCTTCACTCATATCATTGAAGTGAACTCTGAGCAAACTTAGAGCATTCATGATTCCTCATATGGTAGCATTTGTGGTGTGGAGTGGTAGAATTCAAAGCTATTCCAAGTGTAGGTCAAACTGATGTGTAATTTGTCATCTGCATTGAGATAGCTGCAGGGCTTAGTGTCATGGTGTGTCTGCAATGTTTCCTGGAGGGCGAGATGCAGTGTAGTTGCACACACTTTTGGCCTAATAAATGTCAAACGCTATAGGGCTTCCTTTTTGTCCTCTCACTCACCTCCGAGCCAAGGATATGGGTCATGCATCTGGGTAATTATGTGTGTCAGAGTGTCTGCGTGGTGTGTGTTTCTGAAAACCTGTCACTTAACCCCCTGTGGACTTGTATAGGGTGTGGTTAATTGCACAATCCGGTTCCTTTCCTGCCCTGTTACATCCACACTGCCTGGACGAACACAGTAGCCTGATCCCAAGAACACTACCCACTGGGCACACACTGATTGAATCAATGTTGTTTTCACGTCATTTCAATGAATATTGAACCACTTATGAAAAAAATCTCATATGTTATGAAACCATCACAGGAATACTAAAACCTACGACATTGGGGACACACTTGGATAGACTTATTTGCTGCATCATGACTCCAAATCAATAACCTGCTGCATTATACTTAGAGATCATTAGCTAGAGGAGCAAATTATGAAAGAAAGTACATCAAGATCCGATTGAAAAATAGAAATCATAGTATCCTAATGAATCTGCTATTTTCCCTATTTCAGTTTTTATCTTTGAAGTGAAAACCTCAGCGCCCTAGTATAACTCCAAGTTAACTCACGTTATACTGCAGCTTCTTATTTGATGGGAACAGACTGCTCTTTGATGGTTTCATGCAGGGCACAGCCACATGACTCATAAAAAGTTCTGCATTAGTTTAAAGACACAAACTCTTGCCGTTGATCAATATGTCATACCGTTATGGACTAATGTACTGATGGGTCACACCGGCTTAAGTGGGGCTGCATTTGAATCGATTTCCAAAAGCCTCCTGAGCAGCGGCGGACTGGGACAAGAATTCGGCCCTGGCATTTTATCTACACCAGCCCACTCACCCTTCTAGCCTCAGTTACTGGGACTGCTACTACAGTATTTGTCCTGGGATACTAAAGTCTGAAGAGATGCTGCTTGGCAAAGCAGCTAGCCTAGCTGCTAGCTTTCAAGCTGGTTTCCTTGACAGTTTGAACACAGCCTGCGAAACGGTTAGTCCTTGTGGCTGGGACCACAGATAGTCCTGAACTTGTTAGGGCTAGGGTCCTTTATTCTGAATTTCCGCCTGACTGACATGCCCAAAGTAAACTGACTGTTACTCAGGCCCAGAATCCAGGATCTGCATATAATTGGTACCATTGGATGGAAAATAATATGAGACTATAAGACAATAGATATGGTAGGAGAAAAAATACAAAGAAAAACCAAACTGGATTTTTTTTTGGAGAGCCCATGCTCTTACAATGGAATGTACAGTGGTATATCCAAATCCAGCTCCCAGATTGCAATTCCTATGGCTTCCACTAGATGTCAACAGTCTTTGTTCAAGGTGTCAGGCTTGTTTCATCTGAAACGTGGAAAAATTATGAGTTTTAGTACGTGCGTGTGATGAAGAGGACGCGCACCTGCTAATATCGTTTTCCTATTAAACATAATTATTTCCTTATGAAATATTATAGTTTATAGTAATTACATTTTAGGGTACCTGAGGATTATATAGAAACAAATTTTGACTTATTTTTACAAAGTTTAGCGGTAGATTTTTTGGATTCCATTCTCTGCATGTTGAACTAGTGGATTACTCAAATCGATGGCGCCAACTAAACGGACTGTTTGGGATATAAATAAGGATTTTATCTAACAAAACAACACTATATGTTGTAGCAAGGACCCTTTGGATTGCAAATCAGAGGAATATTTTCGAAAAATAAGTGAATATTTAATAGTTATTTGTGATTTTCTGAAACCTGTGCCGTTGGAAAAATATGTTGATGTGGGGCGCCGTCGTCAAACAATCACATGGCATGTTTTTTTCACTGCAAAGCCCATTGTAAATCAGACAGCGCAGTTAGATTAACAAGAATGTAAGATTTTAACCAATATAAACACTTGTATGTACATAAATGTTAAATATCCATAATTTTTATGTTTATTTATTTGAATTGCGCACCTTCCAGTTTCACCGGAAGTTGCAGGACACCTAGCCTGAAGAAGTTTTTAAATACTTCATTCACAATAGCTCTGCTAAGCGCAATAAGTATAAAAGCCCTGAAGTCTGCGTAGCCTGCATTGTAGTAAAGGCCACTTCAGAAGTCAGATTGACCACGCAGAGCCGTTTAGCCTAAGTTGCTACCATCATGTCGCCCAAAGTTTAAACAACAACAAGATGAATACAATAAATTGTTAAAGCAACAGGAAACTAGCTTCTAGCGCTGTGTCCAAATACTGGTGCTCAACTAACAAGAGAGGTCCAAGACCTTAAGAACAGTTGGCAGTTCGATAACATCAAACTGTAAGTCCACGCGAGAGGACTTCAGCACTGCCTGTGAATCACTATTACAGATCACTGGAAAAACAGACCGAGGACAATAGTGGTCAAGTTCCTAAGGTTCAAGGACAAGATGGCTGTTCTGGAGAGAGTTCTCTGAAGCTGTGCACCAGAGGCAGAAAGAAGAATCCCATCTATGAAAGCTGCCAGAGAGTGTGGGGACATTGTTTACATCCGCAACGACAAGCTCATTGTCCACCTTCCCTCCCAAAAGGCCTGGGAGGAGAGAGAGAAAATATTCTGGGTCAGTAGCTTCCTGCCAACATCACATATACAAACACATACACCAGCTGACACTCACAAGCTGACTGACTATTAGCAAAACAATGTTTTTATTTTACTTATTATTATTTTCTCCATATTATGTCAATCTCCAATAAGCTACCCAAGAAAGGGCTAAGAATATCATATTAATATATGTAGTCGTATAAATAAGGTTCATGAAATCAATAACTTGCTAACATCAGATAACATACAGTACCAGTCAAAAGTTTGGACACACCAACTTATTCAAGGGTTTTTCTTTATGTTTACTATTTTCTACATATTTACGAAATAAAATATGGAATCATGTATTAACCAAAAGTGTTAAATCAAAATAGCCACCTATTGCCTTGATGACAGCTTTGCACACTCTTGGCATTCTCTCAACCAGCTTCATGAGGTGGTCGCCTGGAATGCATTTCTAATTAACAGGTGTGCCTTGTTAAAAGTTAATTTGTGGAATTTCTTTCCTTCAAAGGTAGGGGTGGTATACAAAAAAATAGCTCTATTTGCTCAAAGACCAAGACCATATTAGTGCAAGAACAGCTCAAATAAGCAAAGAGAAACAACGGTCCATCATTACTTTAAGACATGAAGGTCAGTCAATTCGGAAAATATCATGAACTTTGAATGATTTTTCAAGTGCAGTCGCAAAAATAATCAAGCGCTATGACGAAACTGTCTCTCATGAGGACCACTACAGGAAAGGAAGAGTTACCTCTGCTGCAGAGGATAAGTTCATTAGAGTTAACTGCACCTCAGATTGCAGCCCAAATAAATGCTTCAGAGTTCAAGTAACAGACACATCTCAACATCAACTGTTCAGAGGAGACTGTATGAATCAGGCCTTCATGGTCGAATTGCTGCAAAGAAACCACTACTAAAGGACACCAATAAGAAGAGACTTGCGCCAAGAAACACGAGCAATTGACATTAGTCCAAATTTGTGATTTTTGCTTCCAACCACTGTGTCTTTGTGAGATGCAGAGTGTGGTTTCCGCATGTGTGGTTCCCACCGTAAAGCATGGAGGAAGAGGTGTGATGGTGTGGGGCTGCTTTGCTGGTGACACTAATTTATTTATAATTCAAGTCACACTTAACCAGCATGGCTACCACAGCATTCTGCAGCGATACGCCATCCCATCTGGTTTGCGCTTAGTGGGACTATCATTTGTTTTTCAACAGGACAAATAACCAACACACTTCCATGCTGTGTAAAGGCTATTTGACCAAGAAGGAGAGAGGTGGAGTGCTGCATCATAAGACCTGGCCTCAAAAATCACCCGACCTCAACCCAATTGAGATGGTTTGGGATGAGTTGGACTGCAGAGTGAAGGTGAATGTGAAAGTGCTCAGCATACGTGGGAACTCCTTCAAGACTGTTGGAAAAGCAGTCCTCATAAAGCTGGTACTTCAGCTTTTTTCAAATTTTCGACGTCTAGAAGCTAGAATTGGGATCATGTTTACTGTGCTAATGCCGATACAAAAAAAAAAGAGTTACGGCGAAGCAAAGTACAATACAGCGTATGTAGCAAACAAGGAATTTGTGGTAAGTACATGGGGGCCTCCATATTTATGTCTGCTATTTGGCAGACATTGGCAAAAGTGTGCATGATTGTAATCTATACCCAACACATTTTTCCTGATCATCTTGAAATCTCAGTTTTGGATGATACTGACTTTATAACCAAATGTATCCCATTTACACTTTGCAGTCAATTCTGACATTAGAATAAATGTTTGTGACTCATAGCGATGCCACAGGCCGTTTTCAACCAGAGAAGTCATTTTTTTTGGTACGGTTGCTTTTATTCAACACCACTGAATTGTTAGTGTCTCCTGAATTTGATTAGCTATTTGAGTGCAACTAATTTCTATATTATTGTGATTAAATAAATGATTGTGTCATCTACACTCTAGCCAATATTGCCCTGAAGCTAACTGCTAGGAATATTTATTGTTTTGCCATATCCTATTTCCACTTAATTCCAGCATTATGTAGCGATAGAATGGCCTTTTCCACATAACTGCTCAGGACAAAGGGCAGTAAGAATAGAGTGATTCTAAACCAGTCACGTTCAATCTGCTTCCCACCTGTCCAGCTGAGTAGCCCTGGGCCAGTCTGACTAGTGGAAAAGTGAGAAGAGAAAGAAATTCAAAGCAAGTGGTCTGGTCCACGTTACCACTGCCATGTGATGTTGTGTCTGTGCTATTGGCAAGGGGCCAGTTAGGATAGCCAACAAAGAAAATTCCTTCACAGACCGTGGGTGATGGAGAAGACTTCACATAGAGGCATCGCATACTCAAGTTATCGCATACTTGAGTTAAACGATTCTATCGGCAGTGCACTACATTTTGGATTTTGGTATTTAAAAAAAAAATATATGAATTTCCAAAAGTTCAAGTACAAATCAATGTTGTGGCATGCTCAACAACCATTGCTGATGTTACGTCTAATTCTGATGTCATGATAGGTCAAGTGCACAATAATACAGCAACTCAAGGGGGGAGAGCAAAGGGAATTTCTATGTGATTGTAATGAAACAAAGAAATGCGACTGAGGAGAATATGAGAGGCGGCCCGGAGATGGGAGCAGAGAATTATCGATGGCTTGGAGACTTGGTGGGGTTGGCTTTTCAGTAACCCCTGTGTTTCTCCATTGTCAATAAATTTGATTGAATAATGACTGTGACAACACAGAGCACGTCGCTAGGCGGTAATTAGAACTGGGCGCTAACAACCTCAGCTTGCTTCGCCTTGAGCAACGAGCACGGTTACATGCACACAATAATATGATTATTCTGGATAGTCATATTTAATATAATAGTTAAATGTTTACATGCTTTGGAAGAAGAATGATTTTCCTAATAATCTTGTTTACACGGACAAATCAGCCTACTGAAATCAGCCTACTGATGGGACTTTTGATAAATGCAGAAAATCGGCAATCAAAATAAACTTTCTACCACAGTGACCTTGTTATTTTTGCGAAACCTTTTTGCTCAGACATGGTTTATATGTAAAAACTATTTCTAAGATGTATACTTTTAGTTTTTCTGAACTCACTTCACTCGTTCATAAGAAGCAGGCTTGTGCTACTGGTGCTGACACATGTGCATATCAAATACACAGATGGAACACAGATAAAGCGGTTTAAATGTTCTAATTTGAACCTCTCTCAGAAAATCGGCGTATGGTTACTTCCATTTTGACCTTCACGATTAAGATAAGCAGAGTAAGGTGTTTACATTACTATTTCCAAGTCTGTTTAGTTTCAATGAGTCAGTGTTTCTATTTTGAGTGAAATGACAGTGAATTTGAGTGAAATGCTGGCATCCTCAGATACTTTATAAAAACCCGATGTCAGTTTTTTCAATTATTGCAAACAACTTTGATTACAGTCCAAATAAACTGCTCTGTTAAGATAGCTGTCCCCAACAAACTAGGAACCTCGATGACTGTGATAGAAATCACTGGGCTTGAAAATGAAATGAGGTTATCAGCATACCCTACTGGTATTGCTTCAAATGTAGAGAGAGGCAGCTCAGTGTACAACAGATTCCTAATGGACCATAGAGTGCTGCCAGCAGAGTGGGAGTGTGCACAAATCACAAAGAGGGTTATCGGGATAGACAGAGATGATAACGCCGGTAGGAGAGACGCAGGAGTGTGTAGATTTAGGAACTGTCCTGCTGTGTGATGTGCTGGTATCAGTTTTAATCAGTGGCGGTCGGTGCCGTTTAATATGAGGGAGGATGATTTTTACTTTTCATAAGCATGGCCTTATTTCTATAACAGCATATTGGAGGATTGCCATTCATTTTCCATACACCCGGTTCAATGTAACAGTGGTAGGTTTAGGCTACTACATAAATCTAAAATATTCCTTATACCCATCATGAGGTTGCTACAACCTAGCCTAGAAATGAAAGTTTACAACGTAGGTGCACACAGGTCAAGAGAAAATTTTGAAATTCAATACCGCCTTGCACACTCTTGCCTGCATCCAGCTTCCCTAGAGTGTAATCATTAGTCCAACAGTTGCAAACAAGAGTTTATATTGGACAATTCAGGTATGTTTATCCCCGTTTCAATAAGTTTGCTTCCGTTTAAATAACTTGTATATGTTTTACAATATTTATGAAATTCACTGATGGTGGTCCTCCCCTTCCTCCTCTGAGGAGCCTCCACTGGATTTAATGCATGGGAAACATCACATCAGTTCAAGTACTTTACTGTACATGTGCTAAGTCAAATTATGTTAGTAACAGTACATCTTTCTAATGTTTTTCATTCATATGAGGCTTTACAAATAAAATCAAACGGTCCGTAATAACATAACATAATATTTTGTTAAACATACAGCAGCCTTTGCTATGCTATGCGAGGGCCTATGCTAATCAATTATTCCACGTGTTTTTCTACCTCCTAGTTAAGACCTTGTGTGACAACTGCACAAGTGTGATCAAGCAATAACTTTAACATCTTAGTCTCATTAGACATATTTCCTGTTTAAGAACGGTCGATGGAAAATTACATTAGGAAGTTCAACAAGTGTATGCTTCTGTCTACTCATGCTACTTGTACTGATCATTAGCTCATACAGAAGCTGATATGCAGAATGTGCCAAATGTAATGGGTTTACATTGAACGTCAATCAATTGAAATACTATCGAACTATCAACAACAAAATCAAATCAAATTTTATTGGTCACAAACACATGATTAGCAGATGTTAATGCAAGTGTAGCGAAATGTGTCGATGTCCACGCCCCCACAAAAACCTAATTAGATTAATACAAAAATGACCATCAAAAGCTGTCTATTTGAGTTTGAGATATCAGTTGTTTTGAATGGGCTTCATCTCAATCCACCGTATCCGCCAATGGCGGCCTTCTGTATCTGCTGTGGAAGGTGGCCAAGCAACAGTGGTGTTTGTCAGACCGTGGGACGGTCTTCTCACAAAAATGTCTGTAGCTTCCGAACAGTTTGGGCTACACATTAATATGACTACTCCATGGAAAGGTGTGACTCCCACGAACAAGTAGATGCAATGTTTAAGTGATAATGCACATGAAGCCCGTGTTTGGAGGATATATTGGCATGAGAGTTGGCCAGAGATGAAGTCGATTAGGCCCTAATCTATGGATTTCACATGACTGTGCAGTAGCGCAGCCATGGGTGGGCCTGGTATAGGCACACCCACTGGGGAACCAAGCCCAGCCAAACAGAATTAGTTGTTTTTCCCCACAAAAAGGCTTCATTACAGACAGAAATACTCCTCAGTACCACCTATCCCCCTCCTCAGACGATACTGCAGGTGAAGAAGCCGGATGTGGAGGTCCTGGGCTGGCGTGGTTACACGTAGTCTGCGGTTGTGAGGCCGGTTGGATGTACTGCCAAATTCTCTGAAACGACTTTGGAGGCGGCTTATGGTAGAGAAATTCTGGCAACAGCTCTGTTGGACATTCCTGCGGTCAGCATGCCAATTGCACACTCCCTCAAAACACTAGGCCACAGATGTCTCAAAACGGCACATTTTAGATTGACCTTTTATTATCCCCATCACAAGGTGCACCTTTGAAATGATCACGCTGTTTAATCAGCTTCTTGATATGCCACACCTGTCAGGTGGATGGATTATCTTGGAAAAGGATACATTCTCACTAACAGGGATGTAAACAACATTTGTGCATTTTAGGGAAATTAGCTTCTTGTGCATATTGAACATTGCTGGGAGCTTTTATTTAAACACGTTTAAAATGGGACCAACACTTTACATGTTGTGTATAACTTGCCTGGCTAAACTGATGAGACAGTGGATTGCACAGTCAGAAGAAACAGAGTAAATAGGCATTTCAACATCATAGATGTAGCCGGCGGTAACTGTGGAATAGACACCAGCTGGAATGCGGGTTTTAACCAATCAGCATCCAATTTACACCCACCTGTTGTATAATTTGCTCTAGGATACCCACAAGCCTCACAAGACTCGTCTGAAGGTATCCCAGTACTCAGTTTAAAAAAATGAATGGAAGTAGTTTAGTGCCAATCAAATATCTTAATGATCCTTGGTATGACCATCTTAAAACAATTCCATCTGTTAGATTGGTAGTCTAGACTCTTAAGGATTAATGGAGAAGTTAACCCAAAATCTGCAAAAGCGGATCATGTGACATTGCTGGTGTAGGCTGAAACTTGTTCACTGAGGATAACCCTGATGCTATCTATATGGATGTATGATCTCTGTGGTAACTTGTATCTGTACAGGGTAAACTCTAAATTACTCTCAAGGAGGCTCTATTGTTCTCTCAGGAATTTAGTCTCATTGACATAGGTTTCATCTCCCACACAAGCCTTTACATGCTGTGACAACCTGTGGAGATTGGGCCTTGGTGGTCAGGTTACTGTAAACTGATTGGCCAATGGTGGTTGGTCTTGGGCTGAAAGGTTACTCCTTCAGATGTTGTGAATGGAACAAAATGCCTTTTCTCTCGTTTATCCTGTATCCAATCCATGAAGGAAGGTTGTAGGATCAATTCTAATTTCTTAGGCTTCTAGGCCTCTGGACTAGTAAGCACCATCTTTGTTCATGCTTTTTCCTGTCATGCCCTATCCTTAAAGAGCCTTTTTATTTCTCTATTTGGTTAGGTCAGGGTGTGATTTGGGTGTTCATTTGTTTTTGGCCAAGTGTGGTTCCCGATCAGAGGCAGCTGTCTATCGTTGTCTCTGATTGGGGATCATACTTAGGCAGCCCTTTTTCCTACATTTAGGTTGTGGGATCTTGTCTTTGTTTGTTGCTTTGTGCACGACTAGCTTTACGGTCGGTTTGTGTTCATTGTTTTTCCCCAGTGTTACATTTTCAAATAAAGAGAGAATGTACGTCTACCACGCTGCACCTTGGTCCGGTCATTTATCATCCAACGAGCGTAACACTGACCTATTTGGAGAGCTTCTTGGTCTTCATGGTGCCATTGATTGGTCGTGGCCCCTTGCTTAGTGGTGTTGCAGACTCTAGGGCCTTTCAGAACAGGTGTATATAAACACTGAGCTCATGTGACACTTGATTGCACGGGGTGGAATTTAACTCTTGTTCTGAGCACCTGAGATTTACTATGCAATCTGACACACGTCAAATCTGTTTCCTTGGTCTTCAGATTTTTTGTGAGGATGATGTTCTATACACTGTTTACAGGAAACCTACTGATCCTAACAATTTGTTGAGGGCTGATAGCTGTCACCCGCTTCCCTTGAAAAACAGTTTGCCCTACAGCCAATTCTGTCAAATCAAAAGAATTTGCAAAAACAATCAGTTGCGGCCCACATTTTTGGAAGCAAACCAATTGATTTTGTCTGTCACGTCTGCTCCATCTCCTCCTCCTTGGCGCTCGAGGGCGCCAGGCTACCCGTCATCATGCTTACCTGTTACCAACATTATGCGCAACTGCGCTCATTGGACTCCTTCACTTTGTTGATTACCCCCTGTGTGTCTGTCAGTTCCTTGGTTGTCTTCTCTCTGTCCGCATTGTTCCGTATTGTGTTTATGTGCTCCTGTCCAGACGCTGTTCCATTTCATGTCCGTCAGCTAATAGACCTTCACTCCCTGTACCTGCTTCTCATCTCCTGCGTCGCTCCCGTAACAATATGTAACATCGTCCTAACGTTGTATCGGCATCAAACACGCCACCCTCCTTAGGAGAGGGGGTGAACTTGACAATTTAGTATTAAAACAAGATGCTGCCCGGATCTTTAATTTTAAAGACAATCTCAACGTAGACTTTGATCTGAAGACATTCTTGTGATTATTGTGATTTTGCTATTCATTGTGTTTGTCGGCCTATGTAGCCAAATTGTATCTATGAAAATAAACGCAGTTGACAGTGAGAGGACGTTTCTTTTTTTGCTGAGTTTAGATGGAAAGAAAATGAAAACCCCCAAAATATTTCAAAATGTTTCAGAATTCTATGGTGATCTTTACACCAGTAATATCTTTCTAGACTCTGCCAAAGACTATACAAAATTCATAGATGAAGACTTCCAAAAGTATTGTGATAGAAATCAATTCAATCAATAAATAAACAAATTATCAGCAAGTTACCAATCTCCAGGGAATGATGGCCTTAGTGAATTCTATACATATTTTCAGGAGGATATTGTTGAATTTGTTTTTAAGGAGGCAATTGATTTAGGGGTCCTGCCTGTTTCTATGACACATGGCCTCATTTCTGTAATACCCAAACCAAACAAAGATCTTATGATGTTAGAAAATTAGAGACCAATAACATTAATGCACAATGATGGAAAGCTACTTGCATCCATATTTGCAAAACGACTTAAGGAAGGCATGGAATGCCTGGAGTTGTTTTGCATCACCCCTCCATAGAACAAAAATGTCCTCAGTCTATTGTCTTGATCATTGAGTCTTGATGAACGAGGTCCACATTTTCCTGAAGTTGGGCTGATTCGGGAATGACAGCTCCACCAATGTCAACAACTCTGTATTTGATGTCCTCACCCACCTACTTTGAAATTCCACCTGTGCTGGTATCTCTCCGCCTCATTCATCTTTTGCTCGAGTTCGGCCCCCTTTTCTTTTTCCTGGAAGATACCTTCATGTCACTTTTGAGGGTTTTCACTTCTCCAAAGAGAAGCATTGTCTTCTGTGTTCGACAAATGTTCATCACTCTCAGCAGTATTTCCCCCTACAGTTACATTCTGAAGAGGAGTACCCAAAATCATTTGTCCAAATAATGATTTGTCCATTTATTTTCTTTTGGTTCTGGTCGTGGAAGTTTCCATGTAGGCAAGCTAGTTTTTGAGCTTGCTAGCTGATCTGGCTAACGTAATAGTTTTAGAGGTGAATAACTTGCAGAAAGTAAACTAAACCATATTCATACAGGGTTTTATGACCTTAGAAATGACCAAATGGTCATATTTGGGTGAGGAAATCCAAATATTCCTTCAGCTACAAAAAAAAAATCTGCACTGCATCCGTCTTCTGCATGCGTCGCTATGCTGTGTAAATGTCATCTTAGCCAATATAAAACTCAATATCCACGCCTCTGGGTCCTCTATTAAATATCAACAGACCATAAACAGTGTGGATAGAACACTTTAAAGTCAAGCTCTGCAACAATCATGATCTGTGTAGTTAGAATAGAGGATTCTCAGTTATCTAAAACCACTGCATATGAGGGATACATTTTGACTAAGTAGTTATCAAACAACCAATTTGGTTACCAAATGTCACCTTCCCATGTTAATACCACATTTAGTGCCATTAGTGAAGTTGCAAGAGGCATGAGCTGTAGAATTGAATGGTTTCTCATCCCTTAGGGGTCTAAGATATTCAGCAGCTTTGTAAGGGTAAGCCAGGGGTACTCAAATACTATTTGAGAAAGTCCGATCACACAAATTTCCTAGGTACTAAATGGTCCGGATAGATATTTTCATTTATCAATGTAGTAATAAACCCCCACCTTGCGACCTGTGCAACCCCAAACTCTTCAAGCTGCTCCCAGTCCTATTTTTGACTGAGATAACATTTTGCAGTTTCAAAGATAATTTCCTGAAATTCTACACATTTTGACATGGGGTGGAGTGAACATTTAGCAGTTAACCTTTTCACGCGAGTTCCAACTATCTCTAACGGTCCCCCCAGTGTGATGTCAGAATGCACTCACTGTTCCAAAATGTGATTGTTACGCAACAGAACAGTTAATCCGTGCTGCCATCAAACCAAGGCATGCTGCCTGCTAATTATCTATAGGTTATGTTTCAACTTGAAATGAGGTGTGTTCTGCCTCCTCATTAATTCACATAGAAGTAGCCCATTTCACTATGGCAAACAATTTACGTTTGAGGCATGCGAGGCAAGGAATAGCTAGATGACTCTGAAAAACTTCTCTCTTTGATGAAAGCCCATGTACTGACCCAGTGTTTCTGCACTTTCAGAAACCACACACACACACACACACCACACACTATTGAACATTATTTGCCAACATCATAACTGGAACGGGACATCTTTCTTAGTGAAGATTGAGGCCAGCTTTTGTATGCTTTTGTACGGCCCAAAAAGCAACCAAATACTGATTAGGCTGTTAACAATATTTCTTATTTTGTGTCAGGGGTTATTTAGGTTGGCAGTAGCATTGTTGTTGAACTGCAGGTATCACAGTAGAACTAGGAAGCGGCCTTGGGAAAGAGAGAATGGAAAAGAAGGGAGTTGCAAACATAGGATCCGTGCTCCGGTATTCCTTTAGGGAGTTCACCATTTCCACGAGAAGGACTGTCACCAGGAAATATTTATTTCACTAATAGTGGTTGTCATGCATTTAGTGAGCTTCTCACTCCTGGCTCTCTCTTCTCCTGTAACTTCAAGGCATAGCAATTGGTCTCCTCCACTACAGTGCCTTGCGAAAGTATTCGGCCCCCTTGAACTTTGCAACCTTTTGCCACATTTCAGGCTTCAAACATAAAACTGTATTTTTTGTGAAGAATCAACAACAAGTGGGACACAATCATGAAGTGGAACGACATTTATTGGATATTTCAAACTTTTTTAACAAATCAAAAACTGAAAAATTGGGCGTGCAAAATTATTCAGCCCCTTTACTTTCAGTGCAGCAAACTCTCTCCAAAAGTTCAGTGAGGATCTCTGAATGATCCAATGTTGACCTAAATGACTAATGATGATAAATACAATCCACCTGTGTGTAATCAAGTCTCCGTATAAATGCACCTGCACTGTGATAGTCTCAGAGGTTCGTTAAAAGCGCAGAGAGCATCATGAAGAACAAGGAACACACCAGGCAGGTCCGAGATATGTTGTGAAGAAGTTTAAAGCCGGATTTGGATACAAAAATATTTCCCAAGCTTTAAACATCCCAAGGAGCACTGTGCAAGCGATAATATTGAAATGGAAGGAGTATCAGACCACTGCAAATCTACCAAGACCTGGCTGTCCCTCTAAACTTTCAGCTCATACAAGGAGAAGACTGATCAGAGATGCAGCCAAGAGGCCCATGATCACTCTGGATGCAGAGATCTACAGAGATCTACAGCTGAGGTGGGAGACTCTGTCCATAGGACAACAATCAGTCGTATATTGCACAAATCTGGCCTTTATGGAAGAGTGGCAAGAAAGCCATTTCTTAAAGATATCCATAAAAAGTGTTGTTTAAAGTTTGCCACAAGCCACCTGGGAGACACACCAAACATGTGGAAGAAGGTGCTCTGGTCAGATGAAACCAAAATGGAACTTTTTGGCAACAATGCAAAACGTTATGTTTGGCGTAAAAGCAACACAGCTCATCACCCTGAACACACCATACCCACTGTCAAACATGGTGGTGGCAGCATCATGGTTTGGGCCTGCTTTTCTTCAGCAGGGACAGGGAAGATGGTTAAAATTGATGGGAAGATGGATGGAGCCAAATACAGGACCATTCTGGAAGAAAACCTGATGGAGTCTGCAAAAGACCTGAGACTGGGACGGAGATTTGTCTTCCAACAAGACAATGATCCAAAACATAAAGCAAAATCTACAATGGAATGGTTCAATAATAAACATATCCAGGTGTTAGAATGGCCAAGTCAAAGTCCAGACCTGAATCCAATCGAGAATCTGTGGAAAGAACTGAAAACTGCTGTTCACAAATGCTCTCCATCCAACCTCACTGAGCTCGAGCTGTTTTGCAAGGAGGAATGGGAAAAAATTTCAGTCTCTCAATGTGCAAAACTGATAGAGACATACCCCAAGCGACTTACAGCTGTAATCGCAGCAAAAGGTGGCGCTACAAAGTATTAACTTAAGGGGGCTGAATAATTTTGCACGCCCAATTTTTCAGTTTTTGATTTGTTAAAAAAGTTTGAAATATCCAATAAATGTCGTTCCACTTCATGATTGTGTCCCACTTGTTGATTCTTCACAAAAAAATACAGTTTTATATCTTTATGTTTGAAGCCTGAAATGTGGCAAAAGGTCGCAAAGTTCAAGGGGGCCGAATACTTTCGCAAGGCACTGTATGTATCCCACCAGCTCCTCTGTCAGAAACAGCTTGAAGCATTCTGGCTCAGAGGGGCTTTGCACTCCAGACTGGGACTCAAAGCCAACAGGGGTGAAATGGCTGGTGACCTTTCAGCTCCGCAGACCTACCGTACTTAACCCACTGTTGGTCTGCCTCCATCACCACCAGCATCTTCATAGGGACCTGGGTCTTCGTCAGTGGGCAAGGGGTCCTCAGATTCAGGGTTCTCAATGGCCACAAGGTTGGGGGCAGCTTCTCACTGTCAAAATCTGATTCCTCACTGTCACACTCACACTAATTTAGACAAATCTAGAATTTCTGCATTTGTGAGTTGTCTGCTTTTGAAAGACATTGCTAATGCTACAGTTTATATGCTAGTGGCCAATCCTCAAAAAGTACGGAATATGCCTGACTGGAGGGGGGTGGGCCACATAAGATCATGTAACCCAATATCGCAAGCTCTGATATTGCTAGAATTTAGAATGCAAGTAGTCAGTTGTCTACACTACATACACAAACAAAACAGCACTAGGATATCTTTTGAGATATAAACCTGTAAACAAAGATACAATAGTCAGAAATATCACCTATGAATACTTATGCTGAATGTAAGTTTTACTTTTTGGTACTTTATTAATAAACAACTTTACAAATCAAATTTGATCTCATTCCATGCTGTATGGTCCTGCTTGGCAAAAAAAAGAAAATGTCCTCGCACTGTCAACTGCGTTTATTTTCAGCAAACTTAACATGCGTACATTTTTGTATGACCATAACAAGATTCAAAAACTGAGACATAAACTGAACAAGTTCGACAGATGTGTCCCTGAACAAAGTGGGGGGTGAAAATCACCACCAGCTGCATTAAGTACTGCAGTGCATCTCATCCTCATGGACTATACCAGATTTGCCCGTTCTTGCTGTGAGACTTTACCCCACTCTTTCACCAAGGCACCTGCAAGTTCCCGGACATTTCTGGGGGGGAATGGCCCTAGCCCTCACCCTCCGATCCAACAGGTCCCAGACATGCTCAATGGGATTGAGATCCGGGCTCTTCGCTGGCCATGGCAGAACACTGAAATTCCTGTCTTGCAGGAAATCACACACAGATCGAGCAGTATTGGCTGGTGGCATTGTCATGCTGGAGGGTCATGTCATTAAATATGGCAGGCACAATATCATAAAATGTTTGTTTAATCACCCGTATATATACACACACACGTTTTAAATTTGATACATTTTTCAGATTTGTGTACTGTTCTTATGACCTGTACTCAAAACTATTAGTGCAATTCAAATATGTTGTGAACACAATATTCCTGCCATAACTCAAACGCCTTTGTCTGGATATAGAAAAGGCAGCAGACTGCTTGGCATGGCAACACCAAGCATCTTTGAGGAAGAATGAGGTATCTCGGAGGCTCCAACCCAAGACTCAACACCCTCTCCCTAGTTCCCAGAGATTTCCACCCAAATGTTCTGTGCACAATAGCCTGGGGATGAGGTTACAAGCTAGCTGACTCAAAAAAAATCCGTACAAACAATGTGAATTAAGCGATGGCATTTGTTTACGTCATCTTTGTAGCACCCAAATGAAACAGTAACATCCATTTAACGAGTGCTCGGCTCGCTCTCTACACTGTTTGCGCTCATATGCGCGCTAAAATCTACTCCCACCGTGACGTATGGAACCGCCCCCCAGACGAAATGGCGTGTAAAATATTGTGTCCTGTACCAGCCGTTCTGGATCTTCGACATAGGCAATCCGAGTGGTTCCTGCTTCGAGAGACGCACACTGCACGTGTGCTATTTCTCAGAGCAGACAGCGAGCCTCCGGTTAAGTGCCATTTGAAGGGGCGGGACGCCACCTTATGGACTGGGAGAGGTTGGTTTGTCGTCCATTTCCACCACTCGATAACCGTGTGTCTGAACGTGAAGAAGGGATACTTTTTATCTAACTTACATGCGGGAGGCAACATTTTTGACACCCGTTAAACTACGGTTTAATAAACTGTGTTTATGTACCAAGGTTTACCTAAAGCCCGGCCCACTCTGGGTACAAGGGCTCCGGCCATCTGTGATGTATCCCAATTGGCAATGTCACAAGGAGCCTCGCTCTGTTTAGGCTGTAAAATACATTCTTGTAACCGGCTGGCACCCAGCACTGGACCAAACGCATCAAAAATAGACCCAGGGAAAAAAAACTTTATCATGGAGGTTGCCCTACTGACCAGTCATAAGTACTGCTGACGAAGAACCTTGTAACCTAGCTGGGAATGGGACAGACTGCTCTGTAAAATGGACCCCTTCTGTGGTAACAGACAGGGGTGAATCGTAATTGAATCTAATTCCCAGGAATGAAAAGCGTTGAGCTGGAGAAGACCGCTCATTTCAGGGTTCATATGAACCACAGAGACTGTGTATAGCATGGTCGTGTCCAACACTGCTTGTTCCGACCACTCCGCTACCAACCACCAATCACCTACGGTGCCCATAACCTGTATGACTAGACATCTCATAGGGACTAATGAGCTACAGGCAGGAATCAGCAATAAATCCCAGTAATGAGCCACCTATGGGGAAGGGGTTCTCCTTGTGGACAGTGAGCCAATCACCCAACTTATTACTCCCACCATGGTGAGATTGATATACCCTTGAACCCTGTGAACACCACGGAACATGAGGTACCAGAGGGGCATTAAACAGCTTCCAACAAACGTTGAGACTGTATTGCCTGCTTGACCCTTATGGGCATAGAGGGCTCCGGAAATGGCTGACGCAGTGTCCCGTTTACCGTAACAAAGCGTGGAGGCACTGTCGTGGCAGTAATGTTTTTGTGGAGTGGTGCACTGGTAGCGCAGACCCATGCAAAGGCCCCTCTCTCCCGGGTTACCAGAACCAGCTGCTCAGAGGGCTGCCTCCTCATCAGAGGAGCATGCAAGGCCCGTTTCTCCACCCCTTCCGACTCCAGGAATGGAAAATAGGAATGGAGTTGCCATAATGCCAGGTGAACACTAGTAAGCTTCAATCAAGCAGGCTATACAGTCTCAACATTTGTTGGAAGCTGTTTAACCTCTTGGATCTCTAGGGGCGCTATTTCATTTTTGGATAAAAAACGTTCCCGTTTTAAGCGCGATATTTTGTCACGAAAAGATGCTCGACTATGCATATTCTTGACAGTTTTTGAAAGAAAACACTCTGAAGTTTCAGAATCTGCAAAGATATTGTCTGTAAGTGCCCCAGAACTCATTCTACAGGCGAAACCAAGATGATGCGTCAAGCAGGAAATTAGCAGAATCTCTGAAGCGCTGTTTTCCATTGTCTCCTTATATGGCTGTGATTGCGCAAGGAATGAGCCTACACTTTCTGTCGTTCCCCCAAGGTGTTAGCAGCATTGTGACGTATTTGTAGGCATATCATTGGAAGATTGACCATAAGAGACTACATTTTCCAAGTGTCCGCCTGGTGTCCTGCGTGGAATTGGGTGCGCAAACGCCAGCTGCTTGTACTTTTCCATTTGATTGAGGAGAGAAACCATGCTTCCACGAACGATATATCATTGAAGAGATATGTGAAAAACACCTTGAGGATTGATTCTAAACAACGTTTGCCATTTTTTCAGTCGATATTATGGAGTTAATTTGGAAAAAAGTTCGCGTTTTGAGGACTACATTTTCGTTTTTTTTTTGGTAGCCAAATGTGATGCAGAAAACGGAGCTATTTCGAATTCACAAAGAATCTTTTTTGGAAAAACTGAGCATCTGCTATCTAACTGAGAGTCTCCTCATTGAAAACATCCGAAGTTCTTCAAAGGTAAATGATTTTCTTTGAAGGCTTTTATGTTTTTGTTGAAATCTTGCGTGCTGGATGCTAACGCTAATGCTACGCTAGCTAGCCACTTTACACAAATTATTGTTTTCCTATGGTTGAGAAGCATATTTTGAAAATCTGAGATGACAGTGTTGTTTACAAAAGGCTAAGCTTGAGAGATGGCATATTTATTTAATTTCATTTGCGATTTTCATGAATAGTTAACGTTGCGTTATGGTAATGAGCTTAGGTCTGTAAATAGAAACCCGAATCCGGGTTTGGTAGACGCAACAGGTTAATGCCCCTCTGTTACCTCGCGGTCCATGGTGTTCACAGGGTTCAAGGAGTATATCAATCTCCCCATGGTGGGAGTAATAAGTTGGGCGATTGGCCATCCAGGTCATCTATAAGTTTTTGCTAGATAATGCCCCGCAGCTCACTGGTCCACGTAGCACGCGCTCCGGCAGGTATATTTCACTGGTCACCTCCAAAGCCAGTTCCTCCTTTGGCAGCCTTTTCTTCCAGTTCTCTGCTGTCAATGACTGGAACGACTTGCAAAAATCACTGAAGCTGGAGACTCATATCTCCCTCACTAACTTTAACTTCTTATGGCTGCAGGGGCACTATTGAGTAGCTTGGACGAAAGTTGCCCAGAGGTGCCCAGACTGCTCCTCAGTCTCAGTTGCTAATATATGCATATTATTATTAGTATTGGATAGAAAACACTCTGACGTTTCTGAAACTGTTTGAATGATGTATGTGAGTATAACAGAACTCATATGGCAGGCAAAAACTTGAGAAGGAATCCAAACAGGAAGTGAGAAATCTGAGGTTGGTATATTTTCAAACCATTCCCCTTTGAAATCCCTGTTAGATGTGAATGAATATTCACTTCCTAGGGCTTCCACTAGATGTCAAAAGTCTATAGAAATTTGAATGAGGCTTCTACTGTGTTGTGGGACTGAATAAGAACAGAACGCATCAGACTACTGGCAGAGAGCCAGTTCCAGGTCACGTGCAAAGCACATGATATCTTCCTGCGTTCCGTTCCTCCTCAAGACACAAAGGAATTCTCCGGTTGGAACTTTATTGAAGATATATTTTAACATCCTAATGATTGATTCTGTACTTAGTTTGAAATGTTTCTTCGACCTGTAATATAACTTTTAGAAGTTTTTGTCCGAAGAAACGGTCGACCAGCTCCAGCGTTTGGATAGGTGTACCAAACGCGCTAACAAAAGTAGCTAATTGGACATAAATAACGGACATTATCGAACAAATCAAGCATTTATTTTTCGACCTGGGATTCCTGGGAGTGCGTTCTGATGAAGTTCATCAAAGGTAAGGAAATATTTATCATGTAATTTGTGGTTTATTTTGACTCCAAAATGGCCAAAAGTTTTTTTTAAATCTGACACCCGGTTGCATTAAGGAGAGGTATATCTATAATTCCATGTGTATAACTTGTATTATCATCTACATTTATGATGAGTATTTCTGTTGAATCGATGTGGCTATGCAAAATCACTGGATGTTTTTGGAACTAGTGAATGTAACGCGCCAATGTAAACTAAGATTTTTTTATATAAATATGAACTTTATCAAACAAAACATACATGTATTGTGTAACATGAAGTCCTATGAGTGTCATCTGATGAAGATCATCATAGGTTAGTGATGAAATTTATCTCTATTTCTGCTTTTGGTGACTCCTGGGAAAATGGCTGTGTTTTATTGTAGTTTGGTGGTGACCTAACATAATCATTTGTGGTGCTTTGAAATCGGACACTGTGGTGGGATTAACAACAAGACTACCTTTAAAACGGTATAAGATACATGTATGTTTGAGGAATTTTAATAATTAGATCTGCTATTTTGAATTTGTCGCCCTGCACTTTCACTGGCTGTTGTCATATCATCCCGGTAACGGGATTGCAGCCCAAAGAGGTTTTAAGCACCAGCTGCCAGAGCAGCTCACAGATCACTGCACCTAGCCTGTAAATAGCCCATCCAACTACCTCAGCCCCATACTGTTATTTTTATTTTAGCTTCTTTGCACCCCAGTATCTCTACTTGCACATTCATCTTCTGCACATCTATCACTCCAGTGTTTATTTGCTAAATTGTAAATATTTCGCCACTATGGCCTATTTATTGCCTTACCTCCCTTATCTTACCTAATTTGCACTGTATATAGACTTTATCCTATTGTGTTATTGACTATATGTTTGTTTATTCTATGTGGAACTCTGTGTTGTTGTTTGTGTCGCACTGCTTTGCTTTATCTTGGCCAGGTCGCAGTTGTAATTGAGAACTTGTTCTCAAATATTCTACCTGGTTAAATAAAGATGAAATAGGAAGTTATGCATGTTAGCCAACATTAGCCTGGAGGATCTTTAATCTAAGCTAGGCTAGCTAGCCTCTGACCACAGCACGGCCCATTTAGTGTAACCAAGTGACTTAATGCTACGTATACTAAACAAAGAGATACCCAAGCAACTCCACCGTGGGGAGGCAGGAATAGCTAGTCTGGCTAGCATGCTGTGGTGCTTGTTAGCTAGCCTGGTCTAGAAAGTCTACATAGGACCAGATCACTGGACAAGTCTGGGAAGAGAGGCAAGCGGCGCTTGACCGAGGCAGACACAGGCAGTGGGGGAGTACCCATCAAACACGGCCGCCCCCTCTCTTCAAATAGCATTCCGTAACTGGCGACAGAACGCACAGGAGCCGGGTTGAGCACACACACCACGCCCAGGCAGACAGACAACCAAAGACCCAATCCAGCTCCACGTCCCGCAACTCGGACCAGGTACGGGCACCTGGGGGAGGAAGTCACTTTCGGAAACACCAAGCCCCCTAAAGAATGCTTCACATGGACAAGTAGGGGAAGAGTGCCAGCCACCCTATAGTCATGCACATTAACTGATTGAAGCGAGGGCATGCCAGAGCATGCACCGAGCTGAGACATACAAGACAACAAAGATGAGTATCTTTATTTATTTGGGCATGGTCGCAAATCCGAACCCCACTAAGCCTGTTGTCTTGGTCACATTTGTCACCATCTTCCTTATTGCTATAGCCAGGTCAAGAAATCTGAAGAATAATGAATTGTTCGTGATTAGGAAACTATGAGAACCATACAAACTCTAGCACACAATATCCAGGGGGTGAGCACGCTCTACAAAAATAGAGACACTTTAGTTGGAATACGAGATTCTCTTACGTTGCGCCAATTGTTTGTTTTAGTAGCCTTAATCATTTCTGTTCAAACCTGGGTGAAGAGAGGAATAATTGAAGAAATTCATCCTCACGCTTATCACCTGTGGAAGATGGGGCTTCCAGCGAGGCGTTGGCTTTGTCAGGCATCATTTCGGCACGAGATTGAAAGGGAACCAGTCTATGTAAGCAGGACCCAGAACCTTAGTTTCTCTACATCTCCTTAGTGGTGACCTTGGTACAGTCACCCGTTCTGGCCAAATGGCCATGCTCATAGACTGTATCTAACTCAAATTTTAAGTAAAAGATAGAAAAAGTTAATGCATGGAACGGGATAATTAATTAAGCTGTCTGTCAGGAGTGTAAGTGAGGGTGTGCTGAGATGGTGAAGGCCCCCACCAATCCTCTGGGATTCTGGATAATTGGACAAAAGGAGAGAGAGAGAGAAAAAAGAGGGGCACAAGGGAAGACATGCTTGAAATTGAGAAATAATAAAGAGAGAAATTAGTCAGGAATCGGGAGGGGAGGGCATGGAAGGGGTAGGATTAAAGAGTTAAGTCAGATAAGATGGTGGTTATTAATATGTCCGTCAAGCCTGCATGGCCAACAGAGTGGTACAACCTTTTAACTGGGATAGGCGTACCACTACATTCAAGTGTCTTATACCAGTTAACCTCTCTAGGATAGGGGACGCTCGCGTCCCACTTGGCCAAAAACCAGGGAAATGCAGCGCGGCAAACTCCAATAAATGTATATAAAAATCAAACTTTCATTAAATCACACATGTAAGATACTCAATTAAAGCTACACTAGTTGTGAATCCAGCCAACATGTCAGATTTTAAAAAGGCTTTTCGGCGACAACATAAGAAGCTATTATCTGATGATAGCACAATAGTAAACAAAGAGGGTAACATATTTCAACCCTGCAGGCGCTACACAAAACACAGAAATAAAATATGCCTTACCTTTGATGAGCTTCTTTTGTTGGCACTCCAATATTTCCCATAAACATCACAATTGGTCCTTTTGTTCGATTAATTCCGTCCATATATATCCAAAATATCAATTTATTTGACGCGTTTGATCCAGATAAAAACAGCTTCCAAATTACGCAATGTACAAAATATTTAAAAAGTTGTCTATAAACTTTGCCAAAATATTTCAAACTAATTTTGTAATACAACTTTAGGTATTTTTAAACGTTAATAATCAATCAAATTGAATACGGGTGTATCTGTGTTCAATACAGGAAGACAACAAACCAAGCTACTTTTCAAGTCTTGCGCAACTCTCAACAGTGTTACTCTGTTCCTAGATGGCCATACTTCTTCATTGCACAAATTAATAACCTCAACCAAATTTCAAAGCCTGGTGACATCCAGTGGAAGCGGTATGAACTGAAAACAGGTTCCTAAGAAATATGATTTGCCAATGAGAACACAGTGAACACAGAGACCTAAAAAACAAACTTTGAACGGTTAGTCCTCTGGGTTTTGCCTGCTACATAAGGTCTGTAATACTCAAAGACATGATTCAAACCGTTTTAGAAACGTCAGAGTGTATTCCATCCAAATCTACTAATAATATGCATATCTTATATTCTTGGCATGAGTAGCAGGAAGTTGAAATTGGGCACGCTATTTATCCAAAAGTGAAAATGCTGCCCCCTATACCTTAAGAAGTTATTAACATGATTTTGGAATGACTACCTCATCTCTGTACCCCACACATACAATTATCTGTAAAGTCCCTCAGTCAAGCAGTGAATTTCAAAAACAGATTCAACCATAAAGACCATGGAGGTTTTCCAACGCCTCGCAGCAGCGCACCTATTGGTGGACGGTTAAAAATAGAAAGGATACATTGAATATCCCTTCGAGCATAGTGTAGTCATTACACTTTAGATGGTGTATCAATACAGTCACTAAAAAAAGATACAGGCGTCCTTCCTAACTTCAGTCGCTGGTTCGACTGTGACCTTTCTCCACTTCAAGAACACCATTTGGTGAAAGGCTTGGCACACAAATACTCAGGCTGACTGTCTGTCGTTCAGGCAAATTAAAAAATAAAGTGCACTCAGGCTATTAGGAAGGCCAAAGTTAGTTACTTTAAGGAGCAGTTCTCTTGTGGGTCTAACCCCAATAAGTTTTGTAAAACAGTGAAAGACCTGAAGAATAAACCCTCCTCCTTACAGCTGCCAATCCAAAATCATGTTGATGATGTGGTTGTTACTGACATGGAGCATATGGCTAAGCTTTTTAATCACCACGTCATTAAGTCAGGATTCCTATTTGACTCAGCCATGCCTCCTTGCCCTTTCAACATTTCCTGATGTCCCAGCCCTTCGAATGTGACTAGCCCCAATGCTCCTCCCTCTTTTTCCCCTGCCCCGCTACAGTTTCTCCATGCAGGTGGTCACTGATCAAGCTGATCCTAACTGTAATAGGCCCATTACTATCTTGCCCTGTTTATCAAAAGTGTTATAAAAACTTGTCAATAATCATCTGACTGGCTTTCTTGATGTCTATAGTATTCTCTCTGGTATGCAATCTGGTGTCCGCTTAGGTCATGTATCCCTTGATTCTAAGCAATGTTGTGCTGCTGTTTTTTATTGACTTGGCCAAAGCTTTTGATACGGTAGACCATTCCATTCTTGTGGGTCAGCTAAGGAGTATTGGTGTCACTGCGGGGTCTTTGGCCTGGTTTGCCTACTACCACTCTCAAAGAGTGCAGTGTATAAACTTTGAAAATCTGCTTTCTCAGCCACTGCCTGTCACCAAATGCTTGATCCTAGGCTTTACACTCTTCTCAATTTACATCAATATACAGATGATACAGTCTAATACTCAGCTGGCCCCTCCATAGATTTTGTGTTAAACGCTCTACACCAAAGATGTTTTAATGTCCAACAAGCTTTCTCTGGCCTTAACCTTGTTCTGAACACCTTCAAAACAAAGGTAATGTGGTTCGATAATAATAATGCTCCTCTCCCCACCAGTGTGATTACTGCCTCTGAGGGATTAGAGTTTGAGATAGTCACCTCATACAAGTACTTGGGAGTATGGCTAGACGGTACGCTGTCCTTCTCTCAACACATATCCAAGCTAAGGTTAAATCTAGACTTGGTTTCCTCTATCATAATCACTCTTCTTTCACCCATCTGCCGAAATTAACCTAAATCAGTTGACTATCCTACCCATGCTAGATTTCGGGGGTGGAATTTATAGATCGGCAGCTAAGGGTGCTGTCATGCGGCTAGATGGTCTTTACCATTCGTCCATCAGATTTGCCAGCAATGTTCCTTATAGGACCCGTCACTGCACTCTATACTCTGTAAACTGGCAATTTCTGTACACCCGACGCAAGATCCACTGGTTGATGCTTATTTATAAAACACTTAGGTCTCACTCCCCCCTGCAACACATCCTCCACATACAAAACCTGTTCTGACAGTCACATTCTGTTAAATGTCCCAAAAGCGCACACATTCCTGGGTCGCTCCTCTTTTCAGTTTGATGCAGCTAGCGACTAGAACGAGGTGCAAAAAAACACTCATACCAGACAATTTTATCCCCATCTCTTCGTTCAGACTCAATAATAGACACTCTGACTCTAGTGGATGCTTTTAATGATGTATTGTCTCCTTTTTGCCCTTTGTGCTGTTGTCTGTGCTCAACAATGTTTGTACCATGTTTGTGCTGCTGCCATGTTGTCATGTGTTGCTGCCATGCTGTGTTGTCATCTTAGGTCCCTCTGTGTAGTGTTGTGGTGTCGCTCTTGTGATGTGTGTTTATCACAGCCCCCGTAGGAGGCCTTTCACCTCTTGGTAGGCCATCATTGCAAATAAGAATTTGTTCTGAACTGATTTGCCTAGTTAAATTAAGGTCAAATAAAACGAATTGCCGGAGAGGAAGGAAACCACCCAGGGATTCCACCATGAGGCCAATGGTTAAATAAACAGTTTGAGTTTAATGGCTGTGATACAGTGGGGAGAACAAGTATTTGATACACTGCCGATGTTGCAGGTTTTCCTACTTAGAAAGCATGTATAGGTCTGTAATTTTTATCATAGGTACACTTCAACTGTGAGAGTCGGAATCTAAAACAAAAATACAGAAAATCACATTGTATGATTATATAATTAATTTGCATTTTATACATCAAAATCAGAACTTAATATTTGGTACAGAAACCTTTGTTTGCAATTACATTCCTGTAGTTCTTGACCAGGTTTGCACACACTGCAGCAGGGATTTTGGCTCACTCCTCCATACAGACCTTCTCCAGATCCTTCAGGTTTCGGGGCTGTCGCTGGGCAATACGGACTTTCAGCTCCCTCCAAAGATGTTCTATTGAGTTCAGGTCTGGAGACTGGCTAGGCCACTCCAGGACCTTGAGATGCTTCTTACGGAGCCACTCCTTAGTTGCCCTGGCTGTGTGTTTCGGGTCATTGTTATGCTGGAAGACCGAGCCACGACCCATCTTCAATGCTCTTACTGAGGGAAGGAGGTTGTTGGCCAAGATCTCGCGATACATGGCCCCATCCATTCTCCCCTCAATATGGCGCAGTCGTCCTGTCCCTGTTGCAGAAAAGCATCCCCAAAGAATGATGTTTCCACCTCCATGCTTCACGGTTGGGATGGTGTTCTTGGGGTTGTACTCATCCGTCTTCTTCCTCCAAACACGGCGAGTGGAGTTTAGACCAAAAAGCTCTATTTTTGTCTCATCAGACCACATGACCTTCTCCCATTCCTCCTCTGGATCATCCAGATGATCACTTCAGACGGGCCTGGACATGCGCTGGCTTGAGCAGGGGGACCTTGCGTGCCCTGCAGGATTTTAATCCATGACGGCGTAGTGTGTTACTAATGGTTTTCTTTGAGACTGTGGTCCCAACTCTCATCAGGTCATTGACCAGTTCCTGCCGTGTAGTTCTGGGCTGATCCCTCACCTTCCTCATGATCATTGATGCCCCACGAGGTGAGATCTTGCATGGAGCCCCAGACCGATGGTGATTGACCGTCATCTTGAACTTCTTCCATTTTCTAAAATTGCGCCAACAGTTGCTGCCTTCTCACCAAGCTGCTTGCCCATTGTCCTGTAGCCCATCCCAGCCTTATGCAGGTCTACAATTTTATCCCTGATGTCCTTACACAGCTCTCTGGTCGTGGAGAGGTTGGAGTCTGTTTGATTGAGTGTGTGGACAGGTGTCTTTTATACAGGTAACAAGTTCAAACAGGTGCAGTTAATACAGGTAATGAGTGGAGAACAGGAGGGATTCTTAAAGAAAGGTCTGTGAGAGCCGGAATTCTTACTGGTTGGTAGGTGATCAAATACTTATGTCATGCAATAAAATGCAAATTAATTACTTAGAAATCATACAATGTGATTTTCTGGATTTTTGTTTTAGATTCCGTCTCTCACAGTTGAAGTGTACCTCTACATGCTTTGTAAGTATGAAAACATGAAAGATCAGGAGCGTGTATCAAATACTTGTTCCCCCCACTGTAGGTGAAAACTGAGGATGGATCAACAACATTTTAGTTACTCCACAATACTAACTTAAATGACAGAGTGAAAAAGTAGGAAGCTTGTACAGAACAAAATATTCCAAAACATGGATCCTGTTTGCAATAAGGCACCGAGGTAAAACTGCTCAAATGTGGCAAAGAAATGAACTTCATGTCCTGAATACAAAGCATTATGTTTGGTTAGGGTGACAACATTTAAAGTACCCAAATGTGGGATAACAGGATCATTTTGCGGGACAGTGGAACCTACATGAGTAAAAACATTTGGCATCCCCCCCGCCCGTCATAATTTCTTAAAAGTTTGTCTCGACAGATGTTCAATATCTTTATAAAATATGCATCCTCCAAATTGCAACATCTGCCTATTTTTTTTATACCTTCAAACACCACGTTACGAATACCTAACTTCAAAACAGGCCATGGCATCATCCCTGTCAATCGTGAATGATAATTCTTCACATTTTACCAATGGAATATCCAAACTGCGTCTGCATGACATTCATTTGATCTCAAATCAGTTTCATGGGAATATGCATTTAGAGCTTCTTGAATTACTGTTTCGCGAGCAAATATACCCTTCCTGTATTTTATTTCAGTCAAAGCACATTCTGCCTAGTGTGTGTTCACTGGTGAGTTTTGGCTCCATTACATTTTTGATACTATTCAGTTAACCGTCTGTGGTTTATTTGGCGTAACAAAGACAATCATTGGGGTGTCCACTGAAAGTTTACTAGAAACAACAACTGGAACCTAAAAGACACCTACCATAAGTAGCAAACGAAAGAAAAACCCACACCAAATGTAAAGACAGGACGCAAACCAAAATGGAGCAAAACAAAAACAGGGAAGATCTGATAAAGGATTGTTTGTCTAGAAATCAAAATAGGGTCAACCCTATACGTCTCTCAAGACAATTAGAGCAATCGGCCAGCTGCTCTTAAACATCACCTGTGCCAATTTAGGTGTAACCTCCTTCCGACGTGGAACAAATACTGACTTAAGAGGTGATGCCAATCCATGCGCCCTATGTGCTAATGTGATATACGTGCTAATGTGCAACCTCAAAACGCACATGGAAAAAACAAAACCTGTAACAATCATCCTTCTCCAGTTGACACTACAATTGCCCTATGATAAGATAAAAGCACCTGATAAATGAACTAAACAAAAAACCTAAAACAAGATAACCCCAGCGTGAGGAAGGACAGAATAAGAAGCATTCCTTTGCCAGTTACAATATACTCCTGAAGATTTAGACACATAACAGCACTGAAGACCTGATTTAAAATCACCCAATTCCAGTTTTATTTAATCAACTGTTTTGCTCACACTATGAAATCTTAATTTTTTTTATTTCTCCAGTTGATTGGTTCTTTTGGCCAAGTGGATTGGATTGTTTCCCACCACAGTGTTGAGCCTGACAAAACCCTTTGAAAACTTGCGGACGGTCGTTTAGTGCTTTCTGCTGCCCCAGCCAAAAGCCAGCCTGATTCTAACAGTTTTACTAAAAGCACAATGACAACGCTGTAATGATGCTTGGCAGCTGATAGCTGGCCTGTTAGACCATTGTTTTAAGGGAGAACGATGACAGGTTTCAAGTCAAGTCTCGCAGAGATTTATTTCACAGCGTCTGATTATTCTGAAGTTTATACCAATAATTAATCAGTTCTGCTAATGTGCACACACACACCTTAAACTGAATGTACAAAACATTAAGAACACCTGCCCTTTCCATGATAGACTGACCAGGGGATTCCAGGTGAAAACTATGATCTCTTCTTGATGTCACTTGTTAAATCCACTTCAATCAGTATAGATGAAGGGGAGGAGACAGGTTAAATAAGGTTAAATAAGGATTTTTAAGCCTTGAGACAATTGAAACATGGATTGTGAATGTGTGCCATTCAGAGGGTGAATGGGCAAGACAAAATATTTAACTGGCTTTGAACAGGGTATGGTAGAAGATGCCAGGTGCACCGGTTGGTGTCAAGAATTGTAACACTGCTGTGTTTTTCATGCTCAACAGTTTCCGTATTAAGAATGGTTCACCACCCAGAGGACATCCAGCTAACTTGACACAACTGTGGGAAGCATTGGAATAAACATGGGCCATCATCCCTGTGGTACACTTTCGACACCTGGTAGAGTCCAAGCCCTTTCGAATTGAAGCTGTTCTGAGGGGGGGGGGGGGGGGGGGGGGAGTGCCTTGATCACTGAAAAGATTCAAGCTACTCCACCATGTATAGTTTCATATTTTAAAGGCACATTTGTGTTTTATGTAATAATACTTCAGAATGTAAATGAGAAAGGAAAGTTTCTACTCAACAAGACTAAAAAGAACTGAGAGCTTTACTATTGACTCTAGAAAGACCTACATTAGGTCAGTCAAGTATTTAAAATTGAATTTTCATATGGTGGAGTTATTACTGTACATTCTTAATACAGATACATAAAAGCTTCTGGGAAGTGGCAAAATGTACTCATGAAATCGCTATACACTCACTAACCTCCTTTTTTGTAAGCAGTGTAGTAGTATAGCCTACACACACTACATACACTCTCAGAAGAAAATGTGCTAGTTACAGTGCCTTGCGAAAGTATTCGGCCCCCTTGAACTTTGCGACCGTTTGCCACATTTCAGGCTTCAAACATAAAGATATAAAACTGTATTTTTTGTGAAGAATCAACAACAAGTGGGACACAATCATGAAGTGGAACGACATTTATTGGATATTTCAAACTTTTTTAACAAATCAAAAACGGAAAAATTGGCGTGCAAAATTATTCAGCCCCCTTAAGTTAATACTTTGTAGCGCCACCTTTTGCTGTGATTACAGCTGTAAGTCGCTTGGGGTATGTCTCTATCAGTTTTGCACATCGAGAGACTGACATTTTTTCCCATTCCTCCTTGCAAAACAGCTCGAGCTCAGTGAGGTTGGATGGAGAGCATTTGTGAACAGCAGTTTTCAGTTCTTTCCACAGATTCTCGATTGGATTCAGGTCTGGACTTTGACTTGGCCATTCTAACACCTGGATATGTTTATTTTTGAACCATTCCATTGTAGATTTTGCTTTATGTTTTGGATCATTGTCTTGTTGGAAGACAAATCTCCGTCCCAGTCTCAGGTCTTTTGCAGACTCCATCAGGTTTTCTTCCAGAATGGTCCTGTATTTGGCTCCATCCATCTTCCCATCAATTTTAACCATCTTCCCTGTCCCTGCTGAAGAAAAGCAGGCCCAAACCATGATCCTGCCACCACCATGTTTGACAGTGGGGATGGTGTGTTCAGGGTGATGAGCTGTGTTGCTTTTACGCCAAACATAACGTTTTGTATTGTTGCCAAAAAGTTCAATTTTGGTTTCATCTGACCAGAGCACCTTCTTCCACATGTTTGGTGTGTCTCCCAGGTGGTTTGTGGCAAACTTTAAACAACACTTTTTATGGATATCTTTAAGAAATTGCTTTCTTCTTGCCACTCTTCCATAAAGGCCAGATTTGTGCAATATACGACTGATTGTTGTCCTATGGACAGAGTCTCCCACCTCAGCTGTAGATCTCTGCAGTTCATCCAGAGTGATCATGGGCCTCTTGGCTGCATCTCTGATCAGTCTTCTCCTTGTATGAGCTGAAAGTTTAGAGGGACGGCCAGGTCTTGGTAGATTTGCAGTGGTTTGATACTCCTTCCATTTCAATATTATCGCTTGCACAGTGCTCCTTGGGATGTTTAAAGCTTGGGAAATATTTTTGTATCCAAATCCGGCTTTAAACTTCTTCACAACAGTATCTCGGACCTGCCTGGTGTGTTCCTTGTTCTTCATGATGCTCTCTGCGCTTTTAACGGACCTCTGAGACTATCACAGTGCAGGTGCATTTATACGGAGACTTGATTACACACAGGTGGATTGTATTTATCATCATTAGTCATTTAGGTCAACATTGGATCATTCAGAGATCCTCACTGAACTTTTGGAGAGAGTTTGCTGCACTGAAAGTAAAGGGGCTGAATCATTTTGCACGCCCAATTTTTCAGTTTTTGATTTGTTAAAAAAGTTTGAAATATCCAATAAATGTCGTTCCACTTCATGATTGTGTCCCACTTGTTGATCTTCACAAAAAAAATACAGTTTTATATCTTTATGTTTGAAGCCTGAAATGTGGCAAACGGTCGTAAAGTTCAAGGGGGCCGAATACTTTCGCAAGGCACTGTATATCACTGTAGGGGAACCCCGTGGATAACCTGTTTTATGGGTTCTTTGTATAACCATCCGTGTACGGTTCTACCAGGAACCAGAGGGTTTTTCATTAAACTGTTAAAACATTCCTGGCTACTGGTTGCAGTGAGAATACGGTAAATATACAAGTAACTTTTTAGAGCAGGATTAAAGTGTTTTTGCTGTAAGGGACAGTATGTTGCTGTATACTGATTACTTGGGAGCAACGTTCCTTCTAACAACCTTGAACGTTAAAATTCTGTGCAACTTCAAGCGCACATTTACTGTGAACACTGAGGCTGTACCCGCTCTAAGTTACAGTTTTAACATTGGCCATGTAGGCTACTTGATCATAATGTAGGCCTACCTACATATTCTACAGAGAATCAGATAAATTATGCAACTCTCTACCTATTGGCTACTTAGCTTATTCAAGCCTGTTTTGAAATACAACACTGCTCCTTTAAGACAAAAAAAGCTCTTTACCGGACTCGCTTTTCAAAGATGTCTACAAATGTATATGTTTTGTGCTCTTCTAGGAAGTGATAATTCCCCTATTGTTGACTAAAAATTATCTATAACTCACCAACAAAGGATCTGAAGAAAATGTGCACACATAACTACATGCAGCTCTTGCTTTGATCTCAAAACAAGTGCATATACTCACGACCGCTCATGCTGTAAACACAGTCCAGTTCAAAGTAAATGGCACAGATCCGTATGACAATGGTCTATTTGCATGTAAGCCAACTGCAGCTCTGAATGTTTATGATGCACCAGTCTGTGTAGAGTACAGGCTGAGTAGCACATGTCAATGCAATAGAATTGTACTCCAATGCGGTGTGCCTACAACAAAATCTCTTGCATAGTTTGCATTCTGTTGATTCTATCACAATTGCCCCAGTAAAGGGAAACGTTGATAGTGTTAACAGAGAAAACCTTGAACAGTGGTCACCAACCTTTTCTGAGTCAAGATCACTGAGTCAAAATGCAAGCCGAGATCTACCGCTCCAATTTTTTTAAACATGACTGTTACGAATCCCTTTTGGCCCGACAGTCTAGGGGGGATGGTAATGAGACGCGTAACATAACTCATGTAAATTATAATTGTGACAAAGTGTGAACGAAATAACCACGACAACCGAAATAATACCGTCAAACTCAGGGTTTATTTATAAACACACGGTAATGGGGGGGAGCAGGAAAAGGGGCTGAGCTGGACCCAAGGAAAGAAACAAATATGCAAAAACACCCCTAAGCTAGACTAGCCTATTTCAACAACAGCTAACTAACTAACCAAAAATACAGTGGGTGGTCCACCCAGTTCTAACTAGTGTTTTTAACAAAGTTTACCTACGGGTAGTGTATGCCCATGGGCGACTTGTCTTGGTTTCCCCTTTTCCCACCAGCAAACACCATAAGCAAAAACAATACTCACAGGAGATGACAAAGTGATATGGAGGTGCTCAAACAAAAGAGAGGTTAATTAATACACAGAGAGCGAGCGAAGAACAGAGATCTACAAACATGGCATTTACAAAGAGATTGTGCTCGAAATCTATATAGAGCAGAGATCTACCAACATGGGATTTACAAAGATTGAGCTCTCCTGAAATCTACAAAGAACAGCGATCTACCAACATGGCATTACAAAGAGATTGAGCTCTTGAACAAACAAATGATGGGGTTTTTAAACCATGGGGAAGGAACTGTGATAGGGTAGGAAACAGGAGGAGGTGTGTCTTCTGATTGATGGGTTGATTGTTGACTGATTGGGGAGTAATGATTTTCACCTGTGAGGGGAGAAGGAGAGAAAAGAAACACACACAGGATACACACAGACACAGGATACCTGTATCCGTAACAATGACTTAAAAAACGTAAGCCTATGCAAAATGAACCACTTAAAAACAGTTCTGTAGCAATGAGGCTTGTGTACTAAGCTATGGGCCCAAAACGCATATTGACTTTGCTTGAATTGCCCTGCCAATGCATTGCTGTTTGGGCCATTTTTGAAAATTATATTTCAAAATTTAAGGTAGGCTATATGATCACACTGGTAATTAAATCTATTGTTGTATTACCTGTGAAGCACAGCTGAGTGAGCATACATTTAAATAATTCACTTTTGATGTTGAACAAAAATATAAACTCAACATGCAACAATTTCGAAGATTTTACTGAGTTACAGTTCATAGAAGGAAATCAGTCAATTGAAATAAATAAATTAGGCCCTAATCTATGGAGTTCACATGACTGGGCAGGGGTGCACCCATGGCTGGCCCCTGGAAGGCATAGGCTCACCCACTTGGCAGCCAAGCCCACCCAGAGGGGAGCCAGGCCCAGCCAATCAGAATGAGTTTTTCCCCACAAAAGGGCTTTATTAAAAGACATCCCTGTCCAGTTTGTATTCAATTGACTGAATACAAATTGTTGACAGTGCTGAGTAAGAACATAAAAACAGCGTCTCTTTGCTGTATTCGTAGACAGTCTCTCTCTAGTCATCATTTTAAACATTTTGAAGTCTCACAGAATGAGCTACGTTACTTCAGACAGTCATCTGAGCCATCCGATTGGCCAGTGGTAGGCCTATAGTGCACTTGATTTGCTCTCTGGGCTTGCTAGGAAGGCAGAGTTTGTACCTTCAGACACATGAAATGGTTAAAAATGGGAACAGGTCACCTACCCTGTGTGCAGGGCAGCTGAATCGGGTGCACCTACCGCCAACAGCTGGAGACAAATACACAAGCCTTAATCGTTGGGTTTTTTACAGAAATTCTTGGCAATTAACCAGGAATGGTTTGGAGATCAACCAGTTGGTGACCACTGCTCTAGAAAGTTGAGTGAAGTTCATCTCATGCTTCTCTCTATGGGCTGATATTGCTGCGCACACACATGCAGCTTTGAGGGAACATTGCTTGCACTTGGGGTTTGAACCCACACCCTCTTGGTTGCCAGTAACCTGAATTCCATGCTGTGCCACCAGGTCTGTGGGTATGATTGAGATTGTTAAAAGATTAGAACTGATAGAGGGTCTGTCATTTGTCCCTACAGAGAAACCCTTTTGAGCTCCATTTTGAGCTCCCTTGTGGGTTCTTTGTTTTGTCCTTGTAAGGGAACGTTTTGGTTCTACATAGAACTCTCTCATGAAGAACTCATGACATGTTCATTACAGTTATACTTATAGGATACTTCAGATGTGTTTAAGGAACACACTGTTAAAAATTATCTGTAATTTGACAGTAAATTACTGGCTACGAAGTTGCAGTGAAAATACACTAAGAACTTAAAGCTGAATGAAGGTGTTGTTGTAAAATGACTGTATGCGGCTGTAATCAGATAACAGTAAACTCTTGTAAATTATGAAATTAACTGTGTTTTTACTGCAACTCAGTAGCAAGTAAGTTATTGTAATTTGACAGGATAAGTATTACAGTAAACTCTTGTCAAATGAGTTACTGTGAGTACAGTTGGGACTGCACCTCAGCTGGAATTTGAACTCACAGCCTCTTGGGTGCCAGCAACCTGAACAAAGTGAATGGGCTGGGGGGGCTACAAACAGTGTGAGGGCAGTTCATACACAGTATTTATTGTTGTGTATGGGAGATTGAGGAGAAATGGCACCTACCAATCGTTCTCATACACAATACATATACTTTCTCGAAACATGACCCTGCATAACTAAAGCCCCCTTCCTCATCTCAAAGACCTGTCTGTAAACCTCCCCCTGCCTATTGACTTGGACAGATTATTCGTATCAATAGTAGCTCTTGGCAGGGAATTTTTGTAGACATGTCGTTGTATTTTTTCTGAGAATCTGCAGAGAGAAGAATGAGGTGATTGTGTCATTTCTGTTGTCGTTTTGATTTTATACCTTTCAGTGTCCCTTGAAGGTGTCTGTCTTACAATCTTGTTGTGCTCCAAAACCGCAAGGTGTGACTGCTCCATAATGCTTGTTTACCCGCTTTGGTGAATGTTTCAGCAGGGCATTGTGGAAGGACTCCAGATCACCTACATTTCACAAAGAGAAAAGGTAAAAGAAAAGTGGTAGACTAAATTAATTACATGGTCTGGAAGGTACTCTGTAGTCCTCAGATTACCTCTAACCCCATAACACAAACTCCAATTCATGTTTATGCCATGCCTACTGTACATTTATCGAACTTAGCTGTCAGCTTGAAAATATTTTTGCCAACTTACCTTCACCTTGTGGAGAGCTAGGGGTTGGAAGCACATGTTGGTGGAATCAGATTCTGTACCACCTACAACAAACTACAACAATACACAATTCAACCACCCCACTAATTGTTTTGATCTCTATTAGACGTACTAGCTTAGCACAGCTAACATCAACGTTTCAATATTGTCAGCTTGTTAGCTAGCTAGCATCACTAAATTTGCATCAAGATTGCTAGCCAGCTGAGAATCAACTAACCAACCATAGACAATTTATACACATTCATCATTGCTACCAACACACAAACAAAGAATGAGTTAGCTATATCTATGTGTTCTATTTTTAGTTACGTAGTGGTTTACAGACAAGGGTGTAATAGATGGCTACCAGAATGAACTACTCTTATTTACTAATGTTAGCTATCTTATGTTAGCTAATGTTAGTCAAAGATAATGGGGGAAAAACAGTTTACTGTGCTGAATGTAGCTACCAGTCTTGCAGGGACTACCATGGCATATGTGCAATTGATTGACAGTGTGTATCCAAAAGATAACTAGCTATATGATTTAGCTGATGGATTTTAGAGTTCACTACAGGACTGTAACGTTAGCTAGCTAGCAAGCTAACTTACCTTGTCCATCTAGGTTAGCGAGCTAGCTAATGTTAGGTTACCTCTAATCAAGTATCTTCCATTTTATTGTGATGGGAAAAAATCTATGGATTCCCCATCAGTTCAGCCTGAAAACCCCTCTAGTAGTCTTTGGTCACTGTTAGTATAATTCTTGATAGCTACAAGTCACTGGCAGCATCGGAGTAAGTCTCTGGTAGGTGAACGATAACTCCTTTTTGCGCTTGTTTGTAATTAGCACAGCCAGGCACAGAACACCACATGGGCATGACGACAAACGTTAGTGAATAACGAATGTAAAAATGCGTTCCTAGAGAAGTTTTGAGATTACTGTGTGCTGTTCTTTCGAAGTAAACAATGCCATCATTCAAGTTTGTGGGCACGCCCTATCCACCTAGCAATCGGTATCTGCAGGACACTATGAACAGACAAATACACAGGAAATCGAAACTTCCTGATTTAACCAGTGAAATGAAAAAGCGCTCATTATACTTGTGGTTTGGATAATTTAGGCAAACTCAGGCATGACATGCTAGCAACAAACTACACATCCAAGTATAACTTTCCAAATTATGAAAGACAAGCATAGTCATTTGGAATTTTGAAAAGTGAGTGTGAAAAAATGATTGTTGTCTGTCAACAATGACAAGCCACCTGGGTCTGACAACTTGGATGGGAATTTACTGAGTATAATAGCGGACGAGATTGCCACATCTTCCATCTAAACCTACAAGAAAGTGTGTGCCCTGAAGGCCTGGAGAGAAGCTAAAGCCATTCCGCTACCCAAGAATAGTAAAGCACCCTTTACTGGCTGAAATAGCCAACCAATCAGCCTATTTCCAAGCCTTAGTAAACTTTTTTTTATTGTGTTTGACCAGATACAATACTATTTTACAGTGAACAAATTGACAATAGACTTTTTTGTTAGACTTCAGTGCAGCTTTTGACATTATCGATCATAGTCTGCTGCTGGAAAAACATATGTGTTATGGCTTTACCCCCCGTGCTATATTGTGGATAAGGAGTTACCTGTCTAACAGAACACAGAGGGTGTTATTTAATGGAAGCCTCTCCAACATAATCCAGATAGAATCAGGAATTCCCCAGAGCAGTTGTCTAGGCCCCTTACTTTTTAAAATCTTTACCAATGACATGCCACTGGCTTTGAGTAACGCCATTGTGTCTATGTTTGCGGATGACGCAACACGTTATACATCAGTTACTACAGCGAGTTAAATTCCTGCAACACTTAAAGCACTACAGTCAGTTTCATAATGGGTGGCAAGAAATAAGTTAGTTCTAAATATTTCAAAAACTAAAAGCATTGTATTTGGGACAAATCATTCACTAAACCATAAACCTCAACTAAATCTTGTAATGAATAATGTGGAAATTAAGCAAGTTGAGGTAGATAAACTGCTTGGAGTTACCCTGGATTGTAAACTGTCATAGTCAAACCATTTTGATGTAACAGTAGCTAAGATGGGGAGAAGCCTGTCGATAATAAAACTCTTCTCTGCCTTCTTAACAACACTATCAACACGGCAGGCCCTATTTTGTCGCTCTTGGACTACTGACCAGTTGTGTGGGCAGGTGCCACAAAGAGGGACTCAGGAAAAATGTCATTGGCTCAGAACAGGGCAGCACGGCTGACCCTCAAATGTACACTGCTCAAAAAAATAAAGGGAAGACTAAAATAACACATCCTAGATCTGAATGAATGAAATATTCTTATTAAATACTTTTGTCTGTACATAGTTGAATGTGCTGACAACAAAATCACACAAAAATTATCAATGGAAATCAAATTTATCAAGCCATGGAGGTCTGGATTTGGAGTCACACTCAAAATTAAAGTGGAAAACCACACTACAGGTTGATCCAACTTTTGATGTAATGTCCTTAAAACAAGTCAAAATGAGGCTCAGTAGTGTGTGTGGCCTCCACGTCCCTGTATGACCTCTCTACAACGTTTGGGCATGCTCCTGATGAGGTGGCGGTTGGTCTCCTGAGGGATCTCCTCCCAAACCTGGACTAAAGCATCCGCCAACTCCTGGACAGTCTGTGGTGCAACGTGGCATTGGTGGATGGAGCGAGACATGATGTCCCAGATGTGCTCAATTGGATTCAGGTCTGGGGAACGGGCGGGCCAGTCCATAGCATCAATGCCTTCCTCTTGCAGGAACTGCTGACACACTCCAGCCACATGAGGTCTAGCATTGTCTTGCATTAGGAGGAACCCAGGGCCAACCGCACCAGCATATGGTCTCACAAGGGGTCTGAGGATCTCATCTCGGTACCTAATGGCAGTCAGGCTACCTCTGGCGAGCACATGGAGGGCTGTGCGGCCCCCCAAAGGAATGCCACACCACACCATGACTGACCCACCGCCAAACCGGTCATGCTGGAGGATGTTGCAGGCAGCAGAATGTTCTCCACGGCGTCTCCAGACTGTCACATGTGCTCAGTGTGAACCTTCTTTCATTTGTGAAGAGCACAGGGCGCCAGTGGCGAATTTAACAATCTTGGTGTTCTCTGGCAAATGAAAAACGTCCTGCACGATGTTGGGCTGTAAGCACAACCCCCACCTGTGGACGTCGGGCCCTCATACCACCCTCATCGAGTCTGTTTCTGACCGTTTGAGCAGACACATGCACATTTGTGGCCTGCTGGAGGTCATTTTGCAGGGCTCTGGCAGTGCTCCTCCTGCTCCTCCTAACATTAATAATATGCATGTCAATCTCTCATGGCTCAAAGTAGAGGAGAGGTTGACTTCATCCTTACTTGTTTTTGTAAGAAGTATTGACATGCTGAATACACCGAGCTGTCTGTTTAAATTACTAGCACACAGCTCGTCACCCATGCATACCCCACAAGACATGTCACCAGAGGTTTCGTCACAATCCTGAAGTACAGAACAGACTATGGGAGGTGCACAGTACTACATAGTTCCAGGGCTACATGGAACTCTATTCTCACACGGTAACTAATGCAAGTGATAGAATCAGATTTAAAAATGGGATAAAAATACACCTTATGAGAGACACACACAATGTCACAGACACACACATACACAAAATAAAGAAAATACAAACTTGGAATGATACATAAGTCAAGGCCAAGGAACTCCTGGCAGGTCAACTCAAACTGGACCCTAAACTCATCGAGATGGAGAGGGCGCAAAGGAATGACATTTTCTTCCCCGATGGATGGCCCAGATCTATAGTGGTGCCTGAAGGGAACAAAATCTTCATCAATGAAGACTCCCCCGAAAAAGGTACGCCTCAAATGAAAGGAACTGCTGCCACGACTAATTGAAGAAAATAAAAAAATCACATCCCTGAAGTATGATCAGCTAGTCGTTCACCGCCGTCGTAGGCATATGGCAAGTACTCCGTTATAGACAAATTATTTGACTAACACACACACACACACCCACATATTTATTATACTTTGTTCATGTGTTTTACCTAACCTCATGACCAAAAACACACATTGCTCTAAATGTCATAACCCTCTGAAGTCTTCAGTGGTGTTATGTGAACTGGGTCAATGTGCATTCCATAGAAAGTGCACCCCTATGGATTTCACCTTTATTTAAAGGTAAAAACTAATACAAATGTAAGGTTGTAATGGACATGTGAGGCATGCACTTCTATGTTTCCATTCCATTCTCTGGATGATTGGATATCAACCCTGATAACATGGTCTTTACCCATTAGATATTAATGAAGCGAACGATAAGTATAATGATTGTGTTGATCCAGATTCAAATTTCTTGAGATTTACCAGAGATGAGTCTATCACTTGTGATTACTACAACGTTTAATTGATTTAACAACCTGTATAGCAGTTTAACTAATTCCAAGACAAGCTTATTTTCTACCTTTTCATTTCAACGTTCACAGTCTTCTTAATAATCATGGCCACCTTGTTCATTATCTGTCTTCTCTCAATCGTGAATTTCTGTTGTTGCCCTTTCAGAAACATGCTTTATGACATGTCTCCTTATAATGCTGTTCACCATTGTAGAACCTCAAGAGTGGAAGGAGGTCCAATTATTTGTAAGAGAGGACCTCACACTTACATCGGATAACATTGATGTTGAATCTCTTTTCATAGAAATTCCCTCCTGGTCATTTTTTGGCCGTGACAAAGTGGTAATTGGAGGCCTCTGTCAGCCACAAGATTCTGACATTGATAGTTTTATTGATGTCCTTGCATCAACCTTGGATTTAATGAATAATTTAGATAACATTTGTTTTCTATTGGGTGATTACAACAAACTTATTTAAAAGTGAGAACCACTCACTGACATCTGACTTTAAAAAAATGTATACTCCAACTATCTGTTTCCCCTCATCCAGAAGCACACAAGAGTGACCATTTTTTACAAATGCTTTGAATAATGTGGCTAATACAGGTATACTTTATATTGACATTTCTTACCACTTTCCAAATGTCCACTTCTGTTTGGCAGCTGGAAATGAACAGATGGGAATGATTAGTATAATTATGGGTAGAATATTTGACAATAGTAATGGTGCTTTAAGGGGATGATGTTTATTGGGAAAATGTTTATACTCAGGCCGGTGTGGAGTCTGCTTACCACACTTTTGTCACATCTTTCAATTCTGTATTTCACCACTGCTTCACTTAGTTAAATCACGTAAGAGAGCAGCAGATGGGATCTGGAAACCTTCGTTGTACAACCGGTCTCAAAAAAATCCTCTGTAAAAAAAAAGTACTATAAAAATGTTATCACACGTCCCTCAACCCTGAATTCTGCCAATTACAAAAAATATAAGAACACATTTACTTACTTCAGATATCCTGCAAAATGTTTCAATAACAAATTCCAAGAATCCTTAAATAATATAATGTCAACTTGGAAAATGATCAATCAACTGTTGAATAAGAAAAAGGCCCCACAACTATCCCATCTCAATTCATTGTTGAAAATAAGACCTATAGTGAACCTGATATTATTACATGTGAATTTAATAACTTATTTTGTGAATGTGGGTTCCTCTCTGTCAAAGAAAATAGAGAAAACTGATGGAAATTAAGGGGCATTTCCCTTCTTTATAGGCTACTCGTGAGATAGGCTACTACTGCTAAACAGATATATGCATACAGAAGGAGGCTAATTCATTAATTTCAATCATAATATTTTTTATATTGTTAGATTAAAGGAGTAACTGGTAGGCCTAAAACATTCTTCGTCACCTCAAGGTCAACTCGGAGTCAGTTGGAACAGCCTTCATAGGCCTGCATAGCTAAGTCTAATAATAGCCATACCACACCAAACCTTTACAAAAGTTTCTTAAAATCAACAGAACCCAACAAATGACAGTAATAGTTGAATGCTGTTTACTTTTAACCTGTCTAACTAAATATAGCACAAAATTAAAAAGCCAACAAAAATCTATCAGCAAAACGAAACAAAATACTTTTTGCATATATAACAACTTGTTTTGATTCAATAATAGCCTAATGATAAAACAAATGATAATAAAGATGAAGATAAATAAAAGTTGCATCAAACCTGAAAAGCGAGTAGCACACACAGTCCATTTGGTAGTGCCAACGTTGTCCACTAAAACTTATCCAAGACCAAGGACATTCCCCTTGTAGGCTTCTTTTCACAATGATTTTTCTCTAACTTTCATTTTGCTTCAATGAAAAAGGCCTCCATCTTCAACAGTAGCCTAGGCCAAGGCTCCTTTCACTCACTCTCTCCTCGGCAGTAGGTACTATATGGAATTGTTTTAAGAAGGTCATACCAAGGATCAATTTGCTATATGATTTAGAATTGTAAAACCCCTTGAGGTATCCCAAAGAAAAATATTTTTAAAAGTGATTAGCCCATACAAATGCATTGAAGAATAGATAGTCAACCCCAAAAAATAATGTAAAATATTTTTTCATATGCATTTAATCCCTTATTTTTGTTACTAAACAGTCTCCATATACACTACCGTTTGTGGTCACTTAGAAATGTCCTTGTTTTTCCAAAGAAAAGCACATTTTTTGTCCACTAAAATAACATCAAAATTATTAGAAATACAGTGTAGACAGTGTTAATGATGGAAACGGCAGATTTTTAATGGAATATCAACGTAGGCGTACAGAGGCCCATTCTCAGCAATCATCACTCCTGTGTTCCAATGGCACGTTGTGTTAGCTAATACAAGTTGCTCATTTTAAAAGGCTAATTGATCATTAGAAAACCATTTTGCAATTATGTTAGCACAGCTGAAAACTGTTGTCCTGATTAAAGATGAAATAAAACTGTCCTTCTTTACACTAGTTGAGTATCTGGAGCATTAACATTTGTGGGTTCAATTACAGGCTCAAAATGGCCAGAAACAAAGAGCTTTCTTCTTAAAACTCCAGGGCGAGTGCGAGGAGGGTGAGTGCGAGGAGCTGGCACAGGACGTACTGGGCTGTGGAGGCACACTGGAGACCTGGTGCGTATAGCCGGCCCAAATTCTACCAGAACGATGACACACTTCGCCCGGCGAGTGCGGGGAGCTGGCACAGGACATACTGGGCTGTGGAGGAGCACTGGAGACCTGGTGCGTATAGCCGGCACACATGGTACCGGACAGATAACACGCTCCTCAAGGCGAGTGCGGAGAGCTGACTCAGGTGGCATCAGACTGATAACACACTCCTTTTGGGCTTTCTATGTGGCCGCGAACCCCGGCGTCGTCACTGTCCTCCCTTCTCTCCTTGCGTCTGCTTCCAAGGAAGGCTTTCGTGTATCCCATTATTTCCTCCCAATTCCAGGATATCTTCTCCTCCTTGATCTCCTCCAAGACCAGGATACCTTCTCCTCCTGGGCACGCTGCTTGGTCCTGGTGTGGTGGGATCTTCTGTCACAAGCGTCATAATAATATTCGGACCAAGGCGCAGCGTGATAGGGGTTCCACATCTTTTTATTCGTGAAGCGCACAAAAACAATAAAGCGCAAATGACACATGACGCTATGTAGTGTTCACAGGCAACTACAAATAAACAAGAACCCACAAAACACAGTGGGGAAATGGCTGCCTAAATATGATCCATAGCAGGCCAACATCGACATAAAACAACCTAGATTACCCACCCTAGTCACATCTGACCTAAACAAAATACAGAATAAAAGGCTCTCTATGATCAGGGCGTGACAAATCAACAATTGTAAAATGTATTGAAATGTATGACTTGATACATTAGCTATGCACACTTTACATCAAGTGTCCTTGAGCACTGCTAAGGTGAGGTTGGATTGGAGTAATGTTCTTTAAAAAAAAATTGAAGAAAATTATATAGGATGCCAGCCTTTCCCGGCCTTCGCCATGGTAGGCATATGTAATATATGCTCATACCACGCTCTCACTTTTTGTTTGCCACTATTGTATCAAATACACCAGATTTAGCGCCTCAGGTTTCCATATCACATGCGCAGACTAATACAAAAGCCTCTTTCAGATATTAATACATGTAATATATGATAATAATAACTATACAATTATCAATGATACTCACTGCTACTACTCTAGGAATACATTTGTATAAAGCCTCATATGAAGCAGACATTGTGGTACTGATAAAATGAGGGGTATAGAGAATAGTGGCAAAATACAACAATCAAATTCAAGAGCAGCATAGAATTTTGGTACTGTGTGCGAAAGTAACTCACGCTGTAAGGGCTGTTATTTATATTTACAACTTACTTGTCAAAAGGTTAACAGAGGACAGGTCCAGGTCCAATCAATTTGAAATTGCACATACCTGAAAATCTATGGCAATTATATCAGACTCAAACCAGATCAGATCAGGCCTGTTGGACCTGTGAAGACCTTTACCACACACTTAGTGATTACAGAACTGACCATGTCAAAATATGTGCTCAACCTTACTACCATAACCATCAACCACAAAAAGTCGTACAACACTTCCACTAATGATTGGCACAAACACATATTAGATTCCACCCCCAAATATGTTAATCAGTCCCACTGGTGCATTGACCCACCTACCTTTCAAAGCGCAGTGATGATTGTACCTTATATATTACAAATATTGGGTATGAAAAAGTAACATTAAACTAGATATACTATACTAAATTCTCCACACACCATGTGAGTTCCTATGTGTAGCTTTGAAGGTACATCATGTGTACCCCAGGAAACAACACTGTACCCTAACCACACCCTTATTTTAAAGAGTGTGTGGATGTATGTTCCTGATATTAAATATGTACCTGGTGGCATGGCTGAAACATTAATGCACTTCTGCCCAAAGGTTGCAAGTTCAAATCCCCACATTAGCTATGCACACTTTACACCAAGTGTCCTTGAGCACTGCTATTTTTACATGGGCATTGTCAGATAATCAGACAATTATTAACTTGATTCTCGGCAACTTTTAGCAAAGTGCAGAAATGTATTCTTACCATTAAATCTGTGGCCAATCTCTAACATGCCCACAGATTTGGTGGTGTAGCAGGAAAAGGTAATGTTGCTGGCAACCAAGAGGTTGTGATTTCCAATCCCAGTAGAAGTTAAGTCCAATTGTGCCCACTGTACATAGCCTCACAACATTTTAGAAGAACCCTTCCTGATATGCAAATAATCATTTGGTGAAAAAGGTTACGCATATCACCCTCACTCCTGACACAAAACCACTCAATAACCTTTTTTTTCCCTTTATGTAAAACCATAAAGAATTACTTCCAAAACACTGCAGACTTTACTCAGAAAATAGTTGTGACCAATGCTATAGCAACAACATGAGCAAGATGCAGCCTAAATTAACATTTAATATTCACTGAACAATGAGTGAAAGTGTCATAGTCTGTAAGTCTACTGCATCTTTCAGCCAGTTAATTGAAGTGTCCATGCCGTGCAACGAACTAAGCACATCAAACAAAATTTTTACTTTCTCCTTCCTTTGGAGCAAGAGGGGAAAAAAACGATGATTCTCCTTTTACAGGAAATTAATAGCTTTGTGTCTACAGCTAAATTGGAACTGAAATTAACTTTCTAAATTACTTTTCAAGCATTTGTTCAATACCCTTGTTCTGTTCATTAGTAACAAGATCTTTGATAAATCGAGGTGGCCACTGCACAATCCACTCAATCTTTTTCTACTGCGATACTGCGGGGAGGGACTTCAGGATTAATCTACTGCATCGCTTCATCTGTTGCCCACATGCTGTTAAATGAAGCATCATATACTTATGTAAATACGCTCATATATTAATACTTATATGCAGATTTGTATTCATTTATGCATTTGTGCCATATGGCACTGTTCACCCTGCATACAGCTAACTGCTAAGTGGTAATAATGATAACAATAATCACATTGCAATGAATAATGATATTTTTTTGCCTCAGTTTAGCAGGATAAAACATTAATTTGCTTAGCACAGAACGTAGATCTTATCAGAAACAAAGAGAATGCAATGAGGGTAGAAATGATTGTCACGCTTTTGGAGTGATTCTTACAAGCTTACATTTTGTCTCTGGGAAAGGCAGCAAACATACCCATAATACGCTGCAGTAACGCAGTGAGAAAACTACTGGTGTTGTTGGGAGTTCATTCATTGGTTCATATAACCTCACGTGCTTGGACGAGATCATATGGTGGTGCGTTTAGGGCGTAGGTTGTGTTTATTCATGCTTGGCTTCCATTTGGAGCTCCATGTACCAGGAGGAGAGAAAGTCTCGAACAGATTACAAAAACATGAAAATTACCTTTCTGATACAACTTTACAATACCTCTCCTAGCAACTTTTCCAGTTCCCAATAAATCAACATTACATTGATTATTATATTGTTTTCTCCAAAGGCAACCCCCCCCCCCCCCCCCCCCCCCCCCCCCCAATATTAATGTCCATATTAGGACAGCCTCAGAGTTTCAAGGAGTTTGACACCATTTCCTTTTGAATCTGGTGGTCTTAATATGGACACCATAAATAACATACCTGATTTGGTTTCTTTGGTAAACATAAATAATTGCATTTAGTAAGGATTGTTATCAAAACATTAGAAACATGTTAGCAGCATTTTGGCAGTGCAATTACAGGTTGATGTTACAAAAGTTATCAAGTAGCTAGGCGTCACACATTGGTGGTGGATGGGGTTTTCAGAACTAGTGAAGTGTTATTTTAATGCAATCCATTACATCAGGCATTGCTGTGTATAATGTCTTATGATATAAGGTATACATAGGATGCTGCTGCTAGGCCTAATACATTTAGAAAAACAGACAATCAATTTTATTGAAATGGATAATCACAGATTTTTTTTTTTTTAGGAGAGAAATTAAACAACCAGGAACTGATTTTTGTGGTTTGGTGTGACAGATAACAGATAACATTTCAAGGCTACAACTATTAACATTCCAAGGCTACAACTATTAACATTCCAACCATACAGGCAAACAATCAAATAGCACACAGCAAATTCTCCAGTCTTAAATCAACACTGAGAGTCTGTTCCAGTCTCTGTATGGGTCCACACTTTTCAGTGTTAATTTAACACTTTGCTTTGTGTAAAGCCTTATTTGCATATTTCCCAGAGTGCCTTGCCTTTTGAGTGAATTGGAGAGTTACCATCCATGACTATTTGTTAGTGCAATAGACAGTCCTGGTGAAGGCTACATTCTTCACCAAGTAAGTTCCTAACCCATGATACCATTAAAATAAAATTATTGAAGACAATACACATTTCATGAGGCTGAATTTTGAGAGCCTCATTTTAACCTAATACAGTGGCCTGAAACTCATGTTACAGGCCACATCAAGTCATATTATACTGGCCTGCAAAGTGATGTTTATTAATTGGAATCCAGCCATAGTGGGACTATCCAACATAACACATTTTTATTCACCCGCAACCTACCTTCAGAATGTCTGCCAGGGTCATAAGGACTGAGATGTGAGAGTACCAAAACTATTTAAACTGGAACAACCATTTCAGTAACAGGTGCAATAAGTCCAACTAACAGATTGGATTAGTTTAGAAAAATGTATGTTAGTTATATTTGTGTAGCTTAAGACTAGTTAAAGGGGAACTGCACCCGCTTGATTTGGCCTCGTTTTTAGGATTGCTCCTCAAGAAATGCTGTGGGCCATGACAAAAGCCAAATGTGAGTTGGCTTGGGGAAGTGGATGTTTCTTGGGTGTATCCTTACCACCACTCAGTCACACCCATCTGTCAGAACCTTGCCCGCAGCTTTCCTCCCACTCAATCACAAGGAACAAACCTCTGGCAAGATGTTAATTTACTACAGGCAGATTCATGGTGAGATGCCGAAAGAAGCGTTGAATATGTCAGTAGCCTTAAGAGTAATATGAGAAAAATGCAATTGCTGAATTAATGTATACTGAACAAAAGTAAGAACACAACATTCAACAATTTCCAAGTTTTTACTGAGTTACAGTTCATACTATATAAGGAAATCATTCAATTGAAATACATTTATTAGGCCTTAAACTATGGATTTCACATGACTGGGAATACAGATATACATCTGTTAGTCAAAGATACTTTTAAAAAAAGGCAGATGAATGGCAAGACAATTGGACTCAGGATCTCATTACAGTATCTCAGTGTGTTCATTGTCCGTAGCTTATGCCTACCCATACCATAACCCCACTGCCAACATGGGCCACTCTGTTCACAATGTTGACATCAGTTAAATGCCCTGGCACGCAAATTATCTAAAACAATGTTGTAAACAATTTCTTATGGTAGAGAAATTAACTTGAAATTCTCTGGAAACAGCTCCAGTGGACATTCCTGCAGTCAGCATGCCAATTGCGCGCTCCCTCAAAACATGAGACATCTGTGGCAACTGCACATTTTACAGTGGCCTGTGTAATGATCATGCTGTTTCTTCTTCTTGATATGCCACACCTGTCAGGATCATCTTGGCAAAGGAGAAATGCTCACTAACAGTGATGTAAGCAAATGTGGGCAGAACATTTTAGAGAAATAAGCTTTTTGTGCGTATGAAAAACATGGGACCATTTTAGTTCAGTGTAGATATTCTAAACTAAGTGTTTTGATAGCTTTCAAATGTAGTTACATGTCTATGTAGAATAAACCACCCTTTACATAATAACATAGAAGCAGTGTTCCGCTAATTTAAAACAACATGCACCTTTAATCTTTCATTTTCATTCCTGTGCCTATCGGTATTTTGTCTGGTGGTAATGGGCCTACCTTGGCAAACATGTCAGAGTGGTCATACCTTCTTCCTGTGTGGTGTCCTGTATACAACAGGAGTTGTATGATCCTGCTGCAGAATACACAGGTTTTCTCCATCCCCATATTGACTGATACCATTCAATTATATAATACAAAATGGAAATACAAGTAAAAGTTGCGTGTAATAAAAATGTTATGCCATTATATCTCTCCATTCACAGGCATCAGTATCAAGCCTGTCTGTCAGTCTGGACTTCATCACATCATCTTGAAAGTCTCCATACATGTTTCTGTGACCACATACACACTATTACCAATGTCAGTTAGTACCTGATTGTCCGTCAGATATTAAATATCCCATGTTGAAGTTTGAATAGGTTAGATAAAACACTACACTATTATGATCTCCAAATCAAACGACTAAGACACTCTCAAAATAATCTCGGGTACATCTGTAGAAATAGGCAAAGTTGAGGCAGAGTTCATCCGTGACACATGGAATGAATCGGGTGTTGCCATTACTGGACATTTGTGCTGTACTGTGTCACCTCATTGTGGATGTGTTGAGTGCCAGGTCTCTCTGCATCTCATGCATCTGTGAACACATACAGTAACAGTCAGAAGTTTGGACACACCTACTCATTTCAGTGTTTTTATTTTATTTAGACTATTTTCTACATTGTAGAAAAGTACTAAATACATTATGAAATAACACATCTAGTAACCCAAAAAAATGTAAGCTTGACAAACGAGACAAACTGGCACAGACAGACAGAAAACACAGGTATAAATACCCAGAGGATAAGTGGGGAAGATGGGCGACACCTGGAGGGGGTGGAGACTAGCTAGCTAACTTCAGCTATGCTAGCGATGATAGTAATAACGATGATCAAATTACACACAACTAGATACACAACCAGCTACTGGTTGCTACTGGTAGTTACGGGTACACTCACCACCACTGGCGACCAACAAAGTCCAACCACCTATTCCACATGATAGGGTCCTTCGGCAGGGCATGCAAACCATAGTTGGTAAATCCGTACTGGGCTTTTCAGTCTCAAACGGCCGTGATAATTTGAACACATTGTGGGCAATGAAACAATGGAGGTTGGCAGAGGGGTGTTTTGCACTTGGCAAAAGGGGGCATGATATGTTCACATAATCCAAACCCAACCTCCATTTCCTTGTTGTGAGTGCTATAGTTCCAAGCTGAAGACTGATTTTATGACAAAAAGTATTCTACTTACACTTGTAGTTAATTTTGACACTAGAAAAAAATATTTGACTCATATCGATGCCACAGAAGCCGTTTATAAAGGGATTTGCGGGTTTTTAGGGGCAGTCGCTCTTTAATCAATCAATGTTCATTCAAATGCAAAAATATTGAAACAAACAACTTTAAAATGTACTTGCAATAGAGCATTCTGGGAAATATAATTATAATGGGTGTGGTTTTGGTTTAACTCTGGTTATTAAACAAGAAGCAATGCAGTTAGTCTTTCCTCAACTCTCAACAACCAAGAGAGATTTACAATAAAGAGCAAAACGTATGGCTCTGTTCTGGACCAGTTGCAGCTTAACTAGGTCCTTCTTTGGAGCACTTAACTATATGACTGGAAAATAATCCAGATAAAACTAAAGCCTCCAGGACTTACTTTGTGGAGTCAGAAAAGCAGAGCATCTCTTTATCACGGCCAGATCTCACTCCATCTTTATCACCATTGAATCAATATGTTTTGACCATGACAATTTAAAATGTTGTCATTACTGTCCATGAGAATCTAAATAGGTCAGCTCAGGTTTACAATAAATAACTTCAATCAGACCAACCTCTCACCCGCAGAGGGTGGAGGAAAGAACTAGTCAGGATTAACAACTCACGTCAAGGGGAGAAGATTTAGGTCTCCCTCTCCCAGATTCACCAAAGGAATGTTCTTTGTTTCAATAGACTTTTCCCAGAAGAAACTAACACCTTCAAAAGTGAATACAGGAAACAATATTTCTAACAAAGAACGTGGGGAATGGTCAGAGGTGATCTATAGAACACTCATGTCATTTTGTTTATAACATTTTTAATGACATCACAAAAAAATTAAGGAAATACTAACTTGGAAAGTATACCCACTACATTAATTTTGAAGTTTCCATTCTATGCATTGTGCATATAATATGATAAATGATTAAAGTATTTTTGTTAAGAGAGGGATGTGATTTGAGAAGCTTTTACATAAACTTTGCACAGTGACAAGTCACGCCCCCAACTGAGGTCAGAGAGCGTGTCAGCCTGACGGAACCGGCCCTTTCAAACAAACTGTAAAGAAATGAACATACCAGACCAGAAAAGCATGAAGCTGCAGCTTTAAAGTGGTTTGAACTTTTAATCTCAACACGAGGTAGAGACGATAAACTCACCTCCTGGCAATCACTGGTATGGCTGATTAGCTGTCCTAAGTAAAGTATCTTCGAAAGTGAATTTAATTGGGACCATTCTACTACTCTGCTCAAACCATAGTATTACACTACTCTCATCACCACACTGGGAACCATCGACACGGCTGGCTAGTCTATCTTCCTAGAAGCATCTTCAAGAGCGTATGGAAGGAAGGACAACAGTATTAGACTTGTCGGAACCATTTTAGACAATCAGAGCCTTACAAGCGTGCCGCGAAAAGGCCCAACTCCCTTTCCAATGTGGCCCGGTCCACCAAAAGAGATCCGGCAAGCCCAGGCATTTCACATAAATACATTCATGATTTCTTACCCAAAGCAGGCGGCGGTTCGTGTGCAATGTATATGGTTACTGTAAGTAAGAGTAGTTTCTGAAAGTACCAATGTTAAGTGTCTCTGTTCCTCTCTCTCTCTCTCCCTATCCATCTCTTTTGTAACAAGCAGGCATGTTGTTGTCATCCTGTTTTAACGTATTAACTCTCCAGTTAATAACTGGTGCAGTGTCTGTTTATCCTGGGTTCCCATTTAATTAGTAGTTGTAAATAAATAATTAAACCCATTTGTGAAGTACTGAATCATAAGTACGGCTCGGGTTTCTGCAGATGCAAGGAGGTTACGACTGTTCAGGATGATGGTATGATACGAAGTTATGATAAGTTGACTGTTTATAGATGCGATAGGTAAAGACGTTTTAGAGTTTAATTCGGGAGATGGTAACTCTAAAGAACTGCCCTCGTGGTGCCCCAGATCCTAATGAGTTAATTGTTACATGATTAATTTAGGACAAACAATAAAACATAGTTTGTTGATTAGATAAATAACAGTCTTCAGATTAATGCTAAAGTCAAGTGACGACAATGCTCTTAGTTTTATAGAGATGTTCAGGTCCAGTTTAATACTGGCCACACATTCTAAAACGGACTGCAACTCTTTGTTTAGGGTTGCAGTGATTTCACTAGCTGTGGTTGCTGATGTGCTTAGGGTTGAGTCATCAGGATGGACACACAGGCAGGTCATTGGTAAAAGTAGAGAACAGAGCTGCCCTGCGATACACCACACTTTACATGTTTAACAAGCTTCCATTAAAGTTACCCTCTGTGTTCTACTAGTTAGCTATGAATCAATGATATGGCAATTTTTGAAAAGTCCTAATACATACATTTTTTCAACAACAAGAACTTAGCCATTAGTGTCAGTGCAGTGTTGAGTGCCCTTCTCTATCAGAATTCTGAAAGTCTGTTGTTACTTTGTTTACAGAGAAATATGGTCAAACACAATTATTTCTGACAGTTTGCTAAGAGCTGGCATCAAGCAGTTAGAGCCAGTAGGGCTGCTTTACCATTCTTGGGTAGTGGAATGACTTTAGCTTCCCTCTAGGCCTGAGGACACACACTTTCCTTTAGGCTCAGATTAAAGATATGGCAGATAGGGGTTGGTATAGAGTCAGTTACCATCCTCAGTAGCTTTTCAAGTTGTCAATGCTTATACATATACATTATTATACATTGTTTAAGGCCTATCTTTTGGAACCTTGGCTTACCTGTATATAGCAACTGTGATCACTGCATCCAATGGATACGGATACAGCTTTAGAACAAAGTTCTACAGTGTTAGTAAAAATGTGATCAATGCTTTTCTATTATATATTTCCTGTAGTGTTTGTAAAAATCCTGGTAAAGAAATACAAAAGTATAGTTTGAGTGGATTTTCCCATTAAGCCTAGATTCGTCCTGCCTCTGTTATATGAACCAGAGCATGTTTAGTGAAAATTCAGTGGAATTTGTGTAAGGACCGACGCTGTAGTAGAGAAGCAGGTACGGGGAGTCAAACATTTAATCGGAACAGACATGGAACAAGACGGAAGGGCTTCAGCACACAGATATACAATGACATATGACAATCAATGCTGAAGCGGGGAACAGAGTGGGGGAACAGACAGATATAGGGGAAGTAATGACAGAGGTGATTGAGTCCAGGTGAGTCCAATAATCGCTGATGCGCGTGACGGTGGAAGGCAGGTGTGCGTGATGATTATGGCAGGAGTGCGTAATGCTAGGGAGCCTGGCACCATCGAGCGCTACGGAGGAAAAACGGAAGCAGGCATGACAATATGAGTGACTAAGGCAGAACGAGGGGTGAAAGTAAGCCAGTACAGTCCGTCCTGGCAAAATATATTGTGGGGGTACCGGTAAAATGTGAGCCTATCACAATAATTAACACAAAATGCCAAGAAAACTATAGGCTATTACACCATTATTTAACATTACCGTATGTCAGCCTCATGAAAAAGGAGTGAATTGACTTGAAACTAGGTGGTATACATTACATTACTTACATTTTCCTAAAGCGGCGATGAGGGGTCAAGACCGATTCACGGGCGGACAGCAGTGGACGCATCAATTCAGGCAACAAGTTTAGGCCTAATAATGACAATCGGAGAATGTCGTTACAATACACGTTTAGGTGTTTTGTAAGAGATGTCTCTTTCCATTCAAGAAATTGGGTGTGCACTGTTTGGATGCTGAAATTATTTTGTGACTGGACAAATGTGCCGAGGTGCCTACAGGAGCGCCTTTTTGAAGAAATTGACAATCAGATGAAAACATCATGATTGGTTGTGTTTATGCCACATTAAAAGGTAATACATGTTAAAAGTTACATGACAAACCTTTACTAGGCCTTCTTGGCCCACAGAGATCATATGAAATGAATAGGGATCCTATATGTAATTCTGTGATTACACCTAGGCTATAAAAAATGGTGTGATCATGCACACAAAGGGAGTCGCGTACCAGTAAGAAATGAAATCTACTTTTACCCCTGGGCAGAACTTAAATAATCCAATGTCTGGCTGCTTTCACAACCAGAGCTCGCTGCAGAGAACCAGAGAGGAAAGGATTAATTAAATTATTTTTTCTATTACTTCAGAGTGCTTTGCAAATACCACCCTGAGATTGAATGAAATTGTGAGATATTCTGTCCCTAGGAGACATATTTGAGGACTATTATTTTTGATTACCATGAAAATTAAATAATATGTACACTACCGTTCAAAAGTTTGGGGTCACTTTGAAATGTGTCCATTAAAATAACATCAGTGTAGACATTGTTATTAATGTTTTAAATGGCTATTGAAGCTGGAAACGGCTGATTTTGAATGGAATATCTGCTAATGCGTACAGAGGCCCATTATCAGCAACCATCACTCCTGTGTTCCAATGGCACATTGTGTTAGCTAATCCAAGTTTGTAATTTTAAAAGTCTAATTGATCATTATAAAACCATTTTGCAAATATTTTAGCACAGCTGAAAACTGTTGTCCGGATTAACGAAGCAATAAAACTGGCCTTCTTTAGACTAGTTGAGTTTCTGGAGCATAAGCATTTGTGGGTTCGATTACAGGCTCAAAATGTCCAGAAACAAAGAGCTTTCTTCTGAAAACCGTCAGTCTATTCTTGTTCTGAGAAATGAAGGCTATTCTATGTGAGAAATTGCCAAGAAACTGAAGATCTCGTACAACGCTGTCTACTACTCCCTTCACAGAACACCGCAAACTGTCTCTAACCAGAATAGAAAGAGGAGTGGGAGGCCACGGTGCACAACTGAGCAAGAGGACAAGTACATTAGCGTGTCTAGTTTGACAAACAGACGCCTCACAAGTCGCCAACTGGCAGCTTCATTAAATTGTACCCGCAAAACACCATTCTCAACGTCAACAGTGAAGATGCGACTCCAGGATACTGACATTCCAGGCAGAGTTGCAAAGAAAAAGTCATATCTCAGACTGGCCAATAAAAGATTATGATGGGCAAAAGAAAACAGACACTAGACAGAGGAACTCTGCCCAGAAGGCCACACACTCACACATGTTTTTTTAAATATTTGATATAAAATTAATATTCTAGAAAGTCATAATATAGTTTATTTATATAAAGGATTATCCCAGATTGTCATTATCCAAATGATTTCATATCCTATGGGATAACCTAATAAATTGCAGGGGGCAAAAATTGTCTGAGGATTTTACTACAGCAGTAGCTATACTGGCAGCAGATTGACAAGGACTATTTTCCATTGACAGTATAACGAGGACATGCAAATAGCTGACTCTGCTTATCAACTAACCACTGAGTCATGTAACCACTAATCTACTAATTACAATGCAAATTCTGCCTGAACCAGTCCCATTGAAGAATAGAAAGCTCACATCCTCAATTCATAGAAAATCATCCTACTTTAATTGGTGGCTAAACTGTATGAGCCACTGTATGAGCTACAGATAATCTTTCTGCATTTCTTTACGGAAGCATTCCGTTTGTGGCGGCACACACAAGCGCACACACAAACAAGCCTCATATTACGCATAGAAAATGTGCATACACTTGAGAAGGTAAACCACTGCATTCCTACTTTTCTGTGGCTCACAAACCTTCTGTTCTGGAGTGTGACTCTTAAAATTGCAAAACATTTTTTTTAACCTCTAGTGACTCCCCATCCTGCATGCGGGAGCGTAATCATCGCCTGACACTAATTAGCATAACGCAACAGACATAAATATTCCTAGAAAATATTCCTATTCATGAAAATCACAAATGAAATATATTGAGACACAGCTTAGCCTTTTATTAATCACCCTGTCATCTCAGATTTTCAAAATATGCTTTACAGCCAAAGCTAGACAAACATTTGTGTAAGTTTATCGACAGCCTAGCATAGCATTTTGTCCAGCTAGCAGCAGGTAACTTGGTCACGGAAATCAGAAAAGCAATCAAATTAAATAGTTTATCTTTGATGAGCTTCGGATGTTTTCACTCACGAGACTCCCAGTTAGATAGCAAATGTTCCTTTTTTCCAAAAATATTATTTTTGTAGGCGAAATAGCTCCGTTTGTTCTTCACGTTTGGCTGAGAAATCGCCCGGGAAATTGCAGTCACGAAAACGGCGAAAAATATTCCAAATTAGCTCCATAATATCGACAGAAACATGGCAAACGTTGTTTATAATCAATCCTCACGGTGTTTTTCAAATATCTATTCGATAATATATCCATCAGGACAATTCGTTTTTCAGTAGGACCGATTGGTGTAATGGCTACCTCTGTATTTTACGAGAGAATCTCTCTGGGAGCATAAGGTGACCACTTGCGCAATGTAGCCGCTTACGGGTATTCTTCAACATAAATGCGTAAAACTACATCATAATGCTGTAGACACCGTCTGGAATACGGAGAAAGAGTAATCTGGTTGATAGCCCATTCACTGCTCAATAGGGACTCATTGGAATGCAATGCTTTCAAAACATGAGGCACTTCCGGATTGGATTTTTCTCAGGCTTTTGCCTGCAACTTCAGTTCTGTTATACTCACAGACAATATTTTTACAGTTTTGGAAACTTCAGAGTGTTTTCTATCCTATATGCATATTCTAGTATCTTGTCCTGACAAAATATCCCGTTTACTACGGGAACGTTTTTTTTCCAAAAATGAAAATCACATATATACTCATATACGTTGAGCTCCAAAAGTCCTGGGACAGGGACACATTTTTTGTTGCTTTGGATCTGTACTCCAGCATTTTCTATCTGAAATGACTCAGAAGCACAAATATAATACCCCCCCCCCAAAAAAAAAAATACTAACCCCTCCATTATTGTAATAAGGAGATATGAGCATATCTTGGAGATTTGATATTTGTGCATCTGTAAAAAAATATATATATATATTATTATTATTATTAGTGACTCAAATGTCACATTTATAGTGGCATAAAACCAATCTGAAACACCAAAAAACAAAACAGCAAATTCATCCAACAAGTTTGTAGAGTCACACGCTTGACGCCATCATTGCGTGCTAGGAATATGGGACTTTAATACAAATATAAATGTAGCCTGGTTGACCCTGTCCGGGGGTATCGTTGAACGGGGCCACAGTATCTCCCGAACCCTACTGTCTCAGCCTCCAGTTTTTATGCTGCAATAATTTGTGTCAGGGGGCTAGGGTCAGTCTGTTATATCTGGAGTATTTCTCCTGTCTTATCCGGTGTCCTGTGTGAATTTAAGTAGGCTCCTTCTAATTCTCTCTCCCTCTCCTCCCAGAGTACCTGAGCCCTGGGACCATTCCTCAGGACTACCTGGCCTGATGACTCCTTGCTGTCCACGTGGTCGTGCTGCTGCTCCAGTTTCAATAACTCTGCCGCAGCTATGGAACCCTGACCTGTTCACTGGACGTGCTACCCTGTCCCGGACCTGCTGTTTTTCGACTCTCTACCGCACCTGCTGTCTCTAACTCTGAATGCTCGGCTATGAAGAGCCAACTGACATTTACTCCTGAGGTGCTGACCTATTGCACCCTCTACAACCACTGTGATTATTATTATTTGACCCTGCTGGTCAACTATGAGCGTTTGAACATCTTGGCCATGTACTGTTACAACTCTACCCGGTACAGCCAGAAGAGAACTGGCCACCCCTCAGAGCCTGGTTCCTCTCTAGGTTTCTTCCTAGGTTTCTACCTTTCTAGGGAGTTTTTCCTAGCCACCGTGCTTCTACATCTGCACTGCTTGCTGTTTCTGGTTTTAGGGTGGGTTTCTGTAAAGCAGTTTGTGACATCGGCTGATGTAAAAAGGGCTTTATAAATATATTTGATTGATATAAGTGAATTTGTTCCAATACTTTTGGTCTCCTTAATACAGGGACTATGTACAAAAACTGCTGTAATTTTATACGGTTCACCCGATGTGAATGAAAATACCCTCAAATTAAAACTGACAGTATGCACTTTTCTTCATAGCCATTGTATCATTTCAAATTCAAAGTGCTGGAGTACAGAGTCAAAATAACAAAAATGTGTCACTGAGCCAATACTTTGAGCTCACTGTACACTTAAACCCCAAGCCCCCAGTTTGAAAATACACCCTACTCAAGAGAGATAAAGGTTTATCTGTCACCGGGCATGGAGGCAGCTTCCAGTCCCATTGTCCAAAACCAGAAGGTTGCAAATACTTTCAAACATGATTACATCCCCCTGTGTGTCTAGAAACGATAAACACAAGTGACTCTATTGAGATTTGGAAATGTTGTAAGCAGAGGGTGAGATGGAAAAGTAATAAAAAAAGACAACATTATGCGCTAGGCTAAGCCTTGCTTGTTCCGTCCGCCCTTGCCGCTGCCAGGCTTAAATAAGAATGTGGCTGTGAAACAGATGAGTGAAAGTCCCCGGTAATTGATTTTGTCATGAGCATGTTTTCTCAGAGGGGTGCCTGGTCGTGTAGGGGGACAGAGACATGTGGCAGGTGAAGAGTGCTATCCGGTGGGACAAGGCCAGTGACAGCTAGAGGTGACAGGTGAAGAGACACAGCACAGACGGGTGGCTTGAACTGGTGACAAAGTATCCGTTGGATGTCACAGCACGTCTCAACAAGGTTCTCTAGGTTCACAATTCCAGAGGGTCACCTCAGTAGCTACAGTTGTCTGGGAAAGGAGTGTGGCTCTTCATGAGTGCATTGCTTATTTGACATATGAAACATATAGAGAGTTTTACCATAACTGTCAATAACTTGGAACTATACACTTAACCTGGAGTTTCTCAAGAAACCATTGCTAGTCAATGGATCATGTTGCACATTCGGTTAGTTGAGGGGTTCTGGAGGAACCTTGGACTGGAGGCATGGCTTAGTGGCTTTTGGGTAGATATTTGTTGGCCATCCACTAGAGTAAATGTAATTCATGTTAATCCATTCTGTTGTCTTGTCAAGAAGAGTAAACCTTAACTGGAAACTGATAAAAGCGTTAGAAGAGGGCAGGAAACCCTGAGCTGTACCAGCCTTAACGTTTCTCTTTCTCTCACATGTTAAGGCTGATCCCTGAGAGTTTGAGCTTCAAGAAGGCTTACAGAGATGAGTTCCTCCAGAGCCCATGCAAATCCCAAAATGTATTACTATATGTAATCAGCAATGTTAATATTGCATTACACTGAGCAAAAATATAAAACGCAACATCTGAAGTGTTGGTCCCATGTTTCATGAGGTGAAATAAAAGATCCCAGACATTTGCCATAGGCACACAAAGCTTATTTTTCTCTAATTTTGTGCAGAAATGTGTTTACATGCCTGTTAGTGAGCATGCCTGTTAGTGCCAAGATAATCCATCCACTTGACAGGTGTGGCATATCAAGAAGCTGATTAAATCCCTTTTCAGTCTAAGCCCTGTCTAAGCAGGGGGAGAAGGGGGTTGTACTAAGCTATATGGAATTGTTTTAAGAAGGTCATAACAAGGACAATTTAGCTGTTTGATTTGGAATTTTCAGACCCCTTGAAGCATGCAAAAAATATATAAAAACATTATTTGATGAAAAATACTTATATAAGCCCATTTAAACACACAAATAACATATTCACTACACTGGACAACAGATACATGTTTTAGCTCCTTATTTATGACACTAAACTATCTCCATATATACTGTACTTTCATTCATTTTTTTTAACTGGCAACGGGGGGACATTCATATGAGTCTTTTCGGTGTCCTGGAGCAAAACAACTGACAGTCAAACGCTTGGACACACCTACTCATTCAAGGGTTTCTCTTTATTCTTTTTTACTATTTTCTACATTGTAGAATTGTCAAGGGATGATGCTGGAGAGGCGAAGCAGATACAGGGAGTCAAACAATTAATATGGAACGGACATATAACGAGACAGGAACAGCGTCAGCACACGGGTAACACAGACAAATAACAATCAATGCAGCAGCGGGGAACATAGCTGGGGAACTGACAAATATAGGGGAGGTAATAAACAGGTGATGAGTGAGTCCAGGTGAGTCCAATATCGCTGATGCGCGTGAAGAGGGAAGGCAGATGTGCGTAATTGATGATGGCAGGAGTGTGTGATGCAGGGCAGCCTGGCACCCTTGAGCACCAGGGGGGGGAAGAGCAAGAGCAGGCGTGACAATACACCCCCCCTTGTGACAGTACACCCCCCCTGATAGTCCCACTAAGCCCAAACCAGATGGGATGACGTATCGCTGCAGAATGCTGTGGTAGCCATGTTGGTTTAAGTGTGCCTTGAATTCTAAATAAATCAATGACAGTGTCATCAGAAAAGCACCCACACACCATCACACCTCCTCATCCATGCTTCACAGTGGGAACCACACATGCGGAGATCATCCGTTCACCTACTCTACGTCTCACAAAGACACGGCAGTTGGAACCAACAATCTTACATTTGGACTCTTCAGACCAAAGGACAGATTTCCACCGGTATCATGTCAAATACCTGTGTTTCTTATTGGTGTCCTTTAGTAGTGGTTCCTTTGTTGCAATTTGACCATGAAGGCCTGATTTCACGCAGTCAACAGTTGACGTTGACATCTGTCTGTTACTTGAACTCTGTGAAGCACTTATGAAGCACTTTCTGAGGCTGGTGTAACTCTAATGAACCTATCTTCTCCAGCAGAGGTAACTGGGTCTTCCTTTCCTGTGGCGGTCCTCATGAGAGTTAGTTTCATCATAGCGCTTTATGGTTTTTGCAACTGCACTTGAAATGTTCCGTTTTGACTGACTTTCGTGTCTTAAAGTAATGATGGACTGTTGTTTCTCTTTGCTTATTTGAGCTGTTCTTGCCATAATATGGACTTGGTATTTTACCAAATATCTTCCGAATACCACCCTTACCTTCTCACAACACAACTGACTGGCTCAAACGCATTAAGAAGGATAGAAATTCCACAAATTACCTTTAAATAAGGCACACCTGCTAATTGAAATGCATTAAAGGTGACTACCTGGTTGAGATAATGCCAAGAGTGTACAAAGCTGTCATCAAGGCTACTTTGAAGAATCTCAAATCTGAAATATATTTTTATTTATTTAACACTTTTTTGGTTGCTACATGATTCCATATGTGTGATTTCATACTGTTGATGTCTTCACTGTTATTCTACAAAGTAGAAAAATAGATAAAATAAAGAAAAACCCTGGAATGAGTAGGTGTGTCCAAACTTTTGACGAGTACAGTATGTGTTTGTAGCCCAAACAGTTTGGACGCTACAGACAGAAGTTGCAGATTGGCTCACAAGTCTCAAAACACTTGTGGGGGTCGTAGAGCAAAACGGAGAGTCTCACATTTCCATAGAGGGGTCATAATAGTTTGAAGGCTAAATCATTCCGAGCTCTAGCTCTGTCAACTTTCACCGCAGATGCGGAATTGCAACATCGGCAGATGCGGTGGATTGAGAAGCATCCAATGCAAAAACAAATTAAATTAAACTGACTGATTTTTAATATGCTAATAAGATTCTAGGGGGTTTAAAACAGCATGATCATTAGGCAGATGTACCTTGCTGGGGTCTATAAATGGCCAGAAAAATATGCAGTTTTGAACACAACACAATGCCACAGATGTCTCAAGTTTTGAGGGAGCATGCAATTGGCATGCTGAATGCAGGAATGTCCACCAGAGCTGTTTCCAGAGAATTCAATGTTAATTTCTCTACCATAAGTTGCCTCCAACATCATTTTAGAGAATTTGGCAATATGACCAACCGGCTTCACATCTGTAACCATGCCAGCCCAGTCCGCATCCGGCTTCTTCACCTGCGGGCACGTCTGAGACCAGCCACCTGGACAGCTGATGAAAGTGTGTGGGTTTGCACAACCAAAGAATTTCTTCAAAAAGTGTCAGAAACATTCTCGTCGTCTTCACCAGAGTCTTGACCTGAATGCAGTTTGGCGTCGTAACTGACTTCAGTGGGAAAATGTGCACCTTTGATGGCCACTGGCATGCTGGAGAAGTGTGCTCTTCACTGATGAAACCTGGTTTCTACTGTACCTGGCAGATGGCAGACAGCATGTATGGCGTCGTGTGGGTTAGCGGTTTGCTGATGTCAACGTTGAGAACAGAGTGCCATTATTCCGCTGCTATCACCTCAAGTTTCAGCATAATGCATGGCCCCATTTCACAAGGAACTGTACACAATTCCTGGAGGCTGAAAATGTCTCACCAGACATGTCATCCATTGAGCATGTTTGGGATGCTCTGGATCGACGTGCACAACAGTGTGTTCCAATTCCCGCCCATATCTAGCAACTTTGCACAGCCATTGAATAGGAGTGGGACAACATTCCACAGGCCACAATCAACTCTATGCAAACTAAATTTGTCCCGCTGCATGAGGCAAATGGTGGTCACACCAGATACTGACTGGGTTTCTGATCCGCACCCCTACCTTTTTTAAAGTATCTGTGATGCATATCTGTATTCCCAGTCATGTGAAATCCATAGATTAGAACCTAATGAAATTACAGTATTTCAATTGACAGATTTACAATGTTAAGACAAAAGTACAGAACACTTGCTCACCTTCATCGTCAACGGGCTGTTCATGTAGACGTCCTCCAGCTCACAAAGCCTTTATTCCGCAGCCCAAATTTCACTTTTGGGAAAGGACCCCGACAATTTCGAGGTCTTTCTCACGTTCCTTGCCACGTGGTTTACGCTCTATTCACCAAGAGGCTGAGTTTTGACGGTTCAGCATTACGCCGTACAGACACTATAGCACTCCCACATTTCTCCTCACACAGCATGGCCACTGACCCTGTCCACCTTTAATCTACACGAATACAGGCTGTGGAAGACAAGAATGTGTGTCTGCACGTGAACAAGGCAGTTAATCCACTGTTCCTAGGCCATCATTGTCAATAAGAATTTGTTCTTAACTGAGTAGTTATTTTTTATAATATTTTTAATGTAACCTTTATTTAACTAACATGTTTAGGTAGCTAGATATTTTGCAGGTGCATAACCTCTATATAGGGTCCTACTTATCACCCCAAACAACCATAAAGTATGCCAAACAACACCAAACAGGTACCCCAAAGTACCCCAAACAACCAAAAAAACTGACTAAACAGGTACCCCAAACAAGTACTCCAAATAACCCCAAACAAGTACCCCAAACAACAAAACTAACCCAAACACATACTTCAAATAATCCCAAACATCCCCAAACAGGTACCCCAAAGTACACCAAACAGCCATAACCAACCCCAAAGACCCCGAAACAGGTACTTCAAAGTACCCAAAACAACCCTGAAGAGGTACCCAAAAGTACAAACATTTTTTAAAGATCTGACCCAGGAGGAAGTGAAAAATATAGGAGGGAGAATAGTTGGCAGAATATAAACTTAAATGCACATTTTTGAATATTACCTTTGACATATTTTCTCAAATGTTTGGTGTACTTTGGGTACCTGTTTGGGGTTGTTTGATGTTGTTTTGGGTACTTTGGGGTTGTTTGGGGTACTTAGGGATACTTGTTTGGGGTACCTGTTTGGGGTTGTTTGGGGTGATTAGTAGGACCCTCTATGGATTATTATTCTGTGGTTGAGTTCGTGCATGTTTGAGTGCTTCCTTGTACAATGCCATGAAATAACCTGGAAAATTCTTAATAAGTAATGTAAAGTAAATGGTCATTCATTTCTGAGATTCGCCACATATCGGGTAATTAAAAGCACTTAAAGGTAAGCTTCATTTAAAATTCATTACCTGCTTTCTTTTTGAAAAGATCTCCTCTGTGCACTTTAATTTGAAACAGGCATCCATCAATTAAGTCGGCAGTAGACATGCCTATATCTAAATAGATTAAATCAATATCAGTATGCCATTCAGAAAGGGCACTGAAACTGGATTGATGGAAACTCTCTTCATAGAACAAAAACTGGACTTCATCAAATAAACAATAAAAGAGCTTCAATATGTAAATTGGATGCATGGATTTTTCATTCCCAATTTTGGTCTTTCGTTTTGGATAAATTGGATATTCCCAATTACAAACAGTTGCATAAAATTACCAAATCAGGGTACTATGGTCAAATCAAACCCTTGTATACTGATAAATATCCTCACATTTAAATAATTCAATTCATAATCAGGAAGAAAATGTCAACATCCATCGGCCTCACTTTAATCATATCTCTACAACGCCACTTGTTATAATGCGATAAAATGGTCTCTAATGAGAGCTAATTTGCTGCAGATTGCCCACACTAAATGCCAGGCGGGGTTTGACATTTGACTGTTTGTGACCCAGTGTTGGCCTCAGCAGCGGAACAGTCAACCAAGTGTGGCTCCATAAAATGTTTCAGAGCAAAAACAGTTTACACACTACACACATACTCATCAGCATGGGAGATTAGCAGAGGTGGGACCAAGTCATTGTTTTACAAGTCACAAGTATCAAAATCAAATCAAAGTGTATTTGTCACGTGCGCTGAATACAACAGTTGTTGACCTTACAGTGAAATGCTTACTTACCGACTCTAACCTCACTGATTTAACCTACATGATAGACTAGTAAAGTAATAAAATATATAGCTTTCGGCTATATTAGCCACAACTTACCGCTCTTTGTGCAGCTTCAAATGTCGAACAAAGTTGGAAATTGTTGCACCTCCGTCTAATTTTATTCCTGCAAATTTTGCAATTTTCAATCCGTTTTTTGTTGATACAGTGTGGTCTTTTTTCCGAAAATAATAATTTTGGGTATTATCATTCCAAGGGCTCCATCTGAATTCACCCGCCAACGTTCCTCTGCAATGCCACGCACAACTTTTTCTCAGCTGGCACAATTTGATTGGCTGCTGTCCGATTCAAACTGTAATCAGTTAAATGAAGAGTTCATGCACTGCACACTTTTTTAAAAAGCATAATTTTTAATAGTTGGGTTTGGGTAGGGTATCAAGTCAGGTTGAGTCATAAGGCTCAAGTCCAAGTCAAGTCACGAGTCATTGGTGTTAAAGCCAAAGTCGAGTTACAAGTCATCATATTTGTGACTCGAGTCCACACCTCTGGAGATTAGTAAATCTTGCGTCCCATTTCACAGAGGTATATTGGTCTGATTGTTTCTCCACAGAGCAGTTCCTCCATAGAGTATATCAGACCAAACTTTAAACAATGTACACAGCTATCAGCTCAGCAACTAATAAAAGCCATGGAAACTCTACTTCAGGAGTCCATCAACCTCTCACGTTAGTGTGTTCTATACCCTAGGTCAGACACTAGAGACCCTGTGTTAAATACCTAACAAGTGAAACTATGAACCCAATGGAGGATTACACCACAGAGATAATTATATATATTCTTAACCGCCTTCTCTGGTTGAAAAGGGCCTATGTGGCATCGATATAGGTAAGAAACATTTACTGTAATGTCAAAATTGATTAGTGTCAAAAGCATCATTTTGGTAATAAAAGTCAGTCTTGTGCAAAACAGAGATGATTAGGAAAAAAGCATACGTCAAAAATTAAGGGAGCACCACAGTTTTCCTGAGGGTAGGGATGGGAATACTTACAGTGCAATCGGGAAAGTGTTCAGACCCCTTGACTTTTTCCACATTTTGTTATGTTACAGCCTTATTCTAAAATGGATTGTTTTTTCTCCTCATCCATCTACACACAATGCCCCATAATGACAAAGCAAAAACAGGTTGCAAATGTCTTAAAAATGTAAATAACATAAGTATTCAGACCCTTTACTCGGTACTTTGTTGAAGCACCTTTGTTCAGTGATTACAGACTCGATTACAGACTGTATGACGCTACAAGCTTGGCACACCTGTATCTGGGGAGTTTCCCCCATTGTTCTTTGCAGCTGAAAATCATTCCCACAGCATGATGCTGCCACCACCATACTTCACCAGGTTTTTATCAAGGTCTAAGGGTCCTTTATGTGCCTTATGACAAACTCCAAACGGGCTGTCATGCGCACTGATTGGTGGAGTGCTGCAGAGATGTTTGTCCTTCTGGAAGGTTCTCCCATCTCAAAGAGGAACTCTGGAGCTCAGTCAGAGTGACCATCGGGTTCTTGGTCACCTTCCTGACCATACCCTTCTCCCCCGATTGCTCAGTTTCGCCAGGCGGCGAGCTCTAGGAAGAGTCTTGGTGGTTCCAAACTTTTTCCATTTAAGAATGATGGAGGCCACTGTGTTCTTGGGGACATTCAATGCTGCAGACATTTTTTGGTAACCTTCCCTAGATCTATGCATTGACACAATCCAGTCTTGGAGCACTACGGACAATTCCTTCGACCTCATGGCTTGGTTTTTCCTTGACTTGCACTGTGAACTATGGGACATTATATAGACAGGTGTGTGCCTTTCCAAATCATGTCCAATCAATTGAATTGATGACAATCAATGGAAACGGAATGCACCTGAGCTCAATTTCAAGTTTTATTTATACAATTTAGAATGAGCTTGTAATTAAACAAAATTTGGAAAAGGGAAAGGGTCAGACTACTTTCCGAATGCCCTCTTTTGCCAATGAAACCCAATTGCCCAGAAACAACAGGGTGTGGTCTGCCCCCTGCCATGTGGTCATATTGTCAACTCTGCATGTGGTGCAATGCAAATTTCGTTCGGCAAATAGGAATGAAAATGGGCTTCCATAAAGTTGGTGCAAACTTCCAATTCATTTCAACAATACTGCCAGATGGCCAGGAATGGTCGGCGAGTAGCTAAGTGGATAGCTGGTACTCGCTAGCAGCTACTTTTGGTTAACAATATTACTTGATAATGCTAGCGAGCCAGGCTAGCTATGATAACACAAATGAAAGGGGAATGATTATGGGTGTGCCGATCTCGTCATACTCATATTCGTAATCGCATCTGTTTCACTCGTGATCAAAAAGCCAGTAGTGTGCTTTAAATGCCGGTAAAACCTATAACCCAAGGGCGCATTACTGCGCTATCACTCAGAGTGCACCTCGAAGCGTATTGTTATGTTCCTTTACACACATTGTTAAATGACCCTGACAGATGAAAATGCACATGATTTACTTAGTTAGTCCTGTTCAATCATTAATGGAACAGGCAAGTGATTAGCCTAGCGGGTTCATTTGGTGGCTACTACTGTGAAAATTTATTCCAGACATAGATTTAGATGGTAGGCTAATTTAATCGCCCTCACTTTCGAGAGGAGCAAAGCTTTTCTCTCCTGACACTTATGCCACAACAGTTGTACAATCAAAATAAACAATCTACATTTATCATTTGAAAGTGATCTGTCACTCTGTAAACATGCCTGGGTGAGAATAAATGATAATACCAAGCAAGCATGGGCTTGGATCATGACACAACGACAGATGTCATCAGCAATGGATTAATTATACAGACAGACAAAGTAAGCCTACTAAACAATGCTAAGTAGACAGACAAAAACAACCATATGGTCTCAGCAAAGTCAAAAGGAAATAACTAGATTGAAGAACAATGACTAGCTACAGATTTACACACAATGTTTGGAGAAGGGGAGACTGTGAGTGAGTGTAACAGACCCGCTCGTGTGTCTGTCTGGTTAAATGAGAGCAGAGGGAGAGTGGATTGTTCTAATCCAATCGATGCAGCAGCCTAAACCGATATCCCGCCTGTTTCTTTACAGACAGAAAAACTAGCCCATAGTTGATTAGCGCTAGTAATATAAATCATATCTAGGGTGAAATACAAATAAAAATCAATTTAATTTGCATTGCTAATTAGCTAGCTAGCTAACATTGAACCTGCAGATTCATACTCCAGCATTTCATGCAAGGTGGCTAGCTATGACAATCCATTTGTACTGAAGCTATTGCTTGGGATTATTGTTCATTGTTTGGCTAGCTAGCTAGCTACAGTGCAAAGCAAAAGTATTCACTGCCCTTGGCGTTTTCCTATTTTGTTGCAAATTAAATAGATTTTTATTTGAATTTCATGCAATGGATAAAAAGTCTAAATTTGTGAAGTGAAATGAAAAAAATGTGTTTAAAAAAACTCAAGCGGAGATTGGAGATTGGAGTATCTGTCCATAGGACCACTTTATGCCATACACTCCACTGAGTTGGGCTTTACGGAAGATTGGCCAGAAAAAAGTCATTGCTTAAAGAAAAAATAAGAAAACATGTTTGGTGTTCGCCAAAAGGCATGTGGGAGACTCCCCAAACATATGGAAGAAGGTACTCTGGTCAGATGAGACTAAAATTGAGCTTTTTGGCCATCAAGGAAAATGCTATGTCTGGCACAAACCCAACACCTCTCATACTCCGAGATGACCATCCCCAAAGTGAAGCATGGTGGTGGCAGCATCATGCTGTGGGGATGTTTTTCATCGGCAGAGACTGGGATACTGGTCAGAATTGAAGGAATGATGGATGGTGGTAAATACAGGGGAATTCTTGAGGGAAACCTGTTTCAGTCTTCCAGAGATTTGAGAGGTTCACCCTCCAGCAGGACAATGACCCTAAGCATACTGCTGAAGCAACACTCAGGTGGTTTAAGGGGAAACATTTGAATGTTTTGGAATGGCCTAGTCAAAGCCCAGACCTCAATCCAATTGAGAATATGTGGTATGACTTAAAGATTGCTGTACACCAGTGGAACCCATATAACTTGAAGGAGCTGGAGAAGTTTTGCCTTGAAGACTGGGCAACAATCCCAGTGGCTAGAAGTACATATCCCAAGAGACTTGCAGCTGTAATTGCTGCAAAAGGTGCGTCTACAAAGTATTGACTTGGGGGGGGTGAATAGTTATGTGCGCAAAAGTTAATTTTGTCTTATTTCTTTCTTTTTTTTACAATCAACAATATCTTCAAAGTGGTAGGCATGTAAATTAAGTGATACAACCCCCCCCCCCCCAAACAAAATAATATACACTGCTCAAAAAAAGAAAGGGAACACTTAAACAACACAATGTAACTCCAAGTCAATCACACTTCTGTGAAATCAAACTGTCCACTTAGGAAGCAACACTGATTGACAATACATTTCACATGCTGTTGTGCAAATGGAATAGACAACAGGTGGAAATTATAGGAAATTAGCAAGACACCCCCAATAAAGGAGTGGTTCTGCAAGTGGTGACCACAGACCACTTCTCAGTTCCTATGCTTCCTGGCTGATGTTTTGGTCACTTTTGAATGATGGCGGTGCTTTCACTCTAGTGGTAGCATGAGACGGAGTCTACAACCCACACAAGTGGCTCAGGTAGTGCAGCTCATCCAGGATTGCACATCAATGCGAGCTGTGGCAAGAAGGTTTGCTGTGTCTGTCAGCGTAGTGTCCAGAGCATGAAGGCGCTACCAGGAGACAGGCCAGTATATCAGGAGACGTGGAGGAGGCCGTAGGAGGGCAACAACCCAGCAGCAGGACCGCTACCTCCGCCTTTGTGCAAGGAGGAGCAGGAGGAGCACTGCCAGAGCCCTGCAAAATTACCTCCATCAGGCCACAAATGTGCATGTGTCTGCTCAAATGGTCAGAAACAGACTCCATGAGGGTGGTATGAGGGCCCGACGTTCACAGGTGGGGGTTGTGCCTACAGCCCAACACCGTGCAGGATGTTTGGCATTTGCCAGAGAACACCAAGATTGGCAAATTCGCCTCTGGCGCCCTGTGCTTTTCACAGATGAAAGCAGGTTCACACTGAGCACGTGACAGACGTGACAGAGTCTGGAGACGCAGTGGAGAACGTTCTGCTGCCTGCAACATCCTCCAGCATGACCGGTTTGGCGGTGGGTCAGTCATGGTGTGGGGTGGCATTTCTTTGGGGGGCCGCACAGGCCTCCATGTGCTCGCCAGAGGTAGCCTGACTGCCATTAGGTACCGAGATAAGATCCTCAGACCCCTTGTGAGACCATATGCTGGTGCGGTTGGCCCTGGGTTCCTCCTAATGCAAAACAATGCTAGACCTCATGTGGCTGGAGTGTGTCAGCAGTTCCTGCAAGAGGAAGGCATTGATGCTATGGACTGGCCCGCCCATTCCCCAGACCTGAATCCATTTGAGCACATCTGGGACATCGTGTCTCACTCCATCCATGCACCATGCACCACAGACTGTCCAGGAGTTGGCGGATGCTTTAGTCCAGGTCTGGGAGGAGATCCCTCAGGAGACCATCCGCCACCTCATCAGGAGCATGCCCAGCCATTGTAGGGAGGTCATACAGGCACGTGGAGGCCACACACACTACTGAGCCTCATTTTGACTTGTTTTAAGGACATTACATCAAAGTTGGATCAGCCTGAAGTGTGGTTTTCCACTTTAATTTTGAGTGTGACTCCAAATCCAGACCTCCATGGGTTGATACATTTGATTTCCATTGATAATTTTTTTGTGATTTTGTTGTCAGCATATTCAACTATGTAAATAAAAAAGTATTTAATAAAAATATTTCATTCATTCAGATCTAGGATATGTTATTTTAGTGTTCCCTTTATTTTTTTGAGCAGTGTATTTTAATTCCAGGTTGTAAGGGAAAAAAAATGGAAGAATGCTAAGGGGGATGAATACTTTCGCAAGGCACTGTATATGTCTAAACAATAGACTCCACTTCGCCAGATGATTACATGACCCATCAAGTTAGCCAGGTGGGTCTGGGGGTGATTAATGAACATGTATACATGTCTAGACAACAGTGACCTATCCAATTTGCTAGATGTGGGTGGTGGGTGACAGGTGTATACATTGAGCACACAGCCATGTAATCTCCATAGACAAACATTGGCAGTAGAATGGCCATACTGAAGAGCTCAGTGACTTTCAAATTGGCACTTCATAGGATTCCACCTTTCCATCAAGTCAGTTCATCAAATTCCTGCCCTACAAGAGCTTCCCTTGTCAACTGTAAGTGCTGTTATTGTGAAGTGGAAATGTTTAGGAGCAACAATGGCTCAGCTGCGAAGTGGTAGGCCACACAAGCTCACAGAACGATATAGCCGAGTGCTGAAAAGCGTAGCATGTAAAAATTGTCTGTCCTCGGTTGCAACACTGTTCGTCGGGAGCTTCATGAAATGTGTTTACATGGCCAAGCAGCCACACACAAGCCTAATATCACCATGCGCAATGGCAAGTGTCGGCCGGAGTGGTATAAAGCTCGTCGCCATTGTACTCCGGAGCAGTGGAAACGCGTTCTCTGGAGTGATGAGTCACGCTTCACTATCTGGCACTCCGAGAGACGAATCTGAGTTTGGCAGATGCCAGGACAACGCTACCTGCCTGAATGCATAGTGCCAACTGTAAAGGTTCGTGGAGGAGGAATAATGGTCTGGCTAGGCACTTTAGTTCCAGTAAAAGGAAATCTTTGCTACAGCATACAATGACATTCTAGACAATTTTGTGCTTTCAACTTTGTGGCAACAGTTTGAGGAAGGCCCTTTTCTGTTTTCAAATCAAGGTCCAATACAAAAATGGTTTGTCAAGATCTTGTGGACGAACTTGACTGGCCTGCACAGATCCCTGACCTCAACTCCATCGAACACCTTTGGGATGTGCCCGACCTCACTAATGCTCGAGGCTGAATGGCACATTCCCGCAGCAATGTTCCAAAATCTAGTGGAAAGCCTTCCCAGAAGAGTGGAGGCTGTTATAGCTGCGAAGGGGGGACCAACTCCATATTAATGCCCATGATTTTGGAATGAGACGTTCGACAATGTCATACTTTTGGTCATTTCTGTTTTCTTCCTACAAATGTGACTATCTTTTCAACTGTTTAAGCTACAAAATATTATAACCCCACCACTGAGACTCTCAGGAACATGAAAGTGTCTTCTATTTCTCTCTACAATGCTCACAGGATTGTTTAGTGTAGCCTGTGTACCAGTCTCTGTTTAGCTAACATTCCACTCCCTGTACTCCTTGTACTCCCTGTATCTCACTCATATTATCTGGCAACTGAGGTTACTAGTGTTACATTGGAATCTCATTCAAATACTGTACTTGTTCATGAGTCAAGGTTAATCTGTGTAAGTACAGAGAGTGAGTAACATCCTGGCAGTTGATATATGCCACCACAGATGTATTGTCTATTCTGATCTAGATTTGACAATTCCAAAAGGAGTGCAGAAAGTCTTTTGGCAGTTCCGGGTAATTTATGTTAGCATGGTTGGGTTGTGGGGGCTTCAGTCTGTTTACTGCTTCCCCCTCCTGAACTGCGCATCACCTCTTGAGTGAAGCATCTGTCATCACCTTTTTCATTGACACTACCACTAGGGGAGTGCCTGACCGAAGATCGAGGGGCTCCTCCAGTGACAGATAGCCAAGAGACACGTTGATGTCACCCTTATCTTTCAATTGAGGTCACGTTGTGTACACAGACGTTGGGCAGACGGCTGGCTCTCATTCTCAGTAGGCCAAATGGTACCACTGAGATGGTGGACGCCATCAACCCCAGTGCTCAGAGACACACATTCTGAGCATGACCTGAGCCCCACCTGAGGAACAGGGAGAGGCATTGTTGGAACAACATGATGCGGCCATCTGATAGTGTGGCCTGATAAGAGAGTCCAGCATTACACGTAGGTATTCTATTATCTGTGTTGGCACCAAACAGCTCTTTATCTGGTCGATCTTGAACACTAACTTGGTGAGGTGGATTACAAGGGAAGCTGTGTCTTGTACTGCTTACTCCTGTGAAGGTGAGTGAAGAGGGTCAAACCAAGGCCTCATACATTTCAAAGGGTTAATACATTGTGTTATGATAAACTGTAAGGTCTCCTCTTTTAGGAGATCTCTGTGTGTGTATTAACACCTGTTTTGAGTGTTGTGCCCTTCAGACATTATCAGAAGGCGGAAACCGTCTACGTTCATACATACTCCTCCCGCATGGCCCCCACCTGGCTATCTGAGGTTCTGAGAATACGACTAGTTTTCTGAGAACACAAGGCTGCCGCAGGCCTGATGAAAACAGCCACCTGTCAGAAGATGCTTAGGCTTATTCAAGTTGTTATGATGCTATACTTTGTGATGAAAGGTCAAGTTTTGGTCAAACCCACTTCTGAGCTTTTAATTGCTGACAAGATGGTTGGTGCTGTCAGGGGGAGATTAGATTTATTAAAATGTTGTTGCCAGGGAAAGTCACACAGAGGGAACTGGGAGGGGCTATATGAGTTACAGGATGTCTTAGACATTTTGCAGGACCTGGGGAGAGCTATCATATACTGTACTCTGTACAAAATTCCACCTACAATTGTATTACTAAAGGATCATTTTAAGAGTTAAAGAAAGAGTCTGTTTCCTTTCCATTACTAATGTATGTTTGATAAGTATATATACCTGATCATCTGTTCAAGAAATTGACCAACAGGAGAAAAGCAGGTACTATTCTATGTAGGCAGAGACTCTCAGCCCCTTGTTTCTCAGGAATGTCAGAGCCATCGCCACACACTTGCTAAACATTCAGAGAGCTAGCACTAGCCCAAATGGGACAGCAAGGTTTTAGTAGGCTGTACCTTGGATAGCAAACCTCAGAAGTCTCCTACGTGCCAGCAGAATACTTTGGTGAAAAATAAGTCCTGCAGGTCGACTGACGTGAACCAGTCTCCTTGACAAATAGAGCGAAACAACACTTTAAACGTAAGCATACGAAACATTAACTTTCTTCGATAGCCCCCCTACCCTTTTTGGGAACCAGGAAGTAACGGTAGTAGAAGCCGTAATGGTTGTCTTCCACTGGTAACGCTATGATGCCGTCTTTGCTTAATAGAGAGGAGATTTCCTTCTCTGGTATGCGTGCCGAGCAGGGTTGGGTAGGGTACTTTCTGAATGTAATCATTTACAGTTACTAGTTACCTGTACAAAATTATAATCAGCAACATAACTAACCCAACTAGGGGTCAATTTGAAAATGGGGTCCTGAGAGAAACTGAAATAAAATAAATTGCGTTTGGTTCACCGAACCAGGGTTGCGTCAGTAACCTTTGGTAGCTGGTAGATGTGGTTGTAATAAACAAGTGATTTCTGTTTTCTTCCTACAAATGTGACTATCTTTTCAACTGTTTAAGCTACAAAATATTATAACCCCACCACTTAGACTCTCAGGAACATGCATGTGTATTCTATTTATCTCTACAATGCTCACAGGATTGTTTAGTGTAGCCTGTGTACCAGTCTCAGTTTAGCTAACATTCCACTCCTTGTACTCTGTGTCATAAGCCACATTTCTGACTAGCCGGACATATGGGTTGAGGCGCACTCGGTCATATCAAGGATGGAGGGTCACACCACTCCAGCCACCTGACTGAACTCATCCACATCCTGTAATACTGTGCATTCGGGAGGTTCAGACCCCTTCCCTCTTTCAAAAATGTGTTAAATTACAGCCTTATTCTAAAATGGGTTAAATACAGCTTTTTGGAATTTTTTGCTGATTCATTAAAAATAAAAGCAGAAAAACCTTATTTATATAAGTATTCAGACACTTTGCTATGAGACTTGAAATTGAGCAAAGGTGCATCCTGTTTCCATTGATTATCCTTGATGTTTCTACAACTTGATTGGAGTCCACCTTTGGTAAATTCAATTGATTGGACATGACCTGGAAAGGCACACACTTGTCTATATAAGGTCCCACAGTTGACAATGCAATTGTCAGAGCAAAAACCAAGCAAGATCTGGGGAAGGGAACCAAATAATGTCTGCAGCATTGAAGGTCCCTAAGAACACATTGGCCTCCATCATTCTTAAATTAAAGAAGTTTGGAACCACCATGACTTTTCCTAGAACTGGCCGCCTCAGCCAAACTGAGCAATTGGGGGTGAAGGGCCATCGTCGGGGAGTTGACAAAGAACCTAATCTCACTCTAACAGAGCTCCAGGAACCTTCCAGAAGGACTACCATCTCTGCACCACTCCAGCAATAAGGCCTTTATGATAGAGTGGCAAGACAGAAGCTACTCCTCAGTAAAAGGCACACAGCAGCCCACTTGGAGTTTGCCAAAAGGCACCTAAAGGACTTTCAGACCATGAGAAACAATATTCTCTGGTCAGATTAAATGAAGATTGTACTCTTTGGTCTGAATTCCAAGCGTTATGTCAGGAGGAAACCTGGTACCGTCCCTACGGTGAAGCATTGTGGTGGCAGCATCATGCTGTGGGGATGTTTTTCAGCGGCAGGGACTGGGAGACTAGTCAGGATCGAGGGAAAGATGAATGGCACAAAGAACAGAGAGATCCTTGATGAAAAGAACGGTAGTTTTTTTCACCAGATCTAATGTGTTATATTCTCCTACATTCCTTTCACATTTCCACAAACTTCAAAGTGTTTATTTTAAAATGGTATCCTTGCTTCAAGCCTGAGCTACAGGCAGTTAGATTTGGGTATGTCATTTTAGGCGAAAATTTAAAAAAAGGTTTGGATCCTTAATTTCTTATGGCTGGGTATTGAGTAGCTTTGATTAGTAAACTGCCTGCCCAGAGTAAACTGCCTGCTACTCAGGCCCAGTTGCTAATATATGCATATTATTAGTAGATTTGGACAGAAAACAATCTGAAGTTTCTAAAACTGGTTGAATGATGTCTGTGAGTATAACAGAACTCATATGGCAGGCAAAAACCTGAGAAAAGAATCCAACCAGGAAGTGGGAAATCTGAGGTTTGTAGCTTCCACTAGATGTCAACAGTCTTTAGAACCTTGTTTCAGGCTTCTACTGTGAAGGATGGGGGAATGGGAGCTGAATGAGTCAGAGGTCTGCCAGAGTGGCATGAGCTGACCACGCACGTTCACATGAGAGTTAGCTTGCGTTCCATTACATTTCTGAAGACAAAGAAATTCTCCGGTTGGACCATTATTGAAGATTTACGATAAAAACATCCTAAAGATTGATTCTATACATCGTTTGACATGTTTCTACGGACTGTAATGGAACTTTTTGACTTTTCGTCTGCTCCCGCCTCATGAATTTGGATTACTGGGCTAAACGTGCAAACAAAAAGGAAGTATTTGGACATAAATTATGGACTTTATCGAACAAATCAAACATTTATTGTGGAACTGGGATTCCTGGGACTGTATTCTGATGAAGATCATCAAAGGTAAGTGAATATGTATAATGCTATTTCTGACTTTATTGACTCCACAACATGGCGGATATCTGTATGGCTCATTTTGTTGTCTGAGCGCTGTACTCAGATTATTGCATGGTGTGCTTTTTCGGTAAAGCATTTTTTAAATCTGACACAGCGGTTGCATTAAGGAGAAGTTTATCTAAAATCCATTATTAAGAAATGGAACGAATATTGGACCACAACAAACCTGCCAAGAGAGGGCCACCTACCAAACCTCACATACCAGGAAATGAGGGCATTAATCAGAGAGGCAACAAAGAGATCAAAGATAAACCTGAAGGAGCTGCAAAACTACACAGTGGAGATTGGAGTATCTGTCCATAGGACCACTTTAAGCCATACACTCAACAGAGCTGGGCTTTATGGAAGAGTGGCCAGAAAAAAAGCCATTGATTAAAGAAAGAAATAAGCAAACATGTTTGGTGTTCGCCAAAAGGTATGTGGGAGACTCCCCAAACATATGGAAGAAGGTACTCTGGTCAGATGAGACTAAAATTGAGCTTTTTGGCATCAAGGAAAATGCTATGTCTGGCGCAAACCCAACACCTCTCATCACCCCGAGATGACCATCCCCACAGTGAAGCAGGGTGGTGGCAGCATCATGCTGTGGGGATGTTTTTCATCGGCAGGGACTGGGAAACTGGTCAAAATTGGTGATGGATGGCGCTAAATTTGGGGAAATTCTTGAGGGAAACCTGTTTCAGTCTTCCAGAGATTTGAGACTGGGATGGAGGTTCAGCCTCCAGCAGGACAATGACCCTAAGCATACTGCTAAAGTAACACTCGAGGGGTTTAAGGGGAAACTTTTAAATGTCTTGGAATGGCCTAGTTAAAGCCCAGACCTCAATCCAATTGAGAATCTGTGGTATGACTTAAAGAAACCCATCCAACTTGAAGGAGCTGGAGCAGTTTCGCCTCGAAGAAGGACAAAAAATCCCAATGGCTAGATGTGCCAACTTTATAGACATGCTCCAAGTGACTTGCAGCTGTAATTGCTGCTAAAGGTGTCTCGACAAAGTATTGACTCTGGTGGGGTGAATAGTTATGCACGCTCAAGTTTTGTTTTTCTGTCATATTTGTTGTTCGTTTCAAAGTGGTAGGCATGTTGTGTAAATTGAATGATACAAACCCCCAAGGAATCAATTTTAATTCCAGGTTGTAAGGCATCAAAATAGGAAAAATGCAGAGGGGGGGTGAATACTTTCGCAAGCCACTGTAAGACCAAATCAAGGTGGTGAGTCACATATACACATTAAGAAAACTCTTCAAGTTACAATGTTTCCCATATAATGTCTTCATTTAACTTTTAATGACATCATAAAATAGACATACATTTTTATTTTCCATCCATCATTATTCCCAACCATTCGGATGATGAAAAAACTCCCGAAGGCACAAAGACATTCCGATCTCTCACATCAGAGACCAGAAAGGAGTTGGTCTGCTGCCTTACTATTTACGATGGGTGTGAGGTCATAAAAACCCCCACCTGCATACCTCTCCTCCTCTGCGGGAGAGAGAGCGAGAGAGAGATCTGTAGAGCTGATCCACTGTAAAATGAGCTCAGCTGATCCCTAACAGGAAAGTCATGACAACTTGATGAAACTAAGTTGCGAGCTACTTTCATAGCAAGGTGTTGTAGAACAAGTGTCTCATGAAACACATTCAAGACATTGGCTCTCGTTTTCTTGGCATAACTGTGATATGACAGAAATATCAGCTAGATAGACTAGCCAAAGCTGCAGCTATCCCCAAGCTATGCTAACATAAGGTCAGTGCCAGCTTTAGCCTACATATTGAACAGAAATGACCATCTGGAGATGGGGAGGGAGAGAAGTCCTTGCTTCAAAACTTTTCTCCATAGCAGCTTGCTTCGCTTTAGGCTTGGGCAGTATACTGTATACACCTGATACCGGGGTATTTGAAAATAGCCACAGTATGATTTTTCAATACTGTCAATACTGTTGAAATTAGTTATTTGAAGTTCTTTAACCCTTTGACGCTTACAAACACGTATTTCTGATCATTATTGAGTGGTCCCTGCAGCATACAATCTCAAATACGTGATTGGAACAGTAGCAACAGAACGTATGACGCAACAAACGCGTCTAATGACCATTATTGTCTGAATATTTTTTTTTACTGATGGAAAATAAAGGTCTTAACTTGTTTGGGATAGGGAGCAGCATTTTCACATTCGGATGAAAAGCGTGAGCAGAGTAAACTGCCTGCTACTCATGCCCAGAAGCTAAACTATGCATATTATTAGTAGACTTTGATAGAAAACACTCTGAAGTTTCTACTGTTTGAATGATGTCTGTGAGTATAACAGAACTCATATGGCAGGTGAAAACATGAGAAAAATCCAACCAGGAAGTGGGAAATCTGAGGTTTATAGTTTTTCAAGTCATTGCCTATCCAATATACAGTGTCTATGGGGTCATATTGCACTTCCTCAGGCTTCCACTAGATGTCAACAGTCTTTAGAACCTTGTTTCAAACTTCTATTGTGAAGGGGGAACGAATAAGAGCTGTTTCAATCAGGTGTCTGGCAGACGGCCAGGAGCTGGTCACACGCGTGGCCGTGAGAGCGACCTGCGTTCCATTGCATTTCTAAAGACAAATACATTTTCCGGTTGAAACAAGATTTATGATAAAAACTTCCTAAAGATTGATTCTATTCATCGTTTGACATGTTTCTATGAACTGTAATATCGTCTGAACTTTCGCCTGGACTTGCCCGCGCCTCAAGAGTTTGGATTTACGAACTAAACGCGCTAACAAAAGGAGGTATTTCGAAATAAATGATGGACTTTATCGAACAAAACAAACATTTATTGTGGAACTGGGATTCCTGGGAGTGCGTCCCTATCAAAATGTGAAAGTTCAAGATAGAGATATCAGGTATTTTGCATTGGCTGCATCTTCATCCATTGCATCGACTTTTACTGACTCCACAACATGGCGGGTATCTGTATGGCTTGTTTTTGTGTCTGAGCCCTCTACTCAGATTGTTGCATGGTGTGCTTTTTCCGTAAAGCTTTCGTTAAATCTGACACAGCGGTTGCATTAAGGAGAAGTATATCTTTAATTCTGTGCATAACACTTGTATCTTTTATCAAAGTTTATGATGAGTATTTTTGTAAATTGATGTGGCTCTCTGCAAAATCACCGGATGTTTTGTAACTACTGAACGTAACGCGCCAATGTAAACTGAGATTTTTGGATATAAATATGAACTTTATCGAACAAAACATACATGTATTGTGTAACATGAAGTCCTATGAGTGCCATCTGATGAAGATTAAAGGTTAGTGATTAATTTATCTCTATTTCTGCTTTTTGTGACTCCTCTCTTTGACTGGAAAATGGCTGTATGTTTTTTTGTGACTAGGCTCTGACCTAACATAATCATATGGTGTGAAATCGTACACGATGGGTAGATTAACAAGAAGTTAAGCTTTAATTTGGTGTATTGCACTTGTGAATGTATGAAAGTTAAATATGTCTTTCAAATATTTTTTTTTTCGCGTTCTGCCTTTTCAGCGGATGTTGTCGAGGCATAGCTTAGTTTGGCCACTTTTCAGTATATTACAAATTGTTGAAGTACTTGTTACAGTGTACACAACAACCGGAGCACATGACATGACAAGTCATTTACTGTTTTTAACAAATCACAAAGAAAATAAAATGTTTTCATCTCACAGATCACATCAAATACAAGGCTACTGCCTAGCCTAACTGCAGCGCAAAAGCTAAACAGGGATGAAACCATTTTAGGGGGGCTTGTGGGGGTGTTAATTTAATTTTTGGGGGGAGTTAATTTAATTTGTGGTGGGTTTTCAAGTCAGTGGGGTCTGAGCTGGCAACCCTGAGGTACCAAAGTTACAATCTGGTGCCACATTCAAGCCAACTGGGAACTCTGATTTTTTTTGGGGGGGGGGGGGGGGAATTCGGAATTCCAACTCGGGAACTCGGGCCTCTTTCTAGAGCTCCGACTTTCCGTCCTGAAGATCATTGACATCATGATTTTACCTAGCATTTTTCAGAGTTCACAGTTGTCTTGAAAGCACCATAAGTCAGGCGAGTGAACTATCCTTTGTTGTAACATCTTTGGTCTGACAGAAGTTAACGTGACAAACAAAATGCATGGTATGATGTTAGCAAACACGCCGCCACACATAGCAGGAAAATAGTTAGAATTAGCTCATCATAATCAGTAAAACATTCAAGTATTTTACACACATCATATGTGTCCATTACAATCTATGCTAGAATCAGAATGCATGATTTGTCACTAGTACTTGAAAACATTTTAATAAAACAGTAAATGCATTATGATCCATACATACATATGGTGTGCTACAGCATAAACGACAACACGATATACATACGTTCCTACTTTGATAGGAACGTATACATGTCCAAAGTCCAATTTGTAAGACAAGCAACTATGAAGGCAATGCGGGCACCAGCCAGAAAATGTGCAGGGGGAAAACGTTTGTGCAAGGCCTGTTCTGACTAAAGATGCGTAATGTCTTCATCGCTGATCTGGGGAAACACTTAGGAAGTGCTTGGGCTCACGTTGAAGAGAGAAGTTTGTCCACTCAGTAAAGCCTTCTTATGCAAATTAATGAGGAGGTGCAACACCTCAATTCAGACTGATAATAATTTGAAATTGACAAGTTGAAACATAGCCTATAGATAATTAGCAGGCATAACAATCACCTTTTGGAACAGTGAGAGCCTTCTGACATCACACACATGAAAAAACTCACGCAGGGGCGATGTTTAGAAATATTTGGAACTCATGTCTGAAAAGGTTAACAAATGTGAATATTTGTAGCTACATTTTAAGTAAATACCTGCAGTAAACTTGTGCAATACGTTAGTAGATAAAGCAGATTGCATTCTTAAGGTCACCTTTTACATTTATTTTCATTATGAAGCTTACCGGTGTTCCCCAGTCACATTGTGCTTGTTTATAAGCACACAACGACAAGAGACCGGAGCCTTGTGAGTCACTCACTGTTGTTCAGCACACACCAGTTGATCTAGTTACAATATGGAATTCACAACTGTCATGACTCTCCTGTGAGGATCCAATGATCAGCTTGGCAATGGTTGACAAATAAACAGGCCCTCTCTCACCCACAGAAGAGGGGAGGGGGGGCTGGGTCGCTTTTTTTACACCTCACTCTCGGTCATGCATTTTATGCAGCAGAAAACTCTCTTGGCTCTTTATTATCAACTAAAAAGTCTGCAGAATACTTTTGCCAGCTCAAAACTCCATGCCCAAAAGCGAATGTTGGAACATCCTGATGTGGGAAATGTTCAGTTGGAAGTTGTAGAAAACTAATGTCATATTGTTTGTCATTTTTTATGTTATTATAAACTGTATGAACCAAATACTGTAAATTAGGAAGGAAACCCCCTTTAGCTTTCATCCAATCTGATTAAAGTATTTTTGTTTAGACAGGAATGGGATTTTGGTTTTCTAATGAGATAATGGTTATAATGCTCAAGAGGACTGGCTAAGAAATAACATATCAGACCAAAAAAATGTGAGGCGGTTGCGTCATGTTGGAAATGGTTGAAACGTTTGAAACTCTCAACCTCAACACGAGGTGAAGAAAATGACCAGACCAGGACCCCGCCAGTCTGCAGCTGCGCATGTAAAGTGGTTTGGAACTTTGACTAGCTACCCGAGGAAGTGGAGAAGAAAACGCTCTTCTCAGAAAATCACTGGTACGGCTAAGTAGCCGTTCTTAGGAAACAGCCCATTGGAGACCGGGCGGCTAAAGAAGAAGGACATTGTGACCTCTGGTGGACAATCAGACCATGTATGTGGCCCACAGAAAAGGCTCACCAAACCACCATTCTTCCGAAGGATGGCTCGACCGACAGAGAAACGGTGAACGGCATTCTTCACGTAAATACATACATTTCTTCTTATTCCAAACAGGCGGCAGTTTGTTTGCAAAGGTATATGATTAATGTGAGGACAGTTCTAGAATGTATCCATGATAAATGTCCCTTTCTCTCACTCTTTTCCCCACCCTCTCTCCATATGTGTAACAAGCCATCATATCTTGTAAATACATAATTAAACCAATTTGTGTAGTACTGAATAATGCTCAAAACTGGGATTTTTGCAGATTCAAGAAGGTTGCGACCGTTCAGATTATATCGATATATTACATATCTTCTAGAGTTTAATTCAGGAGATGGTAACTCGTTAAACAACTTCTTTCATGGTGACCCACATCCTAATGAGTTAATTGATACATTACTATTTTAATAGAGTGCCAATTAAACAAAGTATTTAGTGGATTAAATAAATAACAGTCATTCGATTAATGAAAGTAATGACACAACTAAAGGTTTGCCAACTAGATATTTTATTTTAACTATTAAGTTAACTGTCTAAAATGTACTAAATGCTCTGCAGTTGCTTATTTGGTTTGCTAATTTAGTAGCTAGTTATCTAGCTATGTGGTTAGCTTCTTGCAAAATCAAGCATGTCTTCGTAACATCAGATAATCCCCTCCATGGTGGCATCCACATTAACGTAGAAATGGTAAAAGTCCTACCGGAGAGAAGGAAGCGGACACTCTGACAGAGGCAGACGTGGCGAGGTCTTAGTCGAGCATACTACTCAACAATGTTCAACCATTAATGAATAAACTTGACCAACTCAGAGCAAAGATTTCCTTCCAGGGGGACATCAAATTCTGCAACAAACTCTGTTTTTCTGGCTCTCCTCTGACATCCAAACAGATGATATACAACCAGTGGGTTTTACAGTTTTTAGAGCAGATAGGAAGCAGGCTCTATCTGGCAATAAGAAAGGTTGTGAGCTTGGTGTGACGTGGGAAACGTACAGGAACATGCGAGCTTCTGCTCCCCCAACTTGGAATACTTGGTAATTAAATGTCTTCCTTTTTACCTTCCGTGAGATTTTGCCCCCAAACCAGAATCCAAAATGCTCTCAAAATCTTAATTGGACCCTGAACCGACAGAGATGGCCGCCTCGCTTCGCGTTCCTAGGAAACTATGCAGTTTTTATTTTTTTTACGTGTTATTTCTTACATTGGTACCCCAGGTCATCTTAGGTTTCATTACATACAGTCGAGAAGAACTACTGAACATAAGAGCAGCGTCAACTCACCATCAGTACGACCAAGAATATGACTTTCGCGAAGCGGATCCTGTGTTCTGCCTTTCACCCAGGACAACGGAATGGATCCCAGCCGGCGACCCAAAAAAACGACTTTGTAAAAGGGGGAAACGAAGCGGTCTTCTGGTCAGACTCCGGAGACGGGTACATCGTGCACCACTCCCTAGCATTCTTCTCGCCAATGTCCAGTCTCTTGACAACAAGGTTGATGAAATCTGAGCAAGGGTAGCATTCCAGAGGGACATCAGAGACTGTAACGTTCTTTGCTTCACGGAAACATGGCTCACTGGAGAGACGCTATCGGACTCGGTGCAGCCAGCTGGTTTCTCCACGCATCGCGCCGACAGAAACAAACATCTTTCTGGTAAGAAGAGGGGCGGGGGCGTATGCTTCATGGTTAACGAGACGTGGTGTGGCCACAACAACATACAGGAACTCAAGTCCTTCTGTTCACCTGATTTAGAATTCCTCACAATCAAATGTAGACCGCATTATCTACCAAGGGAATTCTCTTCGATTATAATCACAGCCGTATATATTCCCCCCCAAGCAGACACATCGACGGCTCTGAACGAACTTTATTTGACTCTTTGCAAACTGGAATCCATATATCCGGAGGCTGCATTCATTGTAGCTGGAGATTTTAACAAGGCTAATCTGAAAACAAGACTCCCTAAATTGTATCAGCATATCGATTGCGCAACCAGGGCTGGAAAAACCTTGGATCATTGCTATTCTAACTTCCGCGACGCATATAAGGCCCTGCCCCGCTCTCCTTTGGAAAAGCTGACCACGACTCCATTTTGTTGATCCCTGCCTACAGACAGAAACTTAAACAAGAAGCTCCCGCGCTGAGGTCTGTTCAACGCTGGTCCGACCAATCTGATTCCACACTCCAAGACTGCTTCCATCACGTGGACTGGGATATGTTTCGTATTGCGTCAGACAACAACATTGACGAATACGCTGATTCGGTGAGCGAGTTCATTAGAACGTGCGTTGAATATGTCGTTCCCATAGCAACGATTAAAACATTCCCAAACCAGAAACCGTGGATTGATGGCAGCATTCGCGTGAAACTGAAAGCGCAAACCACTGCTTTTAATCAGGGCAAGATGACCGGAAACATGACCGAATACAAACAGTGTAACTATTCCCTCCGCAAGGCAATCAAACAAGCTAAGCATCAGTATAGAGACAAAGTAGAATCTCAATTCAACGCCTCAGACACAAGAGGTATGTGGCAGGGTCTACAGTCAATCACGGATTACAAAAAGAAACCAGCCCCGTAACGGACCAGGATGTCTTGCTCCAAGGCAGACTAAATAACTATTTTGCCCGCTTTGAGGACAATACAGTGCCACTGACACGGCCCGCAGACGATGCAATCTTAACCACACTTCACACTGCCCTAACCCATCTGGACAATACCTATGTGAGAATGCTGTTCATCGACTACAGCTCGGCATTTAACACCATAGTGCCTCAGGAGGCTGAAGAAATTCGGCTTGTCACCAAAAGCACTCACAAACTTCTACAGATGCACAATCGAGAGCATCCTGTCGGGCTGTATCACCGCCTGGTACGGCAACTGCTCCGCCCACAACCGTAAGGCTCTCCAGAGGGTAGTGAGTTCTGCACAAAGCATCACCGGGGGCAAACTACCTGCCCTCCAGGACACCTACACCACCCGATGTCACAGGAAGGCCATAAAGATCATCAAGGACAACAACCACCCGAGCCACTGCCTGTTCACCCCGCTATCATCCAGAAGGCGAGGTCAGTACAGGTGCATCAAAGCTGGGACCGAGAGACTGAAAAACAGCTTCTATCTCAAGGCCGACTGTTAAACAGCCACCACTAACATTGAGTGGCTGCTGCCAACACACTGACTCAACTCCAGCCACTTTAATAATGGGAATTGATGGGAAATTATGTAAAATATATCACTAGCCACTTTAAACAATGCTACCTAATATTATGTTTACATACCCTACATTATTCATCTCATATGTATACGTATATACTGTACTCTATATCATCTACTGCATCTTTATGTAATACATGTATCACTAGCCACTAACTATGCCACTTTGTTTACATACTCATCTCATATGTATATACTGCACTCAATACCATCTACTGTATCTTGCCTATGCCGCTCTGTACCATCACTCATTCATATATCTTTATGTACATATTCTTTATCCCCTTACACTTGTTAAGATAGTAGTTTTGGAATTGTTAGCTAGATTACTTGTTGGTTATTACTGCATTGTCGGAACTAGAAGCACAAGCATTTCGCTACACTCTAACATCTGCTGACCATGTGTATGTGACAAATAAGATTTGATTTGATTTGATTTAAACAAACTGGAGACCGCATACCCTGAGGCACAGACATTTTTAATCTCTCTCTAGCTCAGGGCACTATCCACACTTGCTTCAAGATGCCCATAATCATCCCAGTGCCCAAGAAAGGAAAAGTAACTGAATGACTACCCACCCGTAGCACTCACCTCCGTCATCATGAAGTGCTTTGAGAGGCTAATCAAAGATCCCATCACATCCTCCACACTCGACCCTCTCCAGTTCGCCTATTGCCCAAATCGCCATTGCACTGCGCACTCCCCTCACCCATTTGGTCAAAAGGAATACATGTGCTTGGAAAAACTGGGAAACTGTCCAAGAGCTTCTACCCCCAGACCTTCAGGCTGCTGAATAGTCACCACGAGTCAGCCACCTGCCCTCCCCCTCCCCATATTAACATTTTTAATATGTATATATTTTATTTCTATTCTTTATTAATTTTATTTCACTTTGACCTGCATTGTTGGAGCTTGGAGCTTAAGATTTTCACAATTTTCACTAACCCTAAATTTATAATCTAAAATCTAATCCTGGATCAAGAGCCTTGCTGTTTAATTTTTTTGTGCGTACAGCAAACTATGAGTAGTATTACTTGTTTAACTTTGAGCTGGGATGTCTGTCCTACAAATAGTTTGTCAGAGACTTTTAAATGTACTTGTTAGAATTGCTAACCTTCAGGCTCATTGGGGTTTGAAAATAAAGCCCCTTGTATTACCAAATATCCTCGGATGACAATAGGCAGATATGAAGGTGACAATAGGTAGATATGAAGATACCTCCCAAGCCTACTTCACTGTCGCTACTCACCACTGCCCTTGATTTGTTGCGTCAAACTCTATAAAAAAAATCCCTATCAAAATGTGTCAGTTCAAGATAGAGATATCAGGTATTTTGCATTGGCTGCGTCTTCATCCATTGCATCCGCCTATGTCGGACTTCCGTAACTGCGATGGAAGGTGACCGAGCTACAGCCGTGTTTGTCAGACCATGAGACATCCCGAAAATCGGTCTTCTCACAGAAACATTGGTAGAGTCTGAACGGTTTGCAGTGCAAAGGAACAAACTGTACCACTTTGGAAAGATGACTCATGAAGGTGTTCTCTGTTTTGCTCGACAATCCCCGCAAGTGTCACAGGACTCATCTGAAGGTAACCCATACAAATGAATGGAAGTATGGAGGTAGTTTTGTGCAAACTAAATAAATGTGTCCAAAAAAATTTAAATATGTCCTGGATATAGGACATACACTTCAAAGCCTTGATACATTTAGTCTTTTTTGCCATTTTTGAAAATGTTATTCAATTAGTTTATATGGGCTATAGCAGTAGGCCAAATTCCATACTTTATCAAATAATTGTTATTTCTCTTTTTATTCCTCAAGGGGTCTTAAGATTCAAAATGAAATAGCTAAATGCTCCATGGTATGACTATCTTAAAATAATTCCATATGTTAGCTTAGTAGAACCCCCCTCCCCAGAATGGCAAATACACACCCAAGGAATGTGCACATCAAACCACACCCCCAAGACAACTCACATTTGGCTTTAGTTATAATGACCAAGTTAAAAAACTAAGCCAAATCAGTAAGTTCAGCCCCCTTTATGGGAACAAGTTGTTCCATAATATTCCAAATACTCTAAGTGCATGTCTCTTAGTAGGACAGTTCATTTAGAAGTAGACTTTATTTACTGTGACTACTTATGGTTATGTATCTGTCACAGCTTAGTGTGAACTCCTTTTTACTCCACCCAACACAGGATTTAATGTTCTCCAGCACACAACCCAACACAGAAGACCTGGACAGGTAAGTACACTTATGGTAAGTTTTATTTTAATTCATGGGTTAACATGGATCGGACACCGTTTTCTCAACTCCCTTCACAGACTGCACAATTTCCCAGACGGTGTTGACATAATAGAGCCTCCCCTCATGTAGGTTACACTTCCCCTGACTCCCTCAGGTAAATATCGTGCAAGCAAAAGTGACACTATTCTAAGGAACTGCAAACAATGTGGTGAAAGGCACTACAATCTTGCTTTGGTGCTGCACACAATATGGGACCCACCCTTGCCCCTACTCTACTCTGCCAACCCTTCTGACGGACTCTACTGCAATGGTACAAAATAGGGAGGGGGAAAGAGACAAGACAACATATAGAAATGGTGGTTTTCTAGGATCAGATGAGAACCCACAAAATAAAATAAACATCTCTGTATGGCGCCAAGTCTGAGACTTTGCTTGGCGACGTCACCGATGGCCCAGCCTCAGGTGCTAAATGAGAGGAAGTCAGACGGAAGGGGATACTGTCGACAATAGTGGCTTTTAGTGGCATGGCAAACTGGCCCAAAGAGAGAAAGAGTAGCGCAAGGGGAACACAGGAAGAATCACGTCCCTTACTTGGCGCAGCTAAAGAGTCTAGATGTGCGTTGTACCAATGGTTCTCTCGGAAAGCCACTCAGCTCCACAACCACAGTTCGTAGTTAGCGCAGCTGCCCACTTTCCCACTCAAATTTGCCAGTAAGACTTCTTGTCCTGCAGACACTGGTCCAGTGCAATCACAGCGAACACCCAAACAGACAAGACATAGACACTTACATAGGGGACCGCAGGAACACCCGTTCACCAGCCATCAATGCAAGTTCCTTCGCCTGCTTGTCCCTACCACTGTTTGTCTCGCTCCTGCTAATGTCCGGTCCTTGCCTTGACCTGACTGTAGGCACATAGTAGCGGGTTATGGTGCCTCACCCATCCATCTAGGTCCATCCGCAGCGTCAGGGCCTCCACACCTGAAATCCCATCAACAGAAACGTTTCAGAGTCTCTGTTGTTCAGATGTTGGCAAACCCATACAGTTGGCAGACCTGGGCAACGAATTCAAGTGCGGATTCAAAAAGCTGCCCCCCAATCGGACAAAATCAGCTCAGGTCAACCCCAGTCTTCCACTACAGCTGGTTGTAGGGTACAGTGGTCTCCACAGTCTGTTTTCTTTGTGGGGACAGCCCATCCACATCTGGAAAACATATCTGTCATGAGAGGCGTGGTACCTCTGCTACAAGTCTTTGGTGGCAGTGTTTGGCACCAGGATTTGCCACCTCCAGGTGTCCTCAACTTCATCCCAGACTAGATGTCCCATTCTCTCCACCATCACCTCTCCTCCAGATGGGATTCCTCCAGGGCCCCTCTGCAGGGCCTATCATCTTGGTTGACCCTCTGCTAGTGATCGAAGGTGTGGATCTTCCAGTTGGATCCTCCCCAGTCAGGTCCTTCCTCAGCTGTCTCCAACTACTGTCCTTCCTCTTCCACATCTTGGCTCAGACACACCTGCCCCTCTGTGCTGGGTAACCTGGAGAGAAGATCAGAATTCTGGTTAGAGCGACCAGGGCGGTACTTTAAATGGAAGCTGGCAAGCTGGGCCACCCAGCCCTGCTCAACCTCCCCAAGTTTTGCAGTGTCGAGGTGGACCAGCAGATTGTTGTCTGTGTAAACTGAACTCTGCCCCCCCACAGGTAGTCTCTGAACTTTTTATTCACTGCCATACTTCAAACAAACTATAGTTCTGATCATTCCTCTCTGGAGGAGACATGCTCCAACTGGCATAGGAAATTACTCTCTCTATGTCACCTTGGACTTGAGACAGCACTGGCCCAAGGCCCCCCAAGCTGCCATCAGTGTACACAACAAATGGTTTGCTGAAGTCAGCAGAACACCCATGAGCTTCTAGCCATCCTGGAGAAAGAAGGATTAAAATGTTTGTAATATGCAGAAAACCCAAGGAATCAGCGTACCTGTGTGGTAGTTTCTGGTTGGGGCCAGTCATGGACAGCGGCTATTTTCTCAGGTCCTGTGGACACCCCTGCTTGACTCACATGCCCCAAGTAGACCAGTTCCCTCTACAAGAGCCAACATTTCTTAGACTGCAATTTAAGGCCATGCTTGGAAAAGCCTCTTGAACATCCGGTCTAGGTGTTCTAGATGGGTGTCAAAGGCGGGTGAGTAGATAATGACATCATCTAAGTAGATCAAAATAAGGTTGTTTTTCGTGTCTCCTACACACCTCTGCATGATCCTCTCAAGCAGCCCTAAGGGCGTGGTGAAAGCAGCCTTCTCCCTGTCCCATGGACCGACGTCTACATGTCAGTAACCGTACCTGTACTTCCACATGAGGGCAGTATCCCACAATAGCAGACTTCTCTGGGCTTTTCCTCCTACCTGGTGCCTGCAGCTCCGGCCGCTCGCTGGGGGGTGGGGGATACCTGTTTACAAGGGCCTGTTCATCTCTCTGGATGGAGCAGAAGCGTTGGATGTGGTCAGGCTGTCCACACCACCAAATTACGAGTCTGCCCTACCAGGCCCACTGGAGTGGGGCTCTCCTTCCATTAGAGAAAGGAACATATTACCCACCTGCTTACAAGCCCCCTTGGCTTCTCCCTCAGCCGTGTCTCCTGAATGAGTTGTCTGCTGTATGACTTCTCACTAGGGTCTCTGCCAGAGTGCTCAGCACGTATGTTCTCCTTCCATTGCTCAAAGTCTGCAGTGGTCACAGTTCACCTGTAGGGGTAACAGTACAGCAAACCTGGCAGTCATTTCCCTCCAATCTCTCGCCAGCCTCCGGACTAACCTGAGTGAATGTCATCCCTAGCTGTTGCCATGCATACTTTTGAAGCTCCTGTTTCAGAGAGCACTCCTTTAGACCTTTAACGAATTGGTTCTGAATGATCCATCCAGTTCGGATTGGCGCCATCGTCTAAACAACTCCTGTGTGCGCAGGAGGTAGTGTCCCATAGACTCATCTCCCCTCTGGTTACAGTTAAAAACCTCTTAAGTCTACCCCCTCCTTTTTCGAACATTCTGTTAAAAATCGCGCAACTTTTCAGCGTCCTGCTACTCATGCTAGGAATATAGTATATGCATATGATTAGTATGTGTGGATAGAAAACACTCTGAAGTTTCTAAAACTGGTTAAATCACGGCTGTGACTATAACAGATTGTGTGTTTCATCGAAAAGCGCAAGAAAAACTGCTCTCTGAAAGCTAAAAATAATTTCCATGCGTCACTTTCATGGGTTGTTAAAAGGGCACAAAATTAATTATGGACCTGCATGCAATTCCTACAGATTCCACACGATGTCGTCATTTTCCAGGGACTTTTTTGTTGGTAAATCCAACTAACTGGATTCCATTTCTTCCGGTCTCCGCCAGGATGTTGTGAAGTGCACATTGGCAGCCATTGATTTGAAGACGAGGAGCTATTGAATATACATCGCCCTGTAATCATTTTGATAGATTATAAACGTTTACTAATACCTATAGTTGGATTACAAAAGTATTTTGAAGTGTTTTGTGAAAGTTTATCGTCAACTTTTTTAATTAAAAAAAATGACGCAGCGTTTTAAAACAATGTTTTTTTCTGAATTACACAGCTTCCATAGAAAGCTATTTTGGGTATATATGGACCGATTTAAACGAAAAAAAGACCCAATAGTGATGTTTATGGGTATATAGGAGTGCCAAGAAAGAAGCTCGTCAAAGGTAATGAATGTTTTATATTTTATTTCTGCGTTTTGTGTAGTGCCGGCTACGCTAAATCTTTGTTTACGTCGCATTCAGGCATTTTGGGGTGTTGCATGCTATCAGATTATAGCTTCTCATGCTTTTGCCGAAAAGCATTTTAAAAATCTGACTTGTTGGCTAGGTTCACAACGAGTGTAGCTTTAATTCAATACCCTGCATGTGCATTTTGATGAACGTTTGAGTTTTAACGAGTACATTTAGCATTTAGCGTAGCGCATTTGCATTTCCAGGTGTCTACTTGAGACATCTGCGTCTCAAGTAGGAGCAAGAAGTTAAAGAAGCGGGACCGATCACAGCAAACACCCAAGACATGGACACTTGCTTATGGGACCGATACCCCACGGAGACAGATTCTCCACTCAACTCCCAGCCCGAACACCACAAAACACAGGGCTTTAAAGGAAATTACAGCAAAACCCCATCTACCTGTTGAAATAGCTAACTCGCTGCAGGTGTGTTTGATCACACCAGCCCCGCCACCCACTTATCCACTTATCTACCACTCCATCTTGAGAAACATCCTTAGGCATGCTCCATCTACCTTGTAAGCTAACTAACTTTTGGCAGAATGCATTTTGCAGTAATATTGCTGTTAGCCAAGTAAGGGCTGCATTTTTGGCCAAGCTATTCATCATGAATTAGTTCCAACCAGTTTGTGAGCCATTCTGAGCATCTCTAGTTCTTACTTATGGGCAGCAAGGTATTTTTTTCCATCATATTATCCATTGATGGGCAGCACCACTTTATTATCACAATTATAGGCTATCATTATAGATATGAGTGAATGACATACCAGACAGAACTCCAGTACCTTGGATTGTTCAAGGGTAAATATCTCCAGACCCCTGCCTCTTTGGCCCTTGGCCATGGCCCCAGCTTTAGAGACCTTCACATCCCGATCCAGTCGTCGGTATGGGGGCAACATTAAGACCGTGGCCATTGTTCGGGATTCTTTCCCACCAGGGCTCAGGCTTCCTTCTTTCCAAGTCTTGATTCTAGATAGTGATGGTCAGAATCTACCCTTCCCACCTTCGTCTGTCAAACCACATCAAAGTGCCTCCTCAAACACGGACTGGAATTCAGCAAACTCAGCATGTCTTCAGAGCATGAGAATCCTGCAGTGGCATTGCTGACTGCACACAGACCCACTGTCAGAAGGTGAAACTAGGACTGTGCAATGCCCAGGGTACAATGGAGTTCAGAGGTTAAGTAGAGGGCAGACTACAGCGTGCAGTGGCGCAGCTGTTGTGTGTCATGTCTGCGGCAGGAGTCTACCCCCCGCAGTCAAAATGGAGAGGAAACTGCATCGTGATGGTTTCTCACTTTCTCTCTCTCTGATGAGACAGTCTGTGTTACAAGCTGATGAAGAACAAGATGTACGATAACCAGTAGTTTCCCATAAATGATGCGAGAACTGATGGGTTATCTAGATTTGGCCAGTCATAATAGTTTGTTTGAGATGTTTTTATTAGCATGGCCAATATGACAATTTGTTGTTTGTTTAGTATAAACCCTAAAGATGAAATGTTTTGTGAGTACATCGGTTAACATGGACCCTATCCTCATACCACTGGTATGAATGTGTTCATTTTCATATCACCCTTACAGATAGTGTGAGTAACAGAGACAAAGGAGACGAATTAAGGCGAGAGGAACACAGAAGTGTGAGAGAGAGAGAGATGTGCCTGCCCCTGGCACCCTCGGTCCGCGGTATGCATGCCAAGCAGCTTCTGCTGCAGTGGTGCAGAGGATAATACTGAATCAGTGGGTACTGTAAACAAAATAAATCAACAGAGTTGGGGGCTCGCTCTGCAGCACCACCAATGCGACGCTTCACTGCCTCTCTACATATTCAAACCGCGCTGAGCAATTTAAATTCAATCTGCCGCCTCAGTTCAGCTTCTGCACAAACTACCCTGCTTAAGAAACTCCTTAAGATAAGAGAGGGGGAGGGTGGAAGAGGAAAAGGCGAGAGGGAATATATGAATAAGCAGCCCATGGGCGTATGGGCAGAATTAAGGGAGGTCACTGCTAAAAACCAAAAGGGTTAACATTGGCCCCAAATTGGGGACATAAGTTACCGAATATGCACTCATTAACTTGGGGAATTGGAATATAAACTTTGGAACAATATTCAAGTCAATCCATTTTAAATAAATGCTTTCCATTTAAATTTGAGAGCTATAATGATAAATCAGCATGAGGAAATTCTACGTAATGGCACTTCAATGCAATGGGTGTGGTCACAGTCAAATTTATAGGTTGCATACACAGTTTAGAAGATGTTATAGCAGGTGCAACAAAATGCTTATGTTATGAGCTCCTGATCATACATTAATATATTAATAAAGTACACAAATAATTTAAAATGTATAAGAAATAGATGCAAATCTAATTAACATCTCAAATAGCACTGCAACACTAATCCAAATGCAACCTATACATATGCACATTGGATTCATTTGCACAAGATGTACTAAAAATGATATGTACAGCAGGAGATATATTAGACTGGGAGCAAAAATTGAAAATGCTATTTCCTTTTTTCAAGTCATGTTTACTGCAGAAATAGATACCTTCTACACACCATTACGATGTTTTGAATCCCCTCTAGTGCAGAATTAGATCCCTTTGTTTTATGCATTTGATCATTTGACATTTTATACTGTTTTGGCAGGCACTGTCAATCACTGTGTTCAAATCACCAGCACTACCTGGAGGTTGAACTGCAAGAATTGAGATTTCTGCACTTGCCTCTTTCTTTGACAATCATGAACTCAACGTCAATTTACCTCACATTTTACATTTCCGTTCATCATGATCAATTACACCTCATGGCACAACAAGCTTAATACTAATATAGAAATATACTATTATTTCTTCAAGTATGCAAAAATAAGGAAATGCAAGGAGATTAAAACCTAAAAATTCCAATGAGTTCAATCACTAAATGTTCTCTCTCTTTGGTTGTCCTCATGAAATATTCTTACTTTTGAGCATGTTAAATTAGATTTACTGCACCTCCGGTTTCTAATCTGTCTAAATAAAGCATAGAATAAATAAAGGTGGAATTGGACAAAAAATATTCTCCATAGGCCCTTATCAATCTTTAGGCTATATACCAATTACATTTCAAAACCATTGATGAGAAACACAGTTTTTGTGTTTTGACGCTGCCTTTTAGATTCACTGAACCCCCCCAATTATTTTTCACAACACTCTCTTAAAACCACCAATATTCAGGTTGAAGAACCACTTTACATTTAAACACACTACAAACACTAAATGCCAGCTTAGATGCACTACTTTTCATGGTTTTATAACACAATCATGATTTTGAGAATTTTTACAGTGTTGGGCTTTCTTTGGCACAGAGTGCTGTAAATGTCCTGGAGGCAGCGTCCTGAAGGCAGGGGGAGGTGCAGTTGCCGTACCAGGCGGTGATGCAGCCTGACAGAATGCTCTCAATGGTGCATCTGTTGAAGTTTGTGAGGATCTTAGGGACCATGCCAAATTTGTTGTAGAGGCGCTGTTGTGCCTTCTTCACCACAGTGTCGGTGTGGTGAGATCATTTCAGGTCCTGTGCATACAGAGGAACTTGAAGGTGTTCACCCTATCCACTGCGGCCCTGTCGATGAGGATGGTGGCGTGCTCCCTCTTCTGTAGTAGTCCTCGATCAGCTCCTTTGTTTTGTTCACATTGAGATTATTTTCCTGGCACCACACCGCCAGGGCTCTAACCTCCTCCCTGTAGACTGTCTCGTCATTGTTGGTAGTCAGGCCTATTGCTGTCGTGTTGTCAGCAAACTTGATGAATGAGTTGGAGTTGAGCGTGGCCACGCAGTCATGGGTGAACAGGGGGTACAGGAGGTGGCTGAGCAAACACACCTGGGGGAACCCCTTGTTGAGGATCAGCGTGGCAGTGGCATTGTTCCCTTACCTCATCACCTGGGCTCGGGCCTTAATTTAGTTCAGTTAGCTTGCTTGGGTGCAGGAACAATGGTGGTCATCTTGAAGCAAGTGGGGACAACAGACTGGGATAGGGAGAGGTTGAGAATGTTTGTAAACACTCCAGCCAGCTGGTCTGCGCATGTTCTGAGAACGCGGCTTGGGATGCCGTTCAGGGCAGCAGCATTGCAAGGGTTAACATGCTTGATGATCCTACTCACATCGGTGACGGATATCAGGAGCCTGCAGTTCTCAAGAGCACCACGTCGGGGGAGTGAGGCGTCTGTGTCCGTGACGTGGCTGGTTTTCCCTTTATATAATCCGTAAAAGTTTGTAGTCCCTGCCACATGCGTCTCATGTCTGAGCCGTTGAATTGCAACTCCACATAGTCCTTGTACTGTATTTCTGACTCTTTGATTGACTTGTGGAGGTCATAGGTGGTCTGTTTGTGCTGCAGTGGTTCGTCATTTCAGTTTTGCTCGAATGCTGCCATCTAGCCACAGTGTTTGTTTTAAGTATGTTCTAATCGTCACTGTAGGAACAACATCCTCTATGAACTTCCTGATTAACCAGTGTATTTGTTGACGTTATTCCCAGAGGCAACCCTGAACATTTCCTGTGGGGGTGTACATAGCCGTGATGTACAAACAGCTGTAAATTCTCTTGGGAGATGATAGGGTCAGCAATTGATTGTGAGGTGTTCCAGGATAGGGGAACAGAAACTCTTATGGGTTTGTACATTCCTACAACCACACCATGAGCTGTTGACCATGAAACATAATGCTCCGCCTTTGGTTTTCCCACAAAGCTATTCTTCCCTGCTCCTGCGGAAAACACTGCAGGCTGTTTTGCCTGATAAAGCACCTCCCCTGTCAGCAAAGTCTCTGTAAAGCAGATTACGTCAAATGTATAACAACTGTGCATACTCTTCAAGAACACCAAACTTTGCATGGTGATTTAAGCTGTTTTAACACAGCACCAACATAAAATGGAAACCATGTTGTAGTGTTTCCAGTAATCCTTGGGATTCTAGCAAACGTAAGCAGATAACTCTGCCTGATCCTCAACTCAATTTACTCTCCCCTCTCATCTGCATATGTATTTTAATACAAAGCTGGAGTCAAACTGGCTGGTCCTGTGAATATTGGAATCCAGCTAATCTTGGGAAATTCTAATAATGGGTGGAATGTCATGAATAATTTGATCTCATAACAGAAAGAGATCCTGGACTAGAATGATGATTTCCAAAAAGGCTGCACTGTATAAATGTCTGAAGCGGTGGTGTTGGTTCCATTACAAACATCAGTTTGAACACAAACAAATGCATTGTTTGCTCAAACACCAGCTGAGCATCCACTTTCCTCTCTGAGTAAATTGCTAAGGCATTGTATGAGGTTCATTGCAAACTATTCTGGACAGTGTACATACCCGTGTCAAATTTTCACTGAGGAGAGATTTTACTTTCCAACAATAACTGTGATTTTCAAAACTAATTTCAAATGTTTACTTTTCTGCATTATCAAGTAGAGTTTGATAACAAAATAGAGCTTGGACTAGTAATTGAAAGTTCACTGGTTTGAATCTCCGAGCCGACCATGTGAAAGACCTGTGCCCTTGAGCAAGGCACTTAACCCTAATTGCTCCTGTAAATTGCTCTGGATAAGATTGTCTTCTAAATGACTTAAATGTAAGTATTTTGAGGGCTGGTATGCGCATATCTGTAAAAACATTTGTCTGACTTTCGGGATTGGATTTTATCTACATACAGTAGCTTTAAAAATATACCTGGCTTCTGGAGTAGACCAATTGCTCTCCAACCAGGGGTACTGCACTGCGGCTGACTCTGTGCTTCTCAACACGTGTGTGTGTGTTTATCTGGGGGTGTTGGAGAAGGCAGAAGACACATTTCTGTTCTAACCAATGGACAGTAACGTGTCTAAGGACAAGGAGTATGTCTCATTACAGGGTGGAATGCTGATTGTCAATTGTAATATTTGCTCAGACATTGAGTGGACACACTGATGTGTAAACAAGTTACAGTATATTCCAGAGGGTGATACCTCTCAATGCTTGCCTAGATGAAAACCAGATAATTGCCATATCGCAGTTACGCCCCCCTTCTCTTTGGTGCACATAAACAACATGCATCTACAGAGGGAGAAAAAACAGGGACATCATCAAAACCATTTGAATAAGGTTTCAACCAATCACCATCAAGAACAATTGTGTCGTCATTGACCAATTTAGCCGACAAGCTCAAATACAGTTTTCCATAGTCTTTAGTAATATCTAACTCTCTAACATTATAACTAACATTATGGCTAGCAAGCTAACTAGCCACCACCACAACGTGGTCGTCGATAAAGCATGCAGAGGAGTGAAACTAAGTCTTCCATTATGCAGGAAACTGATTTTGTGCAGCACCTTTTAGAGCTGCTAAACTGCCTACCTCATGTATCATTTTCATTATTTCCCCACTTCCTTGGGGAACGCGTCAGGGGAGAGAATAAAAAAACACCAGTTCTCTTTCAGTGATTTCAGCACTCTCTGCCAGAGATGAGCTTCACTTACAAGAAACCCTTTCAGCTGGAGACAAAGGGCGTGAACCAAATTCAGAGTGACACAGTCACCTCTTTCAAGAAACAAGGGCGTGATGGCGAGAAACAAACAATGCTGTCCATTTTCCATCTCGTCTCTTTGCTTTACTTTCAAGACAGAGAAAGGAGAGGTTAAGCGCATGGAGAATTCCACAGGTGGGCCTCTTTAAACATAGTTGGTGTTTTAATCATCAAGATAAATATAAGAAAACATACACTGAGTGTACAAAGCATTATGCTCTTTCCATGACAGACTAACCAGGTGAAAGCTATGACTTATTGATGTCACTTGGCATACTTTGATAATACATTTACCATTGTTACATACACAGAGGGGACAAAACATTAAGAACACCCTCAATAGGGCAACTCAATTTGTCAAGGCATGGACTCTCTATGTCCTTTGGGTGATGGATCATTCTTGATACACATGGGAAACTGTTGAGTGTGACAAACCCAGCAGTGTTGCAGTTCTTGACACAAACCGGTGCACCAGGCACCTACTACCATATCCCAGTGCAGTCGGATTGTATTCAAACGCCTTGACCTTTCCCACATTTTGTTAAGTTACCACCTTATTTTAAAATGGATTAAATTGTCCCCCCCCACGCAATCTGCACACAATACCCCATACTGACAAAGCAAAAACTGTTTTTTAGACTCAAGAACATTCAAAGACTTGCACAAAGTCCCTCCTGCGTTGTCTTGGCTGTGTGCTTAGGGTCGTTGTCCTGTTGGAAGGTGAACCTTCACCCCAGTCTGAGGTCCTGAGCAGGTTTTCATCAAGGATCTCTGTTCTTTGCTCCTTCATCTTTCCCGCGATCCTGACTAACCTCCCAGTCCCTTCCACTGAAAATCCCCACGGCATGATGCTGCCACCGTCATGCTTCACCATAGCGATAGTGATTGGTTTCCTCCAGATAAGATGCTTGGCATTCAGGCCAAATAATCTTGTTTCTCATGGTCTGAGAGTCCTTTAGGTGCCTTTTGGTAAACTCCAAGTGGTCTGTCATGTGCCTTTTACTGAGGAGTGGCTTCCGTCTGGCCACTCTACCATAAAGGCCTGATTAGTGGAGTGCTGCAGAGATTGTTGTCCTTCTGGAAGGTTCTCCCATCGCCACAGAGGAGATCTGTCAGAGTGACCATCGGGATCTTGGTCTCCACCCTGAACAAGGCCCTTCTCCCCCAATTGCGCAGTTTGGCCGGGCGGCCAGCTCTAGGAAGAATCTTGGTGGTTCCAAATGGTTCTCCATTAAAGGATGATGGAGGTCACTGTGTTCTTGGAGACCTCCAATGCTGCAGAATTGTTTTGTACCCTCATGGATGATCAATGGAAACAGGATGCACTTGAGGTCAATTTCGAGTGTCAAAGCAAAAGGTATGAATTCTTATGTTAATACGTTTTTTCAGTTTTTTGGGGGGGTTGAGAGAATGCCAAGAGTGTGCAAAGCTCTCATCAAGGCAAAGGGTGTCTACTATGAAGAATCTCCAATTTAAATATATGTTGATTTGTTTAACACTTTGGTTACTACATGATTCCATATGTGTTATTTCATAGATTTGATGTCTTCACTATTATAAGACAATGCAGAAAATTGTAAAAATAAAGAAAAACCCTTGAATGAGTAGGTGTGTCCAAACTTTTAACTGGTACAGTATATCCACAATCTGCTCTATACACACCCTGGAGTGTCTTAACAATGCACCTATTTAATGAGATTTTTCACATTTGCATATTGTAATACAATATTTCAGAAAAGTTGTAATACAAGAAAGTATTATATTGGTGTCGTTATTCAACTGGTTAAAGTTAATTAACCAAGAGCTCCCGAGTGGCGCAGTGGCCTAATGCACTGCATTTCAGTGCTAGAGGTGTCACTACAGACCCTGGTTTGATTCCAGGCTGTATCACAACTGGCCATGATTGGGAGTCCCATAGGGCGGTGCACAATTGGCCCAGCGTCGTTAGGGTTTAGCAGGGGTAGGCCGCCATTGTGAATCATAAGTTGTTCTTAACTGACTTGCATAGTTAAATTAAGGTTCAATACAAATTTAAAATAAATAATTGTGATATGAATAAGGGACAAAATTACCCTATTAGAGTGTGGTGCCTCACCTTAAGTCCAGGCCATAGGTCCCTATAAGGAAATGTGAAAAAGTAAAGCAACTTTACATGGAAGCCCAGTGAGGTGTGCTCTGTTATTTCAAGCCCTATGGTAAAGACATGTTGGGTAAGCAGCAATGTGCAGGATGGGATTGTCCATGCTGTTCACTGCAGAGGAGTCAGGCTGATGAAATATTTATGTTCCAGGCAGTGCACCCGACCCGGGCTAGGTCTACTAGGTATAGCCTTTATGTGTCAGGAAACATCAGGCAATCATTAGGGCAGTTCTGTCATGACAGGGCACAGGTTCAATTCTAATCCTGCACTCACAGCCTCCTCCAGGGACGGCTGATTGGGACTGATTCATAGAAAGCTGGAAAAATACAGGTGTGTTTGAAATGTACTCCTGACTGGTGTTTCAGTCTGATGAACGCAACTTGGTGCATGCTAATATAAGTAGTGTTTGGTTCATACTTTATTTCAAATCTGGCCCATAATTTCCACTGACCATTTGTCATTTTTTGAACAAATGTCATTTTTTGCTCTGAATTGTCCCAAAATCTACATTGGAATGTGAAAATAGTACAGCATTTGGTCGATGGGTTTATACCAGTTGCATTAGTTGGACGTCCAATATAGTAATTTATTTAGGGTGAATCAATGTGGCTAAAGCAAGTCAGCTTACAAATGTATTCAGAATCAAATATAGTGGGCATGAAACTAATGCAAACTGCCTTAGGGCTGAAAGACTCATATATTAGAGCCATTTTCACTTTCTAAGGGATTGGAACAGGAACGTTTTCCTATTACGACGTAAAAAAAAGTATTTGTCCATGCTTTAGCTCTGCGGTGGATGGACGCTTAAGAGTGTTCTTCACAGTACTCCAACCCGAACCACATTATCCTGCACTCACAGCCTTGTGCCTTTTTAGGTCCATCTAAATGCTATGGAGATGCAGGGAATTCTCATTTTAAACCTTCTCTACATTACATCCAAGCTGGCAGACATCTAATACCTTCCCTAATATGGATTATTCCTACTTTCCTCGGGTGCAGAGGGAGGCAACATAAGGTGAGAGGGAATGGTGATGGATCAGAGTTTGGCAATATACAGAGGGCACATTGCATGATGGACATAAACATAGTTGTCAAATCCATTTGCACTTTCCCCTTTTCATTCCTTCACTTCACTACAGCTACTTAACTTCAATCGACCTCAGAACACTTAGAGTACACATGCCATGAAAGTGGTAGGACTTGGAAGAGTGCATCTTCCCCACAAATAGATCAATGAAACCTCTGTGCCAGTCCACTACCCTGCTAGAAAGCCCATAGACATAATTAGTGAGAGTTTGGTCAATTTGAAAGTCCATCCCCAAGCACTCATCGGGAGTATTTTGGGCTGTTATTCTAATTCTGTGGGATCCATCTGGATTTTAAAATATCTGATCTTACTGAAACAAATCAATTATTTCCTGTGAGAGAAATCAATCTTCATCAACAAGGGTCACATGGTGTCATCTCCTCCAGCACTGGGAGGAAGTTGTGTCCAATCAGATATACCAGATGACAGAAGCTTTGGAGGGTGACCCAAAGTCTAGATCAGCAGTAAGCAACCCTGGTCCTGGAGTGCCGTTGGCACTTCATGTTTTTGATTTAACCGACCTGGAAGACCAAGTGTGTTGAATGTAGGCAATCACTGAACTGATCAATTAGCTAAGTTGGTCAGGTGTGGCGCTTACGGCACTACAGGGACAAGGTTGCTTACCGCTGGTCTAGATCATACCAGCTAGACTGCAAACTGCTTCAACTGGAACAAAATGGCTTAAGGTATTTCTAGACGTGTAATCAATATAACATTCTAAAGTAGGATTCAAAAGTCACCCATAGATTAATTAAAATGCTGTTTTTACTTTATGTATTTACAGAAATTCCTGGTTATTGACTGATTGAACAGCTGCTTTTAGTTATGCCCTGACTCTAACAAGGCCTTAGAAGCAAAGGAAATCCGTTTAAAACACCAAGTAAAGGGAATGGTCTCTCAATTCTAAAACACAGAGGTGAGATTCTTCATAGCCTCTAATGGGTCTCACCACCATCCTCTATGGACTACCTGTCAACACAGCCACCTTCATTCAGAACCACATCCATTCATCCCCTGGTGAGGAACATTTGTGTTCGAGTGTCTAAATAGCACTTCTGTGTCCAGACACTTCCCCGAGACATCAGGCTCCTTGTGTCTGAGTGTCCTGGTTCTCTCCCTGAAGTGGTTCCATTCCATCCTGACAATGATCTATTGTTAGAATACTTTTAAAGGAGAGGCCTTCAGAATAGAGGACGTTCCCTGTTGATGGCAATATTCTATAAGACAATTTATGGTTCTACCTGACATTCTATTGGTAATTTCCACTTCCCTATGGTGTTCAATGAATACGGGTTGGATATACCCGAAAAGCTGTCTTACATGATCATGAACAAAAACAGAAAACGTCCCTCTAATGCCACGAGTCGAGTGCTCTTGATGTGCTTCTTTGTCTGATGCTTGTCAAATAATTCTGACTACCCAATGTACATTTAATATAATTTAAATGTAAATATATCTGATGAAAAGGTCTTCCATTGTTCTTTACCTAACATAAGCTAAAATCAGAAGGAATCAATCTAATTTCCTTATTCAACATTTAGTTTCATTACATTTAATTCAATGCTATATGTTTGGGCTTTGCTCGCTCTTGGGTGCCGTTCCTATACTGTAGTTCAAAAGTTTTCCCAGGTTACAGTGGAGAGTAAAAATGAGCCGATTTGAAATCTTCTAAGTGATATGCCTGGCGGACGCCATTTTGTCAGACTTGAAAAGAAAGCAAACCCACAGAGAAACATTGTTGGTCAGGATTACAACATTATCCCTTTTGTGGTAGACATTGCATAATCAAGAAACCCAGAGGGGCACAGTTACATAAAAAGCTCTTTTCAGAGAGCCCGATATAACACAGTACATGTGTCTGTCAGCAAAGGAACACCTTTCCCTTAGAGAGAATTATACTTCCTTTGCGAAGATGAAATATTAATGCAGAGAAGTAGGCTAATTCAAGCCAGCATGACGTTTCAGGTAGGTCACCCTGACACTGATTATGTGTGTGAGTTAGAGGGAGAACGAGACATACTCAGAGAAAGGTAGGTGAGAGGCAGCCATTCTCAGACTTTCTTTGTTATGCATTAAATATTTAAACTTGTCTAATTAGATTCTATTTCTGGTGGCTGTTAGAGAATGAGACAGTTCAATCCATGTTAGTCACAACTGCACTGCAAATAAAGGGGGCTTGAACAGTGTTCCCTCTGTCCCTGTAAATTATACAAGAGGAGCTAAATATGTATGCCTCAATCTATTTAGAATATATCTACAGTCTGGTTTTAAGTAAGCCATAGCGATAGAGGACTTATATTTGTATCATGTCTCCTACTAACCAATTCCATGAGCAGCAGCACTTAAGAGCTCCTCTTTAAATTGCAATTTTTTTGTTAAATTGTTGTATTATATGTGAACAGTTCAGTTATTTTAGTGCATTGCTGTGTTCTGCACAAATAGAGAAATTGGAAGATACTTTTATTTTGTGGAAATAGTTGAGAGATTTTAACAGATTGATCGACTTGGTTCTTGCAAGGTTCATCTGCTGAGTCATCAGACAAAACAAGGAAGGAATGGGATTGAGGGACTATAAACCCAAGAAGGATAACTTTTTATTTAGCTAGGCAAGTCAGTTTAGAACAAATTCTTATTTACAATGACAGCCTAGGTACAATGGGTTAACTGCCCTGTTCAGGGGTAGAATGACAGATTTTTACCTTGTCAGCTTGGGGATTTGATCTAGCAACCTTTCGGTTACTGGCCCAATGCTCTAACCACTAGAATAACTGCCGCCCCAATTAGGACAGAGATAAACAAACACAAAATCAACAGAGGGAGTAAGATGATTTCTGATGGATTTCCTGGAGGATAGTTCAGGCCTTGATAAGGAAACAACCATTCAGACAACAAACAAACAAGCAAAGAGCGCCTGGAAAGGAGGTGGGAACATTCTAAACATTAAGAGAGTTTCTTAATCTATGGGTGTGTTCGTAAATTCACTCTGGCTATCTACTCCAATTTCAGAGCACTCTCGTCTGAGTGTGCCAGAGCGCAGAATAATTGACAAATTTACAAACGCTCAATACCCATTGAAAAGGGCCGGTGTCACTAAACGTCGGCAGCACAGTTAGTCGCCAATGCTCCTGATAACATGAAAATAGCCTATCCCGCTCTGCTAGGGCGAGTAAAATGGTCAGAGTGAGATGTTCTCTCATTTGTGTCTGGAAGTAGCTATCAAGTTAGCCAGTTAGCTTGGGTGCTTAACTGCTGTTGTGGGGCCAGAATGCTCAGATCAACCCTACCTCTCGGTCAGAGCGTCCAGTGTGCGCTCTGATCGCTCCGAGTGCGAAACACTCTGAATTTACAAATGCCTAGGGGGCACTCTGGCACTCCAGGTAGAATTTATGAATGCACCCTATGTGTAATCTGTTTTTCATTATTCATATTGCATTATTCATAAAAAAAAATCGTAGAGAATCCCCAGAGACTCTGAGGGCAGACTTCATCCTACAATCTTCTGTTCTACACGGATGATCCTAATGCTTGGCACACAGCTACTCCACTAGACCAAAATTGAACTTCAAATGTCATAAAAAAAGACAATGAGGCTACTGTACATTGATTCCAACCCCAAATGTAACATTAGTATTTATAATAATGGCACTGTGATGGTTCAAGGTTGGGAGGCCAGTCCTGATCAATTTGTCCACTACTTCGACCAAATAAAGCCTTGTCGCGGAACTTAAAACCTATCCACTGTCACTACCTACAACAGCTTCCACTCCCTCTGTGCCCCAGTACGTAGTCCACAGTGTCCCTCTTCCGCCTGCAGCAGACATAACCCGCAGCATGTCACTCTCACATGTGACATTTTCAGCACCACAGCATCTTAGACAGCAGGTGAACAGCCTGGTGCGCCAGCATAGGGATGAGATCCAGGAGCTGCATTGTGCAATGAAAAGGAAACCAGGCTCTCAGAATGGAAGTGTGAAGACTCCGAGAAGAACTGTCCAGCACAGTCAACACCAGCCACATGGAGGACCTGCAGAAGGAGCTACATGAGCCAAGGCAAGTATTTCTCAGCCACCGCCATCCACTCTACAAAGAGTCCCACAAGAACCCAGGACCAAGCCAACAGCTGAATCAGAACCCACCAACCAATGCACCAACCCAGCTGACCCCCTCCATTCCCATCTCACAGCCAGTAATTAAATCCATCACACCTGCCATCCTCCACAGACCTGACGAGAAACCAGACATTATATTAAGGATGGCCTCCAATGGAAAGTTTATATTAGAGAATAAACTTTTCCCAAATAAAAAAGGTGGAAATGTTATGGCTCCACCAGCTATATCATCATTCACGTAGGGACCAATGACCTGTCTGCACAACAGGAGAGGGTGGCCATAGTGATAGAGAGGGCCTCCACCATCTTTCCCCTTGCAATATCTACCCTGCTCCAGAGGAGAGATTTCCACCCTGCCACCATCCAGAGGTTAAACACCAGCCTCTCTCGGGACAGTGTGTGCTACGGCCCAACGTACACCTGGCCCACCATCCCACCCTCAGCCCTGACTGTCTTTACGACAATGTACACCTGTACAAAGAGACAGTCCCAACCTTTGCCAGGACGTTAAAGGATGCTGCTCTGTGTGGCCAGTCCACCTCACCTCACAGGAGCAACAGAACAGCCACAAACTCCATGAGACAAATCAGACGCTCCTTTAGACCTGCATCCGGTGGCGCCTCAGAGACTGGAGAACAGCCAGCAACACTGCCCCCCATACCACCCTCCAACCACTTCTCTCCAAGGGACTGCATGCAGATACACTGAGCTATGCCCAAGCCATACGCAGTCAGAGTTTGGAACATCGCTGGCCACACTGCCCTCCACACAACCCTCTTCAATTCCCCCTATAAACTCCCTCCCATGCTACCAGACTAGGCCTGCCTCAACAGAGCTCTACCAGACAAGGCCCACCTCAGCACAGCTCAACCAGGCCAGGCTCGAATCAGCACAGCTCTACCAGACCCGGCCCAACACAGCACAGCTCTACCAGACCTTGCCCATCTCAGCACAGCTCTACCAGACCAGATGCACAACTCAACCTAACTCTACACAGCACCGACCACTAACCTAGGGTCTGACAAAACTCTCTTGAGGGTTATTGCACCACATGATGCAGTCCTCACAATGTATCATTAACATCATCAGCCCTCATATGCTGAGAGTTTGGAGCTTAACAAGCCACACTGCCCTCCAAACCACCCTCCTCAATTCCCCACACAACCTCCCTCCCAAGCTAGTTTAGACTTCCTACTCCCATCCCCAGGACAGGCCTGGGACACTCCTGCCCCAGATGCCAGCCACACTAAAGCCCCCTGTGCACACCAAGAATGGAGAATTTGGCAGCCTCTCCGGTCCCCTGCAGCAGCTCCACTCCTTTGGCTGGCGGTAGCTTCGTCCGGGTGGATTGAGCTCTTCCAACACTGCTCAACCAGTTCACGCCCGAGCCCCTGCATCCAGCGAAGTGATGCTCTCACATGGTTGGCCAGGGATCTTCGGAAAGTCTCAGCTCACTCAACATAGCTGCTGATGACCCTATGCCTGTTAAATCTTATGGGAATGAGCTGAATACCCCCTCTGACTTTAAGTGTGGTAGGGGGCTTGGGCTAATGTACAAAGTATGATTCAAACAATTAACACAATTGACATTTGGGTACAGGACTCATGTACTGACATTTTAGTTCTCTCGGAAAAATGGTTAAATGGTTCTGTCTCTGATAGAGACATTGAATTAAATCATTATAATGTATTTAGATGTGACAGATTACAGAAAGAAGAAGTGGCATTATGTAAAATCAAATTTCATGGCGTACCAAACTTTAAATATTTCTGTTCCCAAGAAATTTGAGCTCCTGGTTGTAGATCTGTCCATAAACCAGAATGTGTTGCTGGGAATCCAATAAACTGAGCAGGCTGGGCTGACATTCTCATAGCCTTGCTAGGACTTTCAAATATGAGCATGCATTCATAAGATTGTGATGTTATTATTTCTATTAATTTTATCTATTATTGTTACTATTTTTTCCTGACTGGTTTCCATGTTATTTGGTTAGTTATCTTAAGCATCCTTATAGATATTTATGTCATCATGGGACTGTCCATATAGTTACAAAACCAAAATGTGAAGAACCTAAATCCTAATTAGCTCTAATTAGGACAGTGTGAAAGTGTGTGTGCATGGACTTTGCAGATGTATTTCTCAAATGTGCAGCACATAGTATTTGTTTTACAGTTCTTCTTTGTGGGGTAGAATTGGCATCTCCTCCTCTTGCCTGTCCCAACTGCAGCCTCATGTGGATCAGGACAAGATTCAGCCCCCTGAACAGCTTTCACAAGCGCTGCAGAGGCTGCTGTGTGGGAGAGGTGCTCCCTTCTTTGAATATGTGGGTTTCAAAGTGCCTTCCCAGCTGAACACCCTCCTCTTGTTCCACTTTTCAGGCATCCAGGTAGGGTTGATCTTGTTCCATATCACAAAGGCATTGTATGAGGACACATCAATGATGTTATGGAAGATGACCAGGGCCAGCGGGCAGTCATCCTCCTGCAGCTAAGTTCCAATCACCTTGTCCAGGTTGTCCACGCCTCCTTTTTTGTGGTTGTAGTCCAGGGTGATGGCTGGCTCAACATCAACAGTGAAGAGGTGACTCCGGGATGCTGGCCTTCTCGGCAAAGTTGCAAAGAAAAAGCTATATCTCAGACTGGTCAATCAAAGTTTAAGATTAAGATGGGCAAAAGAACACTGGACAGAGAAACTCTGCCTAGATGGCCAGCATCCCGGAGTCGCCTCTTCACTGTTGATGTTGAGACTGGTGTTTTGCGGGTACTATTTAATGAACCTAATAGTTGAGTACTTGTGAGGTGTCTGTTTCTCAAACTAGACCCTCTAATGTACTTGTTCTCTTTCTCAGTTGTGCACCGGGGCCTCCCACTTTTCTTTCTATTCTGGTTAGGGCCAGTTTGCACTGTTCTGTGAAGGGAGTAGTACAAAGAGCGTTTTTTAAGATCTTCAGATTCTTGGCAATTTCTCGCATGGAATAGCCTTCATTTCTCAGAACAAGAATACAATGACGCGATTCAGAAGAAAGTTCTTTGTTTCTGGCCATTTTGAGCCTGTAATCGAACCCACAAATGCTGATGCTCCAGATACTCAACTAGACTAAAGAAGGCCAGTTGTATTGCTTCTTTAATCAGGACAACAGTTTTCAGCTGTGCTAACATAATTGCAAAAGGGTTTTCTAATGATCAAATAGCCTTTTAAAATGATAAACTTGAATTAGCTAACACAACGAGCCATTGGACCACATGAGTGATGGTTGCCCCTATGTAGCTTGTTTCTGGTCACAGGTTCAGGAATGGTTAAACAATCACAAATTGCACTTCAAATTAACCTTACAAATAACAGTGTTGGCCAATTTGGAAAGCGATAGTCTGTCAAAAAAATTATATAATACCCGTAGGAAAGGCTTTCATCTTCAGCTCACAATCTGCTGTGGATAATATACGATTAGAAAGGTAAAAAAATGTTGGTCTATGGTGATAGTTGGGATGGGCTGAGGGTTGCGATTAAAGAGCTTATGTTTGATAATGTAGTATTGTTATGTGACTGCTTTACATTTAACACATGGTACTTTTATATATGTTAAATGTATATGTAAAATGTATATGTAAAATGTAAGTATATGTAGCATAAAAGCTGTAAAAAAAAAAAAGATATTTGTCCTCTGAAGACGGGTTGTGGTTTTGAAATAACAAAAAGTAGTGGTTTCTTTGCAACGATTTGACCATGAAGGCCTGAATCACGCAGTCTCCTCTGAACAGTTGATGTTGAGATGTGTCTGTTACTTGAACTCAAGCATTTATTTGGGCTGCAATCCGAGGTGCAGTTAACTCTATCTCTGCAGCAGAGGTAACTGGATGTTCCTTTCGCGTGGCGGTCCTCATGAGAGCCAGTTTCCTCATAGAGCTTGATGGTTTTTGCAACTGTACTTGAAGATATGTTCAAAGTTCTTGAAATGTCCCATATTGACTGACCTTCATGTCTTAAAGTAATGCTGGACTGTTGTTTCTCTTTGCTTATTTGAGCTGTTCTTGCCATAATATGGACTTGGTCTTGTACCAAATAAGGCTATCTTTTGTATAACAACCCTAGTTTGTCACAACACAACTGATTGGCTCAAACGCATTAAGAAGGAATGAAATTCCAAATTAAATCCAAATTGAACTGTTAACAAGGCACATCTGTTAATTGAAATGCATTCCAAGTGACTACCTCATGAAGCTGGTTGAGAGAATGTCAAGAGTGTGCAAAGCTGTCATCAAGGCAAAGGGTGGCTACTTTGAAAAATCTCAAATATAAAATGTATTTTGATTTGTTTAAAACCTTTTTGGTTACTTTATGATTCCATATGTGTTATTTCACAGTGTTGATGTATTCACCATTATTTTACAATGTAGAAAATAGTAAACATAAAGAAAAACCCTTGAATGACTAGGTGTGTCCAAACTTTTGCCTGGTACTGTATCTGAACTCATTCTGATGAGAAATCAGGCCTGGGCCAAAACAAGAAAACTGACTCTGTCGTGGACTGTCAATCTTTCAGAAAATTGAGAAACAGATGTACAATCTCGGTTAAGAAAGCTAAACCAAGCTACTTTTTAAACTCTATCTCTGATCCTTCTAAATTTTGGATAAAGATAAACGCACTGAACCATACAAATTCCTCTTCTTCCCTGCCTAAGCAAGTTCTGTCTGACACTGGCATCATAACTGAGAAGAATGGGATAAGTGATGCTGTTAATCATTATTTTATCTCGGCAGGCTTTTTATTTAAGAGAAACTGTGGTTTAATTGACCGTGATCAGTCAATCGACTGCTCTTCCCTCTGCCAGACTCTAGCTGACTCAATGTTTCACTTGTCAACTTCTAGTGAATCTTTGTTTTCGATGCCTTGCTTAAGAGTGATGTAAAAAAAAACACTGGGCGTTGATATACTTGGAACATTTTTGCTAAAGCTCTGTTCCTCCCTGACTGCTGAATCATTAACATATATTTTTTAATTGACAATTACATCTGGTACTAGTCCCAAGGTTTGGAAGGCGGCCCATGTACTCCCTCTTTACAGAGGTGGTGACCCTTGTGACCTAAATAAGTATTGCCCTAAACTTCTAAACTTTCTTGCCTTGCTGAAATATTCAAATCATTGACTAATTCCAAGCTAGGATTTTTCTTATCTTTGAAATGTATAATCAATGTACATCAGTTGGGTTTTAGTCCAGGTCATAACACTATCTCTGCTGCATCCCGAGTTAAAAATGATCTGGTTAACTTTATGGATACAAAGCAACATCGTGCCGCCCTCTTCATTGGCCTATCAAAGGCTTTCGATACTGCTGATAACTCTCTGCTAAGGCATTCCTCAATTGGTCTAGACCAGGCTGCATGTAACTGGTTAAAACATTTATTGACAAGAGCCTCCCAAATGGTGCAGTGGTCTAAGTTAATGCATCGCAGTGCTAGCTGTGCCACTAGAGATCATGGTTCAAGTCCAGGCTCTGTCACAGCCGGCCGTGACTGGGAGACCCATGGGGCGGAGCACAATTGGCCCAGCGTCGTCCAGGTTAGGGTCGGCAGGGATGTTCTTGTCCCATCGCGCACTAGTGACTCCTGTGGCGGGCTGGGCACAATGCATGCTGACACGGTCACCAGGTGTACAGTGTTTCCTCTGACACCATAAACAGCAGGCATTGTGTCAAGAAGCAGTGGAGCTTGGCTGGGTTGTATTTCAGAGGATGCATGGATCTTGACCTTTGCCTCTCCTGAGTTGCAGCGTAAAAAAAAATATATCTGATGACAGATTGAACACCATCAGTAGACACACATTGGGTTCTATCAGGGGTCGATTATGGGTAATATACTTTTTACTGTAGAGAGCATGAAAACATGAAATTACCCCGAGAATCGATTCACAATATCGTCTGTAAAAAATTGTAACCTGCACTTGTATGCCGATGATACTGTTGTGTATGCTATTGTCCCCACAGTTGACCAGGCTCCATCTGAACTCCAATCTGCCTTCATTGTATTAAATAAAAACTTTATTGAAATGAAATTGCATGCAGGTAAAACGAAGTATCTGTTATAAAAATAACTCTGATGTTTTAAGTATATGTACTTTGGATGGTGTCCATATTGATCATGTCCCTGCTTACACATATCTGGATAGATGAAAAGCATATTCATGAGTTAACAATGAATAACAATGGGCTTCTTTTATAGAAATAGGTCCTGTCTCTCGTTCAATAGTAGAAAGCAGATTATTCAGTTGACGTTCCTATTGGTCCTAGACTATGGAGACGTCATGCGTATGAACACAGCTGCCACTTCATTAAAGCCATTAGATGCAGTTTATCATAGCGCACTGCGCTTTATTACGGCCGACAATTTTGGTACTCATCACTGCATTCTTTACCAGAAAGTTGGTTGGCCCTCTGATGTCACATATGTTGATACATTGCTATGCTTTAATTTTTAAAGCCCTTTTACAAAAGGTCCCAACTGTACCTAACATCTTTACTAAACTTTTAGACATGAGTTACCACACCCAGTCTCAGGGAAGGCTAACTATAAAAATTCCTTTGGTCTCTTATGAGTTAGGTAAATCAGCTTTTTATTTTCTCACACCATATCTGTGGAACAAACTTCAAAACGTTCTTAAATTTGATGTTTTGGTGCCTCTAGGACAGGGTTTCCCAAACTCGGAATACTATAGAGAGCAGATACACATGAAAACATGAAATTACCCCGGGAATCGATTGAACGTTGCTCGGAGATGCACAAATACGATATAACATTCAAAACGGGTGAATCTTTCCTCAAGATCAAATGCAATGCTACAAGGAATTTCATTGTATATGCAAACATTTCCATTTAAGAGAACAATGATGTTACAGTCTATCTGTTCCAAAGCAAATGCTTGTTTCTGGTAACTTCTCACAAAACACACTGCTGTGTCATCTTCATGTCGGTCTTACCATCTCACACATTCTTCGAGATTCAGTATAGAAGGAGACAAGTGTCAAACAATTTTTTTGTTTTATGGATTCTAAACACTTCATCCGGCTGAAAGGACTTTAAGTGTCTACTCTGCAAAGCCTGTACCCCTCATTTGAGGGGCGAGTGACAGTAGCTGTCACTTTGCCACGGTTGATGTGCTGTTCTTCTCCTGAAAGATGGCAAACTTTACTCTAAGAGCTCCAACATACTGCTCAGTCGCATAACAACATCCAAAGATCACTCGCATTTTAACTTTTTTAAATGCACAATGTCTGCACTGAATATGATCTAGAGATGTACAAATGCAATGCAATGTTAAATCAAATCTGCAGAAAGTGTATGACGTTCCCGTAGAAAGCTCTGTGATGACATTATAAAGATCATTAGTCCTTGAAGACGATGGAAATGTTACCAAGTACTTTCTATAAAGCTACAAAGAACTGTCTGGCCTCGTGCTCCACAGGGTGCGAAGAGGAGTTAATACTTTCTTTATCAGTGTTTCCGAAAGGAGAGGCCGGCTAAACTACCAAACTCCATGAGTGTCACATGTTCATCCCAGCCAGAGAGATAATCCTTATTTTTCTATTCTCTCCCTTTCTCTTATTCCCACTGTGTGAATCAATAAGAGATCAGCGTCCTTCAGCATACACAGATGAATGTGTGTGTCGGCACGTAAATGCATTTGTATCCCCTGTGGTTTGCAGAGACAATAATCAGACTGGTTGAGAGGATATGGGGGTGAGTGTTCCTAAAATCACAGTCATTTGTGTGATCAATCACCTCCTTCGCTCCTACAGCCCTCCTGTCTACTTTGCAGAGCACAGGATCAATACAGTGCATTAAGTAATATCCTTAGATTATTGACTTGGGCTTTGACTAACAATGGAACGTGATCGCATTGACTTTATACCACAAAGTCAACAGGCATCACAGTCAACAGCAGGGATACCACCGACAGAGTTCTAAATAAACTCAGCAAAAAAATAAACACCCCTTTTTCAGGACCCTGTCTTTACCCATCCACCAATAGGTGCCCTTTGTGAGGCATTGGAAAACCTCCCCGGTCTTTGTGGTTGCATCTGTGTTTGAAATGCACTGCTTGACTGAGGGACCTTACAGATGTGTATGTGTGGGGTACAGAGATAAGGTAGTCATTAAAAAATCATGCTAAACACTATTATTGCACACTAAACTGTATCAGTATGCAGAATGTTCTAAGGGTCAGGCCAGCTTGGCCTTGTCATTGGCACAATCCTTTTTTGGAGTGTTGACAATCTATGCAAGACAGACTTATTATGTGACTTGGTAGGCAAAGATTTAGTCCTAAACGTATTTGGACTTGCCATAATACAGAGGTTGAATACTTATTGACTGAATATATTTCAGCTTTACATTTTTTACTAATTTGTTTTAAAAAAACATCTAAATTATGGGGTATTTATCTGTAGTCCAGTGACACAAATCTCAATTTAATACATTTTAAAATCAGGCAGTAACACAACAAAATGTGGAAAAAGTTAGGTGATGTAAATACTTTCCAATTTCCTTTGATCATCTTTGAGATGTTACTACAACTTGATTGATTGTGGCCAATTCAATTGTTTGGACATGATTTAGAAAGAAACGCACATGTCTATATAAGGTCCCAAAGTTGTCAAAGCAGGAATTGTCAATAGATCTTGTGGTTTCCATCATTGAGAAATTGAAAAAAAAATGGAACTGCCCAGACTCTGCCTTGAGATGGCCGTCTGACCAAACTGAGCAACTGCGCAGGAAGGACATCATTTGAGTCAATTTGAGGTGTACCTGTGGCTGTACTTCAAGGCCTATCTTCAAACTCAGTGCCTCTTTGCTCGACATCATGGGATAATCAAAAGAAATCAGCCAAGACCTCAGAAAAAAAATTGTAGACCTCCACAAGTCTGGTTCATCCTCGGGAGAATATCCAAACGCCTGAAGGTACCACGTTCATCTGTACAAACAATAGTACGCAAGTATAAACACCATGAGACCATGCAGCCGTTATATCGCACAGGAAGGAGACTTTTCTGTCTCCTAGAGATGAATGTACTTTGGTGAGAAAAGTGCAAATCAATCCCAGAAAAACAGCAAAGCACCTTGTGAAGATGCTTTAGGAAACAGGCACAGAAGTATCTATATCCACAGTAAAACAAGTCCTATATTGACATAACCTGAAAGGCCGCTCAGCAAGGAAAAAAACACTGCTCCAAAACCGCTATAAAAAAGCCAGATTACGGTTTGCAACTGCACATGGGGCCAAAGATCATATTTTTTGGAGAAATGTCCTCTGGTCTGATGAAACAAAAATAGAACTATTTGGCCATAATGACCATCATTATGTTTGGAGGAAAAAGGGGGCGGCTTGCAAGCCAAAGAACACCATCCCAACCGTGAAGATAGGTGGTGGCTGCATCATGTTGTGGTGGTGCTTTGCTGCAGGAGGAACTGGTGCACTTCACAAAATAGATGGCATCATGAGGAAGCTAAGGTATATGGATATATTGAAGCAACATCTCAAGACATCAGTCAGGAAGTTATTAAAGCTTGGTCGCAAATAGGTCTTCCAAATGGACAAAGACCCCAAGCATACTTCTAAAGTTATGGCAAAATGGCTTAAGGACAACAAAGTCAAGGTATTGGACTGGCCATCACAAAGCCCTGACTTCAATCCCATAAAACATTTGTGGGCAGAACTGAAAAAGCATGTGCGAGCAAGGAGATCTACAAACCTGACTCAGTTACACCAGCTCTGTGAGGAGGAATGGGCCAAAATTCACTGAACTTATTGTGGGAAGCTTGTGGAAGGCTATCCAAAACGTTTGACCCAAGTTGAACAATTTAAAGGCAATGCTACCAAATACTAATCGAGTGTATGTAAACTTCTGACCCACTGGGAATGTGATGAAAGAAATAAAAGCTGAAATAAATCATTCTCTGTACTATTATTTTGACATTTCACATTCTTAAAATAAAGTGGGGATCCTAACTGACATAATACAGGGAATTTTTGCTAGGATTAAATGTCAGCAATTGTGAAAAACTGAGTTTAAATGTATTTGGCTCAGGTGTATGTAAACTTTCGAGTTTAACTGTACACACACATTGAATTGTTCATTTTCACAGCTACCCATACAACTTAATTAATCTTTAGCTTGAGTATTTTGTACTCTTCCATCATTCACTCATCCATATCTTGTTAGTTATACAGTAGATTGCTGTATAACCAACTAAATATTGATGCACTGAATTATTTCCTAGGCAGAGGATTAGAAGTGCACTGTGACAGGAGACAGGTAACCTTAAAACGCAATGAGCTTTTTAATCACAACTCCAGGAGCCTCTCAAAGCAATAACACAAAAAGGTCACCTTGCCTTAGCCGAGTTGAAAAGATGAAGAGCAGACAGTCTAGATCTATATTTTTTGCAAAGCTGTGCATAGTGTGCAAATCAGAAGTAAGGGATGTGGGTCCAAATCCAAAATGACTCAGATATATCCATCACACTACTTGCAATAGGTTAGATCCACAGTGAAAGAATGGTAGAGAAAGTGACAATTCTTTGGAGTCCTAGTTGCAAGAATATCTCCACAACCCACTGGGCAAGGGTTGTCATGACTACACTGTGGGGAAGTTAAACAAATTCAGGAGAGTTCATCAAAGCAAACCCTCTCTCCCTTCTGTGCAGGTACTTGAATTCAACTAAACTAGGATGGTGTGAAATGGACACAATAAGAGCCCTTGAGACTGTTGCTACCGAGTTTTAGAGTTGAATGTCTATCTTAAGTTTAGCCTTTTGCTGTTTATATTATTGAATTAATTATACTTCACCATATGCCACATCTCTCAAGCGTTTGGTTCACTGTAAAAACAACATACATGTTACATGTGAGCTGTATTTGGAAACATAATTAGTGAATGTGGGAAGAATGTGTTATTGTACAGCCGGTACACGGTGTGTCGTTTCCTTACAGTGTGTATCGTTTCTGATACCCTACGAGTGAGACCCTGCCCTATCTCTCATGCGGTGACAATCTAGTGTGGCTCAAGCATACCCAGTGTAGGAACAATGGCTGGTGCCCCCCCATTGCACACCAGTGTCAGAAACGCACTGCTTTTAAACCCTTGGTCTGGAGACAAATGAGGCACTGTTAAGTCCTGACCTAACATGCAAGGTTTGACTCCAGCTGGTTTTACAGTACTATCATCGGTGAATGTCCCATCTAGGCATTCATAGTCAACTTCAGGTACAGTAGACAGCACAAGTACTACAGATCTCTAGCCTGTGACTAGGGTTGCTAAAAAATTCTGAAGATTTCCTGCTTTTCCGGAAATCCTGGTTCCAGAAGTTTCCTGTTTATTTACATTCTGATTCCTGGAATCTTTCAACTGGGATTTCTGGAAAACCTGGGAATTTTAAGAAATGTATGACATTTTGCAACCCTCCCTGTGACCATACAATGCTTGGCGTTATTGACACACATTGGTGGACACTAAAACAGATAATAGTATTCAACCATCAGATGGCCACATAGTGGTCTGTCTGTCCAAGGCCAACAGAGAAAAATCTCTGAGCAAAACAAATGTGTTACTAATTACTAAAATCGTCATTCTTCATAAGCAAGAGCCACCATTTGTCAGTTTGAGAAGGCAGACATACAGTTCTAAAGCTTTGACAATGAAACAGTGACACAGCTCAGTCCACAAATGCAGGTTTGGTTCAAGTGTATCCACTTAGAAATTGAAGACACGATTTCAGGGAATGAATGCGGAGGCTCTCATCTCTTTACTGACAAAGATGTATTCTGTCCTACAACAAAGCAATCCTTATCTACCGCTATCTGTCTTCCAGTGCAGAGACATTCATTTGTCTCTGGATAGAATAAGAGGCCATATTGGATGAATACTCTATTCATTGTATAAAAGCAGTACACACACACAACACACACGCACACACACACACACACACACATTCCCCCTTTAGCAACCAAACTCTGGCTGCTGGCTCACATGAAAATCCACCTTCATATGCCTCAGTTCAAAAAGGAGTATTCTACAACTTATGTGTGTTAACGGTTGATGCAGTAATCATTCATTAAAATACAGCAGAATACAGTTCTAAGAGTCTGTTTTGATACTTCTGTTATACACAACATAATCTTTCAGTTGTGTGCCATTAAAATGTTTCAGTCTATAGACAGGGTGTACAATTAAGACAATGCAAGTATGCTTTATTTTTGTTCAGAGAAATAAGAATATTTAAATCAAATAAATAAATAAATAACTTCCATATTCCGAGGAACTTCCACAGGTATTCAGGTATTAGTTACTAAGAATGGGTACATGGGGTAATGGAGAAGATGGTGTCAGGTGGTGAGGGCAGGGGACAGCTTAAACGAGGTCACCAGAGGAACATGAGCGTGCTCCTGAAAGTGGATGATGACACCCTTCTGGTGTTGCCGAGTGTAGAATGAGCATGCCCTTTCTCTTCCACATAAAAAAAATGGCCTTATAGAAGATGCTTTAAAAAAAAAAATTGTCTGGAAAAAGTGCAAGCAAACTTCCTGCGAACACACTTCAGGTAGAGTGTTTGGCCACAGGGAATAGGACAAAATCTGGATTTGCAATGACCTCATTAATGCCTACGTAAAACTACGTCCTCTGTTCTTTTGAGACTTGCCACCCTTCGACCTTGCATTTGAATAGGCTTCCCTGAAGACCCTAAAAGACAAAGTCACTCGGCTGGGACTAATCTAGGAGGAGGCAAAAAAGTAGAGTGGAAAAACACAACCGGATCTAAATAATTAACAGCCTGGAGATATGAAGACCTACAAGAGGCTGTCGCAAAACAACTGTATTTTGAAAATCTGTCTTCTCCCACTTTACCTCTACTCTGTCATCCCTGTATGCATCTCTTTCCTCATCCTTTTCTCTGTCTAAAAAGACGGGCCTCAAAGTCCTCTGTGTTTTTTCTGTACCCTGCTGTTAACAGTCTTCAATTGGTCTGATATCCACACCGTTAATCAATTAATTGACCAATTTAACATATTTATGTGAGGACTGGAACACACACCTACTCACAAAGACATTCTGCTCTACCACAGAAAGTAGACTGAATTCATGTTGCCTGCAAATCAGTTAATAGGAGAAAAGTATAGGAACAAGGGTCTTGGAAAGTTTTAGCCAAAGCACAGGTATAACGTGTACGCTATCAATTGGGAAGCAAGTACAGGGAGTGAATTTTATAAATAAACGAACAAGGAACAAATCAAGAAACACGAAAAGTGTACAGACATGAAATATAAACAGAGCCAATAACACCTCAGGAAAGCACCAAGGGGAATGACAGATACAGTGCCTTGCGAAAGTATTCGGCCCCCTTGAACTTTGCGACCTTTTGGATTGGATTGTATTTATCATCATTAGTCATTTAGGTCAACATTGGATCATTCAGAGATCCTCACTGAACTTCTGGAGAGAGTTTGCTGCACTGAAAGTAAAGGGGCTGAATAATTTTGCATTTATTGGGGATTTATTGGGGTGGAAATTAAATTGAAGAGGGTCAAGGGTGTCTGGTAAGGTAGAGGTTATATAATCCTTAACTAGCCTCTAAAAGCACTTCATGATGACAGTAGTGAGTGCTACGGTGCGATTGTCATTTTGTTAAGTTACATTTGCTTTCTGGGGTACAGGAAAAATTGTGGACATATTGAAGCAAGTGGGGACAGCAGACTGGGATAGGGAGAGATTGAATATGTCTGTAAACACTCCAGCCAGCTGGTCTGCGCATGCTCTGAGGACGCGGCTAGGAATTCTGTCTGGGCCGGCAGCCCTGCAAGGGTTAACATGCTTAAATGTATTACTCACGTCGGCCATGGAGAAGGAGAGCCCACAGTCCCTGGTAGCGGGTCGCGTCGGTGGTACTGTGTTATCCTCAAAGCAGGCCAAGAAGGTGTTTAGCTTGTCCAGAAGCAAGACGGTGTCCGCGACGTGGCTTGTTTTCCCTTTGTAGTCCGTGATCCACTTTGTCTCTGTACTGACGTTTTTCCTGTTTGAATGCCTTATGGAAAGAATAACTACACGGTTTGTATTCGGCCTTATTCCCAGTTGCCTAGCCATGGTTAATGTTGCCATATTTCCACGGTTTCTGGTTTGGGTAGGTTTTAATAGTCACTGTGGGTACAACATCTCCTATACACTTCTTGATGAACTCAGTCACCATATCCGTGTATTCGTTGATGTTATTCTTAGAGGCTACCCAGAATTGATCCCAGTCCGTGTGATCAAAACAATCTTGAAGCATGGATTCAGATTGGTCAGACCAGGATTGAATAGACCTTAGCATGGGTACTTCCTACTTCCTATAAAAATGGAGTCATGATCTGATTTGCCTAAGGGAGGGCGGGGAGGGCCTTGCAGAGATTTTGAAAAAGGAGGAGCATGGGTTCAATGTTTTACCAGCACGAGCACTACAGTCAGTACTACAGTCAAACGCTACTGAAGGTAGAGCTTCAGTAGCGTTTTCCTTAAATTTGCTTTGTTAAAATCCCCAGCAACAATAAATGTGGTCTCAGGATATGTAGTTTCCAGTTTGCATAAGGTCCAGTGTAGTTATTTGAGGGACGTCGTGGTATCGGCTTGAGGGGGAATATACATGGCTGTGACTACTACCGAAGATAATTATCTTGGGAGGTAATACGGTCGGCATTTGATTGTGAGGTATTCTAGGTCAGATGAACAAAATTAACTGCGTTTCTTTCTTCTTCCCGGAGAGTTCTTTATTCCTGTCTGCGCGATATACTGAGAACCCAGATGGCTGTATGGACGGGGACAGTATATCCCGAGAGAAACATGTTTCCATGAAACAGAGTATGTTACAATCTCTGATGCCTCTCTGGAAGGAGATCCTCACCCTTAGCTCGACGACTTTATTATCCAGAGACTGAACATTAGCGAGTAATATACTCGGAAACTGTGGTTGGTGGGCACTTCTCCTGAGTCGGTCTAGAAGTCCACTCCGAATACCTCTTCTCCGCCGGCAGTGTTTTGTAGCAGCCTCTGGCATAAGTTCCCCTGGGGGGTAAGAACAAGGATCCAATTCGGGAAACTCGTGTTCCTGGTCATAATGCTGGTGTGGTACCACCACTCTGATATCCAAAAGTTATTTCTGGCTGTACGTAACAAAACAGAAAAATGTCTGGCCTAATAATGTAAGAAATAACAAAATACTGCAAAGTTGCTCAGGCGATAGAAGCATAACTGCCATAGCTGTCTGCACCATCTTACTCCATTTCCATTCTGTCACATTCTCTTCCTCCAGTCTCACAACATCTTGGTCACACAGTGTCCTACACTTAGCTGTAATTGGAACTATGACAGAAATCTGTCACATGAATGAAGTGGGTCTGTGAATATTGAATATCTTGAATATCTAGTTCTGATGGGAATGTCTCAGTTCAGAAAATAGCTCAGAAAACACAATGCTGTCATTGTCAGCTGATATCATAAACAGATCATGCATGTACTGAAACAGTATGGGCCCTTCATAGTTTTAGCTAAAGATATGGCTCCAGAAAGAGTGCCACTTCTTTGAGCCTGACATGAAGCCAAGAAAGGACACCTGTCTTGAAAAGTTACTGCTCAATGAAAAGGGAATTGAGTATGTACAGTTTGTCTCTTTGTCTCCTGTGATTGTGCAAATATGATATATGGCCACTTAGCACTGACTTAAAAACCTCTTAAGGATCCAATACTTTTTTTCATTTTTCGACTAAATTGAAATACCCAAATGGTGGTAGCCTTGATGTCACTTCAATTAGAAGTCAAAATAATTCCTCACCTAGTTTAACCCAATGAGTCCCACCGTCGGGCCGGAGTGATTTAGGACTTCTAACTTACATTAAACATTGTGTGTTTGAGCTAGAGAATTCTTGTACTATTGAATTTGTCGCTTTCTTCAGTATCCGTTGGTACCAACCATTAGTCTGTTTAACTGGGGCTGAGCTAGAGCGATGTTTGAGAGAAGGGCAGATCCCGAAGGGGCCCGCGGCTGGGTCTTTTTTATAAAACACTTATGTAGAGTCAGAATGACGTTTAAATAGTTTGTAGCTATCTATAAAAAGCTGAGATTCTCACAAACACGCACGTTCACTGTTCGATGCTCACAAGCTCGCAAGCATTGTTAGAAGGTCAGGCATTATTTTACATAGAATATCATAGGAAATCCCAGGACATAGTGTCTATAATACTGTAATAAGCTCACATAGTTACTATCACAAACTCTAGTTGGAAATTAATTTCTCACAGATTATGGGGAAATTATTTATGTACTAACATCGTTATCAGATTGTTTCTTTGGCTGACCTTTTTTAGTTATTGACATTTGTCAATAGAATTCATGAATCCAACTGTTTATGTCAAATAGTTTTGCGTTCTACTTGTAGCCCTGGTTTTCCTGGAAGGACGATTGTGAAACGCTTAATTGTGACTCTAAACATAAGGGCTGGACATGCAGATAAATGAAAGTCAAATAAATAAAAATGGGTTAACAGATTTGCATGGTATCCATTTGCAGGGGCCATCAGCTATTTGTATCGATCTAATTAGTAGACTAGAAGTGTTCATCCTTTCCACCGCTATTATCCAGCATACTGTAGCCTAAAATACAATTATTTAATTTTGTTCTACTCAACGTGGCTCCATAAGCAGGTGGCCCATTCTTGTTAAGTCGGTGCTAAGTGGACATACATCATAATAACACAATCACAGAGGTTAGACAAGGAATTTCTGAAGGCCACTCTTTCCCAGGAGAGTAACGGATGGATAGGGCACCGTGCAATGACAGACAGACAGAAGGCAGCCATCCCAGTGTGTGTCGTTGGTACACTATCACCATTAAAACAATCTAAGCAGTCTAACAGGTCCCAATTAGGAGATGAGGAAATTAAACATGTTGACCCCTCACCAGGCCTTTATAGAGACAGAGATTTGCATGGCCCTTAGCAAAGGATCAACAAAGCTGTGTTTATTGGAGAATTTAATCTAACATTAATTTCCTCTGCCTTTGATCAATCAATTCAGATGTCTATTCACGCGCCACCCCGAAAAACGACTTAAGACATACTTTTAATTTCAAGGAAGCTACTGTCCAAAATCTAGCTCATCATACTGAGAATGAGGCATCTAATATGCAATTGCGTTGATTCCCTCCATTCGTTCATTTTGGTACACAGCGTCCCCTCCACTGATTGTCGAACACACGTGAGTCTCAAAAGACGATTATCTTCCACAATAGGACATTATCAATAAATCAATAAATAAATTCGATTTGGCTGTTGGGGGGGGGGAGCAGTGGCATCATTAGGCATGGGCTTCCGGGTCTTCAGTCAAGGATTTTTTTATCAAGCCCATTTATTTTTTAAATGTTTTTTTTAATGTCTTACTGGCACATTTTAATGACAAAAATAAACAATAGAATATACTGCACTAGGAAGTAGCAGGTACTGCAAGAAGCCCTTAGACTGGTGCGGTGCCTGCTGTGATTGGTCGAGATTTGACAACGCAGTGAACCGCTCACGTCCCTTGACCCCTCTCCTGCCCCCACAGCACCGGTTAGATGTCAATGTCATCCATAGGAGGTTGGTGACACCTTGATTGGGGAGGACAGGCTTGGGGTAATGGCTGGAGCAGAAAAGGTGGAACATGGTTTCCATGTGTTTGATGCCATTCCATTCGCTTCTTTCCAGCCATTATGATGAGCCGTCCACCCCTTAGCAGCCTCCACTGATGTCGTCACTCAGTAAGAGTCTAAAGCATAGCACAGAACAAGTATGGATTTTTTAAATAAAAAATCACACATTAGCTGGTAGGACTGATTTAAATTAAATCAATCATAGATGTCTTATAATTTGTTCCATGCTACAGGTCCATTTTTCTATTTATATTCATATAGCCTAGGGGCTATGTATCTTCTAATCTGTCATGTTTGGAGTTGTGTTGCGCTGTTATGCGGACAATTTCATTTTTATTTACAGTTGAGTTGCCCTGGTCGTGCCAGGATACAGTAACTTCAAAGAGCAACTGCCCCTTGAAAACAACTTATCATTTAGAAAAACAGCCTATGTGGCATCGATACAAGTCATAAAATTGTATTCTACTGTCAAAATTGATAATTGATCATTTTGGTTATAAATTCAGTCTCATCCAAAACTGAGTTTTATGCTCGTGACTGCATCAAAACATAAATGCAGGTTGGGCGTGTTTCAATCATGCCCACAGCTGGCAGCACACAAGTTATAATCAATTCTGAGTTCAGCTGCACGCGACCCAATTGTAATGCCTGTGGTAAGTTTGGGTTTACTTTGGAAAGACCTATGGGTTAGTTAGGGACCATCAGTAAAATTACACAATGCGCATGGGAAAATATTGAAAAATACCAATAGCTCCAAATTACAATGACAAAAAAATATATATATAAATTGTAGAAATTCATAGAAATATTGAAAGAATTTAATGAGAACTAAAAGGTGTGCAACATGAATATTGTTTTATTTAAATTGCGTAATTTATTGACATCCCTAACTAGCCCTGGATACAGGCTAACTAAAGTCAGGTCGCACACCAGCCGACTGAAGTTAATTGGCTAAATAATTTGTCACACCTGCGAACACACACGAGACACCCACCCACATCAAACCACACCACGAATTCAGTCAGGACTGCTAGCATTTCTTAAATAAACCACATCTAAATTAAGGCCAAGTCAGGAAGTGCAGTCACCCTTTAAAACTAACTAATAACAAGCTACCCCAGTAGTGTAACGACAGTTTTTGTAAGTAATACTGAAGTTGTGCACAATTATCAGTTTCTATTTGGTTTATGTCGCCCATTCATTGTCAGTTAGACACGCAGTAGCGCCTTGGGACCCAAAAGCATATTCAGTGCTCTAACTCCAATGCTGGTCTGGAGCAATGAAGTAGTAACACAGGGTAAAAATTGCTATTCCTCTGTCCTGCACGCGCACCCCCTGAAAAATACACTTATTGTTTTGTTTCTACTCGTCAGTATTACTTACTAGCATTAATGATAACAATGGCTGACAATTAAATAACGTACCATAGAATTATATGGCAGCCCGCAAGGTATGCTGCAGTATGACGCAAATTTTACAGGAAGAACCACTGTAGTCTACATGTTCAGATATTACATGTTTCTAATTTTGACAAAGTGGTTTCATTTCAAGTTAGTGTACAACTAGCTAGCTTTAGCTGGCTGGCTCGCTAGCTAACGTTATGTATATTATCTTATTATTCGTATCTCAGACACATTTGCTTGACTTATTATAGCCTAATGATCACAAACATTCAACCTGATTGATTAGCTACCTGCAGATTCATGCAGGGTAGTAACGTCATGAGTTGGGGTTATGGTTCATTGTTTACCTAGCTAGATCACCAGCTACATGTCTTAACAAAAGTCTGAGTGTGCCAGAGCGCAGAATAACTGATGCATTTACAGCATGCTCGGATCAACCCTACTCCTCGGCCAGAGCATCCAGTGTGCTCTTGAACACTCTGAGAGCGAAATGCTCTGAATTACAAACTGACAATCTGATGGCACAGTTGCAGTCACCAACGCTCTGGATAATATAACAGCCGCCAAACAAGTTCTGCTAGGGCAAGTAATGTTCAGTGATCTGTTCTCTAATTTGTGTCTGGAAGTAACTAGCAATTTATCTTGGTTGCCTGACTACTTTTTTATATTTTGTATTTTTATTATTGTGAACAAAACAAATATAAATACAGATATATACAAACAAGAGTACATAAACCTAAATGTGTATTACATATCGAGATACATTTTCAATTTGTCAGAGGTTTTATGGTACGTATTGCTTTTTTGTTTTTACCCTTGCTGATAATTTCAAAATAATATATAAAATCCATCTTAAACAATGTGAAGAGGGGTTTGTTCTCCGCCCACTTCATTATATGGATAAAGAATCTGCCATGAAAAATAAACAATTGAACAATGAAAGTTAATAAATCAGGGTCCATATATTTTGAATCAAAATAAAAAGTATTTAAAATTAACACTAACTTACTGAAATACTCTGACACAATAACAGTCCCAAAAGAAATGGCCAAAAGTCTCTGGGTCATTTATTATCAATAGCTATTTTGAATCTGTGAGCTTGACAACTGTTAGTACAGAAATCTCAGATCAACCCTTAGAGAGATGGGTGGGGCTTAAGCTTAAGAGGGTGTGAAAGATGCTGAAAGGGTGTACCCAAAGGAGGGCTCTCCAGTGGTGATACCAAAACATTTTCTTAAAAGTGAGTGTACAAGTTTATCAACTTTCTTTTTATTGTTTATTTTTTACCTATTTTTTTCTCCCCAATTTCGTGGTATCCAATTGGTAGTTACAGTCTTGCCTCATCGCTGCAACTCCCGTACGGACTCGGGAGAGGCGAAGGTCGAGAGGCGTGCGTCCTCCGAAACATGACCCAACCAAACCTCACTGCTTCTTGACACAATGCCCACTTAACCCAGAAGCCAGCCGCACAAATGTGTCGGAGGAAACACCGTACACCTGGCGACCATGTCAGGGTGCACTATGCCCGGCCCGCCACAGGAGTCGATAGTGCGCGATGGGACAGGGACATCCCTGCCGGCCAAACCCTCCCCTAACCCGGACGGCGCTGGGCCAATTGTGCGCTGCCCCATGGGTCTCCTGGTCGCGGCCGGATGCGACAGAGCCCGGACTGAAACCAAGAATCTCTAGTGGCACAGCTAGCAATGTGATTATCAACTTTCAAAGCAAAATTGCTCCCCATTTTGTTCCTCAACTGTAGTGTATTATACACCATTGTGTAGCTCTGAGTCTCTACTTTTATCCAATGCAAGAAAACACAATTTCCAATTCTGCTACATAAGACCGATTTGAGCCGGTTGGTCACAATTTAAAATGTTGCAGCAAGAAGAAGGAGAGGAGTGTTTGTCAAATGTATGACGCATCTCTCCAGAATTCATGCACTCAACTGTCTCCTGCCAATTCTTGGCATTCATTGTTTCATTGTGTGAATTGTTTGCCCCTTTGATTTTAAATATAATGCAATAAATTCTCCATTAGGCCTAAAAAAATGACCATTAATCGCCCGTCATTTGTTAAGATACCTTTATGTTAATGCATCTATTAATTACAATAATTTACACAACCTGCTACACTTTGGTAAGGTTTATTTCATAACCGTTTCGAGTTTTGCAAATGATTTATTTGTCTTTTGTTTGGAGTGCTCTATTTGAGCAATGAGCATGTGTCTTGTTTCTCTTTCCTGATAATGCTGAGGGAGCGTATGCGCCTGACAACACATAGGTCTACCTGGCCTGCTACGGGCAAAAGTAGGAATGTGCCCATTTGGCATTGTCTGGTTATCATATCTCATCACATCCACCACGAATAAACTGAGCTTCTCAGTCATTGTTTCTTCAACTCACACAGTAAATCAACAAAGTCCATTTTCACAAAGTCCAACATTCATTGCGAATGACAGTTCCTCAGTATTTGAAAAATCTTTCCAAAACTCCAGCCTGCAATAATCACCAAGACTCAGTGTGAAAGAGCAAAATATCATGATCTGATGATTCCAGTGGAAAAAAAACTACTGTCTCTCCCGAACTCACTGGTGCGGGAAACTCTGAGGACTCAGAATAGGCTAGTTGATATAATGTTGCAAGTTCTCTAGCAACAGTTTTGGGCCGACCCAGTTAATGATTTGATACAATGTTGCACTTCACTAGCAATAGGTCAAGTCAAGATAAATAGAAAGGGAGGCAGACAAGCAGAGTAGAGAGATGAAAGTGAAATATTTTGTACTGTTTTTATATATCTTTTACTTAGTAGACAACTTAACTTATCGGCTTCCTGCTGCATTGGCCTATAGGCTATCTCTGAGTTCTATGTGCTTATATATTTAGCCATCAACGGATCACAGTATCAACGTGTCCATATTGCAGAGGCTGGTGCTCTCCACTTAGTTGAATATTAACTTTGAGATGTTTTATGAGTAACCACATGACAATAATTTAGAGAAACAAAAACCTTATTATAGAAATGAAACTGATCAATGAAAATGTACATATAACCATAACTGGCACGCAGATCGGTAGAAATGGAAGGATGAGTTGTAAAATCTTCCCCAAACTCAAGAGCTGCCTATGGTCTTTGCTGTAACACCTCTAAAAAAACAGTTTTTGCACACATAGGAGGTTCTGTAAAATAAAAGGTCCCGCCTATGGACGTCAAAGGCCCGTCCAACTGATTAGTTCTGACTCCCGCCCTGGAGAAATGTCTCTCAGTCTCACAGCTTACTCAGTGCAGAATGACCTCTGCAGTTTGGCTTACTGCAGGCATGTCCTAAAAAAAAAAGATTATTCTGATATTATCACTATGGTTTTGATAATACATACAACTTTCAATGATATTAAGTTTGCTAAACAACGTTTTAGTTGGTTTTCCTTTTTTCCTTTTTACTCAGTGTTACCGATTAGACTTCCATAAATAGCAACCAGAAAGTCCCAATTATTAGCATGTTATTAAGGGGCGAATACTTGGGAATATCCATTCAAAGCAAGGGCTGTCAAAGTGTTTTATTCATGTTTTTTTGTGTGTGTGTGCCTGTGTGTGCATCCATAGAGAAACAGACACTGCACAAACAATCTCTCTCTGCAGGGTGGCATTTCTCCCAACTAAGAAGCCCCATTTCCATATTAATGATTAGATAAATCAGAATAAATAAATAGCCCAATAAAACAGATAGTTAAATGAATAATTGAATTAAACTGAAAATGCAAATCTGGGAATGTGTGAAACTCTAGGCTAGAAAACAGTGCCTAGATGGTGCACTCCGCTTCCAGTAGACCTTATGAGCCAAACAAGAGAGAATGATAATGCTAATTCCTCTCAATGCTCACCATCATATGACCTTTCAACAGCAGATATAATTCAGCTAATGGGGAGGCCAACACAACATAATCGCTACTGCAAGGAAACTAACAAGCTAAGAAGTAAATAAAGGGATCACAGCTTAACTTGCCTCTCCTTGCACAAAGCCAGTGTGACACTGAACTGTCAATTAAGCCAGAAGGAAGCATGGAAAATAAACTAGATTCTCCAGGACGCCGATAGTGTTAGAATCAAGTCCCCTAGGGCGTCATTAACATTTCATTTTCCAATATATGTGTTGAGGGCAATCATTAGGTTCAAACTGCATGAATCAGTGGTGTAATGATTATAACAGAGGGAGAGGAAAACAGAAGACTTGACTGACTTTACTTTGTATTAGTCTATCTAGTAATTTTAGAATCGCCCAAGTTTGGTAGCCTATGCTGTTTTTGACCATGGGCATGGTTGTTCATGCAGTGGTTACAATGTACTGTATCACTGATCTAATATTCTCATAAAAGGTCAGCACGAAACCGTGTGAGCAAACAAGTTTGGTACAGGGATCATTTTTACATACAAATAATTGGATACAGCGTTTTATTATTGAAATATAAGCCTCAATTTAACTTCAGTTGCTTTTTTCTTTGAGGGCTAATCAGGGGCATTTTCGGGGACACCTGTAGCCAGAGAAAGACAACCAGAATTGGGGACTGTCCCTGAGAATTGGGGACTGTCCTTGGAAATCGGGGACATCAGGTCACCCTAGACTTAAACCGGGCATAGGGGGTCCACCATGACACTCTACCTCTCTCTTCTGTGCACTGGCTTGCATCTCAGTTGTTGTTTTTTGGCCCTTTCCGCTTTCTTTTTCTTTGCGTATTGTAGTCCAATGCTTGTCTTGTGGTATCCCTTTCCTGCGGTTATGTGACCAAATCGCCCTCCTCTCCCTCCTAGTGGCCTCATGGGTGGAATGTTATTAATATTTCTGATAATGTCATAATTAATAAACAGTATTTCAAAAAACCCGCCGAAGATCCGATGTTTCTTTGTCAAACGGTTTTGTTATATTTTAGTCTTCTGTGATTTATGTAAAGTGTAATATTGGGAGGCGACCTCAAAATGGAATACATGTCAACTTTGTATATGACATGGTACAGATGTATTATTTTTTATGCCCATAATCATGTGTGAGTTGTGTACTTTTGTTTCAAAGTAGATTTGTTTAAGACTACCAAGAATCACCCTGATTTAGCGCACTGCAGTAAAAGGTTCAAATCCGACTTCAACTCTGACTCAGCTGTTCCCTTGTTCATATCAGCCCCCGTTTCTTTGTTTCACGGGCTACCAAAACGTTGCAGGCGTAGACGAGGGAGATGTGTTGGCATCCTTGTGACATTGAGAAGATAATATATTTTCGGAAATAACTTGAAAGAGCCAACTTGAAAAGGGCACAGGGTGGCTACTTCCAAGAATCTAAAATATATTTTGATTTGTTTAACACTTTTTTGTTACTACATGATTCCATGTGTTTTTTCAAAGTTTTGATGTCTTCACTATATTTCTACAATGTAGAAAATAGTCAAAATAAAGTAGGTGTGTCCAAACTTTTGACTGGTATTATTCGTCTGGACATTGCTCGTGCTGATGTTTCTTAATAAAAAAAAATTGGGATGTGTGTGTTTTGTATTGTTAGGTATACTGCACTGTTGGAGCTAGAAACATAAGCATTTCACTGCACCTGAGATAAAATCTGCAAAATGTGTGTACACTGGCCCAAAAAATGTAATTTGATTTTGACAGCAACAGACATTGCGGTAACGCTAATTAGCATTGGCTCATAAAATTTCATCTAACTTCCTTCATACTTGACACAAAGACATACAAAATGGTATTGACAAGTTCATCTGACTCTGGGGAAGTAGACAAAGGGCTTCACTGCCAAAATCCTGAAGTATCCTTTTAACTAGCCACATATACGTGTACTGTTAATAGCTAGCTAGCCAATTTGAGCTGGTCCATCAATCAATGTAGTCTATCATGTCAGTAGGCAGCAATTGTGATTAAACAGATAAAAACCATGTTCAAAAGGGGATAATGTTAGCTAAATTTGCAAGTATGGCCTACGTTGGTTGGATAAAAATGTACATAGTGGTAAGTAGACAATGTTTAGCCAACTTGAATCACTGTCAAAGGCGCTTCAACAAAGTACTGAGTAAAGGGTCTGAATACTTATGTAAATGTGATATTTCATTTATTTGCAAACATTTATTTAAAAAAAACTGTTTTTGCTTTGTCATTATGGGGTAGAGTGTGTAGATTGAAGAAGGGATTTGAAACAAATAATAATTTGACATACATATTCCATATGATAATACAAGTAAAAGACAACATTTTCATTGTTGTCAACTTAGCTACTTTGGAGAAGGGCAACATCTTACGAGTTCTAACCTGTCTTTGCTATTTAGTGACTTTTTTGTGTTAATCTTTATTTTTTAGTACATAATGTTCACACTGTTATCTCATATGCCAAGCACTTCTGGACATCAGATCGACACTTACTGACCTCAATTTCAACTCCGACTCAGCTGTTCCCTTGTTCCTACCAGACCCTATGTTTCACAGGCTACCAAAATGTCGCAGGCGTAGATGAGGGAGACGTGCTGGCATCCTGGTGAGATTGAGATGAAGAGAATATCAACCAGCACTCCCCTCCATTCTATTGGCAAATGTCCAGTCACTCGAGAATGAGATAAATTAACATTGTTCGAGAGTCTCCTATCAGAGAGACATAAAAAGCTGCAATATTAATGATATGCCTTGCAGAGAAGTTGCTGGATGACTCTATGTAGGACTCAGTGGTTTCTCCATAAATCGGCACAAAGGGACAAAGGCGGCTTTGCACAAGGGACAAAGTCCAAGTACACTATACTGTATATACAAAAGTATGTGGAAACCCCTCTAAATTAGTGGATACGGCGATTTCAGCCACACCGGGGGCTGACAGGTGTATAAAATAGAGCACATAGCCATGCAATTTCCATAGGAAACATTGGCAGCAGAATGACACATTCTGAAGAGCTCAGTGACTTTAATCATGGCACCGTCATAGGATGCTTCCTTTTCAACAAGTACGTTTTTACATTTTTTGCCCTGCTTGGGCAATGTCTAGGAGCAACAATGGCTCAGCTGCTTACAGAATGGGACTGCCGAGTGCTGAAGCACGTAGCGTATAAAAATCATCTGTCCTCGGTTGCAATACTCACTTCCATGTCCCAAACCGCCTCTGGAAGCAACGTCATCACAAGAACTGTTTGTCGGGAGCTTCATGAAATTGGTTAAGAGTGGTGTAAAGCTCGCTTGGCATGTCACAAGCCTAAGATCGATCACCATGCGACTTGACATGCGTCAGCTGGAGTGGTGTAAAGCTCACCGCCATTGGACTCTGGAGCAGTGAAAACGTGTTCTGTGGAGTGAGGAATCAAGCTTCACCATCTAGCAGAACGGGGTTTGGCAGATGTCAGGGGAGCACTACCTGCCCGAATGCATAGTGACAATTTTAAAGTTTGGTGGAGGAGGCTGTTTTTCATGGTTTGGGCAAGGCCCCTTAGTTCCAGTGAAGGGAAATCTCAACGCTACAGCATACAATTCAATTCTAGACAATTTTGTGCTTCCAACTTTGTAGCCCTTCCTGTTTCAGCATGACAATGCGCCCATACACAAAGCGAGGTCCATACAGAAATTATTTGTCAAGATCGGTGTGGAAGAACTTGACTGGCCTGTATAGAGCCCTGACCTCAACCCCATCAAACACCTTTGGGATTAATTGGAATTCCGACTGCTAGCTAGGCCAAATCACCCAACATCAGTGCCCGATCTCACTAATATTCTTGTGGCTGAATGAAAGCAAGTCCCAACAGCAATGTTCCAACATTTAGTGGAAAGCCTTCCCAGAATAATGGAGGATGTTATAGCAGCAAAGGGGGGACCAAATCCATATTAAGATGATCATGTTCGATGAGTAGGTGTCCACATACTTTTGGTCATGTAGTGTATGTCTCTTCATAAACAACAACTGGTGCGGTGCTTCCAGTGTGAAGGAAAGCTCAAGCTTTTGCTAAATAAATAAATAAATAATAATAAATAAAGAATACCTGCAGACCCTTTTATCTACCAAGACAATTATCCTCCCTAATCATTATGGCTGTATACATCCCTACACAAGCCAACACCACTTAGGCACTCAACAAACTATATGGGGCCATAAACAAATAAGACACCACTCACCCTGAGGAAGCGTTTCTTGTGGACAGAGACTTTAATGCGTGGAGACTTAAAACTGTTCACTCGGGGCGCTAAAACTTTAAACCACTTTTATTCTACCAACAAAAATGCTTATAAGGCCCTCCCTCATCCTCCCTTCGGCAAATCTGACCACGACTCTATTCTCCTGCTTCCTGTTTACAAACAAAAGCTCAAACAGGAAGTACCAGTGACACGCTTAATAAAGAAGTGGTCCGAAGCAAACGCAAAGCTACAAGACAGTTTTTCTAGTATAGAATGAGAAATATTTTGGGATTCATCTGATAGCATTGAAGAGTTACCACATCAGTCATGGACTTCATCATTAAGTGCATAGACAATGTCATCCTAACAGTGACTATAAGAACTTATCCAAACCAAAAACTATGGATTACAGTCAATATCTACACTGGGCTAAAGGCTAGAGCTACCGATTATAAGAAATGGGACATGGACACATACAAGAAAGCCCGCTAATGAGCCATCAGACAAGCAAAAGGATAATATAGGTGGAAGGTGGAATCCTACTAAACCGGCAGGGCTTGCAGACAGTAACTGATTACAAAGGGAAACGCAGCCGTGAGATGCCCAGTTATGCAGAACTCCTAAACCAGCTAAATGCCTTTTATGCTCGCTTCGAGGAGTCTTTTGTGAAGCCCCTGTTGTTCCGGATGACTGTGTGATCTCAGTCTCTGATGTGAGTAAAACGTTTAAACAGGTTAACACTCAGAAGGCCGCCGGGGGGGCGCGTTCTCAAAGCATGCACAGACCAGCTGGCAAGTGTATTCACAGACATTTTGATCTATCCTTGACCCAGTATTTAAGCCCAACATGTTTCAAGCTGACCACCATTGTCCCTGTTTCCAAGAACTCCATAGTTACCTGCATAAATAACTATTGCCCTGTAGCACTCAAATCTGTAATTATGAAGTGCTTTTAAAGGCTGGTCATGACACATATTAAACTGTCATTCCAGACACCTTGGTCACAATCCAATGTGCATACCACCCTAACAGATTCACAGACATTGCCATCTCCCGCCTGGACAAGATGGGAATTAACTATGTGAGAATGTTGTTCATAGACTAGAGCTCAGCGTTCAACAGCATAGTCCCCTCCAAGCTCATCACCAAGCTGGGGACCCTGGGACTGAATACCTCCCTCTGTAACTGGATCCTGGACTTATTGACAGGACGGCCGCAGGTGGTGAGGGTAGGCAACAACAACTTGAGAAGTCAGGCCTCTTCCTAGAGCTCCAACTTTCCTACCGGAAGATCACTGATGTCATAATTTGACCTCGTATTTTTCTGATCGCACCATAAGTCCCCTCCTGTACTCCCTGTTCACCCATGACTGAGTGGCCATGCACAACAACAACAACAACAACAACAACTCCAACACCATCATCAAGTTTGCTGAAGACACAAAGGTGGAAGGCCTGATCACTGACGCCAATGAGACAAACTACACAGAGGAGGACCCGAGACTTGACCGTGTGGTGCCATGACAACAACCTCTCCCTCAACATCAGTAAAACCAAGGAGCTGATCGTGAACAACAAGGGAAAGAGGGGAAAGCATGCGCCCATCCACATCGACAGGGCGGTAGTAGAGCAAAACGAGAGCTTCAAGTTCCTTGGCGTCCACATCACTCCTGACACACACTTGCAGTCGTGACGAGGGCACGACAGCTGAAAAACTTGGCATGGGCCCTCGGATACACAAAAAGTTGACTGGCTTCCTCACCGCTTGGTGTTGCAAATGCACCACCCTTGACCGAAAGCACTACAGAGGGTTGTTGTTACCCAGACCATCTGCGCTGACTCTGGGTAAATTCACAAGACTATATACAGTATACACAACTTATCAACTTATCCAGAATGCTGCAGCCTGCCTGGTGTTCAACCTTCCCAAGCTCTCCCATGTCATCCTGCTCCACTGCACACTCCACTGGCTTCCAGTTGAAGCTCGCATCCACTGCAAGGCCATGGGGTACTTTCCTACCGAGCAGCAAGAGGAAATGTCCCTCCCTACCTTTTAGACTATGCTAAAACCCTACACTCCAAACCGAGCACTCCATTTTGCCACCTCTGGTCTCTTGGCCCTCCCACCCCTATGACAGGACAGCACCCACTCAGCCCAGTCCAAGCTTTTCTCTGTCCTGGCACCCAAATGGTGGATCCAGCTTCCCGCTGAAGCTAGGATAGCTGAGTCCCTGCCCATTTTCTGAAAACCTCTGAAACACTGCCTCTTCAAAGAGTTTCAGCCCCTGAAGTCGATTGACACACACAAGTGTCAGTCTAATTAACATACAAATATGTCTGTTTGTATGGGTTGTGTCTCAATCGACCACATCCGCCTATGTCGGCCTTCCGCACGTGAGGTGGAAAGTGACAGAGCTACAGCGATGTTAGTCAGACCAGGAGAAATCCTAAAAATCGGTCTTCTCATGAAAATATCTGTAGCGTCCGACCACTCTATGGAAACGGGAGTGTCAAGGGACTCGTCTGAAGGTAACCAGATTCAAAAATGAATGAAAGTATGGAAGTAATTTTGTGCTCCCAAAAGGGGGTTATATATGTATAAAAATAAAACAAATCATAATCCTGAGCTTTCTTATATCTCAACAGACACCTTAAAAACCTTATGATTTATTTTTGGACTGTCTGTTTTGCCATTTACAAATGTGTTATTCTATGCATCGCTATGGGCTATAGCAGTAAAGGCAAAATTGAAAATATTGGCAATTTTACACCTACACGGGTCCTAAAATTCTACATTCTACAAAATGATCCATGGTATGACCATCTCAAAAAACAAATCCATATGTTAGCTTAGTAGACTCTCCAAAGGCTTAAACTTTCAGAGGTTAAATAATCACACGGCATAACCCCCCCCCCACCCCCTTCCCCGCAACCCCTCCTCACCCCTCACCCCCCCTTCACTTTTATCCACCTTGCTAGATCTGACTTTGCTGAAAGCTACTTTGTGGAGGAAAAATGTCTGAGATATGTGGTTGTTCCACCAAGCTATCATAAAATGAATGCGCTAACTGTACAGTGGTTCCTCTTTTGAAAGTTTAGTCATACTGTGGCACACCTTGCTGCCGCAGCATTCTGTGGCACGATATTTACATTTCAGCCATTTTTTCTGTTACTGCAAATCAAATCAAAGTTTGTCACGTGCGCCGAATACAACAGGTGTAGTAGACCTTACAGTGAAATGCTTACTTACAGGCTCTAACCAATAGTGCAAAAAAAGGTATTAGCTGAACTATAGGTAGGTAAACAAATATAAACAGCAGTAAAAAGACAGTGAAAAATAACAGTAGCGAGGCCACATACAGACACCGGTTAGTCGGGCTTATTGAGGTAGTATTTACATGCAGATATGGTTAAAGTGACTATGCATATATGATAAACAGAGAGTAGCAGCAGCGTAAAAGAGGGGTTGGAGGGGGCACACTGTGCAAATAGTACGGGTAGCCATTTGGTTACCTGTTCAGGAGTCTTATGGTTATTATTCTGGCACAACCCGGCCAGGTCTCTGACCTCCTCCCTATAGGCTGTATTGTCATTGTCGGGGATCAGGCCTACCACTGTTGTCTCGTCTGCAAACATAATGATGGTGTTGGAGTCGTGCCTGGCCCTGCAGTCGTGGGCGAACAGGGAGTGCAGGAGGGGAGCACGTTTGTATGAAGGTGTGGTTATTCACAGGAAAATTGTTATATGCTATGGAGGTACATTTGTGTCTTTTTGTCAAGAGCAAATATTTTTTCAGTGTCGGTTCATAACATTCTACTATATTACATACAGTGGGGAGAACAAGTATTTGATACATTGCCGATTTTGCAGGTTTTCCCACCTACAAAGCATGTAGAGGTCTGTCATTTCTATCATAGGTACACTTCAACTGTGAGAGACGGAATCTAAAACGAAAATCCAGAAAATCACATTGTATGATTTTTAAGTAATTCATTTGCATTTCATTGCATGTCATAAGTATTCGATCACCTACAAATTAGTAAGAATTCCGGCTCTCACAGACAAGCCAGTGCATGTACAGGCCTGTCTGAAGTTTGCCAATGACCATCTGGATGATCCAGAGGAGGAATGGGAGAAGGTCATGTGGTCTGATGAGACAAAAATAGAGCTTTTTGGTCTAAACTCCACTCGCTGTGTTTGGAGGAAGAAGAAGGATGAGTACAACCCCAAGAACACCATCCCAACCGTGAAGCATGGAGATGGAAACATAATTCTTTGGGGATGCTTTTCTGCAAAGGGACAGGACGACTGCATCATATTGAGGGGAGGATGGATGGGGCCATGTATCGCGAGATCTTGGACAACAACCTCCTTCCCTCAGGTAAGAGCATTGAAGATGGGTCGTGGCTGGGTCTTCCATCATGACAACGACCCGAAACACACAGCCAGGGCAACTAAGTAGTGGCTCCGTAAGAAGCATCTCAAGGTCCTGGAATGGCCTAGCCAGTCTCCAGACCTGAACCCAATAGAAAATCTTTGGAGGGAGCTGTAAGTCTGTATTGCCCAGCGACAGCCCCAAAACCTGAAGGATTTGGAGAAGGTCTGTATGGAGACCTGGTCAAGAACTACAGGAAACTACAGGAAACGTATTATCTCTGTAATTGCAAACATAGGATTATGTACCAAATATTAAGTTCTGCTTTTCTGATGTATCAAATACTTATGTCATGCTATAAAATGCAAATTGATTACTTAAAAATCATGCAATGTGATTTTCTGGATTTCACAGTTGAAGTGTACCTATGATAAAAAATGACAGACCTCCACATGCTTTGTAAGTAGGAAAACCTGCAAAATCGGTAGTGTTTCAAATACTTGTTCTCCCCAAAAAAGTATTTAGTCAGCCACGAATTGTGCAAGTTTTCCCACTTAAAAAGGTGAGAGAGGCCTGCAATTGTCATCATAGGTACACTTCAACTACTACTTTCAACTCCCTCCCTCCATTTTCTATGGGGTTGAGATCTGGAGAACTGGCTAGGCCACTCCAGGACCTTGAAATGCTTCTTACGAAGCCACTCCTTCGTTGCCCGGGCGGTGTGTTTGGGATCATTGTCATGCTGAAAGACCCAGCCACGTTTCATCTTCAATGCCCTTGCTGATGGAAGGAGGTTTTCACTCAAAATCTCACGATACATGGCCCCATTCATTCTTTCCTTTACACAGATCAGTCATTCTGGTCCCTTTGCAGAAAAACAGCCCCAAAGCATGATGTTTCCACCCCCATGCTTCACAGTAGGTATGGTGTTCTTTGGATGCAACTCAGCATTCTTTGTCTTCCAAACACGACGGGTTGAGTTTTTGGTTTCGAAAAGTTATATTTTGGTTTCATCTGACCATATGACATTCTCCCAATCTTCTTCTGGATCATCCAGATGCTCTCTAGCAAACTTCAGACGGGCCTGGACATGTACTGGCTTAAGCAGGGGGACACATCTGGCACTGCAGGATTTGACTCCCTGGCGGCGTAGTGTGTTACTGATGGTAGGCTTTGTTACTTTGGTCCCAGCTCTCTGCAGGTCATTCACTAGGTCCCCCCGTGTGGTTCTGGGATTTTTGCTCACCATTCTTGTGATAATTTTGACCCCACGGGGTGAGATCTTGCATGGAGCCCCAGATCGAGGGAGATTATCAGTGGTCTTGTATGTCTTCCATTTCCTAATAATTGCTCCCACAGTTGATTTCTTCAAACCAAGCTGCTTACCTATTGCAGATTCAGTCTTCCCAGCCTGGTGCAGGTCTACAATTTTGTTTCTGGTGTCCTTTGACAGCTCTTTGGTCTTGGCCATAGTCGAGTTTGGAGTGTGACTGTTTTGAGGTTGTGGACAGGTGTATTTTATACTGATAACAGGTTCAATCAGGTGCCATTAATACAGGTAATGTACCTTAAATAAGAAGTTACAGGTCTGTGAAAGCCAGAAATCTTGCTTGTTTGTAGGTGACCAAATACTTATTTTCCACCGTAATTTGCAAATAAATTCATAAAAAAATCCTATAATGTGATTTTCTGGATTTTTTTCCACATTTTGTCTGTCATAGTTGAAGTGTACCTATGATGAAAATTAGGCCTCTCTCATCTTTTTAAGTGGGAGAACTTGCACAATTAGTGGCTGACTAAATACCTTTTTTGCCCCACTGTTAATCATGCAATTATTATTCTCAAGCTTACCAAAAGCATTTAGCTACGAACTCCTGTTCTCGCCATTTTCAGTTGAATCAATCTAACTTTCTTTCATGACAACTCATAAGCAGGCCATGTCATATGTTTCATAGTTGATAAATAATCATATTTCATGACAGCTAACGGTTAGCTTTTTTTTACAGAAGGATGAAAGAACACAGGGAATGCTATTCTGATATCTCAGATGAAGAGTTAGACCAGAAAGTCAGGGTCATTAAGGCAAAGATGCCCCATGCAGGCTTTAGAATAGTCAAAGGAAGTCTCCAAGCAATGGGCCATGGTGTACAATGGCGAAGAGTTAGGGATACTTTGCAGCGTGTAGATGGCGCAGGTATCATTGCATATTTCCCATCACCTAATGAACAATCACAATACCAGTGTGGTGTTCAGCTTTCTGTACTGTATTGACATCCTGAAAATGAATTCTGCTGCTTTAAATTGAACGGTCATATCTGTTAGTTTTCATATCTACAAAAAATAAGCTATTTTCTTTACTTTTTGAAAATGTAGATATTGCCAGATGTTCACTGTCTGAGGAACAGGCCGTGGAAGCTTTATTGCTGGCAAAAGTGTCCATAACCAGAGGTAATTAAACTGTTCTGGAGGAACCACTTTAAGTCGCTTTGGATAAGAGCATCTGCTAAATGACTAAAATGTCAATGTAAATACACACTCACTCTGACACACACACACACACACACACACACACACACACTACACTGACACTCTCACACATAACCCACACACATGCACTACATACCATTGGCACACACACATAACGCACACAGGCATACCCACCACGCACACACACTTTTACACTCATCATATGCTTCTGCTACTCTGTTCTTTATTTCACTCTTATTATTATCTATCCTGATGCCTAGTTACTTTACACTGCCCCTTAATGTCCATATCTACCTCAAATACCTCGTACCTCTGCACATTGATCTGGTACTGGTACTTCCTGTATATAGCTCCATTCTTGTGTATTTTATTCCTCTTGTGTTATTATTATTTGTATTTTCTTCTTTTTTACTATGCATTGTTGGGAAGGGTTTGTAAGCAAGCATTTCACGGTTAAGTCTACCCCCTTTATATTCGGCGAATGTTATAAATAAAATGTGATTGATTGATTTACATTTTACCTATTGTCACCACCGTGAATCAGCAGGGAATGAGAGTGAGGTACTTTAGACACCTTCCCCTGGCTCATCTCTTCAGGAGATCAAACCATCCCACTAAGTTTAATACTTGCTAAATGCTTGATACTGATGCACAGACCCTGGGGTCTGCCTCAGTGAAATTGCCATTGAGTTTTTATTATGGGGCCCTAATAGAAAGTAATGAAAAGGGATTCATGCTCCGCCAGCTATGCTTTGAGCAGTATGTGGCCCAGTCCTTAGACACAAGCCCCAAGCCCAGGAAACCTGATTGGGAGAGACACTTGGGTACAGAGCAGGCCATGATCTTTCGTCATGGTTGACTCATACTGATTGGCGTGAACCTCTGAGGCAGGAATGCATATGCTATATACCGGCACTAGGGATGTAAATAGTCCGGGTAGCCATTTGATTAACTGTTCAAGAGTCTTATGGCTTGGGTGTAGAAGCTGTTAAGAAGCCTTTTTGACCTAGACTTGGTGCTCCGATACTGCTTGCCGTACGGTAGCAGAGAGAACAGTCTATGACTAAGGTGGCTGGAGTCCTTGCTCACTTTTGGGGCCTTCCTGTGACACCGCCTGGTATAGAGGGCCTCGGCGGCAGGATGCTTGGCCCCAGTGATGTACTGGGCTGTACGCACTACCCTCTGTAGTGCCTTGAGGTCGAAGGCCGAGCAGTTGCAATACTAGCCTGTGATGCAACCAGTCAGGATGCTCTCGATGGTGCAGCTGTAGAACTTTTTAAGGATCTGAGGACCAATGGGACAAGAACATCCCTGCCGGCCAAACCCTCCCCTAACCCGGACGAAGCTGGGCCAATTGTGTGCTGCCCCACGGGTCTCCCAGTTATGGCCTGTTGCGACAGAGCCTGGACTCAAACCCAGAATCTCTAGTTGCACAGCTAGCAGTGCGATGCAGCGCCATAAACCACAGCCCGTCATTGGCAAACTTAAGGATGGTGTTGGAGTCGTGCTTGGCCATGCAGTCATGAGTGAACAGGGAGTACAGGAGGTAACTGAGCATGCACCCCTGAGGGGACCCTGTGTTGAGTATCAGCGTGGCTGATGTGTTGTTACCTACCCTTACCACCTGGGGGCGGCCCGTCAGGAAGTCCACAATCCAGTTGCAGAGGGAGGTGTTTAATCCCAGGGTCCTTAGCTCAGTGATGTAGCTGTAGTCAATGAACAGCATTCTCAAGTAGGTGTTCCTTTTGTCCAGGTGTGAAAGGGCAGTGTGGAGTGCAATAGAGATTGCATCATCTGTGGATCTGTTAGGGCGGTATGCAAATTGGAGTGGGTCTTGTGTTTCTGGGATAATGGTGTTGATGTGAGCCATGGCCAGATTTTCAAAGCACTTCATGGCTACAGATATGAGTGCTACGGGTCGGTAATCATTTAGGCAGGTTACCTTGGTGTTCTTGGGCACAGGGACTGTCGTGGTCTGCTTGGAACATGTTGGTATTAGAGACTCATTCAGGTATAGGTTGAAAATGTCAGTGAAGACACTTGCCAGTTGGTCAGCGCATGCTCAGAGTACACATCCTGGTAATTCGTCTGGCCTTGCAGCCTTGTGAATGTTAATCCGTTTAAAGGTCTTACTCACATCGACTACGGAGAGCGTTATCACACAGTCTTCCGGAACAGCTAATGCTCTCATGAATGCTTCAGTGTTGCTTGCCTTGAAGCGAGCATAGAAGCTGTTTAGCTCATCTGGTAGGCACATGTCTCTGGGCGGCTTGCAGCTGTGCTTCCCTTTGTAGTCCATAATAGTTTGCAAGCCCTGCCACATCTGACGAGCGTCGGAGCCAGTGTAGTACGATTCAATCTTAGTCTTGTATTGCCGCTTTGCCTGTTTGATGGTTCGTCTGAGGGCATAGCGGGATTTCTTATAAGCGTCCCGATCCTTGAAATCGGCAGCTCAGTGCGGATGTTGCCTGTAATCCTTGGCTTCTGGTTGGGGTATGTACGTACGGTCACTGTGGGGACGACGTCATCAATGCACTTATTGCTGAAGCCAGTGACTGCTGTGGTGTACTCCTCAATGCCATCGGAAGAATCCCGGAATATATTCAAGTCTGTGCTAGCTTAACAGTCCTGTAGCTTAGCATCTTCTTCCTCTGACCATTTCCTTATTGAGCGAGTCACTGGTACTTCCTGCTTTAGTTTTTGCTTGTAAGCAGGAATCAGGAGGATAGAGTTATGGTTTTGCCAAATGGAGGGCGAGGGAGAGCTTTGTACGCATCTCTGTGTGTGGAAAGTAACCAAATATGCTAGCTGGGGGATCAGCAATTAGGTAACACTGGTCTCTACCTATTTAGGAAACTGGTTTAAGACCAGCACTTACTCCATAACAGACCGGTGGATGAGATCCAATGCAGTGACCCCCTCTAGCTGAAGACCTAATGAATTAAGGGGGCAGCCCTGTTCATTATCGTAATCATGTGATCGACTAGGTTATTCCCTTGGCTGTGGCTATCTTGCAGGGTCAATCTTAAGCATACATTAAGCCAGTGTAATTACCTCTGCCTTACTCTAGGTCCTCCAGCCCCAAGGCTTTTAATGAAGGCTCCAGTGGTAGATAGAGAATCCCAGAGTTGAGGTCAATGCACACACATTCAAATGTCTGCAGACAGAGATACATGGACACACACACACACACACACACACACACACACACACACACACACACACACACACACACACACACACACACACACACACACACACACACACCACAACACAGAAATGCTCACATGAATTCTTTGGATAAAAAGTGTCTGCTAAATGACATATATTAAATGCAGAAGAAGATCCACAAATATAATATTCACACACACGCAGTCACATGATAGCCTGGCTGACGCATGACCCACATGACTACACAGCAAGTGTAGGTTTGCAAGGGAGGTTTGCTATATTTTTGAAGGACTTTGAGCCATGTTTTGATTGGTTCTCATAAGCACACTACTTGCATGAGCAACGCCTCATTTACCAGATAGCTAGCTAGTTCTAGTCTTCAGGACGTTAGGAAAACAACCTCCAATCCTGACTGTCGTGTCCTCACTAGAGGCTGTGGTGGACGGAGGACCAAATCTGTGAGGCAATAACACTGGGTCTCTGATCGTGGAGAAAGACAAGAATGCTATATGGGAGGATACTGACTTTAAAGTACATTGTAGATGTGATATAGAGTCTTTATGGATGTGTTGTGTGTTGTGAATGACTGAAGGTGTCTCACTTCAAATAAAGTATTACAGGACACTACATAATGTCAATTAATATGTTAGAAATGTTCTGTTTTATGAAGGGTCTCACATGATCCACAGGTTACTGTATGGTGTGAAATATATTATTTGGATGGGTTGATGGACCTGCAAAGCTTGCTCTTGTGTGTCAGAGCCAAGAGGTTTTGGAGTAGTGGTGTAAAGTACTTAAGTAAAAATAATTTAAAGTGCTACTTAAAACCCACGTCCCACCTGGCCAAAAGCCAGTGAAAATGCAGAGCGCCAAATTCAAATAAATTACTATCAAAATCAAACTTTCATTAAAAACCTCTTCATCCTACCCCCTCCTTTTTCGAACATTCTGTTAAAAATCGCACAACTTTTCAGCGTCCTGCTACTCATGCCAGGAATATAGTATATGCATATGATTAGTATGTGTGGATAGAAAACACTCTGAAGTTTCTAAAACTGGTTAAATCACGGCTGTGACTATAACAGATCGTGTGTTTCATCGAAAAGCGCAAGAAAAACTGCTCTCTGAAAGCTAAAAATAATTTCCATGCGTCACTTTCATGGGTTGTTAAAAGGGCACAAAATTAATTATGGACCTGCATGCAATTCCTACATTGTCGTCATTTTCCAGGGAGTTTTTTGTTGGTAAATCCAAATTAACTGGATTCAATTTCTTCCGGTCTCCGCCAGGATGTTGTGAAGTGCACATTTTCAGCCATTGATTTGAAGACGAGGAGCTATTGAATACACATCGCCCTGTAATAATTTTGATAGATTATAAACGTTTACTAATACCTAAAGTTGGATTACAAAAGTATTTTGAAGTGTTTTGTGAAAGTTTATTGTCGACTTTTTTAATTTAAAAAAATGACGCTGCGTTTTAAAACAATGTTTTTTTCTGAATTACACAGCTTCCATAGAAAGCTATTTTGGGTATATATGGACCGATTTAATCAAAAAAAAAGACCCAATAGTGATGTTTATGGGGCATATAGGAGTGCCAAGAAAGAAGCTCGTCAAAGGTAATGAATGTTTTATATTTTATTTCTGCGTTTTGTGTAGCGCCGGCTACGCTAAGTCTTTGTTTACGTCGCATTCAGGCATTTTGGGGTGTTGCATGCTATCAGATAATAGCTTCTCATGCTTTCGCCGAAAAGCATTTTAAAAATCTGACTTGTTGGCTAGATTCACAACGAGTGTAGCTTTAATTCAATACCCTGCATGTGTATTTTGATGAACGTTTAAGTTTTAACGAGTACATTTAGCATTTAGCGTAGCGCATTTGCATTTCCAGGTGCCTACTTGAGACATCTGCGTCTCAAGTAGGAGCAAGAAGTTAAATCACACATGCAAGATAGCAAATTAAAGATACAGTTGTTGTGAATCCAGCCAACATGTCAGATTTCAAAAGGGCTTTTCAGCGAAAGCAAACGATGATGTTATCTGAGGATAGCACCATAGTAAACAAAGAGAGAGAAGTATATTTCAACCCTGCAGGCGCGACACAAAACACAGAAATAAAAATATAATTTATACCTTACCTTTGACAAGCTTCTTTTGTTGGCACTCCAATATGTTCCATAAACATCACAAATTGTCCTTTTGTTCGATTAATTACATCGATATATGTCCAAAATGAACATTTATTTTGGCGCGTTTGATCCAGAAAAACACTGGTTCCAACTTGCGCAACGTGACTACAAAATATCTCAAAAGTTACCTGTAAACTATTCCAAAACATTTCAAACTACTTTTGTAATACAACTTTAGGTATTTTTTAAAGTAAAAAAATGATAAAATTGAAGACGGGATGATCTGTGTTCAATACAGGAGGAAAAAAAACTGTAGCTAGCTTTCTGGTCACGCGCCTCTATCTTACAGTACACTTCAAGTGACCCTCGTTCAAGATGGCCGTACATCTTCATTACGCAAAGGAAAAACCTCAACCAATTTCTAAAGACTGTTGACATCCAGTGGAAGCGATATGAACTACAAGAAGGTCCCTTATAAATCTGGATTCCCAATGAAATCTCATTGAAAAGAGAGTGACCTAAAAAAAAAAAATCTGAATGGTTTGTCCTCGGGGTTTCGCCTGCTAAATAAGTTATTTTATACTCACAGACATGATTCAAACATTTTTAGAAACTCAGTTACACCAGCTCTGTCAGGATGAAGGGGCCAAAAATCCCCCAACTTATTGTGGGAAGCTTGTGGATGGCTACCCGCCATTACTAGTTAACATAGCCACAAAGGCATAATTATGGCTAAACCCTGCCCATTTCCACAAATATTATTCTTAAAGTTGAATTTTAAACCTAACCCTAATCTCTTTATTGCCAAGACGTCGGGCTAATACAACAGCCAAGACGTCGAACCGATAAGACAGAGATGCACAAGACACGTTAGGGGAAGGTGTTGTGGGAGATGATTGATGGGTAGATTAAACCAGTGAGTAATGATTCACCCTGCACTCTGTATTGGCTAACGAAGGCCAAGTTTGATGCATTGGTCCACCAGACCTTCTGCGCATTTGGGCAGAAGTGTCTGGGAACAAGATTGGTCCTTGCTATTCTGGATCCTTAGGACCCCATTGAAATTGAAATGTAAAACGGTTTAAAATAAGGGTCAAAGTTAGGATTAGGTAAGGGTTATGGTTATGGTTATGGTTAAGGTTCGGGTTGGGGTTAGGGTAGAGGTTCATGTTAGGGTTGAGGTTTAGGGAAGGGATGTCATAAGGATCCCGAATAGCATTAACCAAACAAAATTAGGTATAATCTGACTAATTACTGACTAATTGCTTCACTTTAGATCGTGCCATCCTTCAGCACAATTTGCCAGCACAATTTATAAAGCACATTTTTATATCATATTTGACATAGTGGGTACGTCACATTTGACATTGGTGATTATGTCACAAAGTTATGCCACATTTAAGAACCCTTTAAAAAGCATGATATTAAAATGGTTAAAGATTAAAGATGCTTTGTAACACATTTTATGTGGTGTTAAAGATGCTTTGTAACACACTTATGTGGTGCTTATGAAGGCATTATGAAGGCTTTATAAGCTGAACGTCATTTAAAGAGGGACCCAAAATGCTATAGTATGCACTACATGGTCGAGGGATACTTCAGTGTAGAGTATTCTCCACTAAAATACAAAATGTTATAGCAAGCACTACACAATCGAGGAATAATACAGACTGACCAGGCATTTTGCAAGGTTAAAATGTGTATTGCTGTGTGTGCAGCCCAGATGCTTAGTAGTGGGGTGCATATCTCACCTGTGCCCAACAAAGCCCTTCTCTTTAAAAGTAGCCTTGAAATACTGGAGGATGATAGGGACTCAGGGCACCAGTTATAACCCTAAAGGGACAACCAGGAAAGGCTGAGGGAAATAAAACCACATGTATCTGGTGGGAATCAAACCCACAATCTCTTTACATTTTCACCAATCAAATCTAGAAGTGTTATCCATTGCGCCACAGGGCCTGTGAGCAGAGAAGGCCAAATAGATGTCCTCCACTAGAGAGGAGATTGAGGGGGAGAGAACACTTGAATAGACAGCAGAAGGTAAACTCAATGCCTCGCCTCATGGCTTTCCAGGGTATCTCAGATTATACCTATCACTGGCATGAGAGAGTGTCTGACAAGATTGAAGAGAGCAACAGAACCACATTGTCAAGATTGGCATGGTCCAAATGACATTCTCTGGCCAATCCCTGCCCTGCCAAGCCTTTCACAGACATAGGACAACACACGTGTACATGTACACACACACAAGCACGACACGCACTCACTCACTCACACACTCACTCACTCACTCACTCACTCACTCACTCACATGGCCTGTAATAAACCCTCTCAAGCAAACAAAGTGCCGCCTCCCACTGCCATGATGGCAGTAGACTGCTATTACACAGCCAGGGAATCCATTTACCAGTCAATCATGTATGGGATAAATGCACTCTGAGGCCCAGGTGTAAATTACACCTATTGTCTTTGAAGTGAGCCCGTGCTAGCTGTGAGCCGAGAGCAAAGTAATAGAGTTCACAAAGTTGTTTTTAGATGTGTGTGGCATAGTGAACATCAGTGACTGCCTTTGTGGACGTATGCAGCGCATTCGGAAAGTATTCAGACCCCTTGACTTTCTCCATAATTTGTTATGTTACAGCCTTATTTTAAAATGAATTAAATGTTTTTATCCCTCATCAATCTACACACAATACCCCATAATGACAAAGCAAAAACAGGTTTTTAGAAATGTTTGCAAATGTATAATAATTTTTTTTTTTTAAATACCTTATTGACATAAGTATTCAGACCCTTTACTCAGTACTTTGTTGAAGCACCTTTGTTAGCGATTACAACCTTGAGTCTTTTTGAGTATGACGCTACAGGCTTGGCACACCTGTATTTTGTGAATTTCTCCCATTCTTCTCTGCAGATCCTCTCAAGCTCTGTCAGGATTGGATAGGGAGTGTCGCTGCACAGCTATTTTCAGGTCTCTCCAGAGATGATCAATCGGGTTCAAGCCCGGGCTCTGGCTGGGTCACTTAAGGACATTCAGAGACTTGTCCCGAAGCCACTACAGTGTTGTCTTGGCTGTGTGCTTAGGGTCATTGTCCTGTTGGAAGGTGAACCTTCACCCCATTCTGAGGTCCTGAGTGTTCTGGAGCAGGTTTTCATCAAGGTTCTCTCTGTACTTTGCTCCGTTCATCTTTCCCTCAATCCTGACTAGTCTCCCAGTCCCTGCCGCTGAAAAACATCCCCACCGCATGATGCTACCACCACAGCGCTACACCGTAAGGATGGTGTCAGGTTTCCTCCTGACGTGGCGCTTGGCATTCAGGCCAAAGAGTTCAATCATGGTTTCATCAGACCAAAGAATCTTGTTTCTCATGGTCTGAGAGTCTTTCGGTGCCTTTTGGCAAACTCCAAGCATGCTGTCATGCCTTGTACTGTGGAGTGGCTTCGGTCTGGCAACCTACCATAAAGGCCTAATTGGTGAAGTGTTGCAGGGATGATTGTCCTTCTGGAAGGTTCTCCCATCTCCACAGAGGCACTCTGGAGCTCTGTATGATTGACCATCGGGTTCTTGGTCACCTCCCTGACCAAGGACCTTCTCCCCCGATTGCTCAGTTTTGCCCGGGCGGCCAGCTCTATGAAGAGTTTTGGTGGTTACAAACTTCTTCCATTTAAGAATGATGGAAGCCACTGTGTTCTTGGGGACCTTCAATGCTGCAGACATTTTTTGGTACCCTTCCCCAGATCTGTGCCTCGACACAATCCTGTCTCAGAGCTCCACGGACACTTTCTTCGATCGCATGGCTTGGTTTTTGTCTGACATGCACTGTCAACTATGGGTCCTTATATAGACAGGTGTGTGCCTTTCCAAATCATGTCCAATCAATTGAACTTACCACAGGTGGACTCCAAAGAAGTTGTCGAAACATTTCAAGGATGATCAATGGAAACAGGATGCACCTGAGATCAATTCCAAGTCTCATAGCATAGGGTCTGAATACTTATGTAAATAAGGTATCTTATTTTGAATACATTTGCAAACATTTCTAAATGCTGTTTTTGCTTTGTCATTGTGTGGTATTGTGTGTAGATTGATGAGGAACATGTTTTATTTAATCAATTTTAGAATAAGGCTTTAACGTAACAAAACTTGGAAAATGTCAGGTGGTCTGAATATTTTCCGAATGCAGTGTATGTGGGACTGGCTGTGTTGCCAGTATGCTTGTGTGCTCTCTTATCCATATGGGAGAAGATATCCATAAGTCATTACCACGTTGGCCCTGCCGCCTATGTCAATAAACCTTTCAGGTCTGGCCCATATGATTGTTTTGTGAAATCATATGGGTGGAGAGTGGATCATCATCTGTGTCCGGGTTTTTCGGTTTCATTTAATATCTCAATGAACACAAGATCATCTTCTGTTGAGTGATAGTAGAAAGGGGAACTTAATTGAGATACAAATGTCTTTTCTCATAAAATATGGATGAGGCAAATTGGGCAAGGGAAGCTCCAGATGCTTTCAAACCTACAGATTTGGGATATTTTCTTCCTGATCAGAGACAAACCAAATTGTGACATTACCAAGGAGAATTGATCACAGTGCACAATCAGCAACAAGGCGGTAATGCCACGGGTGCACTTCACATAAATAAGGTCTGCTTAAATGTTCTGTTATCATCACCAAATTTGCTTTGTTTGGAGAAAAAAACTCAATGACGTCTGCACAAAAACCTCTCGCAACATTGAGCTAAATGGATGCCCCCTTTTTTCCCTTTCGGTTAGCGAATAATAAATAGGCTGAATAAGCTGCGAAACCTCATTAATATCACTGAAGGTGCATTTCAGCGCTTAAGAGCCCCACGAGGCTGCTCCAATTCATTTAGGATATTAATACAGGAGGCAGATCGGCCCTGTTTCTCAGACCGTTGCAAATGTTGCAATCTGTCCACAGCAGCATTTATTTTCCGTTGTGTTTGTGTGATCATGACGTTGGCTCTGGCTAATTTTATAAAGGACCACGTTTCCCAACCTCTAATTATTCATAAACAATTTTAACAGTCTTGAACTCTATTCTGACCTTAAATAGATTGTGGAAGCCCAACAAGTACAACCCCCCCCCCCCCCCCCCCCCCTTCCCCACCCCTTCCCCACCTGCCTTCCCACCCCACACCTCTGATCCCATATTTGGAGGGAGTAGGGGCTTCTGTGGTAGGATTGTCAATCTTGCTCAGCATGCAGGAGGGCCGCCCCTATGCACAGTCTGCAACAGAACCGCAGACTGCTGACGTTTTAAGTAGCAGCCTTTCTGCCCTCACTATATCTCTCAGTTTGATGTTTCCTGTAGGTAGCTAAGCAGGGTCAGGCCTGGTCGGGAGCTGGATGGAGGACAATCTGGAAAGTGAAAATGGGCCTAGAAGGCCAGTAGGGGGCACTACATACTCTGACTTAAAGTGATTTCAAAGCCCTGAAGGCAGTGGCTGGGACACTGTACTGTTCTGTATATGCACTGTATGTTAATGTGTTGTTGCTTTTGTTGATCTGGTGGGTGGATGACAGTTGGGTAGATTGGGCTTTGTTAATGTACGAGAGAACACAGTAAGCACAATTATGGTGGAGAAACGTATTTTCCAAATGTTGACATCATGTGCATTTTAGGTGCTTATTAAACGTTAGAAGACTTCTATTCCGGATGTCGAAAAAACATCGTATATTGATGTCAAAAATACGTATTATCCGGATTTCCAGATTTCTGGACTTTAAACATACTGTACCAGTCAAACGTTTGGACACACCTACTAATTCCATGGTTCTTCTTTATTTTTTACTATTTTCTACATTGTAGAATAATAGTGAAGACATCAAAACTATGAAATAACACAAATGGAATAAGGGAGTAATCTACAAAAAAAATATATATTTAAGATTCTTCAAAGTAGCCACCCTTTGCCAAAATTACAGCTTTGCACACGCTATGCATTCTGTCAACCAGCTTCATGTGGTAGTCACCTGGAATGCATTTCAATTAACAGGTGTGCCTTGTTAAAAGTTAAAACTCTTTCTTTCTTAATGTGTTTGAGCCAATCAGTTGTGTTGTGACAAGGTAGGGGTGTTATACAGAAGATAGCCCTATTTGGTAAAAGACCAAGTCCATATTACGGCAAAAACAGCTCAAATTAGCAAAGAGAAAGGACAGTCCATCCTTACACGGAACCGAAACCGGCTGTGCGCGTGCACCATCATGCACCATCATGCTTAAATGTATGTTGTCCCCCCACACCAAACACGATCACGACACACAGGTTAAAATATCAAAACAAACTCTGAACCAATTATATTAATTTGGGGACAGGTTGAAAAGCATTAAACATTTATTGCAATTTAGCCAGCTAGCTTGCACTTGCTAGCTAATTTGTCCTATTTAGCTAGCTTGCTGTTGCTAGCTAATTTGTCCTATTTAGCTAGCTTGCTGTTGCTAGCTAATTTGTCCTGGGATATAAACATTGAGTTATTTTACTTGAAATGCAGAAGGTCCTCTACTCCACCAATTAATCCACACATAAAAAGGTCAACTGAATCGTTTCTAGTCATCTCTCATCCTTCCAGGCTTTTTCTTCTCTTGTCTTTATATTCCGATTGGCAACCTTCATAAATTAAGTGCATTACCACCACTGACCTCATTTGTCTTGAGTCACCCACGTGGGTATAACCAATGAGGAGATGGCACATGGATACTTGCTTTTATAAACCATTGAGTAGATGGGAGAGGCAGGACTTACAGTGCAATCTGCATCAGAAATAGAACTGACTTTTATTTTAGCCCTTGACATCGCAGATGCTCGTTGGCGCGCGCGAGCAGGATGGGTGAAATAATTGAATAATATAGATTTCTACATTTATTTTGCAACGCTGGTGCAAGCGACGCAAGTGGTGTAGTCAGCCTGTTATTTTAACCTTTTCACACGTACCAACAAACGGTTGTGACCATTTTACAGTGGTCCCTGCAGCGTACACTCAAATGGTTTTAATTAGAAGGCAACAGTCAGCATTTGAATTTGCCACACGTTTTTTTCACAAACATTTTGCACAAACACAGTCCTTACAAAGTTATGTGTCACGCCCTGGTCGAAGTATTTTGTGTTTATCTTCATTTATTTGGTCAAGCCAGGGTGTGGCATGGGTTTTTGTATGTGGTGTGTTGGTATTGGGATTGTAGCTTAGTGGGGTGTTCTAGTTAAGTCTATGGCTGTCTGAAGTGGTTCTCAATCAGAGGCAGGTGTTTATCGTTGTCTCTGATTGGGAACCCTATTTAGGCAGCCATATTCTTTGAGTGTTTCGTGGGTGATTGTCCTTAGTCTCCTTGTTTCTGTCGCGGTGTTAGTTTGCACCAGTTTAGGCTGTTTCGGTTTTCACATTACGTTTATTGTTTTTGTACAGTTCGTGTTTCTTCATTATTAAATAAACATGGATTGCAATAGCCACGCTGCATTTTGGTCCGACTCTACTTCACCCAAAGAAAGCCGTTACGGAATCACCCACCACAACAGGACCAAGCGAGGTAACTGGCAACAGCAGCGAAAGGAGGAATGGACATGGGAGGACGTTATGGACAGCAAGAGTATGGACTATACTACTTGGGAGGAGATAGACAGGTGGGCGGTCGACCCAGGGAGAGTGCCGGAGCCCGCCTGGGATTCGATGGAGCAGTGCGTGGAAGGTTATCGGAGAATGGAGTTGGCGAAGCAAGCACGGTGGCGCGGACAGAAGCCCGAGAGTCAGCCCCAAAAATGTCTTGGGGGGGGGGGGGGGGCTCACAGGGAGTATGGCTACGCCAGGTAGGAGACCTGCACAAACTCCCTGTGCTTACCGGGGGGCTAGAGAGACCGGGCAGGCACCGTGTTATGCTGTGGTGCGCACGGTGTCTCCAGTGCGGGTGCATAGCCCGGTGCGGTACATTCCAGCTCCGCGTATCGGCCGGGCTAGAGTGAGCATCGAGCCAAGTGCCATGAAGCCGGCTCTACGCATCTGGTCTCCAGTGCGTCTCCTTGGGCCGGCTTACATGCCACCAGCCTTGCGCTCGGTGTCTCCGGTTCGCCTGCATAGCCCAGTGCGGGCTATTCCACCTCGCCACACTGGCAGGGCGACCGGGGGCATTCAACCAGGTAAGGTTGGACAGGCTCGGTGCTCAAGAGCTCCAGTGCACCTGCACGGTCCGGTCTATCCAGTACCACCTCCACGCATCAGCCCTCCGGTGGCAGCTCCCCGCACCAGGCTTCCTGTGCGTGTTCTCGGCCCAGTACCACCAGTGCCAGCACCACGCATCAGGCCTACAGTGCGCCTCGCCTCTCCAGCGCTGCCAGAGCCTTCCTCCTCTCCAGCGCTGCCGGAGTCTCCCGCCTATCTAGCGCTGCCAGATCCTTCCTTCTCTACAGCGCTGCCGGAGTCTCCCGCCTGTTCAGCGCAGTTGGAGCCTTCCTCCTCTCCAGCGCTGCCAGAGTCTCCCGCCTGTTTAGCGCTGCCAGAGCCTTCCGTCTCTACAGCACTGCCGGAGTCTCCAGTCTGCAAGGAGCTGCCAGTCTGCAAGGAGCTGCCAGTCTGCAAGGAGCTGCCAGTCTGCAAGGAGCTGCCAGTCTGCAAGGAGCTGCCAGAGCTGCCAGTCTGCAGGATGCCGTCAGAGCTGCCAGTCTGCAGGATGCCGTCAGAGCTGCCAGTCTGCAGGATGCCGTCAGAGCTGCCAGTCTGCAGGATGCCGTCAGAGCCGCCAGTCTGCAGGATGCCGGCAGAGCCGCCAGTCTGCAAGGAGCCGCCAGAGCCGCCAGTCAGCATGGAGCAGCCAGAGCCGCCAGTCAGCATGGAGCAGCCAGAGCCGCCAGTCAGCATGGAGCAGCCAGAGCCGCCAGTCAGCATGGAGCAGCCAGAGACGCCAGTCAGCATGGAGCAGCCAGAGCCGCCAGTCAGCATGGAGCAGCCAGAGCCGCCAGTCAGCATGGAGCAGCCAGAGCCGCCAGTCAGTATGGAGCAGCCAGAGCCGCCAGTCAGCATGGAGCAGCCAGAGCCGCCAGTCAGCATGGAGCAGCCAGAGCCGCCAGTCAGCATGGAGCAGCCAGAGCCGCCAGTCAGCATGGAGCAGCCAGAGCCGCCAGTCAGCATGGAGCAGCCAGAGTCGCCAGTCAGCATGGAGCAGCCAGTCAGCATGGAGCAGCCAGAGCAGCCAGTCAGCATGGAGCAGCCAGATCCGCCAGTCAGCCAGGATCCGCTATTCAGCCAGGATCCGCCATTCAGCCAGGATCTTCCAGATCTGCCAGTCAGCCAGACTCTTCCAGATCTGCCAGTCAACCAGACTCTTCCAGATCTGCCAGTCAACCAGACTCTTCCAGATCTGCCAGTCAACCAGACTCTTCCAGATCTGCCAGTCAACCAGACTCTTCCAGATCTGCCAGTCAACCAGACTCTTCCAGATCTGCCAGTCAACCAGACTCTTCCAGAACCACCAGCCAGCCAGGATTTGCCAGATCCAACTACCTGCCTGGGCTTCCTCTCAGTGCTGGGCTTCCTCTCAGTGCTGGGCTTCCTCTCAGTGCTGAGCTTCCCCTCAGTGCTGAGCTTCCCCTCAGTCCCGAGCTTCCCCTCAGTCCCGAGCTTCCCCTCAGTCCCGAGCTTCCCCTCAGTCCCGAGCTTCCCCTCAGTCCCGAGCTATCCCTCAGTCCCGAGCTGCCCCTCAGTCCCTAGCTGCTCCTCAGTCCAGTGGGTTTCTGGGTGAGGACTACTGGGCCATGGTCGGCGGCGAGGGTGGACTATGCTAGGACGCGAGGAAGAGGGACTAAGACATTGATAGAGTGGGGTCCACGTCCCGCGCCGGAGCCGCCACCATGGACAGACGCCCACCCGGACCCTCCCTATTGTTTTGATGTGTGTCCGGGAGTCCGCACCTTAGGGGGGGGGGGGGTTCTGTCACGCCCTGGTCGAAGTATTTTGTGTTTATCTTCATTTATTTAGTCAGGCCAGGGTGTGGCATGGGTTTTTGTATGTGGTGTGTTGGTATTGGGATTGTAGCTTAGTGGGGTGATCTAGTTAAGTCAATGGCTGTCTGTCAATCAGAGGCAGGTGTTTATCGTTGTCTCTGATTGGGAACCATATTTAGGCAGCCATATTCTTTGAGTGTTTCGTGGGTGATTGTCCTTAGTGTCCTTGTTTCTGTTGCGGTGTTAGTTTGCACCAGTTTAGGCTGTTTCGGTTTTCACATTACGTTTATTGTTTTTGTACAGTTCGTGTTTCTTCATTATTAAATAAACATGGATTGCAATAGCCACGCTGCATTTTGGTTCGACTCTACTTCACCCAAAGAAAGCCGTTACATTATGTCCTGAATGTGACAAGTTTGTAGGATGCAATGTTCTGTCATTCACAAAAGTTGCAACAGCATACACAATCATCCAAACCTGAAAATGTAAGCTACAATAGTCCCAGTGCTAATTGAGGGAATATTGACATAACACATGCGGTCATATTTAGAATAACTCTCAGCTGACAGAAACCACAATATGAATAGCAATTACTAGTTATAATTCATCACATTGGTGAGCTCAACATTGATCGAAATAATTGAGTAAAACACTATCTAGAAATAGAAAGTAATCTGACGATGGGTAGTTTGTGCGTGCCGCAATGTTTGTTTTTCACGTCAACCAACAACAATAAGAGGAGACAAGATGAGTTTGGTCTGTTTGCAGTATGTATGTTGAAGGGGGAGTGTCTATGATCATTCGCTTCCCTTCATTCACTTCCGGAAGTTTAACTGAAAGTTGAGTGAATCACTCCTTCACCACATTGTGACATCTTTGGTCTGACAGACATTTATGTGACACCCAGAATGCATTGTATACTGTCAACAAACATGGGCCAACACACATAGCTGATAAATAGCTTAGAATTGGCTCATTATAATCAGTACAACCTTCAAAAAAGTATTTTACACACAGAGGTGTCCATTACAATCTATGCAATAATCGAAATAGATTATTTGTCACCGGGACTTCAAAATATGAATAAAACTGTAAGAACATTATGCTCCATACATACATACATGCATACATACATACATGCATACATACATACATGCATACATACATGCATACATACATACATACATGCATACATACATACATGCATGCATACATACAGTGGGGCAAAAAAGTATTTAGTCAGCCACCAATTGTGCAAGTTCCCCCACTTAAAAAGATGAGAGAGGCCTGTAATTTTCAACATAGGTACACTTCAACTATGACAGACAAAATTCAGAAAATCCAGAAAATCACATTGTAGGATTTTTAATGAATTTATTTGCAAATTATGGTGGAAAATAAGTATTTGGTCACCTACAAACAAGCAAGATTTCTGGCTATCACAGACCTGTAACTTCCTCTTTAGGAGGCTCCTCTGTCCTTCACTCGTTACCTGTATTAATGGCACCTGTTTGAACTTGTTATCAGTATAAAAGAAAAACTCCACTATGGCCAAGACCAAAGAGCTGTCAAAGGACTTGCACAATTTGTGTCTGACTAAATACTATATACTTTTTTGCCCCACTGTACATACATCATGCTACAGTAGAAACGACAACACAATATACAGCAAATAACGCACTTACTTTGATAGGAACGCACGCATGTCCAAAGTTATTTATAAGGGGGGAAAACTATGGAGGTAATACGAGCGCCAGCCTGAAAAAATTGGGAAAGGCTCTCATCGAAGAGAGAAGTTGGTCCTGCTCAGTAAAGCCTCAAACATAAATTGTCCTCAACACTGAAATGGGCTATTCTATGTGAATTAATGAGGAGGTGGAACAACCCTCAATTCAAACTGTTGTTAGAAAATATTTGTTAGAAAATAATTTGAAATTGACAAGTTGAAACACAGCCTATAAATAATTAGCAGGCAGCATGTGTTAACTGTCCTGTTGCGTAACAATCATGTTTTGCAAAAGAGGGCATTCTGACATCACGTGCATAAAACAACTCATGCTGGGGTGACCATTGGAGATATTTGGAACTCACATTTGAAAAGGTTATTAAGACATGAAGGTTAGTCAATCCGGAAAATTTCAAGAACTTTGAAAGTTTCTTAAAGTGCAGTCACAAAAACTATCAAGTGCTATGATGAACCTGGTCACTGATTATATTGCCACATTTCAGATGCTATGCATCCTCAATTAAATAATCATTTTATTACCATACACATTTTTCGCAACTGTAAATAGAAAGATAGAAATAGAAATGCAGCAACATTTTTATTAATGCACCCATCTATAACAGGCACTTACATCAGCTTTTTCAAAAGCTTTGAATATGGCATGTATAAAAAATCTGACAGATGGAATAAATGAACAGACCACAAAAACATTCTGAGTAACAGATAGAGATTTTTGGGGGGTGATATATTTTTGTTTATCTCCCTTATTTGAATGCACTGATTAAGTCACTGGTTAAAAGCATCTGCTGAATAACCAAAATGTAAATGTAAAAACAAACACTTGCAAAGCATGCTGGGTATTATTTTAATGAGCTTTGCCTTCAAACAAGTAAACACTATAGTCAGGGTGTCCCAGATCCAATTCTGAACGAATCATAGACGTCTAGGCTATGTTTCACAAGTTTGAACATCACGGTACAGTACGGAACATTTTAGTACATTAGAACACAGAGTACAATACAATACGCTATGGCATGTTATGGTACAGGACAGTCAAGTTTTATTCCGTAGATTACAGTACAGTACGGTACAGTGGCATTTTTCATTATAGTAGAGAACAGTAAAGTACAGTAAAGTACTGCAGTACAGTACAGTATAGTTTAATTCAGTACAGTAGAGCAAACAACAGTATAGTTTAATTCAGTGGAATACAGTAAATTACAGTCAAATTTAATTCAGTAGAGTACAGTTTAGTTCAGTGGACTAAAGCACATCAGAACATACAGTACACTATATTTGACTTTTCTTTACTTTACTCTAGTGTGCTCTACTGAATTGTCCTTTATTTTCTTTACTTTACTGTAATGTACTGTACTCTGCTATGCTCTACTGTACTGTGCTGTCCAAACATGTGAAACATAGATGTCCATAATTGGTTCGGATAAGGTCCCGGTCCGGGCCAAATCTGAACCAATTCTAGACGTCTATGTTTGGTCTGTGGACGTCTACAATTGGTTCAGATTTGTTCTGGACCGGACCAAAAATGTACATGCGTGGACGTTGAAATAAAGGCCAGTCCGAACTGCATCAAAAAAAGCACCCAAAAAAGACAGAGGACCAAGAAGACATTGCCTGACATCAAATGTTTAGTGGGAATGTGGTCAATGTTTGTGTTTTTGGGTGGTCGGCATGTGAGCATACGTGTGTGTATTCTCAAAAGGACTAGTGTTTCCTGAATAGAAAAGCAAATAACCCCCTCGCGACACATGCATGTACACACACACAGTCTCCTTGCTGGGAGTAATCTTGTGTATCCCGGTATGTACTTCAAACAACCAGAAGCAGTGGTTCTGCACTAGCTCAACAGAGGACACAGCATAGATTGCCTTAGAATTCTGCCACCACCTAGCTCTGTGCACTTTAAATATAATGGCATTTCGCTTTACCCCCAACCAACAACCTACCAGACAGCACTGTCTACCCAGGAAGTCTCATGGGCCTTTTACATCAAGGCAGGACACAACAGTACTGGTGCCTTTATAGACTTCAATCAATTAGGGACAGATAGGGGAAGAGTTGGGGAGACGGGTTATGGAGCAAATGGGCGTCTCACTTCCCCAGGCAATTGTTTGTTCCCGGTCCTCCTGGGTAAAAGAAACCTCTCATGACTCAAGAGCAGGAGAGGAATATTCATCAGAGAGAGGAAGGAAGACGGAGAAAGAGAAGAAGAAAATGGGATGGCACACCTTGACACAGGGGACTTCAAACACTGCTTTCTTTCTCTGTCCTTTGTTCTTCTTCTCTATTTCTGGTCAAACACACTCACACACTAGGTAACACACACACACATTCTCACTCAAGTGCACAATGTTTAAACACATAGAGGCACGAGGACACACGCAAACACACACACATTATTCTTTCTCCAGGGAACCTCCACAGAGCCGTGGCATTAATCAGATGGTGTGCTGGTGGCGGACAGAAGGGGAATCAATTTCCCTTCCTGCCGACCGCTCTCGCCCTCTCCCTCCCTCCCTCTTTCCCTCGCTCCCCGACCAGAGGATTTCAGCCTCGGTGTTCTGCAGCGCTTCCATCTGCAACACTGGGAACATTCAAATGTTCCACCTACCTCCTCAGAGAGGAGGCAAAACACAGGATAGAGAAAGGGATGAAGAGGGTACAACCCAGGGATAGTCTAAGAGGTTTTCTTGGTCACTAAAGACTATAGATAGTTGGTATTTTGAGAATTACTGAATGTATTAAAGGCATGTCAATGTGAGGGCAAACAAGTTCCACTGTCACCTTGATAACACAGTGAGAAACAAACAGGGGGTGGGTAGCATGCCCAGATGGATGGCACAGATACACACGGCGTGGCATGGCTTAACGTGACCATGCCCCCGAGTAGGGTTCTCCAGTTACTCCCATGTCAAATTACCTAGTTCACGCATAACCTGACAATGTTGTTATTCTTATTTTTTATTCTACAAACATTTTGGATATGCTTGATTGGTCATTTTTAACATACTTCCATGTCGTCTTATTCAACAAACTAGAGAAATGTGCTCTTCACCGATTAATCCCTGTTTCAATTGTACCGGGCAGATGGCAGACGTAGGGCGTTGTGTGGGTGAGTGGTTTGCTGATGTCAACGTTGTGAACACAGTGCCCCAGGGTGGCGGTGGGGATATGGTATGGGCAGGCAAAAGCTACAGACTACGAACCAAATTGCGTTTTATCAATGGCCATTTGAATGGACAGAGATAGTGTGATGCGAACCTGAGGCCCATTGTCGTGCAATTCATCCGCCGCCATCTCCTCATGTTTCAGTATGATAATGGACAGCCCCATGTCGCAAGGATCTGTACACAATTCCTGGAAGCTGAAAATGTCCCAGTTCTTCTATGGCCTGCATACTTACCAGACATGTCACCCATTGAACATGTTTGGGATACTCTGAATCAATGAGTATGACATCGTGTTCCAGTTCCCGGCAATATCCAGCAACTTCACACAGCCATTGAAGAGGAGTGGGACAACATTCAACAGCCTGATCAACTCTATGAGAAGGACATGTGTCGCGCTGCATGAGGCAAACGGTGGTCACACCAGATACTGACTGGGTTTCTGATCCACGCCCCTAACTTTTTTTTAAGGTATTTGTGACCAAGGGAAGGATATCTGTATTCCCAGTCATGTGAAATCCATAGATTAGGGCCTAATTCCTTATTTCAATTGACTGATTTCCTTATATGAACTGTAACTCAGTAACATCTTTGAAATTGTTGCATGTTACATTTATATATTTGTTCAGTAGAGTTACAAGCAACAGCCAATCGAAACTAGTGCTTTTGTCACATGATCCATTCGAAGGTTTGGAACTCCGGCCCAGTTATCATGTCAACAACACAGCTGTCAGTAATGCGGGAAATGTGATCTAGGGGTGATCTTGGAGTCGACTCCTGTCCACACACACCTACACACAACCTCATTATTGCAAAGTCCTACTAGGAAGACAAATTGTGAATTCTAGAGAGGATTGGCATGGGCATGATGCTGCCCTTTTGCTTATCAACTTATACAATTCCTATGGTTTGATTTTTGCCTTAACACTACACAGCTGGTTTAAATGATCAAAGCTTGAGGATTAGTTGATTATTTGAATCAGTTGTGTATTGCTGTGGCAAAAAAACAAAACGTGCACCCCGTGTGGTCCCGAGTTCTGGAAACCCTGAACTGGAACATTTCATTCATATTTCTGCTGTGCGCAGCCTTGACAGATCCAATGGGATGATGCGGTGCACTCTATGCCGATAAGCCTTCTTTGGCGTGTTATATAGCCCTATTCGGATGGGACTACTATTACTAAAGATGTTGGTTATGTAATTATTATCCAAGCGTGTGTGTAATTACGGAAGACAATTCGCACAGTATTGTTTGTATTTATGATGTAAGCCTGAAGTGGAGGATTTTGTTCTAGGCTTGAAGATATTTCAATATTTAGATGATGATAGGCTACACACAACTTGTGCTTGGCTGCCAAATGTATAGGTGTCCCCATAATAATTGAATTATCATATTAATAAAAATCATTATTTGCTGATTTGAGCTGCTGGACAGTATTTCCATCATGGTTAGATTAAGACACCGTGGAGCCAGCATGAGATATATGGCTCAGGAAAAAACCTGCCTCAATCCACAGATTTCCATCCACATTCACTCTCCTCGTCGACTCTCCTCGATGAACTTTTGCCTTTTTCAAAAAAAGGTGAGAAAGGACAGAGGAGGTGGAGGTGAAGGCTGGAGGTGAGTAAAACTAAATGATAAAAAGCCTTTGTGTACTCGGAAGTAGCCTACGGCAACTAGCCTACTCAGTCTCCTCCATCGCAAAAATACTGAATCTTAGGAGTCGAGGAGTTGAATGCTCAAATCTTGACACCAAGAAATGGGAGTCAATGGGCAAGGAGTTGAGGAATTTATTATTTTAGAGTTGACTGTCCATCACTACCGTGATCAAGGTGGACAGAAAATACATTATCCAAATGGGAGCTGTATAAATAAATAATGGCATTAGGACTAGTAAAGGTTTATGTATATCAGGGATTGGCACACGGTTTTGAAGGCCCTCAGATCTACATTTGGTTGTGTATCAGCAGTTTTTTCTTGTTATTATTGAATATTGTCCTTTCCGGAAGATGAGGAAAAAGGAGACCTTTCCAGCTACGTGGTCAAACTGATATCATAGGAACATGACGTGGCTATATCACCAGAAGATCTGGAACGATGTCATAGGATTGGGGTGAAACAGAAAAATGCTAAATATCCATGTGTAACAGTATTGCTTCCGTCCCTCTCCTCGCCCTTACCTGGGTTAGAACCAGGGACCCTCTGCACACATCAACAACTGACACCCACGAAGCATCGTTAGCTATCCCTTCACAAAAGCCATGACCCTTGCAGAGCAAGGGAAACAACTATTTTAAGGTCTCAGAGCAAGTGACGTCACCAATTGAAAGGCTATTAGTGCTCACCCCGCTAACTAACTAGCCATTTCACACCGGTTACACACACATGGTAATCTTCAAACTGTGAAACTATCAGACTAAAATAAACATTCTGGGGGCACAGGGAGAAAAGGAGATCAAAATCCATGGCCGGTCCATTTGGTTCGTCCAGGACCTGTCTGCTAAGCTGAGAGCGAGACACAAGTATTACCAAACAGTCACTGGAGGAAAAGGGGATAACGTCTCAGCTCCGCTTCCCAGCAGTGTGGGTATGAAAAGGAATGCAAAGGATGGAATTCACAAGTGCCAATGCAGCCCTAATCAAGCTACAAGAAACCTTCTCAATGGAGAAGAATGATGAGTGCACTAGGCTACATACAGTGATGCCTAAAACCAGCTTATCATAAATTGAGACAATATCCCTTCCCCCTCCCCCAATACAATCTGTACTCTACTTTCCCCAAATAACTGTTCTTCTCTATAAAGTAACAATAGAAGTAGCCGATGCCAATGGGCTACATGGACACTATAAAGACAATTCAAACGGGGAAATATAGCATGTATACTATGTCAATACAATGTATATGTGTGCGTGTGTGTGTGTGGGTGTGCAGGTGTGTATGTGTGTTTGTGTATATGAATATGAGCGTGAGGGAAGAGTGAGGGATGCTGAATACGAAAATGTGTTGGTGGGTGGGAGAGTAGGTGTGTGGGTTCATAGGGTATGTGGGGTGTAAGTGTGTCTGCAAGGTAGGGAGGGTGGTAAATATATAGGAGGTTGGGACAAGCTTGGCTTGGGTGAGTGAAAGGCTCTGCATTGTCAATCTGACGTCTGCGGTGGCCGTACATTTTTTACTTGCGATGCGGTAGCCACAGAAGTCAGAGCAAACATGCTTTTTTGCGCTTTGCGAATCAAAGCTGTCGTGAAGGAAGTTGTCCAGGAAGTGAGTTTGTGTTTATACAGGACCTCCCACTCTTGCGTACCGTCAACCAATAATGTCAATGCCGAAGCTATACGTAGCCCTCTGCATTGTTACAACATTTGAGAGGTACACATCGATGCAGTATGGAGCTTGATTTGGCCTCTGAATGCCTCATGACGTGTCACATCCTCCATACAATTGCATCACACCCTCCATTTGATGCCTAAGATCACATTTTCGGATCGGGCATAAATTGGCTTTACGAGTGGTCAAGGATGGGAGGTAGGGACAATTTTAGCTTGGGTGGGCAAGCATAGGAAGTTGGGACAAGCTTGGTTTGGGTAGATCAAAGGGGGGGAACAGAGAGGGGAAGGTGGAGAGGGATGGAGTTGACTTGGGACAGAGAGAAGAAAGGATTTAACTATACTACAAAGTCATTTTATTGATTTTTGTGACTTGCAAACCTGCTGTAAAAATAATGAGGTTTGGACAGATTAGTCATTATTATTGTCAAGTCATTACTATTCCTTGTTTGTTATCATAGCTAAGATTCAATTGTGGTTATTGGTCAGAGTGGAGAGGTGCTCTATCCGAGGGATTGGGATGGACACCCCCTGCCCATTGACTCAGTACCGGTACCCCCTGTACATAACCTCGTTATTGTTATTATATTGTGTAACTTTACTTTAGTTTATTTAGTAAATGTTTTCTTAACTCTTTTCTTATAACTGCATTGTAAGCAGTTCACGGTAAAACAAACCTGTTGTATTCAGCACTGTGACAAATGTATTTTATTTACGTGAAGTGTGTGTTCGGCCTGCACTCATCTCACTTCAGTCTCTCCATGGACCCACTCTCCCCAAGTAGGGAGCCACTGTATTTTCCACTGCCACTGTATTTTCATTTAATTTACAAGGTAATACATACTGAACACAATACATAAGTGGCAGTCTTTCTCCAATGTATCTACAAGGACATAATCCACAAACTTTTGGTATATTAGGAGAGGAGTTGGAGCTTAAAACCTCTACTGGATCAGTGTACCGAAATCAGGACAGTTGCTGCTCAATTTGACTAGAATGGCATTGTAAACAAAAGCCAACTTTCCAGAACACAGACATGTTTTACATGGTCAGAAAGCTTACATCGTTAATCTAACTGCATTGTCCAATTTATAGTAGCTATGTTTGAGGATAGACAACAACGACAAAACAATTTTATCAAGGCAACTAGTTTTATACATTCCCCGCTTATGGTATATAATATACTTACATTCAGTAATATTGCTCTGATTTGTCATCCTTAGGGTCCCAGTGATAAAACGTTTGAAAAAATAAATATTTATATCCTAACATGATCCATGATGCATACAGCTTTTCACATGAATTCTCACTCTTTCAACTTGCAACAAAACAATCTATTAAATCTTATTGGATTCGGGGGTAAACTTTGAACAGTGATATACCCAGAGACATAATAGGTCAGAAGCAGAAGCGTAGTATATAAAGGAGTGAATGAAATGTTGCTTTTTTATATCAGAGGTTAATGATTTTCTGCAGAAGACAGATGGCTTTGGAATGTGTTGGGTGGATGGGAGGAAGTCAGAAGATTGCTATAGGGTGAAGAAGATGGACATCTGTGGAAGGAGGGGTTGAGGTCAGGTCAGATCCCCTGAAGGGAGAAATTACGGTTTATTATCCTATTACCCTCTTCCTGTAAAACCATAAAATCTATAAGGATTGGCGAGAAGGAGTGGCTAAAGTGGAGTATATATACTTGTTGTGGTGGAAACATGTTTTTGACAGAATTACAGCTGTATCGACCCTTTGGGAAGAACTAAACTTGGTTAAACTTCTCTAGTGTCCGTGAGTTATTTACTCTGAAAAATTAGAACCTAACAATCTAAACGGATAAACTTTGTTTCACCCAGTCAAGTTTGATTTATGTGCAATCCTCAGACACTCTAGAAGGCAACCAAACTTTTCTTCATCATTCTACATGAGGTATTGGCTATATAACACCTCTTTTAGCCCACGAAGGACATACATCATTATGCACCAATGAGACTGGCGGTGTTCACTGGATTGACAGTTTCTTGGTCCAATGACCACCTATCGTTTTGAAATATATCTAGCTAGTAGCTAGATAACCAATGAGCTGGGCTTTTTTTTTTTTTTGAGTATGTAATGGGCCTTTGTAGGTGTATCGACCATTTTCCTATGGCTGGGCGCAACGCGATTCATTCTGCATTGTAAATCAACAGGGCACAGGGGAGAGCTGGCTTTCTTCTATAAATATTTCTCAAAACTTAAGAAGTACAACATGGCTACTATGAGCATAAACACTAAATCAAACTTAAAGTATACACATTTGGATGAGATTATTGCAGAAATTGACTGGGAGAGGGACACGAGGATTTCTGCTTGCGTGAAAGATTGGAGGGAGAATGTAACATTATTTTTAGATCAGTATGTAAAATATGTTCTTGCTTCTCGTGCTAATCCAGTTGTTTAAATTGTTGCAAATTCATTTAAGATATTTGTCTTTGATTTCTATATATGTATATATAATATATACATATATAGAAGTCTTATTGCCTATTGATCCACATATTTCATTATAGTGATTGTGTTCCCCATACTCTATATATATATATATATACAGTGGGGCAAAAAATTATTTAGTCAGCCACCAATTGTGCAAGTTCTCCCACTTAAAAAGATGAGTGAGGCCTGTACTTTTCATCATAGGTACACTTAAACTATGACAGACAAAATGAGAAAAAATCCAGAAAATCACATTGTAGGATTTTTAATTAATTTATTTGCAAATTATGGTGGAAAATAAGTATTTGGTCAATAACAAAAGTTTATCTCAATACTTTGTTATATACCCTTTGTTGGCAATGATGTTTTCTGTAAGTCTTCACAAGGTTTTCACACACTGTTGCTGGTATTTTGGCCCATTCCTCCATGCAGATCTCCTCTAGATCAGTGATGTTTTGGGGCTGTTGCTGGGCAACACGGACTTTCAACTCCCTCCAAAGATGTTCTATGGGGTTGAGATCTGGAGACTGGCTAGGCCACTCCAGACCTTGAAATGCTTCTTACGAAGCCACTCCTTCGTTGCCCGGGCGGTGTGTTTGGGATCTGTAACGGTTTTCTTGATGAGAAGGAGAGTCGGACCAAAATGCGGCGTGTAGATTGCGATCCATGTTTATTGTGACTATAGCAACACGAATCTAAATACAAACAGTGCAAAATAATAAACGTAATGAAAACCGAAACATCCTAAACTGGTGCAAACTAACACTAAGGACAGGAACAATCACCCACAAACACACAGTGAAACCCAGGCTACCTAAATATGGTTCCCAATCAGAGACAATGACTAACACCTGCCTCTGATTGAGAACCATATCAGGCCAGACATAGAAATAGACAAACAAGACATCCAACATAGAATGCCCACCCAGTTCACGTCCTGACCAACACTAAAACAAGGAAAACACACACGAACGATGGTCAGAACGTGACAGGATCATTGCCATGCTGAAAGACCCAGCCACGTTTCATCTTCAATGCCCTTGCTGATAGAAGAAGGTTTTCACTCAAAATCTCACGATACATGGCCCCATTCATTCTTTCCTTTACACGGATCAGTCGTCCTGGTCCCTTTGCAGAAAAACAGCCCCAAAGCATGATGTTTCCACTCACATGCTTCACAGTAGGTATGGTGTTCTTTGGATGCAACTCAGCATTCTTTGTCCTCCAAACACGACGAGTTGAGTTTTTACCAAAAAGTTATATTTTGGTTTCATCTGACCATTTGACATTCTCCCAATCTTCTTCTGGATCTTCCAAATGCTCTCTAGCAAACTTCAGACGGGCCTGGACATGTACTGGCTTAAGCAGGGGGACTCGTCTGGCACTGCAGGATGTGAGTCCCTGGCGGCGTAGTGTGCTACTGATGGTAGGCTTTGTTACTTTGGTCCCAGCTCTCTGCAGGTCATTCACTAGGTTCCCCCGTGTGGTTCTGGGATTTTTTGGTGGCACAATTGGTGGCTGACTAAATACTTTTTTGGCCCACTGTATGTTTATAGATATGTGTTGTGTATTTGATGTATTGATGCAGTGCTCACCCCCTACTAATATTAAGGTTAAATAAAATAAGTAACACTAAACTTGAGTTCTAACTGATCTTTTTTATCCTCCATAGTGGAAAGAGTAAGATGACCTGGGAAGCCAACTTCAAACAAACCCCACTCATTCAAATGTAGGAACTGGCTTCTGCAGTCTAACCCCTCTGCTGTCCCTAGCTCCACACTCACCAGCCCGCCCGCCATCTATAGGTGTGAAGGTTAGTTAGTACCTTTCATGTAGGGAAGCTTATGATCCATCATGTATGACATTCCTGGGAGTGTGTAAACTTAAATGTTTTCTTACCATATCGTTTTTGTATGTTCTCTATAGTTATGTACTTGCAAATTGATCAATTGACCAATTCAACCACTTGTGTATATTTGGGCAAACTCGTGAGACATACTTGAAAGACTTGATACAAAATATTATGTAGGGCTGTCATTCTTCAAACTATCAGTCTGAACCATTGCCACACACTGCTGCCCTCATCCTATGTCATTGTATGGTCTTTCTTTTGCATTTCAAAGATGATACAAAAAAAAAATAGAAAATTAATTATTTTATATTTTACCAGATCTAATGTGACACATTAATTTCACATTTCCACAAACTTCAAAGTGTTTCCTACCAAATATTTCAAGAATATGCATATCCTTGTTTTAGGTCCTGAGGTACAGGCAGTTAGATTTGGGTATGTCATTTTAGGCGGAAATTGAAAAGAAGAGTCTGCCCTTGGGTTGTGCCGTGGCGAATATCTTCGTGGGCTATACTCAGCCTTGTCTCAGGATGGTAAGTTGGTGGTTGAAGATATCCCTCTAGTGGTGTGGGGGCTGTGCTTTGGCAAAGTGGGTGGGGTTATATCCTTCCTGTTTGGCCCTGTCCGGGGGTGTCCTCGGATGGGGCCACAGTGTCTCCTGACCCCTCCTGTCTCATCCTCCAGTATTTATGCTGCAGTAGTTCATGTGTCGGGGGGCTAGGGTCAGTTTGTTATATCTGGAGTACTTCTCCTGTCCTATTCGGTGTCCTGTGTGAACTTAAGTGTGCTCTCTCTAATTCTCTCTTTCTCTCTTTCTTTCTCTCTCTCGGAGGACCTGAGCCCTAGGACCATGCCTCAGGACTACCTGACATGATGACTCCTTGCTGTTCCCAGACCACAGTGTCTTTGTTAGACGTGGTGTGGGGTACGGATGATCCCTGCATGTGTATTTCCCACCATAAAGCATGGAGGAGGTGTTATGGTGTGGGGGTGTCTTGCTGGTGACACTGTCTGTCATTTATTTAGAATTCAAGGCATGGCTACCACGTAATTCTGCAGCGATACACCATCCCATCTGGTTTGGCCTTAGTGGGACTATCACTTGTTTTTCAACAGGACAATGACCCCAAACACTTCTAGGCTGTGTAAGGGCTATTTTACCAAGAAGGAAAGTGATGGAATGCTGCATCAGATGACCTGGCTCCACAATCAAATTGAGATGGTTTGGGATGAGTCGGACCGCAGAGTGAAGGAAAAGCAGCCAACAAGTGCTCAACATATATGGGAACTCCTTCAAGACTGTTGGTAAATCATTCAAGGTGAAGCTGGTTGAGAGAATGCCAAGAGTATGAAAAACTGTCATCAAGGCAAAGGAAGGCTATCTGAAGAATCTAGAATCTAAAATCTATTTTGATATGTTTAACACTTTTTTGGTTACTACATGATTCCAAATGTGTTATTACATAGTTTTGATGTCTTCACTATTATTCTACAATGTAGGAAATAGTAAAACTAAAGAAAAACCCTTGAGTGAGTAGGTGTCCTAAAACTTTTGACCTGCAATTGTATATTTGTCAATAATGGCTGTTATTGAATGGCCTTTTCTATTCAAAACTTTGGAAGCTTTCAACTTTCCATCTGAAATTATAAATGAAATAAAAATATTATATAAATGTCCTAAAGCAAAAATTGCCTTAGAAAAGGGCACAAGACAGGGATGTCCTCTCTCCACCCACCTGCTTGCCCTGGCAATTGCACCGCTTGCAGAATGAATTCGAGAGGACCCAAACATGCTCTGGATCAAAGTTTACAACAGCGTGTTCCAGCTCCCGGTAATATCCTCAACTTCGCACATCCATTGAAGAGGAGTGGGACAACATTCCACAGGCCACAATCAACAGCCTGATCAACTGTATGCGAAGTAGATTTGTCTTGCTGCATGAGGCAAATGGTGGTCACACCAGATACTGACTGGTTTTCTGATCCACGATCCCATAGCTTTTTTAAGGTATCTGTGACCAACCGATGCATATCTGTATTCCCAGTCATGTGCAATCAATAGAGTAGGGCCCAATGGATGTATTTAAATCGACTGATTTCCTTATATGAACTGTAACACATTAAAATCTTTGAAATTGTTGCATGTTGCGTTTATATTTTTGTTCAGTATATATATTCAAATAAATGCAAATTAAAATTTCATATCTATTATTTTTTTAATGGTTTGGATATCAGAGCTATCTTGAAGGTATCCTATTTGAGTCATAAAAGGATATCTGACTGACACTCTCTTTGAAAAAAAAACTATTGGAACCAATACTTTTTTAAAAATGATACTGGCACAAGATGGAGGAAATGTTGGAACATAACTAACAAAATGACAATTAACGAAAATGTATGCTTAGTCCAGTATAAACTAATGTATAGAAAATAATGTATAGAAAATTCACAAATTCTACAGAACAGCAGCAGCGTAATGTCTTAAGTGTTTAACTAACAATGATAATCCATGCCTTCTGGGAATGCTATAAAGTCCAAAGGTTATGGGCAGTGTTAGAAAGTTGGTTGTCAGAAGTATACAATGTAAATGTACTTTTAATCTGTCTGTCAGCATATTTCAAGACATGGAATATGAGGGTACAGTGAGATATCCGATGGATTGCAAGATACTTTACTTGCCAATCATCTTGAAAAAAATGTATACTTAAAAACTGGAAATGAACCAATCCTTGTTAACTCAATGGAAATGTCAAATGCGTTATTATAAAAATGTTGAAAGTGCATGGATGACGGAAATGAACAAAAAGGTGGAGTTTGAGGCCATGTGGCGGAGAGTAATGCGGGCGTTGGAGATTGGGGTGTGAGCAGGTGGGTTTGAGCAGGGGTGATGTTGTGGATGTAGATCAAATTGTAGAATTACAGGTTTTCAGGTACAAAAACTATAGTTATGCTGATGGACTAGATTCTCTCTATCTTTCCTTCTACCTTTCCCTCTCCTTCCACTTAAATTCTATATTTGCATTTTGTCCTGCTACAATGTTTCCAAAGGCAAGAGGTTGATAACAATGAATGATGTACATACAGTTGAAGTCAAAAGGTTACATATACTTATGTTGTATTAAAACTGTTTTTTCAACCACTCCACAAATTTCTTGTTAATAAACTATAGTTTTGGCAAGTCGGTTAGGACAACTACGTTGTGCATGACACAAGTAATTTTTCCAACAACTGCTTAAAGACAGATTATTTCGCTAATAATTCACTGTATCACAATTCCAGTGTGTCAGAAGATTACATGCACTAAATTGTCTGTGCCTTTAAACAGCTTGGAAAAATCCTGAAAATTATGTCATTGCTTTAGAAGCTTCTGATAGGCTAATTGACATAATTTGAGTCAATTGGAGGTGTTCCTGTGGATGTATTTCAAGGCCTACCTTCAAACTCAGTGCCTCTTTGCTTGACATTATGGGAAAATCAAAATAAATCAGCCAAGACCTCAGAAAAAAATTACAGACCTCCACAAGTCTGGTTCATCCTTGGGAGCAATTTCCAACCTCCTGAAGGTACCACGTTCATCTGTACAAACAATAGTACGCAAGTATAAACACCATGGAGCCGTCATAACGCTCAGGAAGGAGACGCGTTCTGTCTTCTAGAGATGGAGGTACTTTGGTGTGAAAAGTGCAAATCAATCCCAGAACAACAGCAAAGGACCCTGTGAAGATGCTGGAGGAAACAGGTACAAAAGTATCCATATCCACAGTTAAACTAGTCCTATATCGACATAACCTGAAAGGTCGCTCAGCAAAGAAGAAGCCACTGCTTCAAAACCGCCTTAAAAAAGCCAGACTACGGTTTGCAACTGCACATGGGGACAAAGAAATGTACTCTGGTCTGATGAAACAAAATAGAACTGTTTGGCCATAATGACCATTGATATTTTGGGAGGAAAAAGGGGGAGGCTTGCAAGCCGAAGAACACCATACCAACCCATGAAGAACGGGGGTGGCAGCATCATGTTGTGGGGGTGCTTTGCTGCAGGAGGGACTGGTGCACTTCACAAAATAGGTGGCATCATGAAGAAGTAAAATTATGTGGATATATTGAAGAAACATCTCAAGACATCAGTCAGCGAGTTAAAGCTTGGTCGCAAATGGGTCTTCCAAACGGACAATGACCCCAAGCATACTTCCATAGTTGTGGTAAAATGGCTAAGTACAACAAAGTCAAGGTCTTGGAGTGGCCATCACAAAGCACTGACCTCAACCCTATAGAAAATTTGTGGGCAGAACTTAAAAAGCGTGTGTGAGCAAGGATGCCTACAGACCTGATTCAGTTACACCAGCTCTGTCAGGAGGAATGGGCCAAAATTCACCCAACTTATTGTGGGAAGCTTGTGGAAGGCTACCCGAAACGTTTTACCCAAGTTCAACAATTTAAAGGCAATGCTACCAAATTCTAATTGAGTGTATTTAAACTTCTGACACTTTGACATTTCACATTCTTAAAATAACGTGGGGATCCTAATTGACCTAAGACTTTTTGCTAGATGAAATGTCAGGAATTGTTAAAAACTGAGTTTAAATGTATTTGGCTAAGGTGTTTGTAAAATTCCTACTTCAACTGTATGTCTATCTTTGTTTAATAAAGCTGAATTGTTGATTGACATGACTTGAGTAGTCTCCGTTATTACCACAAACTTCCTGCTATGGGACTTCAACCCATGAATAATAATTATCTGACTGCCAATCAGCTGCCCCCTGTGTTTTCCCCTCAGAAGTGCACATGATGTGAGTTTTTTGGAGAGAGAGGTAGATGAAGTCTCAGTAACTGCAGAAAATAGTTTGAATAGTTAGAAAATATGATTGTCTAGGAATTATTGCGCACCAATATATACATTACAATAAATTTTGGTTGTTAGGCTAGTCTGATTGCGCTTGCTTTGAGGTACCTTACATCACTTCATTAGGGGTCTGAGGTAATTCACCTCAGAGAGAGTGTTCTCAATTAGCCAACTTACAGGGAACTTAGTGATCTGGGGGAAATGCTATTGAGGGGCCCTATTAATGCCAAATTGGACATTGGATGAGCCAAAATGGGTCACCTGGGGCACGTTTCATTTGAAACATCTAGGTATAGATTAGGCTCAAAGCCTACTGTAAACTTTGTGGCCTGTCATATAGACTACATTGTTTCAAGATGGCAAGGGAGCAGCCCATAAGAGAAGCCACAGAACTGCTGTAGGATGATTCTGGTAAGGGCGTTTAATAATAATAATAATAATAAGTTGACATACACAAAGGTCATATTTTGTCAAAGTCATCCACCCATCATGCATAACAGAACGTAACCTTCTGTCATTGTTGTCCTTTCAGTGGTCTGTGAGGTGCCGTCGATTCTCAACTTTAAATTTGGCAAACATCCCGCCTTAAATAATTTATAAGTTATCTTTAAATGCTGTCCAGCATTATATTAGAAAGGGAACAACAAAATACAAAATCAACAACACAGTGTGTGAGGGTGAGGAAGGACATGGGTGGATTACCGGACACAGATTAAGCCTAGTGCTGGAGTAAGCGTTGGTGTAGATGCTTGATTTTTGGTCTAAAACTAGGCCTAATCCCTTTGGAATCCACCCCTTAATGTATCAAAATAAATCTGCATTGTTGGCCTCAAATAAAGCATAGTGAAATGTACATACAAATGCAATCTAGCTAGAAACATAAGAAAAGGAGCTTAAAACGATTCATTATGCTATTGTGTAATGATGCATACTGTAGTCATATTGGATAACTGCCATTCATATTCCATTCACCCAATTCAATGTAACATCGATATGTTTAGGCTACTAAATGAAACTTTTTTTTTACGACATGATACTTTTTTTTTACTACATGATAATTTTCCCTAAACCCATCATGAGGTGGCTTCAACCTAGCCTATGCATGAAAGTCTACAACGTAGGAGCACACATGTCAAGAGAAACATTTGAGGTGACAGACAGTGACACATGGACAGACAGTGACACCTTCAATAGTGCCTTGAACAGTCTTGCCTGCGTCTAGCATTTAGCTGATCGAGGGTGTAATCATTAATCCAACAGTTGCAAACAAGAGTTTCTACTGGACAAATTCAGGTATGTTTATCCCATTTTAATTTATTTAATCAACAGAATCGGCAGAATGAATACACCCCGGATCACACGTAAATACAGTTCATTTTCATAGCAGCCACGTTGTATTCCTTCTCGCATCTATGCGCTCTCATCCGCTCACCTTGCGCCTTCGCTTGTGAACTTCAATGCACAACACATCAGCTGTTTGTGACCAGGCGAAAAAAAACTTTCCAAGCCAAGCCATATCATAACCGCTACACACAGCCTACATCATTGTCACCATATTAGCTAAAATAACATCATAGTCAAAAAAGCTAATAGCACTATCGAATTAGTACAATCATGTAGTACAGTATACAGTCAGTATAGAGAATGTCTGTCATTCGCTTATAGATAATTTGTGCATCAACTATGTAGTGCTTATGAAGCCTTAATGCATGCTATATAAATACGTTGTACTTCGTTTAAAGTGGGACCGAACTTCTATGCTTGCACCAATCCAATGCTTTTGAATGCATGAGGGGGAGTGAACGAGTGCACACAAACCACTGCCAACAGTTTGACATGGTCACACATGAAGTTGAACCAGGATTACAAAAAATAGCAGCCCACATCCTGCAGACTGCCATCAACACAAGAATGAAAATTGTTGGAGATATAATAACGTTCACATGAATTTTATATTTTGGGACAGTAGTTTTTTATTCCAGTTTATAATTATTTACTTGTTAAAATTATTCACTAGTGTAGAAGTTGGAAATATGCATTTCTTGAAAATAAAACATGGCTGACGGACCAAACACTGATATTCTAGATATCAGATAGATTATGCATTTTTGAGATTCCTCCTTTGACATTTTATTGATATAGGCTATACACTAATCCTATCCTTAGTAAGTTGCTCTTGACAGATCACCTATTTAATTAATATCAGGCAAAAGGATTTTCTTGCTGCACTGAAATGTTAGAAACATAAAAAATGTAAATAAACAATGTTGAACATTATCAAAAAATGAATGTACAGGTGTGTTGGTTACAGGTGCTACACAAAACCTGCAATGGATAACATAGCATCACTAATCAAGCTATTTCCTTGCTTTCTCCACATAGCGGTCCAGATCCTGCAGACTGCAATAGACCAAGAGGCCCCATTTTTTTTCTTCAGAAATCAGCCACATACAGTGCCTTGCGAAAGTATTCGGCCCCCTTGAACTTTGCGACCTTTTGCCACATTTCAGTCTTCAAACATAAAGATATAAAACTGTATTTTTTTGTGAAGAATCAACAACAAGTGGGACACAATCATGAAGTGGAACGACATTTATTGGATATTTCAAACTTTTTTAACAAATCAAAAACTGAAAAATTGGGCGTGCAAAATTATTCAGCCCCTTTACTTTCAGTGCAGCAAACTCTCTCCAGAAGTTCAGTGAGGATCTCTGAATGATCCAATGTTGACCTAAATGACTAATGATGATAAATACAATCCACCTGTGTGTAATCAAGTCTCCGTATAAATGCACCTGCACTGTGATAGTCTCAGAGGTCCGTTAAAAGCGCAGAGAGCATCATGAAGAACAAGGAACACACCAGGCAGGTCCGAGATACTGTTGTGTGTTAACGCCGGATTTGGATACAAAAAGATTTCCCAAGCTTTAAACATCCCAAGGAGCACTGTGCAAGCGATAATATTGAAATGGAAGGAGTATCAGACAACTGCATAACCTACCAAGACCTGGCCGTCCCTCTAAACTTTCAGCTCATACAAGGAGAAGACTGATCAGAGATGCAGCCAAGAGGCCCATGATCACTCTGGATGAACTGCAGAGATCTACAGCTGAGGTGGGAGACTCTGTCCATAGGACAACAATCAGTCGTATATTGCACAAATCTGGCCTTTATGGAAGAGTGGCAAGAAGAAAGCCATTTCTTAAAGATATCCATAAAAAGTGTTGTTTAAAGTTTGCCACAAGCCACCTGGGAGTCACACCAAACATGTGGAAGAAGGTGCTCTGGTCAGATGAAACCAAAATTGAACTTTTTGGCAACAATGCAAAACGTTATGTTTGGCGTAAAAGCAACACAGCTCATCACCCTGAACACACCATACCCACTGTCAAACATGGTGGTGGCAGCATCATGGTTTGGGCCTGATTTTCTTCAGCAGGGACAGGGAAGATGGTTAAAATTGATGGGAAGATGGATGGAGCCAAATACAGGACCATTCTGGAAGAAAACCTGATGGAGTCTGCAAAAGACCTGAGACTGGGAAGGAGATTTGTCTTCCAACAAGACAATGATCCAAAACATAAAGCAAAATCTACAATGGAATGGTTCAAAAATAAACATATCCAGGTGTTAGAATGGCCAAGTCAAAGTCCAGACCTGAATCCAATCGAGAATCTGTGGAAAGAACTGAAAACTGCTGTTCACAAATGCTCTCCATCCAACCTTACTGAGCTCGAGCTGTTTTGCAAGGAGGAATGGGAAAAAATGTCAGTCTCTCAATGTGCAAAACTGATAGAGACATACCCCAAGCGACTTACAGCTGTTATCGCAGCAAAAGGTGGCGCTACAAAGTATTAACTTAAGGGGGCTGAATAATTTTGCACGCCCAATTTTTCAGTTTTTGATTTGTTAAAAAAGTTTGAAATATCCAATAAATGTCGTTCCACTTCATGATTGTGTCCCACTTGTTGTTGATTCTTCACAAAAAAATACAGTTTTATATCTTTATGTTTGAAGCCTGAAATGTGGCAAAAGGTCGCAAAGTTCAAGGGGGCCGAATACTTTCGCAAGGCACTGTATATGCACTTTTATAAGGATTAATGACACTATGTATTTATTGATGTACTTATTTAGGTATTCTATGAGTATCTATTGTTAAATATATTTACTTTTATATACATTGTTTCATTTAAATAAAAGAGCAGACTGGAGTGTTGATATTCTGTAGACCACGTTAATGTAAATGTAAATGCATTTCATTAAATAAAGATCAGCTTAAAGGATCGGCCCATTTTTTTCCATTTTCAACTAAAAAGACATACCCAAATCTAACTGCCTGTAGCTCAGGCCCTGAAGCAAGGAAATGCATTTTCTTGGTACCATTTGAAAGGAACCACTTTGAAGTTTGTGGAAATGTGAAAGAAATGTAGGAGAATATAACACATTAGATCTGGTAAATGAGAATACAAAGAACTAACCGTTTTTTTGTAGTTTATTTTCATCTTTGAAATGCAAGAAAATTGGGCATAATGTATATTCCAGCCCAGGTGCAATTTAGATATTGGCCACTAGATGGCAGCAGCGTATGTGCAAAGTTTAAGTCTGAACCAATTAACCATTGCATTTCTGTTCAAAATGTTGTATCAAGACTGCCTAAATGTGCCTAATTTGTTTATTAATAACTTTTCATGTTCAAAACTGCGCACTCAAATAATAGCATGGTATTATTTCACTGTAATAGTTACTGTAAATTGGACAGTGCAGTTAGACTAACAAGAATTTAAGCCTTCTGACAATATCAGATATGTCTATGTCCTAGGAAACGTTCTTGTTACTTACAATCCTGGGAAATGTTATTGTTACTTAAACATTATGTATGGAAAGCAAATTAGTGTACTGTCTTAGCTACCTTGGTCATTTTACATGTTTTCCAGTACGACGAAGGTCGCCTTTTGAATGACATTCAGTCACTATTTAGTATTTTTTCATTGAAGGTACTTATTTTTCTTTGGAAGGAATAGTTATGTAGCCTTTTCTATCTTCCTTCTGTACTCATGCAGAAGATTACTCACTTTGTCAACCCTTGCTTGCACGGTTGCATGGATGAACAGCCCATGTGGTAAGCTGCTTTTTCATTTTGGTGGATGCTGCTGGAATCTTTGTAGTCCTCACTCTGACTACATTTGTAGAGATCTTCCATCTTTTTTGATGATTGCTGGATGTGGGAGAGATGGTGATGGTTGCTGCTGTCCCGACATTATTTTGGGGAGGTTTGTTAATTGGTTCCTCATGGAGTCAGATTACTACCAAGGTGTGTTACAAGTTATGGCACGAGCATGAAAATAAATAACCCTGTGATAACCAGCACAGTGAAGGGCAAGAAGAAGGGAGGCAGGAGTGGACTGGGCCAGGCAGGACTGGTTCTGAGCCAGGCAGTCAGGCTGTGCAAGGCAGCTGGTTGGTCCTGGAAGCAGGAAAGAAAAAAGAAAAACACAATCTTGGTAACAACTCTACTGCTATTTTCTGCATATCCGCACAATAGGCCTCCTCTGCTGCTGACATTGACATTGAAATCTGTGTTGAACTGTCCACACACCTGGATATCCTTCTAGACAGTTTGTAAGTCAATTCATTTGATAAGTTTGTAAGTCAATTAAGTGCACTGCATCTTGCAATATCATTAACAGTCATAAAACAAGAATTTGTTCATGTTTACAGAAAAAGTACACAAACACCAACAAATGTATGTCTCTTATTTTTGTTGTCTTGACGCTTTATGTTGATTCATATTACTTGGAATGATGAAACATAAATGGCAAAGTGGGATTAATATAACTTTCATACTTAGGCTATTGTATTCATACCATGTTAGATGTGACAGTAGTTTGCATTTACCATTACGCACCTTTCATACTGGTGCATGCTGTTTTATGTGGAAGGACATGCACACAGTAGACCCCCTCGGGTTCCGGCTAGGAACGCTGCGCCCTACGGACCAGGATCTCTATATCCCAGATGATTGCAGCCGCTAGACAGGAGGTAGGGAGGATGGTATCTGGGTCAGACAGTGTAGCAGCTGGGCAATACATCTGTGAGAGTGCATCAGGCTTCACGTTCTTGGATCCCGGGCGGTAGGAGAGAGTGAAATTGAAACGGGTGAATAACAGGGCCCAACGAGCCTGCCTGGAGTTGATGCACTTGGCGGTGCGGAGATATTCCCCATTCTTATGATCAGTCCACACTAAGAATGGGTGTTCTGCCCCCTCCAACTAGTGCCTCCACTCCTCCAAAGCCATTTTGAAGGTGAGGAGTTCTCGATTTCCCACATCAGAGTTCCTCTCAGCAGGGATAAGACGATGGGAGAGGAAAGCGAGGGGTGCAGCTTTTGGTCCTGGGCAGAACGCTGGGACAGAATGGCCCCCATTCTGACATCCGAGGCGACGACCTCCACCACAAATTTACGGGATGGTCCGAATAGATTAAGATGGGGGCTGTAGTGAATCGCCATTTGAGGTCTGAGAACACCCAGTCAGCTGCTGGAGACCACGTGAAGGAACCTTGGGAGCGGTGAATGCGTAGTGGTGGAAGCCAGGATACTGTAACCCGGGATGAAGCGGTGGTAGAAATGGGCAAACCCCAGGAAATGTTGCAACTGCACTCTGGATGTGGGTTGAGGATAATCCACCACAGCTCTCACCTTGTCTGGATATGTCCTGCAGTGATGACGTATCCTAGCAACGAGATGTGGGAGCGATGGAATTCACACATCTCCGCTTTTACGAAAGCTGGATCTCCAGGAGACGCTGAAGCACTTGTTGGACGTGTTCTTGAGCTGAACGGGAAAAGACAAAGATGTCGTTGAGATAGACAAACACGAACCGGTTCAGCATGTCCCAGGCCTGACCAGGGCCTGTAACACCGTGGAAGTGTTGGTCAGTCCGAATGGCATAACTAAGTACTCATAGTGTTCGCTAGCCATGTTAAAGGCTGTTTTCCACTCATCTCCCTCCCGTATCCGAACCAGATGGTAAGCTTTCCGAAGGTCCTACTTAGAGAAGATGGTCGATCCCTTAAGAGGCTCGAAGGTCGATGAGATGAGTTGTAGAGGGTAATGGTTTTTAACCGTGATGTCATTAAGACCCTGTGGTTGATACACAGGTGAATGGTTTTGTCCTTCTTCTCCACAAAGAAGAACCCTGCGCCGGCGGGAGAGGCCAACAGACGAATACTCCCTGCAGCGAGAGAATTCTCAATGTACTCTTCTCTAGCATTGGTCTCCAGACCCGACAGGGAGTAAAGCCGCCCCCGAGTGGGTGTAGTGCCCGCGAGAAAGTCAATGGCGCAGTCGGAGGAAGACTTCCCAGAGGTCCAGGTACTCCGCGGGAATGGCGGAGAGATCCAAGGCTTCCCTCAAGCCTGCAGGATGATGTCCTGGGGCAGGCTGGGCCGACTTATGACAATGAACCTGGCAGAACAGGCTCCAACCCACAAATGGAACCAGTAGCCCAGTCGATCAAAGGATTGTGCTTCTGGAGCCATGAATATCCCAAAATCATGAGTACATGGGCAGATTTTATGAGCAGAAACTGCAAACACTCACTCTGAATTCCTAATACCTCTGATACCAAAGTAGCATCGATAAAGCTTTCATCAGCCCCAGAGACAATGAGCACCCAGAGTGATTTGGCCTTGTCACCTCACAACAGGGTGGCATGGAGAGGGGTGCGAGTAAAGGGAGATTGGAAAATCCCGGTACGTCTCACCAGAGTACTCATACCTGCTGATGAGCCTGATCTTTTCAATGGACAGGTGGAAATATAATGTCCTGTAGTCCCACAATACAGACAGCTCCTGGTGTTAAGTCTGCATTAACGTTAATCCGGAGACAATCGAGCCCTTCCCAGTAGCTTGGGCTCAAGAGGAGGGGAGTCGACCGCACTCAGCGATTCCCTTTGAGCACTCGGGTGACATCGAGTTTTTTTTTCATTTCACTTCACCAATTTGGACTGTTTTGTGTATGTCCATTACATGAAATCAAAATAAAATTCATTTAAATTACAGATTGTAATGCAACAAAATAGGAAAAACGGCAAGGGGGTGAATACTTTTGCAAGGCACTGTACATACAGTGGGGCAAAAAATTATTTAGTCAGCCACCAATTGTGCAAGTTCTCCCACTTAAAAATGTAAGTTTAAATTTAAATTTAATTTTCATCATAAGTACACTTCAACTATGACAGACAAAATGAGAAAAGAAATCCAGAAAATCACATTGTAGGATTTTTAATGAATTTATTTGCAAATTATGGTAGAAAATAAGTATTTGGTCAATAACAAAAGTGTATCTCAATACTTTGTTATATACCCTTTGTTTGGCAATGACAGAGGTCAAACATTTTCTGTAAGTCTTCACAAGGTTTTCACACACTGTTGCTGGTATTTTGGCCCATTCCTCCATGCAGATCTCCTCTAGATCAGTGATGTTTTGGGGCTGTTGCTGGGCAACACGGACTTTCAACTCCCTCCAAAGATTTTCTATTGGGTTGAGATCTGGAGACTGGCTAGGCCACTCCAGGACCTTGAAATGCCCTTGCTGATGGAAGGAGGTTTTCACTCAAAATCTCATGATACATGGCCCAATTCATTCTTTCCTATACACGGATCAGTCGTCCTGGTCCCTTTGCAGAAAAACAGCCCCAAAGCATGATGTTTCCACCCCCATGCTTCACAGTAGGTATGGTGTTCTTTGGATGCAACTCAGCATTCTTTGTCCTCCAAACACGATGAGTTGAGTTTTTACCAAAAAGTTAAATTTTGGTTTCATCTGAACATATGACATTCTCCCAATCTTCTTCTGGATCATCCAAATGCTCTCTAGCAAACTTCAGACGGGCCTGGACATGTACTGGCTTAATCATGGGGACACGTCTGGCACTGCAGGATTTGACTCCCTGGCGGCGTAGTGTGTTCCTGATGGTAGGCTTTGTTACTTTGGTCCCAGCTCTCTGCAGGTCATTCACTAGGTCCCCCCATGTGGTTCTGGGACTTTTGCTCACCGTTCTTGTGATCATTTTGACCCCACGGGGGGAGATCTTGCGTGGAGCCCCAGATCGAGGGAGATTATCAGTGGTCTTGTATGTCTTCCATTTCCTAATAATTGCTCCCACAGTTGATTTCTTCAAACCAAGCTGCTTACCTATTGCAGATTCAGTCTTCCCAGCCTGGTGCAGGTCTACAATTTTGTTTCTGGTGTTCTTTGACAGCTCTTTGGTCTTGGCCATAGTGGAGTTTGGAGTGTGACAGTTTGAGGTTGTGGACAGGTGTCTTTTATACTGATAACAAGTTCAAACAGGTGCCATTAATACAGGTAACGAGTGGAGGACAGAGGAGCCTCTTAAAGAAGAAGTTAAGGTCTGTGAGAGCCAGAAATCTTGCTTGTTTGTAGGTGACCAAATACTTATATTCCACCATAATTTGCATATAAATTCATTAAAAATCCTACAATGTGATTTTCTGGAGAAAAAACATCTCATTTTGTCAGTCATAGTTGAAGTGTACCTATGATGAAAATTACAGGCCTCTCTCATCTTTAAGTGGGAGAACTTGCACAATTGGTGGCTGACTAAATACTTTTTTTCCCCACTGTATATATATATATATCCTTGTTCTGAAAGGCCTCAGAGTCTGCAACACCATTTAGCAAAGGGCACCACCAAGCAAGTTGCACCATGAAGACCAAGGAACTATCCAAACAGATCAGTGACAAAGTTGTGGAGAAGTACCAATCAGGGTTGGGTTACAAAAGAATATCAGAAACTTTGAACATCCCACGGAGCACCATTAAATCCATTATTAAAAAATAGAAAGAATATGGCACCACAACAAACCTGCCAAGAGAGGGCTGCCCACCAAAACTCACAGACCAGGCAAGGAGGTCAATAATCAGAGAGGCAACAAAGAGACCAAAGATAACCCTGAAGGAGCTGCAAAGCTCCACAGCAAAGATTACAATATCTTTAAACTGTACACTTTAAACTGTACACTCCACAGAGCTGGGATTTATGCAAGAGTGGCCAGAAAAAAGCAATTGCTTAAAGAAAGAAATAAGCAAACAAGTTTGGTGTTCGCCAAAAGACATATGGACGAAGGTACTCTGGTCAGATGAGACTAAAATGTATTTTTTTGACCATCAAGGGAAACGCTATGTCTGGCACAATCCCAACACCTCTCATTTCCCTGAGAACACATCCCCACAGTGCATGGTGGTGGCAGTATCATGCTTTGGGGATGTTTTTCATCGGCAGGGACTGGGAAACTGTTCAGAGTTGAAGAAATTATGAATGGTGCTAAATATAGGGAAATCCTTGAGGGAAACCTGTTTTAGTCTTCCAGAGATTTGAGACTGGGACGGAGGTTCAACTTCCAGCAGGACAAGCAGTATATCCCTTTTGCCTACTTAGCAGTTATATCAACATTTAGCAACCAAGCTAGCAACATTAGCAAATCCGTTATCTATATTTCAGAGGTAAAAATGTGGATATTAAATGATGTGGTCTGTCACACAGTCAAATTTTACGAAATGTGTATATTTTAGATTTTTTTTTTTTTACTCTCAAAACTCTCAAAACTTAACTTACATAAATTGCAATAAAAATCAGTGGTCAGGAAGCTTGAAGGGTGTCATTAGTCGCAGAACTTACCATTATTTTCCAGTCCATTTAAATTTTGAGCTCTCCAACCACTAGAGAGTGTTCGAAGTTAGAGGGCGGCCAATGTTTGGGGAAAATTAGCTGTCCACCCTAGAGCCTTATTCTCCAACACCCGCTCAGGGATACAGAATGTGACGTTCTTAAAGGATCTGTGCTACATTAAAGATAGGTTGTTGAATTGGCATTATGTCCGGTCCATACATTACCTTTTTGCTGTTCTCAGTTTAGCCCAGAGAACTGAGAATCAGGCAAGGATTCTCTCTCTCTGTATACAGTCAAGATAGTGCTGTCAAGTTCCTAACCACTGTATACAGCAACACCGATGATTATCCAGCCTTGTTTAGTCCTGACTCGGGCTATGTTGGTCATGAAATTTTGTCAGCCGGTGATTGTCAAACACATAACTGCCGGTTTCACGGTAATTGACCTTTGGAACATCTACATTTTAGTCTAATATATCCATGTAATATAGCCTACACCATCACAATAGATCCATTATTTATTTTAGACAGGTCTAAAGAAACATAATATGAAGAAAGTCTGTTTCAAAATAACAAAATAGCATACTCTGAGTTGTCCTTATGTTAAGCCCTGATCTGGCTATGCCATAGGGCTGTGGGCTACACTAGTTAATTTAGCAGAAAAGATTTTCTTAGAAATTTGTGGCATTATTTTATAGTATGAAAAATACAATTGAACAAAGCTGAATTAAATCGAAAGGATATTATCTCCTAACGATTTGGGGGAGTGCGCACATGTGGTTTTTCTGTGTTGAGAAAGAAACATATACTCCTATTTGCTTAATTTAGAGTTATTTATGTAACTAGTGATACAAACGTTGGGCCATTTGTTTCGATTTATTATACATTCTAAGGCTGCATGATGCTCTCTAATTGTCACGGCCTTTGGAAGAAGAGGACCAAGGTGCAGAGTGGTGAGTGTACATATTCCTTTTATTTATATGACTCAGACAAAAACAATAAACAATCTAAAAACCAACCGTGACGCTTAAGGCTATAGTGCCAACAAACAAAGACAACTACCCACACAGACAGGTGGGGAAAAGGGCTGCCTAAGTATGGTTCCCAATCAGAGACAACGAAAGACAGCTGTCCCTGATTGATAATCATACCCAGCCAAAACATAGAAACACACAATCATAGAAAACACAACATAGAATGCCCACCCCAAATCACACCCTGACCAAACCAAATAGAGACATTAAAAGGCTCTCTACGGTCAGGGCGTGACAGTACCCCTCCCAAAGGTGCAGACTCCGTCCGCAAAACCTGAACCTATAGGGGGGGGGTCTGGGTGGGCATCCATCCGCAGTGGCACCTCTGGTGCGGGGACTCTCGTCGCGGGCCCTGGACTGGGTGCCCTCGTTGCGGGCCCCGGACTGGGTGCCCTCGTTGCGGGCTCCAGACTGGAGACCGTCTCTGGAGGCTCCGGACTGGAGGCCGTCTCTGGAGGCTCCGGACTGGGGGCCGTCTCTGGAGGCGCCGGACTGGGGGCCGTCTCTGGAGGCGCCGGACTGGGGGCCGTCTCTGGAGGCTCCGGACTGGGGGCCGTCTCTGGAGACTCCGGACTGGGGAACGTCGCTGGAGTGGAGAGACACACGGGAGGCCTGGCTCTGGGAGCAGGCACAGGACTCACCAGGCTGGGGAGACCTACTGGAGGCCTGGTCTGTGGAGGAGGCACAGGATAGACCGGGCTGTGGGGGAGCACTGGAGATCTGGTGTGTAGCCTTGGCACCACTCTTCCATGCTGAATGCCCACTCTAGCCCGGTACCTCCAGAGCGCAGGCACAGGTCGAAACGGGCTGTGGGGGAGCACTAGAGCTCTGGTGCTTAGCACTTGTACCGCTCCTCTTGGCTGCATGCCCACTTTAGCCCGGCACGTGCGGGGAGCTGGAACAGGCCGCACTGGGTTCTCCTGGCAAACTGGGGAAACCGTGCCTAGAGCCGGCGCAGGACTCACCGGGCTGTGGAGGCGCACTGAAGGTATGGAGCGCCAAGCTGGCACAAGACGTGCAGGGCTCATGAGGCACACAGGAGGCCTGGTGTGTGGGGCTGGCACAGTCTTCACCAGATGGCTAGCACGCACCTCAGGACAAGTATGGAGAGCTGACTCAGGTGACATCAAATCGAGGACACGCTCCGTAGGGCGAATGTCATGCCTCATGCACCAACACAGCAGCTCTCTCATAGCTCTCTCCTCCAATATCCCCATCAACTCCTTCACTGTCTCTGCTTCGCTCCCTTCGCTCTCCTCCAATTTCACCCCGACTGGCTCTGGTTCCATCCTCGGCTTCGCCGACCGTTCCATGTTCCCCCCCACAAAAAACTGGGGGCTGCCTCTCCTGGCCACGCTGCTAGGTCCTTTGGTGGTGGGTAGTTCTGTCACGGCCTTTCGAAGAAGAGGACCAAGGTGCAGCGTGGTGTGCGTACATATTCCTTTTATTTGTATGACGCCGACAAAAACAATAAACAATCCAAAATCCAACCGTGACGCTTAAGGCTATAGTTCCAACAAACAAAGACAACTACCCACACAGACAGTTGGGAAAAAGGGCTGCCTAAGTATGGTTCCCAATCAGAGACAACGATAGACAGCTGTCCCTGATTGACAACCATACCCGGCCAAAACATAGAAACACAAAATCATAGAAGACACAACATAGAATGCCCACCCCAAATCACACCCTGACCAAACCAAATAGAGACTTTAAAAGGCTCTCTACGGTCAAGGCGTGACACTAATGATGATTTGAAAAAAGTGAGCTCTGCATTGTTTTTTGCACAGGCTGTACACACTTCATTAGTCTCTCATTCACAATTTGACAAGCACTGCCTCAAATTTCCCGGCGGTAACCCCTTTGTGTGGCCAAAATGCCCTCTAAAAAAATCCAATCCATTAGCGACCAGTGGCCGTCGTGCGCTTGGGCTGAACATAATAATTACAATTCCCTTCAACCGGCTGGGCACTCCGAAGCACCTTTCACACACATGGCTCTCAGTCACGTGATAAGGTCTTCCTCACAGGCTACAAGTGAAGACAGACACATCAGGGACGCAACTGCACGTGTCCTTATCCAATTCAGAGGCGCATAGTGAAGATATTGGAAGAACTGTCCACATTTACTTTTTGTCAGCCAACAAGATGAGTAGACCTAACAAACAGCAAAAGCACTAGCCTATGTCAATCTACTATACCCCATGGTACAAAAGTTGATCTATTCTATTCTGTGCGAGAAATAAATATTCCAAACATAGCGTGGGACAGTTGTGGGTTGCGATAGATCCCAAACTAATTCAACCACTTGCATCAAACGTTTTTTTTAAGTAATGAGGCTGATGCAACAGATCAGAACTATGAGTCTATTTCTTCAAAACTATCTTTCCCAAATTTGAAACTCACGTGCTGCATATGTATGCCAGTTAGGATCTACACCAGTTGTAAAGTAGATTAATGTGCTTAATTTTAAGAAGTTATTTGGCCACCTTTGTTGTGATAGAAATGTTGGGCTATATGCTTAGATTTTTAATACATTCGAAGACTGCATGATGTGACTCTAATGATGATTTCTTTTTAAGTTGGATGAAAGGCACGAGCTCTGCTTTGTTTTTTGTACAGGCTGTTCACGGCTGTTCTTCAGTCTCTCATTCACAATTTGACAATCACTTGATAATGCCTCGAATTTCCCAGCAGCAAATATATAATTCACAAGTGATAGGCTAATATTGTCACCCATCAGACTATTCTTGATTGAATCTTGTATTTACATGTACTAAATAATATATGTGTGACATTTGTTTTGATTTAGAATGGACCATTATCATGCACCTGTTTCGAAACAGGGGCAGAGGAAAAAATGCATGTCATATATGCACTTAAATAGCTAATGAAGGACGCTATTCTAGTGGTTAATTTCCATTCCATCCTATTGTAAAGAGAAACAATGTGCTTCGTATTAGGAAAGTTGAGAAATAAATATGGTTGGCCCAGCCTATAGAAAGGTGATTGGATAATCTTCTTAGAGGCCATCACTCTGTTTTCTCACACAATTGCATAGCCTATAGAAATGTTGCTCAACAAGAGCGCACAGGCTCTCATGACATGTTTGATTTGATGTTGGATTACATTTGCATTGATTTCAGAGTGATTAGAGGGACAATAGAGTGCTGAGTGCCAGACAGTTAGCAAGTTTGGTAGGCTAGTAATGACCATCAGCAGCATCAGAGCTTGGAGAAGCATAATTACAGTGACTAAACAGTCATGTGAAATTTGACTGTCATCATGACTCGTGATCGTAACAGCGCTAGTCCCGACTCTACTCTACTTCACCTAGGTGGTTTAGGGATTTTAGCAGGGTTAGACAATGATGGTGTCCTGATTTGCATTGTGTGGGAGAGAGAGAATACTCTCTCAGTTTTCCGGACATGTTATTTACTGTGACATAGGTCTACCTTTACAATAAGCTACTCAAATGAATGTGTATTCAACATTTTACTGGACAAACTTCAGTGAGGCTGAATTGTTGTTGTCTGTTGACTCCTGAAACATAGACACAAAGCTGGAGTTATGGAATAGTCACATTGTCTCTCTATTTGGATCAATGTATAACCTAAATTCTAGGAACTTGACAATGACATACAATGACATACTCAAGCATTCTCCGTGGAGAGGAAGGTGTCTGTCTGGCCATTGTTTTACTTTTGTGGCCATGCAGAGCAGAGGGGGGGCTGGGATGGGTAGCCTAAGAGAAAATTGCATACAGGCAACTACAATATAAATTCTCACATTTGTTGGATAGAATGTTACTCTGCCCAAAACAGAAGTGCAAAATTGAGGGATGAACGAATTTTACAAGCTACATACACCCAATCTCTCTCTAGTTTTAACGTTTTGATATTTGCAGCATTTTGTATGGAATAATATTGGCCAGCAAAGGCACATTCCCTTTGACAGCTAGATGTATTACTGTAGAGACACAGTTTTGGAGACAGCTTTGCATTTAGTAACATAAAGGCAGTGCAGTAGCGTCCACATCACCAACAAACTAACATGGTCCAAGCACACCAAGACAGTCGTGAAGAGAACACAACAAAACCGTATTCCCCCTCAGGAGACTGAAAAGATTTGGCATGGGTCCTCAAATCCTCAAAAAGTTTTACAGCTGCACCATCGAGAGCATCATCCTGACGGGTTGCATCACTGCCTGGTATGGCAACTGCTCGGGCCTCCGACCGCAAGGCACTAAATAGGATAGTCCGTACAGCCAAGTACATCTCCGGGGCAAAGCTTCCATCTAGGACCTCTATACCAGGCGGTGTCAGAGGAAGGCCCTAAAAAATGTCAAAGACTTCAGCCACCCTAGTCATAGACTGTTTTCTCTGCTACCGCATAGCAAGCGGAACTGGAGCGCAAAGTCTAGGTCCAAGAGGCTTCTAAACAGCTTCTACCCCTAAGCCATAAGGCTCTTGAAGAGCTAAGAAAATGGCTACCCAGAGTATTTGCACCCCCCCACTTTTACCCCTGCACATCGACTCAGTACTGGTACATGTGTATATAGCCAAGTTATCGTTACTCATTGTGTATGTGTCATTATATTTCTATTATTTTTATATTTTTCTCTCTGTATTTTTGGGAAGCCCATAAGTAAGCATTTCACTGTTAGTCTACACCTGTTGTCTATTAAGCATGTGACATAACATTGGATTTGACTTGGGGAAGATATTGAAACATACAGTGCATTATCTTTAGTTTAGTTAGACTTGGTAGCTAACCCCTCAGCCTCACCACTGAGCTCCACATCACTGTCTGTCTCAGTTGCCTAATCTCTGTAAAGGAAAGTTATTATGAGAACTTAGTAGACAATTTTTATTTCCCCTGCTGAGGTAGGCTCTGTTTAACGTTAGCTTCTTACTTCATCCTTATAGCTGGCTAAGTGATACTCCCCAGAGCCCTTCAACTTTACTGTAATAGAAGTCTCTGCCAGCAGCTAGCCACCTGACTGACATAAGCGACTATTTACCATTTGTTCACGTTGTTTTTTGTTTGTTTTGGAGATGCCTAAAGACACGGCAGGAGTCACAGGATGGTTTAAAAATGTCCCTTTGTTCAGCATCCCGGAATCGCCTTTTCACTGTTGACGTTGAGACTGGTGTTTTGTGGGTACTATTTAATGAAGCTGCCAGTTGAGGACTTGTGAGGCGTCTGTTTCTCAAACTAGACACTCTAATGTACTTGTCCTCTTGCTCAGTTTTGCACTGGGGCCTCCCACTCCTATTTCTATTCTGGTTAGAGACAGTTTGCGCTGTTCTGTGAAGGGAGGAGTACACAGCGTTGTATGAGATCTTCAGTTTCTTGGCAATTTCTCGCATGGAATAGCCTTCATTTCTCAGAACAAGAATAGACGGATGAGTTTCAGAAGAAAGGTCTTTGTTTCTAGCCATTTTGAGCCTGCAATCAAACCCACAAATGCTGATGCTCCATATACTCAACTAGTCTAAAGAAGGCCAGTTTTATTGCTTCGTTAGTAAGGACAACAGTTTTCAGCTGTGCTAACATAATTGCAAAAGGGTTTTAAATTAGCTTTTTAAAATGATAAACTTGGTTTAGCTAACACAACGTGCCATTGGAACACAGAAGGGATGATTGCTGAGAATGGGCCTCTGTACGCCTATGTAGATATTCCATTAAATATCAGCCGATTCCAGCTACAATAGTCCTTTACAACATTAACAATGCCTACTCTCTAATATTTCTGATCAATTTGATGTTATTTTAATGGGCAAAAATGTGTCTTTCTTTAATAAACAAGAACATTTCTAAGTGACCCCAAACTTTTGAACGGTAGTGTATATTTTTGGGGGTTGAAATGATGTGGAAACAACGTTGATTCAAGCAGTTTTTTGCCCAGTGGTTGATGGCTTACTCATAAAAGAGTCAAACACACTGTCTTCAGAGTTCCTCCTTAGGGCTCATGCTTGCTTTCATTACAGAGAAGTTTCAGTGGGGCTCCCACTGTATCCAACTTGACATGACTTACCAGGGGCCTTGGGTTACTCTAAGCTCATTCAGGAAATAGGTCTGCCTTCAAATTAGGATGAGCATTATTAGTACATCATGATCTCAGGAAGAAGAGGAAACAAGGGAGGACCTTGTCGCGCATAAGGAACTCATTGTGCCCTGATCTTCATTGTTCAGTGTGACCTTCCATTCCCAGGTTTCTTTGCGGCTGATGTGGAGGCGAAGGCCTCGACCTCTTACGACACCAGAAGCAGAGTGAGAAGAGATTGAGGAAAAGTGGATTAAGTAAATCTTCGCGACACAATGTCGTTAGGACTGTTCACTGGGGCCTGCCACTCTGGACTTTAGAACAGACCTTAGGGTAAAGTTACATTATAGAATAGAGCGATTGAATGAGCCAGTTGAAAGCTTCGGATGATTAGGTGGCCATGGTAGTGTGAGCCGCCAAGTTTAGGGTCTTATCAAAATGGAAGCTAATTATCTCATTTGACAAACAGCAGAACCGACTTTTTGACACGCACACGTCAAGCCTATGACACTTAGGAGTCTGGAGATTAATTAGCGAGAAGGAAATAACAACAGTACGCTTCACTTACACTCCTTGACAGCGAGGAACACAAACACCATTTCTTTTTCTCTTTTTTGCCATCCCTCTTTTCCCAACAGATGTAATTGTTCTGTGTTGTGCCGCACTCAAGTGTGCTGTGATCAAAACTGTGGAAGGAAGGAGGAGGCTGACAAGGATTACAATGCCAGCTGAGGAAAACGGGAGATAATTAAAATGCAAACTATGCGTTTCCACGGCAATGAATGCTTTCATGAGTGCCTGATGCCTCAGAGGCTGTTAGGTAAGGGGTGGGGGATGTTGGGATACTAGGCTAGGTTAAGTCAGGCTGCAGCTTCAAAGAATTACATTGAGCCCTTCATCTGCCCAAGGTCTTTTTCCTGTCCACCAAGGAAGCATTTCCTGTTGGCTAGTGCAAGAGGCTAACGATGGGGTGGATGGTCTGCCTCAGAGATAAAGCATGGCCATCTGCCAGCAAAACCAGGGACACTGACTGCCCTTTCCAAACACCTGTGTCGAATAATCAAAGCCGCCCAATCCCCGAGGCCAACAAGAGCGTGCAGCATTAAAATGCTTAAATAGCATTTTAAAAGGCACTATAATGAGAGTCTGTTCAATCTACAGCGGGGTTCAATTCCACAAAGCAGAATAATACGTTAGAGATATTTGAAAAAAATAACTGTTAACAGTACACTGTTATGCTATTAAAAGTACCCTTTTAGTCCCAAATTTGATTTGGTATTTTTTATGAGTGTGTACTTGGGTGCGTGGGCGTGCTTTCACCTAGCCATGTGTCAGCCTGGGTCAGAAATCCTACCCCAGAAAAAGATTAACACAGGCAATGAAAGTGGATCTACCACCAGCATCACACACCTCCCAATCATCATGTTGAATGAAGCCAACATTTACTTGTAGTTACTGGTGATACATATTAACTGGATAGTGCAATATGAGTGGTGGATATTAAGTAAATAAGTAAATAAATAACACAATCTAATCAACCTTTACATTGAAAAATAGTCTTATGTTCCACTTGTATTGTTATTTATTTCACTGAATAAGAAAATGCATTGCTGCAGGATGGCATTCCCTTCAGAAATCTAAGAAAACCACTGTGCTGAATCAGCGAGAGATGGAAAAAGAAAACAATGAATCAGTAAGACTCAAAAGTGCACTTCAGCATGTCTGGACCAAATAATGACTGTGAAATCCCATGATGACAGTAGCCTTATTTGATGGCGGATAAAGTTGTTGCACCAAAGGTCTGTGAGAATTAACTATACCTTACCATGAGCCTTTACCCACTGCTCTGTGACAAGGTTGGGGAGATTTTCATCTGTGTTTTGTTCCCTGTAAAAGATTGTGGTCAGGAGGGTGGCTTCACCACATGGCTTCAGTCCACTGTCATGTCCTTATCTTCTCCTTAAATATGTGCCATGCAACTTGAATGGACACTTTTACTGTTATTAGTCCTCTACCTTGGTAGATTTCTCAACTTGTCCTGGGGAACCCCAATGCTTGCAGATTCTTGTTCCAACCTCCACGTAAGTATCTTACTTTGTTAGACGCCTGTATATTTAGGGATTCACCTCTTAATCATCATACATTTGTTCATTGACAAACAGTGTGGATATAAGATCCTCTGAACCTAGTGGAAGTTGGAACAAAGACCTACTTTACACACAGAAATTCCCAAGCACTGACTTTTAAGAGCATCTGCTTCCCAATATGGAAAATATATTAAATCAAGTGAGTGACCACATACTGAGGCCGCAGAAAGTTAAATATGCCACTGAAAGCTAGAAGATTACTTTGGAAACCACAGGGGAGGGGGGAAAAAGTCACACAAAAAATGGCACCTACTGCCATACCCCGTACAAATGGCACTTAAATATCTTGTCTTGCCCATTCAGCCTCTGATTGGCACACATACACAATCCATGTCTCAATTGTCTCAAGTCTTAAAAATCCTTCTTTAACCTATCTCCTCTTCATCTACCCTGATTGACGTGATGGAAGTGGATTTAACAAGTGACATCAATAAGGGATCATAGATTTCACTTGGATTAACCTGGTCAGTCTATGTCATGGAAAGAGCAGGTGTTCTTAATGTTTTGTACACGCAGTGTATAATCAGATATCATTTGCAGTGGCAGAAATGATTAACACATATCGCATACTGTATTAGTTTATATTGTTAGTCATATATTTGTAACGATCATTGCATGACAAATCAATAAATGCATTGTTTCATTGATCAGAGTACGTTTTATGTATGATTAAGAATGGGTTGCACCAATATGCTTTAAATTAATCTAGGATTAGAGCCAATCTAGGGTTTGTAAATCTAGGTGTATAATTAATCAGAGACGTGTTGCACCACTTAATTTTACATTTGGATCAGTAAATCTGCGATTAAAGATTTTGAATATTTACACCAACATATGGAGGTATTTCCTGAGTTGAAACAAAGTAGCTAGCCTACTTGATAAATGAGGCAATGCATTTGCTGTTCTTTGATAAAATAGTAACAACATAGCACTGCTGCAACTCCCTCATGAAAGGTCTCCATGGGTTGGCTAATTCTAGACAGACTCTTCAGGTAACAGCTAGTGTAGTCTGACACCAACAGGCTCCTGAACAGCATCTATCCCCAAGCCATATGAGACCGCTAAATAGCTAACAGAATGACTACACAGACTATCTGAGTTGACCCTTATATTTTATTTATTTCAATGTCTCTATGCACACTCACAGGCCTCTCTACACACTCACGCAGACTGACACTCCGACACACACATAACATGCACACACGTTTATACCAGTGGAGGCTGCTGAGTGGAGAAAGGCACATGGAATGGCATCAGACACCTTGAAACCATGTGTTTGATGGATTTGATACCATTCCACCGATTCCGCTCCAGTCAATACCACCAGCCCGCTCTCCCCATTTAAGGTGCCACCAACATCCTGTGATTTATACTGACTCTACACACATCCAGACACACTCACATACAATCATCCTTTACGCTGCTGCTACTCTGTTTATCATATATCCTGATGGCGAGTCACCTTACCCCATATACTGTACCTCTATCACTCCAATATCCCTGCACATTGTAAATAGGGTAATGGAACTGACCCTGTATATAGCTTCTTACTTTCTTGTGTTCTCCATATTTCTTTTTTTTATGTCTGTGTTTGTTCTACCTTATGTTATTTTTAGTGCCACATTGATATTGATTACTGCATTGTTGGGTTTGGAGCTTGCAAGTAAGGCATGTCACTGTACTTGTGCATCTGTCATTAAAACTTGAAACATTCAACTGAATAAAGCTTATTATCATACTACAGTATCTACACTCATATACAAAAGAAGTGACTATTGAGTTAGACATTAAGCACTGAATTCACAGTCCTAGATGGAGATGGATGATAGCAAAATGGGTAAAGCCTATAGTAAAAGGTTGGTGTGTATTCATAAGCAACCAAACAGAAGCAAACGTAACAACACGGGTAGGGACCTACCTGAATTTGTCCAATAGAAACTCACGCTTTTGTTGCAAAACTTTTTCCGTTGTAAAACTTTTTTCAAGTGTTTGCTGCGATGTAGACTGATGATTACACCCCTGGACAGAGTTGCTGCCATATTACTTATTCCCATCCAGTCATTTAGCTTGAATGCGGAGTAAGAGATAGGGGGTGTATTTGTTAGTTGCACACCGTAGCAAAACATTTTGCACCGTAACAAAACGTTTTGCAATGGAAATGGAGTAAAGTAATGCTTCCGTTTGATTCTATTTGGTTCTTAGTTAATAAACCCAGGGACTCTCCTTGTCTCTCCTCTCCTTTATCGCACTATTCTGGAAAAGCTAACAAGATGTAAGCAATCCTAATAATGAGCTTCCACTAAACTTAACCTATCAAGTTATTTGCAATCAGTGCAGATGAAGGGAGACAAGGAGAGGAGAGAGTTTTTAACGATTGAAAAAGAGCCAGGACATTACACATGAAGATACTTTAAAATGCCTTCTCCTGCTCAGATGTTGCATGCATCAACGACTGTGTCATCGACTGTGTCATCGACTGTGTCATCGACTGATAGATTGCTGTAAAATATGGGGGTCCAGTTTTAACAAACCAAACGCAATGGGACATCTTAGCACTGGCGTTAGCGTTATTGGTTCGGTGGTATGTCAGAAATACTTTTGCTATTTTCACAACCGAAATTATGGGGGCAGTAGCTGGTGGTGGCGTGAAAGGACTGGGTTTTAATGAAACAAGTTGTTTCTTCAAGGTTTATATTTAGAGTTTTTTTATTTGTTGTCTTGTCATTAACTCAATTTTATAAAATAGCCTGCCCCACATTTGCTAAATATTTGTAACATGTTTTTGTAATTGTCTGCATCATTTCCAATACCCATATATTATTTTGTAATTATAGTCAAAGTTTGGACACACCTACTCTTTCAAGGGTTTTTATTTATTTGTATTATTTTCTACATTGTAGAATAATAGTGAAGAGATCACAACTATGAAATAACACATATGTAAGCATATAGTAACCAAAAAAAGTGTTAAACAACTCAAAATACATTTATATTTGAGAAACTAGCCACCCTTTGGCTTGATGACAGTTTTGCACACTCTTGGCATTCTCTCAACCAGCTTCATGAGGAATGCTTTTCCAACAGTCTTGAAGGATTTCCCACATATGCTGAGCACTTGTTGACTGATTTTTCTCCACTCTGTGTTCCAACTCATTCCAAGCCATCTCATTTGGGTTGAGGTTGGGTGATTGTGGAGGCCAGGTCATCTGATGCAGCACTCCATCACTCTCCTTCTTGGTCGAATAGCCCTTACTGGAAGTGTGTTTTGGGTCATTGTCCTGTTGAAAAACAAATGATAGTCCCACAAAGTGCAAACCAGATGGGATGGTGAATCGCTGCAGAATGCTGTGGTAGCCATGCTAGTTAAGTATGCCTTAAATTCTAAATAAATCACTGACAGTGTCACCAGCAAAGCACCCCCACACCATCACTCTTCCTCCTCCATGCTTCACAGTTGCAACCAAAAATCTCAAATTTGGACTCGTCAGACCAAAGGACAGATTTCCACCAGTCTAATGTCCACTGTTCATGTTTCTTGGCCCAAGCAAGTATCTTGTTTTTTATTGGTGTCTTTTTTGCAGCAATTCGACCATGAAGACCTGATTCATGCAATCTCCTCTGAACAGTTGATGTTGAGATGTGTCTGTTACTTGAACTCTCTGAATGATTTATTTGGGCTGCAATCTGAGGCTGGTAACTCTAATGAATTTATCCTCTGCAGCAGAGGTAACTCTGGTTCTTCCTTTCCTGTGGAGGTCCTTGTGAGAGACAGTTTCATCATAGCGCTTGATGGTTTTTGCGACGGCATTTAAAGAAACTTTCAATGTTTATGAAATTTTAAAGATTGACTGACCTTCTTTTCCTAATATGGATTTGGTCTTTTACCAAATAGGGCTATCTTCTGTATACCCCCCCCCCCCCCCCCCTCAAACACATTAAGAAGGAAAGGAATTCATCAAATTAACTTTTAACAAGGCACACCTGTTAATTGAAATGCATTCCAAGTGACTACCTCATGAAGCTGGTTGAGAGAATGCAAAGAGTGTGCAAAGCTGTCATCAAGGCAGAGGGTGGCTACTTTGAAGAATCTCAAATACAAAATATGTTTTGATTTATTTGACACTTTGTTGGGGTATTATTCTACAATGTAGAAAAATAGTTTTAAAAAATAAAGAAAAACCCTTGAATGAGTAGGTGTGTCCAAACTTTTGACTGGTGCTGTATTTTTTATTTTTCCCAATTGAATTACATTTTTGTTACATGTCATTTTTTTGTTCAACCATAATGCATACTAAGCATCATCAAATTGTCCATATGAAGGGCCTGAGACCACGAGGGGTCAATGTTTTTAGATGGGAGATCCAGTAGGCCTCCCTCTGTAGTAGTAGTGTCTCGATGTTACCTCCTCTCCTTGGTAGAGTAACATGCTCAATGCCTGTGTATTTGAGGGAGGAGATAGGATGGTTAGCTTCAACAAAGTGAGGTTAGCTTCAACAAAGTGAGCTGCTACTGGATAGTCTGTTCTTAAACCAGATTGAGCTGCGGTGTTCAGCTATGCATTGTTTTAATTGCCTTTTCGTTTGTCCTACGTAGGCTTTCCCACATGAACAGGTGATGAGATAGATCACGCCCTTTGTCTTGCATGAGATGATACCCCGAACAGTGATTTTTCTACCTATATGTGCGTGTCTGAAAAATTTTGTTTTTGTAGTGCTATTGCACTGTACGTATGAGACACATTTGTAGTTCCCATTTGGAATGGGTGTCAGGAGTGTCTGAGTGGGCTCAAGGGGCAGGTCAGATCTCACTAAGCTATCCCCAATATTGTGTCCACGCTTATAGACCATCAGTGGGGGTTCCTTGAAGAGGTGTGCAATTTTTATGTCTGATTGCAGAATATGCCAGTGCTTTTTCAGGATTTATTTTTTTCCTCAGAACACTGTGTACTTAGTGCAAAAGACTGTTGCGTTGTTTTTCTTCTTTGGTTTAGTTTTTAGCAATTTCTCTCTTGGTTTTTGAGATATTTCATCATTGCAGCATCAAGAGTTTTTTCCTTGTAGCCTCCAATTTTGAATGTATCTGTCTTTTTTCTAAGCATTGCTGTCAAAATCTGACTGGTGGCCACAAATTTGTTTAGCCCTGCATAACTGGCTATATGGTAGTACATACTATCCGCATGTAGCAGGGTATTGAGGTATTGAGGGCTATGTGTCTGTGTGTAGTGCATCATTCTCTTTAATAATCTATGAGTCCAGGTAGTTTATTTTTCTCTCATCAGTCTGCATGGTGTATTTGAGATACTCAGAGCTCTCGCTTGGAATTAATTTAGTTCCTTCTGACTTCCTTCCCAGAGCACAAAGACATCTTCTATGTATCTCTTCCATAGGAGTTTTTTTTTTAAATAAGGGGTTGTTTCTGTTTGGTAAATGACTGCTTCCTAAAATTGTTCCACATACAGGTTCACATAGTTGGGGGCAAAGGGGGAGCCCATGGCTAAACCCAGAATTTGAAGGAAGAAATCTGACTCAAAGATGAAGTAGTTATTGGATAATACCAGTTCAGTGAGTTGCAAGATTGCAATCATTGGATGGAGCAAGGGTAGGGTCTCTCTTCTGAAGGCAGCGTTGCAGCGCCTGCAAGCCTCCAGTGTGTGGAATGTTATTGCACAAGAGCTCCACATCAAAAGTGTCCAGCAGGGTGCCCTCTGGTATCCTCCCTAAGCCCTCGATCAATGAGATCATGTGACTAGTGTCTTTTACGTAAGATGGGAGATTCTCAACAATCGGTTTGATGTGGTGGTCCACAAACTTAGAAATGTTGGACGTCACAGAGTTGATTGCTGCTATAAAGGGTCTACCTGGGGGAGGAGACACTTGTTTGTAATTTACTGACAATATAAAAAGTTGGTATCTTAGGAAATTTCACACAGAATTTCACATTATTTTTTGGTGATTTGTCCTGATTCCAAACAGCTTTCCACTTTGTATATGATATTATGCTGGAATTCTAGAGTAGGGTCATAATTCAGTTTGTGATAGAAGTCACCATTCATTCACATACAGTTGTTCCTCCTTTAAAAGTTGTGAGCTTACACCGCGGGACATAGAGGTACCCAGGATCACGGCTTAATTGCTCCAGACCACCACAAGGGGGAGTTAGAGCACTCATTGTGTATTTGCGTCCCAAGGTTTTTATATACCCAATCATATTGAGTGGTTCCAATGACAAATTTGAAGAGAGCCACCTGTCCCTGGTGACATTCTTTAGCAAAGATGGCAGACAAAAGTAAGTAGTTATAACGTCATAATGAGTCAAGCAAAACGTTTACAACTGAGATTTACAATTCGCTATTTAGCAAGTTCTTTTCAGTCATATCCAATACCAAGTGTATCAAACTCCATTATTTGAATGTTGCTGTGTCTACATGTATGTATTACAATTATACACTTCAACAGTGTTTACCACTCCTGCTCCTGGGACACCAATGATTACACATTGTAACTATGCAATAGACTAGAAACATGATTTAAGTAAAGGCTGATTTGTAATTCATATATACAGAATAAAAAAACGTACATCCTGCCAGCATGCCCACAGGCGTGCTGAATGGCGCATGGAAGAGAACGAGGAATGAGATGGGAGTAACAATCCAGGCTCTTTTCTCTGAGACTGGCATAATAATCTAATGAAACAAGCATTGAGCAGGTTTTGAACCCTCAACATTCTAGCCTGAAGTTCAGCACGCTATCGACTGTGCCCAAATGTATTAATTGGGGTTGGGGCAAGTTGGGGCTAAAACACTTTATCAATTGGAATCTTTAACATGTGGAAAGGGGGAAAAGTATTAGTATCAGTTTTTCACAAGCGGAGCAGGATGGGCTATTAGCTGAAAATAGACTATTCAACCTTTACTAAAGAATTATCTAATAGCCGAGAACCCCTCCCCAACTTGAGCTAGGTGTGAACCCCCATAACTTGCAACAAATCTTTTGTATCTATCTTTCCAAATCTACCTACACACGTATCTACATACACACGGTTAATGTTCTGAAAAAACATATATATGTACAGTTGAGGTCAGAAGTTTGCATACACATAGAATTTTTCAATCACTCCACAAATTTCTTGTTAACCAACTAGAGTTTTGGCAAGTCGGTTAGGACATCTAATTGTGCATGACACAAGGAATGTTTCCAACAATTGTTAACAGACAGATTATTTCACTTATAATTCACTGTATTACAATTCCACTGGGTCAGAAGTTTACATACACTAAGTTGACTGTGCCTTTAAACAGCATGGAAAATGCCAGAAAATTATATCATAGCTTTAGAAGCTTCTGAACGGCTAATTGACATAATTTGGGTCAATTGGAGGTCTACCTGTGGATGTATTTCAAGGCCTACCTTCAAACTGCCAAATGGACAATGACCCCAAGCATACTTCCACAGTTGTGGCAAAATGGCTTAAGGACAACAAAGTCAAGGTATTGGAGTGGCCATCACAAAGCCCTGACCTCAATCACATAGAACATTTGTGGGCAGAACTGAAAAAGTGTGTGCGAGCAAGGAGAACTACAATCCTGACTCAGTTACACCTGCTCTGTCAGGAGGAATGGGCAAAAATTCACCCAACTTATTGTGGGAAGCTTGTGGAAGGCTTACCCGAAACGATTGACCCAAGTTAAACAATTTAAAGGCAATGCTACCAAATACTATTTGAGTGTATGTAAACTTCTGACCCACTGGGAATGTGATGCAAGAAATAAAAGCTGAAATAAATCATTCTCACTACTATTATTCTGACATTTCACATTCTTAAAATAAAGTGGTGATCCTAACTGACCTAAGGCAGGGAACTTTTAATTTGATTATATGTCAAGAATTGTGTATAACTGAGTTTAAAAGTGTTTTGCTAAGGTGTATGTAAACTTCCGACTTCATCTGTACATGTAGAGATGAAAAAAATATTGTTGATGTTTATTTAGTTATGGATCCATAATGAATTACATGTTCAAATATTCCATGATATTCTTAAGATACAGTGCCTTGCAAAAGTATTCAGCCCCCTTGAACTTTGCGACCTTTTGCCACATTTCAGGCTTCAAACATAAAGATATAAAACTGTATTTTTTTGTGAAGAATCAACAACAAGTGGGACACAATCATGAAGTGGAACGACATTTATTGGATGTTTCAAACTTTTTTAACAAATCAAAAACTGAAAAATTGGGCGTGCAAAATTATTCAGCCCCTTTACTTTCAGTGCAGCAAACTCTCTCCAGAAGTTCAGTGAGGATCTCTGAATGATCCAATGTTGACCTAAATGACTAATGATGATAAATACAATCCACCTGTGTGTAATCAAGTCTCCGTATAAATGCACCTGCACTGTGATAGTCTCAGAGGTCCGTTAAAAGTGCAGAGAGCATCATGAAGAACAAGGAACACACCAGGCAGGTCCGAGATACTGTTGTGTGTTAACTCCGGATTTGGATACAAAAAGATTTCCCAAGCTTTAAACATCCCAAGGAGCACTGTGCAAGCGATAATATTGAAATGGAAGGAGTATCAGACAACTGCATAACCTACCAAGACCTGGCCGTCCCTCTAAACTTTCAGCTCATACAAGGAGAAGACTGATCAGAGATGCAGCCAAGAGGCCCATGATCACTCTGGATGAACTGCAGAGATCTACAGCTGAGGTGGGAGACTCTGTCCATAGGACAACAATCAGTCGTATATTGCACAAATCTGGCCTTTATGGAAGAGTGGCAAGAAGAAAGCCATTTCTTAAAGATATCCATAAAAAGTGTTGTTTAAAGTTTGCCACATGTCACCTGGGAGACACACCAAACATGTGGAAGAAGGTGCTCTGGTCAGATGAAACCAAAATTGAACTTTTTGGCAACAATGCAAAACGTTATGTTTGGCGTAAAAGCAACACAGCTCATCACCCTGAACACACCATACCCACTGTCAAACATGGTGGTGGCAGCATCATGGTTTGGGCCTGATTTTCTTCAGCAGGGACAGGGAAGATGGTTAAAATTGATGGGAAGATGGATGGAGCCAAATACAGGACCATTCTGGAAGAAAACCTGATGGAGTCTGCAAAAGACCTGAGACTGGGAAGGAGATTTGTCTTCCAACAAGACAATGATCCAAAACATAAAGCAAAATCTACAATGGAATGGTTCAAAAATAAACATATCCAGGTGTTAGAATGGCCAAGTCAAAGTCCAGACCTGAATCCAATCGAGAATCTGTGGAAAGAACTGAAAACTGCTGTTCACAAATACCTCTCCATCCAACCTTACTGAGCTCGAGCTGTTTTGCAAGGAGGAATGGGAAAAAATGTCAGTCTCTCAATGTGCAAAACTGATAGAGACATACCCCAAGCGACTTACAGCTGTTATCGCAGCAAAAGGTGGCGCTACAAAGTATTAACTTAAGGGGGCTGAATAATTTTGCACGCCCAATTTTTCAGTTTTTGATTTGTTAAAAAAGTTTGAAATATCCAATAAATGTCGTTCCACTTCATGATTGTGTCCCACTTGTTGTTGATTCTTCACAAAAAAATACAGTTTTATATCTTTATGTTTGAAGCCTGAAATGTGGCAAAAGGTCGCAAAGTTCAAGGGGGCCGAATACTTTCGCAAGGCACTGTATGTGTTGACTGACTATAAGCAAGTGATGTCTGCTAAATAATCAGGTTGGGTTTCTCCAGAAATAAATATTTCTAAATATGCCTTTTTCCTCACTCCACTCTACGTTAAATTAAAACAAAATCTCAGAAATATCGTTACTTTTTAAACAAAGCTATTATTATTATTATTCATTCATTTAGAATTATATAAAAGCCACTTAGGATCTGTGAGAATATCTGAGAATATCTAACGGAAAATGCCCCTTAGACATGAATTTAGAGTCCTCCAATCGTCTGAATGTAATTATTGGCGGAGAGTCACGTCATTGAACATTATTTTTTTCTCTCGATATACTGTAGGCCTACCATAGGCAAAATGAGTCTCACTAGTGTTGAGTAATGTGCTGTTAAAAATGGTGTAGGTCTTTATCAAGGCGAGACCCAGATGCAGACACAGGAGGCAGATAGTTGGAGTCTTACAATGTTTATTAATCCAAAAAGGGGTAGGCTAGAGAATGGTCGTGTACAGGCAAAAGGTCAAAACCAGTTCAGAGTCCAATAGGTACCAAAGGGCAGGCAGATTCAAGGTCAGGGCAGGCAGGATGATCAGGAAGGTGGGAAAGTAGTCCAGAGTCAGGCAGTGGTCAAAACTGGGAAGACTAGCAAAAGAGAATAGAAAAGGAGTACGGGGAAAAACACGTCGGTTGACTTGACTAAACAAACAAGACTAACTGGCACAGAGAGACAGGAAACACAGGGATAAATACACTGGAGAAAATAAGCGACACATGGTGGGGGTGGCGACAATCACAGGGACAGGTGAAACAGATCAGTGCGTGCAGGTATTATTTATTTAAAGAGCATATTGAAGTTAGAAGAAAAAGCCTACAACTATTTTAGCACCGTTTCGAGCTGCTCTGAGGCAAGATTGGGGACTGGTCTTGATAAATCAATGAGATTTTTATTTTCATTTAATCTCCATTTGGGTATTGGTTAGACAAAAATGAGAAAATTAGGGTGCAGAAATGTTATGCTCTTAGTGTGACCTTTATTTAACTAGGCAAGTCAGTTAAGAACAAATTCTTATTTACAAGGACAGCCAACTCCTTCCTCGTGCCCTGAGGGGATTCTTCAGCTAAATAGTCCACTACTGTACTGCCGACTGTCACATTGTACAGCGCCATATTTTCCATTCCATCCTAATGCAAACCCAGAGGGTTTTTCGTTTATCTTTTAATAGAAAAAACATAATATTAATTAAATGAATTAAGCTAGTACCAGTCAAAAGGTTGGACACACCTAGTCATTCCAGGATTTTTCTTTATTTTTACTATTTTCTACATTGTAGAATAATAGTGAAGACATCACTACTATGAAATAACACTGGTCTCCCGCATTCTGTAGTACAGACATGGCCTTCTCTCCCTTATGTATGGAATTAGGCACTTTCCCATGTTTACTACAGTATGTATTCTAGACTGCACAATAGCCTAATAAACAAATTTAGTTAATAAAATATTGAGAGAAAAATACTCTTTCAAAATGCAGACGCTGATTTAGTTATGGATCCATAATGAATTACTATGGGAAGAAATATAACTGATTTACAGAAATATTGGAACAAAGTTGTCTAATGAAGGCAAATCATTTAGAATCCTCCAATCCTGTAGCCTACTCCCGACCGTCACGTTGTACAGTGCCATATTTTCCATTCCATCTAACCAAAACCCTGAGGGTTTTGTTTTTCGTTTTTCTCTGAATAGAAACAGCATAATATATATGAAATTAATTAAGCCACATTACTTAAAATCAATCCCATATACTATGTTATTACAAAAAAGGTTTTACATTTTCTGGAAATGACAATACGGAATACTATCAAATGCTTCTCAAAGATGCCATCTGGTGGTCAAACTAGCAATAACTTCCAGTAACAGAAAACATGTCTGACAATTAAATGATGTTCCACAGAATGCTGTGGCAGCACACAAGGTGTGCCGCAGTATGACACAACTTCTAAAGGAACAACCACTGTAGTCACATTCCTCCTCCATTTATATGTTTCTGCATCCAGTATAAAGGAAGTAAAAGGTAGTTTCGCAATCCAATGCTAGCTAGTGTTAGCACAATGACTGGAAATCTATGGTAGCTACTAACATTGCACTGAAGCTAGTTAGCAATTGTGCTAGCGCTAGTTAACAACTTCCTTCAAACTCTATGCAGAGACATAAAAATGGTATCACCAGTTCATCTGACTCTGGGGAAGTAGATGATGGGCATTATTGCCAAGTATGATTCCAGTCCACCTGACGGGCCGTCCCCAGGTGGAGAGGGTAGGCAACAACATATCCGCCACACTGATCCTCAACACAGGGACCCCTCAGGGATGCATGCTTAGTCCTCTACTGTACTCCAGGTTCACCCACGCATGGCCGCGCACGACTCCAACACTATCATTAAGTTTGCAGATGACACAACAGTAGTAGGCCTGACCACCAATGATGATGAGACAGCCTACAGGGAGGAGATCAGAAACCTTGCAGGGTGGTGCCAGGACAACAACCTAGCCCTCAACGTCAGCACGGCTATGGGAACTGATTGTGGACTACAGGAAACAGAGGGCCGAGCACGCCCCCCATCAATATTGATGGTACTGTACAAAGCGGTGTCAATTGCTTCAAGGTTCTCGGTGTTCACATTACTAAGGAATTAACATGGTCCACACACACCAACACAGTCGTGAAGAAGGCACAACAACTCCCCTTCCCCCTCAAGAGGCTGAAAAGATTTGGCATGGGCCTTCAGATCCTCAAAAAGTTCTACAGCTACACCACTGACTTGCTGCATCAATGCTTGAGGGTAGTGCATACGAACCAGTATATCACTGGAGCCACGCTCCCAGACATCCAGGACCTCTGTACCAGGTGGTGTCAGAGGAAGGCCCTAAAAACCCAAGTCATATACTGTTCTCTCTGCTACCACGCGGCAAATGGTACAGGAGAGTCATTTGACTGCTGAACAGTTCATCAAATGGCTGACTGGACAAATTGCACCAAGCCCCCTTTTTTTGCATTAACATTCTTGCACTGGCACTCACTGAACCCTACACACACACTCACACATACTACACTGACACTCCAACACACACATATACACACACACACTACATACACTCACACCAACAAAAAACACACGTGCAAATTGACACCACATACACACACTGACACACTCATAGAAACACTTTTACACTCTTAACTTCCACTGCTGCAACTGTTTATTATCTATCCTGATTGCCTAGTCACTTTTACCCCTACCTACATGTAAATACGACGTAAATTACCTCAACTACCTCTTACCCCCTCAGACTGTCCGCAATAGGCTGAGAGAGGCTGGACTGAGGGCTTGTAGGCCTGTTGTAAGGCAGGTCCTCACCAGACATCACCGGCAACAACGTCGCCAATGGGCACAAACCCACCATCGCTGGACCAGACAGGACTGGCAAAAGTGCTCTTCACCGATGAGTCGTGGTTTTGTCTCACCAGGGGTGATGGTCTGATTCGCGTTTATCATTGAAGGGATGAGCATTACACCGAGGCCTGTACTCTGGAGCGGAATTTGGAGGTGGAGGGTCCATCATGGTCTCGGCCGGTGTCACATCATCATCGGACTGAGCTTGTTGTCATTGCAGGCAATCTCAACACTGTGCGTTACAGGGAAGACATCCTCTTCCCTCATGTGGTACCACTCCTGCAGGCTCATCCTGACATGACCCTCCATCCATTTTGACATTGCCACCAGCCATACTGCTCATTCTGTGCGGGATTTCCTGCAAGACAGGAATGTCAGTGTTCTGCCATGGCCAGCGAAGAATCCCATTGAGCACGTCTGGGACCTGTTGAATCGGAGGGTGAGGACTAGGGCCACCCCCCCCCAGATGCACTGCAGTATGTAATTCCGCTGGTCCCCGCACCAGATACTGACTGTTACTTTTGACCCCCCCCCCCCCTTTGTTCAGGGACACATTATTCAATTTCTGTTAGTCACATGTCTGGAACTTGTTCAGTTTATGTCTCAGTTGTTGAATCTTATGTTCATACAAATATTTACACGTTACGTTTGCTGAAAATAAACGCAGTTGACAGTGAGAGAGCGTTTCTTTTTTTTGCTGAGTTTATACTGTATAGCCTCGTTATTGTGTTACTATTTCCTCGCAAGTAAGCAAGTAAGCAAGTAAGCAACTAACATTTGATTTGATTTATGCAGGCTTTTGAGCTGTGAATGCATTGTATTACAATCTCCGCAAATAATTGCACATATTTTCAGAAAGTATCCATTTTATAAACATTTGAATGTTTTTCCTTTTGCCAATAGCGCTGAAGCTATTGGGTGTTGAGGATTTAAAATCTGGCTTGCATTTTATTTTGTGTTAGTAATGTTGCCAATATGCCAATTATGTTTCAAATCCTGTTGCACTCTCTCTTTGATGCGTTTCAAGAAACACAATCTCTTTGTCCTCCACACATTCATGAGAATCCATTCATATTATTTATCAACCATAACTGAAGTGGAAAGGATCCAAAGGATGTTCACACTTCCATTCTTCTGCAGTTATTTCTCCAGCTGCAAAAAAAACCAAAACATAAAGTACAATTAAATCAATTATGATTATGTAAATATTTAACTTCAAGGCAGGGCAGAAACTTGTAGGGAGAATTCTTTAAAAAGAGACTTTCGTAACTTCTTACCAGAACCAAGGTAAAAACCTGGATGCAGACTGTTGAAGTAACAATGTTTATTGTAGCAACAGGGGCAGGCAAAGACAGGTCAAGGAAGGCAGGGGTCGATAATCCTGAGTATGCGAGCAAAGGTACAGAACAGCAGGCAGGTTCAGGGTCACTTAGACAGAGATCGGTAATCCAGGGGGGACAAAGGTACAGAACAGCATGCAGATTCAGGGTAGACAGAGATCGGTAATCCAGAGGGGGCAGAGGTACAGTACAGCATGCAGGTTCAGGGTCAGGGTAGACAGAGATCGGTAATCCAGAGGGGGCAGAGGTACAGAACAGCAGGCAGGTTCAGGGTCAGGGTAGACAGAGATCGGTAATCCAGAGGGGGCAGAGGTACAGATTGGCAGGCAGGGTCAGGGAGGACAAGAAAAGAGAGACTGGGCAAAACCAGGAGCTGAGAACACAAAACGCCGGTTGACTCAACGCTGGTTGACAAACAAAATGAACTGGCACAGACAGACAGAAAACACAGGTGTAAATACATGGGATAATGGGGAAGATGGGCGACACCTGGAGGGGGGTGGAGACAATCACAAGGACAGGTGAAACAGATCAGGGCGTGACACTTCTGATTTACAATAAATACCGTGAAGAACTTTGAAGAGGTTATATAAAATAATTACATTCAGCTTTTTGTTTGGTATGTTGTGTTTAATTATTATTTAAATGGAAGAGCTTTAAAATGAATGAGATGTGTTTAGCCTTTCATAGCTGAACAGTGGGTGTAGTGAGTTAAACTCATCAATCTTTAGGAAACACTGAACACATTATTACCTTCATGAACCCTTATGGGTTTGCCTTTTGAAGTGCTAGAAAAATATTACAGCATTGCAATAGAAGCTTTATCAAAATTAATACATTTCAAAATGTAATGTGGAAGACCAAGAACTTGTTGACAGTGTTAAGTGTATGCTAACAAAGTTCTCTGAAGTATTTGATGCTTTTGAGTAATGTTTAAAAAACTTTTCGATGGCTCTAATTTGCACCTCTGGGGTGTTGCGTGCGTCATTGTGTACACCCGCTCTCTAATAAAGCCACTCTAGCAGCCGAGGGAGGAAAATGCACGATTTTCTTTAACAAATCAGACAGTGTTGATCAAACAGGCGCCTCAGACAAAAGACTTCATCAGTTCATCAAACAGATAATTTCAACCCATTTCCTGACCTCCCTCTCTGGTTGTCAGTCAAAGTCTCATTTACACCTCTGTAATTGGGCTGTGTGAGTGGCTTCCTGCATGGCTGACATTCGCCTAACGAGAAACCCCTGGCACTGCTGCCCCTCTTTCTGCCTCCCCTGGGGGAGCTCTACAGGAGTGTGTGTATTTGTGGGTTGGATGCACGTGTGTGAAGAGGTAGGGGATATGGTGAGGGGTTCATCACCTGGCAACCCCATAGCTAATTGCCCCGTTAAAGAACAAACACTTCACATGCAAATGGCTACTGCATTGCGCCAATCTGAAGTTTATGGTGATCCCGTGCAAATACTATATGCATAAATTTGGTCCCAGATATATCCCTGCTTACATCTCCAGCTGACAGAAGTGTAAGGTTAATTGTAAAACCGTTACTGCTTATGTCAGAAATACAGGGGAAAACATTGAGCCAGTCTTATAATGAGAGAGACCGTTAAAAGTGCTGATCCTGCACTTGTTTGTGAAGAGATAGTAAGATAAAGATTACAGATCAACATTTTTTATACAGATGGTTCATATAATGAAGTATTACTGCCTATATCCTCTCAGTCACTTCAGGTCCAAACCCAAGGGCTGGAAACAGGTACAAACAAATCTGCAAACTGTAAACTTGTGCCTTAGGCCAAAGAGGTCTATAGAGAAAGAGCAACCCCCCACTTGTGGCAGAGGTAATCCCTTGAGCTAGTATTTTCTCTGGGCATGGGGTTTGGATGCTACCAGTCCATTTGCCTGCCTTTCAGTTGAGTTTGTTTGTGTTTCTGTTGTGGGCGCTGGCTCAGGGAAGAGGCAATTAAAATTGTAAACTGCAGCCGTTCCGCTCAAATAAACATCCATTAAGGCAAGCGTTCAAAGTCATCGGATGTAACAAAAGAACTGGGCTGTGTAGTATCCAACCGTTTCAATGGAGCTGGGGATGTGGCAGTGAACAAAGTTACATACAGTAACTAATAATAATAACATGCTATACTGACTTGTCATGTCTTGGCCCGGGTATTTCTATCCGTTTAAATGTGATTGGTACACTTAAAAGCAAACACAAGTGACCAGAAACAGACCAGATAAGTCACTCTTCTTTTTGGTATTTGCAGGCAGGTATACTTGCCAATAACTTCCCTTTCAGACCTAATGTTTTGTACACTCAGTGTATAAACATAATTGGTTAACATAACATAGCCAGGTAACAAGAACAGCAGGTACTGGCCCACACTGACCACAAACCCTGATCAAGTCTGGGGAACATACATACAGAGGTTATAACATGACATAGCCAGTTATTACTGAAACCCTCACCTGCAGGTCCTCTAGGCGGTTGGTTACCCCATGGGTGTTGATATGCCCACTGCACCACGTCACAGCATGCCTCCTCTGTAGGCTCCTGCAGTGCCCGGCGCCACACATTCACCCCCTCGGAGAACGCCAGCAGGGAGAACCTGGGACGCAGTCAGGGAGGGGGTCTGGGGTTAGATATGACAATAACAAATGGGTGTGAATGTAGCAGGGGTAAGATGGTTTCATGAACATAATGAACCTAAGTTACACAAAACTATAATTTGATTTTATTTCTATGGACACAACCTTCCCTGAAACATTAAGTATACTGTATAAGGCTCTGCTGGAAACAAGCCCTAAAATAATCAACAGCAGACAAAACCAACAACACTAAGGATCTCTTACTTTCACAAAATAAAATGTAAAAGTAAAATTTGACTGAAAAAGCTATTGTATCTTTGGATCAAACTAGTCAACCAAGACGAGAGACATTTTTTTATTCCACTCCTAAAGTTGGAGCATATTGTATTTCCATTTACCTGAGTTGGATCCACTAGGTGCCACTTGCACAGGTTTAAGTAATGTTTAAAATTCTAAACAAGGCACAGCTTTTCATCAATTGCCTATCCCAGCTGTTTGCAGGGAGTAAGAAAGTTTGTGAAATAGTCTCACCATCAATATTAACTAAACAGAAAACATTGTTTAATTGCCTGCAGCCATTTGTCCAGAGCAGTCACAGTGGCCTTCATTATAGAGAACACAGGACAATCTCAAGGGTTCAGCAAGTAAATACATTGTTCCAGAATCTTTTTACCAACAGTCATCAAACACAGCGAGGGTCCGAAGCATTAGGCTAAAATAAAGCATTGATCTAAGCAGTGTTAGTGTTTCAACAGTCCTATGAAACATGTCTTCATGTTAAGGCTAGACGGCAAGCTAGCGGGACAACTTCCGGTGAAACTGGAGGTTGCGCAATTCAAATAAATAATCATAAAAATTATGGATATTAAACATTTATGTACATACAAGTGTCTTATATTGGTTAAAAGCTTGAATTCTTGTTAATCTAATGGTGCTGTCTGATTTACAGTAGGCTTTACAGCAAAAACATGCCATCTAATTGTTTGAGGACGGCGCCCCACATCAAAATATTTTTCCAACGGCACAGGTTTCATAAATTCACAAATAGCGATTAAATATTCACTTACTTTAAAAAAAATCTTCCTCTGATTTGTCATCCAAACGGTCCCAGCTACAACATGAAGTGTCGTTTTGTTACATAAAATCCTTCTGGCGCCATCGATTTGAGTAATCCACTCGTTCAACTTGCAGAGGAAGGAAACCAAATTGCTGCCGCTAAACTTCGTTAAAACAAGTCAAAATACATTTCTATTTAATCCTCAAATACCCTAAAAGGTAATTAAACTATAATATTTCATACGGAAAGGAGTATGTTCAAGAGGAAAACGAAATTAGCAGGTGCGTGTCCTCCTCATCGCGCGCGCATACACACATTTTATTATTTGTTACTTTTATTATTATATTATTTTTTTTTACTTATCTATTTTTTACTTAACACATATTTTTCTTAAAACTGCATTGTTGGTTAAGGGCCTGTAAGTAAGCATTTCACTGCAAGGTCTACACCTGTTGTATTCAGCGCATGTGACAAATAACATTTGATTTGATGACAAGCCACATATTTTGTTTGTTTAAAAGAGTTTTAAATAATGCAGCCATCTAAATAAGTCAATGAAATCCAGTTACTTTTGCAAAGCATTACATGCGACATAGCATCACTTTGCATTTTGAAAAGGTATAAAACTTTCTTTACTCAAGTTTAATTGAGAACTTTTTATTGGCCTGTAGCTTCCTGTGGTGATTGAGCAGCAACCACAATGCCAGGGCATTATCTCCAACTTCTTAAAAAGAAAATTGTAACCCAGATGGCTAAGGGATAGGGAATAGGCAGTGCTAGCTGAGCCAAGACTCCTCAAGCTATTGGAGGCTGAACAACTGCAAACAGATGATAATTTATCTTCTGGAGAAAAAATGATATATTTTTTATCATGATTTAAGGGAGTAAAGTAAATCTGGGTTTTCAACAGGGAAACTGACAAACAAAAATGATCAGTAGTGCTTTGGGCAGCATTTGATTGGGCATGCCTGGGGCGGTGTTCTGCAGTTTGTGTGAAGAGTCAGCAGGACGCCCTGGGATTGATAAGTATCCTTTGATGAAGACATGGCAAATACTCCTCCCTCCCCAAACACAACAGAGCCTTGTAGGTTAAGGACAGTTACTGTGGGTGCCACGTTTCATCTAGTTTGCGACTAGTATTTCAAACAAAACAGTGCATGTGGCAGAAACTCAAATAGACAAATACTGTCACCAAGTATATATTCCGACGAAAGTATGAATATGTTGACAAAACAATGATTCTGCTTGGTCCTGATTACGCTCACAGGAGAGCAGATTTTGCTCCAAAGTCATCCAAAAGCTGTCTAATGAAGAGAACAGGTCTTTTTAAAAATATCTTTGGTGACAATAGGCAATTGGGGCTGTCTCCCAATTACATCATTCGTTTTCAAAACAGATGAAGATGAAGGGAGCAGAGACAAAGAGATGAGAAGTGGAACGCAGCTAACAACAAAGGTTCCCACAACTTTAGAGAACGTTCCTTTAAGAGTCTCACGATGTCATTATAACTAACATTTTCATAGAAAATGTTCCATGTTGTGCAAAGAATGTTCCCAAGAGACCATTCCCTTAATGTCAAATAGAACGTGGTTACCATGTTCTCAGAACTTAAGATATTATTATAGACACTTTTTTATTGGAACATTGCATAAACATTCATGTCCAGTTTTCAAGAATAGTCTGATGGGTGACAATATTAGCCTATCACTTGTGAATGACATTATCACTTGTGAATGACATATTATCACTTGTGATTGACATATTATCACTTGTGAATGACATATTATCACTTGTGAATGACATATTATCACTTGTGAATGACATATTATCACTTGTGAATGACATATTATCACTTGTGAATGATGCCCAGCATAAACAAGAGAAAAGGTGTACCTTTTTTTGCGACTTTTTCCAATCATAGTTGCACACCTCATGTAGCCTAGCCCCATAGGCCTATATGTTTTGAGAAGGTTTGTATAACAACTAAAGTGGCCAAATAACTTCTTAATAATAAGCACATTAATCTCCTTTACAACAGGTGTAGACCTAACTGGCACACATACCCAGTTGAAGTTTGGTGTAGATCATTTTCACCATAAAAAATGCACCTTTATAATAAAAGCATTATATGCATCGTCACACTCGCAGTCACGTTTGATAATGGTGTTTTCCCGCTAGTGGAACATTTGCGCTTATAACCTACTGCCATGTGTAAATTGCTGCGCTTATAATGTGAAGAAATAGCCAAATAGTATCCCCCAACTGTCACACCCTGATCTGTTTCACCTGTGCTTGTCTCCAACCCCCTCCATATGTCGCCCATCTTCCCCATTATCCCCAGTGTATTTATACCTGTGTTCTCTATTTATCTGTTGCTATTTCATTTTGTTTTGTCAAGCTTACCAGTGTTTTCCCCTTGGTCCTGTCTTTCTATAGTTCCTGCTTTCTAGTTTTCCTTGTTCTGACCATTCTGCCTGTCCTGACCCTGAGCCCATCTGCCGTTCTGTACCTTGTCAATAATCCAGTGTGGTGTGACGTCTGCCTGCCCTGACCCTGACCCTGAGCCTGCCTGCCTCTCTGTACATTTCAGACTCTCATTTCAGACTCTGCTCTGGATTACTGACCTCTGCCTGCCCTTGACCTGTCGTTTGCCTGCCCCCCCCCCCCCCCCCCCCCCCCCCCCCCGTTTTAGTAATATACTTTTGTTACTTCGAGACTGTCTGCACCTGGGTCTTCTCCTGAGCCTTGACAACAACTGTCCCAGAGTATGTTTGGAATACTTATTTCTCACACAGAATAGGTCAACTTTTGTACTATGGGGGATAGTAGACTGACATAGGGTAGTGCTTTTGCTCTTACACCTGAAAAGTAAATGTGGATAGTTGTGGATACTTCGAATATCTTCAATATGCACCTCGGAATTGGATAATTATGCACGCAGTTGCATCCCTGATGTGTCTGTTTTCACTCGCAGCCTATGAGAAAGATTCATTCACCTGACGGAGAGCCATGTGAGTGAGAGGTGCTTCCGAGCAAGCAAGCAGTACGCAAGGAAAAGGGAATTATAATGACTACATTCAGCCTAAGGGCACAACAGCCTTTGGACTCAAAAGGAATGGATTTTATTAGGGGGCATTACGGCCACACAAAGGGGATGGAAAATTCGAGTAATCATCAGATGCTTGTCAAATTGTGAATGAGAGACTGATGAAGTGTGTACCGCCTACACAAAAAACAAAGCAGAACTCACGCTTTTCATGCGGCATTTTTCAAATCATCATTAGTCTTAGAATGTATTACAAACCCAAACATATAGCCAAACGTTTGTATCACAACTAAAGTTACAAACAGTTGAAGTCAGAAGTTTACATACACCTTAGCTAAATACATTTAAACTCAGTTTTTCACAATTCCTGACATTTAATCCTAGTAAAAATTCCCCGTCTAGGTCAGTTAGGATCACCACTTTATTTTAATAATGTGAAATGTCAGAATAATAGTAAGGAGAGGGATTTATTTAAACTTTTATTTCTTTCATCACATTCCCAGTTGGTCAGAAGTTTACATGCACTCAAATAGTATTTGGTAGCATTGCCTTTAAATTGCTGACCTTAGGTCAAACGTTTCGGGTAGCCTTCCACAAGCTTCCCACAATAAGTTGGGTGACTTTTGGCCCATTCCTCCTGACAGAGCTGGTATGACTGAATCAGGTTTGTAGGCCTCCTTGCTCACACACCATTTTTCAGTTCTGCCCACAAATTTTCTATAGGATTGAGGTCAAGGCTTTGTGATGGCCACTCCAATACCTTGACTTTGTTGTCCATAGACCATTTTGCCACAGCTTTGGAAGTATGCTTGGGGTTATTGTCCACTTGGAAGACTCATTTGCAACGAAGCTTTAACTTCCTGACTGATGTCTTGAGATGTTGCTTCAATATATATAATGTTCCTTGTCATGATGCCGTCTATTAATGTGAAGTGCACCAGTCCCTCCTGCAGCAAAGCACCCCAACAACATGAGGCTGCCATCCGCCATGGTTGGGATGGTGTTCTTCGGCTTGCAAGCCTCCCCTTTTTTCTCCAAACATAACGATGGTCATTATGGCCAAACAGTTCTATTTTTGTTTCATCAGACCAAAGGACATTTATCCTAAGAGTATGATCTTTGTCCCCATGTGCAGTTGCAAACTGTAGTCTGTCTTTTTTATGGCGGTTTTGGAGCAGTGGTTTCTTCCTTACTGAGCGGCCTTTCAGGTTATGTTGATATAGGACTCGTTTTTATTTGGCTATAGATACTTTTGTACCTGTTTCCTCCAGCATCTTCACAATGTCCTTTGCTGTTGCTCTGGGATTCATTTGCACTTTTCGCACCAAGTACGTTCACCTCTAGGAGACTCCTTCCTGAGCATATGACGGCTGCATGGTCCCATGGTGTTTGTACTTGCATACTGTTGTTTGTACAGATGAACGTGGTACCTTCAGGCATTTGGAAATTGCTCCCAAGGATGAATCAGACTTGTGGGGGTCTACATTTCTTTTGATTTTCCCATGATGTCAAGCAAAGAGACACTGAGTTTGAAGGTAGGCCTTGAAATACATCCACAGGTACACCTCCAATTGACTCAAATTATGTCAATTAGCCTATCAGAAGCTTCTAAAACCATGACATCCTTTTCTGGAATTTTCAAGCTGTTTAAAGACACAGTCATCTTAGTATATGTATTCTTCTGACCCACTGGAATTGTGATACAGTGAATTAATTATAAGTGAAATAATCTGTCTGCAAACAAAAACAATGACACAAAATTCCTTGTGTCATGCACAAAGTAGATGTCCTAACCGACTTGTCAAAACTCTAGTTTGTTAACAATACATTTGTGGAGTGGTTGAAAAACGAGTTTTAATGACTCCAACCTAAGGGAATGTAAACTTCCGACTTCAATTGTAAATGACCCCAAATTAAGCATATAGGACCTCATTCTTTGTTAACCACTCATCACAATGTGCGCACTCCCTCAAGTCCTTTGGAGAAAATGTATTTTCTTTGTTTTTCAATTGTATTCTTCCTACTATAATATACCGTAAAATAATGCCACATACTTCTAAGCATATGAGGACAATTATGAGGACCTGTGAATTGTCCTAATATGAGGACAATTCACAGTATGATATTCTGTTCTTCTGAAATAGACTACATTTTACATGTTTCTTTAGGCCTGTCTAAAATAAATAATGGATTTATTGTGAAGGTGTAGGATATATTACATGGATGTATTGGACTTTTTAAAATATAGATGTTCTAAAGGTCTTCACCAATGGATTCTAGCCTACATGTGCTACACGATGCTAAATATGTTTAGGTTAATAACCTTTTGGGGATAGGGGGCAGCATTTTCACTTTTGGATGAATAGCGTGCCCAGAGTGAACTGCTTCCTACTCTGTCCCAGATGTTAATATATGCATATTATTATTAGTATTGGATAGAAAACACTCTGAAGTTTCTAAAACTGTTTGAATGATGTCTGTGAGTATAACAGAACTCATATGGCAGGCGAAAACCTGATAAAAATCCAACAAGGAAGGTGGACATCTGAGGTTTGTCATTTTTCAAAGCTTGGCCTACCGAATACACATTGAGATATGGATGAGGCTGCACTTCCTAGGGATTCCACTAGATGTCAACCGTCTTTAGAAACTGGTTTGAGGATTCTACTATAAAGGATGGGCTCATGAGAACTCTTTGAGTCAGTGGTCTGGCAGAGAGCCTCGGACTCATGACGCGAGACAGAGTTACCTCTCATTCCAGTGCTTTTCTGAAGACAAAGGAATTCTCCGGTTGGACCATTATTGATGTTTAATGTTAAAAACATCCTAATGATTGATTCCATACATTGTTTGACATGTTTCTAAATGACTGTAACGGAACTTTTCGAGTTTTTGTCTGGATGAAATGCTCGCGCCTCATGAAGATGGATTACTGGGCTGAGCACGCTAACAACAAGTGGCTATTTGGACATAAATGATGGAACAAATCAGTAATTTATTGTCGGACTGGGATTCCTTGGAGTGCCTTCTGATGAAGATCATCAAAGGTAAGTGAATATTTATGGTGTTGTTTCTAACTTTGTTGATTCCAAATTGGCGGATATTCCTCTGGCTGTTTTGGGTTCTGAGCGCCGTTCTCAGATTATGCTTTTTCCATCAAGTTTTTTTGAAATCTGACACAACGGTTTCATTAAGGAGAAGTCTATCTTTAATTCTGTGAATAACACTAGTATCGTTTATCAATGTTTATTATGAGTATTTCTGCAAAATCACCGGATGTTTTGGAATCAAAACATTACTGCACGTAAGGCGCCAATGTAAACTGACATTTTTGGATATAAATATAAATAATTATTATATGAGTGTCATCTGATGAAGATCATCAAAGGTTAGTGATTCATTTTATCTATATTTCTGCTTTTTGTGACTCCTATCTTTGTGATCTTTTGTCTTTGTGATCTTATCTTTTGTGATCTCCTATCTGTCAACAGTGACATCCAGTGGAAGCGATAGGAAGTGCAAGCAAGTGTCACAGACATCTAGATCCCCATAGAAAACTAATTGAAAAGAGTGACCTCCATTTTTTTCTCCTGGATGGATTTTTCTCAGGTTTTTTCCTGCCATATCAGTTCTGTTATACTCACAGATTATTCAATCAGTTTTAGAAACTTTAGAGTGTTTTCTATCTAAATCCAATTATATGCAATTATATGCATATCCTAGCTTCTGGGCCTGAGTAGCAGGTAGTTTACTTTGGGCACGCTTTTCATCCAGACGTGAAAATACTGCCCCCTAGCCCGAAGAGGCTTTAAACGTACTTGGCTAAAGTGTATGTAAACTTCCGACTTCAACTGTATTTCATGTAGTCCTCATTATATCCTGTTGAATTCCAACAAAAAAATTAAGGAGAAAATAACATAGATTCTAACGGCCGCTAATGACTGCAAGTAAAAATTTGTCCTAGGCATCACATTATATCCTGTTGTATTCCTCTCCTATCGTGACATGACCGTGCCAGAGCCGACCGCAAGCCAAACCCGGGCACTCCTTTATGGGAAGGCATACCCAAGTTCAACTCACAATCGACTCCGACACAGCCACGGCACGACAGCCAAGAACACCTGCAGTACTGACAATACAGAGTGAGGAAATCTGTAAAATCAACCCTCTCTCCTATACCTTTCTCTCACGCTTGCCAGAACATCCCTATGGCCAATCCGTCCCTAACCTTGTTGTTTGACTATCAGTGTTTTCTAGATGAAAAAAATAAGTACCTATTTCTGATTACAGGATAGGAGTGTTGGGGAGACAAGATACATTTAGATAGGGAGAGAACCACTGAGCAGATGCCGAAAATAATGATTATATACACAGGTAAGTAAAATGTGAGAGAGATAGAGAAGAGGTTAAGAGCAAGGAGTGCAAATACTTCATGTTGTTAACCGGCCTACTGTATATCATGAGTATAGGATGGTAATAAGGGCAGTGAAAGGGGACTCTGAAAAGAGAGTTCTGATATGCATCCAGACAGTGGCAAAGTGAAAGGAAACCCTTGTTGAATAAATAATCCAGTGTTTTAGACATTAATATTTCATTACAAGAGAATGAGATCAGCAAGAAAGTTGATGCCTTCTCGCAAATCTCTTGGAAGGAGTAAGGGACAGTGTTGCACTGCAAAATTCATTAAAAAAGAAAGATGGGAAAGGTCCAAACAAAGGCGTGGGGGTCACTTTCTGAGAGGGACGCACATGTGATTGGTGGAGCCTGTCAAATGAATTCGGGACTAGTTTGGTTTGGCTGAACTCCCTCTGCAGGAAATGGACGAAGGAGAGAAGCACAGATCACCAGCGACAAAGGAATGGGGTAGCTCGGGTCCCCGATGTCAAGAGTCCTGGGGATTAGAAACGATGAGTTTCAGTGCCGGAGAACTTAATTAGTGATGGTAAAGGAGGAGCAGCAGTCTGCTTTTATTTCCCAAAGCTAGACTCTTTCCCTCCCTTACTCTCTTTTTCTCTTTCCCACCACACCTGTCTCCATCTCCTCTCACATTGAAATCACACCCCCTGGCCCTGCCGCCGAGTTCCGAAGCAGAAATAGTTACACAAACTAAAAAAGATCGCCCCTGGATCATTTGGGATTTGGTATTTTAGAGGTCTCAATTATATTCTGCCTTATCCATATTTCTCCCCGAACAGAACATGGCTAATTCTCCTGTGAAAAGGCCCAGTTTGTAGTGCCTTGAGCCTCCCGTGCCCTTGCTAAAAAATACAGCACCATCCTATTCTTCCCTTTCTATTGAGATGGAGTGCAGAGAGTTGTCAGGAATCATTTTTCTGGACTCGCCAAGTTTTCTGTTTCTAAAAATGTCTGTGTTGGAGAGTCTTGGTGACTCCTATGAAACGTGAACAGAACAGTGTTTGGCTGCTTCCCAATACTGCCCAATGCTATGGTAGCATGGTAGCTTAGTGGTTAGAGCATTGGACTAGTAACTGATAGGTTTGCAAGTTCAAATCCCTGAGCTGACAAGGTACAAATCTGTCATTCTCCCATGAAAATAAGAATTTGTTCTGACTTGCCTAGTTAAATAAAGGTAAAAATAAAATATGTTAACTGATCAAAGCTGCCAAGGTACAAATCTGTTGTTCTGCCCCTGAACAGGCAGTTAACCCACTGTCCCTAGGCCGTCATTGAAAATAAGATTTGTTCTTAACTGACTTGCCTAGTTAAATAAAGGTAAATAAATAAAAAATAACCATATATATATATATTGTCAGAAAGGAAAGGGAAAAGTCAGTTGTACAACTAAATGCCTTCAACTGAAATGTGTCTTCCGCATAACCCAAATGTTATAATATTTGTGTGCGTAATGGATTTGATGCATATTAGCTTTCTGGATTGAGTTTGCCCGACCCATATTTTAATGTTAAATTTGTAACTGGATTAAGTCATAATTTGGCACAGCATTACAGTTGTTTCTCACTTTTGCTGCTCACTTTTATAGTATTCTGAGCAAGGTTATTTCATCAATGATAGGTGTACTAAACTATTACTGACAAATGTTTTATTAAAGACAGCTCCATGCCCTTGAGAACGTGTTTTTGTAGACTTAGAAGGTGTTGAGTTCAATGTCAGTTTTGAAGAACCGTACTATGATGTTGTACCCCCGTCATCATTAATGTCATAACTCATTCCTTTTAATCCTCTCTAGTCATCTTAATGGAAATGTGCCTGCAGATTAAATATATTAACATCAATACCATTTCTAACAGTAACATACTGCAGTAACACCCACAAAGGGCCAAAGAGACACTAATGTCTTGCGGCCAAATACTGTACCAAGAGATAATGAATAAAGTAGGTATCATTGTAGCCTAGAAGATTCATTTTTCATATCCCATCTTGCTATTTGAATAATTCCATATTGAAGCGTTACATCTATTTACAACTTCAACCTGGAGGCCAATTGAAGGCCAATAAAGTGAAGGGAACTGCAGCTTTCCTATAACATCAATATTGTGGCAGCAACTCTGTGGCAGTTTGCATCCTTGTGAGCGTGAGTGCTTTAATTTGAGTGGAAAATTTGGGAATTTACCAGCAGACAATGCATAAACCAGCAGACAATGCGTAGACTAAACTGAAAACCCCTGCTCTGCAATAACCCACACAGTGTAGATCTGTCATTTTCATTCTACCCACAGCAGTAATGGCCAACATACAGTATAACAATGGCATTTGCAGCCCTGACACCATAGCACCTCTTTAATATTTACAGGAAAGTATGCCACAAGTCTACTGTGACCGTCTCTATGGGTTTTCTCCATTCAGCAGATGGTAAGTTTGATCAATACGCTGGGCTTTATGACCCAAAGCAGATCAGTATTCCTTATAGTGGGGGAAGTGTTAGGGACGCAGTTTTCTTAGCCCTCTACCAGCCAGTAATTAAACGCCTCTGGAGGTCCCAGCAGGTAGAAGGAGGAAGTGCTCACCTATCAGAATAGAATGCAGCCTCTCTCGGATATCATGGAGACAATTAAAATGCAGAGGAGGATGCAATTAATGATGATCCCTTTCTCTGGCTCAAGAGAGTGTGCTCCGAGTGGAGGGAGATACCACACGAACACGTCAATGTGAGCACACACTGATTGCACACTTGTACATGAGCGTACCCATGTAGACACTCATATAAAACGTGGAGATGATTAAGAGATTGAAACCCTGAGTTCTAACTAGCTGTATAATGGCCAAGGTAATCTAACTTTATGGATGAAAACTCGATTCTTTGAACCTGTCTTTTGTCTTTGTGCTCCTTTGAATCCTCAATGGCACTGCCAGACACAAACATTAGACAATAAATCTTGTCTGCCCCTGCGTTAATTAAACAATCTATTATCATTCCCTAATGTTGCATTTATCTCACAGTTAGACACTAAGGAAGGCACATGTGACCTCGTTCGTCCAAAGCTGCAATAAAGCTGGATTATGCCTCCAGCTACTGATCCTGGGCTAATGTTATTGCTTAACTCTAAATGGGAATGACTAGGACTGCTGTGGAGAGAGTCAACCAGAGATCAGTTGATAAGGCAGAGAGTATAGAGCTCCAGCTGTATGAAGCTGGGGACATCTGCTCCAGTGCACCGGAGTCATCCATTTGAGATGACATCACCTGAGTGGACACAGCTGGGGAGGCCTCATATAATGCATCACAATGCACAAGAGGGATAACAAAGGGCACATCATCTGTATTCTATATATAACCCTGACCTGTCGAGAGAATGACCAATCTCCCCGTATCTTGCCGTGGTACCTGCCGGTGAGGGACTAGTCATTTATCATGGGCAGAGGGAAAGGTGGCAGAGAGGGGTGCTCTCTTGTTGCACTCATCTGTCTAATCTATTCCTCTCATGGGGGCTGTGTGGAAATCTCATCACTATGGACCGTGCATTGCATCTCTAAAAGAATGCCAGCCCTGGTCAGGGTAAAGCGGTTGAACAAGGCCCCCCAGCGATAGCCAGAAAGAGGGACGCTTTCATGGTGGCTCACGGTGGTATTGCAATTGCTCTCTCGCCCCAAAATAATACCTCATCTGCTTCCCATTAGAAAGTCAAATAATAGTTTAGTCAGGAAAATAAAGACATTTCTGACAGCATCATAATGCAAAAAAAAAATATTACAACAATTCAAACTATTTTGGAAGAGACCGAGTTTCCTTCTACTTCACTCAAGAACAGATTAACATATTTTACTGCTAAAAAGCTCTGATATCTCCGTCCAGCAGTATGTCATCAATGTTCATTCGAGACCATAATTCTCAGGAAACATAAGTCCCTATGTTTTAGGGGGCCTTGGCTCTGTCTGAGACATGTTGCAGGGGCCACTGCCTGGGATATATTCAGGGAGGTTCAGAATTTTGCAGAGAGAAAAGTAATCACTAAAGCTGGCATGATTCACTATCCATTACAGACACATCCCTCACAAAACATTTATATCTGGACATTGTGTAAGGTTGAACCTACTTGCGCAGGCTGGTCACATGCACTCCCATTGGCTTATTGTTTGGCTGATGATCTCAAGGTCACCTCTTCCAAAGTCGTGTACTAAAACCCACTTCTCGGATACATCCGACAGGAAAAGCTGGGGTGGTGTGGGACTCGCCCCCAAACAGTCTCAGTCTCCCGGGGTCTGGGAACACTCTTCTCAGCAGGTTGTGGCTTTAATGGGTATTCAACAGGGCAAATCAGTCTTTCGTCTTCACTCGTTAGCACTATAGACAGTTTTTATCATTGTAGTTTTGAAAGGAATGCTCAAGGCTAAATGGCGATGTTCGGCCCCTTCTCGCATGCACAACTTTAAACAAACACACATTGAAGAACTATAATTATCTCTGCAGGTATGGTCCCACATTGTTTGCATGATTGCCAGTTGCTGGCAAGAGGTCCAAGTGGAACCTTGGAAGAGTGTGTGAAAGTGGTGCTTGAAGGGAGAGGGGTGAATGGAAGGAGAGAGGCAGCAAGCTCAGAGCAAGCTCAGAGCTGGGCAGTGATGTCTCTGGCAGGTTTATTTATAACATGGTAAACGAGATCGCGCAGGAAAGGAAACAAAGGAATGGCTTGCTTGTTGTTCTGCCAAGAGGCTGGCAGCTGATACCTTTCGAGCTGTGGCAGCATGCCAGCCCATTGAATCAGAATGACAGTGCCAGCAATTGGAGTCCTTTGAGCTGAGATGGAGACCTGCTCTGCTACAGTACAGCAAGTGGAAGTGAGCTAAGACAGGGATAGGTCCGTTGTAGCTCAGTAGGTAGAGCATGGTACTTTTAAAGCCAGGGTAGTGGGTTTGATTCCTGGGACCATCCATATGCATGCACGCATGACTAAGTCGCATTGGATAAAAGCATCTGCTAAATGGCATATATTATAGGATACCTTTTCAGAATGTCAATTTCAAGAAAGAAAGAAAGAAAAAAAGAAAGCAAAGAAAAAACACAAACATATTACGAGTGTGAGACACAAACATAGTACGAGTGCTTAATGTATATTCACTGTACAGATAGTACTGTATTGTCAAAGATTTCGCTAGACACAATGTAACATTTATTTACCCTCAATATACAACCTTGAACTCACCTCCATTTCCAACTACATAGCAATACAAATTACCATACTTCACCCTCGATAAGAAAATAACATGTTGTACTGCAATAAAAAGAAAACTCCAGAGCATGTGTCAGATAAGGTAAAACTCAGAGAGCTGTGTCAGTGCCTCTTGAGTGAAGACGATGTGGGCGATGAAACTAAGAAAAAACAATCATTTCCAATAGAAGATAAGCAAAATGGGTGGGGGACCGTTGGGGTTGTGAGCATGGGCAAGGGACGTGAACAATGCTGGACCAAAGATAGGTGAAGCTGAACTATATGCAAATACTCTGCGACACCGCGGCGCGCTTGACTAATCCAAGCTCACTATAGCTTCCAGCCCCTACTAGATTGACTGTTGATACCTAGCGCTACCTAGCTTGTTTGCTAGCACCCACACGAGGGCGAAGCTTGCGTGGCCAGGCAGAATAAATAGTGCTTGTTAAAACGTACTGTGTGTCCACACCGTCAGACGCGGAGAGAGAGGTGCGCTCACTGGCTGTACACTTCCGTCTTTTAGGGAGTCCAATTTATTTCCTTCACCTATGCACAATCAAGAGTGGAAAGAGAGGCATGCAGGAATGTTGCCTCTCAACTTTTGTTCTGCAGATCTGGAATACCCACCATCAAATGCCGACCGCATTACCTCTCGAGATAATTTTCTACGGTCATCGTCACAGCCATCTACAGTACCTGTCAAAAGGGTTTTTCTTAATTTTTACTATTTTCTACAAGGTAGAACAATAGTGAAGACATCAACACCATGAAATAACACATGGAATTATGTAGTATCCAAAAAAGTGTTAAACAAATAGATTTTATATTTGATGTTCTTCAAAGTAGCCACCCGTTGCCTTGATGACAGCGTTGCACACTCTTGGCGTTCTCTCAACCAGCTTCATAAGGTAGTCACTTGGAATGCATTTCAATTAACAGGTGAGCCTTGTTAAAAGTACATTTGTGGAATTCCTTTCCTTCTTAATGCGTTTGAGCCAATCAGTTGTGTTGTGACAAGGTAAGGGTGGTTTACAGAAGATAGCCTATTTGGTAAAAGACCAAGTCCATATTATGACAAGAACAGCTCAAATAAGCAAAGAGGAATGACCGTCCATCATTACTTTAAGACATGAAGGTCAGTCAATCTGGAAAATTTAAAGAACTTGGAGAGTTTCTTCAAGTGCAGTGGCAAAAACCATCAAGCACTATGATGAAACTGGCTCTCATGAGGACCGCCACAGGAAAGAAAGTCATAGAGTTACCAGCCTCAGAATTTGCAGCTCAAATAAATGCTTCACAGAGTTCAAGTAACAGACAAATCTCAACATCAACTGTTCAGAGGAGACTGCGTGAATCAAGCCTTCATGGTCAAATTTCTGCAAAAAAACAACTACTAGAGTTCACCAATAAGAAGATAATTGTTTGGGCCTAGAAACATGAGCAATGGACATTAGACTGGCGGAAATCTGTCCTTTGGTCTTATGAGAGTCGCGTAATACGATGGTTTGAGCAGAGTACCAGTGATTGTCCGGGAAGGGATTTTATCGTCTCCACTCGGGGGTTGACATTCAAAGTTCAAACCATTTTAAACATATACAGTGCCTTGCGAAAGTATTCGGCCCCCTTGAACTTTGCGACCTTTTGCCACATTTCAGGCTTCAAACATGAAGATATAAAACTGTATTTTTTTGTGAAGAATCAACAACAAGTGGGACACAATCATGAAGTGGAACGACATTTATTGGATATTTCAAACTTTTGTAACAAATCAAAAACTGAAAAATTGTGCGTGCAAAATTATTCAGCCCCCTTAAGTTAATACTTTGTAGCGCCACCTTTTGCTGCGATTACAGCTGTAAGTCGCTTGGGGTATGTCTCTATCAGTTTTGCACATCGAGAGACTGAACATTTTTCCCATTCCTCCTTGCAAAACAGCTCGAGCTCAGTGAGGTTGGATGGAGGGCATTTGTGAACAGCAGTTTTCAGTTCTTTCCACAGATTCTCGATTGGATTCAGGTCTGGACTTTGACTTGGCCATTCTAACACCTGGATATGTTTATTTTTGAACCATTCCATTGTAGTTTTTGCTTTATGTTTTGGATCATTGTCTTGTTGGAAGACAAATCTCCGTCCCAGTCTCAGGTCTTTTGCAGACTCCATCAGGTTTTCTTCCAGAATGGTCCTGTATTTGGCTCCATCCATCTTCCCATCAATTTTAACCATCTTCCCTGTCCCTGCTGAAGAAAAGCAGGCCCAAACCATGATGCTGCCACCACCATGTTTGACAGTGGGGATGGTGTGTTCAGCTGTGTTGCTTTTACGCCAAACATCACGTTTTGCATTGTTGCCAAAAAGTTCAATTTTGGTTTCATCTGACCAGAGCACCTTCTTCCACATGTTTGGTGTGTCTCCCAGGTGGCTTGTGGCAAACTTTAAACAACAATTTTTATGGATATCTTTAAGAAATGGCTTTCTTCTTGCCACTCTTCCATAAAGGCCAGATTTGTGCAATATACGACTGATTGTCCTATGGACAGAGTCTCCCACCTCAGCTGTAGATCTCTGCAGTTCATCCAGAGTGATCATGGGCCTCTTGGCTGCATCTCTGATCAGTCTTCTCCTTGTATGAGCTGAAAGTTTAGAGGGACGGCCAGATCTTGGTAGATTTGCAGTGGTCTGATACTCCTTCCATTTCAATATTATCGCTTGCACAGTGCTCCTTGGGATGTTTAAAGCTTGGGAAATCTTTTAGTATCCAAATCCCGCTTTAAACTTCTTCACAACAGTATCTCGGACCTGCCTGGTGTGTTGCTTGTTCTCCATGATGCTCTCTGCGCTTTTAACGGACCTCTGAGACTATCACAGTGCAGGTGCATTTATACGGAGACTTGATTACACACAGGTGGATTGTATTTATCATCATTAGTCATTTAGGTCAACATTGGATCATTCAGAGATCCTCACTGAACTTCTGGAGAGAGTTTGCTGCACTGAAAGTAAAGGGGCTGAATAATTTTGCACGACCAATTTTTCAGTTTTTGATTTGTCAAAAAAGTTTGAAATATCCAATAAATGTCGTTCCACTTCATGATTGTGTCCCACTTGTTGTTGATTCTTCACAAAAAAATACAGTTTTATATCTTTATGTTTGAAGCCTGAAATGTGGCAAAAGGTTGCAAAGTTCAAGGGGGCCGAATACTTTCGCAAGGCACTGTAGCTGCCGATAACGCACATTCCTTTGGTGAATTTGAAGAGCACAGGCCTGGATCTTCTCTCTTGATTTACAACAGGACGTGATTGTCCATCCCCACTAGTTCTTTCCTCCTCCTCTACGGGTGAAAGGGGGTCTGATTGAAGTTAGTCATTGCTAACCTGATCTGACCTATTTGGATTCTCATGGTCAGTCATGACAATAATATTATATTCCAGACTCTGATAGAGCGTGTTCTGATATTTCTTAATTTCTTTAAATGTTTGTAGATGTGTGTATTGTTTTGTATTGTTAGGTATACTGCACCTTTGGAGTTAGAAACATCAGCAATGTGCTGCACCTGGGATAACATCTGCAAAATATGTGTACGCAACCAATAACATTTTATTTGATTTGGTAGCACTCATGAGAATATAGGACATTCATGATTGGTAGCACATGTGAGATTGTACACTTCAATTATTGATCACACAGCACTTGTGATAGATTGGTACAAAAAACATACTGCATTTAGAGAAATGTAAACAGCAAACGTGAGAAGAAAAAGGAAAGCTCTTTGTCACCAGGTGACACATGTACAAGTTACAAATAAACCAGCTGCATGTCAAGCATCTATTTGTTAGCACAGCCCATCTCATTGCTGTGTCCAATTTCCATTTCCAATATCCATTATTTTTTAATATAGCACAAAAAATGATTTAGCTGGGACTAAAGTGAATGCAGGTCTTCGAAGAGTTGTCCTGTAGCTAAATTACTGAAGTGTTGAGAGCCAAATGCATTTGACTAGGCTGGACTCTTCACAAAGGAAGAGTTAAAACATGAAAGAGAACATTAAAAGGAAACCTAGGAGAGCACATGCTGATACACCTCTATGTTGCTATGAAAACCTTGCTATGACTAATGTGAAGTATTTAGTAGGCTATAATATACAATCATAGTCTGTAAAGTATATCAAGTATATCAGGAAAGATGATCTATCTTTTTATATGGTGGAGATGAATCCAGGTCAGTGGAGGATCCTCAGAGAAGGAAGGGGAGGACCATCCTCCACAGTGAATTTCATAAAAATGTAAATTGTAAAACATTTTAAATGTTATCTTTTTTAGATAAAACTACACTAAATATATTCACGTGACCAAATAATTGATTAATCTTATATATATGGGGCTTTGGTGACAAAACGGATGGCATAGACTACATCCAATTTGCTGAGTAGAGTGTTGGAGGCTATTTTCTAAATAACATCGCTGAAGTCAAGGATCGGTAGGATTGTCAGTTTTACGAGGGTATGTTTGGCAGCATGAGTGGCTTTGTTGCGAAATAGGAAGCCGATTCTAGATTTAATTTTGGATTGGAGATGCTTAATGTGAGTCTGGAAGGAGAGTTTACCGTCTAACCAGACACCTAGGTATTTGTAGTTGTCCACATATTCTAAGTCAGAACCGTCCAGAGCAGTGATGCTAGACAGGCGGGCAGGTGTGGACAGCAAACGGTTGAAGAGCATGCATTTAGTTCTACAAGCATTTAAGATCAGCGGGACACCTGTCGACAACTTCCGGTGGAATTGGAGGGCGCGCAATTCAAATAAATAAACATTTAGGTAGATACAAGTGTCTTATGTCGGTTAAAAGCTTAAATTCTTGTTAATCTAACTGCACTGTCCGATTTACAATAGGCTTTACATCGAAAGCATGCCATGTGACGGTGCCCCACATCAACATATTTTCCACCAGCACAGGCTTCATAAAATCACAAATAGCGATTAAATAATCACTTACTTTTTGAAAATCTTCCTCTGATTTGCAATCCAAAGGGTCCCAGCTACAATGTGTAGTGTCGTTATTTAGATAAAATTCTTCTTTATATGCCAAAAAGTCTGTTTAGATAGCGCCAACGATTTGAGTAATCCACTCTTTCAACATGCAGAGAAAGGAATCCAAAAAGCTACCGCTAAACTTTATTAAAACAAGTCAAAAAAGATTTCTAATTAATCCTCAGCTATCCTAAAATGTAATTAAACTATAATATTTCATACGGAAAAAAGTATGTTCAATAGGAAAACAATTTTAGCAGGTGCGCGTCCTCTTCGTCGTGCGCGCACAGACTGATTTCCAACTCTGACTCCCAGTACTAAAACTCACAATTCTTCCTCGCTTTGTAAGAAACAAGCCTGAAACCTTGACAAAGATATAGTGGAAGCCATAGGAATTGCAATCTGGAGCTGGATTTGGATATGCCCCTATACTTTCCATTGTAAGAGAATGGGCTCTCAAAAAATTCTGAGTTGGTTTTTCTTTGGATCTTCTCGTACCATATCTATTGTGTTAAAGTCTCATACATTATTTTAACATTTCTACAAACTTCAAAGTGTTTTCTATCCAACATGCATATCCTGGCTTCTGGGCCTGAGTAACAGGCAGTTTACTTTGGGCACGTCAGTCAGACAGGAAGTGGAGAAATATAGACCCTAGCCCAGAATAAGTTTTAAAACACACTGTTTTGCAATGAGGGTCTGCAGTATCCTCAACAGCACTCTGTAGGGTAGCACCATGGTGTAGCTGGAGGACAGATAGCTTCCGTTCTCCTCTGGGTACATTGACTTCAATACAAATCCTAGGAGGCTCATCGTTCTCACGCCATTCCATAGACTTACACAGTAATCATGACAACTCCTGGAGGATGTCCTCCAACTTATCAGAGTACTTGCAGCATAAACTAATATGTTATCCAACCAATCAAATATAAATTATTTAGTATTGAAAGCATAAGCTACAGCTAGTTAGCACTGCAGTGCCTAAAATGTTGTGAGGAGTTGACTCAAAGAGAGAGACAGACAATAGTTGAACAGTTTTTAACAAATACATTTCTTCAAAAATGAAGGAGAAGCATGAGAGAGAGATTTTTTTCACCTTCAGTTTCACATACTTAGTTAGCAAACGTAGTTTGCTCATTTAGTCTACTCAAACACCCTGCTCAAAAAGAGGGATGATATGTTAGCTAGCTGGCTATCCAAAACAACACTGGAACTCTTCCAAGTCAATGTAAGCTTTTGGTGTAACTGCTAAACTGCTTACTGACTATACACTGTAACGTTACTGCTTGATTGTAGTGGGTTTACTAGCATGTTAGTTATATTAGCTATGTAGACTACGATGTTACGTTAGCTAATGTGACCCGATTCCGGAAACTAGGCGTATGTTACAAGTCACGACTTCACAGGAGAGCTGTTTGAACGTAAAAAACGTTAATCAAAATGCATTTTTGGCAGAAATGCCTTCTCGAACATGTGAACTTTCATGTACCTTAATATCAAACTTGTATGCCATCTGTAAATACGAATAAAATGGTTAAATTACAAGCCTAGTTGGTTTATCCACAGAAAAGGGAGCAACCTTCCCGCTAGCCATGATTGGCTGAGATAATTAGTGGGCTGGACATGCCGAGAGATGATTTTGGATTGGTCTGCCATATTGCATGCCTGATCTGTCTATTGGAGCTGGTCAGTGTGTCTAGGTAATCGTGTCAAACACGGGTTTACATTTTTTTATTGCATAGTAAAACTGCATAAACCTAATGTCAAGTTAAAGTGTACTGTTAGCTAGCTAATAATAGCTGGCTGGCACGCTAGCTAACGCTATGTGTATGCTCTCCACTTTCTGGAGGACCGAGTTTTGAAATCAGTGGAATTCGAGTATGATAGCCAAGGAGATGGAGAAAACATCAGTCTGGATTACATGTCAAACTAAGGGCAACCATGCATGGCATCAGACAGGAGACGCGTCCAACCGTGATGCATACTGATAAGATAGTCTAGCTAGTTACATTTTCAGATATTACACATTTCTAATTTTAACAGAAAGTGGTTTAATTTCAAGTGTACTGTTTGCTAGCTAATGTTAGCTGGCTGGGTAGCTAGCTAACGTTGTGTATGATCTTATCCTTCGTATCTCAGACACATTTGCTTGACTAGTTATAGCCATAGAACCTGGTTGGTTAGCTACCTGCAGATTCATGCAGGGTAGTAACATCATGAGTTGTTTAGCTAGCTAGCTACATGTCTTAACAAAAGACTCCACTCTAATTTTGACGTAGTATTTTCATTTAAAGTTGGTGTTCTGTTATCTAGCTAGCTCACTAACTAACGTTAGCATATTTTTTACCTTTATTTAACTAGTCAGTTAAGAACAAATTCTTATTTACAATGACGGCCTACCCAAAGGCAAAAGGCCTCCTGCGAGGACTCGGGCTGGCATTAAAAATTTAAATATAGAACAAAACCCACATCACGACAAGAGAGACACCAAAACACTACATGAAGAGAGACCTAAAGACAACATCATAGCATGGCAGCGACACATAACAACACAGTATGGTAGCAACACCACATGGCAGCTGCACAACATGGTAACAGCACAAAACATGGTACAGACATGATTTGGCACAGACAACAGCACAAAGGCACAGATGCAAGAAGGAATACAATGAGGCTGCTATGAAAGTGAACTGTGTTTATGCCTGATCAAGGGTGTATTCATTCCGGTGATTCTGTTGAAAATGTTTTTTACCTGAATTTGTCCAATAGAAACTCTCATTTGCAATTGTTGGACTAATGATTACACCCTAGATCAGGTAGATGAAGGCAAGAGTGTGCAAGTCGGTATTGAATGTGTCACTGTCTCTTGACCTTTGTGCACCTACATTGTAAACTTTCATTCATAGGCTAGTTTCTAGCAACCTCATGATGGGTCTTAAACAGCACCAACCGCCACTGATCCAGATATAGTTCCATGGATGTTTGGCGCAGAAGTTTGAAATGAACCTCTGCTCACAGGTGAAGCCCATCCATGGCCATATGGTACAAGGGCTGGGTACCCTGGCACCATCCTCAGTCTGGTCACACCAACACACTGGAGAGATGGCGGTGACAAGCACACCTCGCCCCATGCATGTCTAAACACCTGTGCTAGCCTTCTGTTCTCTGCTCAGCCTCGCCTCGTTCAACACTTGCTGCCTTGTTGTGTATCTGAGAAATGGTCCTGGGGCCTCATTTATCACCTTGCGTACATTTCATACTAAATTATGGCATGCATGGAGATTCTAGGACGAATCAGATTAATTGATAAATCAGATCCATATTATATTGGTGCGGTCATGAATGAGGGAGACAAACCCACCTGAAAAACGACCTCCATTCACCTTTTATGCCCTAATTTTCTGTATGATGTTGGAACTAGGCCGCAATAGTTCCTAAAAGAAAGCGCAGTTGAAATGTTCATCACATTTCTGTAGAGGTATAGGCAGAATGTTGCATTGACTTTTCCAAACAGAAAATGCATGCCACCTAGCGAGTGACAGACAGTAGCCAAGCATTCTGCAAGATTGATTGTCCTTTCGAACAATTTAGAAGTAAATACTACAGCCCACAAATCTCTGCAAAAGACGAATTGCTGTTCAATATTTTGTTTATTTATTCATGATTGTGTTTCTATCGCCTGCCTTGGTTAAGGCTCTGAAATTAAACAGGCTAGGCTATGATGTCGTACTCCTAATATCGCACAGCAATACTGTAGCCTTTCCATACTGTCACATACTGTCAAGGATACCAGTCGATTTACTTTTGAGCATGCTTGGCTATTGAATGTGCAATTGATAAATGGTAGTCTACTATTTATTGTGTTCCAGGAATAAAAATAAAATAAAAAATGCTGCTATGCGATCTTCTTACCAACAGAAAAAGCACATATTTTATCATTACATGCTGACCACACAACTTCAATCATTTAATCCAAACTGCTCACGCATGCCAACTAGCATCTGCGCAGCCAGGTGCTAAAATTGAACTTGGTTAAAAAAAAATTACTTGACACGCTGCAAGTCCCGCCTCTACCATCTCCTCATTGGCAATACAGTTGATCAACCTTCCAGAAGTTGTGCTCACAGTTTGAGATTTGTGTGAAGATAAGCACACCTTCCCCCCCGCCAAGTTCAAAATGGATATGTATCAACCATTGTGGGAAAATTGGCACATGCAAAGTTTAGAGTATTTTTGTGCACACACACCTCAGATAAATGAGGCCCATTGTCTTTTCAGGAGCAGTCTGTACAATTTTCTGTTCATATTGTGTATCTTCTGTTTGCACTAAGAGATTACCTCTCACATCACGGACATAGGGCCACATTTGAACAAATAAACCAATATTGTGTGCAAAGTGCTGTAGACAAACAGTTTGTCCTCTGTATCCATGGCCTACCTTGTTTTCATGTGTTCTGTTTAACTTCCCTTCTTACCATGCATAAGCATGTCTAAACATGTCGATAAAGGGAGAGAAAGACGTACAAGCCAGGTTGGTACTGTGTGTGGGAAGATCTCTTGTGTGTTTACTTACGTGTGTGTGCGCGTGCGTGTGTGTGCATGTGTCCGAAGGCAGCTTCCTGCAGTGCAGTGCAATGTAAGAGCAGGGGGTTGATGAGCTTGAATCATGCCTCTATTCAATCACTCAACCACTGTAGTGCGTTGACCACCAGCTCTATGCTGAAGTTGGTGTGCTGAATCGATAACTCAAGTGAATAAGTAAGACGTGCTGTTCACTTGTTCCACTACTTACTTTGTTTCGTTTCTACTTAAATGACCCTGATGTACGGGGATAGATCACATTGACCTGTCCCTCTCCACAGTTGCACAGCATTTCCAATAAATTGAATAAATATTTGTCATCCAGCACATTACTCTTTCTTAACATTTATGATATTTACTGTAAACAACCACATCCAGCATCTGAAGGAAAATCTCCAAACAATAAAACAACATCAATTCCCTTTTTTTTGTCATATACACTTAATTCGGAAAATGTTCAGATCCCTCAACTTTTTCCACATTTTGTTGCGTTACAGCCTTATTGAAAAATATATTAAATACCAAATAATGACAAAGCAAATAAACCAATAGTGTGTGCAATGTCTACATGACCTACATTGTCGTCATGTGTTCGGTTTAGCTTCCCTTCTTACCAGGCATAAATATGTCAATAAAGGAAGAGAAAGACATACAAGCCAGGTTTGATAATGTATGTGGGAAGATGTCATTGAATAAAGGCTGTGTGTTGCATGCGTGTGTGTGTGCATATGTCTGTGTGCATGTGTGAGCTTGTGGCCCAGAAAGCAGTTTCCAGCTTGAATCATGCCTCTATTCAATCACGCAACCACTGTAATGCATTGACCACCAGTCCTATACTAAAGTTGGTGTGCTGAATTGATAACACATGTGAATAAGTAACATGGGATGTTCACTTGTTATGTTATTTATCCTGTTTCGTTTTTACTTAAATTACCCTGATGTGTGATGATAGATCACATCACATTTCTCAACATGTATGACATTTACAGTAAACAACCACATTCAGCATCTGCAGAAAAACTCCAAACAATACAACAACAACACCACCAACTCCCTTTTTTTGGTCTTATACCAGTATTCAGACCGCTTGACTTTTTCCACATTTACTATAAAAGTTATTTTTTATTTGATCAATACCCAATAGTGACTAAGCGAAAACAGTTTTAAAAAAATGTGTTCACATTATATATAAACTCAGCAAAAAAAGAAATGTCCTCTCACTGTCAACTGCGTTTATTTTCAGCCAACTTAACATGTGTAAATATTTGTATACAAACATAACAAGATTCAACAACTAAGACATAAACTGACCAAGTTCCACAGACATTTGGAACAGACATGAAATTGAATAATGTGTCCCTGAACAAAGGGGGGGTCAAAATCAAAAGTGACAGTCGGTGTCTGGTGTGGCCACCAGCTGCATTAAGTACTGCAGTTCATCTCCTCCTCATGGACTGCACCAGATTTGCCAGTTCTTGCTGTGAGATGTTATACTACACTTCCACCAAGGCACCTGCAAGTTCCCGGACATTTCTGGGGGGGAATGGCCCTAGCCCTCACCCTCCGATCCAACAGGTCCCAGACGTGCTCAAAGGGTTGAGATCCGGGCTCTTTGCTGGCAATGGCAGAACACTGACATTCCTGTCTTGCAGGAAATCACACACAGAAAGAGCAGTATGGCTGGTGGCATTGTCATGCTGGAGGGTCATGTCAGGATGAGCTTGCAGGAAGGGTACCACATGAGGGAGGAGGATGTCTTCCCTGTAACGCACAGCGTTGAGATTGCCTGCAATGACAACAAGCTCAGTCCGATGATGCTGTGACACACTGCCACAGACCATGACGCACCCTCCACCTCCAAATCGATCCCGCTCCAGAGTACAGGCCTCAGTGTAACGTACATTCATTCGACGATAAACCCAAATCCCACCATCACCCCTGGTGAGACAAAAACTTGTCAGTGAAGAGCACTTTTTGCCAGTCCTGTCTGGTCCAGCGACGGTGGGTCTGTGCCCATAGGTGACGTTGTTGCCGGTGATGTCTGGTGGGGACCTGCCTTACTACAACAGGCCTACAAGCCCTCAATCCAGCCTCTCTCAGCCTATTGCGGACAGTCTGAGCACTGATGGAGGGATTGTCTGTTCCTGGTTTAACTTGGGCAGTTGTTATTGCCATGCTATACCTGTCCCGCAGGTGTGATGTTCGGATGTACTGATCCTGTGCAAGAGTTGTTACACATGGTCTGCCACTGCGAGGACGATCAGCTGTCCGTCCTGTCTCCCTGTAGCGCTGTCTTAGGCGTCTCACAGTATGGACATTGTAATTTATTGCCCTGGCCACATCTGCAGTCCTCATTCCTCCTTTCAGCATGCCTAAGGCACGTTCACCCAGATGAGCAGGGACCCTGGGCATCTTTCTTTTTCGGTTTCCAGAGTCAGTAGAAAGGCCTCTTTAGTGTCCTAAGTTTTCATAACTGTGACCTTGATTGCCTACCGTCTGTAAGCTGTTAGTGTCTTAACGACGTTCATGTTCATTAATTGTTTATGGTTCATTGAACAAGCATGGGAAACCGTGTTTAAACCCTTTACACTGAAAATCTGTGAAGTTATTTGGATTTTTATGAATTATCTTTGAAAGACAGGGTCCTGAAAAAGGGATGTTTCTTTTTTGGCAGCGATTACAGCCTCAAGTCTTCTTGGTTATGACGCTACAAGCTTTGCACACCAGTATTTGGGGAGTTTCTCCCATTCTTCTCTGCAGATCCTCGCAATCTCTGTCAGGTTGGATGGGGAGCTTCGCTGCGCAGCTATTTTTAGGTCTCTCCAGAGATGTTCAATCAGGTTCAAGTCCGGGCTCTGGCTGGGCCACTCAAGGACATTCAGAGACTTGTCCCGAAATGACTCCTGCGTTCTCTTGGCTGTGTGCTTAGGGTCGTTGTCCTGTTGGAAGGTGAACCTTCACCCCCAGTCTGAGGTCTTGAGGGCTCTGGAACAGGTTTTTATCAAGTATCTCTCTGTACTTTGCTCCATACATCTTTCCCTCAGTCCTGAATAGTCTCTGAAAAACATCTGCACAGCATGATGCTGTCACCACCATGCTTCACCGTAGGGGTAGTGCCAGGTTTCCTCCAGACGTGATGCTTGGCATTCAGGCCAAAGAGTTCACTCTTGGTTTCATCAGTCCAGAGTATCTTGATTCTCCTGGTATGAAAGTCCTTTAGGTGCCTTTTGGCAAACTCCTAGCGGGCTGTCATGTGCCTTTTACTGAGGAGTTGCTTCTGTTTGGGCACTCTACCATAAAGGCCTGATTGATGGAGTGCTGCAAAGATAGTCCTCCTTTTGGAAGGTTATTCCATCTCCACAGAGGAACTCTGGAGCTCTGTCAGAGTGACCAATGGGTTCTTGGTTACCTCCCTGATCAAGGCCCAGCTCCCCGATAGCTCAGTTTGGACAGGCTGCCAGCTCTAGGAAGAGTGTTGGTGGTTCCAAACATATTCTATTTAAGAATGATGGCAGAAGCTGTGTTCTTGGGGTACTTCAATGCTGCATAAATGTTTTGGTTCCCTTCCCCAGATCTGTTTCTCGACACAATCCTGTCTCGGACTCGATGGACCATTCCTTCGACCTCATGGCTTAGTTTTTGCTCTGACATGCACTGTCAACTGTGAGACCTTATATAGACAGGTGTGTGCCTTTCCAAATCATGTCCAATCAATTGAATTTACCACAGGTGGACTCCAACAAAGTTGTAGAAACATCTCAAGGATGACCAATGGAAATCGGATGCACCTGAGCTCAATTTCGAGTGTCATAGCAAAGTGTCTGAATACTTATGTAAATAAGGAATTTCTGTTTTTATTTGTAATACATTTTCCAAAAATGTGTTTTCACTTTATCATTATGGGCTATTGTGTGTAGAATAAGGCTGTAATGTAACAAAATGTGGAAAAAGTCAAGGGGCCTGAAAACTTTCCCAAATCACTATATATTTATTGAAAGGAGAATCAAGCTCATCACCGTGCACTTTCACCACCCTGTGAAGTTAATATAACTTATTTCATTTGTAACCTAATAAACTGCATGTTTTCCCATGATGTCGTGCCATTTTTTATGTCCATGTACTTTACTCGCATAAAAAGGTTGGATGGAAACCTAGTGAATGTCAAGCAATTTTGAGGAAGCTGGAATTATATTTTGTGCCTGCCTACAGGAGACTTTTGAAGTAGCCTAATTGGACTAAAACGTTGTGACGGGTTGTGTTTATGCCACATATAATACATTTTCAAAGTTAAATGACAAATATTTTGGCTATAATGAGGTGTTAGGTTCTAGGTGTGCGAGGAAACAGCCACTCGACTAGGAGAGGGACCTGCTGTGAGCATATGTGGCCACATTATTAATGGATGACTTGCGAGAATGCAACAGGCACTGCATCTCAGTATCAGAAGTAAGATTACAGCCAGACTGGCCTGCTACTGTGCCTTTCTAGACCTTATAAACTGTAGAGAGTAGACCCACAACTGATCCAAATGGAATTAAACATTCAAATCACATGGCTTTTGCGCCATTATTCAAATGGTATTTTCACTGCAGCCTAGAGTAGAATTTTGTATGCACCAGGCCTCTCCGCTGCCTATCAGCTATTCCTGTTTGTTCTTGTGGATTCATGTTGAGAATTGATGCAGCTTTGAATGCTTTTATGTGTGGTGTGATTGCTAGTTAGCCTATTGCAGATCTAGACAAACGATCCACCTACCACTATTTTCACTATGAATGATGAATAAAGGGCAGGATAGACAGTTAGACTGGTAGACTATATTGACCTGTGGTATAGTAAAAGTTAGCGCACTGAAAAACAGTGCATAAAGGAAGTACCAAAACATGTTGATTGCATGCACATGCAAGCAGATGTTGAAATGTGGCTAGGAAGTAAGAAATGATATAGTAAAACCTGCAAAAGAGCAAATGTAAATCAGGGAAAAAACATACTACCCTCCCCTGTGCCCAATAAAAAACACACAACCCTCCCCAAAGCAGAAATAAAAGTTAGACAACCCTCCCCTATTTTGTCCCTAAAGAGGATTGATGATCAGGCACTGCAAAGAAGGGCTGCCTCACAAATGTAGCATGTCAGTTGCAAAAGACAGTTTGAAGAGACTGTTCAAATTATAGCTCCTGCGTTGCAAAATTGTGCCATGTCTATGTGTCATTCTGCATACGACAATCCCATCTGCAAATACATCTAAATGTCAATCATGTTGTTCTGTTATCTCACAACCAAGCCGAAACCAGAGGCAAAGTATTCTCAAACATTTTTTGTATTTTAGCTAAAGGAAGAAGCTTGATTCTAGAAGATCAGGAACTTCTTTCTCGCCAGCTCTGTCAGTAAAGGAGATGTCCGTCATACACTCAGGGCAGCCACACAGGTATCTGGGGCTTAAGCACATCAATCACACAGATACAGACACAGACAAAAACACAGACGAACAACACACACAAATACACACACACACACATCGGCTGCATCCGTCAGTTTGTGTCATTTAATGTGACCTCGTAAAATGTGGTGTTTTCATTGATGGGTTTACGTGTGTAGATACAGTACCTGAGTGGGCATGCATGTACTTGAGAGGAATATAACTATAACTATGAGTCTTTACCTGTATATAACCCCTTTCTCCTGCTCTTTTAGGAGGCATGGCTGGACAGTGTGACGGTCTGAAGAGCTACCTTTGAAAGAATGCAGTGTGTAGGCAGTAGGCAAGCACGCCCTATACATACATTAGCTCACTTATCCCCAGCGATCTTGCACCGTCATGCCTTTCACAGAGAAAATGCAAATTCATCACTGCCACTCAGTGGCTGCATCCCAATACTCTAAAATGGCATCCTTGTGTCCGAACCTGAGAAGAATTAATAGGAGACTGTCATAGAGCCTCCCATGGGCAAGCTTACACCTGTCCAGTATTTCTAGATAGATGCAGATAACGAAAACAAGACAAGGAAAGGGTCACTTTAGAATATGCTGGGAGGATGCTACTATGTAACATCAATGTTCTCGATTCCTGGTTTCATGATCCCAGAGTCATTCACAGTACGAGGGGCAACAGCTCAAAATATGCCTTGTCATCTGAAGGGTTTTTTTCCAGGCAGGCATCCTATTTCTATCAGGATACAGCAGTATCATAGTCAGCACCATACTGCAGCATGAAAGAGCTACACAGAGGAAGATGACCCTATCATACCAAGTAAAAAGCTACAGATTTGTAATGTCTCCTCATGCTTTTCATTTGCCAGAACAGGGTGAAAAAACGTAGGGAACGAAGCCGTTGTGTGGACCAGCAGCTCCCCCAGCTGTAACACTGAGAATGAGGCAGTAAGGAAGAGGAAGGCAGGGTGTCTGTGTTTGAGTGAGTTACAGAAAGAGAAAACAGAGAAAGGGGGCAAGAGAAAAAGGGAGACCGAAATGTGTGAGGGAGGGAGAAAAAAGGAGCGGAAATGGTGTCGAGAAGCAGAAGCCAGAGGGACAGAGAGAGAAGCTATGAGCGAGACAGAAAGAGTGAAAACAGTGGAGGGAGGCAGAGTGAGAAAGAGTTTAGACCCTGCAAGGGAGAGAATCACCATGGCAACCACTGAGCCATGAAGGCTGCTCTCCTCTTTAAAAAAAAGAAAATAGTCTAAATAAGAAGGAAGCATATGATTCAACACATATTGTTAACACTTAATTTTAAGCTGTCCTTATTACAGTGCCTAGTTACACTGTATTAACAACATGAAGCTGGTGGTAAGTGCAGTCTGTAATTACAAAGGTGTAAAAAATGTAATGCTTGTTACCGTGCTTTTTACAAATGTAACATTTTCAGATAGTATCCGAACCGAACACACCATTTTTTCAGCCAGCAAAAACCACATTATAAGTGTTAGCCTACTGAAAACCAACCACCTCATTGAAACAACTCTGCTATAAAGGGCTCTGGATTCCAGGCCCAGGTCCAGCTTTCGTTTTAAATGCATGAAAGCTTTGAGCACTATGGCAAAAACAGGGGGTGGGGCGGGGGCTACATAACAAAACAGTTACATAATTTAACGGTGCATTTGAGCTGAAAAGCAACAGTAGCTAAGGACGTCAGGGCTTGACAATGGGTGAAATCAAACCATTTTTAACACTTTAATAAACAGTTATGGCTAAAATTGTGAGATAGTCATTCAATGCTTCCAAAATTGTGAGCCTATTAAAGCAAAAAATCCACCGGTTGTGGGCGACCTTATGCCGCCCCACTTCATGTATAGTGTTTTCACTTTGAACGAAAACTAGGGGTTTGAGCCCTCAGCCGTCTTGGGCTGGCCTTCTGGGCTAGGTGTGTCTTTGAGCTAATCGTGCCTTCTCGAATGACCCTGCTGCCCCAGAGATGGAGAAGAAGTGAAAGTCACTTGCAACCTAACGTTACAGCCACGAGAAACAAACAGAGCAGAAGAAGCCAACAAGCATCATTCTCAGTTCTTGGATTAGAATCAACTCGACCCCAAAGAAAAAGCAACAAGAAAAAGACTACTCATAAACCGGATAAACATTGGAATTAATTTTGAAAGGTGGAAGAGTGATGCAGAAATGGCCACAATTCTCATGGACTGGTAACATACGGTAAGTGTTGGGTTGCGTTTTTGCCTGCTAGCTACATTAGCTGCTAACCTTAGTGTGTTCAATGTTCAAGCTAGCTAACAAGGCTACTTCGCTAGCTAGCTAACATGTTCTGTATTCTGACTATGTTGCACTCAAAGTGTTGCACAAACAATAGCATCATGTAGCTACACTGCATAAACCCCACAAGATACCCAATGCCTTTATTTCAACTCGCTAAGATTAGCTAGCTAAAGTTAGATATGCAGATTGTTTACATTATAGCTAACGTAAACTCACCCCATTCCGTACAAATGTGCGTAACCGCAACATTCAAATGAGGCTACAAAGAAAACTAATGGGACTGTAGCGACTGTGTTGACGTCAAAATTGGGGGTGTGAACTAGGTTTCTATTCAAGCGTTGATTGACATGTTAATGGCTCTATAGTATTGGAGAAAAGTAGAAAAAACTGACCCTCCGTTACATCTTGACGTGTCATGTCGTAACGTACAGCACGCATAAAGCTACTCTCTCCACCAGGTGTAGCACTTCTCTCATAGTTTAAAAACAAGAAATGGACAGTGACGGGGGTAAGGGGGGATACCCAGTCATTTTTTTGTCATAGCATGCGATCATCATTCACAAAGCCGCTGTTTACTTCTAAGATCACTTTAGCACCACCCTAAAAACCCAATTCAAATTCCACACAAACCTTCAAATAGGTATGTAATGACACATTAGATAAACTCTTTATGGTGTTTTATTTATATTTTAGAGGCGATAACGTGATAAGTTGGACAGATCGAGTGAAAAAAGCTATTGTCCCACACGACATCTGTCCTTCTCACTATCATGCACTCGTTTCGCTTCCCCACCCGCCATTTTTAAAAAGACCCAACGGGGCTCATTGCCTGCTTGAATTATGCAGAAACGGGCAGTGTTTAGGTCATGTAATTGATTTTGTTGGAAAGGGGAGAAATTGTGCTTTACAATGGTATTGACATTACAGTTGATCTGGAAGTATTACGTTTTTGGGGCGCTAAAATAAGGTCAATTGTACGGACCAAGGCGATGTATGAGTATACGTGAGTTTACGTTGGTGTGTTTCGTTTGTAGATGATAATGCCAGCTACGCAGCTAGGTGGTAGACAACATTTTCGGCCCAGGACCACCCCAAAACATGTATCTAGCTATAAAATTCACAAAGCACATACAGAATAGAATTTCATGCCTTGACTGCTAACATTAGCTAGCAAGCTACCTAAATCTGGTAAATAGCTAGCTAGCTGGACTCGATCTTCTTATAATCCCTGATCCTTGTTCTCGGGGTATCTGTACCCAAGGGTGTTATGTGAGACACACCCAGGATTTTAACGTTAGCTAGCTTGTATCAACAAACTGGTAGTTTGGCCACTGGTAGTGGCCAGACCGAAGCCACTCCTCAGTAAAATGCACATGACAGCCTGCTTGGAGTTTGCCAAAAGGCACCCAAAGGACTCTCAGACCATGAGAAACAAGATTTTATGGTCTGATAAAACTAGGGTTGAACTCTTTGGCCTGAATGCCAAGCATCATGTCTGGTGGAAACCTGCACCATCCATATAGTGAAGCATGGTGGTGGCAGCATCATGTTGTGGGGGAAGTTTCTCAGCGGCAGGGACTGGGAGACTAGTCAGGATCGAGAAAAAGATGAACGGATCACAGAGAGTACAAAGAGGTCCTTGATGAAAACCTGCTCCAGAGTGCTCAGGACTTCAGACTGGGGCTTCAGACGCAGGAGTGGTTTTGGGACACGTCTCTGAATGTCCTTGAGTGGCCCAGCCACAGCCCGGACTTTAACCTAATCGAGCATCTCTGGAGAGACCTGAAAATAGCTGTGCAGTGACGATCCCCATCTAACCTGACAGAGCTGCAGAGAAGAATGGGAGAAACTCCCCAAAACAGGTGTTTTTAAAATACATTACAATATATTTTTTAAATACATTTTAAAACAATAGAAGAAACCAAAAACAATTCTGAAAACCTGATTTTGCTTTGTCATTATTTGGTATTTAATATATTTTTGAATAAGGCTGTAACGCAACAAAATGTGGAAAAAGTTGAGGGATCTGAATATTTTCTGAATTAGGTGTATATGACCAAAAAAAGGGAATTGATGTTGTTGTATTGTTTGGAGATTTTCCTTCAGATGCTGGATGTGGTTGTTTACAGTAAATATCATAAATGTTAAGAAAGAGTAATGTGTTGGATGACGAATATTTATTCAATTGATTGGAAATGCTGTGCAACTGTGGAGAGAGACAGGTCAATATGATCGATCCCCGGACATCAGGGTCATTTAAGTAGAAACGAAACAAAGTAAGTAGTGGAACAAGTGAACAGCACATCTTACTTATTCACTTGAGTTATCGATTCAGCACACCAACTTCCGCATAGAGCTGGTGGTCAACGCACTACAGTGGTTGAGTGATTGAATAGAGGCGTGATTCAAGCTCATCAACCCCCTGCTCTTACATTGCACTGCACTGCAGGAAGCTGCCTTCCGGTGCCACTAGCTCACACATGCACACGGACACATGCACGCACACACGCGCACACACACGCAAGTAAACACACAGCCTTCATTCAACGAGATCTTCCCACACACAGTATCAACCTGGCTTGTACGTCTTTCTCTCCCTTTATCGACATGTTTAGACATGCTTATGCATGGTAAGAAGGGAAGTTAAACAGAACACATGACAACAAGGTAGGCCATGTATACAGAGGACAAACTGTTTGTCTACAGCACTTTGCACACAATATTGGTTTATTTGTTCAAATGTGGCCCTATATCCGTGATGTGGGAGGTTGTCTCTTTGTGCAAACAGAAGATAAACAATATGTAGGTGGCACATTGGTTTGTCATTCCTTTAAATATAGATATCCTACTCAGTGTCACCCTGGCCCGTTTGAACAGAAAATTGGGCAGACTGCCCCTGAAAAGACGAGGAGCTGCTGTGTGCACAAAAAAAGACTATACTTTGCATGTGCCAATTTTCCCGCAACGGTTGGTAATTATCCATTTTGAACTTGACGGGGGAAGGTGTGCTTATCTCCACGCAAATCTGAAACTGTGAGCACAACTTCTGGAAGGTTGATCAACTGTATTCCAAGCAAATGAGTATATTGTTTGTTTGGTGGAAATGGGAGGTGTTTGATGCGGGAACTATAATAGGCCTAATAGTAGGCTATTAAAAACATTCAAATGAAAGCCTAATCTAGGCTGACTAGACCGGGCTGTAACGTCACAAAATGTGGAAAAAGTCAAGGGGTCTGAATACTTTCCGAATGCACTGTGTGTTTCCATAATGAGCTCTGCATCTGTCTTAAACTCCGCAACTTTGTCATTCCCGTCCTTCTTTTGGACAATCTCTCTTTTATTACTCACTTTGGCCTGCTGGGCTGGGGGGACCTTGGCCACGCTTTCACTGCTTGCTGAAAACAAGGGGGGGATTGGAAATAAACATCGTAGTTGCTATTTAAAAAGGACTTCAGACAGCTCTACATATCATAGCATGTACTGTACCTCCGACCCTCCTTACCTTTGCACATATCTGGCTGGTCCTAAGAAAGATCTCTGAATGACTTCTTTCTCCGTCTCCTCGTGATTCATCCCCCCACTTGCCAGGACCTTTTCATCTTTGACCTTTGCTGGCCGATCTATCTTTTCACTCCATTTTCTTAAGATCTCTCCATCAAGCTCATCTCTATTCGGTAATGCTGTGACTGTAATCTTTGTTTTTGTCTTTTCTCCCAATTCTCCTCGTTCCACTTTTGCCATACTACTGCACGTAAGAACTCATCGCCCATATCATAGTCCCTCTCTGACCAGCCCATGTCAATGTCCAGGTACTTTTGAACTTTGCTGCCTGGTCTGTCTAAGTGTCTGGAGTCTTTCCTCTAGCTGCTGCTGCTGCAAAAAAAAAAAAACAGAGAAATCTGACAAGAGAAGAGAGTGAAGGGACATTAATACACACAGAAAAACAGAAATAAGAGAAATGCCTTGAACATGCTTTCAAACTAGCGCAGCACTCATCATTGTATCAATATGCTACCCATTCTGGGGTTTTTTTCACAGCCTGCGCCTGGCTGGATCATCCTGCTGAGGGTTCAGAGTCTTCGACTCAGCTGCAGCAACTGAAATCTGACAAGAAAAAAATGGCATTCATATCAAAAGTGTGTTTGTTGAGGGAACTATAATCACTCAAATATGTGCAGTATTGAGTATGCTTTCAAATGGAATTAGCGAAACACAATAGACCTTTCCAGACTAGTTCAGGACAGTTTGAATAGCAACAGTCCAACAGACCATCCTGTTCATTTAATAGACTGCAATTCAAATATCAATCTGTGACTACCATAGAGTTAAACGTTTCATTGCGCAAAACAACTGTAAACAAAGATTTGTTTGACCTCAGCACTAGCTGAGAAGATGGAGAAATCTGGAAGAGAGGGAGGTGGGAAACAGACAGTATAAGTGAATGTGTTGAAGCTAACCTTACACATCACACTTTATTCTCCGCCTATCCTCTCTCCTTTTTAACTTCGCACTTTCTGGCTGGTCCTCCTGAGCCAATCTGACTCATCGCCCCAGACTACGCAAAGATTGAGGGATCTGTCATGAAAAGGAAAAATGAATAAGTGGGGTCTTACAGTATGTGACAATAACAAACAGTAACTCATAATGCTGCACCTCTCCTCTTTCTTACCTTTGCACTGCTGGGGTGTGCGGAGTCTCTTTGACCTGAACACCAGCTGAAAAGATTGATACATCTGCAGAGGGAGATAGAGAGGAGAGATAGATGAACATACTGAGGGTATTCATGCTCACTTCACATTCTGAACTTCAAGAATCTAGTTATTCTTCTCTTTATCCTCTTTAGTGGTGTTTCTTTTTAAAGTCCTTTCATCCACATGTTTTACCTTTGCATTTTGCTGGCTGGATCTCCTGAAATACCCTTTTCTTTTCAACTCGCTCTTTCTTTTTCGTATCTTGGTTTATTTAATCTCTCTCAGCTGTATTACCATCACTTTGGAGTTGTGTAGGAGCTTTCTTTTCCTCAATGTCCACATTCCAGTTTTTCCATTCGACTTTACATAATGTATGAACTCATTGTCACTATCCATTGTTGCCTCACTACTATAGAGCCCCACAGTGGAGGTGTTATAATACCCATAAAACCTAGCGGTTAAACAGGGAAATGGTTCCAATCATTTTTTACACCATTCATTTCTTCCCATAGGGAATTTTAGAAACTTTTGAAATAAGGGCTGTCTTTCGTATAGGTTTACACTGGCGTGATGCTTTGACATCCATGTAAACCTCTCTCGGACAAGGCAACTTTTATCAATATATTCAGATCTATTTACTCTCAGATTCGAAAAAGCAAATTTGCATCAAAGTATACATCATTCAAGGCTACAAATCCCTGCAACCTCCTGCAAGTCATCTCTAGCTGACACCTTTGCTAACAGGTATTGTGTTCATTTAAAACTTGCACAAGGCAGTTCACAGATCTGTAAATTAAAATAAATGTTGCCAAATTATTCCATACTAAATTTAGCTAACATTACCTTTGCCTCGATTCGGCAGTCTCGTCCAAACGATCATGGCATTTGTAGTTCTTTATGGTAGTCACAGTAGCAACTAATTAGCATTGCATTTTGGGGGGGTAAATATAGGCAAATATATTGATAAAAGTTACCTTGTTCTAGAGAGATTTACACAGTTATCAAAACGTCAAGCCAGAGTAATGTTTATATGACCCCCTTACAAACAGGCCAACAACCTCTTGTGCACATGCTGGCGTGCTGGTGACATTGTAGTGGTGTGCAGATGTGGGTGGGAATCTATTTGAATCAATCCATTGAATATACACCATCAAAATGAAAGCAAAATTGAGAAATCGTTCAGACGCAACGGACGTTTTCATGAGAAGACCGATTTTCGGGAGGTCTCATGGTCTGACAAACAGCGCTGTAGCTCGGCCACCTTCCACCGCAGATGCGGAAGGCCGACATTGGCGGATGTGGTTGATTGAGACACAACCCATGCAAAAAAAAAAAAAGGATATCGTCAGCTGTAACTGAAAGATTTTGATGGGGATTTTTTTATTATGTTACTTACAGTGCCTTCGGAAAGTATTCAGACCCCTTGACCCCTTGACCCCATACCCCATAATGACGAAGCGAAAACAGTTTTTCAATTTTTTGGTGATGGAAAAAAAAATGTATTTACACAAGTATTCAGACCCTTTGCAATGAGACTCAAAATTAATATTAGGTGCATCCTGTTTCATCCTTGAGATTGGAGTCCACCAGTGGTTGATTGGAAATTATTTGGAAAGGCACACACCTGTCTATATAAGGTCCCACAGTTCACAGTGCATGTCAGAGCAAAAACCAAGCCGTGAGGTCGAAGGAATTAACCCATAGAGCTCCGAGACAGGATTGTGTCGAGGCACAGATCTGGGGAAGGGTACCATAACATTTATGCCGCATTGAAGGTCCCCAAGAACACAGTAGCCTCCATCATTCTTAAATGGAAGAAGTTTAAAACCACCACGACTCTTCCTGGGCCTTGGGGAGAAGGGCCTTGAGTGCCAAGCGTCACGTCTGGAGGAAACCTGGCACCATCCCACGGGGAAGCATGTTGTTGGCAGCATCATGCTGTGGGGATGTTTTTCAGCAGCAGGGACTGGGAGACTAGTCAGGATCGAGAAAAAGATGAACAGAGCAAAGTACAGAGTGATCCTTGATGAAAGGTTCACCTTCCAACAGGACAATGACCCTAAGCACACAGCCAAGATGATGCAGAAGTTGCTTCGGGACAAGTCTCTGAATGTCCTTGAGTGGCCCAGCCAGAGCCCGGACTTGAACGCGATCTAACATCTTTTGAGAAACCTGAAAATAGCTGTGCAGCAACCCTCCCCATCTAACTTGACAGAGCTTGAGAGAATCTGCAGAGAAGAATGGGAGAAACTCCCCAAATACAGGTGTGCCAAGCTTGTAGCGTCATACCCAAGAAGACGCTAGGCTGTAATCGCTTGTCAAAGGTACTTCAACAAAGGGTCTGAATACTTACTGTATGTAAATGTGATATGTCAGTAATTAAAAATAAAAAAAAATCTAAAAACCTGTTTTTGATTTGTCATTATGGAGTTTTGTGTGTAGATTGATGAGGGGGAAAAACTACGGAATACGTTTTAGAATAAGGCTGTAACCTAACGAAATGTGGAAAAAGTCAAGGGGTCTGAATTATTTTCTAAAGCACTGTTGATCGACGCACGGGTGCATGGATAGACTCCTAAGGAGTCATTAAACAGACAAGACACACCTACCCCCATCACAGTCAACACACATATATTGAAATATAAACAGAATAAAATACAAATAACATTTTTCCTAAACAACTTGCGTCACGGCAAAGCATAGAATCTAAGTAATTTAAATATAAAAAACTTGACATTTTGAAACAGTCCAAGGCAACCCCATGCTTTATTGATCCACGTTGAATCGCTTTCCTACTCTCAATCCACTTTGTAAGGGAGCAGTGGTAGGGTCGTACATTTGGAGTATCTTTAGCATGATACCAATAGAAAATAATAGCAATCTATATTTTCAAAAGCATGTGAGTCTCGTGTTCATATTTCAGAACCTCTGCGGGCTTTTAGAGTTGCCTTTACGCGATCGAGCAAAATAATAAACGTACACTTGATTTAGGCTACGTTGTTGCATGCTAAATGTCTGTGATCAGTGATAGATGAGCAAACGGATAGATGAGCTATACCACCTGCACTTATTTGCACAGCCAGGGAATTAACCAAATATACAGATGGAGATTCAGTGAAACTAAATCACATTGATTGATTAAGACAAGTCACAGGCTTTTGGTCGGGAGTAGGTCTAGGCTACTAAGTGACTGCGAGTGAAGAGTATTAAAATCCACTTATTAAGCTACATAACATTCTGGCAAAATGCTCTGATCAGTGCTAATAAATGAGAAGTACTCACTTCAACTTAGCTAACATTTCTACAGCCTAAATGTAACCTAACCAATATTCAAACAGAGATTCAGTGAAAAGAGAAATCAGACCTTGACTGATTTATCAAGACAAGTCCCGACATGTGTCTCAAAGAAGCATGACAGGTGCTGAAATATTTGTCCACGCACGGGTAGGCCATTGCTTCAAATGTTTTATAATGGTCGGGTGACTTTTGAAGTTTCAGTAAGGGAGTGAACATTATTTTTAATAAGGGTTGCATGGAGAAAATCGGACCTCTTTGAAATGAAAATGAATGGCCCTTCCATCAGCAAAATATATTTAACCTAAACCCTCCATGAACGCTTGAAAGAAAAAAAACAAGGGACCCTCCCCTATTCCCCAAATAATAATGAAATCATGAAGTGGATAGCAGAGAACGTTTACCCTCACTTCTTGGACAGACCAGAGCCTAAGCATATCTAAAACTAGATATGCAGTTTTAGAAATTTTTCGCAGTCCTGTAAACGTTACACTTCAACCTTCTGGCTACGGGCCAGAAGGTTGTGGGTTCACAGACCACCATGGGCAATAGTAGGGGTGGAAAGATCTCCTTTATAGTAAAAGCATTGCATGAATCTATCATCATATTTGCAGGTTTGAGAAAAAAATTGCATTTAATAAATATTTCATGCAATTCTACATCCTTTTACATATTAGCAGAATCTTTATTAATACCACATTACTGAAATAACATGCTAAGAATGGACAGAGAGATAGGCCTATGCGTTCATCTAATCATATTTCACCAATGCCAAATCCATGTGTCTTGTTTGCAACAAAACTGTCCGTCCTTGCAAATAATTAAACCTGAGACGTCATTAGGAATCTGACCATGGTACTTTCAAAATTTCGGCCTACCTACCTTTCTACCCCAGACAGAGTAGGACTACCGACGCAGAAACATTTTGCTGACAGGTGTATAAAATTGAGCACACAGACATGCAATCTCCATAGGGGAACTGTCATAGAATGCCACCTTTCCAACAAGTCAGTTCAAAAAATGTCTGCCCTGATAGAGTTGCCCCGGTCAACTGTAAGTGCTGTTATTGTGGAAACGTCAGGGAGCAACAACACAAGCTCACAGAACGGGACCGCTGAGTGCTGAAGCGTGTAAAAATGGTGTCCTCGGCTGCAACACTCACTAACTTCCTTTATTTCTTCACTTATGCACTCATTGCCACTTTTGATTACTTCCTCAATTTCACTGTCACTTTCTGACCAGTCTATTTTTTTACTTTTTAATTTTTCACCTTTATTTAACCTGGTAGACCAGTTGAGAACAAGTTTTAATTTACAACTGCGACCTGGCCAAGATAAAGCAAAGCAATGCGACACAAACAACAAGACAGAGTTACACATGGTATAAACAAACGTACAGTCAATAACACAATAGGAAAAAAAGTCTATATACAGTGTGTGCAAATGACGTGAGGAGGTAAGGCCATAGTAGCGAAGTAATTACAATTTAGCAAATTAACACGTAGAAGTAGAAATACTGGTCTGCAAAAGTAGAAATACTGAGATGCAAAAGAGCAAAAAAGTAAATAAAAACAATATGGGGATGAAGTAGGTAGATTGGATGGGCTATTTACAGAGGGTCTGTGTACAGCTGCAGCGATCGGTTGGCTGCTCAGATAGCTGATATTTAAAGCTATATCAATGTCCAGGTCCTTTTCACCTTTGACCCTTGCTGCCTGGTCTTTCTAAGGGAGTCCTATCCCTGGCTGCAGCAAAAATAGAGAGATCTGAAAAGAGAAACAGGAGTGTTATTAAATGGACTTTCAAGCGATAGTAACACGAAGCAATAAAGACTGGGACATGGTTTCAAACATGCTCATCACTCATAATTGTATCCATACAGCAACTCCAAGTAATGCCTTTTAACCATTGCTATTTGAAAAAAATCTGCAGTTAACAAATAAATGGCTGCCCTCAAGTGGAAAAGTGAGAGATAAACATATTAGTGAGGGTGTTCAAGCTCACCTCACATTCTTTTTTTGTGACCAAATGTTTTGGGGGGTGGGGTAACAGGTGCAATATTCAAAAACATTGGTACAATATTCAAACCAGGAAAAAAAAAACTTTAACACTTATTGCCTGTCTTTTTATTATTTCTGTTTTCTACATCTCTCTTTCATTTTCACCTTTGTATTTTGCTGGCTGGTTCTCCTGAAGGACCTCTTTCTTTTCATCTCCCTCTTTCTCATCCTCTTAGATTACTTTCTCAACATCATCACTGTCTGGCCTTCTCTATTTATCTCATTTACAGTGCCTTGCGAAAGTATTCGGCCCCCTTGAACTTTGCGACCTTTTGCCACATTTCAGGCTTCAAACATAAAGATATAAAACTGTATTTTTTGTGAAGAATCAACAACAAGTGGGACACAATCATGAAGTGGAACGACATTTATTGGATATTTCAAACTTTTTTAACAAATCAAAAACTGAAAAATTGGGCGTGCAAAATTATTCAGCCCCCTTAAGTTAATACTTTGTAGCACCACCTTTTGCTGCGATTACAGCTGTAAGTCGCTTGGGGTATGTCTCTATCAGTGTTGCACATCGAGAGACTGAATTTTTTTCCCATTCCTCCTTGCAAAACAGCTCGAGCTCAGTGAGGTTGGATGGAGAGCATTTGTGATCAGCAGTTTTCAGTTCTTTCCACAGATTCTCGATTGGATTCAGGTCTGGACTTTGACTTGGGCATTCTAACACCTGGATATGTTTATTATTGAACCATTCCATTGTAGATTTTGCTTTATGTTTTAGATCATTGTCTTGTTGGAAGACAAATCTCCGTCCCAGTCTCAGGTCTTTTGCAGACTCCATCAGGTTTTCTTCCAGAATGGTCCTGTATTTGGCTCCATCCATCTTCCCATCAATTTTAACCATCTTCCCTGTCCCTGCTGAAGAAAAGCAGGCCCAAACCATGATGCTGCCACCACCATGTTTGACAGTGGGGATGGTATGTTCAGCTGTGTTGCTTTTAAGCCAAACATAATGTCTTGCATTGTTGCCAAAAAGTTCAATTTTGGTTTCATCTGACCAGAGCACCTTCTTCCACATGTTTGGTGTGTCTCCCAGGTGACATGTGGCAAACTTTAAACAACACTTTTTATGGATATCTTTAAGAAATGGCTTTCTTCTTGCCACTCTTCCATAAAGGCCAGATTTGTGCAATATACGACTGATTGTTGTCCTATGGACAGAGTCTCCCACCTCAGCTGTAGATCTCTGCAGTTCATCCAGAGTGATCATGGGCCTCTTGGCTGCATCTCTGATCAGTCTTCTCCTTGTATGAGCTGAAAGTTTAGAGGGACGGCCAGGTCTTGGTAGATTTGCAGTGGTCTGATACTCGTTCCATTTCAATATTATCGCTTGCACAGTGCTCCTTGGGATGTTTAAAGCTTGGGAAATCTTTTTGTATCCAAATCCGGCTTTAAACTTCTTCACAACAGTATCTCGAACCTGCCTGGTGTGTTCCTTGTTCTTCATGATGCTCTCTGCGCTTTTAACGGACCTCTGAGACTATCACAGTGCAGGTGCATTTATACGGAGACTTGATTACACACAGGTGGATTGTATTTATCATCATTAGTCATTTAGGTCAACATTGGATCATTCAGAGATCCTCACCGAACTTCTGGAGAGAGTTTGCTGCACTGAAAGTAAAGGGGCTGAATCATTTTGCACGCCCAATTTTTCAGTTTTTGATTTGTTAAAAAAGTTTGAAATATCCAATAAATGTCATTCCACTTCATGATTGTGTCCCACTTGTTGTTGATTCTTCACAAAAAAATACAGTTTTATATCTTTATGTTTGAAGCCTGAAATGTGGCAAAAGGTCGCAAAGTTCAAGGGGGCCGAATACTTTCGCAAGGCACTGTATATTCCCATCCTTCTGGAGTTCATCATGAACACATCATCACTCTTACAGTTACTCTCCGACTCTCTCTATATCAATGTCCAGGTCCTTTTAACCTTTGCTGCCTCATCTGTCTGAGTGTCCTAAGTTTTTCCTTCAGCTGCAGCGAAAACAGACAAATTTGGCAAAAAAAAAGAGGGAGGGGACATTAATACACACATCAAAGTAAATCTCAGCTTCGCTAAAAATACAGTCAAGAAAAATGATAATGTTGATCATAGTGATTCAGGAGTAACATTAAAACTGAATAATAAGCCCAATTAACATTAGACAACTTTACAGAAACCCCTCAAGTTGCTGAAATAAGTCAATTAAATCAATGATGAGAGAATAATCAGAATAACTAAAATATCAGTGCATATGGCACTATTTTGCTAAGTGCAGAGATGTATTACAGGTCATGAATGTTTAGGGGACATGCTACAGACTTTGTGGCACATCAGAAAGATCAGCATACCTCAAATCCAAATGTTGAGAGTTAAAATCCTAGAGGGGGGCTATATTTTATGTAGTCAACTGTGTTTTGAAATTAGTGGGAAACGCCAATTGGCTAATGGCCAACAAGCTGTGTCAGCTATAAACTAACAGTAAAGCTATCATGCTTGAAAACAAATTATATAGTTCCAAAACCATATGAATACATTTTCTATTGTTACATTTACCTGCCGAAAATGCTGTTATTTAGGTAATTTCCTTAATAGGAGACATCAGAGGTCAGCATGTGGGAGAAGTTGGATCTTAGGGATGATAGACGCATTTCTCACTAGTAATTACCAATTGGTAATAATTTTTCCCAGTTGTATGTGGTAAATTCCCACTATCCACTTGGTTACGAATGCAGCATTACGTACAATCATTACTGCACTTTAAAATGTAGTTGGGGCAATGTGCTGAAGGGACTTCTTTCGCATTTTTTGAGGGGCGGTCAAATTATGTTGTATTTGTGCCAACCGTCAGTGGAAATGTTGTACCAGTATAAGTGGTTTTATGATTATGTGGATGCAACTGGTTCACAGGAAGTAAGTGTTTCATTTTCAATAACTTACTGTCAACTAATTACAAGTGGGATTTTGTAAAACAGGCATTTTGCTGCAGCTAATCCATCACACTCACTGACCTAATGGTCTGGTAGGACTGGTGCTACAAGTGCTACAATTACATGGTGACTAGCTTTAAAATAAATAGCATATGGTTCTTTGGCATCACATGCACTTATGTGAACAGAACTGACAGTGTGAAAGCTTAATGTTTATCAACAGAGCATATTAAGTGGGATGACATTCCTGCTTATGGAAGACCAAAAAGAGCTAGCTGAAAGCCTCAAATAAGCCAAGCCTATAATATTTTGATAGGTTGGCACTGTTACAGTATGCTGCCAATCAGCAAGTGATGTGCATGTTGTCAACAGAAGAGTCAGTGAAGGCACAGTAGGTTACTGGCAAGATTGCTAGTGGCAGAGTGTGTCATGTAGGTTACTGGCAATATTTTACCAGTAAGTTATTGTGACTTTTACAATAACTTACTGACAAGTAGTTTCCAGTTAAGAATTTACAAATTCACAGTCATTTCTGGCACCAAGTTAACATAAGTTACTGGAAATGCACAATGATCTCGTCACTGGGCAGCTCATTACTGACATATTCCCTTACAAAGTTTTACAAAATGTGCTACTTTTAATAGCATAAACATCAAACACTTCACTTAAAGACAACAATGACGGATTGAAGACAGAAGTGCAGAACGCCTCAAGATTAAAAACGTCATATTCAATATCTGTGAATCTGACTCAATTTTAGCACTTCCCTCCACATACTCGTGGGAAATAACCTATAATCAGGATAACAGAACAAAACAAAATGATGAGGCTAGAGAAATGTATCGACCAATATTACCAACACAGTCAACACCAAAATATTAAATTCCCAAAAGAAAACGAGACACCTCAACAGACACAGACGATTTATGCTTTTCACCACCTGAAATGGTGAGTGTAGGTACCGACACGCTAAAGTTGATAAATTGGGCATACGTGAACTAGTCAGTAAATTTATAAAGAAGTTGAAGGCGAGCCTCGAGATGAGTAAATGAAAAAGCAGCAACAATGGAGAAAGAAACAATCAAGCTAAAAGGTACAGTCAATACTTTTGAAATGGACGTTGAAGATTTTTTTTTGTAAATAGAACATGTTTCTGAGAGAAGCTTTACTTGAAATACAAATCAAAATCAAATTGATTTATATAGCCCTTCGTACATCAGCTGATATCTCAAAGTGCTGTACAGAAACCCAGCCTAAAACCCCAAACAGCAAGCAATGCAGGTGTAGAAGCACGGTGGCAAGGAAAAACTCCCTAGAAAGGCCAAAACCTAGGAAGAAACCTAGAGAGGAACCAGGCTATGTGGGGTGGCCAGTCCTCTTCTGGCTGCGCCGGGTGGAGATTATAACAGAACATGGCCAAGATGTTCAAATGTTCATAAATGACCAGCATGGTCGAATAATAATAAGGCAGAACAGTTGAAACTGGAGCAGCAGCACGGCCAGGTGGACTGGGGACAGCAAGGAGTCACCATGTCAGGTAGTCCTGAGGCATGGTCCTAGGGCTCAGGTCCTCCGAGAGAGAGAAAGAAAGAGAGAAAGAGATAATTAGAGAGAGCACACTTAAATTCACACAGGACACCGAATAGGATAGGAGAAGTACTCCAGATATATAACAAACTGACCCTAGCCCCCCGACACATAAACTACTGCAGCATAAATACTGGAGGCTGAGACAGGAGGGGTCAGGAGATACTGTGGCCCCATCCGAGGACACCCCCTACAGACTAGATCTATGCGATAATATCTGATACTTACCAATATTACAGAGAATGAGGGTGAAGATCCATAATAGTGTGGTGAAAGATTTCCTGGTTAAAGTGCTACAGATCACAGGCGATATAAAATCAAACTCAAACTTGTACATCCTTTCGGACAGCGAGGAAACCGATTTGAAAGCCCAATCGTTGCAAAATTTGCATTCTTTAAGGATAAAATAATGGTTAAACGTCTGGGCAAAAGGCTCGCTGGCATGAAAATAGGCATGACCGATCAGTTCCCAAAGGAAATTGCAGAACGGTGCAAAGTTCTGTACCCACTCTTTAAAGTAAATAGACTAAAAGGGAAACGTTTAGCTCTGGTAGTCGATAACCAACTGTGCCGAGACACCAAAACTACTCCATGGCTATTGTAAATAATACAACGTTCCCATAGAGGAGTCAAATAATGGAACACCCAATACTATCCATGGTAGGGATTGTAATAAAACACTGGAAATCTATCAAATACAACAATTGATGAAGATATAAACTACAAATACAATATACCATTCAAGATAGGGAATGTTGTAAAATACTTAGTTTTCGACATTCAATTTATAGTATTTTATAAATAGAAAAGACAGCATTAGAAGAAAATACAATTATTGAAATGATACATCTTCAAATATAAGGAACTGGAACACAGAAGTACTTCAAACTGGAAACGAGGTAGTAATTAACAATGTAGGGTTAAAAGCACAGCAAACAGAGGGACATAGAAGGCACGGTATGTGGGTATGTGTGGGTGTGTATGTGGGGGGGGGGTGCGGTTGTCATGGGAGATGGGGTGTGTGTTTTTTTTTTATTGGAAAATTATGGTGAGTCAAGTGAGTGAAAAAGTCAAATGGTTGCAAATGCCAGAGCCCATGTGTGTCTGCGAGTGGAAGTTGTAACAGGGAGAGTTTTCAATTTATGCAGATATGGGATACACACTTTAAAATATATTACAAAAAGTATATTTATTTATTGTCCTATCATGATGGAACGGTCCCCAACCCTATACCCTAGGCACACCCCTGATCGAGAAATCTTTATCTGTTTTATAGGCCTACAGCAAGTAGCCTATACGCAGCCAAGACAGAAAGATAAACGAGGTCAGAGACTTACTAAAGCAGCTCCGCCCGCTCAAGAGCCTGAGCCTTCCTGGCAGGATTGGTCCTACAAAGCTAAAGCCCCCGGGTGTGTGAGCATAATATACAAGGAATTTCTCAAAGCTGCTAATGAGAACCTTGACGACCTTGCTTCTAGCCGGTGGGAATTCCGATGGAGACCCCCACCCAGGTAGTGGAAGTGCTGGCAACACTAGCTGCAGTAACCCATGGTGAGGGGGTCAGACTCGGACAATCAGAGAGATGGCAAATTATTGTGGCCCTGGAGGCACACAATAATCAAAGGTCCGACTGCACAGAGATGCTTGGGAAAATGGTAACAGCGGGGGACCAGCGTGTGTGCGTTAGGGAAAGGGGTATATTACTGAGCTCCATCAGCTAGAACTTGACATTGGTTAATCAAATCTCCCCATTCTTGCTCAATTGTACATGCCTTCTCAAACAGGTACAACTGTATATGCATTCGCACATCAAGTCTTCTTCTCAGTGGGGCTCAGGGATGGAACAACTGTTGAACATTTGAGCTTGTGGTTGATGGTGTGGGAAGGTTGGGTAGAGTGTGTGTACGTATCCCACATCTGTTTCTATGGGATAAAGATGTTGGGGACAATATAGGATGAATCTGCCCGGGTTGGCGCTTGGATTGTGCCATGGCGTAGATCTTCGTGGGCTATGCTCTGCCATGTCTCAGGATGGTAAGTTGGCGGTGTGGTGTGGGCGCTAGTGGTGTGGGCGCTATGCTTAGGCAAAGTGGGTAGGATTATATCCTGCTTGTTTGGCCCTGTCCGAGGGTATCGTCGGACGGGGCCACAGTGTCTCCCGATCCCTCCTGTCTCAGCCTCCAGTATTTATGCTGCAGTAGTTTATATGTCAGGGGGCTAGGGTCAGTCTGTTATATCTGGAGTATTTCTCCTGTCTTGTCCGGTGTCCTGTGTGAATTTAAGTATGTTCTCTCTAATTCTCTCTCTTTCTCTCTCTCAGAGGACCTGAGCCCTAGGACCATGCCTCAGGACTACCTGGCCTGATGACTCCTTGAGGTCCCCAGTCCACAAGGCCGTGCTGCTACTCCAGTTTCATCTGTTCTGCCTGCGGCTATGGAACCCTGACCTGTTCACCGGACGTGCTAACTGTCCCAGACCTGCTGTTTTAAACTCTCTAGAGACAGCAGGAGCGGTAGAGATACTCTGAATGATCGGCTATGAAAAGCCAACTGACATTTACTCCTGAGGTGCTGACCTGTTGCACCCTCGACAACCACTGTGATTATTATTATTTGACCCTGCTGGTCATCTATGAACATTTGAACATCTTGGCCATGTTCTGTTATAATCTCCACCCGGCACAGCCAGAAGAGGACTGGCCACCCCTCATAGCCTGGTTCCTCTCTAGGTTTCTTCCAAGGTTCTGGCCTTTCTAGGGAGTTTTTCCTAGCCACCGTGCTTCTACACCTGCATTGCTTGCTGTTTGGGGTTTTAGGGTGGGTTTCTGTACAGCACTTTGTGACATCAGCTGATGTAAGAAGGGCTTTATAAATACATTTGATTGATTGATAAATCACAATGAATCACAATAATTGTTTGCCAAAATAATAATTGCTTACCAAAAAATACATTTTTGTAATGGCAATCCTGGTCATAGGTAGCATATGAACTGTCAACAATACAAGGTATATTATTAGTTAATTGTTAAAATAAATTAACATATGTATATATACAGTGCCTTGCGAAAGTATTCGGCCCCCTTGAACTTTGCGACCTTTTGCCACATTTCAGGCTTCAAACATAAAGATATAAAACTGTATTTTTTTGTGAAGAATCAACAACAAGTGGGACACAATCATTATTGGATATTTCAAACTTTTTTAACAAATCAAAAACTGAAAAATTGGGCGTGCATAATTATTCAGCCCCCTTAAAACCTGTTGATGCCAGGGGTTCCTCTAGAGGAACGCCACCCCCCCCCCCCCATTTATATCCATAAATGTCCATTTACATTGAGTTCATGTTCAGAAATTACTCAAAAATGTCCGCAGGAAATCTAGGTAGCGCGGCAAGATAACGTAAATAGACATCATAAACTTTGACTAAATATACATGTTCTACATATAGTTAGAAAGATACACTGCTTCTTTATGCAATCGCTTTGTTACATTTATTTTTAACGTTACAGAAATCGCACACTATTCAATATTCTGAGACGGCGCTCAGATACAAGCTACATTTCTCCGTAATGTTGGAGTCAACAGAAACACAGATTTCAGCATAAATATTCCCTTACCTTCGATGGTCTTCATTCAGAATGTTCTGAAAGGCTTCATACTTACCCAATACATTGTTTGGTTTCAAGTCTTGTGTCTTTGTATTAGCTACTGCTAATAACATCAGCTGAAATGCACCCAAAATGTCCTCTGGTCCGGAAAAGTGGCGCATCAAAACTTCTAAATTACATATTATATGTCGACTAAACAGGTCAAACTAAGTGCAGAAGCAAGCTTTATGATGTTTTAAACACACAAAACAAATTTCAATTCAACCGGTCATCGTCTGTCCTTCTTCTGAGTACTGGAACAAAGGAATGGCTGTGACCAATTCGCGCCCTAACGCACAGGTTTTTTCTCGCGGCACTTACTCAAATCACTCCCATAGGGCCAATTCTCGCGGGATTTGAACGATTAAACGCTCTACAGAATGAGGACATCTAGTGGAAGAGATAGAAAGTGTCCCCAGATCCATAAGTGGTTGGGAAGGGTGGGGGCGATGATGTCAAAGTTGCTCCAACTTTCATGACCACAAAACTAGTTTGGAAGAATGCCTGCCCTGTGAGTTCTGCTATACTTACAGACATAATTCCAACGGTTTTAGAAGCTTTAGAGTGTTTTCTATCCAATAATAATTATTATATGCATATATTAGCAATTTTTGACAATTTATTTTTCAGTTTACTAGGGGTACCCAATTCCTCCAAAGGGGGCATAAGTCAGCCATATCCTAATACTTTGTAGCGCCACCTTTTGCTGCGATTACAGCTGTAAGTCGCTTGGGGTATGTCTCTATCAGTGTTGCACATCGAGAGACTGACATTTTTTCCCATTCCTCCTTGCAAAACAGCTCGAGCTCAGTGAGGTTGGATGGAGAGCATTTGTGAACAGCAGTTTTCAGTTCTTTCCACAGATTCTCGATTGGATTCAGGTCTGGACTTTGACTTGGCCATTCTAACACCTGGATATGTTTATTTTTTAACCATTCCATTGTAGATTTTGCTTTATGTTTTGGATCATTGTCTTGTTGGAAGACAAATCTCCGTCCCAGTCTCAGGTCTTTTGCAGACTCCATCAGGTTTTCTTCCAGAATGGTCTTGTATTTGGCTCCATCCATCTTCCCATCAATTTTAACCATCTTCCCTGTCCCTGCTGAAGAAAAGCAGGCCCAAACCATGATGCTGCCACCACCATGTTTGACAGTGGGGATGGTGTGTTCAGGGTGATGAGCTGTGTTGCTTTTACGCCAAACATAAAGTTTTGCATTGTTGCCAAAAAGTTCAATTTTGGTTTCATCTGACCAGAGCACCTTCTTCCACATGTTTGGTGTGTCTCCCAGGTGGCTGTGATCATGGGCCTCTTGGCTGCATCTCTGATCAGTCTTCTCCTTGTATGAGCTGAAAGTTTAGAGGGACGGCCAGGTCTTGGTAGATTTGCAGTGGTCTGATACTCGTTCCATTTCAATATTATCGCTTGCACAGTGCTCCTTGGGATGTTTAAAGCTTGGGAAATCTTTTTGTATCCAAATCCGGCTTTAAACTTCTTCACAACAGTATCTCGGACCTGCCTGGTGTGTTCCTTGTTCTTCATGATGCTCTCTGCGCTTTTAACGGACCTCTGAGACTATCACAGTGCAGGTGCATTTATACGGAGACTTGATTACACACAGGTGGATTGTATTTATCATCATTAGTCATTTAGGTCAACATTGGATCATTCAGAGATCCTCACTGAACTTCTGGAGAGAGTTTGCTGCACTGAAAGTAAAGGGGCTGAATAATTTTGCACGCCCAATTTTTCAGTTTTTGATTTGTTAAAAAAGTTTGAAATATCCAATAAATGTCATTCCACTTCATGATTGTGTCCCACTTGTTGTTGATTCTTCACAAAAAAATACAGTTTTATATCTTTATGTTTGAAGCCTGAAATGTGGCAAAAGGTCGCAAAGTTCAAGGGGGCCGAATACTTTCGCAAGGCACTGTATATATATATATAAATATTACATAGTACCAGTCAAAAGTTTGGACACACCTACTCATTCAAGGGTTTTTCTATGTTTTTACTTTTTTCATCATTGTGGAATAATAGTGAAGACATCAAAACTATAAAATAACACATATGGAATCATTTAGTAGCCAAAACAACAACCCTTGAATAAGTAGGTGTGTCCAAACTTTTGACTGGTTCTGTATATTTTTAAATAACTCTAAAAATACAATTGAAGTGAGGGCATTGGAAATGGTTTTGGTGGTTGATCTGCTTCTGTTCTGTGGGTGGCATTGTGTCCTCTTCTTAAAGGATGGGTCCCAATCGCTAAAAGGCCCTAGGATCCAGCTGGACAGGGGTGGTCTGCCAGTCACTGGTTAGACAACCCAAATTGGGATGGGGGGAGGTTTTACAATTGGAGGTTTACTCAGTAGCAGTGCAAATATCATGGTACAGCTATATGAGCACTCAATCATCATTGTACTCTTAAATGGTAAGTTTACAAAGATATACACTGCATTATGATTTATCAAATTGAAACTTGTATCTCATTATGGTAAATGGTGAAATAAGTATAGCCAGTTATAATTGTAATGGCTTAGCGGAACAAGAAGAAACGATCTGTGTTTACCTAGTTAAAAGAGAAGGAATATAATATCTATTGTTTACAAGAAACTCATTCAACGATTTTAGAGGAAGTTGTGTGGAAAAAGGACTGAGGGGGTGAAATATACTTCTCCCATGGGCAAAGAAACTCAAAAGGGCTAATACGAATGTTCAAATTGTCCAAATAGATCCGCAAAGGAGATGGATTCTTTTCAATAGGTTATAGAACCCTAAACAGGGTTGGCTTATTAAGTTATATGGTACAAATAATGATGATCAATGCTTCTTTGAAAATATATAGAAGAATTTGTCAAGCCTACAAGCAATACAAGACTCTATTTTATGGTGGGAATTTTATAATATGGTTTTAAACCTCAATGGACCGTAAAAGGAAACCACATTACAAACTATAAACCTCATGCGCCTAAAGAAATCACGGATATCATGGATATATTGGAAGTAGTGGATATATGGATGCTTGAATATTCTGACCTAGTGAAATGTACATGGCAGAGGCTCAATCAAGCTAGGCGTCTTGACTACTTTCTTATGTCATTCTCGCTGGCACCAAAAGTGTACAAGTGTTGATAGGGGACAGAATGCAGTCAGACCATTAAATAATTGACATTACTCTTACAGAATTCTCACGTGGGCGAGGATATTGGAAATGTAAACAAAGACTGTTAGATGACAACTTGTTTTTAACCAGGAAAGAAGAGTTTATAACAGTTTTTTACCAACATAACATACTGTAGGTACAGCAGATCCCCTTATTGTATGAGACACTTTTCAATGTGCCTTTAGAGGCCATGCAATTCAATATTACTCTTTAAAAGAAAAGCAATTTAGGTCAAAATAGTTTATATTAACAAAGGAAATAGAGGGACTAACAGTACAGACATAGAGCAAAAACAACTGTACCGTAGAGGCACAAAATAAGTTAGAGGGAAAACAAAAAGAACTGGAGGAACTTATTCAAGAAAGATCAAGTGTAATATTTTATTTAAAAAATAAAGTGAACTGGACAGAATATGGAGAAAAACACATACCTAATTCGTTTAATTTGCTGAAATGATTCAAATCAAATCCTATTTTATTTTTCACATACGCAGTAAAATGCTTTCTTACAAGCCCTTAAACAACAATGCAGTTAAGAAAATACCTTAAAAATACCACAATTAAAGAGCAGTAGCAAATAACAATAGCAGGGCTATATACAGGGGGTACCAGTCCAGAGTCAATGTGTCAATGTGCGTGGAACCGGTGTCGAGGTAATTGAGGTAATTATGTACATGCAGGTAGGGTTATTAAAGTGGCTATGCATAGATAATAACAGAGAGTAGCAGCAGCATAGGGGGGTGCAAATAGTCTGGGTAGCCATTTGATTAGCTGTTCAGGAGTCTTATGGCTTAGGGGTAGAAGCTGTTTAGAAGCCTCTTGGACCTAGACTTGGCGCTCCAGTACCGCTTGCTGTGCGTAGCAGAGAGAACAGTCTATGACTAGCCTTCCTCTGACACAGCATGGTATAGAGGTCCTAATTGTAAGGATTGTTTTCTATTAATAATGTACATTAACATCTATATAGAAAGACTAATGTCAAGGCCAAATTACAGAAGAGTCAATTCTTGGTGCAATTAAGGACTTTAAGTCTGGGAAAATTCCAGGGCTGGATGACATACCAGTTGAGGTACTCAGAGACCCATTATGTAGCATGTTTTAACCTTTCCTATAAAAATTTTATATTATCAGATACTCAACAAGAAGATCTGATTTCACTGAAACCAGGTGGTACATTTAAAGTAGTCTATTGGAGGCCCCTTACAAGTATTCAAGCAACATGCATAGCGCGTGGAATTAAAAACTTCATCAGGTTATTTACATGGACGATACATTTTAGATCATACAAGACAAGTACTGGAAACAATAGAACACTATGAAAAATGAAACACCAGGCCTGGTATTCATAGCTGACTTTGAAAAGGCTTTTGAAAAAGTACGACTGGAATATAAACTCAGCAAAAAAAGAAACGTCCCTTTTTCAGGACCCTGTCTTTCAAAGATAATTTGTAAAAATCCAAATAACTTCACAGATCTTCATTGTAAAGGGTGCACCTGTGGAACAGTCGTTAAGACACGAACAGCTTACAGACGGTAGTCAATTAAGGTCACAGTTATGAAAACTTAGGTCACTAAAGAGGCCTTTCTACTGACTCTGAAAAACACCAAAAGAAAGATGCCCTGCTCATCTGTGTGAACGTGCCTTAGACATGCTGCAAGGAGGCATGAGGAGGCATGAGGACTGCAGATGTGGCCAGGGCAATAAATTGCAAATACAAATACAAATATTTACAAATATTTACACATGTTAAGTTTGCTGGAAATAAACGCAGTTGACTGTGAGAGGACGTTTCTTTTTTTGGTGAGTTTATATACACTACCGTTCAAAAGTTTGGAGTCACTTAGAAATGTCCTTGTTTTTGAAAGAAAAGCACATTTTTCGTCCATTAAAATAACATAAAATTGATCAGAAATACAGTGTAGACATTGTTAATGTTGTAACTGACTATTGCAGCTTTAAACGACAGATTTGTTATGGAATATCTACATAGGCGTACAGAGGCCCATTATCAGCAACCATCACTCCTGTGTTCCAATGGCACGTTGTGTTAGCTAATCCAAGTTAATTATTTTAAAAAGCTAATTGATCATTGGAAAACCTTTTTACAATTATGTTAGCACAGCTGAAAACTTTTGTCCTGATTAAAGAAACAATAAAACTGGCCTTCTTTAGACTTGTTGAGTATCTGGAGCATCAGCATTTGTGGGTTCGATTACAGGCTCAAAATGGCCAGAAACAAAAAACTTTCTTCTGAAACTTGTAAATCTATTCTTGTTCTGAGATATTAAGGCTAACTGAAGATCTCGTACAACGCTGTATCTTGCTCTTTAAGATCTTGCTCACTCAGATGCTTTCTCCTGTGAGATAAATTCTGCCTCTTGTGAATTGAAGGAAAATGATGATACACAGACAGACGATTGGTACATTTTTGGGGGAAGCCTGGCTTCCCTTTGCATCCATGAATACACACCCTGCCTAACAACTTGTTTTTTAAAATTATATTAGCAAAAATATTCAATTTTATTTGGAATGGCAAGCCAGTCAAAATTAAACGGTACAGAAATGTTTTCCACGGGGTGGGCCATTCTTCCAAAGTTGTGGCAAAATGGCTTGAAGTGGCCATCACAAAGCCCTGACCTCAATCCTACAGAAAATCTGTGGGCAGAACTGAAAAAGCTTGTGAGAGCAAGGAGGCCTAAAAACCTGACTCAGTTACACCAGCTCTGTCAGGAGAAATGGGCCAAAATGCACCTACATTTTTGTGGGAAGCTTGTGGAAGGCTACCCGAAACGTTTGACCCAAGTTAAACAATTTAATGGCAATGCTACCAAATACTGATTGAGTGTATGTAAACTTCTGACCCACTGGGAATGTGATGAAAGAAATTAAAGCTGAAATAAATAATTCTCTCTACTATTATTCTGACATTTCACAATCTTAAAATAAAGTGGTGATCCTACAGTGCCTTGCGAAAGTATTCACCAGCTCTGTCAGGAGAAATGGGCCAAAATGCACCTACATTTTTGTGGGAAGCTTGTGGAAGGCTACCCGAAACGTTTGACCCAAGTTAAACAATTTAATGGCAATGCTACCAAATACTGACTGAGTGTATGTAAACTTCTGACCCACTGGGAATGTGATGAAAGAAATTAAAGCTGAAATAAATAATTCTCTCTACTATTATTCTGACATTTCACAATCTTAAAATAAAGTGGTGATCCTACAGTGCCTTGCGAAAGTATTCGGCCCCCTTGAACTTTGCGACCTTTTGCCACATTTCAGGCTTCAAACATAAAGATATAAAACTGTCTTTTTTGTGAAGACTCAACAACAAGTGGGACACAATCATGAAGTAGAACGACATTTATTGGATATTTCAAACTTTTTTAACAAATCAAAAACTGAAAAATTGGGCGTGCAAAATTATTCAGCCCCTTTACTTTCAGTGCAGCAAACTCTCTCCAGAAGTTCAGTGAGGATCTCTGAATGATCCAATGTTGACCTAAATGACTAATGATGATAAATACAATCCACCTGTGTGTAATCAAGTCTCCGTATAAATGCACCTGCACTGTGATAGTCTCAGAGGTTCGTTAAAAGCGCAGAGAGCATCATGAAGAACAAGGAACACACCAGGCAGGTCCGAGATACTGTTGTGAAGAAGTTTAAAGTCGGATTTGGATACAAAAATATTTCCCAAGCTTTAAACATCCCAAGGAGCACTGTGCAAGCGATAATATTGAAATGGAAGGAGTATCAGACCACTGCAAATCTACCAAGACCTGGCCGTCCCTCTAAACTTTCAGCTCATACAAGGAGAAGACTGATCAGAGATGCAGCCAAGAGGCCCATGATCACTCTGGATGAACTGCAGAGATCTACAGCTGAGGTGGGAGACTCTGTCCATAGGACAACAATCAGTTGTATATTGCACAAATCTGGCCTTTATGGAAGAGTGGCAAGAAGAAAGACATTTCTTAAAGATATCCATAAAAAGTGTCGTTTAAAATTTGCCACAAGCCACCTGGGAGACACACCAAACATGTGGAAGAAGGTGCTCTGGTCAGATGAAACCAAAATTGAACCTTTTGGCAACAATGCAAAATGTTATGTTTGGCGTAAAAGCAACACAGCTGAACACACCATCCCCACTGTCAAACATGGTGGTGGCAGCATCATGGCTTGGGCCTGCTTTTCTTCAGCAGGGACAGGGAAGATGGTTAAAATTGATGGGAAGATGGATGGAGCCAAATACAGGACCATTCTGGAAGAAAACCTGATGGAGTCTGCAAAAGACCTGAGACTGGGACGGAGATTTGTCTTCCAACAAGACAATGATCCAAAACATAAAGCAAAATCTACAATGGAATGGTTAAAAAATAAACATATCCAGGTGTTAGAATGGCCAAGTCAAAGTTCAGACCTGAATCCAATCGAGAATCTGTGGAAATAACTGAAAACTGCTGTTCACAAATGCTCTCCATCCAACCTCACTGAGCTCGAGCTGTTTTGCAAGGAGGAATGGGAAAACATTTCAGTCTCTCGATGTGCAAAACTGATAGAGACATACCCCAAGCGACTTACAGCTGTAATCGCAGCAAAAGGTGGCGCTACAAAGTATTAACTTAAGGGGGCTGAATAATTTTGCACGCCCAATTTTCAGTTTTTGATTTGTTAAAAAAGTTTGAAATATCCAATAAATGTCGTTCCACTTCATGATTGTGTCCCACTTGTTGTTGATTCTTCACAAAAAAATACAGTTTTATATCTTTATGTTTGAAGCCTGAAATGTGGCAAAAGGTCGCAAAGTGTGCTAAATCAGGATCACAAATCTACTTTGAAACCAAGGTATACACCTCACACACATGGGCTTAAAAAATAAGATCTTGTACCATGTCAGATATAGAGTTCAAATGTATTTAATTTTTGCGTTAGAATCCCAATATTACACTTTCTATACATCACAGAAGACTGAAATATAGCAAAACCGTTTGACATAGAAAAACTGGATTTTCGACAGGTTTGAAATAATGTTAATTAATTATGAAGTTGTGAAAAATACTAATAACATTCCATCAATGAGGCAACTAGAGGATGGTTTTGTCATTTGACTGCAGGAAAGTACTATAAGGAATTTGAAATGAATTATAATTATACTTTTGATACTCAAATATATTTTAGCAATTACATTAACCTTTGATACTTAACGATCGTAAAATCAAATACTTAACAAAATGTACTCAAGTAGTATTTTACTGGATGACGTTCACATTAATTTGATTCATTTTCTATTAAGGTATCTTTACTTTTACTCAAGTATGACAATTGTGTACTTTTTCCACCACGTAATATTTGCTCTCAGAGCAAGCTGTCCCTCCGTCATTTCAACATTTCTCTCCAGCACCAAAATTAGAATACGTCGTGACGCTGTGCGTAATGTTTAGTTCGTCCCCTATGGTGAATGAAGAATCCGCTATCCAATTGTGGCACTGCCGTTGTCGAAAATAGAAACATTGTTTCCTTCTGTAGACAAAGGTGTCTCGACAACCCGATAAATTACTGAATAGTCATCCAGTTCTGTGGCTTCTTGGTGAAGACATGGAAAAACAACCACGGTTGTTGGCATCCCAACTCCTACTGAAAAACAGCTTATTCGAAGTGTCGTTAAACCAAGTGCTTCTGACATGGAAAGAGATTGCGACCAAGAAAAAACGCGTTTCTGGGGGCATACATCACCCATTTAAAGTCGGTAAGTGTCAAAAGATAAAATGGTTATGAAGTGCAAAGATGTTATTAAAATATTCCGCGGTGCACGATGAAGGACGTTGAGAGGTCGAGGGACTAGTGATTTAGCCTGTTTTCTTTGTTGGGTATATCCGCTATCCACATTCGCGTAAACACATGACGTGGGCATGCACATAATCCTCTGAATGTTATTATATAGACAATATAAATTAGTCGTTGCATGCTCTTAACATTTGTTATTGTCAACGAATGACATGGAATGATATAGCCTACATTTTCCCTATAAGTATAAGGTTGATGTAGTTAATTGCCCCATAGCCTATCCGACACCGACAACTAACGTTAGGACATTAAGAGTTTCATGTACTCGTTTATTTTTCTTATATATATGCTTGAGTATTATAACAGCAAGACGATCCATTGACTAGTGGACTAAACTCCACTCCATGGTGAAGGAAGTTTCTGAAGAATTTCAGCAGCGTGGAGCCGAGACCAGGCTTTGTGGAATCTAGCTCCGACTACATCGATTCGCACAAGGTCAATACTTCAAAACATTTCAATTATGAAATCCCCACATTGTACCTATGTAATAAACGTTAATCAAAAACCACCACCTACTGTTTCCTTGTTGATATACAATGGGCACATGCGCATTTGTGCTTAGTTGCCATCTTGGAGCAACAGCAATGAGTAAACAGTCAGTGGTTGTATTTGATTAACGTTTATTGAAAAAATAGGTACGCAACTACCGAGGACAAACATATATGTACAAGGTGGGTGTTTCATAATTGACATTTTTGGAAGAATTGAGAATGAGCAAATAATGTAATCGGAGCTAGATTCCTCACAGCTTCACTGAAGTTCATCATTCAAGTTAAGTTCATCATAAACTTCCTTCACCATGGAGTGGAGTTTTGTCCTCTATCCATTGCCCAGAGCTTCATTTTAAATGAAAGCAAGCCGATTCTGAGCTGTTTGTTGTTTGACAGCTGGTCCGCGGAGTGCGGCTGCGGCCCTGGCTTGGATAGCCTCGCTATGTCGGGTCAATTGGATGGCACACAATTTGGCCTCGGAGTTCTTCTTTATGAGCTGGCTGACATTTTTCATCACCTCACACGGTAATAACCACCATAGCCCTTGCAAATTAGCCTTAATGTTTTAGCCTACTGTGTCGATGTTGTTAGTCTAAAGACACTGCATATAAATTCACAAAGAATCATAATTCTAGGATGTTATTAATGCATTAGCTGGCAGGGTAGCCTAGTGGTTAGAGCGTTGGACTAGTAACCGAAAGGTTGCAAGATCGAATCCCTGAGCTGACGAGGTGAAAATCTGTCATTCTGCCCCTGAGCAAGGCAGTTAACCCACTGTTCCTAGGCCGTCATTGGAAATAAGAATTTGTTCTTAACTGAGTTGCCTAGTTAAAGGTAATAAAATAATAAATAAATAAATATTTAAAGTTATTTCTTTATAATCATCAATGACAGGCCCACATGTCTGAACAATCGGCTACTTAGCAAATCTCTTGTCACTTGAGATTCAGATGAGGGGCAAAGCATATAGAGTACCACAGTATACCACAGTATGAGTCATAATACCCATAAAACCTAGCGGTCAAACAAGGAAATGGTTCCTTGCCTTAAGCTGGGCATCATTCACAAGTGATCATATATCATCAAATCAACGTTTTATTGGTCACGTGCAGAGGTTATTGCGGGTATAGCGAAATGCATTCACAAGTGATAGGCTAATCTTGTCACTTCATTTTTATTTTATTTATTTAACTATTTATTTAACTAGGCAAGTCAGTTAAGAACAAATTCTTCACACTATTCATGTTTTAATATTGTATTTACATATACTAAATAGTATATGTGTGAAATGTGTTTTGATTTAGAATGGACCATTATCATGCACCTGTCTCAAAACAGGGGCAGAGAAAAGAATGTCATCAATGCACTTAAATAGTGAATGGAGGACGCTTTTCCAATGGTTAATTTTCATGCCAGCCAGGTAGGCTATATAATCCTATTGTAAAGATAAGCTATGTGCTTAATATTAAGAAAAGTTGAGAAATAAATATAGTAGGCCTAGCCTATAGAAAGCTGATGGGATCATCTTTTTAATAAAGGCCATCACTCTTGTTTTCTCACACAATTTACATAGCCTATAGAAGTTTTGCACAACATGAGCTCATGGGCTCTAACGAAGTGTTTGATTAGATTTTTGATGACATTTGCATTGATGTCAGAGGGACAATAGAGTGCAAGACAGTTAGCAAGTTTGGTAGGCTAATAATGACTATCAGCAGCGTCAGAGCTTGGAGAAGCCTAATTACCGTGACTAAACGGTCACGTGGAATTTGACTGCCGTCATGACTTGTAACCGCCGATGTGGCGGTAATGCTGTCACCCTAACAGCCCTAGACCTGCTTTAATTTCAACTTCCACAGATGTAGATTTTTTTGTCTGGTCCGTACCAGCCTTGTCTTGGCCAAAACATAGATGTCCATGATTGGTTCAGATTTGGTCCAGCCAGGACCAGTTTTTTTGTTAATAGCACAACAGGTGAAAGCGTGAGCAGGTGAGTCCAGCTGTGTGTTGTGTTTGCTTCAATAGAGGGATCAGGGACGTGCAAATATAGTTTTCTTTCACAGAAAATGCATTAGTAAATTAGTCTGAAAATAGCTTCATTTTCATCAGATGACAAATGCAACGCTATTTGGCTGGCAGACACGGTAAATGACCTTGCAAGGTTTTTTTTGCAAAACAAATGATGCATGGCCATCATATTTCTAATGTTAATCATAGAAAGAATGTAGCCAGCTAGTTAATCTTGAACTTTACCGGAGAAAAGTAGGCTTGCTGTCTACACTTAGAAATAGGTAGAAAAAAAGCAACACATCAGTCACGAGAGCTGTCTGCTGATGGAATGCCCATTTGTGAATTCTCATCCAAAACGAGAAGTGCTACTGAAGCACAAACTTTGTCTGATGCCGAGCAGAAATGACAAAAATAAGCATTTTTAGATCTGTTTCAGAGCAGACAAGCGTGTCAACATCTTTATTTTGTTCAATATGTCTCGTTCACATTCGCTTTTAAATAATTTTAAAAAATCCCCAAAAATGACATTCGGTAGCCCCATACCTATACATGTATAACTTTATTAGCTGGATTGCCTGTAATTGTAATTTGTTTATTTTTGTTTGCGCTCGTTGGCATATTTAGCTAGTAGCCTCATGGAAATTCGCTATTACTTGAGCTAATTTTGTTAGCATTCTGGTAAGATGCCCAATGGTATTTTTAAATTTTTTGTATAATGATATAAAAATCTCTAAACCGCCTAACTCTACTTCAAAACAGTACACAGTAGAGCACACTAGAGTTGAGAACACAATAATGTACTTTATTGTACTAGGGATGGGCTGTTCGAGTACTCACACTTTTATTTTTTGAGTGCTCAAATGGGACTCACTGCCCGCACTGTAAAAAAAATGGGGCATTTCTCTATATGCCAACAGTGCGCAATAAATGCCTAATTTATCATAGCTATTACAGATAACAAATCGTAATTGCTAAATTGCCTCATATACACCAAGTGTACAAAACATTAACACCTTGCTAATATTGAGTTGCACCCCCCTTTGCCCTCAGAACAGCCTCAGTTTGTCGGGGCATGAACTCTCAAGGTGTCAAATTGTCTCAAGGCCTAAAAACCCTTCTTTGACGTGTCTCCTCCCCTTCATCACTGATTTGAAGTGGATTTAACAAGTGACATCAATAAGGGATCATAACTTTCACCTGGTCAATGTATGTCGTGGAAAGAGCAGGTGTTCTTAATGTTTTATACACTCGGTGTATAGTCAGTCAATAAAAAAACAAGTGCCATTTAAGATTAAGTTATCAAAACTGTAGTATCAGCTGGTTATGTTATCGTGAAACACAATCTTCATAAAGGTGGTAACCTCAGCAGTGGCGCTTGCTTGTACAATGGCATAGCCTTGTTTTGTTAATTTTGCAGACAAGGAGCTTATATTTCCTCAGCCCTTATCAGTCAAGACTTATGTTCCCTCTAAGCTGCGCCCCCTGGGACTGCAGTGCAGAAGAAATATCATCCCACTGAGAGAAGCATGAGATTGAACTTCACTCAACGAGTTTTGCCTGTTAACACTGGCAACGTTTCCCTTTATTGTGGGAATTGTGATCGAATCAAAGCAATATTAGCCACTTTCAGTGTAACATACCGAAACAAAATGAACTATGCAAGAGATTTTGTTGTATGCAGACTATTGCCATATATGGATCTGTGCCATTTACTTTGAACTGGACTGTGTTTACAGCTGTGGTTGTGAGTAGATGCGCTTGGTTTGAGATCAAAGCAAGAGCTGCATGTAGCCACATGAGCACATTTTCTTCATATCCTTTGCTAGTTAGTGAGTTTTTAGCCCAGTTATGGATACTTTGTAGTCAGCAATGGAGTGATTGCTTCCCATAAGAGCACACATGTGTACATTTCTAGGTAAGAGCTTTTGTTTTGTCTTAAAGAGTCAGTGTTGTATTTTGAGACGGGCTTGAATAAGGTACGTAGCCAATAGGCAGAGGGTAGCATCATTTATCTGATTATCTGTAATAATGGGTATGGGAATATTTTGTAAAGTGGTTTCTTGCATCAATCAACACAACATTTTCAGTCACCGCCTTGTCTGGTGGAGAAGTGGATAAACAGGTCTCCCCACAGGTGTGATTACTACCTCTGAGGGTTTAAAGCTTGAGGTAGTCACCTCATACAAGTACATGGGAGTATGGCTAGACGGTACACTCTCCTTCTCTCAGCACATATCAAAGCTGCAGGCTAAGGTTAAATCTAGACATGGTTTCCTCTATCATAATTGCTCCTCTTTCACCCCAGCTGCCAAACTAAACCTGCTGCTGCCATGTTGTGCTGATACCATGCTGTGTTTTCATGTGTTTCTGCCATGCTATGTTGTCGTCTTAGGTCTCCCTTTATGTAGTGTTGTCTCTTGTTGCGATGTGTGTTTTGTCCTATATTTTTTATCCCAGCCCCCATCCCCGCAGGAAGCCTTCTGCCTTTTGGTAGGCCGTCATTGTAAATAAGAATTTGTTCTTAACTAACTTGCCTTAACTTATTTTTTGTTGTTGTTGGAAAAATATGTTTTTATAGGCATTTATTTCTGTAGGCCCAACGTACAGTCGTGGCCAAAAGTTTTGAGAATGACACAAATATACATTTTCCCAAAGTCTGCTGCCTCAGTGTCTTTAGATATTTTTTGTCAGATGTTACTATGGAATACTGAAGTATAATTACAAATATTTCATAAGTGTCAAAGGCTTTTATTGACAAATACATGAAGTTGATGCAAAGAGTCAATATTTGCAGTGATTACCCTTATTTTTCAAGACATCTGCAATCTGCCCTGGCATGCTGTCAATTAACTTCTGGGCCACATCCTGACTGATGGCTGCCCATTCTTGCATAATCAATGCTTGGAGTTTGTCAGAATTTGTGGGGTTTTGTTTGTCCACCCACCTCTTGAGGATTGACCACAAGTTCTCAATGGGATTAAGGTCTGGGGAGTCCTGGCCATGGACCCAAAATATTGATGTTTTGTTCCCCGAGCCACTTAGTTATCACTTTTGACTTATGGCAAGATGCTCCATCATGCTGGAAAAGGAATTGTTCATCACCAAACTGTTCCTGGATGGTTGGGAGAAGTTGCTCTCGGAGGATGTGTTAGTACCATTCTTTATTCATGGCTGTGTTCTTAGGCAAAATTGTGAGTGAGCCCACTCCCTTGGCTGAGAAGCAACCTCACACATGAATGGTCTCAGGATGCTTTACTGTTGGCATGACACAGGACTGATGGTAGCGCTCAACTTGTCTTCTCCGGACAAGCTTTTTTTCCGGATGCACCAAACAATTGGAAAGGGGATTCATCAGAGAAAATGTCCTCAGCAGTCCAATCCCTGTACCTTTTGCAGAATGTCAGTCTGTCCCTGATGTTTTTCCTGGAGAGAAGTGGCTTCTTTGCTGCCCTTCTTGACACCAGGCCATCCTCCAAAAGTCTTTGCCTCACACCTGCCTGCTGCCATTCCTGAGCAAACTCTGTACTGGTGGTGCCCCGATCCCGCAGCTGAATGAACTTTAGAAGACAGTCCTGGTCCTTGCTGGACTTTCTTGAGCACCCTGAAGCCTTCTTGACAACAATTGAACCGCTCTCCTTGAAGTTCTGGATGATCCGATAAATGGTTGATTTATGTGCAATCTTACTGGCAGTAATATCCTTGCCTGTGAAGCCCTTTTTGTGCAAAGCAATGATGGCACATGTTTTCTTGCAGGTATCCATGGATGACAGAGGAAGAACAATGATTCCAAGCACCACCCTCCTTTTGAAGCTTCCAGTCTGTTATTCGAAACTCAATCAGCATGACAGTGTGATCTCCAGCCTTGTCCTCGTCAACACTCACACCTGTGTTAACGAGAGAATCACTGACATGATGTGAGCTGGTCCTTTTGTGGCAGGGCTGAAATGCACTGGAAATGTGTTTGGGGGATTCAGTACTTTTGCATTGCAAAGAGGGACTTTGCAATTAATTGCAATTAATCTGATCACTCTTCATAACATTCTGGAGTATATGCAAATTGCCATGACACAAACTGAGGCAGCAGACTTTGAAAATGTATATTTGTGTCATTCTGTACAGTTTAACTTGAAATATGTTACATTTTAATAGAATCCATCAAACCTATGAACAAAGTGGACAGGCTAACATGCTTTTCAAAATGTTGGGAGAACGACAGAAGGGTCTGTTCATAACAATTCAACTGTTCAACCGTGTTAGCTTGCAAATAGATCCCAAGTTGGCTAAACTTGAAATATAAAGATTAGCTGGCTAATCACAAGCACTGGACTTGAGCGATTGTTGATGAGACCTGTGTTATTTTTCTATAGCCTAACGCCTGCTACAAGAAGTCAGTCATTATTTGTGAATGTGCATTATGCATGGTTATAGTTAAATGTGTAACAAACAAAAAAACATTTTCATAGACTTCAAAGCCAGATCAGTGATTATTGCAACAAAAAAAGCTGGTTAAACTATTTTGATAAAATCATTAAATTATTAGTGTGTCTTATGGTTGGGGAAGGCTTATATTTATCCTAGGTATAACTTCACAAGCCCTAAATTCATTAGATTACTGCTAACTGTTTGTAATGCAGTGTATTTGACCTTTTAATTGTACAACAACATTTTATTTAGAGAAAACATTTTGAAAAATTGAGATATCGAGAATCGCCCATAGGTTTGAAAAAAATTGAGATATGATTTTTAGGCCATATTAAGCCAGACTTAACTGTACCGTACTGAACTCTACTGTAATGTACTCTACTGAGCTGTACTTTCATGTGAAACAGACTTATATGATTGGTTCAGATTTGGTCCAGACTAGAGGTCGACCGATTAGTCGGAATGGCCGATTTAATTAGGGCCGATTTCAAGTTTTCATAACAATCGGAAATCGGACATCTTTATTTAACTAGGCAAGTCAGTTAAGAACACATTCTTATTTTCAATGACGACCTAGGAACGGTGGGTTAACTGCTTGTTCAGGGGCAGAACGACAGATTTATATCTTGTCAGCTCAGGGATTCAAATTTGCAACCTTACGGTTAACTAGTCCAACGCCTGATACGCGAATGCAGTAAGAAGCCAAGGTAAGTTGCTAGCTAGCATTAAAATTAATCAATCATACTCACTAGTTATAACTAGTTATAACACATGGGTGATGATATTAATAGTTTATCTAATAGTTTATCTAGCGTGTCCTGTGTTGCATAATATCGATGCAGTGCGCATTCGCGAAAAAGGACTGCCGTTGCTCCAACGTGTACCTCACCATAAACACCAATGCCTTTCTTAAAATCAATACACTGAAGTATATATTTTTAAACCTGCATATTTAGCTAACAGAAATCCAGGTTAGCAGGCCATATTAACCAGGTGAAATTGTGTCACTTCTCCTGCGTTCATTGCACGCAGAGTCAGGGTATGTGCAACAGTTTGGGCCGCCTGGCTCATTGTGAACTAATTTGCAAGAATTTTATGTAATTATGACATAACATTGAATGTTGTGCAATGTAACAGGAATATTTAGACTGATGGATGACACCCATTAGATAAAATACGGGACTGTTCCTTATTTCACTGAAAGAATAAATGTCTTGTTTTCGAGATGATAGTTTCCAGATTCGACCATATTAATGACCTAAGGCTCGCATTTCTGTGTGTTATTATGTTATAATTAAGTCTATGATTTGATAGAGCAGTCTGACTGAGCGATGGTAGGCACCAGCAGGCTCATAAGCATTCATTCAAACAGCACTTTTGTGCGTTTTGCCAGCAGCTCTGCTGTTTGACTTCAAGCCTATCAACTCCTGAGATTAGGCTGGTGTAACCCATGTGAAATGTCTAGCTAGTTAGCAGGGTGCGCGCTAATAGCGTTTCAAACGTCACTTGCTCTGAGACTTGGAGTAGTTGTTCCCCTTGCTCAGCATGGGTAACGCTGCTTCAAGGGTCGCTGTTGTCGTTGTGTTCCTGGTTTGAGCCCAGGAGGAGGAGAGGAGGAGAGGAGAGGTACGGAAGCTATACTGTTATACTGGCAATACTAAAGTGCCTATAAGAACATCCAATAGTCAAAGGTTAATGAAATACAAATGGTATAGAGAGAAATAGTCCTATAATTCCTATAATAACTACAACCTAAAACTTCTTACCTGGGAATATTGAAGACTCGTGTTAAAAGGAACCACCAGCTTTCATATGTTCTCATGTTCTGAGCAAGGAACTTAAATGTTAGCTTTCTTACATGGCACAAATTGCACTTTTACTTTCTTCTCCAACACTTTGTTTTTGCATTATTTAAACCAAATTTAACATGTTTCATTATTTATTTGAGGCTAAATTGATTTTATTGATGTATTATATTAAGTTAAAATAAGTGTTCATTCAGTATTGTTGTAATTGTCATTATTACAAATACATTTTAAAAATCGGCATCTGCTTTTTTTGTCCTCCAATAATCGGTATCGGCGCTGAAAAATCATAATCGGTCGACCTCTAGTCCTGACCAACCAAATTTGGTCTTGTTTGGCAGCGGATGAAAATAATAGCCTGTGTGTAGAATAAAACCCAAATATGCAAAGGAGGAATATTTGAAAATCAATGTTTTTTGTTTGGCATACATTTGAAAGTGGAATTGACTAGCAACATCCTTTACCATTTATTAATGCCCTTGAACCCCTCAGTAGCACGAACAGTATCACCTTTGCAGTTAAGCCGATCGTTATCACATATTGAGTTGCCCTCTTGTCTGCAGCCTAATTCTGAAGTAGGCCTACTCTCCTCATTCTAACATTGGACCCTTAACAAAAGCAAACATTCCCATCACTTTCTCTGTCAAGAGATGGTAGGAAGGCCTAGCACGTTACTTTCATAATGTAGGTCCTGGCACATTTCCATCAGATGTTGTAATGTTCAAAAACAGTCCAATGCAAACATGGGAGCCCATCCCTATTAGTATAGTGATGAAAAGTGAACACTAAGTCAGAGCTGAGAAGTCCTGCATGGCATGCCTATGACCTACCAAGGGTATGGATTAGAGGTCGACCGAATATGATTTTTCAACGCCGATACCGATTTATTCGAAGACCAAAAAAAGCAGATGCTGATTATTATTATTATTATTATTATTATATATAATATTTGTAATAATGACAATTACAACAATACTGAATACTCAATTACAACAATATTTTTATATAATACATAACTAAAATCTATTTAGTCTCAAATAAATAATGAAACATGTTCAATTTGGTTTAAATAATGCAAAAACACAGTGTTGGAGAAGAAATTACAAGTGCAATATGTGCCATGTAAAAAAAAGCTAACGTTTAAGCTCCTTGCTCAGAACATGAGAACCTATGGAAGCTGGTGGTTCAATATTCACAGTTCTTCAATATTCCCAGTTAATAATTTTTAGGTTGTAGTTATTATAGGAATTATGTGTCAACTATTTCTCTCTATACCATTTGTATTTAATATACCTTTGACTATTGGATGTTCTTATAGGCACTTTAGTATTGCCAGCCTAATCTCGAGAGGCTTGAAGTCATAAACAGCGCTGTACTAAGAGCTGCTCGCAAACGCAGTAAAGTGCTGTTTCAATGAATGCTTACAAGCCTGCTGCTGCCTACCACCACTCAGTCAGACTGCTCTATCAAATATCAAATCATAGACTTAATTATGATAAACGCACAGAAATATGAGCCTTTGGTCATTAATATGGTCAAATCCGTAAACTATCATTTTGAAAACAAACCGTTTGTTCTTTCAGTGAAATTTGGAACTGGTTTTTGTCGAACGGGTGGCAACCTTAAGTCTAAATATTGCTGTTATATTGCACAACCTTCAATGTTATGTCATAATTATGAACAATTCTGGTAAATTAATTACGGTCTTTGTTAGAAAAAACACAGTTCGCAACGAGCCAGGCGGCACAAATGAATGCATATACCCTGACTCTGCTTGCATAGACACAAGAGAAGTGACACAATTTCCCTAGTTAATATTTCCTGCTAACATGCATTTATTTTAACTAAATATGCAGGTTTAAAAAAACATATTTTTCTGTGTATTGATTTTAAGAAAGGCATTGATGTTTATGGTTAGGGACATTTGTGCAACGAATGTGCTTCTCTTGCGAATGCACTTTTGTTAAATAAAAATCATTTGGCGAAGTTGAAGTAGGCTGTAATTCGATGATACATTAACAGGCACCACATTGATTATATGCAACGCAGGACAAGCTAGTTAACCTAGTAATATCATCAACCATGTGTAGTTAACTAGTGATTATGTGAATATTGATTGTTTTTTATAAGATAAGTTTAATGCTAGCTAGCAACTTACCTTGGCTCATTGCAGCCACAAGGTCCTTTTGACACTGCACTTGCGTAACAGGTGGTCAGCCTGCCACGCAGTTTTCTTATGGATTGCAATGTATTCGGCCATAATCTGCGTCCAAAAAGGTTGATTACCGATTGTTATGGAAACTTGAAATCTAGCCTAATTAATTGGCCATGCTGATTAATCGGTCGACCTCTAGTTTGAATTTCTCCCACTCCTTATCCCACCTCACTTTCTGTGGAATAGAATAAGGCTGTAATGTAACAAAATGTGGAAAAAGTTAATGGGGTCTGAATACTTTCCGAATGCACTGTAGAAATGTGATATTTTTTATGCTTCCTGTGCTTTAGTTTAGTTTTTGTGTCTTTTACTTTTTGTTTCGTAGACCAGCAGAAAATATATTTCTCAGCGGTTTACATAGTACAGTGATTCTCTACACTGTATTCTGCTTGTTTTGCCACAAACTGCAAACTATTCAAATTTTTTGCAACCAGGAAATGTGGGAGCAATTTTTGCATATTGGACCTTTTTTTGAAACTGTAATGTGTACAAGCACGATTGGAATGTCGCCTTAATTACATTATGTTCATTGATGACTGAGATGAGCTGACACACTGACAAAGAGCACAGGAGCAAAGGCCCTTCACTTCTCCACCAACAACATATGTTGGCTTATTTTGTGACTATGCAGTTGTCGATTGTCAGACTTAAGATATGTATCAACCAAAAATGGTTGTGCTTAAAGAACATTTCATAAACTATGACCTCCAAAAAGTTGATGACCGAACTTACCAATAGTGCAGTACTTTCCATTCCCAACCTTCTCCTTGGGGACCACCAGAAATGTCACTTTTTTTTTGGATCAGGTGTGCCGGTTTAGGGCTAAAACAAAATCTGGTGGTCCACAAAGAGAGAGTTGGGAAAGACTGCAATACTGTCTTTTCAGCTGGGCAATGTTAATAACCTCTTATGGATCCCTTAGGCGCGAATCCCGTTTTCGGGATTGATTTGACAACATCCAGTGAAATTGTAGCATGCCAAATTCAAACTACAGAAATATCAATATTCAACCTTCAAAAAAATATAAGTGTAATGCATCAAAATAAAGCTTAACTTCTTGTTAATTCAGCCACGGTGTCAGATTTCAAAAAGGCTTTACGGCGAAAACAAACCATGCGATTATCTGAGGACAGCGCCCTGCATAAAATCACATGAAAAACATATTTCAACCAGGCAGGTGCGACACAAAAGTCAGAAATAGCCATATAATAATGCCTTACCTTTTGAAGATATTCTTTTTGCAATCTCAAATGTCTGTGACACAATGAAGGGTCGTTTTGTTCGATAAATTCCTTCTTTATATCCCCAAAATGTCAATTTATTTGGCGCGTTTGATTCAGAAATATACCGGTTCCAACATGACTACAAAGTATCTAATAAGTTACCTGTAAACTTGGTCCAAACATTTCAAACAACGTTCCTAATCCAACCTCCGGTATCCTAAAATGTATATAAATGATAACATTTAAGGCGGAATAAACTGTTTCTAATACCGGATAAAAACAACGTGAAGCGCGCTCCAGTTCACACGCAACAAAAGACTAAAGCCCTTCAGAGTGACATCTACAAAGAACAGCCCTACTTCTTCATTTCTCAAAAGAAAAACATCGAACAATTTCTAAAGACTTGAAATCTAGTGGAAGCCATAGGAACTGCAATCTGGGCCCTATTAAATCAGGTCCCCCATAGAAAACCATTGGAAAACACAGTGACCTCAAAGAATTCCCTGGATGGATTGTGCTCTGGGTTTTGCCTGCCAAATCAGTTTTTTTGTACTCAGACATTATTCTAACAGTTTTAGAAACTTCAGAGTGTTTTCTATTCAAATCTACTAATTATATGCATATCCTAGCTTCTGGGCCTGAGTAGCAGGCGGTTTACTTTGGGCACACTTTTCATCCGGACGTGAAAATACTTAGTGACATTATTCAAAATCAAATCAAACTTTGTTACATGCACCGAATACAAATGTAGACCTTACCATGAAATGCTTACTTACACGCCCTTAACCAACTGTACAGTTCAAGAAGAGTTAAGAAAATATTTACCAAATAAACTAAAGTAAAAAATAATAAAGTGACACAATAACATAACAAGGCTATATACAGGGGGTACCGGTACCGAGTCAGTGTGCGGGGGTACAGGTTAGTTGAGGTAATTTGTACATGTAGGTAGGGGTGAAGTGACTATGCATAGATAATGAACAGCGAGTAGCAGCAGTGTACAAAACAAATGGGGGGGGGGGGGGGGGGGGGGGGTCAGTGTAATAGTCCGGTGGCCATTTGGTTAATTGTTCAGCAGTCTTATGGCTTGGGGGTAGAAGCTGTTAAGGACCCTTTTGGTCCTAGATTTGGCGTTCTGGTACCTCTTGCTGTGCGGTAGCAGAGAAAAGTCTATGACTTGGGTGACTGGAGTCTCTGACAGTTTTATGGGCTTTCCTCTGACACCGCCTGGTATAGAGGGCCTGTATTGCAGGAAGCTTGGCCCCAGTGATATATATACTGATACTGAATAATTTTGCACGCCCAATTTTTCAGTTTTTGATTTGTTAAAAAAGTTTGAAATATCCAATAAATGCCGTTCCACTTCATGATTGTGTCCCACTTGTTGTTGATTCTTCACAAGAAAATAAAGTTTTATATCTTTATGTTTGAAGCCTGAAATGTGGCAAAAGGTCGCAAAGTTCAAGGGGGCCGAATACTTTCTCAAGGCACTGTAAATACGGTCACTGTGGGGAAGACATCGTTGATGCACTTATTGAAGCATGGTGACTGAGGTGGTATGCTCCTCCATGCCATTGGATGAATCCCAGAACATATTCAAGTCTGGAAGCAAAACAGTCCTGTAGCGTCATCTGGCCACTTCCGTATTGAGCAAGTCACTGGTACTTCCTGCTTTAGTTTTCGCTTGTAAGCAAGAATCCGGAGGATAGAATTATGGTCAGATTTGCCAAATGGAGGACAACGGAGGGCTTTGTATGCATCTCTGTATGTGGAGTAAAGGTGGTCTAGAGTTTTTTTTCTCCTCTGGTTGCACATGTGACATGCTGGTAAAAATTTGGTAAAACTGATTTGTTTACCTGCATTAAAGTCCCCGGCCACTGGGAGCGCCGCTTCTGGGAGTGCATTAACTTGTTTACTTATGGCCTTATAGATAGTTGGTTGAGAGTGGTCTTAGTGCCAGCTTTGTTTTGTGGTGGTAAATAGATGGCTACGAATAATATAGATGAGAACTCTCTTGGTATATAGTGTGGTCTACAGCTTATCATAAGGTACTCTACCTCAGGCGAGCAATACCTCAAGACTTCTTTAATATTAGACATCGCGCCCCAGCTATTACTGACAAAAAGACATACACCCCCACCCATCGTGACCACCTGACGTAACTTCTCTGTTCTGCCGGTGCATGGAAAATCCTGCCAGCTAAATATTATCCGAGTCGTCGTTCAGCCACGGCTCGGTGAAACATAAGATATTACAGTTCTTAATGTTTACTCGCTCGCCTACGGATTCTCAGAAAGCTGCCCGATCTGCGTCCTCTTTTCTTCACAAAAAATGGGGATTTGCACCTGTTCCCGGGAGAGCAGTATATCCTTCTCGTCGGACTCATTAAAGGAAAAGGTTTCTTCCAGTTCGTGGTGAGTAATCACTGTTCTGATTTCCAGAAGTTATTTCGATCATAAGAGACAGTAGCAGCAACATTATGTACAAAATAAGTAAAACAATAAGTTACAAACAACACAAAAACTAAACAAAATAGCACAATTGGTTAGGTGCATGTAAATTGTCAGCCATCCTCTTTGGTGCCATCTTATCTGTTAAAGCAATAGCTGTAAGTTATCATAGTTACACACTTTATCCTGTAATACTTATGTAATGGCTTCTTATGTGGAAGATACACAGTGCCTTCAGAAAGTATTCATACCCCTTGACCTATTCCACATTAAGTTGTTCAGCCTGAATTAAACATTTATTTCATATTTATTTTGTCTCACCCATCTACTCTGAATAGTCCATAATGACAAAGTGAAAACGTGTTTTTAGAAATTGTTACACATTTATTGACAATGTAAACAGATATCTAATTTCCATAAGTATTCACACCCTGGAGTCAGTACATGTTAAAATCACTTTTGGCATCGATTACACCTGTGACTCTTTCTGGGTAAGTATCTTATTAAGAGCTTTGCACACCTAGATTGTATAATATTAGCATATTATTGTTTTTAAAATTCTTTAAGCTCTGTCAAATTAGTTGTTGATCATTGCTAGACAGACATTTTAAGTCTTAAGTCAAAAATAGGCCACTCATGAATGTTTAATGTCATCTTGGTAAGGCAGTGTATATTTGGCCTAGTGTTTTATGTTATTGTCTTGCTGAAAAGTGAATTTGTCCGGAAAGTAGACTTAACCAGGTTTTCCATTTGGAAACTGGCTGTGCCTTGCTTTATTTTGTTTATTTTTATCCAAGGAAACCTCCCTAATCCTTGCCAATGACAAGCATACCCATAACATGATGCAACCACCACCATGCTTGAAAATATGAAGGGTTGTACTCAGTGGTGTGTTGTTGGATTTGCCCCAATCCTAACACTTTGTATTTAGGACATAAAGTTAATGTCTTTGCCACATTTTTTGTGGTTTTACTTTAGTGCCATGTTGCAAACAGGATGTGTGTTTTGGAATATTTTCATTCTGTGCAGGCTTCCTTCTTTTCACTCTGTCGTTTAGGTTAGTGTTGTGGAGTAACTACAATGTTGTTGATCCATCATCAGTTTTCTCCTATCACAGCCATTAAACTCTAATTGTTTTAACGTCACCATTGGCTTCATGGTGAAATCCCTGAGCGGTTTCCTTCCTCTCTGGCAACTGAGTTAGGAAGGCTGCCTCTATCTTTGTAGTGACTGGGTGTATTGATACACCATCCAAAGTGTAATTTATAACTTCACCTTGCTCAAAGGGATATTCAATGTCTGCTTTTTTTTAATGATCTAAAAATGGGTCCCCTTCTTTGTGCGGCGTTGCAAAACGTTTCTGGTCTTTGTGGTTGAATCTGCTCGACTGAGGGACCTTACAGATAACTGTATGTGTGGGGTACAGAGATTAGGTAATCATTCAAATGTTAAACACTTATTGCACACAGAGTGAGTGCCTGCAACTTATTATGTGACTTGTTAAGCACATTTCTACTCCTGAACTTATTTATTAGACTTGCCATAAAAGTGTTGAATACTTATTGACTCATTTGTAGTTCATTTCTAAAAATGTAAAAAAGGTATAAACATAATTCCACTTTGACATGGAGTATTGTGTGTCACTGGCCTAGGCACAATCTCAAATTAATCCATTTTAAATTTAGCTTGAAACACAACAATGTGGAAGAAGTCCAGGGGTGTGTGAATACTTTCTGAAGGCACCAGATCTGTGTAGAGATCGACTAGTAGCCTCCCCGTATCGTGTTAGTTCTTTGGATGCCTTCTATCTGCCATCTTGCATCTTGAGGCTGTCAAAGGTCTCTCCATTTATTTCACAATGGATGGGCTTTGGAGTCGAGCCTATTCATTTCAGGAGCTGTAAAAAGAGCATCCAATTCAGAGATATCTGGATGTTTCAAGGACATAACGCCTGAAAATGAGCAATCACAAGGAGCGTTATTGAAATGATCATCTTTCCAGATGAAGGGGAATGAAGTCTTTGATAAAAATAACTTTTTTTCACAAAAGGCCTAAAGGGTAAATGCATTTCTACGCATTTCTCATAGGATTATTTTTTTTCCATTCTCTAGCTGAAAGGGATCGAATGACACAAGACCTTATCTTGGAGTAGAGATTGCTTAATCAAATGCTGGCTCTATACCTCGAACCCACTACTGACTTCAGTAACAAAATCTGCTGCATCTTGACCTCCAATTAATTCATTGTGGTGCCATTGTTGTGGTTTACTGAGGAAAAAACGCTTACTTAACTTTGAACTCCCCTGGCTGAATTGTAAAGCAAGCCAATGCAGGATGTTCTGAAAGTTTTATTTTGCAAAAAAAAAAACAATCCCTATTCCAGGCTGGAAAATTTTAAATATCAAGCATTTGCTCATCTTGATGCAACCAACCACAATAACACAATAACACTGTTCCCCTTACAGGTTTCTGTTTTCCTAAGTTTCTGCGCAGAGACAAAGGAGAGTCAGGTAGGAGCACTTACCACAATGTGGTCAAAGAATTGGGTGACATGTGTTCGCTAGAGTGAGTAGTTTGAAGTACTTTTGCCAGCTGTGTTTGATGGGCTTCCACTAGATCAGATCAGATTTAGAAGACAGAAAAGTTGGCGAGATGAAATTAAAAACATTTGCTATGATTAGAGGTCTCCTGATTCAGGCTGGATTTTGAAGTTCAGCTTGACGAGTATGACTTCAAAGTCATTGCAAAAAGGTCCCTTACTTCCTATTTTGCCTATGTAGGCCTACATCAAATACAGTTAGCTGCTTGTGTCGTGGTGACTAGTGGTCCTAGCTGTAGTGGAGTGTGCTGTTATGTCTTGCCCTCAGTCAACAGTGATGTTCCCACAGGGAATCACACACCCACATCATAAATGCCTCAGTACGTGTGGTCAAGGAAGTCCTAGGGAGATGTGTTGGTACACATCTCCCTAGGGGGGGGGGGGTGTCAAAGTCTGTGTTTTAATGCTCATGACTTAAAAATGATCAGGTGCTTTCCGTCTTGTGTGTTTAACTAACACCTACAATTTGCTGAGTCATCACACAGTGGATGTATGGTTTTCATTTGGGCTCTCCGTACCTCCACCGGGGTAGGAGAGCCATCTGTTGTTAACAACCTGTAGCAAACAGAACAATGACACTCCTGTGTCCTGTTGCCACTTTGCTTCATCATTAAATGTGAATAGGCTGTGCATTGCAACGTGACCAATGTGATACTTAGTGTCTCTCCGGCATTACGTTACTGGCACCCTCATGGCCCGTGAACCACAGCAGTAAAATTTTTAGAGGGAATTATCCTTTGTTCTTATTAGAGCTCTGTCTCTCTCGTGCTAATATAAACTGATATTTATCATGTCATTCCACTTTTGTATTGCTCTTGCCTCCTGCTACTGTGTAGCATTTTCATCCCATTGTGCAACAGTGTGAGATTTCACTGAGGCTTTTGCACCCTCAGTGGATAAGTTATGTAATTGAATGGGGCATCATCCCAGTGATTCATACATACATACACTGCTGTGTGTCTAGGCCCAGACAGAAATGGTTCCTATTGTTTCATTTTCATTAACACTGTTTTGGAAAACAGCTGACTGAGGGTTGGGGCTGGAGTAATGGATGCAAAGACCGACCACCCATGAGATCAAAAGTATAGTTCAAACCATGTTTTGAAGCTATACAGTTTGTTTACAATTTTCTTACAAAAAGTTGAACTAAGCTCGTTAGTCATTTATACATTATATTCTTCAAGAAGTCCAAAAGTTGATTTACCAATCCCAGATTTCCTCATTTGAATTGCTTTCTGGTGACTGTTTCCGAGCTTGTTGTTATCGTTGCCCATCCCTGTGCTGTGTTTCTCAGTTAGGTCCTGGGAGACATTGTCAGGATTAGCACCATCAACTGAGTCTCTCTTTGAGGTAATCATTATCCAGATCAGTTTTATGCTCGTGACCTTGAGTTTGTGCCAAGAAAAACCCATACACATAAAAAGTGACTTGAGTCATGCCCTGTCGCTTCGGTCTGTGCCTTAGCACCCTGGCCTGAATCCTAACTTGACACCTGTGCACGTATCTCTTCCATGAATGTTGTATGACATTGGCTTCAGGATTTTTGAAGTCTCTCCATACTCATGTGTATTTAATTCTTCCTCACACTACAACCTCTCCAAAAACCCCCTCTCCCTCCGTGCCTCTTGTCACATAATCCGTGTCCTCAGGTTTGTGTGTAAAGGTACACAGATAGTGCCTCGCGGCCTGTTGAGCCAAGTCACTGCACCATCCCTCTCCTGTAGGGGCCTCTTATTTACACTACTCAGCCAATGTTTTTTTTTGTCACTTCTGGCAACGGGAGACTTTCATCAAAGACTAAATGACAATGACATCGTAGTGACATGTCATAAACAGGTCGTGATAGCTGAAAAGTGACATCATTCAGCACACAAACGGCATTCGATTTCAGCTAGTTGGGTTGTGGTATGCAGGCATAAATTAACTGTATTTGTATTATAATGTAACTCTTATGGCCTCCGTTGTGCCACAAACAGCCCATTTTATGGAGTGCATTAATGAACATAGAAGTCACTCAGAGGTCATTAATGTTTCTGATTTCCTATAGAGCTGTTCTAGAACTGAGCTGGGCAGTGGGCACAAAGTCAAATGAATGCAGACTCGGATCATGATAATGATGATGCAGGAAAGGGCCATAAGCTGGTAATAAGAGGCACCATTAATGTAGGCATTGTGCTAACTATGGTATTGTTTGGACTATAGGGAAAGATCTAATCTGCCTTCAAATAATCTCATCTGCTGTGTTATTATCCATCAATAGTGTTTCCTATGATGGTCGTCAGACATACAAGACTAATGGCTCTTCCACTCCCTGCCTTCTCGGCCCAACACTAGCTCCACCCTAATGTTGAAATCAAACTGTTAATTAGTCCATTAAAGCTCCCATTTCAACCCATTAAACTGTATTAGAATAGAGCTATCCAAGCTGTAATTGAAACAGCCTGACCAGTTTGTTTGGCTGGGATGGTAAAAAAAAGGCTTAAATAGATTATCCTGGCACACAGTTATCTGTGTGCTTTTCCCTTTCTCTAAGAATTAAATGTATAAAGGGTATATCACTGGTTCCTACCACATTGTGACGGATTGATTTGGTGTGTGTTCAACAGGTACCAGTCACGGTGTGTCAGTGTCTGAGATCCTAGCAGTCAGGGAGCTCGACGTGGACAGCGGGACGAAAGATGACGGCAGGTGGCAGAAAATGCCTCAGAAATCGACCGAGGCCTATCCATATGCATTCACAGGTAAGAATCTTGACGATCTTGAGCAATCTACAGATATTGGATTCGATATGGTAGATGACACTGCATAGTAAATCCTATGTTCTGTTAAGCCTCTCTCCCGTCACTGCCTTTGTGTCCCCCTGCCACAGTGTCCTACGTGGAGAGAGCGTGGCAGCACCGCTGGCGGTGTAGTGACGTCACCTTTCACTGCCTAGAGGGGGCGCTGTGTCAGCAGTGGGTCCAGACCATCAGAGAGCAGCTGACAGCACTGAGTATGGCTGATTTTATTACTGACTCTCTATTCAGTGTACACTGTTACGGTCACTGAATATGCTTTGTGAAGTCTAGTTGCGAGGCTAACTCAGAAATGAGTATGGGCCTCAGTCGGTACTGTTATGCCCTTCTCTCTGGAAAACCCAGTAACATCTTTCGCTTGACTTTTTTCAGCCAGCAGACCCAAGCATTTGCTGGTGTACATCAACCCCTATGGGGGCAAGCAGCAAGGCGAGCGTATTTACGAGCAGAAAGTCGCCCCTCTCTTCACCCTTGCCTCCATCTCCACGCACGTGATTGGTGAGTTCCTGCCAACAACATTAAACATGCTTTAATAAAAGATGGAGTCTTTATGGGCCAAGTCACATCTCTCACTGTAGGCAAATGGGCACAAGCTCTCTCAAGCCGCACATGATTGTGACATAATTTACGGCCGCCATCCATCAGCCATGTCCCTTAATGGATAGGATGATGGTCAATGAATACTGGATTACTTTACATTCGTTTTACTTCTCAGACTGGAGAACCACTGTGGACATCATAATTTCATTGTCACAAATTATGACCAATTGTATTTTCAACAATATAGAAGCTTGGGTTGATATCAAGATATTAATAGTTGAGCATTTAAAAAAAAAAAAGATAAATCTAAAATGGGTACGAAATCATGAAAACAAACTATTCCTTTAGCTACACATTGTTATAATGGTTAGAGAAGGTAAATTGCTGCTTTGTGGCTGGAATTATTTATGGAAAATGCTTATTCAATATATTGCTCCAAGCTAGTGAAGGATTACTCCCAAAATCCAAAATATTGCAGATTATAGTGCAAATTATGAAACCGTCAAGTGATATCATCTAGTCGATTGTAAACCTGTTCAATATATTGATTTAAAATCCTAACTTTTCAAGTGTATCCTATCTACAGGAAGCACTTGAATGAAAAATGTAAAGCATGCTGAGATGTCTAACGCTTTCCTTGTCATTGGTTGTTATAGTTACAGAGCATGCCAATCATGCCAGGGACCACCTGAGGACAGAGGCTGAGTTGAAGAAATATGATGGGTGAGTCATGGATTGAGACATTTCCCAGCAAACCAAAATTTGGTTCTGTGAATGTTCCCAGAACATTCATTAGGCTGTCCCCAAAGGTTATAATGACACAAAAACTGTCCAGTTGTGATGCTGATTATACAATGTTTGTATAAAAATATTTGCCTGATGTTGCAAGAACTTTCCCAGGAAACCTTTTGTTACCTGGTACGTTACCTGAAAACTTAATTAAAGGGAACGTTCTGTGGTGGTTTTACATATGTTGTGCAAATGTTACATTTTTAACATTTTCTGAAATAAACTAAAACATTAGCTGAATGTTTTTGGGATGTTGTCATCCTAATGTTAAATAAAACCCTAACTAGATGTTCCCGGTTTGCGGGGTTCTCAATGTCCTTGTTTGGGAAGCCCCTCTTTGTATTCTGGTTTTCAGCCCAAACATCAGTCATATTCAGAGTTGAACTAAAAACCACCCCAGGCCCAGTATATTCTTCCTCTCAAACAGTAAACAAAAACATTAGTGCTGTTGTTTTGACCTCTGTGTGCGACCTGACCTTTGACCTCTATGCAGAGTGGTGTGTGTGGGCGGGGACGGCATGTTCAGTGAAATGGTTCACGGCCTGGTCTCCCGGACCCAGAGGGACAACGGCGTGGACCAGAACAGCCCGGAGGAGAAGCTGGTACCCTGTACTCTGCGCATCGGCATTATACCCGCAGGTTAGAGCATACACACTCGCACACATACATTTTGACACCACAATGATCAGGGCCGGCCCGCTCATTAGGCAGCATTAGACGGCTGCCTATGGTGGAAGATTGACAAGGGTGACATTTTCTGAGCCAAACTGACCAAGATGCACCTACAACAACACATAAAACCGCTCATAATTTTGCCCAGAAATGACAATTTCTCTCAACCAGTGGCATGTTTGCTTTTTAGGTGAGTGCTGATGCTGCCCTATGATAAGTAGTGCCCGCTTTGTCAAAGGCAGGGATGCAAAATATTTATCTTGTCCTTTCCCAGCTTGCCTCGCCAGGGTGCTGTTGGAGAGACGCATTGCTGCGGCACTCCACCAACATTCTGTCAAAAAAAGGATATAACATAAATTATGTAGCGGATATAGTACGTGGCTTTTTCTGTAGCCTACAGGCTGGAGATAACAGGCTTACCACATGGATGGACATTCCATTGTGGGCTGACATGGTAGACAACGCCCCAGTAAGCACTGACTGACGCCAACGTTTTTTTTTGTTGGTCCGGCCTTCTATTTCTTTCGGTGTTTTACAAACTGTAGGCCTACCAAGTAAATTGTATTTCAAGCGACACTAGGCCCGGGATGGGCAACAAATCCTCTGGGGCCTGATTGTGTCATACTTTTGCCCCAGATAACACAACTGACACCAATAATCAACTAATCATAATCTTCAGTTTAGAATGCAATTAGTTTCACCAGCTGTGTTGACTAGGGATGGGCAAAAAGTGACACCACTCCTGCCCCTGAGGACTGTAGTTGCCCATCCCTGTTGTAGGCTATACCTCAGTAAGCACAGAACGATGCTGACACCTTTTGGACCTTTTTCAGTCCCGACCGGCCTTGATTTACACGTCCATAGACGTTGATTTTTGGTTCAGATTTTGGCCTAAACATAGACGTCTATAAATGACATATTTTCAAATTTCATTCAGAAATGAAAATTAACCTGATTTCATTGTCTGGAAAATAAAAATGTTCACCTTTTCATTCAGAATCTAAATTGAACCTACCTTCCATGTCTGGAAGAATACGTATTTTAGACATATTTTGAACGTCATTTTGCTTACTAGGACTATTCTTGCAGGGGAAGCAATTATTTTTGTCTCATCTAGGGCATCAGAACGGCCAGGACCGGCCCTGGCAATGATCACGTCATAAGCTATCAATAACTGATGTTGACAAGATGTCCCATCTTATCGTGTCACAGTTTGACCTGACTGTGTTGTCTGTTTACAAACGAATACGTCAACGATGAGTTCCATTTTATGTACACTACAGTATCTTACCTGTGTGCTGATTTCCGCGTTCCACTTTTCTGTCCTGCATGCTCACACACCGCAGAGTTCTCTTTCTTTTTTTCTGTGTAGTCAGAAACATAAGGTTCCGTTGTTTGTGTGTGTTATCCAGGTTCAACGGACTGCATCTGCTATGCAACTGTAGGCATCAACGACCCTGTGACCTCGGCCTTACACATCATAGTGGGTGAGTGCAGTTGTCCATATTGAAATATTGGCAGCACTTCCCATTAAAATGCCTTTAAAAGTGACTCTGAAGGAAGTGGAACTAAAATGCTTACGATGCACCGATAAGTAGCATAAGCCACCTTTTATCACCGTTCCAGGTAATTCCCCAGGACTCTATTGTGCATAGAAATGTTTGTCACATTTGTTACTTCTATGCTAACCCTACCACACACTCAGCTGACCAACAAGTGGCAGCAGGTGACCTACTTATTCAATGGTTTTGAGATGAGAGGAAACTGCTGGAGGTGTGTGTAGGCATGTGAGTTTGAGCGCATGTGGGTGGGTTGTATCAGTAGAGGCTGTTGGGAGGAGCTATAGGAGGACAGGCTCATTTACAATATGGAAACCACATGTTTGACTTTGTTCCATATATTCCATTCCAGCCATTACAATAAGCTGGTCCTATAACTCTACCCACCAGCCTCCACTGGTGTGTATGTGTAGGACACTGTACTACACACATCTGTGGAGGATTACTCATACTAGACTTGGGGGTGGGGGGTGGTCTCTTCACAGGAGATGCCCAGCCAATGGACGTGTGCTCGGTCCATCACAACAACACATTCCTGAGGTACTCTGTGTCCCTGCTTGGGTACGGTTTCTATGGCGACGTGCTGGCAGACAGCGAAAGGAAACGATGGATGGGACCAGCCAGATACGACTTTTCAGGTAGGTCAAAAGAGTAGCTTTAACACTTAGGAAACTTTTAATACTGTTGCGGTAGACTGTTGCTAATGATATTGTATGCCATTGTTTGTGCAGGTTTTAAGACGTTTCTCACACATCACTACTATGAAGGGACTGTGTCTTTTCTACCAGCAACAGACATATTGGGAACTCCACGAGACAAGACCAGGTGTAGAGCTGGGTATGTACTACTGTACAAATGCAACCTGTCAATAATATCCACAACCAATTGTGTAGTTTAGTATTATACCCACATGTTTGTCTCTGTAAATATCATCTAGATTTGACTAGCCTCACTCCATCCCTGAGTTCCAGGTGCTTCATATGCCAACACAACGGACAGCTGTATTCCGAGGATGCCCCAGAGATTTGCGAGACTGATCCAGATGTTCCAGACAGTGGTAAGTATTTCTGCCTGAACACCCATCTGACCTCAAGCCAACGCACCATGGGTCTCTACAAAAACCACTATACATGTACTTCAAAAGCACCAACCTCTATTTCTGCTCCCAGAATACAAAGGGGGGTGGCGGGTGATCAGAGGGAAGTTCCTGGCCATCAACGCGGCCAGTATGAGCTGTGCCTGTCCCCGTAGCCCCAAGGGCCTGTCCCCCGCTGCCCACCTCGCTGACGGCACCACTGACCTCATCCTCGTACGCAAGTGCTCTCGATTCAACTTCCTGCGCCACCTGCTACGCCACACCAGCAAATACGACCAGGTAACCACACTGGGTGGGGCTACTGCAATGATGTCATGTTTTTTTTATGGCTACTCCAACCCGGGTCCATAGGAGTGTTTCCATGAGATGTGTTAACTCTTCAATTCCCTGTTTCAGGGAGTTGATTTTCTCACTTCTGTCTCTTTTCCCTTCAGTTTGACATGACCTTTGTAGAAGTGCACCGTGTGCGGCGCTTCCGCTTCACCCCGCGCTACTGCCAGAGTGACTCCGAGTTGGACCTGCGGGAGAATGGCAAGAAGCTCTTTAGCCAGATCTGCCGAGACCACCCGGCCTGCAGCTGTAGCCCTGCCTACAGCAGCTGGAACTGTGACGGCGAGATCCTACCTCATGCTGCCATTGAAGTCGGGTGAGTAACCACTCCCTCCCTATAAACTGTTGTGCAAATATACAGTGCATTCGGAAAGTATTCAGACCCCTTCACTTTTTCCACATTTTGTTACATTACAGCCTTATTCTAAAATGGATTTTAAAGAATTAATCGACACAATAACCCATCATGACAAAGCAAAAACAGGTTTTTAGAAATGTTTGCAAATTCATGACAAGTTCATGACAAAATCTGAACCAAAAATGTCCATTTGTCATTCTTGAGATGTTTCTACAACTTGATTGGAGTCCACCTACGGTACATTCATTTGACTGGAAATTATTTGGAAAGGCACACACCTGTCTATATAAGGTTCCACAGTTGACATTGCATGTCAGAGCAAAAACCAAGCCATGAGGTCTAAAGAATTGTTCGTAGAACGCAGAGACCGTATTGTGTCGGGGTAAGGATACCAAAAAATGTCTGCATCATTGAAGGTCCCCAAGAACACAGTGACCTCCATCATTCTTAAATGGAAGAAGTTTGGAACCACCAAGACCCACCCAGCCAAACTGAGCAATCGGGGGAGAAGGGCCTTGGTCAGGGAGGTGACCAATAACCTGATGGTCACTCTGACAGAGCTCCAGAGTTCCTCTGTGGAGATGGGAGAACCTTCCAGTAGGACAACCATCTCTGCAGCACTCCACCATTCATGCCTTTATGGTAGAGTGGACAGACTGAAGCCACTCCTCAGTAAAAGGCACATGACAGCCTGCTTGGAGTTTGCCAAAAGGCACCTAAAGGACTCAGACCATGAGAAACAAGATTCTCTGGTCTGATGAAACCAAGATTGAACTCTTTGGCCTGAATGCCAAGCGTCAAGTCTGTAAGTAACCTACCACCCTCCCTACGGTGAAGCATGGTGGTGGCAGAATCATGTTGTGGGGATTTCTTTCAGTGGCAGGGACTGGGAGACTAGTCAGGATCGAGGGAAAGATCCTTGATGAAAACCTGCTCCAGAGCGCTCAGACTGGGGTGAAGGTTCACCTTCCATTTGGACAACGACCCTAAGCACACAGCCAAGACAATGCAGGAGTTTCCTCAGGACAAGCGTCTGAATGTCCCTGACTGGCCCAGCCAGAGCCCGGACTTGAACCCGATCGAACATCTCTGGAGAGACCTGAAAATAGCAATTTTTGCTTTATCATTATGGGGTAGTGTGTGTAGATTAATGAGGGGGGGGGGGGGGGGGGGGGGGGGGGGGGGCGGCTATTGAATACATTTTAGAATAAGACTGTAACGTAACAAAATGTGGAAAAAGTGAACGGGTCTGAATACTTTCCGAATGCACTGTAACCCACTTCTGAAAGTGCAGTGCAGAAAATCAACATTTGATTTGATTTCCTGCCTTTTGTTTGCTTAAAACAATCTCTTCTTTGTCATCTGCTCTTCCAGAGTGCACTGCCAGTTGATCAAGCTGTTTGCGCGAGGGATCGAAGAGCAGCCTGTGTTTGAGGACCTTCCCAACCCGTGTGCAGTATAGATCCCCCCCCCCCCCCCCCCCCCCCCCCCCCCCACTGCTGCCCGACCCTATCAAAGTCACTGGAACAGTCCTACTGCATTTCAAAGGCTACTGTTGTCATATCCTTACCCCTGTGCCCTACCTTTTTCTGATGTACTTTGAGGTCTTTCAGACATCTGTTTTCTGGGGCCATTTTTGTTTGTCTGCCACATTTTAGAGGTCACAAGTTCACAGGTCAAAGAGTACTGTTGATGGTACACTTACAGAGAGGTTCACTATCCACATCCACTATACTTTTTCAATCGAGCGATGTTAACCTAGCAATTAACATGCTGTTCAACATTTATAGAACTCCTCTTTGCACGTTTTACAATGTATGCTGCTCCAAATTATGAATAACTGTTACGTTTAGTTTATTTATTCATTTAGAGAAAACATTTAATTAGAGGATGTTTGAATTTTGCTAGCTGCTTGCACTTTTGTTTCAAATAGGCCGTATGCGTTTTGACCTTATAAGCAATGCCTTGTTAGAAGTTATTTTACAGCACGAATTTGAATACATATGTATTGATGATCGGATATTGGGTGAACCAGAACTCTCTCGGGCAGTGTTTCCCAACTCCAGTCCTCAAGTACCCCCAGCAGTACATTATTTTTATTGTGGTCCCGAACAAGCACAACTGATTCTACTTGTCAACTAATCATCAAGCCCTTGACAGTTGAACCAGGGGCCTCATTTATCAACCGTGCATACATGTCTTACTTAGTTCTGAGGTACGTGGAGATTCTAGAATTTCCGCAACAAATGTATCAAACTGTCACACGCAACATATACATACGCATGTTGTGATTGTTAAACCATACTATATTTGTGGGCTTGTAAACGAGCACTAAAACCTGACTTGGAAAACACCCCCCATTCACATTTTATGGTAACAAAAATTCCCACATTTGCTGTATGATTTGGAGATTCTGGAGCTGGGCCAGGATAGTTTCAAAAAGAAATCGCAATAGCAAATTTGATCACAATTCTGTAGATGTGCGTGAAGAATGTTTTTTTTTGTTTAAAAAAAATATATATTTTGCAGTGACCTATGCCTCCTATAGCGAGTGCCAAACACTGTCCACACGTACTGCACGATTGATTGTCCATTCAAACAATTTAAAAGTAAATGCTACAGCCCACACTTCTATGTAAGATACTAATTGTTGTTGAATATTTTGTTTATCAATAGAAGATAGAAACACAATCTCCTGCCTTGGAGTAGGCTCTGAGATGAATAGGCTATTGTGTCTCGCTCCTGTCACAAAGCAATACTGTGGCCTACCCATACTGTCATATAGGCTACCGGTCTATTTACTTTTGAATGAGTGATGGATAAACGGTAGCCTAATATTTGTTGCGTAGCGGGAATAAAGCAGTCGTCAGAAAAGGAGCGATGTCCTGCAATATGATTTAGGTGTATATAATGAAAGTTAAATTAAATATAGTAGGCAACATGCTGCTACGCGATCTTCATACCAACTGCAAATGCATCCGTGTTGTCATTAGACCAACGTTTTGTTTTTGTTCGCCTAACATTCTTAGAATTCCTGTGCATCAAACACCTCAATTTCCTGCAAAATAACAATATTTGCTTGCAATACCACTAGAAGTTGCATGGAGCTATGCAAGCTTTTCCATCAAGTTCAAAATTGTGTGCTGTTGGGGGTACTTCAGGACAGGAGTTGGGAAACACTGCTCTAGGGGTACCAGATACCAGCCAGACTCTTACCTTTAAAGGAGAAGTTATATTATTATTTTTTACAAACAAATCTGTATTTCGAATGTAAATGGTATGTTATAGAAGGGTCCAGACACTTTTTTTTGCGATTTCACGTTTGTGAGAGACCCCAAACAGTGATTCACTTCCTCATCCTCGTTGTGCAATACGGGGGCTCTGAAAAAAACATGAGGAAATGCTCCAAATACGTAGTCTTTTAAACGACAATGCTCTCAGTATAGTAATTCAGGTCTTTAGATATTGTACACATGTAATTGTCATTCCGAAACTTTTCCGCAACGTTATATTCAGTTGGCTTCTAGGTACCCTCATTAAGGCCATAAGTCACTAAAGCAGGTCTTAGTAACTGGTTTCTGGGCCTTTGAGCCATAAAATTGGCCAATGGTGTCCTTAAGCGATTAAGATGTTTCAAATGTGTAGTCTAATCAACCCCTCCTCTGGTGGTAGATTTTCTGCGAATCTCTTAAGAGGAACGTGCCCGTCTCCCCTCTATCCATATGTCTGTCTAATAAATCTTTAAAAATAGAAGTTGTTCACGTCATCTTTTCCATACAGCATTTCTCCACACCATGAACAGTTTTAAATTCTAAAGACCTCACTATACTGGGAGCTTTCCGGTTTCTAAAAGGACTTATTTGGGTGTTTTTGGAGCATTTTTGGAGCTTTCTCAGAGCCCCTGTACTGCACAACAAGGATGAGGAAGTGAATCCCTGGTTGGGGTAAAAAATAGAGACATAAAAAAACTACAATGTCCTTTAATGTGACATTGAAACAAACCATCACTAAATCTAATGGTACACAAAATGTCCAGACTGGAAAGATTCGCATGGGATGCTGAAAAATCAACAATGTAGCTCGTCAACACAGTGTATGCGCTAAAACGTGTGACTTGTTACCATAGAAATAGTGGCTTTAGGCACATTTTACCAAGCTATCTCTGCCATTTGCGGCATTGTCATTCCAGGTTTAGATTCCTTGATATCTGAGGTATAGTTTTTGGGCGGAATTTCCCTTTAACTGCTATCTTTTGACATTTGTTTCATTAGTCCATTGATTGATATTGTCTCAATGTTTTTCATGTCAGAAATCAAGTTTTCAAGATGTATAACTTTCAAAATACAGAAATACAGCCGATATGATGCATTTACCGTCCAAACATTTTGGGACTATATCAAACAATGTACTAATGAAGCAAATACTAAAAGATAGTTTTTGAGTGGAGTTTCCCAAAAAGGATTCTGGTTCGAATCCCCGACTAGTTGAGAAATCTTTCTTTTTTTTTTCTTGAGCAAGGAACCATAATTTCCCCTGTAAGTCGCTCTGGATAAGAGCATCTGCTAAAATGTTTATTTTTATTTATTTTTTTTAAAGCTGTCCAAAAGCGGTGTTGGGTGCTTGGTGCCCTGCATATCATATAATCCCGTGCTGCACATACTATGCTGGGTGTCACCGCCCTCCGCACTGTCACGCTGGTCTTGCTGCTGCAGACTAGGACAATTGTAGCAGTTGCTGAACATGAATGTGCTGTGACAACAGTGACTAGCAAACACTACAAGGCTGTTCCCCCCCCCCATCTGACCAAAATATGAGTCTCTACTGTATGCTACGGTGACGTAGCTTGGTTTAGACTCATTGTGCAGTGATTTTTACTTTGGCATCCTCCTTGGCTGCACAATTCCTTTCTGACCATGCACTCTCCTCTCTGAATTGTACACCAGGCAGCCATCAGGCAGATGGTCGTCCATCCATCCAAGTTCCTTTTAGGTTTAGCTCGGCAGAACAGAATTACTCTGATTCATCATCCACTGTGACATCCACCCCTCCACCAGCACTAGGCACCCATTCAGTTTGGTTCACTTCCAGGCCCATTAGAAACTCTCTGTATCAGCGGGGCCACTCTTAATGCTGCATTCTTAATCTTGGAGGTGCCCCCCTCATTTATGCCGACCCACTTTACATTATAGGAGTGCTGACTGTAGCAGAGTGCGGCTCCCCTATGGAGGGGAGAGCAGTGTGCGTGTGTCTGAGAGGCCATTACTCCACTAGAAATTGTGGGGCCCTAGTCGTCATCCCTAAGGAGTGTGTGTGTGGTGTCAATACAGCGCTGTGGGAAGTGCAGCGTAAACGCAGCCACAGCATGGCAGAGGAGGCTTCATGAGGCTCAGCACTGCGTAGCACCGATCAACTCTGTCTTGTAAGGGTTCTCAGTGCATGAGTAATGACACCACACACACACAGCACACTCTCGTTAGGTTACAACTGATATCCTGATTTATTGGTATGTTTTTACCAATAAAACTCTAAACAAGCGCACAACAGAAACCCCCTCTGTGATCTTGCAGGTTTCAAGATGTTACAGATATGTAAACTCAGCAACAACAAAAAAAAAGCTATTTTCAACAAACTTAACATGTGTAAATATTTGTATGAACATACGATTCAACAACTGAGACATAAACTGAACAATTTCCACAGACATGTGACTAATAGAAATGGAATAATGTGTCCCTGAACAAAGGGGGGGTAAAAATCAAAAGTAACAGTCAGTATCTGGTGTCGCCACCAGCTGCATTAAGTACTGCAGTGCATCTCCTCCTCATGGACTGCACCAGATTTGCCAGTTCTTGCTGTGAGATGTTACCCCACTCTTCCACCAAGGCACCTACAAGTTCCAGGACATTTCTGGGGGGAATGGCCCTAATCCTCACCCTCCGATCCAACAGGTCCCAGACGTGCTCAATGGGATTGAGATCCGGGCTCTTTGCTGGCCATGGCAGAACATTGACATTCCTGTCTTGCAGGAAATCACGCACAGAACGAGCAGTATGGCTGGTGGCATTGTCATGACAGGAGGAGCCTGCAGGAAGGGTACCACATGAGAGAGGAGGATGTCTCCCCTGTAACGCACAGCGTTGAGATTGCCTGCAATGACAACAAGCTCAGTTTGATGATGCTGTGACACACCGCCCCAGACCATGACGGACTCTCCACCTCCAAATCGATCCCACTCCAGAGTACAGGCCTCGGTGTAACGCTCATTCCTTTGACGATAAACATGAATCCGACCATCACCCCTGGTGAGACAAAACCACGACTTGTCAGTGAAGAGCAGTTTTTGGCAGTCCTGTCTGGTCCAGCAACAGTGGGTTTGTGCAGATGTTGTTATACGTGGTCTAGCACTGCGAGGACGATCAGCTGTCCGTCCTGTCTCCCTGTAGTGCTGTCTTAGGCGTCTCACAGTACGGACATTGCAATTTATTGCCCTGGCCATATCTGCAGTCCTCATGCCTCCTTGCAGCATGCCTAAGGCACATTCACGCAGATGAGCAGGGACCCTGGGCGTCTTTCTTTTGGTGTTTTTCAGGGTCAGTAGAAAGGCCTCTTTAGTGTCCTAAGTTTTCATAACTATGACCTTAATTGCCTACCATCTGTAAGCTGTTAGTGTCTTAACGACCGTTCTACAGGTACATGTTCATTAATTGTTTATGGTTCATTGAACAAGCATGGGAAAAAGTGTTTAAACCCTTTACAATGAAGATCTGTGAAGTTATTTGGATTTTTACAAATTATATTTGAAAGACAGGGTCCTGAAAAAGGGATGTTTCTTTTTTTGCTGAGTATATGAAGAATGATGTGGAGGTCTGTCTATTTTGGTTGAAAGTGGAACATTCTAAGAAATTACTACATAAAGATTATTTAAACCTCTGAATAATTGTGTGGACATGTTATTGACTGTGTTATGCCTGCTGCAATCGGCCAATGTAATGATGGTTTGCAGAACATTAATTTCCAACACTGATGCAATAATACATTGTCAGAGCCTTGAGGTCGTTTTGCATAGCAGAATTATAGGCTCTTTCACAAAGGGGTTGAAGGAGACTAGAAATATTAGGCATAATCAAATCCCGCTAATTCACAAACGCACACAGGAACCTATGATTATTAACATTGCACTTTGCAGATATCGCGCTGCCATTTCCTGGTTGCTAAAATTAATAGTTTGCCTGATTTCAGCTTGTGACGAAACAAGCTAGTATAGTGTAGATAATTTTACCATCTAAACCACTGAAATGTATTTTCCATAACCAGAAATATTGTTGTTTCAGCTGTTTGAAGCTGGTGAACAAAACTAAAGTAAGAGACGCAAAAACAAATCTTAAGAACGGCAAGAATATAAATTGTGCACATAGAACAGATCTACCGCTTCTTAATCTAAATAACTCACAAATTTGTTTGGGTCGCCCAAAAAGTTATACTGCTCCTTTATTTTAAATACATTGGAAATGCAGGTGATCACTGATGTTAAACTATTTGAAATGCTGTGGGGTCGGAAGAGATTTGTCTAATCCTGTCATTTTGACTGAACTTCATTAACTTCCAGTTGACTGACAAGGTCAGAAGGAAGTAAAGGTTAGGGAACTTTAATACACTTGAGAGAAAATGGATACCTGCATTAAAATAATGGTGCCTAACCTAATAAAGTGGAGGGACCAGGGCAGTCGAAAGGTGATGACATGGACCTTTTACATAATAGAATGAGAGACTTTTTTTTCACTGAGCTGCCTCTGGAAAAAGATGCCCTGTCAAGCAAGACTGTGGAGTTAGTCAATGTAGGGGAATTTCACCGGAGAGGGTTCAGGACCTCAATGCCCTGCTGTTGACCAGGTTCTGTGGTTAGATGTCCTCGGGGATTGAGAATTGAATTGAGCCTCGGCTGCAAGTGTAATGAAAAACACAAGTTATATTTGGGCCATATCTGAGAAATGTATTACAGTATGTGCCTAATTCATTTGGAGTTTATTTGCTCGTTTAGAATTAGTATCACGTGCCATTTAATGAAGCTTCCATAACAAGGGGAAATCAATAAGCCCTTGCTATTGGAAGTGATGTAGGCTACTATTATAAAGGATGTAGGCTACAGTTTATATCACAACAAATATAAAGGTATTTTGTGCCACAAATTAAAAGCAATTTGTTAGTAAAAAATATATATTTAAAATGGCAGGTCAACACACTTAGGAGGGAAATTACCTGGATACAGGGCTTTACCAAATCGATGAAAGCTAGCGGCCTGTCTCCGAGGCTCACAGCTCTATTATCAATACAGATATGGGACTCAAAGCCAGTGTGCTTCCTCATATCTTGGACCTTTAATGACAGCAAACGCTAGCGCTCGCCCCATTTTTTTGACGAACACACATTTGTGAGGGAGTAGACAAACGAGACGCCACCTGGTTTTATGGGCTCGTTACATAAAAATGACAGCAGGGAGAAAAATAAAGCTACAACAGCGCTTTTATGCCACTGCCCCTGGCAAGATGGGGAGATATTTCTACTCTACCCTTCCAGCCGCCGTCTTTTCTCACTGCTGTGATACCGGCCATACATTACGCACTATCTGGACCAGCATGACAATGAAGCAGGGTCGTTTTCCAACTCGTTGTTGCATCTGCAAAGTGGATTCCAATCTCACACACTACACACACTACACACACACACAACCTATAGTCACACACGCAAGCATGTGTGTGTTTGTGTGTGTATAACCCTCTCCACAAACCCCACACAAAGCGCTCTTCAATCTGTATTGCGAAGTTAAGCATAACTGCATGATTGAATGTTCCCGAGTTAGCGGAGACCGCACCGCAAACACGAGAAGTGCTGCACATGTGTGCTCAATCTGAGATTACCTTTACATTTCTAGCACGCAATCTGTAACGCTTCAACGATACAGGTTGAATAGAGCCCTCACTCACAGTAATAGACATGGCGAGATTCAGAGTGTGCCTGGTGAGAGAGCAAGATATCCCAACCAAACTGCAGTGTTTGGTGCTGTTTAGCAAGATGAAAAAGCAGCACTTCACTTCCATGGCAGCCTTGATGGGGGCCACATGGAGAAACTGCTGCTATCACTAATCTCTCCATACTATCAACCCACTGAGCCACTGAAATGCAGAGCTTATCTAGAAATCAACATATGCTAACAGGAACATAAGAATAAACAGATTTGTCTGCCATTTACTGTCCTTACATAGATAGACCCTTCAGTGAAAATATTTCCAGGATATGCTAATCGACCTTCCTGCTATGGCTGAGAAATTAGCAACTGGACTGTTTCACCACTAAATGCAGATGGAATTGCACAGCTAATGATGCTGTAAAATATATGCTGTAAAATATTCCAGTAGTGCTTGCTGTTACACACGCGCACACACTTTCCTGTAAATTATACTACTAAGCATACATACTCATACGCATCTGTAATGGGTCGTGTCCCACTGCGGGTCTAATCGACTGGATCCATGATTCTTTTGGGAGCTCATCCATTGGGAACAGTGTTCATGAAAAGCCTGTGCTGCCATATACTCCTTTTCTCATTGAAACTATTAAAGGGTCTGCTTCTGCTGAAGAGATGCTTGTGAAGAAGCTATATGACACAGTGGGGTCAATTCACCTAACGGATTATCATTGGATAATTTTGTGTGAGAAAGAGAGAGCAAGAGGGAGAGTTCAGTGAACAGGGAAAATTACCATATTGATCATGGGTTGGCTGCCTTTGTAGCAGGGAGAGCGGACCTTGGGTCTCTCCTCTCAAGCAATGAAAGATACATTTTCTCCATCTCCTCTCAACCCAGACCAATCAAAAGCTCATCCTCTCGCCACTCAGCCAATGAAAAACAGATTTCCTCTCTGCTCTCTGACTCTCACCAAAACGCTATATATATCAATTTTCAGAAATGTTGTCAAATTATCATGATTATTTTTGTATATGTTTTTTTTATGAAGGAGATTGGTGTTTTTCCACATCTAATCATGGCATGGGGTTGTTAAATGACAGAGATGTGTTTGTTTGAAATCTATCACTAGATGGTTTCATTTCAGAGAGACAAATAATCAAATGTTGTTGCAAAATGCTATATATCCACCCCATTCTCATATAAAAAAAAGTAGCACTGCAAGGTTTTACACAGTCAAATGTGACAAATACATGTTTTACTAAAGAACTACGCAAATGAATCATGTGACATCAATATGTATTTTTTTTATCAATACAGCAATACACGTTCCATTCCAGCTAAACAATGGATATACTGTATAGTATAGTATACTGTATAATCATATGTAAAATATATCAATAAAAAAATTGGAGAACAGTAATATTTTACAGACAGATTAAGGTACTCATAAGCATTCATTTCAGATGAAAAATGGATTGCCCAAAAATGACATTTTTACAATACCGTGTAAATAAATAAAATGGTCTGACACTGAAGTGGACATAAGCATTCATTTCAGATTTTAAAAAAACATACAGTAAATGTGAAAAATGTGTCTATATAGCATTTTGGAAATAAACTTTATAAAAATATATAGAATTTGTAGCAGTGAACATTTAGCCTCGAATCTCGAAATGCAATGAAATAAAACTCCCTCAGCTACAATACTGAACCTCACGTACATCCCATTATCAGTAGAACCCTCTGTTTTCAGGAAACACCAATCTACGAGGTTGCAAACGGTATCATGACAAAAATGCAGGTAATGCCACTATCTCTTCCTCATGTGTGGGTCTCAACCCACCAGCCAATCTCAGTGCTGCTGCCCCAAGGACCGCCCCAGACTGACATGACAAAGAGTATTGCCCAGGTGTAAAATAGTAAATAATGGCTACTTCTCAAAAAGTATTAAACTGTCAAGGAGTGAAACAAGGTTGTCCACTATTGGCATATCTATTTATCAAAATGTTAGTTATTCAAATTAATTCCAACAATAATATCAAGGGGCTAGAAATCCATGGCTTAAAAACAAAGTGGTCATTGTATGCTGACGACTCATGTTTTCTTTTAAATCCGCAATTTGGATGCCTGCACAGCCTCACAGAGGATCTAGATAATTTCTCTAGCCTCTCTGGATTACAAGTGTACTGTACCACATTACTGTGTAGTTCACCAATGAAATGGTCTGACAGTGAAGAGGACATACTCGGTATTCATATCCCGAAAGAAAGAAACGATCTCACGCCAATACATTTTAATAGAAAGTTAGCAAAAATATAAGATCTTGCTATTTGTGGATAAATCACCCTGATAAATTATTTAGTCGTATCCCAGTTTACCTATTTACTTATGGCCCTGCCTACACCAAACAACTTTTGTTGAAAAAAAACGTTTGTTTTTTAATGATATGAGTAAAAAATATCCCACTTTATTTGGAACAGCAAGCCAGATAAAATTCAACAGGCCTATATATATTGAATATGATTTCTAAGGGCTGAAATGATTAAATATTAAATCATTGAACCAACCTCTCACTAAAGGCTTCAGTCATTCAAAAGTTGTACTTAAATCCAAACTGGTTTTTCAGCATATTAGTAAGAATGGCTCACCCCGTGTTCAAAAATGGCCATTTTCCCTTTATTCAGATTATAACCTCTCACTTTAAGTTATCTGAAAATTAAATAATCTCCAAAATATCGTTAATTTTAAAACAAGCCATAGAAAGCTGGTTGCAGTTTATGTTTAATCCGCCAGTTAAGAAATAACAAATATTATGGGTAAATTCAAACATATTTATTAACTAAAAAAAATTATTTTAGGGGGGGAATAAAAAATAAAAAACTTTGTTAATGATATCATGAATAGGACTGGTGGAGTTATGTCACATGCGGCTAACACAAATAAATGGAAATGTCAGCTCTTTCCAAAATGACAAAAAACAGATTGCAGTATTACCACCAAAATGGAAGAGGCAAGTGGAAGAGGGAGAAGGTAAGGAACTTGTCTGTCAGCCCTACATTAAACACCAAAATTGGTTAAAGAAAACTGTGCGAAATAAAAAAGTATACCACTTTAATTCAAGGGCCCAAAAATTGACAGCTGCGCCATACAGGTTGCAAAATAGTTGGGAATAGATTTTTGGAAGCGCTGATTCCATGGCACATTAATTACACCCTGCTTTAGGGTTTTCCTCTATAATTTGTCTTCTGTATCTAGATGTTTCTGTTTACATTATTTATTTTATTTCAACTATTACAATTTTTTGTATTGCAGTTGTATCGCTCTAGCTCTAAAACATGACAGTTTATAAGCAAAGATCATCGTCCAACCGAAATTGTTATTAGGGAACATGTTTCCCACAAATGGAAGCCTTGCTCAGATAAAGATTGTGGAATCTCAAATCAACTTTGTCAGTTGGATTTCACATGGTAGAGGAGATGCCAAGGAAGGAACGATTTGTCCAATTCAATGTCAATGTCTGCTATTTCATCTTCAGAGTGTTATAAAAACCAGGAGATCGACCCTTTCTGACAGCGGAGACCTGTGCTGTTAACCCCCTCTTCCATCTCTCCTGCATGCTGTCCGACCCTTGGTCTCCTCCCTGGAGCTGTGACACCTTTCCCCTCTTTTATCTTCTCCTCACATATCACTGCAGTCCTGCCTCACATCTCAGTCATACATCCTGTGTGTCTCCAGGCAGACATCGGCTCAAAATGGCTGTCTTCAATCATCTTTGTAGGTCAATCGCTGTCACTCAATCTCAAATCGACCCCCATTCCTTATCTCCCAGGGCAGGAGTGTCAAACTAATTTTGCCCCGGGGGCCGCATTCGGTCTTCAACGAGGTCTTGTGGGCTGCACTACAAATGTGTTATATTTCCTTGCTCCCACCCCGCAAAAAATATATATTTACAGTATATATATATATATTTATATATTTTTTTTTCTTTTTTATATATTTTTTCTTTTTATTATTACTCAAACCACCCGCAGGCCAGATTGGACCCCCTCTGTATGTTTGACACCCCTGTCCTAGGCACTGGATTTGAAATGATAGGATAGGTATAAGCACATTCGATCATATCTCCTTCTATGTTGCAAGTTCAAGTTCAAACCCCCGAGCTGACAAGGTACAAATCTGTCGTTCTGCCCCTGAACAGGCAGTTAAACCCACTGTTCCTAGGCCGTCATTGAAAATAAGAATTTGTTCTTAACTGACTTGCCTAGTTAAATAAAGGTACAATTTAAAAAATAAAAAATATGGCCAAAATGTTATGCTTTCACACAACCTTCATCAGGGAGTGATGCAGTTTAGCCACCATTTTTTTTGTCAATGTCACAAGCCTTCCCATATGAACTCTAATTGAAATCCAAGAGCACAGAGATTATTTTGACTTTCAAGGTGAAGGGTGTTGGTAGGAAAAGTAGAGTCCCTAATGGGTGGGGAGTAATATAGATAAAGAAGAAATGACTGTTTCTCTTGGCTGTATGTAGAGCAGTTGGAACATATCAGAGGCAGTCAACAGGAATCAGCCAAAACCAAAGCAAGGAGACTTTGGGATTTCGTTCCAGATGCTGAAGAGAAGCTCCCCGATTTCGGGGGAACCCCCAAAAAAAACACATCCCTATACGATTTGTCTTTGGCACCAGCTGTCCCGCCTATCCGGCCCTGGTGGCAGTGTCACAGAAAAGTTCTAGGCGCGTGGCCAAATGGCAGTCTGAATCACACGTCTGGGAGCCACCAGGGACATTTGCTGGGCACATTTAAGCGACCTGACTAACCTGCCATTTTGTCCAAAACCACAGGAGGTGGTGGTGGTGCCTCTGCAACCACGGCGACAGAATGAGGAGAAAAACAGCCATCAGCCCATTAGCTAACTAGCTAATTATAAAACACTCGCTAATTATGAACGACATCAATGGCTGTCATGCTAACTGCCTCCGTTTTTAAATCGCGGCCATGATTGCCTGCCATTTTGTCTCTATCTGTTGCCTGGATGGATGAGGCCCTAAGCAACAAACAACAGTGCGGAGGCCGTGGTCCAGTTATCTCCATCATCCAGCGAGTGAGGGCGTCTGAAAAGGAGGTCGCCCAGTGTTTTGTGGCAAATGGACTAACGGTTATCATTATCTTCAGGCCTCTGTGGACACAGTGGTGCAGCGTGAATGACAGATGGGGCCTTGATGAGGTGCCACACAATGTTCCAGGACCTAGTGGAGACGATCTCCCTGCAGCTAGGAGTCTGGCTGCAGTTTGGTGGGGACTCATGTGGAGGACATTCAGGATGGAGGAATAAGCTGCTTGGTGGGGTAGACCAATCCAAGCACCCCTTAGAGGATGCTGATTTGACAACAGAGAAGCACTTCATTTTAATTATAGGGCATTTTCTGATTCGGATCCTGGAGTGTTTGGTGCCCTGATCTATGCTTAATGTTTCACACCCCGAGAAGTGAATTGAGTTAGCTAGCTAGATTTGGTTGTGGGTTCCAAGATTGCAAACACATTCTGCTACCTGCCTGAGTGGTTGGTCCATGAATCAGAACCAAAGTACCAGATATTGTGATATGTTAATGCATGTTCCATGGAACTACATGTGCAATACAGGAGGCTGGTGGCACCTTAATTGGGGAGGACGGGCTAGTGGTAATGGCTGGAGCGGAATAAGTGGAATAGTATTAAATACATCAAACACGTAGTTTGATGCCATTCCATTTGCTCAGTTATTATTATTATGAGTCGTCCTCCCCTCAGGAGCCAACCTACCATGCACATTACACCCACCTTAAAACCTTCACACAGATTGCTGTGTTTGAACTGTTCTAAACACCAAAGTTATAGGATAAAGGTATAGATCAAAGGGAACAACCTCGCTTCCTCTCTCCTCTCCTATTTCCATCTATCCAGGTGGGAGGGCCTGGTGGGCTTGCAGTACTGTAATCACCTGGGGGTCACCAAGGCAGGTTTGAGCACACCCCCCTGAGCAATAAATTCCCCCATCCGCCATGCATGCCTCCTGTACACCCACATTAGTTGAGCTATTTGGGGGGGAACAAGGGGACATCCACACCTGCGGGGGTTGGGGTCAATTTATCTTGCAGGCGTTTGAGGGGAGTTCACTATATGGGTCTCTAAAGTGATACAAGGCGCCAGACATATGTCATAGTGATGGTCTAGAAATAAACACACACACATTACCAACAGCAGATGAGATGAAAGCTGGAAGATATGATGTGGCACATTGTTTGTTGTATGCAAAATCCATGTAAACACAAACACACATACACACACATATACTACCACCTTTCATGACTATATCTTTTGTCTGCTTCGGTTCGAGCCAACTCACGCCATGTGGCATGCCTTGTGTACACAGCTCTGAACACAGCCAGTCCCATTCTCACAGTAAACACCCCAGCCAGGCATCTGGACTGCAATAAGCAGCTACCGTAACTCCCACCTGTGGGCCAATGTGTGAGCGGAGGAGAGGAGCAAGGGATAATACAGGGCATTCATCCCAAATGATATACAGTGTTTACTTCCTCCAGGCCTCTCTAACTGCTCTCCTCTGTCCGGCACTTGAGATGAGCACAGCAGAGGCCAGGAGACAAAGTGTGTGTGCGTGTGTGATTACTGAACGAGATACTCTAATATCCAAAGGGATTCATCTGTCTTTTGTGGAAGCCCATATATAAGAGAGGTCTTAGTAAGAGCTCTAAGCTACCTTCCTAATCCAAGGAGCAATGAGAAGAGAGCGAGTGAGCGATTGTGTGTGTGTGTGTGTGTGTGTGTGTGCCATACAAAATAAATTAACAGATAGAAACTCCATAACAGAAAAAGTCCAGTAATTTACTGTGCACCATCTTTAACAGTGCAGCCAGCAACCATGGTTTATTTCATTGCTCCATGCCTCTCATTCATGTAGACACACTGCCATGTTGTGGTGAATGGAAGCATTACAGCGTACTGCCTGATAGTTTTTCAGCTTTACCTTTTGAATCCCTGTACTGTGCAAGAAACCAATTCAATTCCTGTTCCACCTCCAGCAGTTGAATGCAGTTCCTTTTTCGGAAGAAAATGCTATCAACTATCAAAATACTATCTTAGAGAGAGAGAGAGAAAGAGAGAGATTGAGAAAGTTAAAGAAAGAACAGTGAATTAGTGAAACGCACCTTAGCAGAGTGTTTAATGAAGTCCGTCCAGAGGGAGGTGATTAATGAGCAATGCGCTTCCCTCCAGATGGCCATCATGCATCGCTGGAGAAGACAGAAACTCGATCACAATGAACGCCACATCCAACCCACCTCATGCCCACTCTGGAGAAACACAAACACTGACAAAAACCGTCACACAAACGTTGACATAATGTTGGTACATATCTATTGTAGAGTTCTCCACCCACTTTCACCGCCATTTCACTCTCCCATAAACACACTCCCCAGCTCCACAGAGCGTCGGCACACCTTACCCTCACATGTGTTTATCCAATTAGACAGCAGCACCAATGTCACTGCCATTCACGCGTCTGAGTCTTTCCTCTCTTTATTGCGTCTATGAACAGGACAATGTGATAATGTGAGGTGACACGTCTGTTTTCATCAGACAACCTTGAGAGTTTCAAACAACATCGCTTTGAAGTGTCTGCCTTCAACTAAGGGACCCCAAGGTTCACTGACTCACTGTTCACTCCATCTCACCAACCAATCCTTTTAGATGATTGGTTCACGAGATTTCATGAAGTCACATAGAAAGGTGACACGCCAATCTCTAGGTGTCTACGAGAACAGATTGTGTCTTTCAACAGATAAACCCCCCGGCTTCAACAATCCATGTCAAGGAGATGAATCTGAAATGCCCATTGTACACACATCGTCACCCTAACATTGTTATTTTTCTAAAATGCCCATCATAAGAAAATACAAGGCATCACATTTTCACACAGGGAATCTTCTTGCTTAAATTGTATTTCTCTTTGACTAGTAAACAAATAACATCATCTTGATGTGAATGACTTTTTTTTTTTAAAGATAATGTGCTTGGAAGCTTCACTCGTCTCGTTTGAAGACATGTAGCATGGAGGGATATATTAAGTGGGTTCTTCATATGCCAGGCTGCAGGCACTCATGTGCACGCACACACAGCTGAAATACTTTATTTAAATCACATTACGGCTGAGATGAATTAAAACATTTCAAAGGACATGAATATCTGGACACAGATAGCACCTTCTTCTCCACACAGCAAAGGTGCCCATGACCGCTGACACAGAGCAGTTCCTCGCCAGCTGCTCCTGCTGTTGTCTTATGCAGGCCTGCAATCTGAAGGCCACGTACTGTCAGTCTACGTACATGGCCTAGACTCCCAAATATCAGCACCACAAGCTTGCACTGATAACCGAGGCTGTTAAGACATGACACAAAGGACTGGTATTTCTGTCACTTGTCAGAAAAGGTCTGCTCCATGTAAGAGTCAAAAGAGCAACCTACTTCCAAAATGAGCACCTCCCTTTGGCCTCCCCAACAACAACGTCTGGCATATTTGGCATACAAGAAAACATATCATAATTGACATTAAACCAGCCTGAGAGAATTTGTGAACGTGTGCTGTTGGTGAGACTCCCAGTAGCTATCAGGTCGACAAGGCAGTGTCTAGCTATGTACTTTGTATGAGCGTCAACCATTAACAACATATACTCAAGAAAGCAAAGGTAACTGAACTAAATTATTATCGTCCGGTAGAACTCACTTCTGTCATCATGAAGAAGTGCATTGAGAGACTAGTCATGGATCATATCACATCTACCTTACCTGACACTCTAGACCCACTTCAATTTGTTTACCGCCCCAATAGATCCACAGATGATGCAATCGCCATCACACTGCCCTATCCCATCTGGACAAGAGGAATACCTATGTAAGATTGCTGTTCATTGACGATAGCTCAGCTTTCAACACCATAGTACCCTCCAAGCCCATTATTAAGCTCAGGACCATGGGTCTGAACCCCGCCATGTGCAACTGGGTCCTGAACTTCCTGACGGGCTTGTGGTGAAGGTAGGAAACAACTCCTCCACTTCACTGATCCACACAGGGTCCCCACATGGATGCGTACTCAGCCCCCTCCTGTACTCCCTGTTCACCCATGACTGCGTGACCACGCATGCCTCCAACTCAATCATCAAGTTTGCAGACAACACAACAGTAGTAGGCCTGATTACCAGACAGCCTACAGGGAGGAGGTGAAGGCCCTGGGAGTGGGGTGCTAGGAGAAATTTGGCTTGGCATCTAAAACCCTCACAAAACTTTACAGAAATGTTACACAATTGAGAGCATCCTGTCGGGCTGTATCACCGCCTGGTAAGGCAACTGCACCACCCGCAACCTCAGGATCACTGGGGGAAAACTACCTGCCCTTCAGGACACCAACAGCACCCGATGTCACAGGAAGGCCAAAAAGATCATCAAGGACAACAACCACCCGAACCATTGCCTGTTCGCCCCACTATCATCCAGAAGGCGAGGTCAGTACAGGCGTATCAAAGCTGGGACTGAGAGACTGACAAATAGCTTCTAACTCAATGCCATCAGATTGTTAAATAACCATCACCAGCACCTTAGAGAATGCTTCCCAATATACATTGACATTGACTGGCCACTTTAATGATGGAACACTAGTCACTTTAATAATGTTTACATATTTTGCATTACTCATCTCATATGTACATAATGTATTTCAATTCTATTGTATTTTAGTCTATGTCACTCCGACTTTGCTTGTCCAAATATTCATATATTCTTAATTCCATTCCTTTCCTTTAGATTTGTGTGTGTTGTTGTGAAATTGTTAGATATTACTGTACTGTTGGAGCTGGAAACACAAGCATTTCACTACACCCACAATAACATCTACTAAACATGTCTATGTGACCAATACAATTTGATTTGCAACAGACACCAAAGTGCTAGGTTGTATTTTGTTGGTAGGACCTGCAATCTCGCCTTAACACTAAAAGTGAGAATGTCTTCACCAATAGCAGCATTCTGATACATGGAGTGTGAGACAGAATGGTAAGCACAGTCCATAGCAGCGAGTTTCCCAAGCAGGCTCAAGCCAGTCCAGTGCCGTCGTAGCTGCATCTGCCTGATACCAAGGAGAAGGAGAAGTCTACAGTGTTCGGAAGCGACCTCACCATAAATGTTCTGTATTCTGGGTTCACTCAAACATCGTTTTAAACCTTGTTTGACTATTAACAGCTGATTTCAGGATTGTCTATCGATCTACTTAAATATAAGTCACCTGATTTATTAGTTTCAGTCTCTGAATTGTTTCATCAAATGTTTCGCCGCCAGCTCCTGATATCAGGGCATAAAAACTACAATCTGTCTCCTGAAGTAGCCTAGTGCTCATTTGCGCCCAGCTCAGCGCACATGTGCTCTAGGCGAGCTCAATCCAAGTTCCGATTTGAGATAGGGCATAGGCTTAGCTGGATGTTTCTGACTTTTTAAACTGACTATCGTATTTTGTTGAATAAATCTGAAGGCCCTGCAGGAATGTAATTAACATAATACGAAAACCCCATATAAAAATCTGTCAGTTTAAGATATCTGTTCACCGCATCCGCCGTTGTGGCACTCCCACGTCTACGGTGAAAGGGTACAGAACCAGAGCGGGGTTTGTCAAACCATGAGACATCCCGAAAATCGGTCTTCTCAAAAAATTGTCTGTAGCATCCGAACAGTTTGCGGTACACAGTATTGCTCGAGGATGCCCGCAGGCCCCACAAGACTCGTCCGAAGGTCCCCTGGTACAGATTGAAAAAATGTATGGAAGTATATATGGAGACTGTTTAGTGCCAAAAATAAGGGGTTAAATACATGTAAAAAAAAAATAAGAAAAATAAAATGTTTCCTGATATTTCTTATATCGCTCAGCTATAGGACAAACACTTCCGAACAAAATTCCTTTCGATTTTTGAGGGCATTAAATTTGGTTGTGCATCAACAGTTTCACTCTTGTTAAGTCAGTCACTGATAGTCACACAATTAGCCCATCTCAGCTAACATTTCTTAGATTGATGAATTGGTCTAGTGGCCAGCTATCTAAATTTAGTAATCTTGGTCAAGTTACCAGTCAGGGGTCCCCCACCGGTAACTCTCAACAAAAAGTAATCTGTGCGGGAGAGCATGTCTTTGATAACATGCTCTTCTCTGGAGGAGATTGGAACATCATCAGCATAACACTGTACTGGGTTCCATGACCACAAAAGGTTTGAGGCACACTGGCATAGCCATTTCAGCCACTGGTTGACCGATAGGATGAAGTTAACAGCAGCCTGTTTTTATGCTAACCCTGTGGGTGGAATTGGTTCAGTCAGTTGCTTCCACAAATAACTTGGAAAGAAAATGCCTTTGTATACATCGGATATAATGCCCAAATAAGGCTGAGGTAGGTGTATTTCTTCAAGGGCATTGATCACTTTCACTTTGATAAGGTACCAAAGGCATATCTAAAAGTCCAATAACACAGTGTTAAACTTTGTGGATTCATGCTTAAAGTCAGCAATTACAGTTTTTAGGCAGAATACATGTTAATTCATGCCCTGTCTGTCTACAGTGTACATATGCATTTTGTTTGGGAGAGAGAATGCCTGTATCTACAAGCCATGGTAGTATGCGGGCAATCAAGCATTTCATTAACACTTTATAGACAGTGGACAAGAGAGAGATGTCTCTCCATGTAGATGGATCATCTGGAACATTGTCTCCTTAACTTCAACACATGTTTAACCCCGACATCATTAACAAAAACTCATCAACCTGACTCAAATAGAGAGGAATGATATGTATGCTAGCTTGCTGGCTAAGGCTCTCCAACACTGCAACTTTTCCAAGTTAAGGTAAGCTTTCGGTTTTATTAATTCATCGAAAATGGGAATTGAATTCTTGACAAATATAAATTAGATTCCAGAAAACCATGAATACCTTATGTTTCCCACCAGAAAAAGTGGATTCCTTATCTATTCTATTCTTCTCACCATTAAAAATACATAGACACAACATAGATACAAAATGGCAATTTGGTACCCTTTGAAAACACTGAAACAATGAACCAAACAAATTTACGACTGTACTGTCCTCAGACGCTCTCATTCACAGTTGAGCAGCTTAGCAGAGGGCACTAATGATATACATTAGGAGGTGCAGGCTCCCTGTCACAGGGAAACCGGAACATTCCTGAGAAGGTTCCCCCTTTAGGTTCAACAGAATGTATAATAACAGTACATGCACAAAAATGGTTCCAAACCCAAATATGTCCCGAGTTATCTCTGTTTGCAATTATGAGCAGAATTGTGAGCAAACCACCCCCCAAAAAAATAACATTCAGTATGAGGCAGGGCCCCGCAAGGATTAGAAGGGCTGTCTCTACGCCAGTGAGGGCATGCAGATAGCAAATAATGGTGAAGAGTCTAGGCAAATGAAAATACTGGTGCTTGCTGCAAACAGGGTGCCTCCCTGGCTATGATTAAATCCTGCATCTGCTGACGAGAGCAGATATCATTCTGCGGCACGATGCAGCATAGGACCGAGAAGGGAAATGTTCAAATGGAAAAGGGCCGTGATAACACAGCAGACTGAAAGATATTCAAATTCGTCCCCCAGACAGAATAGGAGCCCATTACAGAGGAAAGTATCCCAAGAGCAACCATGAAAAACAATCACACCTCTAAGACAGGAGATGTGTTTACTTGGTGTCCAGGGAGAGGTGGTGGCAGAGAAGGCCTTTGGGCCAAATTAAAATGTTCCAAGATGTGTTCCCTTGGTGCAACGCTTAGAGACTCACCAATGGGAATTTACCAGTGAAAATGGAATGCAGATACCAAAACATTTCTTTGCTACCCGGTCTCCTTATTTTACACTTGTACCCTAAGGATGGCAAAGGGTCAATATTTTTTAACAGATTTGATTGCACAATGATGGCAGGCCGCTTTCCCGTCATCTACTGTATAGTCCTGGTCCCGGTGCAGCTGTAGAAGCAACCAGTGACAACAAGATAAGTTGTGGTCTTTGAAGCGTGCGATTCAGACCTTTTCACATAGAGCGTTAGCAACATACAGTAGCAATGAAACACATTTCTCAACCATTGATCATGCTAAGTTCATCTGGCTAAATACAACAGAATTCAACAGAAAACATGATGTTTACTAGGCAGGACCTTTAACCCCAATTATCATACAACAAGTGAGCCAAACCTTGGTATTAATGCTCCTGCATCCTCTTTACCGGGGAGTATTTGTCTGACTGACATTAACTTTAGGAATTTATTACACTGCAATTAGCAGGAACAGCTGGGTAACCAGAAGATGTTTCCGGGAATAATATGCTCTGAAATGTCAACTTTTACCACCACTGGGACTTTCCTTAAACCACACTGGCTCAATGCTGCAGCTACACTGCACAGAGAACGGCCTGGGCACCGCATTACATAAGTGACATCAATATTCGCCTCACACGGAAAATTCAAACTGGAGCAACGATAAGTTGACATGTTATTGTTGACATGGAGGCAAATTAGAGATTGTGAGATGAGGGTTGTCAGTAGGTGAAGCCATTATGAAAACCGGTAGTAATAATTGTCTGCATGGCCGCAGTTCACTGCCTCTTTCCTTATCAATGTGGGTCCCTCTATAAAAAAAAACATCATGTACAAAGGCTTCATAAGCACCACATAACTGCTGCACGAATCACAGAAGTCGTACTACATCAACTTTGATCCAGTTACCCCTTTTCTCTGTCAAGCATGCCCTTCCACTGAGTATGCAACCGTACCTACATGGATCTTACAAGGTGCAGCCTGCCAATTTACTGCCAGTTTGATAAAGGTATAGGAAAACATCCCAGTGCTTCCCGCGAGCTGTAAGTGATTACGCTGCTCAGTACCGGAGGGAGCCAGATGGTTTATTCATACAGAGAAAAATTTGCATGGCTTCCCTATGTCTTCTTAACAAGAGGACCAGCCTGGGGAATAAGCCTGATATTTCAACATACAAAGCTCATCACAACAGTTTACAAACAGCTGCAGGGACAGCAGCATTATGCCTTAAACTCGTTTTTTAAATTTTTTATTGTTCACTCTCTACACAATCACTTGAATGGGTGAAAATAATAATAATTATACTGTTATTTATAAGCCTTTCACAAACTGGTTATCGGAATGAGGGCTAAATTGGAAGGGTAGCATTCTGTCGACTACATGTGACTGGAGAACATTCTTGAACATAGCTCAGAATCTTGTGATCTAGTGACACCAAGTGGCTTTGGTAGGAAATATACAAATGAAATGAGTGAGCAATTAAGTCCCAAACTCTGCTAACTTTGAGCAGTGATACCAAGCTACCGAGAAACTTGAAAGAAAGAAAAACATGTCGTTTTAACGAGAGCCCACAAGTGAAATCATGCACCCTCAGTAGGGGTTATTGGAAAACAGATATTCCCTGGACCGCATCAATGGAATGAAAGGGGGGAGGTCAGCCCTCCCTATCACAAGACAAATAAATTGCTCTCCCTTTCTTTTTTCACGACTCTGAATGGCCCGGTGGGAGGTCAGAAGACAGAAAACAGATGCCTTCGGCAAGTCAGCAGACCGTGTTATAATCTGCATGTGTTACTGGTGATGACCAGCAAGGCTTTTGAACAGCCAGGGATGTACAGTGTCTTCAGAAATATACACACCCCTGGACTTTTTCCACATGTTGTTGTGTTACAGCCTGAATTTAAAATGGATTAGAATCAAGATTTTTTTTGTCACTTCTATACATAATACCCCATATTGTCAAAGTGGAATTATGTTTTTAAGCGATTTTTACAAATTCATAAAAAATTTAAAGCTGAGATGTCTTAAGTATTCAACCCCTTTGTTATGGCACGCCTAAATACACTGCTCAAAAAAATAAAGGGAACACTAAAATAACACATCCTAGAACTGAAGGAATTAAATATTCTTATTAAATACTTTTGTCTTTACATAGTTGAATGTGCTGACAACAAAATCACACAAAAAGTATCAATGGAAATCAAATTTATCAACCCATGGAGGTCTGGATTTGGAGTCACACTCAAAATTAAGAGTGGAAAACCACACTACAAGCTGATCCAACTTTGATGTAATGTCCTTAAAACAAGTCAAAATGAGGCTCAGTAGTGTGTGTGGCCTCCATGTGCCTGTATGACCTCCCTACAACGCCTGGGCATGCTCCTGATGAGGTGGCAGATGGTCTCCTGAGGGATCTCCTCCCAGACCTGGATTGAAGCATCCGCCAACTCCTGGACAGTCTGTGGTGCAACGTGGCGTTGGTGGATGGAGCGAGACATGATGTCCCAGATGTGCTCAATTGGATTCAATTCTGGGGAACAGGCGGGCCAGTCCATAGCATCAATGCCTTCCTCCTGCAGGAACTGCTGACACACTCCAGCCACATGAGGTCTAGCATTATCTTGCATTAGGAGGAACCCAGGGCCAACCGCACCAGCGTATGGTCTCACAAGGGGTCTGAGGATCTCATCTCGGTACCTAATGGCAGTCTCAGGCTACCTCTGGCGAGGACATGGAGGGCTGTGCGCCCCCCCAAAGAAATGCCACCCCACACCATGACTGACCCACCGCCAAACCGGTCATGCTGGAGAATGTTGCAGGCAGCAGAACATTCTCCATGGCGTCTGAAGACTCTGTCACGTCTGTCACGTGCTCAGTGTGAACCTGCTTTCATCTGTGAAGAGCACAGGGCGCGAGGGCGAATTTACCAATCTTGGTGTTCTCTGGAAAATGCCAAACGTACTGCACGGTGTTGGGCTGTAAGCACAACCCCCACCTGTGGACGTCGGGCCCTCATACCACCCTCATGGAGTCTAAACGTTTGAGCAGACACATGCACATTTGTGGCCTGCTGGAGGTCATTTTGCAGGGCTCTGGCAGTGCTCCTCCTGCTCCTCCTTGCACAAAGACGGAGGTAGCGGTCCTGCTGCTGGGTTGTTGCCCTCCTACGGCCTCCTCCACGTCTCCTGATGTACTGGCCTGTCTCCTGGTAGCGCCTCCATGCTCTGGACACTACGCTGACAGACACAGCAAACCTTCTTGCCACAGCTCGCATTGATGTTCCATCCTGGATGAGCTGCACTACCTGAGCCACTTGTGTGGGTTGTAGACTCCGTCTCATGCTACCACTAGAGTGAAAGCACCGCCAGCATTCAAAAGTGCCCAAAACATAATCCAGGAAGCATAGGAACTGAGAAGTGGTCTGTGGTCACCACCTGCAGAACCACTCCTTCATTGGAGGTGTCTTGCCAATTGCCTATAATTTCCACCTGTTGTCTATTTCATTTGCACAACAGCATGTGAAATTTATTGTCAATCAGTGTTGCTTCCTAAGTGGACAGTTTGATTTCACAGAAGTGTGATTGACTTGGAGTTACATTGTGTTGTCTAAGTGTTCCCTTTATTTTTTTGAGCAGTGTATATATTTATATTCTGACATTGTTCGTTCTGATATTCCTTAATTTCTTCATTTAAATGTTTTGGGAATGGTGTGCATTTTTTTGAATTGTTATTTATTACTGCAGTGTTGGAGCTAGAAACATAAGCATTTCACTGCACCTGCGATAAAATCTGCAACACATGTGTACGCGATCAATAACATTTGTTTTGAATTTGATTTAATAAGATCAATACTGTAATACATTTTTGAGGTGAACTCCCAAAGTCTTAGTTGTTTCTGACTTTTCAACATGACATATGACTGAATCTACGTCAGATAAATAAATAAATAAATAAATGATTGTGTTGGTCACAAAGATGCCAAAAAAAAAGTTTACAATCAGTATACAACCTGACTAAATAGGACATTAGCCTGATGTAATTGCAACCAATTTTGCCCACCAGGAGTAGGCTAGTTTTCCATTCTTTGCAGTCCCCCCCTTCTAAGAAACAATGAGATTACAGTAGTGTGCAACTCTTCATTTAATACAATTCACTCTAACAATGTATTTTATGAGCTGAGAATTGAGTGATGGTCTGATTTAAATTGTTGGAGGTCTGAGAGAAGAGCACTAGTGAGGTTCCTCTCCAGTGTGTATTATCTGGTGATGTTTTAAGTTACCCAGTTGTGTGCACTGTTAGAATATCAGTTCTTATGGAGCACTCTACACAGTCAGAACAGGAGTAAGATTTCTCTCCTGTGTGCAATCTCAGATAAACCGTTAGACCACTTGAGGAGGTAAAGCACTTCCCACAGTCAGAGCAGGAGTAAAATGTATCTCCTGTGTGCACTCAGATGAATTGTTAGATCACCTGATGTTGTGAAGCACTTCCCTCAGTCAGAACAGTAATACGATTTATTTCCAGTGTATACTCGCCTGTGATTTCTTAAGTTATGAACTGTTAAAAGGTCAGATCTTGTGAAGAACTTCCTACAGTCAGAGGAGTACAGTCAAAAACAGGATGGGGCCGCCCTTTCCTGCAGTCATATGACCAAATCACCCTCTAGTGGCCTCATGGGTGGAATATCATTAATATTTTAATTATCATGACACTAGGCGAGACCCAAATGCAGACACAAATAGTTGGAGTTTAAAATGTTTAATAAATCCAAAGGGAATAGGCAAGAGAATGGTCGGGACAGGCAAAAGGTCATAAGGTCCAGGAGGTACAGAGTGGCAGGCAGGCTCGGGGTCAGGGCAGGCCGAATGGTCAGGCAGGCGGGTACAGAGTCCAGAACAGGCAAGGGTCAAAACTGGGAGGACTAGAAAAAGGAGAAAAGGCAAAGCAGGAAAACGGGGAAAACCCACTGGTAGGTTTGGACATACAAAACGAACTGGCACAGAGAGACAGGAAACACAGGGATAAATACACTGGGGGAAATTAGCGACACCTGGAGGGGGTGGAGACAATAACAAGGACAGGTGAAACAGATCAGGGTGTGACATTAATATTATAATGAATAAACATTATTTCAAAAAAATCTGCCGAAAATCCCATATTTCTATGTCAAACAGTCAGTCTTCTGTGATGTATATAAAGTGTAATATTGGGATGCAAAATCAAAATGTAATACATATCTGACATTGTACATGTGATTTTTTTTAAGCCCATAACCATGTGTGTGAGGTGTATACCTTTGTGTCAAAGTAGATTTTTTTGAGATTACCAAGACAATCTGTGTGACCCTAATTTAGCCCACTGCAGTAAAAGGTTTTAAAAACAACCCAATACTGAGTAAATAGTGGACAGAACACAATTTGGGTTATTTTGACCCAACCATTTGGGTCACTTAGTTAGGTTGTTTTCTTTGAAGTCTGGAGGCATGGCTTAGTACGGGAGTGGGGTTGAGATAATTTTTTTGGCCACCTGTGAGAGTAAATGTCATTCCGGTTAAATATTAAAGGAAAATATACATTTGCAGTGTATAAACTTAACATGAACAGGAATGACATTTCTGTAACGGGTGGCCAAAATAACCATCTGAAAGCCACACCCCTAATAGGAGAATAATTGTATCTACTAAACACAGAAAATAGGGTATGTGGTAGACATTGTCAATTTCTGTGATTTTTTTGGTGCATTTTGAATCATTTATGTAATCAAAACAAGCACATAAAGGCTTCATAACTCATAAAGGTCATGTAAATTCACTGATATCATCTCATAGAACAAAAAACTTAGAAGTTCTCCTAAGCCTGTGCTAGCTAAAAAATGAACTAAAATCCCAATCCATAGAGTAATGTTAGCAAGCCAGTCATCAACCTCCAGCTGGCTAGCTAACAGCAAGCTTTAACTAGCAATACAAACCAATTGTCATAGCTAGCTAAAGTTAACCAAATAGGTACAATGTTAGTTAGCAAGCCAGCCATCTAACTTCGGCTAACATTAGCTAGCTAACAGCAAGCTTTAACTTGGGGTCTTTTGTTTAGACATGTAACGTTAACGTTAGCTAGCTAGCTAAAAAATGAACTAAAATCCCAATCCACAGAGTAACGTTAGCAAGACAGCCATCGAACTGCAGCTGGATAGTTAACAGCAAGCTTTAACTAGCAATACAAACCGATTGTCATTGCTAGCTAAAGTTAACCAAATAGGTTCAATGTTAGCTAGCAAGCCAGCCATCTAACCTCCGCTAATGTTTGTTTGCTAACAACAAGCTTTAACTTGGTGTCTTTTGATTAGATATGTAACGTTAACGTTAGCTAGCAAAGAAAAAGTACAAAAATCCCAATCCATTGAGTAATGTTAGCAAGCCAGCCATTGAAGTCCAGCTGGCTAGCTAACAGCAAGCTTGAACTAGCAATACAAACCGATTGTCATAGCTAGCTAAAGTTAACCAAATAGGTTCAATGTTAGATTCTTACCCGTATACATGGATGAAAGCTTCACGGCAGACCACAACCCCTTTTATTAAATAAGACGTCCTGTGTCGTTTCTGTTTAGTTTGCACAGCTTGTTTGGCCAGTTGTGTCAAGTCCCTCTTTATTAACATCCATAGAGTAACGTTAGCAAGCCAGCATGGCACGATTGTCCTCCAGAAAGTAGTCCATCACAACTTTTTCCCACTGACCATTGTCGATAGCGCCTGATAATTTAAAGGCAGCAATTTTATTGAGAGCAGTGGCAACATATTTGCAGTTCTCCATGGCTAATGTTATATCTTTCAAAAAAACTGCTGTAGAAAGGATTATTTACGCATTACGAGCAGCTCATTTTATAGACACAAGATGCTACACCGCAGACCAATCCAAACTCATCTCTCGGCATGTCCAGTCCACTCATTATCTCAGCCAATCATGGCTAGCGGGAAGGTTGCTGTATTTTTCTGTGGCTAAACCAACTAAGCTTGTAATTTAACAATTGTATTTGTATTTACAGATGGCATACAAGTTTGATATTAGGGCACATGAAAGTTCACATGTTGGAGAAGGCATTTCTGCCAAAAAGCACACTTTGATTGAAATAAAAAGACTTTCAAATGCCTCTCCTGTGAAGTATTAACGTGCGACATATGCCTAGCTTCCTGAAACGGGTCACATATTGCACGAATTTTGAAAGGGGAGACTGTCACGAACACAAAGGTGTCGGTTTATCTACCCTACACAAGGGTGAGGGGAGTCGTCTGAAGGTAACTCAGTTATGACTTAAAAAGTGCATAGAGGTAAAATGCGCCACGAATACTGTGACCAAACATGGGTTGATTTTGTTTTACTGTTGTTTGTTTTGTTTTTCTCATATCTCTCAAATATAGGACAGAAATTTATTTTCTTTGTGATTTTTTTTCCTGTATGTTTTGCTATGTACAAATGTGTCATTCAATGCGTTTCTATGGGCTATAGCAGTAAAGACCAAATTCTATGTTTCATCAAATCTTTATATATATATATATATATATATATATTTTTTTTTTTTTTTACTTACATGGATCCTAAAATTCTAAATCAAATGGCAAAATTATACATTGTATGTCTAAACTTCTTACGGCTGAAATCCCACTAACGGGATTGATATGACAACAGCCAGTGAAAGTGCTGCAAAATTCAAACAACAGAAATCTCACAATTAAAATTCCTCAAACATACAAGTATTTCACACCATTTTAAAAATAAACTTGTTGTTAATCCCACCACAGTGTCCGATTTCAAAAAGGCTTTACGACGAAAGCACACCAAACGATTATGTTAGGTCAGCACCTAGTCCCAGAAAAACACAGCCATTTTTCCAGCCAAAGAGAGGAATCACAAAAAGCAGAAATAGAGATCAAATTAATCACTAACCTTTTATGATCTTCATCAGATGACACTCATGGGACTTCATGTTACACAGTACATGTATGTTTTGTTCGATAAAGTTCATATTGACATCCAAAAAGTTTACATTGGTGCGTTATGATCAGTAATGTTTTGCTTCCAAAACATCCAGTGATTTTGCAGAGAGCCACATCAATTTACAGAAATACTCATAATAAAGATTGATAAAAGATAAGAGTTATGCGTGGGATTATAGATACAGTGCCTTGCGAAAGTATTCGGCCCCCTTGAACTTTGCAAACTTTTGCCACATTTCAGGCTTCAAACATAAAGATATAAAACTGTATTTTTTTGTGAAGAATCAACAACAAGTGGGACACAATCATGAAGTGGAACGACATTTATTGGATATTGCAAACTTTTTTAACAAATCAAAAACTGAAAAATTGGGCGTGCAAAATTATTCAGCCCCCTTAAGTTAATACTTTGTAGCGCCACCTTTTGCTGCGATTACAGCTGTAAGTCGCTTGGGGTATGTCTCTATCAGTTTTGCACATCGAGAGACTGACATTTTTTCCCATTCCTCCTTGCAAAACAGCTTGAGCTCAGTGAGGTTGGATGGAGAGCATTTGTGAACAGCAGTTTTCAGTTCTTTCTACAGATTCTCGATTGGATTCAGGTCTGGACTTTGACTTGGCCATTCTAACACCTGGATATGTTTATTTTTGAACCATTCCATTGTAGATTTTGCTTTATGTTTTGGATCATTGTCTTGTTGGAAGACAAATCTCCGTCCCAGTCTCAGGTCTTTTGCAGACTCCATCAGGTTTTCTTCCAGAATGGTCCTATATTTGGCTCCATCCATCTTCCCATCAATTTTAACCATCTTCCCTGTCCCTGCTGAAGAAAAGCAGGCCCAAACCATGATGCTGCCACCATCACGTTTGACAGTGGGGATGGTGTGTTCAGCTGTGTTGCTTTTACGCCAAACATAACGTTTTGCATTGTTGCCAAAAAGTTCAATTTTGGTTTCATCTGACCAGAGCACCTTCTTCCACATGTTTGGTGTGTCTCCCAGGTGGCTTGTGGCAAACTTTAAACAACACTTTTTATGGATATCTTTAAGAAATGGCTTTCTTCTTGCCACTCTACCACAAAGGCCAGATTTGTGCAATATACGACTGATTGTTGTCCTATGGACAGAGTCTCCCACCTCAGCTGTAGATCTCTGCAGTTCATCCAGAGTGATCATGGGCCTCTTGGCTGCATCTCTGATCAGTCTTCTCCTTGTATGATCTGAAAGTTTAGAGGGACGGCCAGGTCTTGGTAGATTTGCAGTGGTCTGATACTCCTTCCATTTCAATATTATCGCTTGCACAGTGCTCCTTGGGATGTTTAAAGCTTGGGAAATCTTTTTGTATCCAAATCCGGCTTTAAACTTCTTCACAACAGTATCTCGGACCTGCCTGGTGTGTTCCTTGTTCTTCATGATGCTCTCTGCGCTTTTAACGGACCTCTGAGACTATCACAGTGCAGGTGCATTTATACGGAGACTTGATTACACACAGGTGGATTGTATTTATCATCATTAGTCATTTAGGTCAACATTGGATCATTCAGAGATCCTCACTGAACTTCTGGAGAGAGTTTGCTGCACTGAAAGTAAAGGGGCTGAATAATTTTGCACGCCCAATTTTTCAGTTTTTGATTTGTTAAAAAAGTTTGAAATATCCAATAAATGTCGTTCCACTTCATGATTGTGTCCCACTTGTTGTGGATTCTTCACAAAAAAATACAGTTTTATATCTTTATGTTTGAAGCCTGAAATGTGGCAAAAGGTCGCAAAGTTCAAGGGGGCCGAATACTTTCGCAAGGCACTGTACTTCTCTTTAATGCAACCGTTGTGTCAGATTTCAAAAAAACTTTCCAGGAAAAAGCACACCATGCAGATACCCACCATTTTGTGGAGTCAAGAGAAGTCAGAAATTGCATTATAAATATTCCCTTAACTTTGATGATCTTCATCAGAATGCACTCCATGGAATCCCAGTTCCACAATAAATGTTTGTTTAGTTCGATAAAGTTCATCATTTATGTCCAAATACCTCCTTTTTGTTCACGTGTTTAGTTCACAAATCCAAATTCATGAGGTGTGAGCACTAGGTCCAGACAAAAAGTCAAAAAGTTCCATTACAGTTCGTAGAAACATGTCAAACAATATACAGAATCAATCTTTAGGATGTTTTTAACATACATCTTCAATAATGTTTCAACCGGAAAATTCCTTTGTCTTTAGAAATGCAATGGAACGCAGCTACCTCTCATGGGCGATCAGCTCATGCATGGCCTTCTGCCAGACCTCTGGTTGAAACAGCTCTTATTCTCTCCTCCTTCACAGTAGAAGCCTCAAACAAGGATCTAAAGACTGTTAACATCTAGTGGAAGCCTTAGGAAGTCCACCATAATTTGCAAATAAATTGATTAAAAATCCTACAATGTGATTTTATGGATTTTTTTTCTCATTTTGTCTGTCATAGTTGAAGTGTACCTATGATGAAAATTACAGGCCTCATCTTTTTAAGTGGAAGAACTTGCACAATTGGTGGCTGACTAAATACTTTTTTGCCCCACTGTATCTTACACCATCTATTGCATCTTGCATATGCCGCTCATCGCTCATCCATATATTTATGTACATACTCTTATTCCATCCCTTTAGATTTGTGTATATTAGTTAGTTGTTTTGGAATTGTTCGAATACTTGTTAGATATTACTGCACTGTCGGAACTAGAAGCACAAGCATTTCGCTACACTCGCATTACCATCTACTAACCATGTTCATGTGACCAACAAACATTTGAGTGTGCATGTACCCGGCCGCCACAAGGAGTCGCTAGAGCGCAACAAGGACATCCCAGCCAGCCAAACCCTCCTCTAACCCAGACGACGCTGGTCAAATTGTGCTCCGCCTCATGGGTCTCCCGATCGCGGCAGGCTGCGGCTCAGCCCGGGATTCGAACCCGGATCTCTAGTGACGCCTCTAGCACAGCGATGTAGTACCTTAGACCGCTGCGCCACTCGGGAAACCCTTACATTCCGGTCTTATAAACGGCTCTGCCTTGGTAGGTCTGCCTGGGCCCATGTTTCATTTCCCTGCATTGTACTTTGTGTACATGATTGTATTTCCCCATAGCAATGTTATATATATAGTGGACCGACTGAAAAGGAAAATAAGGTTATGAATACAACCACTGTTCCCTGAAAGAGGGAAACTAGACATAACGCCAGAAGGTTTAGAGACTGTTTTTTATGGATTTCATGTAAACGAGGAGAGTGGGACCTCCTCGGACGCTGCAATTCCATTGGCCCTTACAGGCATGTTGAAAGGTCGTCGGCCGGTCTCGCATTTTGATGAGCGATCCCCCATAGCAATGTTATATCTAGTTTCCATCCTTCAGGGAACAGTGGTTATATTAATAACCTTACATTATCAATATAGTCTCAGACACCTTAATACAGGCTGCCAAATACATGGGGCAAATCAGAACAACTATGGCATATTGCCATTCTGCGTGCAATTTTCAGTAAGTGGATCTGTTTCTATTTCTGTCCAGACTGTTCAAGTAATTGTCATGATCAACAACAATTTGGTTCTCCCATTGGATTTGTTAAAAGTTTTATATTGAAAGCAACAATAGTTACAACTAGTAAATGTACTGATCATAACAGAATCATTGATATGTAACTAAAATTATGTACAAAAAACAGGTTTTTAGACATTTCTGCAAGTTTATAAAAAATGTAAAACTGAAATATGACATTTACACCTTTATTTGGGTAGTTTCTCCCATTCTTTTCTGCAGATCCTCTCAAGATCGGTCAGGTTGGATGGGGAGCATCACTACATCACTATTTTCAGGTCTCTCCAGAGATGTTCAATCGGGTTAAAGTCCGGGTTCTGGCTGGGCCACTCAAGCACATTCAGACTTGTCCCGAAGCCACTCCTGTGTTGTCTTGGCTGTGTGCTTATGGTCGTTGTCCTGTTGCCCCAGTCAGAGGTCCTGAGCACTCTAGAGCAGGTTTTCATCAAGGATCTCTCTGTACTTTGCTTCGTTCATCTTTCCCTCGATCCTGACTAGTCTACTCATAGTTCCTGCTGCTGAAAAACTTCCCCACAGTATGATGCCGCCACCACCATTTCTTATGGTCTGAGAGTCCTTTATGAGCCTTTTGGAAAACTCCATGCAGGCTGTCATTTGTCTTCTACTGAGCAGTGGCTTCTATCCACTCTACTAAAAAGGCCTGATTGGTGGAGTGCTGCAGAGATGCTTGTCCTTCTGGAAGGTTCTTCCATCTCCACAGAGGAACTCTTTAGCTCTGTCAGAGTGACCAAAGGGTTCATGGCACCTCCCTGACCAAGACCCTTCCCCCCCGATTTCTCAGTTTGGCCATGCTGCCATCTCTAGGAAGAGTATTGGTGGTTCCAAACTTCTTCCATTTAAAAATGATGGAGGCCACTGTGTTCTTGGGGACCATTTAATGTTGCAGAATTGTTTTGGTACCCTTCCCCAGATCTGTGCCTCGACAAAATACTGTCTCGGAGCTCTACGGACAACTCCTTCAACCTCATGGCTTGGTTTTTGCTCTTATATAGACAGGTGTGTGCCTTTTCAAATCATGTCCAATCAATGGAATTTACCACAGGTGGACTCAAATCAAGTTATAGAAACATCACATGGATGATCAATGGTAACAGGATGCACCTGAGCTCAATTTCGAGTTTCATAGCAAAGGGTCTGAATATGCAAATAAGGTATTTCAGTTTTTTATTTGTAATACATTTGCAAACATTTCTAAACCTGTTTTCGCTTTGTCATTATGGGGTATTGTGTGTACATTGACGAAGGAAAACATGTATTTAATCCATTTTAGAATAAGGCTGTAACGTTACAGAATTTTGAAAAGGGGAAGGGGTCTGAATACTTTGCGAATGCACTGTAAATTACCTATTTTAGTTTCTCATTCATGATTATGCAGCAGGTACTGTATAAAATACTCCATATAAAACAGTTCAATATATGAATGTAGATGAGGAGCCTTAACATATGAACACAATAACACTCCTAACACATAATAAGCACAGTTAACGTTTCAATTGCGAGAATTTTATCAACACTTTTTATTAATATTGACCATGTGCCATTATTATTTTGATTGTTTTTCGTTGTCATTCTATGGAAGGAGCATTGCTATAAAGATCGTGGATAGAACATTTTGTCATGTACTTCCTGAAGCATACAGATACACTATACAGTATATACAAAAGTATGTGCACACCCCTTCAAATTTGTTGACTTGGCTGTTTGAGCCACACCTATCGCTGACATGTGTATAAATCGAGCACACAGCCATGCAATCTCCATAGATTAAGTAAGTGTTGTTACAGTGAAGTGGAAACATCTAGGAGCAGCAACGACTCAGCCGTGAAATGGTAGGCCACACAACCTCACAGAACGGCACATAGTGCGTAAAGAACTGTCTGTCCTTGGTTGCAACACTCATTACCGAGATCCAAACTGCCTCTTGAAGCAATGTCAGCACAATAACTGTTCATCAGGAGCTTCATAAAATGGGTTTCCATGGCTGAGCAGCTGCAAAGAAGCCTAAAATAACCATACGCAATGCCAATCTTCGGCTGGAGTTGTATATAGCTCGCCGCCATTGGACTCCGGAGCAGTGGAAGCGCATTCTCTGGAGTGATGAATGGGGCTGTTTTCATGGTTTGGCCTAGGCCCCTTACTTCCATTGAAGGGAAATCTTAACGCTACAGCGTACAATGACATTCTAGACAATTCTGTGCATCCCAAATCTGTGGCAATGGTTTGGGGAAAGCCCTTTGTTGTTTGAGCATGACAATGGCCCTGTGCACAAAGCGAGAAATGGTTTGTCGAGATCGGTGTGGAAGAACTTGACTGGCCCATATTTACGCCCATGATTTTGGAAGGAGATGTTCGACGAGCAGGGATCCACATACTGTTGGTCTTTCAGTGTACATAAACAAATACAGTTGAAGTCGGAAGTTTACATCCACTTAGGTTGGAGTCATTAAAACTCGCTTTTCAACCACTCCACAAATTTCTTGTCGGTTAGGACATCTACTTTGTGCATGACACAAGTAATTTTTCCAACAATTGTTTACAGATAGATTATTTCACTTATAATTCACTCTACCACAATTCCAGTGGGTCAGAAGTTTACATACACTAAGTTGACTGTGCCTTTAAACAGCTTGGAAAATTCCAGAAAACGATGTCATGGCTTTAGAAGCTTCTGATAGGCTAACTGACATAATTTGTGTCCTTCAACCTCATGTGATGTATTTCAAGGCCTACCTTCATACTCAGTGCTTCTTTGCTTGACATCGTGGGAAAATCGAAAGAAATCAGCCAAGACCTATGAAAAAAATGTGTACACCTCCACAAGTCTGGTTCATCCTTGGGAGAAATTTCCAAACACCTGAAAGGACCACGTTCTTCTGTACAAACAATAGTATGCTAGTATAAACACCATGTGACCACGCAGCCGTCATACCGCTCAGGAAGGAGACGCATTTTGTCTCATAGAGATGAACGTACTTTGGTGTGAAACGTGCAACTCAATCCCAGAACAACAGCAAAGGATCTTGTGAAGATGCTGGAGGAAACGGGTACAAAAGTATCTATATCCACAGTAAAACAAGTCATATATCGACATACCCTTAAAGGCCGCTCAGCAAGGAAGAAGCCACTGCTTTAAAACCTCCGATAAGCCAGACTACGGTTTGCCACTGCACATGGGGACAAAGATTGTACTTTTTGGAGAAATGTCCTCTGGTCTGTTGAAACAGAAATAGAACTGTTTGGCCATAATGACAATTTTTATGTTTGGAGGACAAAGGGGGATGCTTGAAAGCTGAAGAACACCATCCCAACCGTGAAGCACGAAATGGGCAAAAATTCATCCAACTTTTTGTGGGAAGCTTGTGGAAGGCTACGCGAAACCTTTGGCCCAAGTTAAACAACTTAAAGGGAATGCTACCAAATACTAAATGATTCTCTCTACTATTATTCTGACATTTCACATTCTTAAAATAAAGTGGTGATCCTAACTGTCCTGAGACAGGGAATTTTTACTTGGATTAAATGTCAGGAATTGGGAAACTGAGTTAAATGTATTTGGCTAAGGTGTATGTAAACTTCCGACTTCAACTGTACCTGCAGAAGTCCTCTTCTTCCTGAGCAGCAGACCCATTCTACCCAACAGACAGGAGATCTCACCCTCGACATGAGCAGATGAGTCCCCAAAATGCACACACTGCAACCTCCATCCTTGCCACACATCTCACACATTGACATCATTTGAGTCAATTGGAGGTGTACCTGTGGATGTATTTCAAGGCCTACCTTCAAACTCAGTACCTCTTTGCTTGACATCATGGGGAAATCAAAAGAAATCAGCCAAGACCTCAGAAAAAAATGGTAGACCTCCACAAGTCTGGTTCATCCTTGGGAGAAATGTCCTCTCGTCTGATGAAACAAAAATCGAACTGTTTGGCCATAATGACCATCGTTATATTTGGAGGAAAAAGGGGGAGGCTTGCAAGCCGAAGAACACCATCCCAACCGTGAAGCACAGGGGTGGCAGCATCATGTTGTGGGGGTGCTTTGCTGCAGGAGGGACTGGTGCACTTCACAAAATAGATGGCATCAATGGAGGAAGAAACATTTGGTGGATATATTGAAGCAACATCTCAAGACATCAGTCAGGAAGTTAAAGCTTGGTCACAAATGGGTCTTCCAAATGGACAATGACACTAATTGAGTGTATGTAAACCTCTGACCCACTGGGAATGTGATGAAAGAAATAAAAGCGGAAATAAATCATTCTCTCTACTATTATTCTGACATTTCAAATTCTTAGAATAAAGTGGTGATACTAACTGACCTAAAACAGGGAATTTTTACTTCGGTTAAATGTCAGGAATTGTGAAAATTGAGTTTAAGTGGTTTTGGCTAAGGTTTATGTAAACTTCCGACTTCAACTGTACGTGTTCTCTCTTGTCCAGAGTATACAGACATACGCTTTCACCAGTGGATTAGAGCATATACTGTACTGCACCCGTTCTCTACTTTCTGAGGTTATTAATATTTCTAGCTGCCCTAAGAGCAGACTTCATGGCCGTCTCTATCCAGGCATGAGGCAGGGCTGTGTGCTCCCCAGCAAAGTGGATCCTATTGTCGTTCCTGAATAGTTCTGAGGCATAGTCTATATGTTGGTACGGGGTGAAGAGGGCAAACGCCCCAAGACTATAGGGATCCAGTGCCCACTTCTTCACCAGCCCTCCAATGCAGAGTGGCCGTATGCCCTCCCCGTGGATCTTGACAAGGTCCTCCAGCACTAGACCCTGCAGCTCCTCGTCATTCACCCCTTGAAAGAGGGTGGAGTCATCCGAGAAGGTATAGGAAGCCAAGAGGGCCCCGATGTCCGTGTTAGGGAATCTGTGGCTGGGGTAGTAGATGAAACGAGAGGGCATATCCGTGATGCTCCTCCCTCCATTGATGCCCTCCTTCTCCCAGAACCTCTCACTGAATATCAGGACCACCTTCATAACGATATCAACTTTATTAATAGCCCTTCTCATTAGAACAGTTTCAAATAACAGGATCAAACTATCAGAATGCACCGTGCGTAATACACCAATTCCTGTATTGGGGACTTAGAGGACTGCAAACGTTAATGCTAGCTCAGTAACCCCTGGTTCAACTTATCATTAAGCGTTTGATTAGGTGCATCAGGGGTGTTAGTGCTGGCAAGAACAAAAATGTGCAATCACCAAGGCCCCCTCCAGACCTAGAATTGAGAAAACCTGAACTACACTGTCTTACACTGCAAATCTTACCTTGGTGGAGCTATCATAGTGCAGCGAACGCAGCGCCTCCATCTTGTCTGCTGAGAGCGGGGGCTGGAAGTCGATAAAGAGAGTAGCCTTGGCGGTGGCTGTCAACAAGGCGTAGTCTACTGTCAGGTGGGTGAGGGTGGATGGTTTGTGCCAGAGATGGTGGTCCTGGTAGGACACAGTCACTTTATTGCTGGTCTGACTGATACGTTTCACCTTGGAATTTAGGTGGATGGTACCCTTCAAGTCCTCGCAAATGGCATTGGGTAGTTTGTCAAACCCGCCTGTCACCTCAAAGTAGCTGAAACAAATAAAATAATAATCACACTGCTGTAAAGCTTGGACATTCAGGGTATACCGCACATGTGTAAATGTGTTGTAACCAAAGTGGTGAGGCAGTGGTGCCTAGTTTTATCTGAAAGAGCCGTTGTGGGTCCAGGCTTTTGTTCCAACCAACCAGTAACATCTCTATACAGGTGTGTTCAATTATTTACAGTCTTCATTCAAGGCGTAGCTGCATCAGGTTTGCTACTGTGGTTGGAACGAAAGCATAGACTCACACCTACCCTCTGCGGATATAATTGAACTCCACCAAGTAGGGCTCTCGATAAATGAGATGATTGTGGTGTATATACAGAAGGGGCATTCTTACATAGTCTCATCATTGATATCAGACTGATCATACAGCGCCTCTGTGAGCGCAGTGTAGAATAAACTGTTCTCATTCAGAATGTCCCCAATCATCCGCAAAGCACCATGACTCAGATTGGCCTCCTTCACAAGGTACTCCTGTCAGAAACAAACCATTGAGACTTAACATTAGCTGTACTGTATATGTAGAATGGCTGGATGAAAGGGTCTACGTTCAAAGGCATACAGTTGAAGTCGGAAGTTTACATACACTTAGGTCGGAGTCATTAAAACTTGTTTTTCAACCACTCCACAAATTTCTTGATAACAAAACTATAGTTTTGGCAAGTCGGTTAGGACATCTACTTTGTGCATGACAAGTCATTTTTCCAACAATTGTTTACAGACAGATTATTTCACTTATAATTCACTGTAATACAATTCCAGTGGGTCAGAAGTTTACATACACTAAGTTGACTGTGCCTTTAAACAGCTTGGAAAATTCCAGAAAATGTTCTTCTGATAGGCTAATTGACATCATTTGAGTCAATTGGAGGTGTACCTGTGGATGTACTTTAAGGCCTACCTTTAAACTCAGTGCCTCTTTGCTTAACATCATGGGAAAATCAAAAGAAATCAGCCAAGACCTCTGAAAAATAATTATAGACCTCCACAAGTCTGGTTCATTCTTGGGAGCAATTTTCAAACGCCTGAAGGTACCACGTTCATCTGTACAAACAATAGTAAGCAAGTATAAACACCATGGGGCCATGCAGCTGCCATACTGCTCAGGAAGGAGAAGCATTCTGTCTCATAGAGATGAACGAACTTTGGTGCGAAAAGTGCAAATCAATACCAGAACAACAGCAAAGGACCTTGTGAAGATTCTGGAGGAAACAGAGACAAAAGTATCTATATCCACAGTAAAACGAGACCTATATCGACATAACCTGAAAGGCCGCTCAGCAAGGAAGAAGCCACTGCTCCAAAACCGCCATAAAAAAGCCAGACTACGATTTGCAACTGCACATGGGGACAAAGACTGTACTTTTTGGAGAAATGTCCTCTGGTCTGATGAAACAAAAATAGAACTGTTTGGCCATAATTACCATTGTTATGTTTGGAGGAGAAAGGGGGAGGCTTGCATGCCGAAGAACACCATCCCAACCATGAAGCACGGGAGTGGCAGCATCTTGTAGTGGAGGTGCTTTGCTGCAGGAGGGACTGGTGCACTTCACAAAATAGATGGCATGAATGGAGGAAGGAAAATTTGGTGGATATATTGAAGCAACATCTCAAGACATCAGTCAACAAGTTAAAGCTTTGTCGCAAATGGGTCTTCCAAATGGACAATCACCCCAAGCATACTTCCAAAGTTGTGGCAAAACGGCTTGAGGACAACAAAGTCAAGGTATTGGAGTGGCCATCACAAAGCTCTGACCTCAATCCTATAGAAAATGTGTGAGCAGAGCTGAAGAAGCATGTGCGAGCAAGGAGGCCAACAAACCTGACTCAGTTACACCAGCTCTGTCAGGAGGAATGGGCCAAAATGTATCAAACTTATTGTGGGAAGCTTGTGGAAACATTTGACCCAAGTCAAACAATTTAAAGAAAATGCTAACAAATACTAATTGAGTGTATGTAAACCACTGGAATGTGATGAAAGAAATAAAAGCGGAAATAAAATATTCTCTACTATTATTCAGATATTTCACATTCTTAAAATAAAGTGGTGATCCTAACTGACCTAAGACAGGGCATTTTTACTCTGATTAAATGTCAGGAATTGTGAAAAACTGAGTTTAAATGTATTTAGCTAAGGTGTATGTAATCTTCCGACTTCAACTGTATATGCAAAATGTACACATAATGTTCTAATAGTGTTACAATCATTATCAACCCATCACATTCTCATTTACTCAAAGCAGCTGCTGTATCTTGTCTGGGGTCATCACTCAAAATGGATGATCTCATAAAAGCCAACCATATCCAGTAGGCCTACAAGGAAGTTGTTTCTTTCTTTACCTTTACAGAGAACATGTCATATTTGTCCAGCATGGCACGGCAGCCATTGTTCTTCACATAATCTCTTATCTGCAACAAATCATGTATAGCTCATGTATTTGTCATGTACATTTTGTGATAAGATGTTTCTGCAACTGTTCATGAGAATGGAAAATAGTTTATTGTATTGGACCCGAAAACCCTATTTGATTCCACTGCATCTGCACCAACCTTCTGCAAAGACAAGTCGAAGAGCTGATCAGCTGACTTCCCTCTCTCATCTTCATTCAACGGATAGTTGAGGACGTCTGGGTCCCCTTTCACCAGAGAGTTTTTGTGCAGCAACCCATTCACCAAATAGTAAGCATTAATGTTATCCTCAATGAATGGGTTCAGACTAAGGCCTGCATGGCTTGCAATCTTCAACATAATTCTATGGAGTGAGATATCTTATGGTTAACATTGAAATGTTGATGGTAAATGTGAGCACATTCTGTCATTCCCATGCAAATCATTTTTGATAAGATACTTGACTTTTTTTGCAATAATAACCAGTAAGAGATATTGTGATACCTTTGTATTGTGGCATATAGAACTAAATGTCTGACTCCATTCAAGATCATTCTGAACTGCTTTATTTCCTGTTTTTACAACTCTGAATCTCTCACGTCCACATAAGCGTCAACTACTAGAACTACCCCATAACCAACATTGCAATACTCTGACTCATATCTATCATATGGTGTTGGGGTCAAGAGCAAGAAATGTGATTCAGAAAATCCCCATGGAAAACAATACGATTTCAATTCACTTCATGAAATCATTTGAATTCAAATTCAATTGACCCTAACCCTGCAATGATAAGTCAAGGATTTCAGGCCTTACTCACGTATGGAAGTTAGGGATCCTCATGGCACCAAGTTCTGCGTACCAATGCTTTCCCTTAGGTCGGTACGTCTCTATCCGTCCTCCAATACGATTACTTGACTCTATTATGGTTACCTGGTGGTCCAATAAAAGTAATTTAAGTGATCATGTACTGCACAGGCACTATTTGTAATAGGTGTTATATGGACACAGAAGTGTGACATTCACATTGTATTTAGATACTGTTCAGTGAATCTGGGTGACTACCTTGTGTCCTGCCTCCTCCAAAAACTTTGCTGCCGTCAGGCCAGCCATGCCAGCCCCAATGATGGCAATATGATGAGGTGTGCCTGTGTGGGGGAGACCCTTGTCCACTATTCTAAGTAGCTCATTATAGTCTGAGTCTTGTAGGCAATCAAATAGAGGGTCCTTTCCATTCACACAGGAAACTATGACCACAACTATGGCCAGAGAAACTAGGGGAGGCCAGAAATAGATCATGGAAATCAAATGAATAAGAAATAAGAGATCAATTATCAGTAATTGCAAGAATTTAAATGGCAACAATGAATAGGACAATAATAGAAATGTAAATCATTTGTGCATATTAGTAATTTTTTGCAGAATGTAACAACATCCCTTTCCTTACTTCTCGACAATGTGGAAATACCATAAAAGTTACTGGTTCAAATTGGCATTGTTGCATTAATCAATCTAAGATAAATCAATCTCTTATGTGGAATTCGACAGCAGGCTCAGCTATACATTTTGAATATGTAGGCTAAATTGAGTGCACATTGAAGACCATGATAAACTATGACTAATCTATGAATCAAGCTGCAGGCTATGAGAACATAATGATATTTTGAAGAAAAGGGATATAATAAATCAAATACTTACAGTATTTACACAGAGCCAAGTAAGCGATCATCCTCACTCCAAAGCCCAATGACTTCCAAAGGTAAATTATAGCAAAACTAAACCTATTTTCTTCTGATAAAGTTGTATGCTGGTGTTATTTTTGAGTCTCTAACCGCTCACCTTACCTGAGAAAGGAAATTGTTTTCTGTTTCATTTGTTTTATCAGTACATTGAACTGCATTGTGGTCATGTGTAGGCTCTATCAGAGTGACGCGTACTCACCCTGTTCTTCTGCCAAATGGCAATAAGCTGCCGACTTGCCTTTTTATAAGGATGTATCAGCCAATCAAGAGTCAGAAAGAGTCAGCATCATAATAATGATTTATTTCCCGTGAATTGTATAACCGAATAACAAAGTGTTTGATATGGCAGATCATTCATGTTTTGAGTTAGCCTGGTGGTGTTGTATAGACACTAAAAGGGCAATCTATCCACAAAGCTGCATAAAATATAATTTGTTGTATCACCTTTGTGTGACAAATAGCACTAAATGGAAGCAACAGTGCTTCACAGCTATGCTCTTTGTCTCCCTAAAAAAAAAATCTGAACACGGAGCTCTCTTTTAAATGACAGGTCTGGATGATGTCGTGAATGAGCCTGGTCAATATGACATGATGACCCCTACAGTCTCCCGAGAGGACTCTAGCAACACTGAAACCAGGAAGAATAAGAAGTGGAAGAAGGACAGGAAGGAAGTAGACCCAACCATAAGCAGCTAGAGAACAGCTTGACCCAGTTAAAGGCAGGGAGGAAGTGACTGGTGTGGGTAGACTTTATGCAGATCTTCCTCTGCTGGAGGATGGAGGTTCATCTAATATAGCAACACCTCCGTTACACTCAAGCCCTGGGTTAGAGCTGCCGGATGGCATGTGGGCCTTGAAACAGATGACACCACGGATTGTTATCATGGAAGGTAACAATGTGTTAACCTACCTGCATAGACATCATGTGTAAAAGGAGTCAAAGTGTTAAGTAACTTCTTTTTATACATTTTTTTATTTAACCTTTATTTAACTAGCCAAGTCAGTTAAGAACATATTCTTATTTACAATGACAGCATACACCGGCCAAACCCGGACGAAGCTAGGCCAATTGTGCGCCACTCTGTGAGACTCCCAACCACAGCCGGTTGTGATACAGCCTGGATTCGAACCAGGGTGTTTGTAGTGACGGCTCAAGCACTGAGATGCAGTGTCTTAGACCGCTGCGCCACTCAGTTTATACTTTGCTTAAACATCACGTGTGAGAGGGAGGATGTGATGTGTGGCTGTAGTCAAGAAAGGCCTAGGCTTGGGCAAAAAGTATAAATGCCCATGTAAAAGATAGGGAAAGGGCAGATTCTAGGACTGACAGAGCAGGAACTGATTGATGTATTATAGGTGTGAAGACTTTGAGGCAAGGTAAGCACAGAGCTTAATTACTATTGATAAAGCAACTGTCATTGCTATTAAAAATAATCTATTAAATCCATCAGTTGCGAAGCTGAGGAAGAAAAAAAAGGAAGTGTTAGTGCTTTTCATTAACTAGTTAAAGTTAACTAGTTAATGAAAGTTCATCCAAAAACACGGAAGTTCATCCAAAAACACGATCTTTGTCCCAATGTGCAGTTGCAAACTGTAGTCTGGCTTTTTTTTATGGCGGTTTTGGAGCAGTGGCTTCTTCCTTGCTGAGCGGCATTTCAGGTTATGTTGATATAGGACTCGTTTTACTGTGGATATTGATACTTTTGTACCCGTTTCCTCCAGCATCTTCACAAGGTCCTTTGTTGTTGTTCTGGGATTGATTTGCACTTTTTGCACCAAAGTACGTTCATCTCTAGGAGACAGAACGCGTCTTCTTCCTGAGCGGTATGACGGCTGCATGGTCCCATGGTGTTTATACTTGCATACTATTGTTTATACAGATGAACGTGGTACCCTCAGGCATTTGGAAATTGCTCCCAAGGATGAACAAGACTTGTGGAGGTGTACTATCTTTTTTTCTGAGGTCTTGGCTGATTTCTTTTGATTTTCCCATGATGTCAAGTAAAGAGGCACTGAGTTTGAAGGTAGGCCTTGAAGTACATCCACAGGTACACCTCCAATTGACTCAAATTATGTCAATTAGCCTATCAGAAGCTAAAGCCATGACATAATTTCTGGAATTTTTAAAGATAGGAAGCAAACCAAAAAGTGGTGCAAAACGAAAACAGGGAAGATCAGACAAAATAACATTTGAGAAATCAAATAGGGAGTGCAAACTAAAGGTGCTGACCCTCCAAGTCTCTCAAGACAACTGGAGCACGGGGCCAGCTACTCTTAAATAGCACCAAGCAGTATTGCGGTGTCAACGTCGACTCCCTTACTGCTCTCAGAACCAGAATGGTGCTTACGCTGGTTACAGCTGCACAAAAATGGGATGAAGAGGAACAGATGGAACCTGGGTGGATTGGTTCAGAGCCAGCAGGATTGGCTCCTCTACCACAACCTCCCTCTTACCAAAAATCTGGGTCTCATGGACACCCTTCGGCATCCACCCTAAACAAAATAGGAAGGGAAGAAAGTGGACCCGCCCAGAGATAGAGAACAAACACCTCAACCAAGGGGGCAAATGGAAATGAGCAGGAGTGACACAGCCTTGAGGGGCCAAAGCCACAGGGAACTGAGATCGGGCAGGAGAAACCACAAAAGAGAAGGGGAAGCGAAAGGAGACGTGTCTGCTCCTAAATTATATGTACATAATGTACATAATTACATTACATACAAAACATGCACTTAACAATACTATAAATACTATGTTCCTAGAACAGAAGAGACCATTATTACCCCTCCTAGATCATGAATTGATAAGATGGATGAAGGAACTTGTGAAACAGGGTTCACTTATGGTGATTAATTTTGCCAACCACCCCTTCTCAGAGCATTTGATGACAGCTCAAGGCTTCACTCTCGCCCTTAAAACGTCCATAATGGAGGTGGCACATGATGCCATGTTGCAGGAGCTTAGAAGAAAGATGAGAAAATAATTACAAGTGGAAAGTAAAAAATTAAAAATTTAAATTTAAAAGGAGAGTTAAGAATTTCAGAGGGCTGAAGACTCAGAGGGAGATTACTCTAGCTCTGAGACATTAAAACAGCAAGAGCTGCTGGGCCCCCCAGTGCTTTCTCGAGAGGACACGCTGGCAGTTTTGATCTGAGCTCTGACCGAAAGCTACAGGATGCTGGGTTTCCACAACCACAAGCAATACCCATGAGAACCTTGTTTCTGTCTGATGTGCTGTGAGAACTGAACATATTATAGGACAGTGTTGCCTAAAAGATGTAGACTACCTACAGTATCTAGAGTTAAACATTTACCAGACACGTATGGCTTCTCTGAAGAGCCCCAACAGTTGTGGTAACTTCAATCTGCAGTATTTGAAGGCCTGTTAAAAACTAAATATAAAAGTACGTAAAAAATGTGAGAAAAGAAAACTGATAGTGACTACTGCCATAGAGCCCTAAAATAAGATTTAGGGATCTGGGAACAAAATGGCTATGAAAGAGCTAAAGGAAAGCATATAGCTAACCAAGGTGTATGGGCTAATATAGCTGACTTGCTAATGCATTTGCAACATGAGATAATACACTAGTAAGCACATATGAAAGAAGGAGAGTACTGGCAGGGTAATGACAAAGTAGACTCTATTGCTCAGATGAGGAGTGCAATAGTGGAAGGGGAGGAAGCTGGAAAACAATTCCTAAAAGGGAGAGCTCCCTGGGGAGGCTGAGCGAGTGCTGATCTCTGGCGTCCATATGGGTTTAAAACACCAAGGGATAAAACGTATGGTCCAGAAGAGCCTTACTGCTCCCAGAGTAACAGTAGCGAAGGACGGCATGACTAGCACGGTGCCTGGAGGTCTGAAGTGGCGCCAAGGTGTAGAAGGAGAGTGTGCCACCCGCCCGTTGTCTGGCAGTGTCGTGGGACGGAAAGGCCAAGAAAGATACCAGGCGGAGAACAATGTTATTATATGGAATAACAGCAGGACCAGTTAAAGTGGGGGATATATGGTTTTGCTACCATTGCCGAGTTAACCTACTCCCTAGGCTGAAGGTAGTCGTGGAGTGGAAAATAAGGGTGATGAAGTAACAATGCCCACTGACTGTTTCTGTAGGTGGGATGGTGCACAGCTGTCAAAGTGTGAAAAAGGCCCTAAAGAAGGAGGCCAAAGATCCTATGAAAAGGGTGAGGATGGTGAAGGAGGAAGTGCTGGGCATGGTGGGGAGCTGTCCAGGAAGCGCTCGTTCGTTGTTAAGACTCTCTAACATTCTCAGACAACTAATCTCTCTTTCACGGGATCGTCCTCTAAAGTGTAAGTATTGGCATGCTGTTTTTAGTACTGCTGTTGATGTCTTTGTACTTGATTGGAGAGCCTGGCTGGGAACAAACACATGTTAGAGTAGGGATAAAGAGAACGGAAAGATTGAACAAAACTGCCCTCATTCCAGTGTTTCCGTGCATTCCGTGCACTCCCGATAATATGTGAATGGGCCCAGGTTATGATCTCTACTAAAGGTGGTTTGATATTTAAGCACTGGAAAGTCAGCGGAAAATGAGAAAAGCTTTTTAAAGGATATAGGAAAAGAGATGAGACTTGAGCCAGGTGCTCACAGAGATTAGTGAATTGGAAGGTTGACAGCCACTTGAATAATGAGGTTGGCTACAGCGTCTTGGACGTAAACTGGGACCACAGGAATTGTACTGGGTCACACTGCAGTGGACCGAGTTAGAAGATAAGGCCATACAAGTGGGCGTGATTAAAAGAGATAGGGAACATTAAGGCTATACACACATTGATGCGTTCAATACCTTAAAGGGGATCCGGGCACGCCTTTATGGGAAAAGGAGTGTGTAGAAACAGCGAACCAAGGACTGGACGAATGTAATGTAAACATACCCTGGTCAAGTCTGTTCTGGGGTAATTTAAATTTGACATGCCCAGGGATAGAAAGAATTGTTAACGCTGAGGGGACCGGAAGCAATTCCCCTAAAGGAACATCACGACTAAAATGCAGACTAAAAAAATACCCTGCAATATATAAATATTATGAGAAGTGTGTTAACGCGATATTGAATATGGATAAAGGTCTGTGGGTAGATGGGGAACCATGCCCCCCAGAGGGGTGTTGGGCCCCAATTACTGTAACCAGTCACCCTATGGGAGGGGGTAATTGTCCAGGCTGTCGCGGCATAATGGGGTTGGGAATAGATAGTGAGATTAATAAGACTCTGGGTGTGGAAAAGACCTGTTACACTACACCAACTCCATCCAAACACACCCATAGAAGAATGGGAGAAAGTGAAAGAAAAATGTGGGTACAACACCAGCCTAGTCCTTTGGACTTGGAGGGGGTTAATTGTGTGAATAAAACAGTGGCAGAAGCTCTGTAGGGAAGGGACTTCACCATGGATTTGAATTTAATTAGACTTTGGTTCACTTTTTGAGTTGACTGGAATTGAAATGGTATTGATCGCAACCCTGGTAGATATTTTTTTATTATTATAATGATATTAAAACAATTTCCTTACTCCAAGCTGGAATGTTTTTTATGTTTCCAGGATGTGATCAGAAGGGTAAAAATGGCATATTGACACAGAGAATAGATCATTAATTTACCATACACTCTGGTCACAAACCATTCAAATGACAGATTTGGGCCTAATGATGGAAATGGTTCAAAAACGTACAGTGACTTGCGAAAGTATTCGGCCCCCTTAAACTTTGCGACCTTTTGCCACATTTCAGGCTTCAAACATAAAGATATAAAACTGTATTTTTTTGTGAAGAATCAACAACAAGTGGGACACAATCATGAAGTGGAACGACATTTATTGGATATTTCAAACTTTTTTAACAAATCAAAAACTCAAAAATTGGGCTTGCAAAATTATTCAGCCCCCTTAAGTTAATACTTTGTAGCGCCACCTTTAGCTGCGATTACAGCTGTAAGTCGCTTGGGGTATGTCTCTATCAGTTTTGCACATCGAGAGACTGAAATGTTTTCCCATTCCTCCTTGCAAAACAGCTCGAGCTCAGTGAGGTTGGATGGAGAGCATTTGTGAACAGCAGTTTTCAGTTCTTTCCACAGATTCTCGATTGGATTCAGGTCTGGACTTTGACTTGGCCATTCTAACACCTGGATATGTTTATTTTTGAACCATTCCATTGTAGATTTTGCTTTATGTTTTGTATCATTGTCTTGTTGGAAGACAAATCTCCGTCCCAGTCTCAGGTCTTTTGCAGACTCCATCAGGTTTTCTTCCAGAATGGTCCTGTATTTGGCTCCATCCATCTTCCCATCAATTTTAACCATCTTCCCTGTCCCTGCTGAAGAAAAGCAGGCCCAAACCATGATGCTGCCACCACCATGTTTGACAGTGGGGATGGTGTGTTCAGCTGTGTTGCTTTTACGCCAAACATAACATTTTGCATTGTTGCCAAAAAGTTCAATTTTGGTTTCATCTGACCAGAGCACCTTCTTCCACATGTTTGGTGTGTCTCCCAGGTGGCTAGTGGCAAACTTTAAACAACACTTTTTATGGATATCTTTAAGAAATGGCTTTCTTCTTGCCACTCTTCCATAAAGGCCAGATTTGTGCAATATACGACTGATTGTTGTCCTATGGACAGAGTCTCCCACCTCAGCTGTAGATCTCTGCAGTTCATCCAGAGTGATCATGGGCCTCTTGGCTGCATCTCTGATCAGTCTTCTCCTTGTATGAGCTGAAAGTTTAGAGGGACGGCCAGGTCTTGGTAGATTTGTAGTGGTCTGATACTCCTTCCATTTCAATATTATCGCTTGCACAGTGCCCAATTTTTCAGTTTTTGATTTGTTAAAAAAGTTTGAAATATCCAATAAATGTCGTTCCACTTCATGATTGTGTCCCACTTGTTGTTGATTCTTCACAAAAAAATACAGTTTTATATCTTTATGTTTGAAGCCTGAAATGTGGCAAAAGGTCGCAAAGTTCAAGGGGGCCGAATACTTTCGCAAGGCACTGTATATAATTAAAACTGAAACACTGCATTTGAGAAGTCAGTTGTTCACACATCCTGGTCTTCTCTTTGATTGCCCCAGCCACACCACCTCCCATGACCACCGCTCTGGGGTGAAGTTTCCTCAAGCCACAGATTTGTAGTGGTTCCTCAATTAAAAGTTTTGAGCTTATGCTGCGTCAGTTCCTGGTAAATGACGTCATTCTGTCATTGCGCCACACTATCACACGGAGGAGTTTGAACGCTGATAATGCATTTGGTTTCTCTCCCTCTAAAAATAGAAAAAATGTCATTTAGAATAGAAACTGGCTTTATTTACCAGTGTGAAAGAGTGATAGCCCCTCTATAAGAATTGAATTTCTGAAACATGGAGTCCTTCTTCGCTGATGAGAAGAAGAAGCTGAATGAAAGAGATTCCAGTGAGGATAGGGAGGGGAAAAGGTTGTCCATATTTTCAAGACCTGAGCTACTTAAATGTATTTATTTAATTTATGAAAGGTACTAGTTTATTTAGGCAATTTAATTTATTTGTTTACGCTTGACCTATTTCGTAGGCACCATATATCTAGATTTGTCAGCATAAAGCTGAGTGACTCACTCATTCATGGCTTTGGATCAAAGTAAATAAGTACCAACATTCTGACAATCTTTAATAAATAAATGTTTTGACCAAGTTAATCTGCTCATGTGTATGTGTGTGTGTGTGTATATGTTCAATTATTTGTGACATTGTGGTTAAAATTAATGTTAATGAAATAAATCAAATAAATGCTATTCATAACGAATAATCAGAGTTTCTAATTTTAAAAATGAATCTCTCCAGAAATAAGTCTCTCACTATTGCTGCCTGTTATAGACCCCCCTCAGCTCCCAGCTGTGCCCTGGACACCACATGTGAATTGATTGCCCCTCATCTATCTTCAGAGTTCCTTCTACGACGTGACCTAAACTGGGATATACTTAACACCCCAGCAGTCCTACAATCTAAGGTAGATGCCCTCAATCTCACACAAATTATCAAGGAATCCACCAGGTACAACCCTAAATCTGTAAACATGGGCACTCTCAAATATATTATCCTGACCAACTTGCCCTCCAAATACACCTCTGCTGTTTTCAATCAGGATCTCAGAGATCACTGCCTCATTGCCTGCATCCGCTAGGGGTCCGCGGTCAAACGACCACCCCTCATCACTGTCAAACGCTCCCTAAAACAATTCTGCGAACAGGCCTTTCTAATCAACCTGGCCCGGGTATCCTGGAAGGATATTGACCTCATCCCATCAGTTGAGGATGCCTGGTTGTTCTTTAAAAGTAATTTCCTCACCATCTTAAATAAGCATGCCTCTATCAAAAAATGTAGAACTAAGAACAGATATAGCCCTTGGTTCACTCCACTGCCCTTGACCAGCACAAAAACATCCTGTGGCGGACTGCACTAGCATTGAATAGTCCCCGCGATATGCAACTTTTCAGGGAAATCAGGAACCAATACACGCAGTCAGAGCAAAGGCTAGCTTTTTCAAACAGAAATTTGCATCCTGAAGCTCTAACTCCAAAAAGTTTGAGGAACCTGTAAAGTCCATGGAGAACAAGAGCACCTCCTCCCAGCTGCCCACTGCACTGAGGCTAGGTAACACGGTTACCACCATTTCAATAAGCATTTCTCTACGGCTGGCCATGCTTTCCTCCTGGCTACCCCAATCCCGGCCAACAGCTCCGCACCCCCCGCAGCTACTTGCCCGCGTCTCCCCTGCTTCTCCTTCACCCAAATCCAGATAGCAGATGTTCTGAAAGAGCTGCAAAACCTGGACCTGTACAAATCAGCTGGGCTAGAAAATCTGGACCCTCACTTTCTAAAATTACCTGCCGCCATTGTTGCAACCCCTATTACCAGTCTGTTCAACCTCTCTTTCGTATCGTCCGAGATCCCTAAAGATTGGAAAGCTGCCGCAGTCATCCCCCTCTTCAAAGGGGGTGACACTCTAGACCCAAACTGTTAAAGACCTATATCCATCTTGCCCTGCCTTTCTAAAGTCTTCGAAAGCCAAGTTAATAAACAGATCACTGACCATTTCGAATCCCCCCGTACCTTCTCCACTGTGCAATCCGGTTTTCCCGAACTGGTCACGGGTGCACCTCAGCGACGCTCAAGGTACTAAACGATATCATAACCGGCATCGATAAAAGAGAGTACTGTGCAGCAGTCTTCATCAACCTGGCCAAGGCTTTCGACTCTGTCAATAACCGTATTCTTATCGGCAGACTCAATAGCCTTGGTTTCTCAAATGACTGCCTCGCCTGGTTCACCAACTACTTCTCAGATAGAGTTTAGTGTGTCAAATCGGAGGGCTTGTTGTCCGGACCTCTGGCAGTCTCTATGGGGGTACCACAGGGTTAAATTCTCGGGCCGACTCTTTTCTATGTATATATCAATGATTTTGCTCTTGCTGCAGGTGATTTCCTGATCCACCTCTATGCAGACGACAACATTCTGTATACATCTGGCCCTTCTTTGGACACTTTTAACTTCTTTGGGGTACCCCCTCCCTTCTCAATTTCCGCCTAAAGACAAACCCTAATCTAACTGCCTGTAGCTCAGGCCCAGAGGCAAGGATTTGCATATTCTGGTATCATTTGAAAGGAAACCCTCTGAATATTGTGGAAATGTGAATTGAATGTAGGAGAATAACACAATAGATCTGGTAGAAGAAAATACAAGGAAATAAACATACATTTTCTGTTTTTTATTGTTGCTGCATCATCTTTCAAATGACCAAGAACAGCCAAACATACAGGGAGGATGCTGGGGATGATTTGAATGAAGAACATAAGATGGCAACAATAGCTGAGCAAAGTTTTGGATAGATAACTTCAAAAATGAGCAAGCTACATGACATTGAGCATGAAGTCACCCAGGTGTCCAACACAAATGTACCCAAGTGGCCGAATTGGTACAGTGATACATTTTGAAGGAAAGAACTATATACAAAATACATAAATTCTATTCTAAAACAATATATATATATATATATACACAAATATATAATAATAATAATAATAATAATAATAATAATAATACAAACAATTAACAAGGGTAACTATTTACATATTTTCTATTTACAATATTGTGAAGACCCTCAGTCCTCTACACAATATTGTGCTGCTGGTGCCATGGCCCATAGCAGTCTCTGTCTGCTGTAAAGCAAAGGCTTACTGAACAGGTGGTACTGGTGATGGGGCATTTCCTGTGACAAAGGGCACAACGACGTCTCCCTACTGTGCCCTTTTTGCCCAGAGGCACATTCATGTCTGCAGAGATGAATCTGGGCAGGTGAACACCACTGGTTGGAGCAGAAGGGACAGAGGTAGAGGGGACAAAAGGTGCTACAGTGGACTTGCTGTAGCTAGCAAGCTCCTGGATGAGCAGCTCCCTGAAGGCTAGCTATGAGATGGGGGGCTGTCCACAGCTCTTAGCCATTTCCTTCTGGAGGATGAAGGCATTCACCACAGCATTGTTAATGAAATGAAAGAAAAATGTCTTGTACCATTTCATGGTCTTGTGGAGAACATTGTAGTATCCTATCAGCGCATATGCCAGGTCCACACCTCCCATGCTCTTGTTGTAGTCCTTCACAGCAGCTGGAAGGTGGACATTTTTTGTGGTCCATGCCCTGGCACCGTCCTTCTAGATAGATACGCCTGACGACATATCTATATATTTCCTCTATAATTTGGGTTAAATCTGTATAGCTAGACTTTGTTTTAGCTTTTCCTGATTTATTCGCCATATTTTAAATATATAAACTTGTTGAAAATGCTATTGAATATGTACTGCTATGCGTAACACCCGTGGCTCCGTCAAGTAGGATTTGCAATGGCGAATGAACCTCTTTTACACCAGAGTTTACCACAAAGGCTGGTCTTCAAACGTATAACCATTACATATTGCCGTTTACCTCAGCTCATTGGCTATCTTCCAAGCTAGATTTCAAGATGATCAGTGGTCATTGGGCCAAAATACAGTCAATCAACGATAGACCATTGGTGCGCAATGATGTCATTGATTGGTGTCTTCAAATTGGTTTGTTTCGGTCAATATGCCCCGGGAAAAGAACCATCAAGTATGGTTGTGTTAGTAAGGATTGCAATGAAACCAACCATGACTGGATAAACGTTTGTTTAGTGTGTGTAATTACCACGAACGCATCTTCCAAAGTTGAATGAGACGGAAATGACGCAAGCGGTTTACAAATGTTTTGTGTTAGGCTATAAAAATGTATAAAAATATCAAACAAAACAAACATTCACTGTGTAGTTAGGACACTTGTCTTTGCCACCAGAGGAAGATCTTCAATGGTAAGCGATTTATTTTATTGTTATTTCTGACTTTCATGACGCTAATGCTTGGTTGGAAAATGCTAGTAATACTTGTGGGTGCGTGGCGCCATCCTCAGAAAATAGCATGTTTGCTTTCACAGTAACGGCTTTTTGAAATCTGACACAGCGGCTGGATTAAGACGTTTCTCTTTTAAATGATGTAAGATACATGTATTTACAAGAATGTTTACTATAACAAATGGTGTATTTAGAATGTTAGCTCTCTGCAGTTTCCCCCGGATGTTGGCCTGGTGGGACGTTAGTGTCTCACCTACCCTAGAGAGGTTAACAAACCTCCAGATGAGCTTCATTGCCATTCAACTCTCCTTCCGTAGCCTCCAACTGCTCTTAAAACGCTAGTAAAACCAAATGCATGCTTTTCAACCGTTCGTTGCCCGCACCCACCCGCCCGACTTGCATCACTACTCTGGACGGTTCTGGCCTAGAATATGTGGACAACTACAAATACCTAGGTGTCTGGCTAGACTCTAAACTCTCCTTCCAGACTCATATTAAACATCTCCAATCCAAAATCAAATCCAGAATCGGCTTTCTATTTCGCAACAAAGCCTCCTTCACTCACGCCGCCAAATTTACCCTAGTAAAACTGACAATCCTACCAATCCTCAACTTTGGCGATGTCATCTCCAAAATAGCTTCCAATACTCTACTCAGCAAATTGGATGTAGTCTATCACAGTGCCATCCGTTTTGTTACCAAAGCCCCTTATACCACCCACCACTGCGACCTGTATGCTCTAGTCGGCTGGCCCTCACTACATACAGTGCCTTGCGAAAGTATTCGGCCCCCTTGAACTTTGCGACCTTTTGCCACATTTCAGGCTTCAAACATAAAGATATAAAACTGTATTTTTTTGTGAAGAATCAACAACAAGTGGGACACAATCATGAAGTGGAACGACATTTATTGGATATTTCAAACTTTTTTAACAAATCAAAAACTGAAAAATTGGGCGTGCAAAATTATTCAGCCCCCTTAAGTTAATACTTTGTAGCGCCACCTTTTGCTGCGATTACAGCTGTAAGTCGCTTGGGGTATGTCTCTATCAGTTTTGCACATCGAGAGACTGAAATTTCTTCCCATTCCTCCTTGCAAAACAGCTCGAGCTCAGTGAGGTTGGATGGAGAGCATTTGTGAACAGCAGTTTTCAGTTCTTTCCACAGATTCTCGATTGGATTCAGGTCTGGACTTTGACTTGCCCATGTAAAAGATAGGGAAAGGGCAGATTCTAGGACTGACAGAGCAGGAACTGATTGATGTATTATAAGTGTGAAGACTTTGAGGCAAGGTAAGCACAGAGCTTAATTACTATTGATAAAGCAACTGTCATTGCTATTAAAAATAATCTATTAAATCCATCAGTTGCGAAGCTGAGGAAGAAAAAAAAGGAAGTGTTAGTGCTTTTCATTAACTAGTTAAAGTTAACTAGTTAATGAAAGTTCATCCAAAAACACGGAAGTTCATCCAAAAACACGATGTTTGTCCCAATGTGCAGTTGCAAACTGTAGTCTGGCTTTTTTTTAATGGCGGTTTTGGAGCAGTGGCTTCTTCCTTGCTGAGCGGCATTTCAGGTTATGTTGATATAGGACTCGTTTTACTGTGGATATTGATACTTTTGTACCCGTTTCCTCCAGCATCTTCACAAGGTCCTTTGTTGTTGTTCTGGGATTGATTTGCACTTTTTGCACCAAAGTACGTTCATCTCTAGGAGACAGAACGCGTCTTCTTCCTGAGCGGTATGACGGCTGCATGGTCCCATGGTGTTTATACTTGCATACTATTGTTTATACAGATGAACGTGGTACCCTCAGGCATTTGGAAATTGCTCCCAAGGATGAACCAGACTTGTGGAGGTGTACTATCTTTTTTTCTGAGGTCTTGGCTGATTTCTTTTGATTTTCCCATGATGTCAAGTAAAGAGGCACTGAGTTTGAAGGTAGGCCTTGAAGTACATCCACAGGTACACCTCCAATTGACTCAAATTATGTCAATTAGCCTATCAGAAGCTAAAGCCATGACATAATTTCTGGAATTTTTAAAGATAGGAAGCAAACCAAAAAGTGGTGCAAAACGAAAACAGGGAAGATCAGACAAAATAACATTTGAGAAATCAAATAGGGAGTGCAAACTAAAGGTGCTGACCCTCCAAGTCTCTCAAGACAACTGGAGCACGGGGCCAGCTACTCTTAAATAGCACCAAGCAGTATTGCGGTGTCAACGTCGACTCCCTTACTGCTCTCAGAACCAGAATGGTGCTTACGCTGGTTACAGCTGCACAAAAATGGGATGAAGAGGAACAGATGGAACCTGGGTGGATTGGTTCAGAGCCAGCAGGATTGGCTCCTCTACCACAACCTCCCTCTTACCAAAAATCTGGGTCTCATGGACACCCTTCGGCATCCACCCTAAACAAAATAGGAAGGGAAGAAAGTGGACCCGCCCAGAGATAGAGAACAAACACCTCAACCAAGGGGGCAAATGGAAATGAGCAGGAGTGACACAGCCTTGAGGGGCCAAAGCCACAGGGAACTGAGATCGGGCAGGAGAAACCACAAAAGAGAAGGGGAAGCGAAAGGAGACGTGTCTGCTCCTAAATTATATGTACATAATGTACATAATTACATTACATACAAAACATGCACTTAACAATACTATAAATACTATGTTCCTAGAACAGAAGAGACCATTATTACCCCTCCTAGATCATGAATTGATAAGATGGATGAAGGAACTTGTGAAACAGGGTTCACTTATGGTGATTAATTTTGCCAACCACCCCTTCTCAGAGCATTTGATGACAGCTCAAGGCTTCACTCTCGCCCTTAAAACGTCCATAATGGAGGTGGCACATGATGCCATGTTGCAGGAGCTTAGAAGAAAGATGAGAAAATAATTACAAGTGGAAAGTAAAAAATTAAAAATTTAAATTTAAAAGGAGAGTTAAGAATTTCAGAGGGCTGAAGACTCAGAGGGAGATTACTCTAGCTCTGAGACATTAAAACAGCAAGAGCTGCTGGGCCCCCCAGTGCTTTCTCGAGAGGACACGCTGGCAGTTTTGATCTGAGCTCTGACCGAAAGCTACAGGATGCTGGGTTTCCACAACCACAAGCAATACCCATGAGAACCTTGTTTCTGTCTGATGTGCTGTGAGAACTGAACATATTATAGGACAGTGTTGCCTAAAAGATGTAGACTACCTACAGTATCTAGAGTTAAACATTTACCAGACACGTATGGCTTCTCTGAAGAGCCCCAACAGTTGTGGTAACTTCAATCTGCAGTATTTGAAGGCCTGTTAAAAACTAAATATAAAAGTACGTAAAAAATATGAGAAAAGAAAACTGATAGTGACTACTGCCATAGAGCCCTAAAATAAGATTTAGGGATCTGGGAACAAAACGGCTATGAAAGAGCTAAAGGAAAGCATATAGCTAACCAAGGTGTATGGGCTAATATAGCTGACTTGCTAATGCATTTGCAACATGAGATAATACACTAGTAAGCACATATGAAAGAAGGAGAGTACTGGCAGGGTAATGACAAAGTAGACTCTATTGCTCAGATGAGGAGTGCAATAGTGGAAGGGGAGGAAGCTGGAAAACAATTCCTAAAAGGGAGAGCTCCCTGGGGAGGCTGAGCGAGTGCTGATCTCTGGCGTCCATATGGGTTTAAAACACCAAGGGATAAAACGTATGGTCCAGAAGAGCCTTACTGCTCCCAGAGTAACAGTAGCGAAGGACTGCATCTCTGATCAGTCTTCTCCTTGTATGAGCTGAAAGTTTAGAGGGATGGCCAGGTCTTGGTAGATTTGCAGTGGTCTGATACTCCTTCCATTTTAATATTATCGCTTGCACAGTGCTCCTTGGGATGTTTAAAGCTTGGGAAATCTTTTTGTATCCAAATCCGGCTTTAAACTTCTTCACAACAGTATCTCGGACCTGCCTGGTGTGTTCCTTGTTCTTCATGATGCTCTCTGCGCTTTTAACGGACCTCTGAGACTATCACAGTGCAGGTGCATTTATACGGAGACTTGATTACACACAGGTGGATTGTATTTATCATCATTAGTCATTTAGGTCAACATTGGATCATTCAGAGATCCTCACTGAACTTCTGGAGAGAGTTTGATGCACTGAAAGTAAAGGGGCTGAATCATTTTGCACGCCCAATTTTTCAGTTTTTGATTTGTTAAAAAAGTTTGAAATATCCAATAAATGTCGTTCCACTTCATGATTGTGTCCCACTTGTTGATTCTTCACAAAAAAATACAGTTTTATATCTTTATGTTTGAAGCCTGAAATGTGGCAAAAGGTCGCAAAGTTCAAGGGGGCCGAATACTTTCGCAAGGCACTGTATTCGTCGCCAGACCCACTGGTTCCAGGTCATCTATAAGTCTATGCTAAGTTCCGCCTTATCTCAGCTCACTGGTCACGATAACAACACCCACCTGTAGCATGCACTCCAGCAGGTATATCTCATTGGTCATCCCCAAAGCCAACACCTCCTTTGGCTGCCTTTCCCTCCAATTCTCTGCTGCCAGTGACTGGAACGAATTGCAAAAATCGCTGAAGCTGGAGACATATTTCCCTCACTAAAATTGAAGAGATACTCTGCCGCTGCTTGAAATTTAAATGGAAGGACTATAAACACGTGGGTTGCAGTTTTTACCGCTACAAAGGCTGCTTTCCCCAAACGCACAGACTGGCAGAAAATCCCTTCCACCAAACAGGGAACTGATGAAAAAGTGAGTGACTGTCACACCCTGGCCGTACAGAGCCCTTGGTTCTCTATGGTGTTGTAGGTCAGGGCGTGACTAGGGGGGTGTTCTAGTTTTCCTATTTCTATGTTGGTGTACTTGGTATGGTTCCCAATTAGAGGCAGCTGATTATCGTTGTCTCTAATTGGGGATCATACTTAAGTTCTCCATTGTTTCCACCTGGGTTGTGGGATATTGTTTGTGTATGTAGCACCACTGAGGTTACGGTTCGTTGTTGGTTTATTGTTTCGTTTTTTTAGAAGTTTCACTGCAAATAAAAATGTGGAACTGCGCCTTGGTCCGTCAATTACCACGACCGTGACAGTGACTACATGGAAAGAATGGAGACAGTCTTCCTCCAACACTTAGGCCTGATACCTGACCAAGACTCCTACAGCAGCCTATTGTGTCATGCTGTGGTGACAGGCCTGACACAAGATCTGAAAACAGCTGTAACTACAACTTGTATTGCATGGGGGAAAAAAACACTGTCTGACATAAAGCCATCTATAACCTATTCAGAAAAACAGTTGAAGGAAAATGAAACTAAGGACGGACATACACTGAAGAAGGTACAGCTGATATGCTACTCTGGAGGAGTAAAAGGACATAGAGAAAATGGAAACCTAAGAGGTAGAGGAAGAGGGGCCCCTGCTGGAGCTGACGGAGGGAGAGACTAGAGTTGCTACAACTGTAGGAAGATAGGGCATCTTTCAAGACACTGTCCTGGAGAAGCCCAAGGAGAGTGGCCGTCCCCACCTGTGGGCATGCAGGTGAACAACCCATTTGGAAGAGGTGGATGAGGGGGCCTACCAATCATAGGATGAAGTGGAAACAGAAGAAGAAACTAAAGAAGAACAAAAAAAGATGAAGAACCAGAAGAAACCTGTCAAATGCTAAAATTGACCACCTTGTCAACCCAAAACCCACTTGATATTGATATGTTAGTTAATAAACATACAATTACATTTTTGGTGGACACTGGGGCTGCGGTTTCAGTGTTGAAAATGTCTGCCCTGTCTATATCCCCCTCAAAAAAAGCAATGCACACAGTTGGAGTGTCTGGAATTCCCTCTGAAGAACGTTTGACCTTTCCCCTATACTCATCTGCCTGCCCAGTAAATTTATTACGAAGAGATTTGATTTGTAAAATTAATTAATCTGTTGCCTGTACTGAAGAAGGATTGTCATAGAGATCAAGAGAAAATGGAATCGTCCCGTGCCTGATGAACTATTACTATGAATAATCAACATGTTGGAGGGACAGCTAAGAGAGCAATCCCTCTCTTCCCTGTTGTATGCTAACTGGGAATTATCTGAACACCTACATTGTACTGCTGCTGTTCTCTCATGCAAAGAGGACACTGAATACCAACAAAGATGGTCAAAACAAAAACAGAAAGTTGAGAAACCATGAATGGGATAGACAGAGGAGAAGACTTCGTAGCAGCTGGAGTGTTGTTGACGGACAAGAACCTGAGTTTGTATGACGTCCCTGGTTCTCTTCCCCATTGTAGCTTATCAAAAACTCCTGGAACACAATGGAAAGATGTGGGTGTTTGGATGAAGAAAGCTATGGAAGCAACTGATTGGGTGGCCTGGGAAGGAAAGTGGTCAGCTTCAACAGCAGCTTTCGCCATACTGGGCTACTGCGATAACAATACCAAAGAAATTCCCGTTGAAACCACGCCTGTGGTATTACAAGATAATTCACACATTGATTGGCTAAAGGTGAACCGTGGGCTAAAGCTGATGAACCGTGGGCTAAAGCTGCGCCAGTTGTGGCCGTTTCAAAAAGCACCCACAGACCTTTACGAAGCTCAGTACCCTGTTAGCAAAGAAGCCGGAAAAGGGTATTATTCCCATTCATAGTGCGTTAGTTGAAAGAGGCACTCTGGTTCCCTGCCCGAATTCACCATGGAACACGGTTTCCTAACAGGTAGAATTGGCATCTGGTGATTATCGTTTTGTACAAGACTTTAGGATAGTAAACAATGCTGTACATGCAAGAGCACCTCTGGTGCCTAACACTGTTACCATTTGATCATAACCATGAGGGCAATCTGTTCCGTTCTAGAGAAGAAATGGTTACTAATCTTACATCTGGACAAAAAGCGTGTTGGGTGTGTGGGTTGGGGCCAGTTAAGGTAGGAGCAGGCTTTACCACTTGTGGGAGTTCCCATTGGGTAAATCTAACTACACAAATTGACTTACCATTCGTGGTAGAGATGCCACGTAACCCTGACCCCATGACGTTTTCTGCATTACACAACCACACAGGCCCACCGTCGTTTGCTAGGCCAGACAATACTTTACTCCCACCCATCTCAGTAGCAGGAGTGATGAAAACCCCTTGGTGTATTAGAGGAGAAGGAGTTAATCATTTGGGTGAACTAGAATGTTATTGTACAATGTATTACAACGGATCCAATACCTGTAAGTTAACTGTTAACAATGCCGACACTGGGGAACCTGGTAATGTTACTTATGGTATGTCAGCCTATAATGTTATTGTCCCTTTGAGAGGAGCCCCAGATGGCACCTATTGGTTGTGTGGGAAAATGGCTTACTATAGCCTGGCCCTGAACTGGGGAGGTAGTTATACTGTTGGGTTTGTAGTGACAGCTATGAGAACCGTTCCAAACACTGATAAGAGTCTTAAGACCTTTTAGAGCCTGCAAATCTCCTGGAATGAGAAGAGATAAGAGGTCTCTGGCTGACATCACTCACACTCAGGCAACTGCCTCCAGGTTCTTTGGTGTATTTTTTTCCTGGGTATGGAGTCACATGAGCACTTTGACCAAATTCGTGATATCTCTAAACACGTAGAGGAAATTGGCAATGCTGCTCGAAATGCCCTGAAACAATTAAATGACAAACTGAAAAAATTGCATAAATTGGCTCTGCAAAACAGAGAGGGTCTTGACTAACTTTTGGCAGGTAAGGGATGCACTTGTGTAATAATTGGAGAGGAGTGCTGCACTTTTGTCCTGGTTCAGTACTTACCAATCTTGCCAAATACATCGCCACTGTGGCGAAGAACAATTCCCGACAGAGTGGACGCTTGCAACTTGAAATGTCTGTTTGGATGTTGGGGATCCCAAACTGCCCAATGGGCCGCAGCGTTTGTTTTTTGCTTAGTCCATCTAATTGTATTAATAACATGTCGTAAGGCTATTTGTGCCTCCCTAGCTGATAAGGTTTCAGCAGCCTTCATGTTTAATGCTTTTAGATAAGGACGATGAGTGAGAACTGAAAGTTGTTTTTTGTTTGACATGTTTAGAAGGCCCTAGAGGATTTGTTTTATGTTTTGACTAGTCTCGGGAACAGTTGGCGTAGAACAAATGTCACTGCAAGCCGATTGTGGTAAGACCTTCGTAAACAATGGTTATACATTGGACAGATTTAGTCACCTCTGAGTGTGTGTGTATTTTAGATTGTGAAACCGAGTGAAGGGTTTGAAAGGATGAAGAGCCTGGTTTTCTGTGTTTGATTTCGCTGACTTTAATAGAAATATTTTGATAGAACCTCCTTTGATAGAAGCTATATTCTAATGCTTACCCTAAAATGTTACGATAATTATCAGAGTGATAACAGGAGGGAATGTGAGGGAAACTGTTCCGTTTGAGTATCAAATCAATAATACTTTTCAAATAACCAATTATACGGCTTCGTACAGATGACGGACTGAACGTGAATGAAGGAATCCTCACTCACACTGATAAGCAACTTGGCAAGGTGCCCAGAACATTGCTATGGGAACCGAGGTCTCTCAGTTTCTAGGTCTTGGAGAGAGGAAGCCATGTGAGGTATTGGTCAGTGTAATGCAGGAGCCAACATTAGTGATGAATAATGAATCATGTAAAATCATGCAAATATGTCTGTGTAAGCAGTATATAAGAGAAATGACGGGACCGCGCCCGGGGGAACTCCTGACAGACGTTCACTATTGGCACATCAAGTTTGTTGGAACCTCTCCAGTTACAGTGGGGCAAAAAAGTATTTAGTCAGCCACCAATTGTGCAAGTTCTCCCACTTAAAAAGATGAGGCCTGTACTTTTCATCATAGGTACACTTCAACTATGACAGACAAAATGAGAAAAACAATTCCAGAAAATCACATTGTAGGATTTTTTATTAATTTATTTGCAAATAATGGTGGAAAATAAGTATTTGGTCAATAGCAAAAGTTTCTCAATACTTTGTCATTGCCAACAAAGGGTATATAACAGAGGTCAAATGTTTTCACAAGTCTTCAAAGTTTTCACACATTGTTGCTGGTATTTTGGCCCATTCCTCCATGCATATCTCCTCTAGAGCAGTGATGTTTTGGGGCTGTTGCTGGGCAACATAGACTTTCAACTCCCTCCAAAGATGTTCTATGGGGTTGAGATCTGGAGACTGGTTAGGCCACTCCAGGACCTTGAAATGCTTCTTACGAAGCCACTCCTTTGTTGCCCGGGCGGTGTGTTTCGGATCATTGTCATGCTGAAAGACCCAGCCACGTAACATTCACTCTTTGTTTAATGTCATGAGTGGTAAGGCACAAGAGTTCTATTTTTAGAAAATCGTCGGTTCACATGTCAAGTGCAATTGCAGCATTGTATTTACCCAAGTTCTCTCTCAACTCCGGGACCACCCGATGCAGGATTTGGCTAGGTGTGAAAAAAATCCCCCAATTTGTGCCACAGTTTAGACTACTGATAGATGCTGTGGTCAGTCAGAGTTGAGTCCTATTTTAAAGTGTAGTCTAAATGGCCAAAAAGGGCAAACACGTAATGTATTCCAGGCTTAAGTCCTCTAAAGTTTTATATTACTGACTCAATATCACAGACCTGATTTTCCCTAACGAAAAATGCATCAACCCCTACAAATGTGTAAATGTATTATAATCCATATAATAATTCAAACAAAATGAGCCGTAGCAAGAGAGAGACTGGATATGCTAAAGACAAATCATAAAGAATGAACCAGGAATGAGTGAGTGAGCCCTATGCCTCTTCTTGCAGTGTTTGTCTAAAATTGTACTGATTCTGTGATCACCAAGCCTCATGCAACCCAGAAAATGTCAGATAAAGCAATTTCACAATTCCGTCTTTTTAAACTTTGCTATGCTGTAGTAAAGGATTTAGTGTTGTTTACATTGTTCTAAAATGGCAGAAAATATTATAATCTAACAGTAACTGTTTGTCATGCAACAGTTTCTTGCGCTTTGACAATGATTTTACATGAGGCCTAATTCACATAACATGCCTAAAATACTTACATCCACAAGGCTAATAAATAATCAAATGTTTACTTTTGATTATTTACTTAACCTATATCATGTTATGTCAAGTTGTCCCTTTGCATGCACTCCAATAGTGATTTGGAGTTGTTGAACGGGAGGGACAAAATGTATTACAATTGAATTTGAATGAACTGAATGATGAGGATGAAGAAGAAGAGGGTAATTGAATTTAGAACAATAATAGTGTTAACAATTGCTCTTCCTCTGTCCCGCGCACGTTTTGTCTCTACTTTGTCAGAAGAAGCTGTAGCTGGACTGTAGCCTGTTGACTGAATATAGAAGTGATGTCTGCTAAATTAACAAGTTGATGGTGCAGCCATATAGCCTCGGCTAGTAAGCACATACACATACAAATCTAAAAAATTGGTTTCACATAATTAAGACCTGAGCTATTTCATTTCGGTTTTATTTACTTATATATTTACTTGTGGAATTTTACCGGATGGATAACAACAATAGAAAGATGTATCTGGTGGAATTTGTAGAGAGTCAGGCGGAGAATGGAGTGAAAGTGCACTGTAAGTACACAATAACGCTGTGGGCCAGATGTAAATGGTTTAGCAGCCTTTCCAATAAAATGGAATTCAAAAGATGCCATCTACTCTTGATGGGCTATCAGCAGGACAATATACTCTTGCCGAGTTTAGGGACTTTACATGTATTAATGGATGTTTGCGAGGCATGTCACACAACTGGATGGAGCCATAAAGTACTGTGGGAGTATCACTGAATGAAGGAAATATTGGAAAAAAGCAGGCTAATGCAATTGAAGGCGACAAATTGCTGCTTACTGAAACTCCCAAAGTCATCCAATTGTTATAATAGGATTTGAAGCAATAGCCTACCCACGTGTGGTCAACCATTTCAGCACCGTTTCGTGCTGCTGACACAAACATGGGGACTGGTCTTGATCAATCAGATTTTTCCCCCACTGAATCTCCATTTGGCTTTTGGTTAGCCTACAATTAGGTTGTGGAAATGTTAGGATAATTTTGCTCTTCACTCACAGTCGCCTAGTCCTACTCCCGACCGGTCACGTTATACAGCGACATATCTTTCTAACGGAAACCCTGAGGTGTCTACATAGGCAGCTGTAAAATGCATTTTTCTAACAGTATAAATAAACAGCACAACAAATACAATAATATCTTATAATCAATCCCATGTTGTCTGTTCTAACAAAAAAAGGTTGTAAAGTCTTTAGTACAGCCAATATAAGAAACAGTCAAACGCATTCATGAATTCAATTGCTTTAGCAACAATAATGTTGCGCTTTATTCATTGTTTAACTATTCAAGGCTCCCTTTATTTACTTTAACTAAAATGCTTGATTGTGTTGATGACATACACGACTGAATGATTGATATACTGTATATTGAAGTTGGCCTTTATGCCAGTAAGTAAGTTAACTTCTTATGGCTGGGGGGGGGGGGGGGGGGGAGTATTGAGTAGCTTGGATGAATAAGTTGCCCAAACTAAACGGCCTGCTCCTCAGTGTCAGTTGCTAATAAATGCATATTATTAGTAGTATTGGATAGAAAACACTAAAGTTTCCAAAACTGTCAAAATATTGTCTGAGTATAACAGAACTGATATTGCAGGCGAAACCCTGAGGAAAATCAAACCAGGAAGTGGCTTCTATTTTGAAAACTCCATGTTCCATAGCCTGCCTTTGCTCCATTTAAAGGGATATCAACCAGATTCCTTTTCCTATCGCTTACTCAAGGTGTCAGTCTTTAGACATAGTTTCAGGCTTTTATTTTGAAAAATGGGCGAGAACGATAACATCGCGTCATTGTATGGCCGGGTGCCAGCAGCGTTTTGTATGCGTAACAGAGTTTGGGCAGCCATTGTCTCTCCCTCTCCTACTGATAGACAGTTGCGGTTGATATATTATCGATTAAATATTTTAAAAACAACCTGAGGGTTGATTATAAAAAACATTTGACATGTTTCTGTGGACATTACGGAAACTATTTGGAATTTGTCTGCATTGTCGTGACCTCTCTTTTCTGTGGATTTCTGAACATAACGCGCCAAACAAACGGAGGTATTTTAGATATAAAAATAATCTTTATGGAACAAAAGGAACATTTATTGTGTAACTAGGAGTCTCGTGAGTGAAAACATCCGTAGATCAAAGGTAAACTATTAATTTGATTGCTTTTCTGATTTTCGTGACCAAGCTACTTGATGCTAGATGTACATAATGTTTTGTCAAGCGATCGATAAACTTACAAACGCTTGGATTGCTTTCGCTGTAAAGCATATTTTCAAAATCTGACACGACAGGTGGATTAACAAAAGGCTGCACTGTTTTCCTATATTGCACTTGTGATTTCATGAATATAAATATTTTTAGTAATATTGTTTGAATGTAGCGCTATGCAATTCAGCGGTTGTTGATGACAATTATCCCGTTAACGGGATGGCAGCCATAAGAAGTTAAGACAGCTACAGTAAACAGCACTCTTAGGCCTACAGCTTCATGTCTTTTCAATAAAAACCTTGAACCCACCTGTCCCCGACTTTTCCTAAATATGATTAACAACTAGGGTAGGGGGCAGCATTGGGAATTTTGGATGAAAAGCGTGCCCAATTTAAACTGCCTGCTACTCAGCCATAAAATCTAGAATATGCATAGAATTAGTAGATTTGGATAGAAAACTGACGTTTCTAAAACTGTTTGAATGATGTCTGTGTATAACAGAATTCATTTGGCAGGCAAAAACCTGAGAATAAATCCAACCAGGAAGTAGGAAATCTGAGGTTTGTAGTTTTTCAACTCTTGGCCTATCAAATAGACAGTGTCTATGGGGTCATATTGCACTTCCTAAGGCTTCCTAAGGCTTTAAAATACTTGTATGTTTGAGGAATTTTAATTATGGGATTTCTGTTGTTTTGAATTTGGCGCCCTGCAGTTTCACTGGCTGTTGACGAGGTGGGACGCTAGCGTACCCTAGAGAGGTTAATATACGCAATCACAAAGAAATCCATAAATATTTTGTTTAGAGAGGTAATAAAAAAAAAACAGGGAAGTAAGACTATTTAAAAATAACAGAATAGCTTGTTTTAAGATTTGTCTGTGCTATAGGCTATGGAATGTCAATGAAATTAACGTGTTAATTTAGCAGACATCACATGCTTATATTCCCCAGCCCTTTACAACATGATGGAATATAACAGAATATAATAGAAAGGATAGTTTCCCCAAATGGGTATTTGCTGATTTTCACCAGAAGGCATGGAGCTGAAGTTATTCCAGGAAGTTATATTTTGAAAGAGAGACCATTTGTAAAACATTTTGTGTTGTCTGGCAAAACTAGATTAATTAAAAACCTTGGAATATGCTCTTTCGGATAGGGTATAGCAATCAAAACGTCTGCCCTACATGGACTGTAGGATTATTTGGAAACGTAAGCAAGCACGAAGAAGCTTCATAAAGACACTGACACCCTCTGGTGGTCGAACTAGCATTAACAGCAACAATGGCTAACAGTAAAATACTATGATTCACTCCATTCATTCTAATGTACCACACCATTCCGCAAGCATAACAAAACATTTAAATGAGGACCCACTGTGTCTTCAGCTCCCCGTCCCCAATCCTAACCTTAACCATTAGTGGGAGATATGCAAAACTGACCCAAGATCAGCATCTAGGGGCAACTTCAACCTAGACCATGCTTGTGTACAGACTGAGCAATCACAAGTTAGTGCAAAGCTCTTGCACTCTGAGCATTCAAGCGAATGTCTCTCCAAAGGATCCTTTCACACCAGAAACAAAATCATATTTGCCGTGGTCTTCTAACCCAGTGCGTTCCAAACCTTTCCAGTGTATGCCCACCTTCAACAAGGGATAATCCCAGATTAGAGGGATAAAGAAATAAGTGATAAAGTTACTGAGATGCTTGAAAGAAAACTGCCAACAATCATTACTTTAAAATGTGTTTACTTAAGTGAAAATGTACATAACATTTTACAATAAACAATTTTCTTTAAAAACTTTACAGGGATTTAAAATGTGTTCATTACATAATTTCATATGTACAATTTTTTGGGAGGGCAGTGGACACTGCAGATTACAAAGACGTATTCACACCTACTGTAACTGGTTATCGTTCCTAAACAGTTACATATTGATTGGGACGGTATTATGAAAAATGAATTAGCAAACAAGTACTTTGATTTCAAATAAATACAATAGGTCTTCAGAAAGTGTTCACACCCCTAGACTTTTTCCACATTTTGTTGTGTTACAGCCTGAATTTAAAAAGGATCAAATTTAGATTTCTTTGTCACTGGCCTACACACAACACTCCATAATGTCAACGTTTTAGACATTTTTACAAATGAATAAAAAATGAAAAACTGAAATGTCTTGGGTCAATAAGTATTCAACCCTTTGTTAGGGCAAGCCTAAGGTCCCTAATTCGAGCAGTGAATTTCATATAAAGATTCGACATCAGACCTGGGAGGTTTTCAAATGCCTCTCAAAGGGCACTTATTGGTAGATAGGTAAACAAACAACTTTTAAAAATTGCCAACTGTTGCACAAACAAGGTGTGGAAAGCTGCATTTCATTTCAATACATTTGCAACATTTTCTAAAAACATGTTTTCACTTTGTCATTTATAGGGTATTGTGTTCAGATGGGTGAGATAATTTTATTATTATTTTTATTTAAATTCAGGCTGCAACACAACAAAATGTGGAATAAGTCAAGGGGTATGAATACTTTCTGAAGGCCCTGTACTTGTTTAACACAGAGGCCACATGATTACTTCTGCAGTTTTCAGTTGGCAAGCCTCAGTGGTTGAAACAATCTCTCCCCCTCTGACACAGAACCATAGAGACAATATCCATCCTCCTCTGAAAATGTATCCAGTCCCGTGTTGATCCTCCTCAACTATTGGGAAATGACATGGTAGGTGAGCATAACAGTGTGGCAGAAACTACACAAAAAAACCTACCGGAGGACTTGGTGAAGCCATTACCATCATACTGGGAATTAGCAAGCGACGAAAAGGATGATCGATCAACAAGGGCATGATTGATTAGCAAGGCTTTTTTTTTTTTACAACACATTCGATAGTTTGGGACACACACGGTACTATAATGAGGATTTTCCATCTTCAAGTTGACGGCCATGCCATATATTGACATTGTTTAGCGAGTGGCGATTCAAACAGATTTGGAAGCAACATGACTCCACGAATTGACACCTTTCAATTCACCATCCACGGGCAAAGAGTGTGGCTAAACCCAGGGGAAGTCTTTGATTGGCTGAGATGTGACCACTCAGGTTTATCAGCATTCAGAAGTTCTCCATCACAAGACGTACCCGGTCAGTCTTCATGACCTCATAGTCTTACAAGGAATCAAACTGACTTAAAGCAGTGGAGTTCAGAACCTAACATCTGTAAACATTACAGATATAAGGTGAAATAACTAAATGACAAGCAGTGAAATAAAGTAAAGATTTTGGCACACATACAGTACATTCTGTGCTTCTTAAGTAGATCTAACTTTTTTGAGGGGCTTGGCGAGTGAGATACCTAAATTACTTGGTGTAGACTAAAAGGCATCAAGCAAATGTCCAGTTAGCCTCCCTAGCATGTGCTCAACTAGAACATATTGTAGCCAAAACCTTAACCGTTACGCCAAGAGATACGAACATCTTGACAAGGTCGCAAGGTGTTGGGTTAAGGACGCTACATTACCCCCTTCCTTCGGGAGAGGGCCCCCCCCCCATACTTTCTCTATATACCAAGTCCCTCAGGTGTACACGCCTCTCCGATGGCCTCACAGACACCATCCCACTTCTGACACCAATGTAGCAAATTCAGGGGGTAGCCCCGACTGGCACTCAAAGCCGGGTCCAGCAACCTTCAAGCCAACACCTTAACCATTACACCAAGAGGTCCGAACCTCTTGACAAGGTTACTAGCATTTTAATATAAACCCCATTCCCGTTTGCTGTCAAAACCAAAAAGAAAACTTTATTGCCAACATTTTTGTCCGGGATTCAAACTAACACAAATAACCGGCATTGCTCTGCACTCGACTTTTAAGAACATGTGGATGCGTGATCCAATGGCAATTTACCTGAAGTTACACGTCAGAGTCAGTCGAAAGTGCAGCGCTGCATTGGTTTGAATCCTGGCCTAAATCTGTGAGAGAATTAGGTAAGGCATTGAGAGTGGTGGAACAAGGAAGTGTAGAAAAGGCTCCTGATTTTTGGGGGAATTGCTTTACATGAAATCTGTCCCATAAAGTACTTACAGTACATTCATAAGCATTCCACAAAACCTACATAAGTTATCGTTTTTACTGAACCAATTAGTTATGTAGAATGTCACATATTACAAGTCACATATTGTTCTACATAATAAATATACTCTGAGGCTTCAGAAAGACTATGTTGACATTAGGTCATGTTTATGTGGTGCTTATGAATGCATCATAACTCCTTAACCTGGACATGTAAATCCATACCTTTTCTTTGCCGAGACAAAAATGTGTGCGAGAAAGATATCGACTACAATAACTTCAGGCTTTTGGCTGCTCATCATTAAATGACTCCCGTTCCGTCCCTCCTCTCTCAGAAAAAAAGGCTAAATAAAACACTTACACCTAAAGGCTATTGCAGAAATGATATCTAAAGCACTTTCATTAACTGAGAAACATGAAGGCTCGAGGTATTCATAAACGTGGTTTCTGGTGCACTTTACAAAATGTGAGTTAAGACCTGTGCAAGGCCACCAATGATATCTATATCAAACCAAATGCATCCTATTGAAGGAGAGCAACAATTGAAGCAAATAGAATCAATGTGTGTGATACACAAAATGGGAGTGCCAGGCAGTCCTCTCAGATAGGCAAAGAGATCCAGCCTCCTCCTGAAACAGCACAACAGTGTTGACCATAAAATGATCACCCCCCCCACCACACACACACACACATACGCTTTTTAGCAGCACACATTCTCACGCATGTGCACACTACGCACGCGTGTACAAAAGAAAAACTGACAACAAAAGAGAGAGACTTGAAAAGCTATTACCCGAGTACAGAACAACAGCAAATTAAGACAAGTGTGCTCTCTTGGCTCAAAAGGCTACTTCCCCAGATGCAATAGCCTCGACCGAACCAGTAGGAGTCAGCGATGGTGTGCGGGTCCAGTTGTAGACCCTTAGACCTAATGAGAAGTTGTGGTTATCAGCGAGAGGATACAAAGATCTTGGCCTTTATAGTGATGGACCAGGCCTCAGATCAAGTGGATACCATCCTCACATACTAACCTAATGTGGCTTGGTGGAGGAATCCACCACCTTGGCATGGACACTAGCTTAACATACTTGCAGATATACTAATTGGCCAGTAGCAGTGTACTACATAGAGAACTCGCTGTGTCAGTATAGGACATCCCTGGTGAAGGCAGCCATTTTGGTATGTTAGGTCTCAGGGTTGGTGGCTGTGGTCATGGTCACTTTCTTCGTGTACTGTGTGAAGATGGCTTCAAAGGCCTCGTCTCTGTGGATCATGGCACCAAACACCAACGGCTGAGAGAGAACAGGTAAATAAAGGGGAGCGTGAGGGGGATAGAAAGACAGTGATAATAGGAGGGGATATTATTTGGAAGATTATTTTAGGCGTCGATAAACCTGTCAAAACTTATGAAGCGCAATGATTGGGTTCCTGCCTATAAATATCTGGTCTTTTGAATTGACAAAGATTTTATGTTGAAAAACCATACCGATGAGCTAGTTAAAAAGCTAAGATTTAAAGTCCCTAAATAGCAGGAAGCAGATTGTACAGTCAACTTTCCTACCAGATCTTGTCTATGGTGATACCATTTACCAGCAGTCACCACTCTACCATAGTGCCTTTCGCTCGATCACAGGTGACCGTTTTAATACACCCCACTGCATCCTGTCACAAAAAGGTAGGCTGGTCCTCATTACAGTCCCGTAGATCACTTAATTAACTTCCTTTTTGTTTACAAAGCTCTACTATACAAGCTTCCAACTTACCTCACTTTGTTGTTAAAGTATATATAAAAAGTATAGTATAAAAACATAAGATACCAAATCCGTTCACTCAAGGTTCCTTGGGTCTCCACTGGACTAGGTAAGTCCCCTTTTAGTTTTAACACTGCACAGTTTTGGAACCACTTACAAAATTAACTACATTTGGATTCCCTGGTGCAACTAGGGCACTTTAGAACCCTGATGATAAACGACTTCACCCAGGTGTGGAATTTTGTTAATTGATTTACTTTAACAGCTACAGTAGTTCATGATGGCTGTGATGTTCTAATGTAATGCACTTGTTATTCCATCTTGTAGTTTTATATAGTTAACAGGATATTTGACAAAACAAAATCAGACCTAAATAGAGAGAAAAGAAACATGGTCTAAAATGGACTGTCCATAAGTGTTCCTACCTTCTGGGTGGACGGTGTTGCTATGGAGATTCCCATTCCAGACCCAGGTAATACAGACAAGACTTTGTACTGTGGAACAAACAAAACAAAACACCAGATAAGCTCAGACAACCTTAAAACATTCTACTGCAGAAGTCGATTTTTAGTAGACTTGGGCTATATACCATTTATACCGAAACACTGATTGTATGATTTTCAATACTGTAAAAAATAATGTTTATTTTTGGGGGTTTGGGTGTGCGTGTTATGCCACTGCTTATAACTATAAGAAATCTAAGGTGTGTCAAATAAATTATATCCAGCAATAGGGCTCCAGCTATGCATCCTCCTGGATCAAGATCCTTCTTGCCTAAAGGATTTGTGCCTCAAAAATAAAGAATCAAAAAAATGACTTTTTTTTTTTTTACATTTTATTTAAACACTAGTAAACAAAGTTGACTAAGATCCCTGTCCAGTCGCGTCTGTCTTTGTGATTCCTAAACTACTGCAAAGTTCTCTTTATCATTTGGAAATAGCACCCCTTGTGCGCACATTCGGTAATACTGCAGACCTCGGCATGGCGCAGAAAATATGGATACAGCCCAACTCAAATTTTTGTTCAACCAATGAATTTAGACATTGGACAGAAGGTGAAGTGAAAATAGAGAAACCCACCTTCTGGATATCAGTGATGTCAATCAGTTTGATGACTTTATTCTTTTTAGAGGAATTTGACCTGCAGCTTGAGCTTTCAAAGCAAAGGTAACTGGGGAGGGAAACACTTTGTAAGCACAGAGAAGGACACATTACACCTGAACACAGGCCAATACAAAACACACAAATGGGTGCTGCAAGAGCACATACAGAGACTGAGATACAAAACATTAAAGAGATACAAAACATTAAAGGACACCTGTTCTTCCCATGACCGACTGACCAGGTGAATCCAGGTGAAAGCCATTATCCCTTTATTGATGTCCCTTGTTAAGTCCACTTCAAATCAGTGTAGATGAAAAAGGCAGGAGACAGGCTAACGCATAACAGTCTAAGCCCTTCAGACGAGTCCCAAGGCGCTTGTGGGGGTTGTCGAACACCATCATGTTTGTGTGAGTCTCGGGTTACCATCCGAGGGCTCATAATAGTTTGTAGGCCAAGCGCGACATCGGCGGACGCGGTGGATTGAGAACATTCCGATGCGAACGCGCGACATCGGCGGACGCGGTGGATTGAGAGCATTCCGATGCGAACGCGCGACATCGGCGGACGTGGTGGATTGAGAGCATTCCGATGCGAACGCGCGACATCGGCGGACTGAGAGCATTCCGATGCGAACGCGCGACATCGGCGGACTGAGAGCATTCCGATGCGAACGCGCGACATCGGCGGACTGAGAGCATTCCGATGCGAACGCGCGACATCGGCGGACGCGGTGGATTGAGAGCATTCCGATGCGAACGCGCGACATCGGCGGACGCGGTGGATTGAGAGCATTCCGATGCGAACGCGCGACATCGGCGGACGCGGTGGATTGAGAGCATTCCGATGCGAACGCGCGACATCGGCGGACGCGGTGGATTGAGAGCATTCCGATGCGAACGCGCGACATCGGCGGACGCGGTGGATTGAGAGCATTCCGATGCGAACGCGCGACATCGGCGGACGCGGTGGATTGAGAGCATTCCGATGCGAACGCGCGACATCGGCGGACGAGGTGGATTGAGAGCATTCCGATGCGTAGAAACATATCTCCAGTTTAAACTGAAGGATTTTGATGGGGATTTTTGTATTATGCTAATTCGATTTCCACGGGGGCCCGGACATCGATTCCAGGGGTTTTTAAAGAAGCTATTCTGCCATGCTATGCTGTTGTCTCAGGTCTCTCTTTATGTGGTGTTGTGGTGTCTCTTGTCCTATATATTTTTTATTTCATTGTTAGGCCGTTATTGTAAATAAATTTGTTCTTAACTGTAAATGTTCTTAACTGACTTGCCCAGTTAAATAAAAAATACAATAACAAAAAAAAAAGTATTTTTATGCCTTGAGACAAGTGAGACATTGATTGTGTATGTGCGCCATTCAGAGGGTGAATGGGCAAGATAAGATTTGAAGTGCCTTTGAACGGGGTATGGTGTTCCTAATGTTTGGTATACTCAGTGTACATATCTACATGTGACAGCTAGGTATTAGCGGTATATGGCTTACTTTTCAGTGACAAAGAGCACACCATTACGGATGTAGTCTGTGGGACTCTTCCTGTCCCTGTTGATCAAGCAGCATCGCCAGCCATTCTCACACACTGCCAACGAAACCAGTCGACACACACACATATATCAGGTCTGACACACTGCCAACGAACACAGTCAATACTCATGGTTTCACTGCTTGCACTGCACCAACATAACACAATCGATAAACACTAAATTCATCAACAACAACTATGGAAATAGGTCAACATGGAAAAGGGTGAGGTGGTGATCCAGGCACAAATAGTCAGCTGTCGCTCCTGAGAATGATCATGTAGTGCTCTACCAACCTGCTAGGGGGCGCTCATCCCCAGAAAGATTGAAGACCTCGTGGAAAGCCCCCTTCTTAGTATTGTAGGCTCTGCCAGTCTGTTCCTCTAGACTGATACCACATGGTAAGGCTGTTCCTAGACTGCCGTGAGCTACCGTCGGATGGATCTAAAGAGAAAGAGAGCGGGGATAAGAATGGTAGGATAGAAGGAAGGATGGAGAGAGGTCAGCATTTTAGACTAGGAACAGAGTGAGGGAAGGGAATTGGCTAGACCTAAGCAGTGTGTGTGCATTATAGCAGGCTCTCTCAAACCAGTGGCTTGACTTGGTCATCAGCATCACTCAGTCAACTTCACTGCAGGTGAATCAAAGTGTACACAGTTTTATGGTTAGCAGTGCATATTGGCCGGGGTACTAGTGGAGAGCATTGGATACAATGCTTATGGGGATGTGAACGATAGGTTTATGGTGTGTCTCATGCAAAGCATGACGCAATGGACTCATGCCCTGTACTGTATATAACAACCTTTCCTTCTAAAGAATGAAACATGAAAAATGACTGGACAGGTTTTCTCAAAGCATGCGCAGACCAACTGGCAAGTGTCTTCACAGACATTTTCAATCTCTCCTTGTCCCAGTCTGTTACCCCAGCATGTTTCAAGCTGACCACCATTGTCCATGTTTCCAAAGAGCTCCAAAGTACCCTGCGTAAATGACTATCGCCCTGTAGCAATCACATGTGTAATAAAGTGCTTTGAAAGGCTGGTCAAGACACACATCAACACCATCATCCCAGATCCACTCCAATTCGCCTACTTCCCCAACAGATCCACAGAAGATGCAATCTCAATTGCACTTCACACTGCCATCTCCCACCTGGACAAGAGGGGAAATAACTATGCGACAATGCTGTTCATAGACTACAGCTCAGCTTTCAACACCATAGTCCCCTCCAAGCTCATCACCAAGGTAGGCAACAACACCCCTCAGGGGTGTCCCCTCCTGTACTCCCTGTTCACCCATGACTGCATAGCCACACAGGACTCCAAAACCATCATCAAGTTTGCTAACGACACGATTGTGGTAGGTGATGAGTAAACCTACATGGAGGTCAGAGACCTGTGGTGCCAGCACAACAACTTCTCCCTCAACATCAGTAAAACCAAGGAGCTGATCGTGGACTATAGGAGAAAGAGGGGAGAGCAGGCCCCAATTCACATCGAATGGGCTGTTGTGGAGCGGGTCGAGAGCTTCAAGTTCCTTGGCGTCCACATCACTAAGGACTAAACATGGTCCACACACACCTGCACAGTCGTGAAGAGTGCACAGCAGGGCCTTTTCCCCCCCTCAGGAGGCTGGAAAGATTTGGCATGGGCCCTAGGCTCCTCAAAAAGTTATACAGCTGCACCATCGAGAGCATCTTGACTGGCTGCTTCCCCGCTTGGTATACCAAATGCACCGTCCTTGACCGCAGAAACACCACCCTCTTTAGCATAGTGCTACAGAGGGTGGTGGGGCCGAGCTCCCTGTAATCCAGGACCTCTAAACAGTATCAGGCTGTGTCAGAGGAAGGCCCGAAAAATTGCCAAAGACTCCAGCCACCGAAGCCATAGACTGTTCACTCTGCTACTTCCTGGCAAACAGTACCAGAGCATCGGCTCCAGGACAAACAGGCGCCGAGACAGCTTCTACCCCCAAGCTATAAGACCGCTAAATAGTAAATTAATGGTACCCAAACTATCTGCACTGACTCCATCTAGACTATACACACACACACCATTAACAGTCCAATACAAAACCCTCACATATTCACAACTATCCTGATGCCTTGTCACTTTACCATGCCTTCATGATACCTCATACCTCTGCACATTGATATGGTACTCCCTGTATATGGCTCCATTCTTATTTATTTTATTCCTAGTTACCATTTTATTTTTCAACTCTGCATCGTTGGGAAGGGCTCATAATCAAGCATTTCACAGTAAAGTCTATACCAGTTGTGTTCAGCGCATGTGACAAATACAATTTGATTCGACTTTCATTTGTTTTTGCTGACCATTGGCAGGATTTCTTTTTCTAGAAAACACAAACTGGCCCGAACACACTGATAAGTATTGCTACCTATTAGGACATTATAATACAACCTTGAATAATTGTATGGGATTTTGTGGAAGAGTAGTTACCGGTATGATATTACAAATACTAATACTATTAACAAACCACTATCTTTCAAAAAGAACCAATGAGCAGTTTCTGGCTTCTAGTTACTTCCTCAACACACACAGCACTACTTTGAATATAGGGTTCCTTCTGATCGTGTCTATGAGAATGGATACAAAATGAACATTCAATACACCATTACGGTAATCTCTACTTTGGTGTCATATGGAAAATAACACTTTCAACAGCACTGTGGTAGATGCACATGTTAAAAAGACAAGGCCACATTTTCATCCTTCACATAGACACAGTTAGCATTGCTCTACTGCTGATATCCAAAGGGGCAAGGGGTCGATTTGGAATGCAGCTTATCTCTAAATGACACATACACACGATGGTGGCGCAAACACAGACACTCGCCAACCAAAGTGCACCCTAGGGAGCCCTACCTTTTCACACCCAGAGAGCTGAGAGAGGAAAAACAACAGAGAAGTTTGTGTCTGATCACCTGAGTTAAGGATTCCCACAGTTCCCAGCTGCTGTGACCACCAACATTAATTAGGGATGAACTGTGACAATGACACATGTACCTTCAGTGCCCTCGGAAAGTATTCAGACCCCTTGACCTTTTCCACATTTGTTTACGTTACAGCTTTATTCTCAAATTGATTCAATTAATGTTTCTCCTCATCAATCTACCCTGTAGTGACAAAGCTTTTTTTTTTTAAGTGTTTTTAGAAACGTTTTCTAATTTATTAAAAATTAAAAACTGAAATACCTTATGTAAAATAAGTATTCAGATCCTTTGCTAAGAGACTCGGAAAAGAGATCAGGTGCATCCTGTTTCCATTGATCATCCTTGAGATGTTTCTACAACTTGATTGTAGAAGTCCAACTGTGGTAAATTTAATTGATTGGACATGATTTGGAAAAGCACACACACCTGTCTATATAAGGTCCCACAGTTGACAGTGCATGTCAGAGCAAAAACCAAGTCATGAGGTCCAAGGAATTGTCTGTAGAGCTCCGAGACAGCATTGTGTCGAGGCACTGATCTGGGGAAGGGTACAACCAAATTTCACAGTGGCCTCCATCATTCTTAAATGGACCACCAAGACTCTTCCTAGAGCTGGCCGCCCGGCCAAACTGAGCAATAGGAGGAGAAGGGCCTTGGTCAGGGAGGTGGCCAAGAACCCGATGGTGACTCTGATAGAGCTCCAAAGTTTGTCTGTGGAGATGGAAGAACATTCCAGAAGGACAACGATCTATGCAGCACTCCACCAATCAGGCCTTTATGGTAGAGTGGCCAGACAGAAGCCACTCCTCAGTAAATGGCACATGACAGCCTGCTTGGAGTTTGCCAGAAGGCACCTAAAGACTCTCAGATCATGAGAAACAAGATTATCTGGTCTGATGAAACCAAGATTGAACTCTTTGGCCTGAATGCCAATCGTCACGTCTGGAGAAAACCTGACAACATCCCTAATGGAAAGCATGGTGGTGGCAGCATCATCATGCTGTGGGGATGTTTTTCAGAGGAAAGGGCTGAGAGACTAGTAAGCATCGAGGGAAAGATGAACGGAGCAAAGTACAGAGAGATCCATGATGAAAACCTGCTCCAGAGAGCTCAGGACACAGCCAATACAAAGCAGGAGTGGCTTCGGGACAAGTCTCTGAATGTCCTTGAGTGGACCAGCCAGAGACCGGACTTGAACCCAATCGAACATCTCTGGAGAGACCTGAAAATAGCTGTGCAGCGAAGCTCACCAACAAACCTGGCAGAGCTTGAGAGGATCTGCAGAGAAGAATAGGAGAAGCTCCTCAAATATAGCTGTGCCAAGCTTGTAGCGTCATACCCAGGAAGACTCGAGGCTGTAATCACTGCCAAAGGTGCTTCAACAAAGTACTAAGTAAAGGGTCTGAATACTTATGTACCTGTCATATTTCCATTTTCTAAAAACCTGTTTCTACTTTGTCATTATGGGGTATTGTGTATAGATTGATGAGGGGAAAAAGCTATTTGGTACATTTTAGAATAAGGCTTTAACATAAAGAAAACTTGAAGCGAATACTTTCCCCGAATGCACTGTAGGCACAAAAGACCTGCACATATACAGACACACAAACGCATTATATACAATAGTATACAGTGCCTTGCGAAAGTATTCGGCCCCCTTGAACTTTGCGACCTTTTGCCACATTTCAGGCTTCAAACATAAAGATATAAAACTGTATTTTTTTGTGAAGAATCAACAACAAGTGGGACACAATCATGAAGTGGAACAACATTTATTGGATATTTCAAACTTTTTTAACAAATCAAAAACTGAAAAATTGGGCGTGCAAAATTATTCAGCCCCCTTAAGTTAATACTTTGTAGCGCCACCTTTTGCTGCGATTACAGCTGTAAGTCACTTGGAGTATATCTCTATCAGTTTTGCACATCGAGAGACTGACATTTTTTCCCATTCCTCCTTGCAAAACAGCTCGAGCTCAGTGAGGTTGGATGGAGAGTATTTGTGAACAGCAGTTTTCAGTTCTTTCCACAGATTCTCGATTGGATTCAGGTCTGGACTTTGACTTGGCCATTCTAACACCTGGATATGTTTATTTTTGAACCATTCCATTGTAGATTTTGCTTTATGTTTTGGATCATTGTCTTGTTGGAAGACAAATCTCCGTCCCAGTCTCAGGTCTTTTGCAGACTCCATCAGGTTTTCTTCCAGAATGGTCCTGTATTTGGCTCCATCCATCTTCCCATCAATTTTAACCATCTTCCCTGTCCCTGCTGAAGAAAAGCAGGCCCAAACCATGATGCTGCCACCACCATGTTTGACAGTGGGGATGGTGTGTTCAGGGTGATGAGCTGTGTTGCTTTTATTCCAAACATAACATTTTGCATTGTTGCCAAAAAGTTCAATTTTGGTTTCATCTGACCAGAGCACCTTCTTCCACATGTTTGGTGTGTCTCCCAGGTGGCTTGTGGCAAACTCTAAACAACACTTTTTATGGATATCTTTAAGGATTGGCTTTCTTCTTGCCTCTCTTCCATAAAGCCTGATTTGTGCAATATACGACTGATTGTTGTCCTATGGACAGAGTCTCCCACCTCAGCTGTAGATCTCTGCAGTTCATCCAGAGTTATCATGGGCCTCTTGGCTGCATCTCTGATCAGTCTCCTCCTTGTATGAGCTGAAAGTTTAGAGGGACGGCCAGGTCTTGGTAGATTTGATCCTTACTGAACTTCTGGAGAGAGTTTGCTGCACTGAAAGTAAAGGGGCTGAATAATTTTGCACGCCCAATTTTTCAGTTTTTGATTTGTTAAAAAAGTTTGAAATATCCAATAAATGTTGTTCCACTTCATGATTGTGTCCCACTTGTTGTTGATTCTTCATAAAAAAATACAGTTTTATATCTTTATGTTTGAAGCCTGAAATGTGGCAAAAGGTTGCAAAGTTCAAGGGGGCCGAATACTTTCGCAAGGCACTGTATGTAGAGTTTGAGACGAACCCGTCTGGACAATGTCGCGCCCCCGCGCTCCTTCAGCTGGGGGTCAGTGGGCAGGTTGGTCCAGATGATGTGCGGCGTGTCATACTTGTCCCTTAGTTTGGGACAGCTCCTAAACATGAAGTCGATTAGGAAGAACTTGATCCCTGCATACAGCCCTGAAGAGGAGACATGCAGAAAGGCATGAGAGAAGAACAAGAGGATCTCTCCGTGTCTCTTTCTTCGTCTGGTATATCTCACTCTTTTTCTCATCTCAATGCTTGGGGCTCTCACCGAGTAGGTGTAGCAGGGAGTGACCCCCTATGCTGATCTTAGGTCAGTCCAGGGTACAATTTACATATTGTACTTACCGATCATAAAGCCCATGAGTTTGTAGGGGATGAGACAGGAGCAGATCAAGGCCACCCATAGACCAACGTAAAGCTTCCGAGTAATCTCAGGATGCACCCACATGAACAGGCTGAAATACACGTGCGCGCACACACAGATTTATTTATTTATTCTATTTATATATACACTGTTGAACTCAAAGTTTACATACACTTAGGTTGGAGTCATTAAAACTCGTTTTTCAACCACTCCACAAATGTATTGTTAACAAACTGTAGTTTTGGACATCTACTTTGTGCATGACACAAGTAATTTTTCCATTAATTGTTTACAGACAGATTATTTCACTGTATTACATTTCCAGTGGGTCAGAAGTTTACATACACTAAGTTGACTGTGCCTTTAAACAGCTTGCAAAATTCCAGAAAATGATGTTATGGCTTTCGAAGCTTCTGATAGGCTAATTGACATCATTTGTGTCAATTGGAGGTGTACCTTTGGATGTATTTCAAGGCACAGCACCTCTTTGCTTGTCATCATGGGAAAAGCTAAATGAATCAGCCAAGACCTCAGGAAAAATAAATTGTAGACCTCCACAAGTCTGGTTCATCCTTGGGAGCAATTTTCAAACGCCTGAAGGTACCATTTTCATCTGTACAAACAACACTACGCAAGTATAAACACCATGGGACCACGCAGCCGTCATGCCGCTCAGGAAAGAGACGCGTTCTGTCCCCTAGAGATGAACGTACTTTGGTGCGAAAAGTGCAAATCAATCCCAGAACAACAGCAAAGTACCTTGTGAAGATGCTGGAGGAAACAGGTACAAAAGTATCTATATCCACAGTAAAACGAGTCCTATATCGACATAACCTGAAAGGCCGCTAAGCAAGGAAGAAGCCACTGCTCCAAAACTGCCATAAAAAAGCCAGACTACGGTTTGCAACTGCACATGGGGACAAAGATTGTACTTTTTTGATAAATGTCCTCTAGTCTGTTGAAACAAAAATAGAACTGTTTGGCAATGATGACAATTGTTATGTTTGGAGGAAATAGGGGGAGGCTCGCAAGCCGAAGGACACCATCCCAACCGTGAAGCACGGGAGTGGCAGCATCATGTTATGGGGGTGCTATGCTGCAGGAGGGACTGGTGCACTTCACAAAATAGATGGCACCATGAGGTAAGAAAATTATGTGGATATATTGAAGCGACATCTCAAGACATCAGTCAGGAAGTTAAAGCTTGGTCGCAAATGGGTCTTCCAAATGGACAATGACCCCAAGCATACTTCCAAAGTTGTGGCAAAATGGCTGGAGTGGCCATAACAAAGCCCTGACCTCAATCCTAAAAACCTGACTCAGTTACACCAGCTCTGTCAGGAGGAATGGGCCAAAATTCACCCAACTTATTGTGGGAAGCTTATGGAAGGCTACCCGAAAAGTTTGACCCAAGTTAAACAATTTAAAGGCAAAGCTACCAAATACTAATTGAGTGTATGTAAACTTCATCCTAACTGACCTAAGATAGGGAACATTTACGAGGATTAAATGTCAGGAATGGTGGAAAACTGAGTTTAAATGCATTTGGCTCAGGTGTATGTAAACTTCCGACTTCAACTGTATATATACACACATGAAGTGTAAAACACACGTTGGTTAACAAACTTAAACATACCGGTAACAAAACACACACTCACTTCTTTATCTTCTCCAAGACATCTGCCATCTTTCCAAAAAGATTCTGTTAAGAACACACATTTTTGTTGTGAAAATGGCACAACAATTTAAACACCTCACAACGCAGCTCCATAACTATGAATAGATGTCATCAAGCATCTCTAACCATTTCTAACTCAAGAAGGTGAAACAATTGTTACAGCTCACCTGTGCTTTTTGAGCTACATCAAGAACTAACTGGAACTTCTCTGAAACAGTCAGATCCTCTTTTGGTGGTTCCTAGGAAAAGAAGAGTTACAACCAAACTCTTGCCCCGAAAGCAAACAGCATTAAGGCTGTAGCGTATTTATTTGAGAGGGGTAAAGATAAAGATTTTGTTCGGGCGCCAGGCAGGTATTAACCATGCCGAAAGGAAAATAGTAGAATAGAGAGAGTACCACTACCAGACCCACACACATCAACAGAATAGACTGCCTAGAGTGTAGCCTTTTTACCAGATAGCCAGTGGAGAGAAAAGAGAATACACCCCATATAAAACCCACATCCCAGCACAGGGATAACCCCACCCAGAATACCTCATACCACGCCCAGTGCCCTAAAATCTGCAAACACTGAAGGGGTAGGGGCGTGTGGAAGGTACAAGGGGATGATTTTTTGACCTTTCCTAGGTAAAGCTAGATCCCAAAAGAGGTGACATCATTAAAGTCTTACCACAGGTTCAGAGACACCAGGCACAATACTCCACTGGATCCTCCAACCTCTGAGAAGAAAGTGGAGAGAGACAAGTTTGACTCAACTCACAAGCAGATTGCACATGTTCAAATGGAACAACTTATAACAGGCAATGCACCTTGTAATGAGCTTATCTACCTGGAAATGAGGTAATTCAAGGACAACCTTAGAATGGCTAGGAAGATAAACATGGGGATGGCCCAACCGTGCCACGCTGCATTCATATAGATCTGTGTAAAATAGAAAAGGGGGAGAACAGGTCACACACAATCTATTATTTCCATCTATCCACCTCTAGTCTATACTCATACTGAGGTGTGAAACATCTCGGTACTATGCAACACATATTGTATACCGTTTTGGGGCAGATATAGATTTACATGCAAATATCTCTCTAAAACCTAAATAGATGTTGCTATACAAGTGGAGCGATAGATCTATTGATCTTTCTCGCTGGAATCTTGATTTTTAAGCCTCAAGACAATCGAGATGACTTATGTACGCGTGTCATTCAGAGGGTGAATGGGCAAGAGAAAAGATTTAGGTGCCTTTGAACGGGGTATGGTAGTAGGTGCCAGGCGCACCGGTTTGTCAGGCTCAACAGTGTGTGTGTGTGTGCCATTCTGTTTCAGAGGACTCACAAAGCAGGCTACGTCGCGTGAGTACTCAAAACACTAGGCGGCCAAATGATAGTCATGAGAGGTGGACACCTCTGGCCTCACTGCCTCGTGTGTGTGTGTGTGTGTGTGTGTGTGTGTGTGTGTGTGTGTGTGTGTGTGTGTGTGTGTGTGTGTGTGTGTGTGTGTATACACTCACAATGAAGGCGAAGGCTGACGTATACACTGATTGCCAGCTGGATAAGGCAAAAAGGTTCCTCTTAAAGTTTATGACAGGTTTGGCACCTCGCTCTACAGACAAGTAGAAAGTATTAAAACATTTTTAAAAACACTATCAAAACACAAATGCATCAATCATGTATACATAATTTACTACAATAAAGATATGTCATTGGAATAGTATTCGACTCAGAATATGATATTCATCAAGATACGGCTGACATTGAGTGTGATCGGTACATCTTGTTCACTAAATTTACAACACTTACTGAGTCTTCTCATGTTTTCAGTCAATCTGAGGACAGAGGACAAGAGAAGGGGAGTTTTATTCAATTAGAACAAGCAAAAGCACAAACAGTGCTATACAGGTTTTGGTGGAGGAAGAGAACCGATTTCACCGCATTTAGCTATCCTTCATGGGAAAGTATTTTATTTGAACCTTTATTTTATTTGGCATATGTGTTGCCTGGAAGAATCACTTGTCTGCCAAAGCCTTCTTGTCTGCCTCCTATCTCATCTCCCTTTCAGCCTCAAAAACTAACATCAAGTTCATTTCAACTGGCAGGGTGCAGTGAACACTCCTTCCTTCTCTCCCCCTGCCTCTTCTGCTCTCTCACTCTCCGTCCTCGGATAAAGTTACAGGACACAGTTTGTGTCAAACTACTCATGACAATACTGACATTGTTAACACTGAGCGTTCTCTTCTTCTCTTCCTCTCCTCTTTCTCTCCCCTCCGTCTATTGTACGTTTCATAACATAGTTTGAGTCAGAGTACCCATGACGCCACTCTGCGTTATTCAGGAGAGGACTGGTCCAGGGCAACTGTAAAATGTCACTGTTTGGATTGGAGCAGGAAGAACGGACCCTAAATCGGTTTTAACTAGCATAGAATGACAACAGCCTGCTGCAGTGCACTCAACCTACCACCAGGGGTCAGAATCCTCCCACTTCCGGAACAACATGGTTACAACCTCTACTGTGCTGAAAGGCCTGGGATTGGCTGTGGGTTATAACAACAGGCCAATTTGACATCAGGGTGAAGTCATGGGGACGGCTACTTTACGGTGGGTGCTGATGAATAGCATGCTGACAGACTCTAGGCCCATTACAAAGCCATCAGTTTTATGACCCTTCACTAAGCAGCATGTACTCAGGGTCTTCTGAGCTGGTTAACCTGATGACTACAGTGGCTGGCTGATCCCCCACTCTGATCGAAATGATAGGGGAGAAGCCGAGGGGAGCAACGTTAGAGCAAATGTTAAAATCAGAATCTTAAAAAGGGATAGTTAAGCCAAAATCAAAATATGGGTGGAATTAACCTTACCTTGAGTTGTGTCTTGGGTTACAAATGGAAGGTACATATTACTGGAAACTTTTGACATTTACCAGTACACTACTAGAATCTTTCAAGGAATTTATGAAATCTATCACAAGACATAAAGTGGCCCTTTTGGGTATTTCAGATTATCACAGGTGTCTAATTATCTCCGACCCTCTGTGTGGCCTTATCACATTTAAAACCTTTAAAGTATTAAATAATTCAAAGGTGTAATATGCAGAAATCGCTTAGCCACTTCCTGTTCGCTAAAATTCAAATAGTTTGCCTAATTTCAGTTTGTGACAAAACAAGCAACGCATAGCGTAGAGTCATTTTATCATCTAAACCACTATGAAATTAATTTTCAATAACCAAAAATATTGTATTTTCAGCTGTTTGAAGCTGGTGTAAAAATGTAACATATAAACAGCGTACATAAAACATATCTAACGCTTCTTAGATTTTCTTTCAATGAGAATGAAATATCTATAACTCCTATTTCTATGTGAATTTGGTCGGGTCACCCAAAAAGTTAAATATTGCAGATTTTAAAAAAAATAAAAAAATGTAAATACAATGACAAAGCTGTAAAACATGATCCTAAATATAAACCATCAACTTAGTGAACATTTGATTTCAATTATTAGGATCCCCGTTAGCCGACGCCAAATGGTGACAGCTAGTCTTACTGGGGTCCGACACATAACGAAAAAGACATCACAGACAAAAGACTTCACAATTTACATCCATTTAAAAACATTAACAGGTAGTGTGTGTGTGTGCATCAAATATGAGGCTTTTCAGCATGAAATATCCATCATGTCATTTTTTTTTACACACTTAATTTATTTTACTATGTCACCATGTATTTGTTGCCAATATTTTGGTGTCAAACTGGTGGCAGTTGTGACGAAAAGTCAATAGTTGGAAGAGTTGCAGAGTTAATAGAAAATAATGGCATCGTTGATTAGATACTTTTCATTAAATTAGGCTATTTTCTCTTGTGGTCTATCTACTAGAAACTCATGGACAACAGATAATAATAATAATATGGGGTGGCAGGGTAGCCTAGTCGTTAGAGAGTTGGACTAGGAACCGGAAGGTTGCAAGTTCAAACCCCCGAGCTGACAAGGTACAAATCTGTTGTTCTGCCCCTGAACAGGCCCACTGTTCCTAGGCCGTCATTGAAAATAAGAATTTGTACTTAACTGACTTGCCTAGTTAAATAAAGGTAATACAAATTTTAAAAATAATATTATATGAATACATTTATTTTATTCAAGCATAATTTACCAAAGTTATGATAGAACATTTATGGCAATCTGTTAATTACCAAAAATACTGAAGATTCTGGCAACTTTGGTAAATTTGCAACCCTACCTGAAGGCCCATAGTGACGCTTTGCTAACATCAGTCCCCTGATTTACAGTCATGAATTGGACAATGCCTATTATGCTAGTTCCTGGCTGTGGCAGAAGTGAACAATGGATTATTGTGGATTCCGTCACTATGGGGCTTTAGGCAGAAGGTAAGGGTAATTCCACATCGGGGGTGTGGGCAGTTCTCACCTCTTAGCGCTTAGTGGCTCCTCTGGCTCCACTGTGTTCTCCTCCGGCTGGAAACGGAAGTCCCCGATGTACGCTCCGAACCGGTTGTACAGCCACGCCTGCAGCCATGAGTACATGGTCTCCTTCTGCTTGTCTGCAGGGGCAGAGGAACATATGGGATATTGTTAGACCTTGTTTTGTTGAATCAGGTAGGTTATATCTGGGTTGGAACAAAAGCCTGCACACCTTGTTGCTTTCCAGGACTAGTGTTGGTGACCACGACTTATACTGTATACATTTGACCAGTATTCAACTCAATGTTGCATGGTTGTTGCAGTATGAAAGTATGTGAATACAACACTATGTATGCTTTGTGTCAGACCTACGTTAGCACCTCTATCCAAACACCTCGTCTTTATTTAGCAGTTTCTCTAATCTCCTTTCCCCTCATACTGTATCGTCTCCACAGCACGTCTATGGAACTAATTAACTAACAGCTCGCTCCGAGACACCTCACTAAAATAAATTGCAGCCTGACATCACACCCAATTAAAATAGTCACCTCGGGTTATTCCCCAAGACAACTCACAAGTACCATTCAAATCTGTACTCCATCCTCGCTTAGTTTGGAATGTGGCTGAGCGGACGACCAATGTGGTGGTAGGTCTCCCAAAGCATGCTGGTTGCATCGCACAATGTTAACAATGTTCCAGCATAAGTCTGGGATTTCCGAGACTATGTGGTGGTGGGTGGTTCAAATCAAATTGTATTTGTCACCTGCTTCGTAAACAACAGGTGGAGACTAACAGTGAAATGCTCACTTCCCAAAAATGCAGAGAAAAAAGAAAACGGGATATGATTGAAAAATAACACGAGGAATAGATACACGATGAGTAACGACAATGGCACAGGAGGCTGCTGAGGGGAGAACAGCTCATAATAATGGCCAGCATGGCGCAAATGGAATGGCATCAAACATATGGACACTATGTGTTTGATACCATTCCCCTCATTCCGCTCCAGCCATTACCACGAGCTCGTTCTCCCCAATTTGGGTGCCACCAGCCTCCTGTGATACAGGGGGTACCAGGACCGAGTCGATGTGCAGGGGTACAAGGTAATTGAGTTAGATATGTACATATAGGCAAGGATAAAGTGTTTAGGAAACAGGGTAGATGATAAAACAGTAGCAGCAGCATACAGTGAGGCAAAAAAGTATTTAGTCAGCCACCAATTGTGCAAGTTCTCCCACTTAAAAAGATGAGAGAGGCCTGTAATTTTCATCATAGGTACACTTCAACTATGACAGACAAAATAAGGGAAAAAAATCCAGAAAATCACATTGTAGGATTTTTTATGAATTTATTTGCAAATTATGGTGAAAAATAAGTATTTGGTCACCTACAAACAAGCAAGATATCTGGCTCTCACAAACCTGTAACTTCTTCAAGAGGCTCCTCTGTCTTCCACTCGTTACCTGTATTAATGGCACCTGTTTGAACTTGTTATCAGTATAAAAGACACCTGTCCACAACCTCAAACAGTCACATTCCAAACTCCACTATGGCCAAGACCAAAGAGCTGTCAAAGGACACCAGAAACAAAATTGTAGACCTGCACCAGGCTGGGAAGACTGAATCTGTAATAGGTAAGCAGCTTGGTTTGAAGAAATCAACTGTGGGAGCAATTATTAGGAAATGGAAGACATACAAGACCACTGATAATCTCCCTCGATCTGGGGATCCACGCAAGATCTCACCCCGTGGGGTAAAAATGATCACAAGAACAGTGAGCAAAAATCTCAGAACCACACAGGGGACCTAGTAAATTACCTGCAGAGAGCTGGGACCAAAGTAACAATGCCTACCATCAGTAACACACTACGCAGCCAGGGACTCAAATCCTGCAGTGCCAGACGTGGAAACATCATGCTTTGGGGCTGTTTTTCTGCAAAGGGACCAGGACGACTGATCCGTGTACAGGAAATAATGAATGGGGCCATGTATCGTGAGATTTTGAGTGAAAACCTCCTTCCATCAGCAAGGGCATTGAAGATGAAACGTGGCTGGGTCTTTCAGCATGACAATGATCCCAAACACACTGCCCGGGCAACAAAGGAGTGGCTTCGTAAGAAGCATTTCAAGGTCCTGGAGTGGCCTAGCCAGTCTCCAGAGCTCAACCCCATAGAAAATCTTTGGAGGGAGTTGAAAGTCCGTGTTGCCCAGCAACAGCCCCAAAACATCACTGCTCTAGAGGAGATCTGCATGGAGGAATAGGCCAAAATACCAGCAACAGTGTGTGAAGACCTTGTGAAGACTTACAGAAAACATCATTGCCAACAAAGGGTATATAACAAAGTATTGAGATAAACTTTTGTTATTGGCCAAAACATTATTTTCCACCATAATTTGCAAATAAATTCCTTAAAAATCCTACAATGTGAATTTCTGGATTTTTTTCTCATTTTGTCTGTCATAGTTAAAGTGTACCTATGATAAAAAATTACAGGCCTCTCTCATCTTCTTAAGTGGGAGAACTTGCACAATTGGTGGCTGACTAAATACTTTTTTGCCCAACTGTATGTGATCAGTCAAAAAATGTAAATGCAATTAGTTAAATAGTTAACCAATAGCTAACCAATAGCTACTCAAACTAACTATTTAGGCATGGGGTAAAAGCTGTTCAGGGTCCTGTTGGTTCCAGACTCGGTGCATCGGTACCGCTTAACGTGCAGTAGCAGAGAAAACAGTCTATGACTCAGGTGGCTGGAGTCTTTGGATAGCAGGGAGCTCAGCCCCAGTGATGTACTCAGCCAGCCACACTTCTCTCTATAGCGCTTTGCAGTCGGATGCCAAGCAGTTGCTATACCAAGCAGTGATGCAGCCAGTCAAGATGCTCTCAAATGGTGCAGCTGTATAACATTTTTATCCTCAGTGAGGATGTTGCCTGTAATCCATGCCTTCTGGTTGGGATATGTACGTACGGACACAGTGGGGACGTTGTCATCGTTGATGCACTTATTAACGAAGCCGGTGACTGAGGTGGTATGCTCCTCAATGTTATCGGATGAATCCCTAGCATATTCCAGTCTGTGCTAGCAAAACTGAAGGGAGAGTCGTGTGATGAACTCGAGCGGTTTCCCCTATAAGCTGTGCTGCTTCTCCGTGTAGCCCGCGCAGCACAACTGGTAGGGGAAAATGAAATATGACGTAGCAGATAAAGTATACAATTTCATTTCTAAACATCTATACTGAGAGCTTTGTCGTTTCAAAAGAAAGTATTTGGGTGTTTTTTGAGCCTTTGTTCATGTTTTTCAGAGCACCCATACTGCAGAACGAGCAATGAGGAAGTATATTGCAGGTTGTGTACATTTTTCAGAAACACGTGAAATCACAAAAAAAAAGCCTCTGGACCTTTACATAACATGCAATTTACATTTAAAAGAGAGATTTGTTTAAAAATCTTTTAAGGCAAGGTTCCCCAACTGGCAGCCCACAGGCCGAATTTGGTCCGAGGGTGATTTTGACATAAGACTGTACAAACACCAGCAAATCAGCTCCAAGTAACATCCAAGTGATTTTAATTTTGGTAAACTGTTCCAAAGTATTCCCACCCATAAGCAAGGTTTGAAAATACTGTATTATGTTTTAGTCAAATATGTGACTCGTTTCAGGAAACTAGGCGTATGTTGCACGTCACTATTTCACAGGAGAGGCATTTGAATGTAAACATTTATTTGTTATTAAAATGTGTTTTTTGGCAGAAATGCCTTCTGGGACATGTGAACTTTCATGTGCCATAATAACAAACATAATGCCATCTGTAAATACGAATACATTTGTTAAATTACGGAAAAACACAGGAACCTTCCCGCTAGCCATGATTGGCTGAGACAATGGATGGGCTGGACATGCCGAGAAATTAGTTTGGATTGGTCTGACATGTGTAGCACGCTTCTGTCTATAACATGACCTGCTCAGTATGTGTAGGTAAACCTTTCTACCAAGTTTAAAAAAAAATATATATCATGAAGAACTGCAAAAGTGTTGTTAATGCTCTCCACTTTCTTGAGGACGATCGTGCCATGCTGACTCCGACTCTGAAAATAAATCAGACGATGAGGAAATCCCTGATTTAGGCAAAAACATTTTCATTGAACCAGACATAGTCTTCTAAAACGGTGATTAACAGTGTTGTCACAAAATAAGTTTCCACTTTTGAAATCAGTGGAATGCCCAGTGGAAGAAGAGTATGATAGCTAAGGAGATGGAGCAAATTCTGCCGTATTGATTGCAAATATGTGGCGGGCTTAGAAAAGAGAAGTTGTATAAAACACCTGTCTGCGGATTACATCTTCAAACTAAGGGCAACCACGGCATCTGTGACAGACAGCGAGAAGCGTTTATCCATGTAAGAGGGTCTAGCTAGCTACATTTTCAGATATTACACATTTCTAAAGTTGCTTTCATTGCAAGTTAAAGTGTACTGTTAGCTAGCTAGCTAACGTTACGTGTATGATCTGTGTATCTCAGGAAGCCATTTGCATAGCTAGTTATAGCCTAATGTTAGCTAGCTAGCTAACATTGAACCTAGGTGATTAGCTTTAGCTACCTGCAGATTCATTCATGGTGGCTAGCTATGACAATCAGTTTGTATTGTTAGTAGTATATGGGTTGGGATTATTGCCACATTCAAAACTGGGAACTCAGAACTCTGACTTCTGCCTTCAGCAGAACTCGGGAACTTTGGCCTCTTTCTAGAGCCCCAACTTTCCTACCTGAAGATCACTGAGGTCATGATTTGACCTCGTATTTTTCCAAGTTCTCAGTCGTCTTGAAAGCACCATTAGGTTAATTGGTTGCTAGCTAACTACATGTCTAAACAAGACTCCAATTAGTCAGATAATTACATGACCCATCAAGTTAGCCAGGGGTGATTACAATCATATTTTGAACTAGATAGTGTATTTTGGCTACTACTATCAACAATTTTAGTCTTGAAATATTTGTTTATATACTACACTCTTACTCTGTTTAGCACATGGCCTCACATGTGAATCCTTAAAGAGATCGGTGGTGCTAAGGCTTAATTAAGAGGGTGTGAACAATGCTGAATGGGTGTAGACAAAGAAGAGCTCTCCATTTGGTGCACCAAAACATTCAAGGGCATTCAAGTTTATCTACTTTCCCATTGTTCCTCAACTGTAGTGTATGATATACAATTTTCTAGCTCCGAGTGTACTTTTATCTAATAAAAAAAAAACACAATTTCAAATTTTGCTACATAGGACCGAATCGAGCCGGTCGGTCACATATTGTGTCTCGCAGTACAAAGAAACCCTCATCTGAAAACAAGGCTGACAGAATTTAATGAAGAAACGCGGTGCGAGACAAAATCAAGACTTGAGCACGGTCACAGGGGAGTAGAAAGGCAATGTTCCACCATAAGAGGCAATGTCCCACAGCTGCATTCATCCACCTATGAATGTGTAACAGTCCCTACAGAGAGGGAGAGGGATGCAATTCCTGTCGCCACACACACAGACTTCCTGATACTCATGCTAGGCGTTGCATACATACAAGCGTGTGCATGCACGCACGCACAGACACACACACAAACACGGGAAAGATAGATAGCTCTCTACCCATCAAAAACCAGAGGGGCTTAGAAAAGCACATAGTTTCGCCTCTAACTACCACACAGAGATGTTGAGACCATCTCCAATGGCAAATTTCCATTCTGAACCATTACGAGACAGGTCATTTGAATGGTGAGAGATGGCATGTTATGGAGCTGAAATCCTGGGATGCGCAGTCTGGGGAGCGTCAAGTCTGCAATGAAAGGTATTCAAAAAATGTGTGAATTAGCGTGTCTGTGCGCATCTTCAGTTGTCTATTGTGGAATACCTGTTTCTGGCTTACCTGTACCGTTGGCAGTTGGAGGCGTTTCTCTGGGTCGCTGTGATGGGGAATCTTCCGGTCTAGGAACAGGAGAGAAAAAGCATTGCTGGTAGGTAGAGCATTAGTCATGGCTTCAGAAAAACACATTCACTTATTGAGACATAATTGTGTCAGACAAGTGAAAGCAAAAGGACAGGGGAAAAACAATTATTGCTTATTGGTAGCCTGGCTCTGCTTCTTGAGAAATTCCCACTACCAACTCTAGGGAGAGGCTCCATTTTTAACAAGGACTGACAAATACAACAGACACACTAACACAAGGACGCCAGCAGTGGAGCATGTGCGCACATGCCCCTTACCCCATTTTGAGAACATCCAAGTTCAGTTTCTGTTCCAAGTCCAGCCTCTTCGATCTCTCCTTCTCCAAATCCTGTTTCAGAGTGTCTATGTTGGTTTCTTCCCGAAGTTTCCTCAACTCTTCCTCTGAAAAATAAAGCAATAAAAGCCCATCAATGTCTCAGCCAATACATATTCCTAACAGTTACCCTGCTCCTGGAGAGTCACTGTCAAAGGCACCTGGACAAACTGGTTAAGTCTTTAACCAGTCACTGACATTGTCCAAGTAGCACATCTGATGACTGGTAGAATCAGATGCGGTGCCTGGCTGGAACTAAAATAAGAATCTGCTGCACTCCAGGACCAGGGTTGCCTACACCTGTTCTATGGGAACAGATATTTTTGCCCACAACTACATTAACAGTCCCCAAATCATTGAGCTTTTATTTGACTGAACAGAGAGAAGGGGTGAAAAGAAGACGAATTAAGACCCGTAAAAAAGTTTCTCGTTAATGCAACTGTTTTAGGTAATTAAAAATGAATGTAGCACAGAGTTCTGGCAGAGAACACCTCAACCTACTTCATCACTGTAATTGAACTAAGACCTTATAAAAGATAGACATTTCATTTTTCACAAGGGATGTTCCCCCATGACACAGAATAACAGATACAGAAAAGATCTCAAGAAGACTCTTCCTCAATGTCCTTCCTTAATCCACAAGAGAAAGAATGACTTGATATTATTTGAATGGGATAGGCTAACACAATAAGATGGAGGTAGACAGGGAAGTAGACAGGCATCAACTACGTTCATTTCAACTGTCCAGTGCCCGGTTTCTGGATAGCGATGGAAAACCTGGACAAACTAGTGTTTTAACAATGCATCTTCCGAGTGTTTTAACAATGCATCTTTTCTACAACGGCCAAAGATGTAACCCACGTTTCCCAAAACACCACCCATGGAGAATGTTCGCTAAACGCATTGAAGCATGTCGATACTGAGGATCGCAGGAAAGGCAAAGCTGCTCTCAGATCAGATTTATCCCATTCAAATCTTACCTTAACATTAGAATTATTCCACAATACTGACGACGGATCAGGTCCTAGATAGGTGATAATATCTATGTTTGCAAATACTGATGCGGCTTATTCTATTGCTTACCCTATAACAATGCAACAAATCAAGATTTGGTAAATCATTGCGCACGTTATGCTACACATCATGAAATATATTGGAGGCAAATTACAGACGGTAGCCTACAAGTAGAAAAATAGAACTCAATTGACTGAAACTGAGCAAGTTGAGACTAAACTGCTTGGAGTAACCCTGGATAGTAAACTGTCATGGTCAAAACATATTGATACAACAGTAGCTAGGATAGGGAGAACTCGGTCTATAATAAAGCACTGCTCTACCTTCTTAACAGCACTATCAACAAGGCAGGTCCTACAGGCTCTAGTTTTGACGCACTAGCACTACTGTTTGGTCGTGTGGTCAAGGGACATTAATAGTATGCATGTCAATCTCTTCTGGCTAAAAAAGTGGAGGAGAGATGGACTTCATCACCATTTGTGAGAGGTATTGACATGTTGAATGCGCCGAGCTACTGGCACACAGCTCAGACACCCATGCATACCCCACAAGACGTGCCACCAGAGGTCTCTTCACAGTCCCCAAGTCCAGAATAGACTATGGGAGGCGCACAGTACTACATAGAGCCATGACTTACACGGAACTCTATTCCACATCAAGTAACTCATGCCAGCAGTAAAAAAATGTATTTAAAAAACAGATACAAATACACCTTATGTAACAGCGGGGACTGTGAAGCGACACATACATAGACACATGCATACAAACACACGCACTATAAACACATGTACATATGGATTTTGTGTCATAGATAGGTGTTAGTAAAGTAGAGGCCTGAGGGCACACACTTAATACATTGTGAAATCTGTTTGATACATTTGAAAAACATTACAATACATTCATAACTGCCTTCATTTTGCTGGGAAAAGGCCTACTGTATTTTAATGCCGTCATCTCGGGTTTTAATTGGACGCATCTTTTTTCGCTGGTTTGTATCAATTGCAAAGACGTTGGTAACTTTGTATTTGTCGTCAACTTTGTCCTGAAGTTACCGGCGGTCACAGAGAGCGGTTGTACCTCACAGGTTCTCCGTATTTGAAGGACAGCTTGTCTCTCTCTCTCCGACTTCCTTGCTTCTTCTTTCCCACAGTGCCTCGTTTTGGCTAGCTGCCAACACAAGACAACCATTTATGTTAGCATCTCCAACGCGCTGTTGAGGTCGCTCTCGTCTTTTATCGTATTCAAGTAAATCTTTCAGCGCCAGTATCATGGGACACCTATGGTAAGGGAGGTGCTGTGTATCTTTATCACTGGCTAACACTTAGCTAATGGATATGTTGCCAGGCTAGGGAAAGGAATGCCAGGGTAAACAGAGGTATTTTACTCCTGTTACACAGGCTGTTTGAATTAGATATCCAATTCCATGATGCAACGCTTAAATCGGTTGAATTCCTGTAAACTTTCAATAGTGTTCTGTGTGAGGTTCACGTCATACTCAAAGCTAGCTATATCCTCACACATCCTAGGTAGATGGGGGAAGGGGATGGGGATCATATAACCATGACCAACTGTCCCAGGGTCAGTGTCTAACAGTGGGTATAAAATAAAATAAAAAGTGAGCCAAAGGACTAATGCCATCCAGGACATGCAGCATCTCCTCACACTAATACTTTCCCTAAGAAAACCGAACGCCCTGTGCAATGACTCACAACAAGGAAACAGCGAGTAGAATGACGTCTACAGGCTGGCCTGGACATTCCTGAGGTATCGCTATGTAACCTCATCCAGGCATTTCACAATGTAAAACAGGAGGAGGTGTGACCCATGTGACTTGACCTTGTTTTGGCCTGGAGCCAGAGACTAGCAGAGTAAACTGGAAACCATCCAAAAATGCTTCTGCCTCGTTTTGGCACAACCACCCCATCCCCTGATCTCTAAAGACAGAAGCTGGCCCTCAAATACAGGGCACCTGGGAGGTACAACCGCTTTAGTACCTACCAACCGTTAGCTCAAGTGAAGATTAAACGCATTTTAGATATAGCCTTATTGGACGATGAAAACACTCGCTGTTGTAGAAACATACCCATTTCTCTGGGGGCAAGCTGTTACATAAAATGTACAACAGAACCTGGACTATTTTACTAACAGTGTTTACACAAACATAGGCATAATTAATGCCTAGTAAAATACATCATACTACTGCTACCAATCTCTCATTCTACGCTGCCATTGTCGTTAAAAGTGTAGCCCTGGTTACACGCGCCCAGGCATGTGAACAGACGAGGTTGGAATTGGAGACTATAAAAAAAAATGCGTTGTGGTTTTCTAGCCAGCATAGATTAATAGTTGCCAAGAGCAAGGGAGAGGCCACGCTGAATGTTTCTGAAGTAACTACTGCTGTGAAATTAACTGTTTGAGACCTCTTATCCTTCGGTCTCTGTACCAGCGGATCAGACCAGAGACACCCAATGGTCCTTCAATACCTGGCTGCCTTTCTCTTCGTGTGTGGGGAAGCATCTGTGACATCGACCATCTGTAGAAATTAATTTTATTTGCTGGCACAATAAGAAGGTCCTCGTCTGACTTTTGCATGACCTCCGCACTCATAGTGGACGATGACCTCACTTCACATTATTTACAATCGTGAAGTGTTTCAAGTTGTATTAGTCATATGTACAGGATACACCTTCCAAAATGCTTACTTGCAGGTTCCTTCGACAATGCAAAAGCAATTCGATTTTATAAAAGATAACAATACAAACAAAGTCCTTGGTTCAGTAGAATCTTTGTTTGTTGGTTGCATAAGTATAATACAGGAAGGCACAATTTAGAGTACAAAATGTACACATGTATCAGGGAAGAGGGGATTGGGGGGGCAAGTGTTTAAATTGTTTGCGCGCGCACGCGTGTGTGTAAGTGGGTGCATGTGTGCTAAGGTGCAGAGAGTCAGTACAGGTGGTAAGTGCGTAGGCCTCTAGGATTTAAACATCAAGAGAGCAAGCAGGGGGGGGGGACTCATAAAAATACACATTCCTGGCTCTCTGAGGCTCTTCCTGTCGCAGGTTGTGTGAAAGGATCGACCGTGAGAGTGAAATCCAAGCTATTTAGAGGAAATGGTCAACCCTTACAGCACTATTTAAATCTGTCAATTGTATCCAACTCAAAAGGGTGGTAAATGCCTTGGTCTGTGCCGTTGTAGAGGCTGATGATATCACAACATGGACTGTCTGCTAGACTAATGTATTGATCGCGGGGCAGATTGGCCTCAATTAATCAGCATTGCAGTGTATGCTGTGCATGTGCGTGTTAAACACAATGGCTGTGGTCGGTGTGTTTAAATGTAACTGGTAATTCCTGGTAGAGATTGCGTTTACTGTAGCGCATGTCCGCGCGTGTGTGTTTTTAACCATTCTTAGCATAGGGGTAATCTCTTGGGCCTGCTGACACACTAATTGAAATTAAAGGCTGGGTCACTTTGATAAACAAGGTTTGCCAACACAGTGCAATGCAACACCACCAATCCTGAACACGTCCCGGAGCTGCAGGTCTTACTGACTCAAAGCAGAATTTAAAAAAAGGACTTACCACCTCCCTGAAGGCTCATGATAAAACATTCTCCCAGCCCTTACAAGTTACAGACCAGGATTCAAATCAAGGCAGACAAACAACATTCGCATTGCAAATGCACAACGCTCTCCCAGTCATTGTCATATCAACTTCAATACCAACTGTGACAATACGGAAATCTCACCTTTTTTTCCTCCCTAGAGGAAACACGTGTGCTTTAGCAGAGCAGCAAAAGTACATTTGGAGATTGTGATCATTCCCATAGTACCCTTTGGTGCAAGACAGAGGTCAATAGGCTGTGTAATGAGGCACACACTGCTGACACACACATCCTGCATCCAAGATGAAGGGCTGATGTGAAATGAAGGACACACACACACACACCTCTTCTGTACTTTGATCTCCTCAATGTGCGAAATGTATTGACACATGCCCGAGTAGGATGACAATAACGGCCCAAACGTAAGCATCATTTAGTAGTGATATAGTCACTCACAGATACTTTGTACGATCACTGACCTAGATGGGGTAAGAGGAGGCTAACACTTAACGTTGCCAGAGGGTTATAGGAGCCAGTAATTCTGCAGCCAGGAGAGCCCCGAAAGAGAGAAAAACACCATTTGTTGGCCGCTTTTCCTTTACTCTGCGGTCCAACTCATCCCAAACCATTTCAATTGGGTTGAGGTCGGGTGATTGTGGAGGCCAGGTCATCTGATGTAGCACTCCATCACTCTGATTCCTTATCAAATAGCCCTTACACAGCCTGGAGGTGTTTTGTGGGTCATTGTCCTGTTGAATAACAAATGATAGTCCCACTAACCGCAAAATAGAATGGATGGCGTATCACTGCAGAATGCTGTTGTAGCCATGCTGGTTAAGTGTGCCTTGAATTCTAAATAAATCACGACAGTGTCACCAGAAAAGCATCCCCACACCATCAAACCTCCAGGTTTCACGGTGGGAACCACACATGCGGAGATCATCCGTTCACCTACTCTGCGCCTCACAAAGACGGTTGGAACCAAAAATGTCAAATTCGGACTCCAGATCAAAGGACAGATTTCCACCAGTCTCATGTCCATTGCTCATGTTTCTTGGCCCAAGAAAGTATCTTCTTATTATTGGTGTCCTTTAGTAGTGGTTTCTTTGCAACAATTCAACCATGAAGGCCTGATTCACGCTGTGTCCTCTGAACAGTTGATGTTGAGATGTGTCTGTCACTTGAACTCTGTGAAGTATTTATTTGGGCTGCAATCTGAGCCTGGTAACTCTAATGAACTTATCCTCTGCAGCAGAGGTAACTCTGGGTCTTCCTTTCCTCTGGCGGTCCTCATGAGAGCCAGTTTCATCATAGCACTTGATGGTTTTTGCGACTGCACTTGAAGAAATGTTCAAAGTTCTTGACATTTTCCGGATTGACTGACCTTCATGTCTCTTTGCTTATTTGAGCTGTTCATGCCATAATACGGACTTGGTCTTTTACCAAATAGGGCTATCATCTGTATACTACCCCTACCTTGTCACAACACAACTGATTGGCTTAAACGCATTAAGGAAAGAAATTCCACAAATTAACAAGGCACACCTGTTAATTGAAATGCATTCCAGGTGACTACCTCACGAAGCTGGCTAAGAGAATGCCAAGAGTGTGCAAAGCTGTCATCAAGGCAAAGGGTGGCTACTTTAAATAATCTAAAATATATTTTTATTTGTTACACACTTTTTTTGTTGCTACATGATTCCATGTGTTATTTCATAGTTTTAATGAAATAAAGAAAGTGTGTCCAAACTTTTGACTGCATGTGTGAAAATGCCCCAACAGACACATGGACAGGAAAGACAGATATCCAAAGCTGCTGTGAAGATTGGCAATCAAACAACAAAACGTGATGATATCCCTTTTTGCAAATCAAAGACTTCCGGCTAGAGGTCTGACAAACTATCACCTAGGTTGAAAAATAAAGTGTAGTACTCACGTAGGAAGTGCTTTTCCAGTAAGGCAATTTCCAGGTGGCCTTTCAAGTCGTTGAGTCGATCTGTCTCAGCCCTCTGGTAGTCCTGGATGGCTGCAGCAGGCATCGTAAGTGTCCCTGGACCAGCCTGGATGTGGGCAAACACACAAATGCAGGGGTGAGTGAAGAAGAACAACCTCCTTGCCGATGTGAGCTACCGTAGTCTCTGGTTCAAAACACCTGCACACAGAACCTCAAAATTCTGATATTGCAAAGTAAAGCAAACGCACACAAAACACCCAAACAAACAAATGGAGGCAAGCTGACTGCAGAATTCATTTCACCCTACAGTTTCTCCCTGCACCCTCCAGCCTGGCTCAAAAACAGCAGTATAATCCTGTATGCCTAGTATCATGACCCAAAGCACTGATAGAGGAACGAAGATTTTGACAAAGAGAGAGAAACAAAGGAGATTGAGATGGTGAGAGTGCGCAAGAGGAAAGATTGAGAAAGTGAGTGTGAGAGAGAGAGAGAGAGAGAGAGAGAGGACTGCTACAGTGAGATAGCCACTAGTGCCAACTTGTACGACACTACTCAGACAACAGAGCTGGGAGAGGCAAAGTCGATTTCATTTCACATCCTCTCAGCAGGAGGAGAGACCGCTCGTGTCAGAAGGGTAGAAATCAGTGCAATAGCAGATTGCAATAGTGCCGCTTGTAAAATGATGAGAATAATAGATGGACTTTAACCCTGTCCCTCTTTGCACCATTTACCCGGAGAAGCAGTGACACGTTTCACTAGGTCTACTAGCTGACAAATGTAATGTATTCCATCCGTGTAAATTAGACCTCAACGTTAATTAGATATAAAAGAGCTGAAGTGCATCAAAAGTGGTAAGTAATGACAGCCAGGCCTGCTACGCGGGTAAATACATCTATTTGACACGAGTTCATAAATCGATTAAAACATAATGACAAAGGTGTCAAGATTATGATAAATAACCAGAGTGAGAAGAACCACACTGTTCCTGTTTCCATGAGAACAAGCCCAAGACACAAACAAAATGTGTCACTGTACAGTACTGAACTGGCTGAAGCCCAGTTTCCCAGAACCAAGACGTCTGTGGTTAGACATTACAGGGGCTGTGTTGAAGCCCTAATTCCACTGCACATAGGCGTTCCAGGTCAAAGTTTGTTTGAGACACAGCCACCCTAAAAAGATCAACATCTCCAACTGTCTTCTCTTATTTAGACTCGACGTGCAAGTTGGGTCTTGATATTTAGGAACCAGATCGGCTAGCTGAGCATTCGCACCAGTGCCAAGTTTTTACGTCTTTTGTGTGCATCTGTCAGCAACTTTGCACTTTTTTTGGACACTTCATAAAGAACGCAATCAATTTGACCCTGTGTGGAATGATATCAAATAACTCATGATAACTTTGATCGGTGTTAAAATGGGGAAAACATGCATTCAACTTTTTCCTCTGAGTAGATCTTCAAAGATCAAGCAGTTTGATCAACCTCTCTCCACAAAAATATGAACATCAACACACCAGAATATGCAGTCAAATGAAATAGTTGGATGAAAAATATAGCTGTTCTTCTAATGTGTTCAGGGATGTTGAGTTGGCGGTAGGCCTTGGCACATGTATAGTTTGACTAAACTCTGCCTGCAGTGATGCAGACAGCGGTTGCTAAGTCTTTCTCTCCATCCTCGCTTGAGTGAACTACATCAACAGGAAGGGGGTTGAATAAACATGAAAGCCATGTATCAAAGGGGGGACATTTTGGCTAACCCCCCCTCCTCCCCGAAAATGGAAGCGGCACCTTGGTATGACGAGTGAGTAGACTTAACAAAGTTATCTGTAAGATTCCAAACTAAGTTAGGAGGTAAATATCGGTTTTGTGTCAGTGAGAATTAGTGAAGTGAAAGAGTCTGAAGAGATGCCAGTTCTGTGGTTCTATTAATACTGATATTCACTTACAGGGTCTTGCAGTTCTTCAGTGTCTTTCATTTCAAGTGAGGGCCGAGGCTTCATCAGAATCTCTTCGCTACATTCAGTGTCAGATGTGTTGGGCGAGTCGCCCAGATCCAGAAACACATCTGTCCGCTGGCCCCGGAACCGGATTTTGTCCAACCGCTTAAGCATGTTAAACACAGTCGTCTTTATCTTAACATGGCGTATGGCATCCCTGTAGGGACAAAAAGGAAGAAAGACACAGGTGGTTAGAATAAAATATTGTACCGCCAACTCACTGACCAGGATGTGTCTCCATAAGGCATTGTAATTATCAGAGTAAATACTCAGACACTATGAAAGCTCAAACCAAGTTTATTCTTCCCAGAGGATCGAACAGCTGAACAGACAAAGGCATGGTTCCACCCGTTCCAACCCACTTTGGGTGCAGTCTCCTCTTTATCGCTAAACATTGCATCATTATTGCTAGGCAGGGAGCTAAGTAAGCGGTTCCTCCCCTTATCAGTACAGCCACATGTGACCGTTTTCCCTGCACTCAGCCCCCCCCAGCTTCATTATGGCAACCCTCATGTCTCTTTTATAACTAATGATTAATAAATAGTTCAAGCTCAGAAATCCTATCATCATCATCCTTAATAAAAATGTCGGAAAATTATACATCTATATGAATATGACCAATTCTAAATGCCAATATAAAGATTCCTGTGCAGCAATATAATACTTACATGTGCAATCCACAAGGACATTGCATTCTAGCACAGGCATGAGGAGGGAGGTATGAACGGCATAGTCATCCACATACAGTCATTCAATTCTGCAAGAGTAATGGGCACACAGCATGATTTCATTCCTATCAATTTCCTACAGGAGAAATAAAACCCTCTACTCAAAATCAGTAATGAGACACTTACCGTAGAATAAACTTGACTCCCATCACTTCTCCACATGATTAGACAATTCTAAAACGATGACAAAATAGACAAATGGTAGGCAGGAAGAATGTCTATTTCTTCTACCTTAACTTTGATCCCTTTTCATCTAGAATCTATTTTTCGAAGTATTATTCTTTCCCCAAAACTTAACTTGCTATACATGTTGCACCAGCAAAGTAGGGCCAGAGCGGTGTGAGACCAATGTGACTGAGGCGGTGTGGGTGAGTTGGGCAATGATTTTAGGGCTGGGTCGTTCCAGCATTATCTCTTTACTCTCTGTAGGTCAGACAGAACGCTGGACCCTTTAGCCTCTGCCCAGAGAGCGAGATTGAAAGAGAGTGGAAAAGAGAAAAAGGTTGAAGGAGAAAGAGAGATGTGGTGATGGCCAACTTGCATCATTAATTAGGAGACTAGGCACCCTTTATAAGACGAGAGGTTTAATTTAGGAGGGTTTTGCTTTGAACAAAACTTTCCATACATATTTGCCCCTAGTTAAATATACTTTTTGGACCTGAATGCGAAAACATTCAGGAGATAGAGGTGCCCAAAGTTCACCCATTTTGCATATCCCGCAATACAATGAGACATCCATGTCTGCATCACTGGAAAAGATAAATGGTTGAGTTTGATATAATTGAGTTTGATATATAAGCTTACAAAAAAGGTTGACAAACTATTTGATAATGTCAACAAAACAATTTTACTTTTTTCAACTTGATTGGATTCCACCTGTGGTAAATTCAATTGATTGGAAATTATTTGGAAAGGCACACCCCCATCTACAGTATATAAGGTCCCACAGATGACAGTGCAAGGCAGTTTTCAAATGCAATGTATGTGTGACACATGTTAATGTTTTTAAATGTATGTAAATTGGAGTCTTTTGCCTGTAATGTCTTTTTCGTTGTGTGTCTGACCGAAGTAAGACTAGCTGTTGCCATTGGCGTCGGCTAACGGGGATCCTAATAAATCAAATCCAAATCCCAAAGGTTCTCAACTATAAGCACAGCTTACTGGTGGGACCATGTGAAATACAATCCCGACGCTCTGTTTTATCGTTTAATAATCATTGCTTGCGATAAGGTTTTCGAAACATATGGATCTTATCTTTCATATCAGCAAGAATCTTTCAAAAAAAAAAAGATACACTTGCTGTAGCAGGTTTGCACAGATCCATACGGCTGTGACTCCAGCCGACAAAATACACTTCCACTACACTTCTTTCCCTAGTACACTTACACACAGGTGTAGCACGTCTTCTGTAAACAATCAACCAAGGACTAGAGAGTGTATTTTTACCTGGAGTTCTTCCCTTATTGTAGGCTACTACTTAAACCACTTTTAGTATAGTAAACAACCAAATAGTCTTGAACTATCTTACTCCCTCTGTTTAGCACATGGCCTCACAAGTGAATCATTAAAGAGACAGGCGGGGCTAAAGCTTAAGAGGGTGTGAACAATGTTGAATAGGTCTAGACAAAGTAGCACTCCAGTAGGTGTACCAAAACATTCAAGTTTATCAACTTTCAAAGCAGAATTATTTTCCCATGACATATCATTTTGTAGCTCTGTCTCTACTTTTATCCAACATTTTAAAAAAATTGCAGGCCTCCCGAGTGGCACAGCGGTCTAAGGGACTGCATTGCAGTGCTAGCTGCAGCACTACAGATCCTGGCTGTGTCGCAGCTATCCACGACCGGGTTGTCCTTGTCCCATCGCGCTCTAGCGACTCCTGTGGTAGGCCGGGCGCATGCACGCTGACACGGTCACCAGGTGTACGGTGTTTCCTCCGACACATTGGTGTGGCTGGCTTCTGGGTTAAGCGAGCATTGTGTCAAGAAGCAGTGTGGCTTGGCGGAGTCGTGTTTTCGGAGGACGCACAGCTCTCGACCTTTGCCTCTCCCGAGTCCATACGGGAGTTGCAACAATGGGACAGGACTAACTACAAATTGGATACCACAAAATTGGGGAGGAAAAGGTGTAAAAAAATGTTTATAACAAAACCACATACAAAAGAAACTGACAAAGGGTGGCTACTTTGAAGAACCTCAAATATAACATATATTTTGATTTGTTAAACACTTTTTTGGTTACTACATGATTCCATGTGTTAGTTCATAGTTTTGTTGTCTTCACTATTATTCTACAAAGCAGAAAATAGTAAAAAAAAATAAAGAAACACCCTGGAATGAGTAGGTGTCCAAACTTTTGACTGGTATTATATATATATATATATAAATAAATAAATATATATATATATAAACACTTTTTTCCCTTAAAAGTTATGAGGTCCAAAAGGCACCACATCAAGATAATGTGTAATGTGATGTAGCATGTCAGAGGAAGATGTGTGTAGCTCACGTTAGCTAGCTACCTTGCTAACAACAGCTAACTGTAGTACATTGGCATTTAGATCAATACAAGACAGGATCTTGGATAGTATCTTCCAAGCTTATCATAGGATGTAGCCAGCTTGCTTTCAATTATGTTTCAACTCAAACTGGCTAGCCAACTTGTTTCAACTCTGACAAAAAATATAACTAACCCAGATTTGCAAGTTAAGTAGCTAGCTAGCATTTCGGCTTCATCTTCTAACCCAAAACATGCCTGTTCTCATTAATGTTTGTGTATTTTCTAAGGCAAAAACGAATTAAGGATGGTACTTGTCAACTAAAAATACAGCTATGGCTCTGGCAGCAAATATCAACATGTGTCAGCAAGCAATGTACACAGCTGTTTGCATAGTCATGGCATCAGCGTCACCGGCCTGAAAGGATTCTGTAGTTACAGTCTCTCTATTAGCATATAAATTGTTTCCAAACTAGAGAAAGTTATTTTTCCTCGCTATATGTTTATTGGGTGATACTTTATTCCATTCACAGGCCAAGTACAGAACCTGGTGGATTTATTGTTCAGCAGCGTCGTGGGAACCCTGCTAACATATCAAGAGCTGTTACAGAAGGCTGAGGCAGTGGCCAGACACCAGTCCCGCTTCAGAGTAATGGAGGACACTTGAATCAGGTTGGGCACATTTGATCTGGTCAATATACTATCTATCCTGGAATTCACCTAACCACCATTAATCATGTAATCAGTGCTATATGTCTTGTATGTTGTAAGGTGTCCCCTTCCACTGTCTGTGCCAATGGACTACTCCTGGGCCCGAGTGAGTAATGCCAACCAATCAGTAACACACTGGCATGTGTCCCTTGTGAATTAGCATCTCTGATTGACTATGATCTATGCTACCATGCCCATCAGGCATTGGCAAACACCTCAGAAGGGACAAAAGGTGATTGCTAATAAGACAGTACATCACAAGTGTTTAATAATATCACCCTTTTGATACGTGTCACTCATCAACCCTTCCTTGTTTTTTTCAACAGATGGGCAGAAGAGATACTTTTGAAATGGAGTCCTGAAACAGGTTGATACTGATGTCTGAATTGGGAGAGGCCTTACACTCAGCATTAAAATTATACAAGACATCTATTACTTTTTATCGTCTTTTGTAATTATTGAGTCGAATGGTACTATCAAACATTAGTGGGTACTTCTTTCTTACACGTGACACCGTACCGGAAGCTATAATATTTGCACATTGTTATATTAGCAGAATATGGTTTATTCTACATGAAACTGTTACAACTTGAAAGTTATCAAAACATTGTTTAGAATATCTGCATAAGTTGAGCAATTACACTCTTCTCATATTACTCTGTCGGCTACGGACCTATTCAAAGCTTCCTTCTGGCGGAAGCTTTGAATTAGACAGCCTACGGAGTGGTATTAGAAGAGAGTCATCTTCTTGCATCTTACATCTGCCTGTATTTATTGAACTCTGCCTGCTGGACCCATGGTTTGAGGCAAATTCAGTCATATCCAGGATAGAGTGTCATGCATTCCAGCCCGCTTGCCACTTCCTCAACCACTGGAGACTTGAAGACAGAATCTCACCCAGAGAGCTGTGCATATCAGTGTGTGCTTAAGGCTTCAGTTTGGCTGGTGCCTAGCCGAACTCGGCTAGCCGAAAGGAAGGAGTGTGCTTACAAGACCTTCAATTGAAAAATGAGAAAAAAAGCAACCATAGTACTGTTTGTTCATTTTGAGACGCCGTAGCTAGTATACACTTCCTCAAAAGTCTGAATTAATCTAATTAATCTAACTCAAGAAATCGGTCATTAATTTTGACGTTTTTGCGGAGCAGATCTTAGTCTCGCAATTTTACATCTAACTAAGATATTTGGTGCAGTATTTCACCAAGAACTGAATTAGCTTTCCATCTTGAGATGGCGAATCAGTCTGGAGAGGAGAAGTCCTCAACTTCAAAACTTTATTCTCTCCATAGCAAAGCTAGATTAGCTTACCTCACTATACTCACTACTGGTCTTGTTTGTTGTGATTGAATGCCAAAGACACACCCAAGAAACAACCACATCAAACCACACCCTCAAGACAAGTCTAGTTTGACTTTTGTCATAGCTGCAAGGATTTCTAAATGAGCATTGATGAAAAACAAGGCCAAATCAGGAAGTGCGGTCACCCTTTAACAAAACTCCCCCAGCCAGAAGATAACTTCATGAATATATGCTAAAGTCTAAGAATGGACTAAGGTTAACCATTAATCTTTTCTGAGTTAAGGGGTTTGACATATGCAGCTAAGCCCTACCGATTGAGAGAAAATCATGAGCAGAAAGGTGTGATGGCTGTGTCTGTGCACAAAGGCAAAGTAAACAGAGCAATGAGAAGACTAAAATCCTCTAAGCCCATAGGGTAAATCCATTTGAATTCAGTCACTTTTTGAAAGCAGCCCTTTTGATTTGAATGATACATTCTATAGATATTTGCCCATTGTAGAAGTACTCAGAAAGTAACTTTTTGGACCTGAATGCCATACCCCAACATACCATCACTGGAAAAGATAAAGGGTTGAGTTTGATATCATTTAAAAGCTGGAAGAAAAAAAGTTTTTTTTTTAATAAGACAAATTGTAATTTTCTAAACTTTTAACAGCAATTATCATTTTTTCCATATGTTGTAGCTTAGACCCTATTTTACATAATCTAAGGTTTTGTGTTGTGCCCACTCTTGAATGCACGGTGGGTGTCATGTTTTGACTGATAAATGTACTAAAATTGGAAGAGAAAGAAATTGACATTTCTACTTTCAAATGCTACCACCAACAGGGTTGGGTGTCCACACATCAGAAAATGTTGACTTGAATGGAAATATCCATTTTAAATTATACTGTCAAACTCAATAGGAAACCAATTGAAATCATAGAAATATGGATAATGAATAGACATGACCATTTAAGTTGACGCTCAATGGTGGGTGTGGTAAAAATTTCAATAAAAATGTCAATGGTATACCAGCTAAATTGCAGTGGTCTGAAGGGATAGGTCCATTCTATGAATTATATTTATACGATTGAAATGAAACCCACCCTGTCCTCAAGAGCATGTTGAGTCTCAAATCATGACGGGCACAACACAAAAACCTCAGATGATGTGAAATAGGGTATACGCTACAACATACAGTGCCTTTGGAAAGTATTCAGACCACTTCACTTTTTCCACTTTGTTACGTTACCACCTTATTCTAAAATGGATTAAATTTTAAAAAATCCTCAATCTTTACACAGTACCCCATAACGACAAAGCGAAAACATGATTTTAAAAATCTTTCACATGTATAACAAACAAAAACTGAAATACCTTATTTACATAAGTATTCAGACCCTTTGCTTTGAAATTGGGCTCAAGTGCATCCTGTTTCCATTGATCATCCTTGAGTTGTTTCTAAAACTTGATTGGAGTTCACCTGTGGTATATTCAATTAAATTGGACATGATTTGGAAAGGCATACACCTTGTCTAAGGTGTATAAGGTCCCATAGTTGAAAGTGCATGTCAGAGCAAAAACCGAGCCATGAGGTCGAAGGAATTGTCTGTAGAGCTCTGAGACAGGATTGTGTCGAGGCACTGATCTGGGGAAGGGTACCAAAGATGCCTGCAGCATTGAAGGTCTCCAAGAACATAGTGGCCTCCATCATTCTTAAAAACGGAAGAAGTTTGGAACCACCAAAACTCTTCCTATAGTTGGCAGTCTGGTCAAACTGAGAAATCATTGACCCGATGGTAACTGACAGAGGTCCAGAGTTCCTCTGTGGAGATGGATGAACCTTCCAGAAGGACAACCATCTCTGCAGCACTCCACCAATCAGGCCTTTATGGTATCGTGGCCAGAAGGAACTCTTTCACCTGAATGCCAAGTGTCACTTCTGGAGGAAACCTGGCACCATCCCTACGGTGAAGCACGGTGGCGGCAGTATCTTTCCGAATTAACTGTATGTGAATATGAAAATATGTGTGTTTAGATAATTGATGTTAAAGGTTGAAAAAAATCTATTAAAAATATTTTTTTAGAGAAATAATCAAATTATTTGAGAACACTTTAAGCTTTTAAATGATAATCAATCAACCGTTTATCTTTTACAGTGATGAAGACATGAATGTCGCATGGTATGGTGGGGTATGAAAAATGGGTCAACTTTGAGCCCCTTTACACACTGAATGTTTTGGCATTCTGGTCCAAAAAGTACATTTCTGACTGCTTCTTCCATGAGCAAATATGTATGGAAAGTTGTTTAAATCAAAATGAATGCTGACAAAAAGTGGTTGAATTCAAATGGATTTACCCTATTTTCAGTCCTTGCTGATCAGGAGGAAAGGATGCAACTTTCTTTTCTCTCACAAATCCAATGACTTTATCATGGAAGATGTAAAGGGTAAAGGTCTTATGTGACAGTGTTGTCACATTACCAAAATGTTTACATCGATACCGGGTTTGGTATCACGATTTTCAATACTATCACGATACCACAGCAAAAAAGGCATATTAACCAAAATCAGAGAATGGCACTTGAGCCAGAGAGAAACTGTGCTGTTTAATCGTTGGGCAAATTTTGAGTTCAATATCATTCAATTTTATACGTCAACAATTTTCAGTGACAGCCATATATGCATTAATGAATAAATCATATAATCAATTTGACTTTGGTAACAGTGATCATTTATTTTAATGGTAAATTTCTATTGGGTAAATCAAGCCTAGGCCTATTCATAATACAGTTGAATGCATATTCAATAGGTGTGTGTGCATGCATTGAGTTATTGAGCTTGTTTTATTGTACTGATCAACAATATCTGCATAAAAATAGCTATCTCGAATCAGTAATGTGGTCATTCACGAAGTGGCCTGTGGAAGCCCTATTCACAGACACAGTCAGTTCGCTGAGGCAATAGATCATCTTTGGGAGAGACGTGAGAGAGACCCATTAAGTGAACGAATAAAGTTTAGGCGGCAATCAGATTTGAAATCAGCATATTTTGCGCTACAATGTACAAAGTTGGTGAATTTATGTTTTTTTTTTTTATTATGGTGGGTTGTGCCAAGATGGAGGCGCGTAGTGTTCAAAACTGCACCCCTTTTAGTGATCTAGTGTAAATGTATATCATTGGGTGCAACACACTAAGAACCACTCCCTGAACAGGAGATCAATAAGCTTATAAATATTAATGACAGAGAGGCAGTATGGTACATTTTGTTTGGTCCTTTAGATTGTACTGTCTTTGTTAATGGTCATTATGTGTTTTTAAATGGGCCAACAGACTGAATTATGTAGCTGCTGGGCAGATTACATCGCCACATATCACTGCAAAATGAAATGTAAAAATCAGAACGTTCAAGTGCAAGACGTTTGGATGAGGGTTTGTAGAAACACATGTACAAACATAATTTCGTTATACGATGTTGCGCCGTCACCAGCTAATCTTGATTGAAGAACATTGTTACAGTGTAACGTTTGATTGTTTAAATATTGTAAAGCAGACAAAAGTAGCCAGTTTTAGTCGTAGTAGTGGCTAACACAAAAGTAAAAGGAGGCAATAATACATATAAGAAAGACATTAACAGTAGGTTATGCTAGGCTAAATTATAGAATTATATCAAAAACTATAAATGTGGTCAGGGGAAGGAAGACACGTTGTGAAAATATCATGTTCTCTATGAGCGCAAAATGAGAGCCTGATATCGAATTAAACCAATATATGTTGGTGCCACGAGAAATTGCACAGGACTGCGCCTGTTGCTCTTAGAACTGAGTTTAAATAAATAAGAACCGGTCAGAAAGTTTCTTACCCATAACGAAATCAGCAACAAAGTTCCATTAACGCTGTTGTTAGTCCGTCGGTCGCCCTTTCTCACCTGTCAGTGTTTCATAGACCAGTGTGCTGTGGACAACAATAGCGGAATCGGCGGTTCGCCTTCAAATTAAAAGTCACCCAATGAAACTGATGCAATTTGACTAGATGATGCTATACAAGGTTGGACTGTTGTTATTTAAGTTCAGCAAAAGAAAACAATTAGTTATTTTGACACAAAGTAAACATCAATTGGAATCCCAGCTAGCACCAGGACTTTAGCCAAACTCGTTTGAGTGAAGCCATGCTTGTCTGAGAGTCAACTACATGGCCGTTGATGTAAAAATGTTATACTTTAGATTCATATTGTAGAGGGGAGTGGAGAGGGGAATTTTCACCTCTCTGAAAATGTAGGCCTATGGAGGTGTCCCAATCCGGGGATTCTCGAGTGTAGCCCATGAAGATCTCCCACACCGCATGAACCCGAGGGGGGCGCCAAACCTGGACTGGAAGATCACGTCAGTGACTCAACGCACTCAAGTGACGCACCCCTCCTAGGGACGGGATGGAAGAGCACCAGTAAGCCAGTGACTCACAGAGACAGCAAGGGTGGTTCGTCGCTCCAGTGCCTTTGCGTTCACCTTCACACATGGGTAGGCAGACCATTCCATACAAATGGAGCTCTACAGAAGAAAGCCCTGCCTCCAGCTGTTTGCTTAGAAATTCTAGGAACAATAAGGAGGCCTGCGTCTTGTGACCGTAGTGAACGTGTAGGTATGTACGGCAGGACCAAATTGGAAAGATAGGTAGGAGCAAGCCCATGTAATGTAGGTTAGCAGTAAAACCTTGAAATCAGCCCTTGCCTTTACAGGAAGCCAGTGTAGAGAGGCTAGCACTGGAGAAATATGATCAAAATTATGGGGTTCTAGTCAAGATTCTAGCAACTGTGTTTACCACTAACTGAAGTCTATTTAGTTCTTTATCCGGTAGCCGGAAAGTAGAGCATTGCAGTAGTCTACTCTTGAAGTGACAAAAGCATGAATTTACTTTTCTGCATCATTTTTGGACAGAAATTTTCAGATTTTTGCAATGTTACAAAGATGGAAAAAAGCTGTCCTTGTAACAGTCTTGATATGTTCAGGGTCCAGAGTAACACAGAGGTCCTTCACAATTTTATTTGAGATGACTGTACAACCATCAAGATGAATTGTTCAGATCCAACAGAAAATATTTTTGTTTCTTTGTACTTAGAACTAGCATCTCTGTTTTGTCCGAGTTTAAAAGTAAAACATTTACCGCCATCCACTTCCTTATATCTGAAACAGTCTTCCAGGTAGGGCAGTTTTGGGGCTTCACCATGTTTCATTAAAATGTACAGCTGTTAACATTATGTTTCCGAATGACATCACCAAGAGATAAAATATATAGTGAAAACAATAGTGGTCCTAAAACAGAACCTTGAGGAACACCGAAACTTACAGTTGATTTGTCAGAGGACAAACCATCCAGAGACAAACTGATATCTTTCCGACAGACAAGATCTAAACCAGGCCAGAACTTGTCCTTGTAGACCAATTTTGGGTTTCCAATCTCTCCAAAAGAATGACCATTAAAAGATCATTTACCACCCACCTTCACGAGTGAAGTCTCAGTGCTATGATGGGGTCTAAAACCAGACTGAAGCGTTTCGTGTACACTGTTTGTCTTCAGGAAGGCAGTGAGTTGTTGTGCAACAGATTTTTCAACAAAGAAATTGAGCGGAATGGGAGATTCGATATAGGCCGATAGTTTTTTTTCTTGGTCAAGGTTTATCTTTTTCAGGAGAGGCTTTATTACTGCCACTTTTAGTGAATTTGGTACACATCTGGTGGATAGGGAGACATTTATTATGTTCAACATAGGAGCGCCAAGCAAAGGAAGCAGCTCTTTCAGTAGTTTTGTTGGAATAGGGTTCAGGATGCAGGTTGAAGGTTTAGAGGCCATTACTATTTTCATTAATGTGTCAAAATGTATAGAATTAAAAACCTTGAGTGTCTCCCTTGATGCTAGGTCCTGGCAGTGTTGTGCAGACTCGGGACAACTGAGCTTTGGAGAAATACGCAGATTTAAAGAGGAGTCCGTAATTTGCATTCTAATAATCATGATCTTTTCTTCAAAGAAGTTCATGGATGTATCACTGCTGAAGTGAAAACCATCCCCTTGGGGAATGCTGCTTTTTAGTTAGCTTTGCGACAGTATCAAAAATACATGTTGGATTGTTTTTATTCTCCTCAATTAAGTTGGAAAAATAGGATTATTGAGCAGCAGTGAGGGCTCTTCGATACTGCACGGTACTGTCTTTCCAAGCCAAATCGGAAGACTTCCAGTTTGGTGTAGCACTATTTACGTTCTAATTTTCTGGAAGCTTGCTTCAGGACTCTGGTATTTTCTGTATACCAGGGAGCTAGTTTCTCATGACAAATGTTGTTTTGTTTTTAGGGGTGCAACTGCATCTAGGGTATTATGCAAGGTTACATTTAGTTTCTCAGTTCAGTGGTTAACCGATTTTTGTACTCTGACGTCCTTGGGTAGGCGGAGGGAGTCTAGAAGGGCATCAAGTAATATTTGGGTTGCCCAAGAATTTATAGCATGGTTTTTGATGATCCTTTGGGATTGGGTCGGAGCAGATTATTTGTTGTGATTCCAGACTTAATAAAATGGTGGTCCGATAGTCCAGGATTATGAGGAAAAACATTAAGATTCACAATATTTATTCCACGGGACAAAACTAGGTCCATAGTATGACTGTGGCAGTGAGTAGGTCCGGAGACATGTTGGACAAGGAGAGGCCTCATTTAACACAATAAATTCATCAGGCTTAAGCCATGTTTCAGTCAGGCCAATCACATCAAGATTAAGATCAGTGATTAGTTCATTGACTATAACTGCCTTGGAAGTGAGGGATCTAACATTAAGTAGCCCTATTTTGAGATGTGAGATATCAAAATCTCTTTCAATAATGACAGGAATGGAGGAGGTCTTCATTCCAATGAGATTGCTAAAGCGAACACCGCCATGTTTAGTTTTGCCCAACCTAGATCGAGGCACAGACAAGGTTTCAATGGGGATAGCTGAGCTGACTACACTGACTGCTAGTGTCAGATCCCACTAAGACTCCACTAAGCTGTCAGGCTGGCTAACAGCCTGTTGCCTGGCCTGCACCCTGGCAGCCTGGCCTGTAACCTGGCAGCCTGCAATCAACGTAAGCTAAATATGATGTGCCTGTCCATGGTTCTGATTTCTGTGTGCGTGTGTGTGCAAGTAGAACATATGTTGACTCACCCTACTTGTAGAGATATTCCAATGCCATCCTCCTCACTTTCATGTTGACGAAACGGTCTATCACTCTGTCATACAGTACACACTTGTATTTTTTGTTGTCATAGGTTAAAATGGCTCAAATGCTTGCTCGCTAGCCTAACTTCCATTCATGAGCAATGCTAGCTAGTTAACATTAGTATTTTACATCAAAGTACATATTGAACTTCCATCCTCTCAGGCCAGGGGCACAATGTATGAATGTATGGTTGGATCAGAATCGCCGTTATAATCATTGGCTAGTACAGAGAATTAAGTAAAACCAGAAGTCCAAACCCCTATCTTCCTCCATGGCTAATTTAGGAAAGGACCAATTTTAGCTAGCTGGCAGGCCACCGGAGGACAACAACACAAGGAGATGCAACAATTCAAGTTTCTATCAATGACGTACAGTATGCTCTCAATGCGGTTATATAGGAGTGACACCAAAAATGGTCAACTTAACTCTATTTCATGAACTGCATTGTTGGTTAAGGGCTTGTAAGTATGGTCTACATCTGTTTTATTCGGCTCGTGTGACAAATAACATTTGATTTGACATCCAAGCTGGCTTCCCTTGACACTTTTTTGGGTGCACCAGGACCATTCACAGTTGAGTTCGCTCAGTTTTGGCAATTTATTTTTGATACTTTTTTCGTCAAGGGAGGCCAAATGCTTGTGCTTCCCTTGCATTGCATTCAACGCTACGGGCGGCAACAATGTCATACTCGTTTGGGCCAGACGGTATGAAATAGATGGCCTACACGTAGAGAGAGGGCGCTGTATTGCTTGCTAGGATGCCTTATCCTGTAACGGTTCTCTTCGGGTGAAGTAGAGGCGGACCAAAATGCAGCGTGGTGGTTATTCATGGTTTTTAATGAAGACGCTACACATGAACAAACTAACAAAAACAATAAACGTGAGAACTCAAAACAGCCCTATCTGGTGCAAACACAAAGACAGGAACAATCACCCACAAACACACAGTGAAACCCAGGCTACCTAAATATGGTTCCCAATCAGAGACAATGACTAACACCTGCCTCTGATTGAGAACCATATCAGGCCAGACATAGAAATAGACAAACAAGACATCCAACATAGAATGCCCACTCAGATCACACCCTGACCAACCAAAACATAGAAACATACAAAGCAAACTATGGTCAGGGTGTGACAGTACCCCCCCCCCCCAAGGTGCGGACTCCGGCCGCAAAACCTGAACCTATTGGGGAGGGCCTGGGTGGGCATCTGTCCGCGGTGGCGGCTCTGGTGCTGGACGTGGCCCCCACTTCACCATAGTCTTAGTCCCCCATCTTCTCCGCTTCCGTGGCCTCCTAGCCACGGCGACCCTACTTAACGACCCCACTGGACTGAGGGGCAGCTCGGGACAGAGGGGCTCTGGCGGCTCGGGACAGAGGGGCTCTGGCGGCTCGGGACAGAGGGGCTCTGGCGCCTCTGGGCTGAGGGGCTCTGGCGCCTCTGGGCTGAGGGGCTCTGGCGCCTCTGGGCTGAGGGGCTCTGGCGCCTCTGGGCTGAGGGGCTCTGGCGCCTCTGGGCTGACTGGCGGCACCTGGCTGACTGGCGGCACTGGCGGCCCCTGGCTGACTGGCGGCACTGGCGGCCCCTGGCTGACTGGCGGCCCCTGGCTGACTGGCGGCACTGGCGGCCCCTGGCTGACTGGCGGCACTGGCGGCCCCTGGCTGACTGGCGGCACTGGCGGCCCCTGGCTGACTGGCGGCACTGGCGGCCCCTGGCTGACTGGCGGCCCCTGGCTGACTGGCGGCACTTGCGGCCCCTTGCTGACTGGCGGCCCCTGGCTGACTGGCGGCACTGGCGGCCCCTTGCAGACTGGCGGCACTGGCGGCCCCTTGCAGACTGGCGGCACTGGCGGCCCCTTGCAGACTGGCGGCACTGGCGGTCCCTTGCAGACTGGCGGCACTGGCGGTCCCTTGCAGACTGGCGGCACTGGCGGCGCTGGGCAGACTGGCGGCACTGGGCAGACGGGTGGCTCAGGCGGCGCTGGGCAGACGGGTGGCTCAGGCGGCGCTGGGCAGACGGGTGGCTCAGGCGGCGCTGGGCAGACGGGTGGCTCAGGCGGCGCTGGGCAGACGGGTGGCTCAGGCGGCGCTGGGCAGACGGGTGGCTCAGGCGGCGCTGGGCAGACGGGTGGCTCAGGCGGCGCTGGGCAGACGGGTGGCTCAGGCGGCGCTGGGCAGACGGGTGGCTCAGGCGGCGCTGGGCAGACGGGTGGCTCAGGCGGCGCTGGGCAGACGGGTGGCTCAGGCGGCGCTGGGCAGACGGGTGGCTCAGGCGGCGCTGGGCAGACGGGTGGCTCAGGCGGCGCTGGGCAGACGGGTGGCTCAGGCGGCGCTGGGCAGACGGGTGGCTCAGGCGGCGCTGGGCAGACGGGTGGCTCAGGTGGCGCTGGGCAGACGGTAAGCTCTGGCAACGCTGGAGAGGAAGGCTCTGGCAGCGCTGGACTGAGTAGCTCTGGTGCCTCTGGAATGAGGAGCGGGAGCTCTGGTAGCGCCGAACAGGCGGGAGACTCTGGCTGCGCTGGAGAGGAGGAAGGCTCTGGCAGCGCTGGACAGGCGGGAGCCTCTGTAAGGATGGGCCGGAGAGACAGCCTGGTGCGGGGGGCTGCCACCGGAGGGCTGGTGCGTGGAGGTGGTAACGGATAGACCGGGCCGTGCAGGCGCACTGGAGCTCTTGAGCACCGAGCCTGCCCAACCTTACCCGGTTGAATGGTCCCGGTCGCCCTGCCAGTGCGGAGAGGTGGAATAGCCTGCACTGGGCTATGCAGGCGAACCGGGGACACCGTGCGCAAGGCTGGTGCCTTGTAAGCCGGCCCAAGGAGACGCACTGGAGACCAGATGCGTAGAGCCGGCTTCATGGCGCAGGTCTCCTACCTGGCTTCGCCACACTTCCTGTGTGCCCCCCCCAAAAAAAATTTGGGGCTGACTCTCGGGCTTCCATCCACACCGCCGTGCTGCCTCCTCATACCAGCGCCTCTCCGCCTTCAGCTCTTCTTTGGGGCGGCGATATTCTCCAGGCTGTGCCCAGGGTCCTTTTCCATCCAACTCATCCTCCCATGTCCATTCCTCTTCTCGCTGCTGTTGCTGTTGCCCGTTACCACGCCGCTTGGTCCTGTTGTGGTGGGTGATTCTGTAACGGTTCTCTTCGGGTGAAGTAGAGGCGGACCAAAACGCAGCGTGGTGGTTATTCATGGATTTTAATGAAGACGCTACACATGAATAAACTAACGAAAACAATAAACGTGAGAACTCAAAACAGCCCTATCTGGTGCAAACACAAAGACAGGAACAATCACCCACAAACACACAGTGAAACCCAGGCTACCTAAATATGGTTCCCAATCAGAGACAATGACTAACACCTGCCTCTGATTGAGAACCATATCAGGCCAGACATAGAAATAGACAAACAAGACATCCAACATAGAATGCCCACTCAGATCACACCCTGACCAACCAAAACATAGAAACATACAAAGCAAACTATGGTCAGGGTGTGACAGTACCCCCCCCCCCCCCAAGGTGCGGACTCCGGCCGCAAAACATGACATATGTGACATATCCGGTGAGATGCATTCAGCCTCTTGCGAATTGAGGGAAATTATGAAACATAGAGAGGCAAAATATCAAATATTTGATGTCTAAAAAATATTGGTCAATTTTTTGGGGGAAGCCTGGCTTCTCTTGGCATCCATGAATATACACCACTGGTGATGGGGTTGGCGACGGCAGTGATGAGGACCCAGGCCCAGCGAGTGCATAGGTCAAAAGGTGGTGTACCCTGAGGTGAGAGCCCAGATTTTATGCATTTCCTTCATTTGCTGTTATTGCCTTCAGGCAAATCTTGAAATGACCTCAATGTATCCGAATAGGAGCAGGGGCATTTTTAATCGACACCAGATCGATCGTCAGCCATTTTCAGTTATTTTCTTCTTCGTCTGTCATCTAACTAAAAAGGTGGAAAAGTTATGAAACGGTATGAACATTTCATATCACGATTATAGTGACCAAAATTATCCCGGTTATCAGTATTATCGCAGTATTGTTAAAATGTGCTGGGAATGTTCAAAAACTACTGATACACACACTGAAATCATTTAGTCAAGTTTACTATTGAAAATCAACAACCATCAAATTAAATTATTAGCACTATGCACTTTGTGTGCATTAACATTAAATTAATAACATTAACAATGAAGATGACACCATGTGGCCATGAGAGGTAAAAGTTTCCCTAGTGCAGCTTTAATACACTATAAGTGAATTGGTCAGAATACGTGTGACTTATTCAAATAGGGGGATTAGATACATGAAGTGCTTTCACTTCTAAACGGTGAAACAGATATGTATGGAAATAAAGGTGACATTATCTACTGTCACCTCATATGAAACAGTTGATCTGAAATCCAAAATGCTGGAGTACAGAGTCACATTTAAAATGTTAGCTTCACTGTCAAAATAGATATGGTGTGGACTGTATACTCAATACAATCTAAATCCGATACCTAACTGTCTGTCTTTTGACTGATACTGCTTTTTAAACTGGTCTGGTCAGTCTACTCAGATATTTGTACTATACATGTTTCTATCATCAAGCAATTATTCAATCATTTGTCATTGTTAATAATGATACACCAATTATGAATGTAATTATGAATGTGCTCTTCACTCATGAGTCGCGGTTTTGTCTCACCAGGGGTGATGGTCGGATTCGAATTTATCGTTGAAGGAATGAGCATTACAACAAGGCCTGTACTCTGGAGTGGGATTGATTTGGAGGATCCGTCATGGTCTGGTGTGTCACAGCATCATCGGACTGAGCTTGTTGTCATTGCAGGTAATCGCAACGCTGTGCATTACAGGGGAGACCTCCTCCCTCATGTGGTACCCTTCCTGCAGGCTCATCCTGACATGACCCTCCAGCATGACAATGCCACAGCCATACTGCTCGTTCTGTGGGTGATTTCCTGCAAGACAGGAATGTCAGTGTTCTGCCATGGCCAGCGAGGTAATCTTTCTCAGCAACCCAGCCTTTCCGATGCCTCTGTGGGGGTGTTGGTGGTGGAGGTGCTGCTGGTGCTTTGAGGTTCTTCCCTGACTTGTGCAGCTGCCAGCTTCAAGGCCTCCTGGACGCAGCTGTCAGTGATAACTTTTGCAGCCTCAGGCTCATCTAAAAAGCTCCTTTTGACGCAGGGGTCAATGAAACAAGCCATGTGCATGACTCTGTTCTCTGTTAAGGTCTTCTCTCATTACCCTTTTTATCTCCTTGGTCAGGGATGGCTCCGTATCCTTTTCCACCAGAACATCACGGGTGATGTGGTCCAGGACAGGCTTGATGGCTGACAGTGTCACTCGTGTCTCTGAGGCAAGTGCATCTGTAAACTTCAGAGGTTCAAGTAGCTGGCACAGTTGCTCCATGACACTTATGTCGGCGTCCTTGGGCATCAGATGCCATGTTCCTCTTTCTCCAGCCAGTGTCGCACAGACTGGCTGCTGTTGGCTGAGGAAACGCTCAAGCATCTTGTGTGTAGATCCCCCATCGGGTTCCCACATCATGGATCAGAGCTTTCTGTGGCATGTTGAGGGCAGCTTGCTTTTCTCTCAGTTCCCTCCTTCTCTTCCAGCTCCGTAAGAAGCCTTGGACCAGATGATTGCAGGCCTTGACTTAATTTTCAGAGCCTTTGAGATGGCCAGGTTCAAATGATGGCCAAAGCACCCAAGCCACAGATCGAAGAACTCTTCGAAAGCCTTGATCATGTTTGTTGCGTTGTCTGTGGTAACCCCCCCCCCCCCCCCTAAAGTAGTGGTTGGTGGTCACGAAGATGACTCAAGAGATTTGAAGTGTTGCCCCCTTTCGCAGCAATTTACTTTTGCATGTTCTGCAGACAGGGTGACCATCTTCGATTAAGTTTCTCTCTGCACTCTTGTAAAACCCCAAATACGACCACACTTCAGATGTAGTCTTTTTAGAAGGCAAAAATCTCCCATGTTTTCACACCTGCGTCAGACTGTTGCTAACTTTGGTTGATGCTGGACAGTATTTACCGTGAGTTTTTCAAACCGTGGTAATCAAAGACGGTTTCAATGATAATTAAAATTTAAACGGTAATACTTACCGTCCGGTAACCGTTTCATCCCTAGATATCACAACAAAAGTTACTAGGCTATATGACCCTTCCCGTCCTCCTGTCAAGAGAAGTGTCCACTAATGCTGCTCATACTAATGCTGTTCAGGACACACGTTTCAAAGCAACCCTCATTCCAAGTATTAAAGGGAAACTTCACAATTTTTCAACTTCATCATCTCCAGCACCACTCCAATATCAACATACAGTATGTGAAAATGGTGCATTTCTATGTAACAATTGAGGAAGATAAGTTTTATCCATTGACATCATCAGTATTATTTTGGTTATTTTAACCAATTGTGAGTAGGCATTGCCTACTAATTGGCTGCAAATTGTCTACTAATTGGTTGATGATCGAAACACTTATCTTTATATTTTTTTACTACAGAACATAGAAACACATTTTCACATATGTTGATGTTGGGGTGGTTTTGGAGATGATGAATATGAAGTGGAAAATTGGTGAAGTTTCCCTTTAAAGTTGAACTCCAGCAGTGGCGGCTGGTGGGAGGTGCTATAGGAGGACGGGCTCATTTTAATGGCTGGAATGGAACGAATGGAACATTATCAAACATATGGAAACCGCATGTTTGACTCCGTTCCATCAATTCCATTCAAGCCATTACAATGAGCCCGTCTTCCTATTGCCCATCCCCACCAACCTCCACTGAACCCCAATAAATAACATTATCTCATGGCAAACGATGCAGGAAGTCCATACACAAAGTAGGGAACCAATTTACCACGCCAGTAAAGTTAATGGATCTCTCTTTGTTGTGATGAATGTTACTGTTTTCCTCTAGGTTTAGGAAATATTCAGAGCCTCATGTGTATTCCATTGCAATATAAATTGTGGCCTAGGCAGCTCTCGCGAAAATGTTTTACAATTTTAGAGAAAACATTCCAGGCGTTCAACAACGGCCACAAGTAGGCAGTATCACATAATATTTGCCAGTATTTTGTGAGGTCAATGTATTTGATTTCTTCCAACACTGCATGCAGATTTCATTTGATTTGAGAAAGGATGCTTGTAAGTAAATGAAATCAATATATTCTCCCTAAAACACAGTGCAACAATTGGATGCAGACACTTCTTCTCTAGTAGCCTACGGTGTACTATGTAAACAGAAGCAGCAAGTACCCTTTGTCAAAAGTCATTTAGCAGACTCTCTCATCCAGAGTCCCTTTAAAGACTGTGGTGTAGACATTAAAAAGCTCTAGTGAGTGCATGCATTTTTATGCTGGTCCCCCATGAGAACTGAACCCACAACCCTGGAATTGCAATCACCATGCCCTACCAACTGAGCTACACAGATTATATTGTGTTAAGGGTGAAACATCCCTTTAAAGACTGTGGTCCAGAAATTAAAAAGCTGTTCCTCTCAAAATACAAACAAACATGATTTGTCCACTTACCTTGGCTAAAATGTATTGGGAAATTCTCATTTAGATCCTGATGGAGTGATTTTCAATACATTTGCTGAATGGACAGAATTAGAGTGAATTGAACCCCCCCAAACCTGGTGATAAACCATCAAATCCATTTGACCGTTGATCTTTGCTCTCCCTTCAGCACATTAGTTATTGAGCTCCACATTTTGTCAGTTTGAACAGCAACAGTTTGAACATGTACAATAACGTCAGAAACGCGATCCTGTTCTCCTGTTACCTGGTGAAACATTGGCTTTCACTGAATGTTAATGAGACGTTTCTAATGCCTTTCACACCCTCTAGTCATTACCTGGACTGCAAAACGGTACGGCAAACATGTGTCCATGACCAGTTCCTTTGATTAGCAGACAGGTTGAGTGGGTAAGGTGTGGATTCATTTGATGCCATGGTTGCCACCATACGATGTGTGTTGCCTAGGGATGCTGTGTGGGGGCAAATCTGTGTGCATATGTCCCTAAAAGTACTGATGCTGTTTTCCTCTAAAATTATTAATCTTCTTGTGTGTGTGTGTGTGTGTGTGTGTGTGTGTGTGTGTGTGTGTGTGTGTGTGTGTGTGTGTGTGTGTGTGTGTGTGTGTGTGTGTGTGTGTGTGTGTGTGTGTGCGCTTCTGGGGCAGACATGAGTGCTGCAGCTTTGTGCCAGAATATTTACTTTAACTTAAAGACACGCTATAGATTTGTAATTGCTAACAATCCTTAGTTTTAAGCTAGCAACAGCTTTAGGCTTCCACAAGCTCCATGTCCAATACACAGACAAAGATTGGTTGACTGGCAAGGTAGGGGAGGTGCGTCTGTTAGATTTAATGACATGCTTGCTTACCCACATATGACCATGTTTCGTGTACACAGACATACTCTCTCCAAAACAAAAGGCCACACTGACCAGCAGGCCATGAATTCTGCATGCATAAAAAAACAAAAATGAATGACTAAGCATGCATCTTCAGTCCCCTTTCAGTCGGTCACTTGGTATAACACAATATGGGGAGTCAACAACCAATTATATTCACCTGAAGAAAACTGAAATCACTCCCAATGGGCCAATGAATACCTAGTATGCCCTTGGAAGTAACGCTTTCCTGGCTATAATACCGGCGCTCGCATCCATTTCCTAAATGCTTCTCTCTTTAGCTCACCTGAAGGAAGTAGGTGTTACGAAATCACTAACTACTTTACTAAACATATGAAGACTAAGGGATTCGTCTCTGACTTAGGCGTCTGTTAGTGGGGAGAGAGTACTCGTCCCCCTAGATGTTGCAAGTTTGGGTCTTGGTATCGGTTTTTGTGTTTGCTAAAAGCTAACTACTTTCTGCTCTGCTTGTGTAGCTAATGCTTCCTTGCTTGGGTACAATTTGTGTTTGCTAAAACCCCACTACTTTCTGCTCTGTGTGTGTAGCTAATGCTTCCTTGCTTGGGTACAATTTGTGTTTGCTAAAACCCCACTACTTTCTGCTCTGTGTGTGTACCCAAGATGACCAGTGGTAAGAGTAATTTCAAAAAGCAGAGTTTGAACCTCTGACCGTGCCCTATTTTTCGGAAAATGAAAGATGGCTTTGAGTGCTGTGCTGTTTGTCCTGAAAACATGCTAAGGAGGCTTTCGCTCATGAGCCAGTTTCGCCAACAAGGTTGTTTGGCTCAGCTATGAAGTCCTTACAGGCCTGTTTCGAGGAGAAACAAAAACAGGACGCAGCTCTACGGGTCCTTTTTCCCATGAAAAACCTTTGCGGGGGCTGCCCGGCAGTTCCTATTGTGTGAAGGAAAGGGGCCAAGCCAGAGGCGGGTTCATGGAGAGTTTTTGACCATCTTGGTGCTTCTGGGCAGCGGGGGACTTCTTGGCATGGACACTGTGCTGGGTCAAAAGAGCGCGAGGTGAAAGCTGATTCTTCTGCACTGCGGGGAAAAGAGCAGACCTTTGCATACATAGCAAGAGGCCGGGAGAGTGGGCGTGTTCTCAGGGTGCAGTTATACCATGGGAGATGAGGACGCTGACGAGGGTGTATGGTCTGCAGTTCGCTGTGCATCCTCTTCCTGCTTTTTGTGGCGTGATTACATCAATGGTCCTCCTGAGTGACGTAGCGGTCTAAGGCACTGCATTGCAGTGCTAGAGGTGTCACTACAGACCCGGGTTTGATCCCTGGCTGTATCATAATGGGCCGTGATTCGGGAGTCCCATAGGGCGGCGCACAATTGGCCCAACATCATCTGGGTTTGGCCAAGGTAGGCCGTCATTGTAAATAAGAATATCCCTGTTGTGCCTACAGGTGTTGTCTCCTTGAAAGGACCCGTGACTGCTGTTGCAGGGGGTTCTCATGGTCTGAGAAGTGTCCCGCTGGTTGAACACGACAGATGCTTCCTTACTGGGATAGGGAGTGCTGTGTGTGGGTTACTTGGAAAAGGGGTGCTGAATATCAATTACCTAAAGCAGTGGTCACCTACCGGTCGCGTTTCTAGTCAATGAACAAAAATGTCTGTAAAAATCCACCAATAAAGCCTTGCGTTCCAATTTCTTTTATCATCTCGCACTATTGTTGGTAGGTGCAACCGATTCAGCTGCCGTTTGCACCAGGTAGGGGAAGTGTTCGGATTTTGAAAAATTTCATGTACCTGAACAAACTTTGCCTCCCTGGTTGGCCCTGGAGCAAATCGAGTGCACTTACCACTGGCCAATCGGATGGCTCAGATTACTGTGTCTGCAGTAACATAGCAGGCATAAAAGAAAGCTACAGCAAAATTGATACTATGAGATTTAAAAAATATTCAACCATGACTAGAGACAGTTAACGAATACAGCAAAGAGCTGCTGGTTTTATGAGTGAGTTCAAATTTGTCAACACTTTTTATTTGTAACAAATGTGCTGAGAGTCGGGAAGCAAGTACAGGGAGTGAGTGTTTAATAAATAAACGGAACATAAAACCATAAACACGAACAACACACTGACATAGAACAGTTACTAACACCTGAGTAAAAAACCAAGGAGAGTGACAGATATAGGAAAGGTAATCAAGGAGGTGATGGAGTCCAGGTGAGTGTCATGAAGCGCTGGTGTGTGTGGCGATGGTGACAGGCGTGTGTAATAATCAGCAGCCTGGTGACCTAGAGGCCGGAGAGGGAGTATACGTGACTCCCTCCCTGATGCGCGACTCCAGCCGCAGGACACTGACAAAAGGGACAATCCCGGGGATCAGGAGCGGACTTGTCACCTCTGCTGAAGCGCGGGAACCTGCTGAGCCGGCTGGGGCGTGGGAGCCCGGCGACCTAGAGCGCCGAAAAAGGAGCAGACGAAACAGTACCCCCTCTGCGATGCGCGACTCCAGTCGCAGGACGCCGACCAAAGGCACGATCCCGGGGATCAAGAGTGGACCAGTCGCCTACACCGAGGCACAGGAACCTGACAAGCAGCCTGAAGCGCCAGCTGTGGCATGGGAGCCTGCCGAGCACACCGAGTCTTGAGAACCTGACGAGCTAGCTAAGGCATGAAAGCCTGACGAGCTAGCTGAGGCATCCTCGGTAGACTCGGAAACAGACGCTTAACCTGCCAACTGAGTCTAGACACCTCGAAGTACCGGCTGAGGCATGAAAGCCTGGTGAGCTGGCTGAGGCATCCTCATTTGCTCCGGCAACAGAACCCAGACCAGACATGTGCTGGAGTCTAGGTGTGTGTCATGAAGTGCTGGTGCGGTGACGATGGTGACAGGTGTGCGTAATAATCAGCAGCCTGGTGACCTAGAGGCCGGAGAGGGAGTATTCGTGACATTATTCAACACTTTTATAAGACAAAATGCACATTCTCAGGTTAAACGAGTTTCACCTTTTCAGAGCTCTTTGGATTTTGATGTTCTTGCAAGCGCTTTTTAAGCAGGGCCTTTCTTTTCCACATTAAAGGTTTATATGGCAGCCATCTTGGCGTGTCATGTAGAGATTGACGGCTCTCTCGGGTGCTCCCGAGTGGCACAGTGGTCTAAGGCACTGCATCTCAGTGCTGGAGGCATCACCACGTACCCTGGTTTGATTCCAGGCTATAGCACAACCGACCGTGATTGGGTGTCCCATAGTGCGGCACACACTTGACCAAGCGTCTTCCGGGTTTGGCCGGGGTAGGCCGTCATTGTGAATAAGAACATTGTTCTTAACTGACTTCCCTATTTAAATAAGGTTAAATAAATAAAATAAAATACCCTGGGGTCTCATCTTCTGGTGGGGCGGTTCCTGAAAGGTTGCGTCGTCTCAGACCAGTGTCTAAGCCTATGCTACTGACCTAGGACCTTGGATTTGGTCCTGGACACTGTGTGAGCCTCCGTTTGAACCATTGGAGTCTGTGGACCTGAAGATCCTTTCCTACAAGACTGGGGTACTCATGGCCTTGGCGTCGCCCAAACGCATTGGGGATCTCCGCGTTATCAGTACACCCTTCCTATTTGGAGTTTGCACCTGGCGACTCCAAGGTGATACTATGTCCTAATGCAGCGTTTGCTCCCAAGGTTATGCCTATGTCTTACAGGTCCCTTGCATTCAAGCTGTTCCCTTTCTAACCTACTCCATTTGTTCCAGTGAACAACGGAGGTTGCATGGCCTGTGTCCGGTGCGCGCTTTATGCACGTGTTTGGATAGGTCCAAGGATATCTGCATTTGTGACCAGCTTTGTGTCTATTTCACTAATCTAGATAGGGGTAGGGCTCTTTCTAAGCAGTGTGTTTCTCATTGGATTGTGGAGGTTATCTCTCTGGGGTATGAAAGCAAAGGACAAGGGTTCTCACTCCACTAGGGGTGTGGCAGCTGCTTGGGCATTTTGCAGGAGTATGGCAATGGGTGATATCTTTGCTGCAGTTGTATCACTTGGATGTAACTGCTCCCACGGTGCCTCATAGTGTTTTTATTGCTGGGTTCGGGAGTGGGTGTTAGGCAGCCCGCAGGTTGCACATTTATTTATTTAATATTTTATTTATTAAAAAAAGAAAATGGTACCCCTTTTTCTCCCCAATTTTGTGGTATCCAATTGGTAGTTACAGTCTTGTCTCATCACTGCAACTCCCGCACGGATTCTGGAGAGGCGAAGGTCGAGAGCCGTGCGTCTTCCGAAACATTACCCAACCAAGTCGCACTGCTTCTTGACACGATGCCCACTTAACCCAGAAGCCAGCCGCACCAATGTGTCGGATGAAACGCAGTACACCTGGCAACCATGTCAGTGTGCACTGCGCCCGGCCCGCCACAGGATTCGCTAGTGCATGATGGAAAAAGGACATCCCTGCCGGCCAAGCCCTTCCCTATCCCGGACGGTGCTGGGCCAATTATGCGCTGCCCCATGGGTCTCCCGGTCGCGGCCGGCTGCGTCAGAGCCTGGACTTGAACCCAGAATATCTAGTGGCACAGCTAGCACTGCGATGCAGTGCCTTAGACCACTGTGCAGCCTCCGCATTTAACCCGGGTTACCACAATTCCCCGACTCTGATCGATGCTATGCAGTGCCTTAGACCACTGTGCAGCCTCCGCATTTAACCCGGGTTACCACAATTCCCCGACTCTGATCGATGCTATGCAGTACCTTAGACCACTGTGCAGCCTCCGCATTTAACCCGGGTTACCACAGTTCCCCGACTCTGATCGATGCTATGCAGTGCCTTAGACCACTGTGCAGCCTCCGCATTTAACCCGGGTTACCACAGTTCCCCGACTCTGATCGATGCTATGCAGTGCGCGTGCGTGCTTTACTAAGTCACGACAGGTGTTCCGTCGTTTTAGACTTGGGGTTCCTTGTACGAGTTCTGACATTTCAGACTCTAAAGGTAAGTATTGTTCTTGGAACTGTGGGGTCTATGGACTTGGACTCTATGGTCAGGGTGCATAGCCAATTTGCAGCAGGTTCTGGTTCCCTATATGGGGGTCTGACAGTTCAGGCTTCTCGGTAAGTATTAGGGGGAAAAGGTGGCTTCTGTAACTCGTTTTTGGAGCCAGTGGAACCTGTGTGTGCTTGGGCTGCCACGGGCCTCCTAGATTGGTACCGTCTGAGCCCGCCTGGGGTGGGATTGTATTTCCCCATCGTATGTTATGCTGAGGGGCCGACTGAAAGGAAACGTACAGTTATAACTACTGTTCCCTGAATAAAGTTACATTTTTCAACCATTTTCCATTTTCAAAATTATTGAGGTGAACAGATGGAAACGGGGTCTTAGAAAACATCTACCAGAAAAAGTCTTAAAAGGTATCAGAAATACATCAAAACACAATAATGTTGACATAAAGACCCCTGCCAACATATCAAAATGTTGTTTTGGAGAAATTAATTGTAAGTTTAAGTAATATTGCCTTGTTGCTTGTAACTCTGTTATCAAAAACCGCATGAGCAGGAAGGATAATGAAAGTTCATAGAGGTAACAAGTAATGGTATCAATTAGTTACAGTGATTTAATTTATAGCAATTTTGATTATTAATAATGAAGTGATTAAAACTCATAATTCCATTAGCAAATCTGAACCTATCACAGACATTTGTTTCACAAGTTTGGGTAGCGCAGTACAGTACAGTACAATACAATACAGTGAGTAGAGCACAGTAGAGTACAGTATAAAACAAGTACAATACAGTACTGAGTACTGTACAGCACAGTGTGTAGAGCACAATATATTGTACTCTACTCTGCTGTGCTGTATTGTACTGCACTGTACTCTACTGTGCTGTGCTTTGATGTCCAAACGTGAAACATGAGGAGAATGACATTCGTATCCATAATTATGCATTTCTGTGTAGTAGAGATCAGGGGCCCATGAGGTAAATCTGTTACCGTAACTCAGTTATCAGGTATAAATCTACTTCACTTGCTGTAGTTCAATAACCGAAAGAGATTTTTTTTCAAACTCAAGGTGCCATGTCATAGCTGATACCCCATTCTTTATGCAGACATCATCTAATCAGAATTCGGAGCAGGTATTTAACGTTTTTGGAAAACGTGGTCACATAAAAATGACCAAAGTTTGCATCTGGACAGTTCTCCCACTAAATTAGTTTTTGTGTATAGACTTGCATGGTTTGTTGAACTTTGAAATCAATGTTTTTTGTTTGGTATGCATTTTCACGTGAAAAACTGAGGCAAAGCGGCATTCCGTTACTGTGGAATTGCCCTTTGTCTAAAGGATCGAATACCTAGGAGCCACAAGCAACAAACAATCCTCTCAGAAAGAAGCTGACATGGTAGAGAAACGCAGCCTGGCCGCTATGCTTTTCAATGGCTCATCACTCTTTGTGGTTGCCCTGGGCGAATGTCAAGTTAGGGTAGCTTTCAAACAGGGTCACTCATTGGCAGGGAGGGTATGGTATTATTTGGAGAGATTGCATTAAATAATGTCCTCTTCCTCTGCTGCCCTACATATCAGATCTGCACATTCTGCAGAGGCAACCGGGTCTGAACTGCATTGTAATCTCTCTCTCTATCTGTCTCTTTCTGTGTGTGTACTTGTGTGTGCCTCTAATCCTGCTGTCTAGCTGCAGTGTATGTGTGGGTGTGTGCATTTGTGTATAATCCTTCTGTGCCGTGTGTATATGTGCGTCTGTAATCTGGCTGTGTGTGTGCATGTGCGTAGGTGCAGTGTAGTTTAATCCTCCTCTGAATGTGGGCATCTGTGCACGGGAGGGTGTGTGCATGCATGTGCGACATGTGCACTGCATTTCAGTATGTGTAAAACACAGCAGTAGTGAGGTGAAATGAGGCCTTGATCATGGGATACTTGGCTTGATCTCTTAATTGGGGAGTTGGGGGCGTAGTGAGAGGCAGGACTCTGTAGAACAAAGGGGACGGGAAAGGAGTCTGATTAACATAATCCCCTGCCCATCACTCCCAAAATCCCTTGGAGCTATAGCTAACCCAACGACTGGTGGGTGAAGTAGGGTGGGGTTGAGTGAGGGTACACAGGTTTAGTCGTTTACTCCACAAGTGTTTAGCGTTCTAGTGCAACAGAGTACCACACAGGCAAAGACTGAGCCACTGCCACGCAGCAGCCCCTGGACGGATATGCATGCCTATTTATAGCTAATCCTGTTTCGGTGAGGTCGTGCTCTCTACTGTCCCTGAGACGGAGCAATCGGAGTTAAGCGCCGCTGGCGTGCTGTCGTCGTGCAAGAGAGGGCTGGCAAAGGATGCAGCTAGGCAGCAGACCGGGCTCCATTTGTGTGTGTGACCGTTGATGGGCAGATAGACAGGGCTCTTCTGGATGTTTCTGACATGGCGGATTCCCTTCACCTCGACACACGAGCCCTGCCCCACCGGCGGGCCCCCTCTGTGGCTCACCTGTAAGTGACTCCGCCTTGACATGAACTATCATATCAAACCAACATAAACAATCATTTGTGGGCTCTTGGGTGATTTCTTGGATCTCATTGGATTTGCAGATCATTTTATTAGAACGAAATGATTCACTTTTTTGTTGGTCAAAATAAGACATTTGCATTACCAGTTGTGAGAGCTTTTTAGAGTTAGAATAGAATTTTAACAGCTTTACCAATTGTTTATTTATCCTTTTGTTGCATGTTATTTGCTCTGTCACGCTAACAACCCACGCACATGCTCACACTGTGTCGTAGCAACACATACAACCTGATTAATATATTCTCTGTCTGAGAATGCATTTACGGGAGGATAGGTAGGTACCACCATAATAAGATTAGGCATCTATGTAGCTGGAAGCAACACGACTTGGCTTAAAATGTTGCCATGTCACCAGCTGTTTGAATCTACGTGTTTCCGTGAACCTTAACGCTGTTTTTTTTACGGAATTTAAAATCAAAACATTTCCATTTGATGACGTATCGACGTGGGAATTGTTGTCTTTTTAAGTCTTTTTTATTTTTTTTTACAAATGTATTGTAGTGAAGTCATCAAATAAAGAAGGGAGATACAGATAGAGGGGCATGCAGACAGAAAGGGCTCTAGTGAGAATTTAACCCCTGCCCAAAGGGGCTGGATGTGTGATCGGAAGTCATTAGCGGTGCCATTAGACCCGACTCAGGACTATCATTTCAAATAGACTTCAGGATTGTGCCTGTTGTTGTTGTATTGATGGCCTCAGTCGAGAAGGAAAGCTGTCCAAATGAATGACTTAACCTCCCCAACTTTGACCTTTACAGCAGAAATCCATTGACTCATTTTCTCCTGTTGTCTTTGTTGTTATGGAGCGCTTTACTTCTTCATCCCTTTTCCCTTTGAAGTGTCATCGATTCATCATACTTTAATGCACACACACACACACACATACAAACTCGAGAGCACACACTACGAATGCACATCGCACATCACATTGCATCCAGGCACGCACATCGCACACACACAAACACACACACACATTTGTGTTTCTCCAGCCTCCATTCAGCATTAAGACAACAGAAAAAGATCATTGACGAGAGAGTCAGGTTTTTTTGTGCTTGCCTTTACGAGGTCTTTCAATCATTTTCATAGTAACTGAGATTCACAAAGACCAACGTGTAATGGATGGAAGAGAAAAACATGCATGCTCATCAGCGGGGTCATGAGGCTACTTTCGTTCTGTTGAAATGCAACTAACATCCGCACATGTTTATGGCTGAATTCTTTCTGCTGGCAGTGTATGAATTCAAAGGCAGAGAACGCCATAGACAGAGATCCTGGGGGAAGGTCCAAACTGATATAAAAGGTTCTGACATTAAAGAGCAGAATGCTTCCAGCCAAAATATATCTTAGGTCAATGCTCTGTATCCTATGAGTCATTTTTATAGAAATATTCATATTTTATATTGTTCACATTATTGCCTAGATTCGACACACATTTTCTAATGACTTGCTCCCTGAAGTTGTAGTGTGTCCCGAAGTTGATGAATATAACTTAATCAGCTTCGGTCCGCGATTTGGCATCATTACACTTGCAGTGTCACTAGATCAAGTGGAAGGGGGTCTCATCCCGCAGGACCACATTGCAGACCGATGCCAGATCTTACAACGCCTGGATAGGTATTTAACACATACGTTTACCACATCTTATCATATAGCAATCTGATGCCTAACTGCACAGTTGATGACGTGGCACGCAACAATTGGTTGCCGCAATGCAACGCCTGCCCATCTAGACGGGCAGGAACTAATCCATCACTGTATGTTACAGGTGACCCTGTGACGTTATGTTTGTTGTTGTATTGTGGCCCAATTATTCTAGGCTATTTAGGCTAGAATGTGCTCAAACCATTTGGTTATAACCACACGGCTCTAGTTTGTCTTGTAGTGAGATCTACATAATCAAAACGTTTCACCAAAAACAAACCTTTCACCGGTACGAGGCTGTGAAAGAGTATTTAGTGGTGCAATTTCCTTAATTAAATAGAAAGTGCTCACCTGTTTGTGCTTGAGGGCATAAAGTAGACCTCGGAATACAATCAAAATTGTCAAGAGAAGATTGTGTTCCACGGCCATTCGGTGTCAAACAGAAGTGAACAAAAAACATCTGGTGGCCTGTGTTATCTATCCAGTGTACCTCCCTTGAGTAGGAAGCTCAGTCTACCTGTAAAGGTTTCAACCAAGGACGGGTACATTCCAGAACACGGTACATTCCCTGGTTGTGATTGTAAGATATTCATCCTAATTCAGTGCCTTTTAATTGTTCTCTAGTCTGCATTTTGACAGATGTAATTCACCACAGGCAAAGTAGAGCTGAATGGACAGTGGTAGTGAAAACGCTCGTGAAAAAATTATGGGGTGGCTGTGTCTTCACTTTTCCACAGTGTCTCCCCATCACAGTGTTAGTGGCTCTCTCGGGGAAGGCAAGCAGTGACTGTAGAGCGCACCGATGCCACAGATTGTCTAATTAGATTAAGGAAGAAGCTTTCCTGAGATAATCATTGAGCGAGCCTTTTTCCCTCTAATGAAGCCTGCGTCGGTCGAGCGTGTGCACTGAAGGTCAAACCTTGATTTTCAAAGGAAGAGTTGCAATTTGGACGTAACCCTGAGAAGGGTAACTATCTGGATACCCTCTGAGAAGTGCTGGTAGATGCTACTAAGGGGATTATGGGGATGTTTCTGGAGTTCTGTGAAAGACACTGCCTTCCCTAATCGGACCTGTGGTCTTACCGTCATATACCTCCTGTTGCTATGACGATAGGAAAAGGGTGGATTTCTAGTAAGTACACAAAATCTTTTGGTCAACGCAGAGGCAATCTCTAAAATTAATAGTGAGTGTCAGTATTAATTGTTGTACGGAAAATGTGTCATGTCTCTTTAATAATGCTCAAACTGGTTCCATCTGCTACCGTTGTAAGGCGTCGTCCAGTGTCACTTGTTAGCAGTGCTTGCACGGTGTCATTCCTCGAAGGGGTTATACTTCTTATTGCTCCGTGTGGATACAAATAAGAGAGGCCTGATGTCTGGTGTTTGAGTCTGGGCCTGCTAATCTGGTCTCCCTCCGTCACAGACACTGTCTGATCAGCTGTAAATTACAAGACTTTCTCGACCACCAAATCGACTCCAAGGATCGATGTTTTCAGGCGTCACAGTTTTCATTGCAAGGCACACCCCATCGTGCTGACAATTAGTTGCACCCTGTGTGTTATTATTAGCCCCACTAAGCTTAGATGTGTCAGTAAGGATGAGCAGATAGGTCCTCAACATCTTTGGGTCCTTTTTCCAGCATTTCTCTCCAAATTTCAAGTACACAAAATCAAGTACACTTTGCCCAAAGCTGATCATTTCAGGGCCAACGTGTCAGTTTTTTTTTATGTAACTGAACTAATTTGTGCCTTTCCGGTCTTAAATAGACTTCGCAGGGCCTTGTGTTTAAAGCCGGCTGTCACTTTGTGTACTGGCCAGTGGGTGTGAGTGTCAGACAGGCTCACCCCTAACAGAACTCTCACTTCAAGTTGATTGAGTCCAAAAAACAATTGATTGATTGATTGACTGAGATGGGATGTCTAGAGCTATACCAGAGACCATCAAAATGTCCTCATCATTTCAGGAGAAGGGGAATGATTTGATGGTCATGTCATCGTAGAATTCTGGGTGAATTCTTCCTCAAATAGCTTTTCTATACAGAGGCTGTGGAGAAGCTTGGCATAAACATTGCTAACATTGCTCTAACAGACGTGTGTCTCAAATGGTAGATTCCATATGTGGCTGGGAGATCCTGTGTGGCTCATTTGCTAGAGCATGGCACTTGCAAAGGCAGGGTTGTGGGTTTGATTCCCACGGGGGACCAGTATAAAACAAATGTGAAAATGTCTGCACTCACTACTGTAAGTTGCTCTGGATAAGAGCATCTGCTAAATGACTGACATGAAAATGCAATATAAAATGTTTACTGCAAATGTATTGATCAGTAGTACGTTGACGGGAGTATCAGTGTACCTAAATGATTTGGGGTTCAATGTTATTCTTTATTAGTGTGACATTACTAGATAGCATTTCAGCCATATGCGGGATCAGGTTCCTCATGTCAACATGAATGACTTCAGAGATAAACAGAAAGACCTTTACTCAATATTTTTTGTTTGCCTTTTCAGATGTAGCCTTGTGAGGACTTAAGCCAACATCAACAGCCAAGATGAGAGAGTGGGCTTACAGGAATCAAATTAAAATGGCTTTCTACATGTCCAAGTCATGCTCTAAGGAGTCAAGCGACGTACACCCCTGAGAAATAACAGCAGTTTATGGGAAATACCGTATTTTGCCTCTGAGGATTTTACTTGCCTTTTTGGGAAAGCCTCTCTCCACCACCCTTGAGTGGTGCGCTGTAGAGGAGACATGGCCAGCAACTCATTCCGTGGGTCAAAGCGTGGTCGACATGCACAGGCCAATCATGATGTTGGAGACTTCAACTGCTCTCTCAAGGAGCTGCGGTCTCTCATGGAACTCAGGGGACCTGAGGGAATAGCTAGAATCCAGGAATGTTACGGAGATGTCGAAGGACTATGTACCAGACTAAGAACATCACCTATCCATGGTAAATATGCTGCTGAGCATCTTGCTTTGTGTTTTTGTTCTTTTTTTCAGGTCTGGTGCTTCAGACACCAATTCTCCTATTACTCATTGGGGATAGGCTTAACTCCAATCAGCCTTTTGGGGGCCATACGCCTTTTGGGGGCCCTAAGTGAGATTTGGTTGGGCCCCCCTGCAGCGAATTGTAATAATTTACAAATTGAAAACCCCTAATTGAAGTAATGGACGTATTAAATGTATGAGTTGATTGCCGATTCATCTGGTGGCTGAAATTGACGTCAACCCGACCCCCCCCCCCCCCCCCCCCCCCAATTACAAGTTTGTGAATACAATAACAATTCAAAATAGCATCTACAACTGCCATGCAGAATGATTCTAGATACTGCATTCATTCCATTGGAGTTGTCATGAGTTGCTCCTCCTACGCCAATCTCAAGCCTTTTAGCACAATGTCTTGTTGAGTTTATTGAGGGGAACTGGTGTGGGCTACGGTTTGGGCTCTGAGTGGAAGGCACTCTGCAGGGCCCGGCTGTCACTTCTCTACACATGGGGATAACTCACACTTTTCACGCAGCACCGATGACAGCTGTGAGTCGCTCTGGGTAAGGTTCTAACAGATTTCCCCACCTGGTTTGTGCAACATTTGCCCATTTTGTTATTTTCAACATTTTTCAAGCTCTTTCAAATTGGTTGTTGATCATTGTTAGACAAATATTTTCAGGTCTTGCCATAGACTTTCAAGTAGATTCAAGTCAAAACTGTAACTTGGCCACTCAGGAGCATTCGCTGTCTTCTTGGTAAGAAACTCCAGTGTAGATTTGGCCTTGTGTTTGGCCTAGGTTATTGTCCTTCTGAATGGTGAATTCATCTCCAAGTGTCTGGTGGAAAGCAGACTGAACCAGGTTCTCCTCTAGGATTTTGCCTGTGCTTAGCTGCATTCCGTTTTCTTTTTTATCCTGAAAAACCTTCTAGCCCTTAATGATTACAAGCATACCCATTACATGATGCAGCCACCACTATGCTTGAAAATATGGAGAGTTGTACTCAGTAATGTGTTGTATTGAACTTGCCCTAAACACAACACTTTGTATTCAGGACAAAAAGTGAATTGCTTTGCAGAATATATTTTTTTTCTGCACAAGCTTCCTTCTTTTCACTCTGTCAATTAAGTTAGTATTGTGGAGCAACTACAATGTTGTTGATCCATCATCAGTTTCCTCCTCTCACAGCCATTAAACTGTTTTAAAATCACTATTGACCTCATGGTGAAATCCCTAAGCGGTTTCCTTCCTCTCCGGCAACTGAGTTAGGAAGGACGCCTGTATCTTTGTAGTGACTGGGTGTATTGCTACACCATCCAAAGTGTAATTAATACCTTCACCATGATCAAAGGTATTATTTTTACCCATCTACCAATAGGTGCCCTTCTTTGTGAGGTATTGAAAACCTCCCTGGTCTTTGAGGTTGAATCTGTGTTTGAAATTCAATGATCGACTGAGGGACCTTACAGATAATTGTATGTGTGGGGTACAGAGATGAAGAAGTAATCCCGCTTTGACATTATGGGGTATTGTGTGTTGGCCAGTGACCAAAAATCTCAAATGCATACATTTTAAATTCCGGTTGTAACACAACAAAATGTGGGAACTGTCAAGGTGTGCTAATACTTTCTGTTGGCACTGTACATACAATTAATACATTAATTTGTAAACATGTATAAGCATTAAAAGCATTACAACTAAAATCCTTTTTATAATTCAGAAATATGCATTGATACACATTTACTTGCAATTATAATGGCTTTTTCATGTATGTTTTTGCCAGTTGTAGGCTGTTGGGAAACAGGAACCAGCTTTACTCAGACCAAGCCGTTTTATAAATCCCTATGTGGATGGAATGATGTTAGATGTTGTTTGGCTAACATGTTGTTTGGCTAACATTCATTGGCCATGAACCTTTTCCCATGTCGATACTGCTATGCTTGTGAGGATGCCCTGTTCTGCTCCAATCTATACCTGAATTTGTCAGTCAAGAGCACACATAGCGTACACAGGCCAAATTGTGACAAGCCTTTCAGTGCTGCTTCTCCATTGTCCTTCTGCATAATCCCGTTGGTGACCTTTTGGTGAACTCTTAGGGAATGGGATTTGAATGGGATTCTCAGATTACAAAAAACATTTCTAATCCTGCCGCATACATGATTCCCAATTTAAGACTATATAAGAAAAGGAGTACAGTTACAAAGCTATGTGGCACACACATACATTTTGCACTATAAAATGCAAATGGCAGGTGCTCGTATAAAGGCACCCACATACTAGGTTTGGTTTGCTCCTGGCAGAACTCGGCTAGGCGAAGGGAACATCTGTGCTTCGCATTCTCCCTTAAATGAGAAAAGAGTGGCAATATAACTGTTTGTCCTTCTTGAGACGCCATAGCAACAAGTGCACCTCCTCAAAATAGTCCAAAAAGAATCGAAGATAACTCCAGAAATCTGTAATTCGGTGATAGGGTGAAGAATCACGGCAGGGTTTTTTTTCTCCCTGAGTTGGAATCTAACCTTAAAGCGTCAGAAGAAGCAGCATTGCTTAGAGGGATTTAGAGGGAATAAGCATACTAACCCAACTCAGGCCAGAGAAGGCCAATGCTGTGCTGCATGGAGTCACAAAAGCAGCCATTTGACCTCTACTGCAGTGATAACAATGACGTCATCAGCTCTCCAGGGGGAACGCAAGATAGGTCACGTCTCATGATATTAGTTCAAAGAGCTGCACCCTTACTCTTTGATTACAATTAAAGTTCAGTCTAATTTAGTTACATCTACCAGTCTCCTGGAGCATAAACAACAACATATAATATATATATATATATATATATTACTCCTTTTCTCCTCAATTTCATGGTATCCAATTGGTAGTTACTTTTAATTGTTTTGTGCAGAACTGTTTTTTGCGGCTCATATGATCAATTGTAGACCATCTCTCCTCATTCGATGAACTTTCCTGGTTTGTTACTCTTCATTCCTTGATTGACGCTTTGTGCCCGCAAACAGCAATGCTTGTCATCTGGAACTGCTAAAAAAAAATATTTAATCCAGATGTTCGCCACAACAGAGAGCAACGTCTCTGTTACGCACACCTCGTTGGTGGCTCTGACCATTTTACTCTTTAGGTACGTTAAATACATACACACTCAGGGCAGAGTTGTGACTTCTATGTTCATGTGTAACTCACATGATCGCAAGGCTTTCTTCTCTTGTCTCTCTGATGTGTTGTTATCGTAGAGCCACTAGTCATCTCTGTTAGATGGAATGAGAATATACGAGGAACACACGCTGCTCCTGGTGGGACGTCTTTTGCCGGGTTGCCTGTCCACATAGCTCAGAGATTCATTTGGCTTGCTTTCTGAATCAGAGCGGCAGAGGCTGAGTCACATAATGGAAATGTAGCTGTTTGTTATTCATAACTTTGTCAGTGATTAAATGTAAAGAAAAGTACAGTGTCACACAGTGAGGAATTCATCGATGAAATCCTTTCAGCGAGAATACATGTCCAACAAAAAGGTTTTGGTGTGGTTTTGGGGTCGTTTTCTTATGACACGTGCTATTTACGGACTGTCGAGTATGCTGTCTGAGGGAAGATGGAGGCTTGTGCGTTTTGAAAGTCATTGATTCCCTGCTGTTGACCTCGAATGCCTGTGCTGACGACCCTCGTGGCAACGCTTCACGGGCTATATTCACGGCCCTGTTTTGTCATGAACACAGCCCCATGCAGAGCCACCTCAAAGGTCTGAAACGTCAACGTTTTTGGAAAGCCTCCAAAAACAAGCCAAGCTTACCATTCTCGACAGGTTCTGTCTCTGCCGTTCCATCTGTGAACGTAGAACAAATCTAAACACAGGTCTGCACTGCGTTGTTCTAAAAAGAGAGCTCAGCCAGGAGAGAGTCATGCATGCATTTGCTCATGTTTGAATTCTAGACAATGCAAATGCCTTACAGTTGTTCCTGATCCCTTTCCCTCTTTTGTCTCTAGGTTTAGGAGGCCATGCCGACGACATTGCCAGGAGGAAAGAGGAGTTTGGACAAAACGTTATACCTCCAAAAAAGCCAAAAACATTTCTTCAGTTAGTGTGGGAAGCGTTGCAAGATGTGACACTAATCATCCTCGAAGTGGCAGCCATCATTTCATTAGGCCTTTCTTTTTATAGACCTCCAGATGCCGAAAGGGAAAGTAAGTATCTCCTCTCATTTGAAATGCCATGTATTCTTTTTTTTTCTTTTTTTTTTGTTGAATTTTTACCCCTTTTTCTCCCCAATTTTCGTAGTATCCAATTGTTGTAGTAGCTACTATCTTGTCTCATCGCTACAACTCCCGTACGGGCTCGGGAGAGACAAAGGTTGAAAGTCATGCGTCCTCCGATACACAACCAACCAAGCCGCTGCTTCTTTAACACAGCGCACATCCAACCCGGAAGCCAGCCGCACCAATGCGCCGGAGGAAACACCGTGCACCTGGCCACCTTGGCAAGCGTACACTGCGCCCAGCCCGCCACAGGAGTCGCTGGCCCTCCCTAACCCGGGCGACGCTAAGCCAATTGTGCGTCGCCCCACAGACCTCCCGGTCGCGGCCGGTTACGACAGAGCCTGGGCGCGAACCCAGGACTCTGATGGCAAAGCTGGCGCTGCAGTACAGCGCCCTTAACCCCTGCGCCACCCGGGAGGCCTTGAAATGCCATGTATTCTAATTGATTTATCACCAGATCATGAATATTTACTCAGTCAAATACAAAATGATCAGATTGTTGCTACTTTGCACCTGTAAACTTCATGCATGCAGTCATACAGTTTCCACGTGTCTGGTTTATGCACTTTACTTTCTGGCGATTGTTTATTGGACAGATACTTTGGAATTCGTCGGAGGCCAAAACAAGTAGCTTAGATCTAATTTCAGATGTTTTACTGCGTCTTCCCGAGGATGTTCACAAAGTTTTGTTTGATCTCATGTCTCTGACTTTATTGGCACAAAGAGATATCAATTGGTACAAAATGTGAGTAGCCTGCCCATTGAATAATCACACAGGGATTTAGTCTGATACTCTTGATACACTTCAATCAATCCATAATCCCATTCTTCAAAGGACTCTTTAGAGGCATAGTGGGTAGCCAGTTTTACTTCCTGCGATCAAGACAGTGATACTTCCTGTCTTATAATCATGGTAGGTTACTTTTGTAGGCTACTTTCTGTGGAACTCACTGTAGCTGTCCCTTTGGGTAATCACTAGATGGCCATGCTACCAACGACAACATTGGCAATGTCGTCAGAATGAATTAGCCATTTGTCCTCGATTTAGGGTTAAGGCCTAGGCTTAAAAACACAATTCTGGAGGGATTGCATTGTACTTCTGTTCTTTGTAGCATGTCCAGAAGGTGACAACTGTCCCTCTTTTCAGATTGTGGAAAGGCAGCTGGAGGGGTGGAGGATGAGGGGGAGGCAGACGCAGGCTGGATTGAGGGTGCAGCCATCCTCCTGTCCGTCGTCTGTGTGGTCCTGGTGACAGCGTTCAATGACTGGAGCAAAGAGAAGCAGTTCCGCGGGCTACAGAGCCGCATCGAACAGGAGCAGAAGTTCACGGTGGTCCGCGGAGGCCAAGTCGTCCAGGTCCACGTGGCTGAGATCGTAGTCGGCGACGTTGCACAAGTGAAATATGGTATTGGTCCTGAAGGAAGAGTGACCTGCGTATGTATGTGTGTGTGTGTCCGTGAGAGCTTGCCTTAAAACCAAAGAGCATCTACCATCCTACGTTTGATATAACTTTCTACCCAACTTTTTCCACTACTCTGAATCTGGGTTAAATGAGCTAACTCACCCAGCTGGGCTGTCTGATGTTCATGTATGGTGTGTATGTTTTTTTCCCAGGTGACCTTCTTCCTGCTGATGGTGTGCTTATCCAGGGAAATGATTTGAAAATCGATGAAAGCTCTCTCACCGGGGAATCCGACCATGTCAAGAAGACTTTGGACAACGATCCAATGCTGCTGTCAGGTAATGATGATGAGCCTTCCTCTCTTCATATAACGTGGCTGATGTCTAGATGCAGATCCAGTTTGGATCGAGCTGGGCATCGCCCAGAGGCGTCGCTTCGTTTGTTCTTTCCACTATGAATTAAGGTGGTGGTAGTGGTGGAAAAAGTACCCAATTGTCATACTTGAATGAAAGTAAAAAATACCTTAATAGAAAATGACTCAGAAAATGATACTACTTCAATAAAAGTCTAAAGTATCAAAAGTAAATTGAATTGCTAAAATATACTTAAGTATCAAAGTAAAAGTATAAATCATTTCAAATTCTTTATATTAAGCAAACCAGTCTGCACAATTTTCTTGTTTTTTAAATTACAGATAGCCAGGGGCACTCTCCAAAACTCCGACATAATTTACAAACAAAGCATTCGTGTTTAGTGAGTCCGTCAGATCAGAGGCAATACGGATGACCAGAGATGTTCTCTTGATACGTGCGTGAATTGGACAATTTTCCTGTCCTGCTAAGCATTCAAAATGTAATGAGTACTTTTGGGTGTCAGGGAAAATGTAAGGAGTAAAGAGTACATTATGTTCTTTAGGAATGTAGTGAAGTAAAAGTAAAATATGTCAAAATATAAATAGTGAAGTGAAGTACAGATTCCCCCCAAAACTACTTAAGTAAAAAATACTTTAAAGTACTATTGAAGTACTGTACACCACTGGGTCCCTTTTCTTTTCCATTGTTGTTTTCATTTGCTGTTTAGCCTGGCATCTTATTACTGTCAATCAATCTTCATAAGTGCGCCTTGGAGTTAACAACTACTTGAAACAGCATGATCTTGCTATTCCTGCATAAATACTGTTAGGCCATACTCATGTAATTAAATATTTAACGCATACCCCTCTTCACTTTTCAAAAAAATATAATCAAATTTTATTAGCTTGCTCCCCTCACAAAATTTGTATCCGTTAAACATTTAAATGCATTTGTATGGCCTTACTTGTAAAAGAAAGAAATATCTTTTACTGTACCATTTTAGTTGGAGAAATTATATTTGTCAGGTTCCTATGACCATGTCTCAATGGCTGTCCATGTTTGTCTTCTGTCAGGTACCCATGTCATGGAGGGTTCTGGGAAGATATTGATCACAGCAGTAGGTGTCAACTCCCAGACCGGCATCATTTTCACCCTGCTCGGAGCCGGCGAAGACGAAGACGACGACGAGGAGGAGAAAGCAGAGAAGGAAAGGAAAAAGAGGGAAAGGGAGGAGAAGAAGAAGGAGAAAGAGAGGAGAAAGAAAGAGAAGAAAGAAAAGAAGGACAAGAAGGACAAACTGGACAAGAAAAGTATGTGCAACTAGATTAAACTTTTAGTCATCTGTTACACAACATTTGTAAAAAACTCACCTCATCTCTATTGTATTTGGTTGAGACTCACCATCATAGGAGTAAACGTAGAATCTAATTGTTTTGAAAAACCCTTTCCAACAATATGTGTTATAAGATATTCCATGATGCTATCCTATAGGGCCTACAGATGCTATTACATTACAATTTGCCAGTGGCATGACATAAAGCTATTTGCCACCATAGAAGGTGTCAGACAAGGTTATTAAAATGAAATAAAATGTTATTTGTCACATGCTTTCGTAAACAACCGGTGTAGACTAACAGTGAAATGCTTACTTACGGGTCCTTTTCCAACAATGCAGAGTTAAAGATAAAGATACAAAATACACAGGGAATAACAATAACGAGTAAAAAATAACATGGCTATATACAGGGAGTAGAAAATAACAGGGCTATATACAGGGAGTACCAGTACCCAGTCGATGTGCCGGGGTACGAGGTAATTGAGGTAACTATGTACATATAGGTAGGGGTAAAGTGACTAGGCAACAGGATAGATAATAGACAATAACAGCAGCTATTGTGTTGTGTAAGTATGCATATAGTGTGTGTGTGTATGTTGGGGTGTCAGTGTAAGTATGTGTGTGTGTGTACAGTTAAGTGTGTGTGTGCATGGAGTCAGTGCAAGAGAGCTAGTGCTGAGCAATTAGTGCTTTTTGAGGTCGTTTCGGTGGTTGACTTGACAAACGCTGGTTGACTTGACAAACAATACAAACTGGCAACAGACAAACAGAGGACACAGGTATAGGTACCCAGGGGATAATGGGGAAGATGAGCGACCCCTGGTGGGGGGTACAGACAAGCACAAGGACAGGTGAAACAGATCATGGCGTGACAATTACTGCTTACTAACCGTAATTTATTCACATTACTTTACTTTAATAAAATATTTCAGTTGTTGTGTATATTACATTTGTTTTATTTGGTGACTTTATTATTTCATTCCAAGTCAACATCTCATCTCCATTGAGCTGCTGTTCTTCAAAGTAAATAAGGCATACTTTTATGAATGCTGAAATACTAACTATCACTTAGATCATACATTTTCAGGTAGAGATACCTCGTGAAGGAACTGCTCTCTATCCCTCTCGATCGTACATTATTTTGGCTCTTCTCTCTCTCTCTCTCTCTCTCTCTCTCTCTCTCTCCCTCTCTCTCTCTCTCTCTCTCTTTCCATGTCTGCCCCTGCACTAACCTAACTTAGCAGGTAATAAAGAAACACACAGAACGGACAAGTACGAATGCAATGGATTGTGGTCATTGTAGTTAATTAGCACGTTTTCTGCGCTAAACTGATTTATCTCAGAAACTGCGCACTGAGCTCACAGAAGAAAAGAAAATAAAGGAAATGGAATTAAAATAATGTAACCGATGTTGGTCAATCAGTTGTTTAACTGAAATGTTATGTTTTATCTTCTTTTTTTTATCGCTCAGCACTAGTTAGTGCAAAAAGGATCAATGCAGATAGTCTGGGTAGCCATTTCATTAGCTATTTAGCAGTCTTGTTTGTCAGTCTTATGGCTTGGGGGTAGAAGCTGTTCGGGGTCCTGTTGGTTCCAGATTTGGTGCACTGGTACCGCTTGCCATGTGGTAGCAGAGAGAACAGTCTATAGCTCAGGTGGCTGGAGTCTGACATTTTTTGGGGCCTGCCTCGCCTGGTATAGTGGTCGTGTATGACAGGGAGCTCACCACCCTCTGTTGCGCCTTCCGGTCAGGTGCCTTGCAGTTGCCATGCCAAGCAGTGATGCAGCCAGTCAAGATACTCTCAATGGTGCAGCTGTAGAACTTTGAGGATCTCTGGCCCATGCCAAATCTTTTCAGCGTCCTGAGGGGGAAGATGCACTGTCGTGCCTTCTTCACAACTATGTGGGTGTGTGTGGACCATGTTAATTCCTTAGTGGTGTGGACACTGAGGAACTTGAAGCTCTCAACCCACTCCACTACAGCCCTATTGATGTGGATGGGGGGCGTGCTCACCCCTCCGTTTCCTGTAGTCCACGATCAGCTCCTTTGTCTTGCTGACATTGAGGGAGTGGTTGTTGTCCTGGCGCCACACTGATCTCCTCCCAAGAGGCTGCCTCATTGTTGTTAGTGATCAGTCATACCATCATCGTGTCGTCAGTAAACATGATGATGGTGTTTGTCAAACTTGCTGAGCTGTACTCAATGAAAAGCATTCTTACATAAGTATTCCTTTTGTCCAGGTGGGAGAGTGCAGTTGGAGTGAAATAGAGATTGCGTCATCTGTGGATCTGTTGGGGCGGTATGGAATTTGGAGTGGGTACAGGGTGTCTGGAATGATGGTGTTGATGTGCTACGGAGGACTGTTGCTTGGTTCAGTGTTGCTTGCCTTGGAGTACGCATCGAAGGAATTTAGCTCGTCTGTTAGGCTAGCATCGGTGGACATTTCGCGGCTGGGTTTCCCTTTTGTAATCTGTGACAGCTTGAAAGCCCTGCAACATTAGCTCCGTATTAACTGAAGGGGTCAAAGAATAATTCCTGAAAGTAGTCAAATGAAATTCAACGAAGTTCAACGATCTTGAGTTATATGATGTGTCTGCCAGTGGCGTGAGAGTGACATGCACTTTCAACACTCCCACTCAGATGCTGTGCCAAATAGAGGAAGTTCCCACCTTACACCACAATACACAGACAGAGTATCTGCAGCTGAATCTTGGTGCAGGTTAATTACGGCATGTAAGAGCGCTATAGAGGATGCTGACTTATAGACACAGTTGGTTAACATCTCAGTTAGTTAACTGACTGCAGATGGGTCCGTTGGACTAAGGACGTTACTTCTCCTGACATACCAGGGCTACAAAAAAACGTTACCGCCTGTGAATTAACCAACCTGGTGCATAGCCGCTAATTGTGTTAGGGGAGTGTTTTGTTTACATTTGTCGTCGCAATATCATTGATCAGGGGATTCTCAGAGTGAGTGAGGACTGTATTAGGGAGTTAAGACAGAAATGTCAGAGCATTCACGCCTCATAGTTTCCACTTCAGTGTCTAAGGGCTAGCCGTCAAGGGAACTCACATCCAAGGGAACATATTAGAACTAAAAGTGTTTTGCCACTCTGCAATAGTGAGATGCTCTTTGCTGATGTGTAAATGGACAAATGATTAACTGCAGTCGTTTATTTTTTTTCCACAGATAAAAGAGATGAGAAAAACAAGAAAGGTAAGTTTGTCAATGAGTGCGTTTAAATCCACAGTAATGATTTGATATTAAACGGATTATGGGAGTAGGCAGATTATGCAATAGTCATGTAAAACGCCTTACTTTGCTGATCTTAGAGCGGCCAAAGGTCAAAATCGCAGTAAGTATACGCCGATTTAAAACACCTGGTTTTCCGAGTTATCTTTCAAATTATTGTGACATGAAAACAGCTTAATTGGCGTTCCAGCGGTGTGTTTGATCTGAAAAACACATGCTTTTTTTACATGCTTTGCAAAAATAACAATTTCCCTAATAATATAAAGTTTGTATGTGAAAACTACTTCTAAGACCAAACATTCAGTATGTTCCTAGGAAAGACGCCAGTATCTTTGTAGTGACTGTGTGTATAGATACACCATCCAAAGGGAAAATAATAATTTCACCATGATGAAAAGGATATTAAATGTCTCCTTTTTAAAAACCTCCCTGGTCTTTGTGGATGAATCTCTGTTTGAAATCCACTGCTCGCCTGAGGGACCGTAGACATATTTGTATATGCGGGGTACAGAGATGAGGTAGTCATTCAAAAATCATGTTGAACATTATTGTTGCACACAGAGTGAGTCCATGCAACTTATTGTGTGACTTGTTAGGCACAGTTTTACTCCCGAACGTATTTAGGCTTGCCATAACAAAGGGGATGAATACTTATTGACTCAAGACATTTCAGCTTTTCATGTTTAGTTAATTGGTAAATATTTCTAAAAACACAATTCCACTTTGACATTATAAAGGTTTCGTGTGGAGGCCAGTGACAAAACAAATCTTAAATTGAATCCATTTAAAGGCCGTAACACAACAAAATGTGGAAAAAGTCAAGGGGTGTGAATACTTTCTGAAAGAGCTGTACCTCACTAAGTCCTCAAACTAGATTTGTAGTATATGGCTCAGGTTAGATCTGAAGGGTTGACCAAACTAAACTAAATTCATAGTATAGGGCTCCGGTTTGTGCATGAAGTGTGTATAGTCTGAATGTGGCCCTGTGTGTCCCTGACGCCATATGGTCATGTGTGTGTTCCTGTTGTCCGAGCAGCAGGTGCTCTTGACTCCGTTCATGGTGATTAGGACCAAGGAGATTACAGCTCTTAAGCTCAGCAGCTGATTCTTCCCCATGCCTTTCTTCCCTTAGCTAACAACCTTTATGTACTGTTTTTGGATCAACACACTTACAGACACACATACTGTACACACTTACAGACACACATACTGTACACACTTACAGACACACATACTGTACACACTTACAGACACACATACTGTACACACTTTACACGCACACATACTGTACACACTTACAGACACACATACTGTACACATTTACACATACTGTTCACACTTACAGACACACATACTGTACTCACTTACAGACACACATACTGTTCACACTTACAGACACACATACTGTACACACTTACAGACACACATACTGTACACATTTACAGACACACATACTGTACACACTTTACACGCACACATACTGTACACACTTACAGACACACATACTGTACACATTTACAGACACACATACTGTACACACTTTACACACACACATGCTGTACACACTTACAGACACACATACTGTACACATTTACACATACTGTTCACATTTACAGACACACATACTGTACACACTGACACACACAAACTCACTCACACATTTGCCTGGATGAACAATGTCCCTTTACTTCACTTTTAAAAGTTTTGAGCATATAGGGTTCTGGTGCGTGTGTGTTTGTGCTATTACAGAACGTGGGCATGTTTTGGGATGATGGTGGAAGAATTTGTTTGTAAAGAATCTCAGCCTAGAAGGAGCCATAATCCCCAGGCTCGGATTAAGGACTGTCAACCAAACACCACAGCGTCGTGCGGTGTATCACACAGAACAGCACCCCCTATCTGTTTCCAAGCAGTAGCAGTGCCATCTCACGATGAACCCTTACACACCAATGTACTATTTTCCCGACTATTTTTCCCATTTCATGCTTTTTTTATTCAGCTGCATCAACAATCCTTGTTTAAATGTCTTTGGACTCGTCCTCTCCTCTCCCTCAGGTAAGTCTCAGGATGGTGCAGGCGTGGAGATGCAGGCCCTCAACAGTGACGACGAAGGGGAGGAGAAGAAGAAAGCCCACCCGAAGAAGGAGAAGTCTGTGCTCCAGGGGAAATTGACCAAATTAGCGGTGCAGATCGGCAAAGCGGGTAAGACCATCACAAGGGAATTCTGAATGTTGAAAAGTGTGTTTGATTTCCGCAGCAGCTTGTCCCAGCTTGTCATTATTGCAAATATTTATCTCATTGTGTACAGTGCACTACTATCTTTTCCTCTGTCCAGGCCTGTTCATGTCAGGGTTGACAGTCATCATCCTGATAACTCTGTTTATGGTGGACACCTTCTGGATCCAGGGCCTACCGTGGATCGCGGACTGCACGCCCATCTACATTCAGTTCTGCGTCAAGTTCTTCATCATTGGTGTTACCGTGCTTGTGGTGGCCGTACCCGAAGGTCTCCCCCTGGCCGTCACCATCTCACTTGCGTATTCTGTCAAAGTAGGTATCACTACTTTGTCACTACTATATTACTATAGTATATATATATATATATATATATATATATATATATATATATATATATATATATATATTACAGACAAGAGCAATTAGGAAAATCATTGCCAGATCCCAAATCATAGCCTCCTCTCTTCCTCAGAAAATGATGAAAGACAACAACCTGGTGAGGCACTTGGATGCCTGTGAAACCATGGGCAACGCCACAGCCATCTGCTCTGACAAAACGGGGACGTTAACCATGAACAGGATGACCGTGGTCCAGGCTTATCTGGGAGACAGGCACTACAGGGTGGTTCCTGAGTCTGACCTCATCCCAGGCAAAGTCTTGGACCTGCTCATTATGGGCATCGGAGTCAACTGTGCGTACACATCCAAGATCATGGTAAGTGAACATACTTCACTTGAGACTACGAGTTGAGGTTTTCACCTCTGTCAAACAGAACACAAAGAGATGTGCAATACAGCTCTTTTCATAGCAATCGTTCATTGACATCTGAGCAAATATGTTGAGTGCCAGGTCAGGGATTTCAAGCCAGGGACAAATCCTCTTGAAATCTGAGAACTCAGACTTTCATTTAAATCATGCATTGATATAATGGGACATTTTCGTACAAAGTATCAGTTATGTTAGTTGATTTGAAGTTTGGAACTGACCTTAACATGTAAATGGTTTGTCTCAGTCTCCTGAGAAGGAGGGCGGGCTGCCACGCCAGGTGGGCAACAAGACCGAATGTGCCTTGCTGGGCTTTGTCTTGGAACTGAGACGTGACTATATGACCATCCGCAACGAGATCCCAGAGGAGAAGCTCTTCAAGGTCTACACTTTCAACTCAGTCAGGAAGTCCATGAGCACAGTGCTGAAGAACGCAGACGGGAGCTACAGGATGTTCAGCAAAGGAGCCTCCGAGATCCTCCTAAAGAAGTAGGCTGGCACTTTCAGTTTCTTGCTTTCCTGCAAATTAACTCGGTGAACTCTCCCAGTATTATTTGTCCCGAAACCTAATATAGATTTCCTCTTTGTCTCATCGCAGGTGTTGTAAGATCATGACAGCAAGCGGGGAGGCTAAGGTCTTCAAGCCCAGGGACAGAGACTATGTGGTGAAGAATGTGATCGAGCCCATGGCCTCCGAGGGCCTGAGGACCATATGCCTGGCCTACAGGGACTTCCCCCCGGTCGACGGCGAGCCTGACTGGGAAAACGAAACTGACATCCTCACCGGCCTCACCTGTTTGTGTGTGGTGGGCATCGAGGACCCTGTGCGGCCAGAGGTAAAAGGGCAAGCGGGATATGCCCAATCAAGGTCCTTGTTGCAAAGGTCCAATGAATTCAAGGAGGTAGATGTTTGTGGTGATATAACCCTCAACAATGTACATGTATAATTCCCCTGAAGGGGAGAGCAGGTCTTTCTAAGTGTGTTATAAACAAAACACACATTTCCATAATCGGAAAAATTAAGTATTTTTCTTCCACCCTAGGTTCCTGACGCCATTAAGAGGTGTCAGCGCGCTGGCATCACGGTGCGCATGGTCACAGGGGACAACATCGACACGGCTCGCGCCATTGCCAGTAAGTGTGGCATAGTGCACCCCGGAGATGACTTCCTCTGTATAGACGGCAAAGAGTTCAACCGACGGATAAGAAACCAATTGGGAGAGGTAATATTCCTCTCTTTCTCTCACAAAATGAATCTGTTTCTGTGAAAAAAAATGTTGATGATATTGTGACCCAAGAAACAATCTACTTCCAGATTGAGCAAGAACGCATTGATAAGATTTGGCCTAAACTCCGTGTGCTTGCAAGATCCTCACCCACTGACAAACATACTTTAGTAAAAGGTATGTTTGGGGGGTATTTTTTCATTTATCACTACAGATACATTTTTAGGTCTTACATATTATTATTATTATTATCTATCTAGATGATGCTTGCCTCTGTTCACAGGTATAATGGATAGCACTGTACTAGAACCAAGACAAGTTGTTGCTGTAACAGGAGATGGCACTAATGACGGCCCTGCCTTGAAGAAAGCGGATGTTGGATTTGCCATGGTATGGTGTTTTTATACTTCAAGATCTGGCGTATCTTATACCCCATCAATATTTCATGAGTATGTTGTCTCTCTGATTTGACCAGACGGGTACTTTTGGTCCTGCGACTAATGCGCTGTGACATGCTGTGCCCACAGGGCATTGCGGGCACGGACGTAGCCAAAGAGGCCTCAGACATCATCCTGACAGACGACAACTTCAGCAGCATCGTCAAGGCGGTGATGTGGGGGCGGAACGTCTACGACAGCATCTCCAAGTTCCTCCAGTTCCAGTTGACAGTCAACGTGGTGGCTGTCATCGTGGCCTTCACAGGAGCATGCATCACACAGGTGAGACACTGTATTGCTGTCATGTCCATCCTTCCCATCTTGTCTTTCTGCGTGAAAAGGGGACGCATCGGTCAACTAGAGAGCGGCTGACTCACTATAGGGAGTTTTTCTAATTTTCTAAACTCTACAAGTTACGACAGTCTTTGAAAAGTGAGGGGCTATACATAAACCAAACTACATCTCCCCCCAGGACTCTCCTCTCAAAGCTGTCCAGATGCTGTGGGTGAACCTGATCATGGACACCTTTGCCTCCCTGGCCCTGGCCACTGAGCCCCCCACCGAGTCTCTGCTGCTGAGGAAACCGTATGGCCGGAACAAGCCCCTCATCTCCCGCACCATGATGAAGAACATCCTGGGCCATGCTGTCTACCAGCTCACTGTCATCTTCACCCTGCTCTTCACCGGTGAGTAGTGTTGCAAAGGGAGGGTATATTACTGGAAACTTTCAAAGTGGCCCTTTTGGGTAATTCAGATTATCACAGGTGTCTGTAATTATGTCTGGCCCTATCTGTGGCCTAATATATATAAAATAATACAATTAATGAAAACATTATCCCAAGAATAAATAGTGAATACAATTGGTGTTTAAAATGAAGGTTTCAGCAAGCCTGTTCCTGGAGAGCTACCGTCCTGTAGGTTTTCACTCCAACCATAATTTTGCACACCTGATTCTAATAATTAGCAGGTTGATAAGGTAAATCAGGTTAGTTACAGCTGGGGTTGGAGCGAAAACCTACAGAAGAGCAGCTCTCCGTGAACAGGGTTGGAAAGACCTGGGCTATAGGCTAGTCCTGGAGCAAGAGTTTTTGGCCTAGGCCTAATAAATAAGTAAAATATTCGGAAGAAGCCTTTGACTCTCCTCCTGAACTGCCACTTTAGGCCTACACAGCACCGCCATTGGTTAGGCAGCACACAAAAATGTTTTTGATCAGCAAGAACAGAGCAGGCCAGGGCTCAGGGAGTAATGGGCGTAATGCAGCCTAGTTGTATTTGTACCATCCCAGCAGCAGCTATATTAGAAATATAACTTTGCTCTGTGCCTCTCAGAGGATGCACTTCGTAGCCTATAGCCTATTGATATTGCCCGCCCAGCAGAGAATCAGAGATAAGGGGCAGCATCAAGCACACAAAGATAAACAACTCAAACACTGAGAAATATTGAGATTTCATCAATTACAAATTACATGACCCTCCCCTGGACTAGATAAAACATTTAAAATAAATTAATTTCCTTGATTGGAATTCTAAAATCATGACTCTCCCCCATTTTCCTCCAGGTAACCTTTCTCTATTTTAAGATCCATCCCTAGACAGTAGTGTAAAGTACTTAATTAAATATGGCGGACTCACTAAACACAAATGCTTTGTTTGTAAATTATGTGTTTTAGTAGGCCCCTGCCTAACCGCTAAAACATAAAAAAAATATTGTGCTGTCTGGTTTGCTCAATAAGCTCAGCAAAAAAACAAACGTCCCTTTTTCAGGACCCTGTCTTTCAAAGATAATTAGGTAAAAACACAAATAACTCCATAGATCTTCATTGTAAAGGATTTAAACACTGTTTCCCATGCTTGTTTAACGAACCATAAACAATTAATTAACATGCCCCTGTGGAACGGTCTTTAAGACACTAACAGCTTACAGATGGTAGGCAATTAAGGTCACAGTTATGAAAACGTAGGACACTAAAGAGGCCTTTATACTGACTCTGAAAAACACCAAAAGAAAGATGCCCAGGGTCCCTGCTCATCTGCGTGAACGTGCCTTAGGCATGCTGAAAGGAGGCATGAGGACTGCAGATGTGGCCAGGGCAATAAATTGCAATGTCCGTACTGTGAGACGCCTAAGACAGCACTACAGGGAGACAGGACGGACAGCTGATTGTACATGCAGTGGCAGACCACGTGTAACAACGCCTGCACAGGATCGGTACATCCGAACATCACACCTGCGCGGGACAGGTACAGGATGGCAACAACAACTGCCCAAGTTACACCAGGAACGCACAATCCCTCCATCAGTGCTCAGACTGTCCACAATAGGCTGAGAGAGGCTGGACTGAGGGCTTGTAAGCCTGTTGTAAGGCAGGTCCTCAATAGACATCACCGGCAACAACATCGCCTTTGGGCGCGTCCACTGTCGCTGGACCAGACAGGACTGGCAAAAAGTGCTCTTCGCTGACGAGTGAAGGAATGAGCTTTACACCGAGGCCTGTACTCTGGAGTGGGATCGATTTGGAGGTGGAGTGTCCGTCATGGTCTGGGGTGGTGTGTCACAGCATCATCGGACTGAGCTTGATGTCATTGCAGGCAATCTCAACGCTGTGCGTTACAGGGAAGACATCCTCCTCCCTCATGTGGTACCCTTCCTGCAGGTGCATCCTGACATGACCCTCCAGCATGACAATGCCACCAGCCATACTGTTCGTCTGTGTGTGATTTCCTGCAAGACAGGAATGTCAGTGTTCTGCCGTCACCAGCGAAGAGCCCAGATCTCAATCCCTTTGAGCACGTCTGGGACCTGTTGGATCGGAGGGCCATTCCCCCAAGAAATGTCCAGGAACTTGCAGGTGCCAAGGTGGAAGAGTGGAGTAACATCTCAGAGCAAGAACTGGCAAATCTGCTGCAGTCCATGAGGACGAGATGCACTGCAGTACTTAATGCAGCTGGTGGCCACACCAGATACTGACTGTTACCTTTGTTCAGGGACACATTATTCAATTTCTGTTAGTCACATGTCTGAGGAACTTGTTCAGTTTATGTCTCAGTTGTTGAATCTTATGTTCATACAAATATTTACAAATGTAAGTTTGCTGAAAATAAACGCAGTTGACAGTGAGTGGACGTTTCTTTTTTTGCTGAGTTTATAAGGAATTTATACTTTTACTTTTGATACTGAAGTACATTTGAGCAATTGCATTTACTTTTGATACTTAAGTATATTTAAAATCAGATACTTTTAGACTTTTACTCAAGTAGTATTTTACTGTGTGACTCACTTTTAATATCTTTACTTTTACAGTATGACAATTGAGTACTTTTTCCACCACTGCCCTTTGATATAAAAAGTGTATACTATATATGAATACTTTTTTTTACTCAAGTATAAATTACCATAGCTACTACAGATTTCCATAGATTGCCAAAGATTCTGGTAACTTTGGTAAATTACCAGTAGCTTTGCAACCCTACCGGGTGAGTACCGCCTGGGTTCAAATTAGTTAGTCGTGCCAATTGGACATCTAACTTTGTCCTTTATGAAGATATGAAAGCAAATGTATTGATCTAATAAATGACTTGATCCGTATTGCTTGTCTCCAGTGGGCCTTGTTATTATGTACCTGTATGTTTCCACCACAGGAGAGCAGATTTTCGACATTGACAGTGGGAGGTATGCGCCTCTCCATGCACCTCCCTCGGAACATTACACCATTGTTTTCAACACCTTCGTCATGATGCAGCTCTTCAATGAAATCAACGCTCGCAAGATCCACGGCGAGCGCAACGTCTTTGACGGCATCTTCAAAAACATGATCTTCTGCTCCATTGTGTTCGGAACGTTCGTCATCCAGGTGAGCTAGCCTTCGGATCCATACAGGATATCCACACAGAGGAGATTTCATATTGGACAGAAAATAACATTGCTCTCAAATCACCCTGTGTTTTGTTGTTCAGATTGTGATCGTTCAGTTTGGAGGGAAACCTTTCAGCTGTGTGGGCCTCAGCATCGACCAGTGGCTCTGGTGTGTGTTCTTGGGCTTTGGATGTCTTCTATGGGGCCAGGTGAGATTCTCACAGGTTTCTAATGTCTTCCAATGATCTACTTGGCTGTTATGAAGCTTTGTCACAAATGTTTTGTCACAAATTAGTGACAACATTTGAGTTCCTGTCTGTTCATTTCTAGGTGGTCACCACTGTCCCCACTAGTCGGCTGAAGTTCCTGAAGTCTGCAGGTCATGGTACGCAGCAGGAGGAGATCCCTGAGGATGAGCTGGAGGAGATGGATGACCTGGACGAGATCGACCATGGTGAAATGGAGATGAGAAGGGGGCAGGTGCTCTGGTGCAGAGGCCTAGGCAGGATCCAGACTCAGGTTTGTTTGATCAACTCTAAGTTACATCTCAGCTTACAATCATCCCTCAGCTTTACACCAAACCAAGGATTCAAACTCAGGATTGTGCTTTAACTTTCGATGGGGACTCAATACTAAAATTTTGACTGTCTTCATCCCCAAACCATCCAGATCCGTGTAGTGAATGCCTTCCAAGACACTTTGTCCCCCTACGAAGGCCTGGAGACCCCTGAGTCCCGCAACTCGATCCACAACTTCATGACCACCCCGGAGTTCCGGATAGAAGACTCGGAGCCGCAGATCCCCCTCATCGACGACACAGAGGGGGAGGACGATGCTCCCACCAAGCGCAACGCTACACAGACCCTGCCCCCACCCTCGACGCTGGCAACCCTTCCGTCCACGCCCAACCAGAACAATAATGCTGTGGACAGGATCATCCCCTTATACAAAGAGAGCCCAAAGACTGGCGGGATCCACCAGAGTGCTGCGCTGCCGCCGCGCCCTGGGAGCCCGCTGCACAGCCTGGAGACCTCCCTCTGAGCTGGGCTCTAATACCAGTAATTACCCACTCACCTCAGCCCACTTAACAATACCAAGACGTGGGGAGAGAGGGCTTCTGGAAGCCTCATGGGTTTCTGTTTTTACTTATATGTTTGGTTCCTAAAGCATTTTTGGGTCTTGTATCGAGGAGAGGTGCACATTTTGCGTGGTGCACATTTTCATTTTTATTAAATGAACAGGGAGACTGGTATGCATTGCTGTACATCAGCAGTACTTCTAAAGAATTCACGCATTGGCTATTTATATTTTTATGATTTCATTCATGTTGTGAAAGCAACCCTGTTTACACGTTTGTGAAACTTTGACTGTCCGTGAAAAACCAACGTTATAATATGTACAAAGTGGGGCTGCATACTGCAAAATGAAAAAATAAATAACGTATTTTAGATATTTCTGTCTTTTAGGAGAAAAGTAAGGTTTCTGTTGAAACTGAACTAACATGCCTGCAGGTACTATTTGGTGTGTTTTTGTCTAGGTACATAGAAATATCTAGCGAAGTAATAAGAAATTGGTTTTAAATGTTTATAAGAAGACAGGAAAATAACTGGGAAAATGTCCTCAAATATCCATGTTCACACTTCCACACTGTAAATATTAAAAGACATGCTCCGGTACTTTGGCGACTAAGAAATAGTTTTTTAAACCTCCAGCTTTGGGCTGGATGTGTCAATATGTAGTACATACCTGCATAATCTATGAGCATAATTACTGTCTTATCTCAATTAGCCAAGAAATCCTTATTTTGAAAGTGGTTGTTTTCTTGAAGTTTTGCACCGCAATTTTCCCAACATCCCCCCCCCCCCCCCACGTGGGTCACCCCCATAGCAATTCAAGTTCTAGCCAATGAGCTTCAACATTTGAGTGACAGCTAGCAGGAGGCCTGCCCAGTGTTATCCAATGAAGTTGCAGGGCAGGCCCAACAGCTCAGTGGACACGGGAGAGAGAGAGAGGGAGAGAGAGAAATGACATGGTGGACATTTCCATACATATGTGACGTAGTAAGCAATCTTCAGGGACCACATTCGGCTCGTGAGTGCTGCTACTTTCAGAACTACTGGCTAAAAAAAGTATACAAAAGTACCGGAGAATCTCTTTAACGTTGTTCCAAAACTCAATTTCATGACTACTGGAAAGTGGTGGAGCTCCTATTTGTGTCCTTAGTGCTTTCAATCTAGACCACTGATCATAAGCACTGACCACTGATCCATTGAAAGGCTCATTATGAATCCAGAATAAGACCCATACGTTACAGAAAAAGAGAGGAGAAACCTGTTGCTGTTTCAGATGTTTCCCTAGAGAGCATTTTGTAAAGCGAGTAGATTGTTATTTTTAGGATTTTGAAATCAAGAGAAAGTTGTTGTTTGATCAAAAATAACCTAATTCAAAGGAATTCAATTTATTGAACGGTTTTAAGGACCTGAGTGGTATTTCACCAAATAGTATCATTGGGTTCGTCCAGCTAACTGAAATAACTTGATTCTCCGTATCGTTAACATGTACAGTACGAGTTGATTAAGTGATACTCGTTTCATTTTGATCTCTCTCGTGACCTGGGAGAATGTTGTATTTTTTAGCTGACTAACATATTGAAACTGCTTAGTGAAATGACCCTCCAGGAAACAGAAAATACTCAAGACACAAAATATTTTTGACTCTCAGCACAGAGTACTTTATTGCACTAAACCTCCTTTAGGGGAGACTTACATTTGGTAAAATATAGCCTAGCTTTGTATCTTCTTAGAGAGAGCTAAGTAGCTTTCATCTGTCACAAAAGTCAAGGTATCATCAGTTGGGCCTAAAGCCTAAAGTCAAAATACCCTCATACTGTCATTGGAAATAGCCTACATGTTTACCAAGTGCTATACAAAAGAAAGCAGAAACCTAAAAAAAAAACAGGAATGCTAGAACAAAAAAAAAGAGGTCCTGAGCAGTGGAGAACTGTATTTCAAAAAATAGTTTTGTTACATTACGGTCTAAAAATGATTAACTTCGTTACACTTTTTTTTATGCAACTTTTCACAGTACAGGACCAATTTTATGTTTGAGAAATCCATGTCAGGGTCACAGTTAATTTGACTACATATTTACTTTGGATTTCTTCCTTGTGTTGCAATTACAAACTGCATGTGAAGATGGGTATAAATCCAAAGAAAGTGCTTGTGTTTCTCTGTAGTTTCATTCCGCAAATGGGAATGAATGCTTATCAATCTCTTTATGGATTAAACATTTTTATATCTCAATATTTGGTTTTAAAAAAAAAGTACTTAATGTCTGTTTAATTTGAGCAGTGTAAATGGTTCTTGTGGTTGATATTTATTTTTGAAACTTATTGAGTACTGTGTATGGTTTTTGAAAATAAAGGATTCATATTTAGCTTACCTAAAAATGGTATTGAATCTGTTCTCTATTTTCTCAACTGTCAGTCATTGTTGCAACATGCTCAATGGATTGAAAAATGCTGTTGAATTTGGTCATAAGAAATGTAGGTGCAGCAAGACATGTCACTGAAAAAACCCACACCACATGTCTGCCTACTGGTATGTGGTCCTCCCAGTTGTTTGCAATGCCAGTATAACAATACCATAATATAAAAAATAAAAAACATGAGTAAAAGTACAAAAATATATATTTTTTTAATGTAGTCTAAATAAAGTTGAATGCTGTAAATCAAAAAACCCTTATAATACAATGGAATCTTTATTGGTCCATATACACATACAAAATACATTGGTTCATTTTTGGTGTCACAGTACCACACAACTATACACAACAAACTGGAGCAGCATGGTCAGAGCAGCGCCCCTGGAGCATGTTAAGTGCCTTGCTCAAGGGATGATCGGCAGTTACTGGCACGGGTGATTGATGCCATCTTAATTGGGGAGGACTGGCTTGTGGTAATGGCTAGAGTGGAATAAGTGGAATGGTATCAAATACAAAGCATTCGGAAAGTATTCAGACCTCAAATTTTTCCACATTTTGTTACGTTACAGCCATATCAAATCAAATCAAATCAAATGTATTTATATAGCCCTTCGTACATCAGCTGATATCTCAAAGTGCTGTACAGAAACCCAGCCTAAACCCCAAACAGCAAGCAATGCAGGTGTAGAAGCACGGTGGCTAGGAAAAACTCCCTAGAAAGGCCAAAACCTAGGAAGAAACCTAGAGAGGAACCAGGCTATGTGGGGTGGCCAGTCCTCTTCTGGCTGTGCCGGGTGGAGATTATAACAGAACATGGCCAAGATGTTCAAATGTTCATAAATGACCAGCATGGTCAAATAATATTAAGGCAGAACAGTTGAAACTGGAGCAGCAGCACAGCCAGGTGGACTGGGGACAGCAAGGAGTCATCATGTCAGGTAGTCCTGGGGCATGGTCCTAGGGCTCAGGTCCTCCGAGAGAGAGAAAGAGAGAAGGAGAGAATTAGAGAACGCACACCTAGATACACACAGGACACCGAATAGGACAGGAGAAGTACTCCAGATATAACAAACTGACCCTAGCCCCCCAACACATAAACTACTACTGCAGCATAAATACTGGAGGCTGAGACAGGAGGGGTCAGGAGACACTGTGGCCCACTCCGAGGACACCCCCGGACAGGGCCAAACAGGAAGGATATAACCCCACCCACTTTGCCAAAGCACAGCCCCCACACCACTAGAGGGATATCTTCAACCACCAACTTACTATCCTGAGACAAGGCTGAGTATAGCCCACAAAGACCTCCGCCACGACACAACCCAGGGGGGGGGGGGCAACCCATACAGGATGACCACATCAGTGACTCAACCCACTCAGGTGACGCACCCCCTCCAGGGACGGCATGAGAGAGCCCCAGTAAGCCAGTGACTCAGCCCCTGTAATAGGGTTAGAGGCAGAGAATCCCAGTGGAAAGAGGGGAACCGGCCAGGCAGAGACAGCAAGGGCGGTTCGTTGCTCCAGAGCCTTTCCGTTCACCCTCCCACTCCTGGGCCAGACTACACTCAATCATATGACCCACTGAAGAGATGAGTCTTCAGTAGAGACTTAAAGGTCGCGATTACAGTCTCAAGTCTTCTTGGGTCTGACAGCACACCTGTATTTGGGGAGATTCTTCCATTCTTCTCTGCAGACCCATTCAAGCTCTGTCAGGTTGGATGGGGAGCATCTCTGCAGAGCTGTTTTCAGGTCTCTCCAGAGATGTTCGATCGGGTTCAAGTCTGAGCTCTGGCTGGGCCACTCAAGGACATTTAGAGACTTGTCTTGAAGCCACTCCTGCGTTGTCTTGGCTGTGTATTTAGGGTCGTTCTCCTGTTGGAAGGTGAACCTTTGCCCCAGTCTGAGGTCCTGGGCACTCTGGAGCAGGTTTTCATCAAGGATCTCTCTGTACTTTGCCCCATTCATCTTTCCCTCAATCCTGACTGGTCTCCCAGTCCCTGTCAGGTTTCCTCCAGGCGTGACGCTTGGCATTCAGGCCAAAGAGTTCAATCTTGGTTTCATCAGTGTCACGACTTCTGCCGAAGTCGGTTCCTCTCCTTGTTCGGGTGGTGTTCGGCTGTCGATGTCACCGGTCTTCTAGCCATCGCCGATCCATTTTTCATGTTTTATTTGTTTTGTCTTGTTTTCACACTCACCTGGTTTCAATTCCCTAATTACATGTTGTATATGTTCCCTCTGTTTCCCCATGTCCTTGTCGGGAATTGTTTATTGTAAGTACTCGTGCTACTGGTGCGCTATGGGTTTTGTACCCATGTGTTTGTTGTTTTGTATGCCGTTAGTTTTATATATTAAACTGCTCCGGCTATTCACCAAGTCCTGCTTTCCTGCGTTTGACTTCCCTGCCACCAGTTACACACCCCTTACAATCAGACCAGATAATCTTGTTTCTCATGGTGTTAGAGTCCTTTAGGTGCCTTTTGGCAAACTCCAAACAGGCTGTCACATGTGCCTTTTAAATGAGGGGTGTCTTCCGACTGGTCACTCTACCATAAAGGCCTGATTGGTAGAGTGCTGCAGAGATGGTGGTCCTTCTGGAAGGTTCTCCCATTTCCACAGAGGAACTCTAGAGCTCTGTCAGAGTGATCATTGGGTTCTTGGTCACCTCCCTGACCAAGGTCCTTCTCTCCCGATTGCTCAGTTTTGCCGGGCGGGTCATGGTGGTTCCAAACTTGGTGGTTCCAAACAATGATGGATGCCACTGTGTTCTTGGGGACCTTCAATGCTAGGTACGTGTTTTTGTACACTTCCTCAGATCTGTGCCTGGACACAATCCTGTCTCGGAGCTCTACAGACAATTCCTTCGACCTCATGGCTTGGTTTTTGATCTGACATGGACTGTCAACTGTGGGACCTTATATAGACAGGTGTGTGCCTTTCCAAATCATGTCCAATCAATTTAATTTGCCACAAGTGGACTCCAATCAAGTTGTAGAAATATTTCAAGGATGATCAATGAAAACAGGATGCACGTGAGCTCCATTTTGAGTCTCATAGCAAAAGGTCCGAATACTTATGTAAATAAGATATTTCAGTTTTTCATTTTTTCAAAATTTGCAAACATTTCTAAAAACCTATTTTCGCTTTGTTATTATTGGGCATTGTGTGTAGATTGATGAAGACATTTTATTATTTAATCAATTTTAGAATAAGGTTGTAACGTAACAAAATGTGGAAAAAGTCAAGGGGTCTGAATACTTTCTGAAGGCACTGTATTCTTTTGTAAATATATATAGATTTTAAAAATATACATTTTCCTTTATTATTTTCCCCTAACCCTACCATCCCTCCCCTTGGAGACTAATGGACAACAACACTTAGGCTTATACTTTCAGCGTATGCATAATATATACAGTGGGGCAAAAAAGTATTTAGTCAGCCACCAATTGTGCAAGTTCTCCCACTTAAAAAGATGAGAGAGGCCTGTAATTTTCATCATAGGTACACTTCAACTATGACAGACAAAATTAGAAAAAAATCTAGAAAATCACATTGTAGGATTTTTAATGAATTTATTTGCAAATTATGGTGGAAAATAAGTATTTGGTCACCTACAAACAAGCAAGATTTCTGCCTCTCACAGACCTGTAAATTCTTCTTTAAGAGGCTCCTCTGTTCTCCACTCATTACCTGTATTAATGGCACCTCTTTGAACTTGTTATCAGTATAAAAGACACCTGTCCACAACCTCAAACAGTCACACTCCAAACTCCACTATGGCAAAGACCAAAGAGCTGTCAAAGGACACCAGAAACAAAATTGTAGACCTGCACCAGGCTGGAAAGACTGAATCTGCAATAGGTAAGCAGCTTGATTTGAAGAAATCAACTGTGGGAGCAATTATTAGGAAATGGAAGTGGAAATGGAAGACACACAAGACCACTGATAATCTTCCAAGATCTCACCCCGTGGGGTCAAAATGATCACAAGAACGGTGAGCAAAAATTTCAGAACCACACGGGGGGACCTACTGAATGACCTGCAGAGAGCTGGGACCAAAGTAACAAAGCCTACCCGCAGTAACACACTACGCCGCCAGGGATTCAAATCCTGCAGTGCCAGACGTGTCCCCCTGCTTAAGCCAGTACATGTCCAGGGCTGTCTGACGTTTGCTAGAGAGCATTTGGATGATCCAGAAGAAGATTGGGAGAATGTCATATGGTCAGATGAAACCAAAATATAACTTTTTGGTAAAAACTCAACTCGTCGTGTTTGGAAGACAAATAATGCTGAGTTGCAGCCAAAGAACACCATACCTACTGTGAAGCATGGGGGTGGAAACATCATGCTTTGGGGCTGTTTTTCTGCAAAGGGACCAGGACGACTGATCCATGTAAAGGAAAGAATGAATGGGGCCATGTATCGTGAGATTTTGAGTGAAAACCTCCTTCCATCAGCAAGGGCATTGAAGATGAAACGTGGCTGGGTCTTTCAGCATGACAATGATCCCAAACACACAACGAAAGAGTGGCTTCGTAAGAAGCATTTCAAGGTCCTGGAGTGGCCTAGCCAGTCTCCAGATCTCAACCCCATAGAAAATCTTTGGAGGTTGTTGAAAGTCCGTGTTGCCCAGCAACAGCCCCAAAACATCACTGCTCTAGAGGAGATCTGCATGGGACAAAATGGGCCAAAATACCAGCAATAGTGTGTGAAAACCTTGTGAAGACTTACAGAAAAACCAACAAAGGGTATATAACAAAGTATTGAGATTGAGATTGAGATAAACTTTTGTTATTGACCAAATACTTATTTTCCACCATAATTTGCAAATAAATTCATTAAAAATCCTACAATGTGATTTTCTGGAGAAAAAAATTCTCATTTTGTCTGTCATAGTTGAAGTGTACCTATGATGAAAATTACAGGCCTCTCTCATCTTTTTAAGTGGGAGAACATGCACAATTGGTGGCTGACTAAATATTTTTTTGCCCCACTGTACATTTTAAGGACACAGTATATTTTACAATATTTTGTTTGACATAACTTGGCAGTGGTCTGGGGGTCCTCCCATTTTTTGGGTGGCATCTAAAGCACATTTGCTGCATTTCTACACAATCTAATATGACCCATGGCCCTTCTAGCTATCTCTATTTAAAACAACGAAAAGTAAGCAAAAAGGCCCACAGTCATCAAGCTAGGTAAGAGATTATGAAATATGTTTAAGTGATTGATAAGACTGAACTAGATCCATGATAATACAATAATCAATATTGTGTGGCACCTTTAACTAATAGCCTAACAAATGAACAACTGAAAAGTAGGGAATTAGCTTGGGAAACTGACAGATCAATACCGTTACACTGACATACTGACTAATACACAGTGGCATGCCATCAAAGCCACTACACAACACAACACTAAGCAATACATTACAACAAGAAGGTGGCGCAGTGTTCCTTCATGGGCAAATTTGGTCATCAAACTTTGTCATCAAAGTCTGGCATTCACTGGATTTGTGGTGCTTTCAAGACAACTGGAAACTCGGAAACAAACGTCAGTGATTTTCAGGTCGTAGTTCTAGAGGTTCCCTGAGTTCCTGACTTACAATTCCGAGTTGGATGACCATTCAAAATGTATTTTGAGCGCGGCAGAAATCATGCTGGATTGACAGCACGGTCAATGTTAATTATTTTAAGCTTGGAAAAGAGACCCTTAAACCTAGAATTGGGACCGCACACCCACTCCAGTGAATAGCAGGCTAGTGATTGCTTTGTAATGCTTGCAGTTAGCCACTGATTCCTTCCAAACCACTTGAATTTGCAATTTCCAACTTATTGTGTAATGTTTAGGTCCAATGGCCAATGAGCACTGATACGTTTTATCTATAATTTCTCTTCATTATTTCTCTTCATTTGACAAGGATTAAACAGGATTTGCAAGTAGATTGTCGACTTGATTCATAATGATAACTGCTAGCTAAGATTTTGAAAGTATGGTATTGACAGTCCAATCAGAGCTACTGTAGGTATAACGTGATTTGAAGTCATTTTATCTGTGGCCAGTGACCTTGAGCCTTCTTGTCATGAGGTCTCATGAGATATGCATGTATGCATGTAATATTTTCAACAGGTCTTTGATGGTGCGTACAAGCAGATCAGAGTGTATGAGTCAAAATGCTCTTGCCAAGGCATCGGGTCAGAGGGTCTAGACTTGCTGGGGTACCTCAACCCTCTCCATACTTCAATTCCAAAACACATGGGTAGTCATGGTTGTGGTATATTAACCTTTTACCCTCCTGGGAATTGGCCTATATGGATAGGGCTAAATGTTTATGTTTCTTACAGAAGAAATATGAAATGCATAGGCACAACCATGGCAGCAATTGAAAGGTAACGGTTTGGAGATTATGGGAAAATGATTAGACCAAAGGTTATGACACAACAATAGCAGAAGCAGAAATATTAACGAAATCTGAAAATACTCTGGATACAATCAGTAACATGATAAGAATGTTCCTGGAAAATATGAGGTAAGTGCAACATAAGACAAAAACAATTACAGACAACAAAACATTTGCAGAAATTTCTAGGTAGGAGTGTAAAGGGCAACATAACAAAATCCTGTATTGTGACAACTGGAGTCGTTGTCTGCTCCGTAAGTCATTGCCTTATTTAAATAGCAATCTGTGTGTTCCAGGTTCTGAACAAAGGGTCTGAATGAAGATGTTCAACTCAATCATATTGTTTCTTATGTATTACAGATGGCAGAACTCGAGGTTCACGACCTTGTGGTGGAGACAGGAACTTGATGAGTCAGCGTTGTGGCATCTTCTTCGATACCATGCTGCGTCTCGAAGATTACATACGACAGGTCAGTCAATTCGGAAAATTTCAAGAACTTTGAAAGTTTCTTCAAGTGCAGTCACAAAATCCATTGAGCGTTATGATGAAACTGGCTCTCATGAGGACCGCCACAGGAAAGGAGTACCCAGAGTTATCTCTGCTGCAGAGGATAAGTTCATTCGAGTTACCAGCCTCAGAAATTGCAGCCCAAATAAATGCTTCACAGAGTAACAGACGCATCTGAACATTAACTGTTCAGAAGAGACTGCATAAATCAGGTCTTCATGGTCAAATTGCTGCAAAAAAAAACACTACTAAAGGACACCAATACGACTAAGAGACGTGCTTGGGCCAAGAAGATGAGCAATGGACATCAGACAGGTGGAAATCTGTCCTTTGGTCTGATGAGTCCAAATTTGAGATTTTTGGTTCCAACCGCTGTGTCTTTGTGAGATGCAGAGTAGGTGAACGGATGATCTCCGCATTCAACTCACACTTAACCAGCATGGCTACCAGAGCATTCTGCAGCGATACGCCATCCAATCCAGTTTGGGCTTAGTGGGACTATCATTTGTTTTTCAACAGGATAATGACCCAACACACCTCCAGGCTGTGTAAGGGCTATTCGACCAAGAAGGAGAGTGATGGAGTGCTGCATCAGATGACCTGGCCTCCACAATCACCCGACCCCAACCCAATTGAGATGGTTTGGGATGAGTTGGACCAGAGATTGAAGGAAAGCATGAATTAATATGATACTTTTTAGATTGTTACATACAGGTTTGAAAATGGAATATATGAATGCAAATGGATTACATCAACTGGTATGTGAATTCAATACTGTTCAGTGGATATGTTGTCAGGATCGAAATGAACACACTGATTACAGGTCATTTTATGTATATTTTTTTCTGCTTACAGTTGATTGACCTGAGCTGTCCCCTGATCAAATGGAGTCTGGAAGACAAGAAGATAAATGCCTTAAAGGATGCACTCCTGACCAATTTATAATTTTCAAAAATATCATTGTAGGGCTACATTTGAATATTTTCTGTACATGTACATTGATTCAACTAGCCTTCCTGCTCTCTCTTGTGCCTATACCACACACTAGTGTCATGTATACGGGTACAACTCGTTGTTGATGATCAAGGATTTTAGAAAAGGAGATAGTGATTTACATCCAGACAGTTCATATAAATACTATGCAAGAAACCAATCTGATTTATATAATAGAATGGCACTGTACCTTTTACTTTTTGTTTGTTGCCATCTTGCTGCTCTTTGTGATTATTTAAAATGTTGAAATAAACGTTCTTAATTTAAGTTATTGTAATGCCGAGCCTTGTAAATGTACTACTGGTCTGGTAAAACGGCCAGAGAGTTGACCTGTCTGCTCACTGCTATCAGAGAAGGTATAGTCCACTATTGTCTCGCCACCCAGAAGTTTGACCTCAACTGAAGAGCATCTCCTGCCAACAGACATACACACACAGTCAGAGATTTTCTCGTGCTCTCATAATAAGGTATCATACACTTGTACATTTTAGCAAATACTTGGTATAAGTTTATTGAAAATGTTAATTAATGTGCTCTGTCAAATGTGAGATATATTAAAGTACCCTTGTGTATTTGGTAGAGCATCTGATGGTAAATACGTGTGATCTATCTACTTGTCTGCACCAAGAATGATCAAATGTATAAAGTTATATCAAATGATAATGTCTAAAGTTAGATCGTTTGGAGTGGATGGATACTTAGGCCACATGATTCTAGATACTTCCTATAGTTAAGTTTGTCCACTAGGTGACAGCATTTAATGAAGTTGAAATTTTCTGAGGATTTTGTGGGGATTTTGATACAATGAGGACAGGCTTTAAATGTTCATGTAATTGGCAAACCTAAGTCTGAGTCGCCCCAAAAACAATAGACTTGCGCAAATAAGAGGTTTTTAGAGATTTTTGGGAGAATCACTTCATGGTACATTGTGGTCAGCTGCTGAGATTTTGGGAATCTGCATTTGCCTGACAAACAATCCCCGGGGAGAAGGGTTGCTATCTGAGGAAGGGCAGTGAAAGAGCGAGACCACTTGGAACTATTTCATGTGCACGCTTTACTGCACTCCGCAACATTTTAACTAATCATGGAACGGGACAGGACAGCGAGCACCCGGGAAAAACTTCAGTGGACTTTATAGGTGTTTTTGACCGATTTGTTGGATGCCATGCGTTTTAAACCATGGAATTACAAATTATTTGGCTATGGACATGTTTTCTATCACACATTCCAGTGTTTGCATTTTTTGATGTACACGTTTCTGATCATTTTCAGCCTGGAGTAGTGCTCGGAAATGTCTCTCTTGGACGGGGTTGGATCTATCAAATAGACAGGACTTTAACTCCTAAATACGTGAGACACATTTTCAATATTGAAAGACAACATGGAATTGTATATTTCTCAGGAAAAGTGAATTGTGCGAAGTTGCCGAAGAACCCAGCGCCGCTTTACATTCAGATCCAATCCATTACCTCGGAAAACTTTATTTTAATTAACTTCAATACTTTTGTGCATGGGCAAAATTGTTTAATTAAATATAGGAGTAAGAGCGCCGAAGGTAAGCCCGAGATTTACATGAACGTTCTCTCAAAAGTGTCGACTTCGCCATGCGTCTCTACCAGTATTTTGCTTTTGAACATTTATGAACATTTACCACTATTTACTCGACAACCTCACTCTTATCGTTCATCGTGTACGGGAGGGAACTGGAAAGCCGTGTTTGATAACGGGAGTTTTTCTCCAAACTGTCTGCAATACAATGAGCGGAACGAGTTGGATTTACTCTGCAAGGTGCAAAATCTATGGAATTACACCACTGTCCGTGTAAAATTGCGATTTAATTATCTACGTAGTCATGCCATGTTTACAGACAGGGATTTGGGGAGACTGGATTCATTGACCAAACGTAAAAAGAGAAATGTGAATACCGCTCCCCAGTTTCAACTGCCCAACTATCAGGTGTCTGTCCCGGAGAACGAACCCGCGGGAACTCGCGTAATTACGCTCAAAGCACTGGATACCGACAATGGAGATGCTGGTGAGGTTGAATATGATATGGAAGCGCTGTTCGATAGCAGATCCAATAATTATTTCCAAATCAACTTGCAGACCGGCAGCATCACAACTTTGCAGCCTTTGGACAGGGAGGTCAAGGATACACATGTATTCAAAGTTATTGCTACAGACAATGGCATCCCTAAAAGGTCGGCCACTGCTTACCTCACCGTCACTATTAGTGACACTAATGATCATGGGCCTGTGTTTGAGCAGACAGAGTACAGGGTCAGCATTAGGGAGAATGTCGAGGTAGGCTTTGAAGTGTTGACTATAAGGGCCACAGATGGGGATGCCCCATCAAATGCCAATATGATCTATAAGATTGTGAATGAGGAAGAAGATAATGCTGGTTTTGAAATCGACCCTAGAAATGGATTAGTCAAGATTAGGGTTCGGCCTGACAGAGAAACCTTGACCCAGTATCTGCTGATAGTGGAGGCCAATGACCAGGGTAAAGACCCAGGCCCCCGCAGTGCCACGGCTACAGTGTATATCTCTGTGGAGGATGAGAACGATAACTACCCCCAGTTCAGTGAGAAAAGGTATGTAGTCCAGGTGCTTGAGAACGTGGCAGTGAACACCAAAGTGGCCCAGGTGAAGGCCACAGACAAAGACGAGGGCAACAATGCAAAAGTCCACTACAGCATCGTCAGTGGCAACGTGAAGGGCCAGTTCTACATTCATTCCCCTACAGGTGACATTGAAATAATCAACCCTCTAGATTATGAGATCATCAGGGAATACAATCTGAGAATAAAGGCACAGGATGGGGGAAGACCACCTCTGATTAATGGCACAGGGATAGTTGTAGTGCAAGTTGTGGATGTCAACGATAACGCCCCTATGTTTGTTAGCACACCCTTTCAAGCCACAGTATTGGAAAATGTGGCTATTGGTTATTCTGTGATTCATATTCAGGCTATTGATGCAGACTCCGGTGACAACTCTCATTTGGAGTACAGACTAACAGACATGGCTCCAGGCTTCCCCTTCACCATTAACAACAGCACAGGGTGGATTACAGTCAGTGTAGAGCTGGACAGGGAGACCACTGACTTTTACACTTTTGGCGTAGAAGCAGTGGATCATGGGGTTCCTGCCATGTCTTCCACGGCCAGTGTCAGTGTGACGGTGCTTGACGTGAATGACAATGTCCCCACTTTCACTCAGAGATTGTATAGCCTTAAAATTAATGAGGATGCTGTGGTGGGTACCAGTGTACTAGCACTCTCTGCCATAGATCGGGACGCCAACAGTGTGGTAACATACCAGATCTCCAGCGGCAATACGCGGAACAGGTTCGCCATCACCAGTCAGACTGCTGGGGGAGTTATTACCCTGGCACTGCTGCTGGACTACAAACAGGAGCGTCAGTTTGTCCTGACGGTGACCGCCTCAGATGGCACACGCTATGACACAGCGCAGGTCTTTATCAACGTCACCGATGCCAACACCCACCGGCCCGTGTTCCAGAGTGCCAACTACCAGGTGATGATCAGCGAGGACCAACCGGTGGGCTCCACCGTGGTGGTAATCAGTGCCACAGATGAGGACACTGGAGAGAACGCCCGCATCAGCTACGTCATGGAGGATAACGTGCCACAGTTCAAGATCAACCCTGACACAGGTGGCATAACCACGCAGATAGAAATCGACTATGAGGATCAGGCCTCCTACACGCTGGCTATCATTGCCTGCGACAACGGCATCCCTCAGAAATCTGACACCACATATGTGGAGATCATCATTCTGGATGCTAACGATAATGCGCCACAGTTCCTCAGGGACATATACCAGGGGACCGTGTTTGAGGACGCAGCTGTGTACACCAGCGTCCTCCAGATTTCTGCCTCTGACAGGGACTCCGGGTCTAATGGGAGGCTTAGTTACACCTTTCAGGGTGGGGATGATGGAGAGGGAGACTTCATCATTGAGCCGTACTCTGGCATCATTAGAACAGCCAGGAAACTGGACAGGGAGAATGTGCCTGTGTACAACCTGAAGGCCTTTGCTGTGGATAAGGGGGTTCCGCCTCTTAAGGCAGCCGTGGACGTCCATGTGTCCATCCTGGACATCAACGACAATGCTCCTGTGTTTGAAAAGGACGAACTGTACGTCTGTGTAGTGGAGAACAGTCCTGTGGGTTCTGTCGTAGCCCGCATCACCGCTACAGATCCCGACGAGGGAACAAACGCGCAGATCCTGTTCCAAATAGTGGAAGGAAACGTCCCAGAGGTCTTCCAATTAGACATCTTCAATGGGGATCTTATCGCCCTTACTGATTTAGACTACGAGTCGAAGATGGAGTACACAATTGTCGTCCAGGCAACCTCTGCACCGTTAGTCAGCCGCGCCATCGTGCACATCCGCCTGCTGGATGTCAATGACAATTCCCCTGTCCTACGTGACTTTGAGATCATCTTCAACAACTACATCACCAACAGTTCCAACAGCTTTCCGGCTGGGGTGATCGGGAAGGTTCCAGCCCAGGACCCAGATGTGTCAGATAAACTCCACTACAGTTTTGTGGAAGGCAACGAGCTGAGTCTACTCATCCTGAACCAGGACACAGGGGACTTGAGGCTGAGCAGAGACCTGGACAACAACCGGCCCCTTGAGGCCACCATGAAGATATCAGTCACAGGTAATGAAACTGTGTTAATTTGAATGCAATAGCCTTTTATATGCACCTCCATATGCATGGCAGATATTTGTATATTTATTTTGTCCTTTATTTTGTACTTTATATTTATTTTGTCCTTTCCACCTCCTCTCTCTCCATTCTTCTATGCGTTTGATGTGGTTGCTGTTGTCTTGCAATGAGACCTCTACTAATTGTGCTAGTTGTAAATCAGTTTTATTGCTGGTACTTGCCTCTGCTTAGAAAAGGGATTCTGTTGCATGTTTATTACGGTAAGACTGGTGTTTGAGCCTAAATCACCACATTGCCCATTACTGGCTGGCTGTCTACTAAAAGATCCACAAAATGTTATCCAACAGCATTGTTGCCATGACAACTACCCCCCTTTGTTCCCATTGGTGTGATTTGCACCCCTACTCTTTGTAACCCCTCTGTCCAAAAAAAGGAGTCACGGCAGCATACTCGAGATGAGACCAGGCTTAGCTGGATTCTGTCTGTCTTCTCGTTCAACTTTTAACCATATGGCTTGACTTGAGGTTTTCACCATCAGTGCTCTGTGCTGTGCTTGTAGCAGAAATACAACGGCATTGCATGAAGTTGTCCAAAGACCATCCTCAGGCACTGTGCTCTTTGATCTCATGCTATTTCATATCTTGTGACAGTAGTTACCATGTTATTGTTTGCGTCTCTTCTAGAGAAATGGTTTTCCTGAAGCAGTTGACACTAGTTTTTGTTATTCATTCGTTAATTTATTGTCAATTTTGGCAACTTGTTTGTTGTTTTCCCAGAGAGCCCCATGCTATTTATTACTTGAGCGTGTTGTATTGGTACATTTGCAATCTGAAGAACTAAGATGGGACTCTTTCAAAGTTGAGGCACTTGTTACCAGTAGCAGTGCATGTGTAAAATCACTGGGGAAGCCAAGCCTATGTGTTGTGATAATTTGTTGTTTGCTCTTTAACCTGTTAATTCATATGCCTTGCGACCTTTTATATACAGTATAGGCCTAAAGGCCGAGTTACCACCAGTCGCAAAGTAAACAGGAGCTGCCTCCACTATTCCAGCCCCATTTCAACTTCCACATTTTAAATTCATCAAATCACCTCTGCTTGGTCTAATACAGTAACAACGCAAAGATACCAACAACTATTTAGTCATATCAACACAAGCTAAATATGATGTGGCTGTCCGTGGTTCTGATTTCTGTGTGTGTGTGTGTGTGTGTGTGTGTGTGTGTGTGTGTGTGTGTGTGTGTGTGTGTGTGTGTGTGTGTGTGTGTGTGTGTGTGTGTGTGTGTGTGTGTGTGTGTGTGTGCGTTTGTGCAAGAAGAAAAACATGTTGATTCACTCTACTTGTAGAGAAACGGCAATGACATCCTCCTCTCTTTCATGTTGACGAAATGGTCTATCACTCTATCATATAATACACGCTTTTATTTTTTGTTGTCCTAGGCTACCTGGATAAAATTCTTACTTGATAGCCAAACTTCCATTCATGGGCAACGTTAGCTAGTTAACATTAGCCTTCTACATCTGGCTACATATTGAACTTCCATCCTCTCAGGCCAGGGGCACAATAATGTATGAATTAATGGTTGGATCAGAATCGTCATTATAGTATTTGGCCAGTACGGAGAATTAAGTAAAACCACAAGTCCAAATCCCTATCTCCATCCATGGCTAATTTAGGAAAGGGCCCATTTTAGCTAGATGGCTAACCACTAGAGGACAACAGCACAACAAGATGCAACAATTTCAGTTTTTCTGTCAATTACTTATGCTCTCAATGGGATTTGATAGGAGTGATGCCAAATCCAAGCTTTTCATGAGCCAGGACCATTCACAGTTGAGCTCTCTCAGTTTAGGTCAAAGCTGATTGGAATTTTTTTATACTTTTTTGTCAAGGGAGGCCAGATGCTCGCCGTCTTCCCTCGCCTTTAATGCTACTGGCGGTAACAATGTCATACTCGTTTGGACCATACAGCATCAGATAGATGGCCTACACGTAGAGAGATATAGGGGAGGTGTTTGGCTCACTCTGATGCTTTCTCCTGTGAGATACATTCAGCTTCTTGTGAATTGAAGGAAAATTCTGAAACACAGAGAGACGGAAGATAAATAATTGTATGTTTTCATATATAATAAAACAATATATATGTTTGGTGAAGCCTGGCTTCCCTTGGCATCCATGAATATGTAACGGATGTGAAACGCTAGCTTAGTTAGCGGTGGTGCGCGCTAAATAGTGTTTCAATCGGTGTTGTCACTTGCTCTGAGACCTTGAAGTAGTGGTTCCCCTTGCTCTGCAAGGGCCGTGGCTTTTGTGGAGCGATGGGTAACAATGCTTCGTGGGTGACTGTTGTTGATGTGTGAGAGGGTCCCTGGTTCGTGCCCAGGTATGGGCGAGGGGACGGTATAAAGTTATACTGTTACATTGATGCTGTTGACCCGGATCACTGGTTGCTGCGGAAAAGGAGGACAAAAGGGGGGTGAGTGTAACGGATATGAAACGCTAGCTTAGTTAGCGGTGGTGCGCGCTAAATAGTGTTTCAATTGGTGACGTCACTTGCTCTGAGACCTTGAAGTAGTGGTTCCCCTTGCTCTGCAAGGGCCGTGGCTTTTGTGGAGCGATGGGTAACAATGTTTTGTGGGTGACTGTTGTTGATGTGTGCAGAGGGTCCCTGGTTCGCGCCCGGGTATGGGCGAGGGGACGGTCTAAAGTTATACTGTTACAAATACACATGACTGCTTGTACCAAGATTCTGTTTTAAAAAGCAAACCTAAAAGTTAATTTAACTATTTTATGATAAAGACAGGCGTTGAAGCACATTAGTGACTACCCCTAAAAAACATTGAATGGGGTTCTGCTGTTTCATCGCCCCCAACGCAGACGTTTTAGACTGAAAAGCCCTATACGGACTGACCATGCAATGCATGCTTCCAGCAGGATGCACAGCCAACTGGTTTGCATGCCCTGCCGAAGGACTAGGTGGTTGGAGTTCGTTGGTGAGTATACCGGTAGCTAGGTGATAACCTGATACATAACCAGCAGTCTATGTATATTTTGATCATCGTTATCGCTAGCATAGTAGATGCTAGTTACCTTAACTAGCTAGTTGACTGGCTAACATTAGCCTACCTCAATACAACTTAGTCGAAGAAACACAAGAACATTTCAGAAGTACGCAAATCATTTATAGGAAAAACTTTTTTCATAATTGTGATGTCACCAGATTAACTGTAGATGCAGTATAACTTTAGCCAGGTAACTAAGATTGAGGGGACCACCATATTTTAGTTAGCTAACGTTAGCATTGCTAGCTATTTTTTACTCACATTGCTAGTAACAGTAATTGCTATCTCTCTAAAGTCAATTGACAACATCATAATATGTGACTCGTTTCAGGAAACTAGGTGTATACGTCACTATTTCACAGGAGAGCCAATTGAATTTAAACGTTGTTTTTTTTAGCAAAATGTGTTTTATGGCAGAAATGAACATTCATATGCCTTAATAACAAACTTGTATGCCATCTGTAAATATGAATCAAATTGTTAAATTATGAGCCTAATTGGTTTAACCACAGAAAAAGAAAGGATCCTTACCTCTAGCCATGATTGGCTGAGATAATGGATGGGCTGGACATGCCGAGCGATGAGTTCTGATTTTTCTGCCATGTAGCACGCTTCTGTCTATAACATGAGCTGGTCAGTATGTGTAGGTATTCCTTTATAACGCTGCTTTTTTGAAAGATATTACATTGCAAAAGTATTGCTCTCCACTTTCTGGAGGGCCAAGTTTTGAAATCAGTGGAATGCCCAGTGGAATTAGAGTATGATAGCTAAGGAGATGGAGAAAATGCTGGCGTTTGATGGCAAATATGCAAAGGGATCGAAAAGAGAACACACAGAAGGCTGTTGTATAAAACACCTATCTCCGGATTACATCTTCAAACTAAGGGCAACCATGGGATCCGTGACAGAGAGGGAGAAGCGTCCATCCATGTATACGGGTAAGAGAGTCTAGCTAGCTACATTTTCAGATATTATATGTTTCTAATTTAGTCAGAAAGTTTTCATTTCACGTTAAAGCATACTTTTAGCTAGCTAGCTAACGTTAGCTGGCTGACTCGTCAACTAACGTTACGTTTATGACCTGGGTATTAATATTATTCATATTTGAGCCATTTGCATTACTAGTTATAGCCTAATGTTAACTAGATAGCTAACATGTAACTTGGTTGGTTAGCTACCTGTAGATTCATGCAGGGTAGTAACGTTATGAGTTCGGATAATTGTTGAGCTAGCTAGCTACGTGTCTAAACAAAAGACTCCACTATGAAAGTAACCTTTTCACTACACCTTCTGTATCCTGTGCTTTTGACAAATAAACTTTGATTTCATTTGATATAGTATGTGTTTACCAGAGACGATAATGTGAAGAACATGCACTAAAGTCAAATTAGGATATAATGTTAGGCCAACGAGACAGAGTCCAAGTTCTAAAATTCTCCGGTAGAATGCCCTGCTTTTATTTCATCACACTCACAACCGTGAGCTATTTTCTGTAATTGGCTCACCATTATCTTTTTAATGATGATCTAGTTGTGAGTTTATTTTACAGTAATAATTAAGACAAATGAGTTAAAGTGAATTTGTTGTCAGCTACAGTATGATATTATACACTGGCTAGCCAGCTAACTTAACATTAGCTTGCTAACAAGCTAGAAACTAACCAAAATATTGTTTAGAAAGTTGCTTTTAGTTGCCTGGTTTACTAGATTTACATATCATTTTATTTTTAAACAGGCGGTTTGATTGGTGTTAAAATACACTAGTTATGCTATTTTGGACTACCAGGCTGCTGATGTCATGCAGCCTGTCATTTTTGTGTTTAAACTTTTTCATAACGACAACGACAAGTTTGACGTCAGACGACAATAGAATGTTCATGATATCACTGCGACAACTGTCGATAGACATAGTATGAACCACCTTTTAGTCTTGAAATCGCCTCATGTGAATATTTAAAGAGATGGGTGGGGCTAAGTCTTAAGAAGGTGTGAACGATGCTGAATGGGTGTAGAAAAATGAAAGCTCTCTAGGTTTCTAGGTTTACCAAAACATTCAAGGGAAATTTTCTCAAAAGTGAGGTTACAAGTTTATCAATTTTCAAAGCAGAATTACTCTCCCATTGTTCCTCAACTGTAGTGTATGATATACCATTTTCTAGCTCGGAGTTTCTACTTTTATCCAATGTAAAAAACACAATTTCAAGTTTTGCTACATAAGATCGAGCCGGTCGGTCACATATGGCAAAGTTGTTTCCTACTAATTATTTGCCAACTTTAGCATGTCAACATATATCCATACCACTCTAAATTAGTGTCATTTAGACAACAGTCACATTAGCCTCTGAAGTGCAACCCATGTTTAGGGCACACATAAATATAACTATGGTGGTACCATCTAACTTATGTATGTACTAACTAGCAGTAACAAACCAACCCAGGGCCATAGCAAAACATATGACAGTTGGTTGCATACTGTAACGGCGTCACCGGCCTTAATCTAATCTGGGTACCAGACTGATCCCCTGGTCATGAACAGATGCCGGGACCTTCCAGAAGGAGTGAAGGTGGGTATCATATAGTGCTGAGCGATTAGTGCTTTTTGAGGTCATTTCGGTTTGATTATAAAAAAAACATGTTTTATCATGAACTGTTGACATGAAATGCAGTATGCATTATGTGGGTTGAAAGCTGTAACAACACAGAATACAACTATTAATACAAGTCCCATGATGGTAGTGACTGCCCATTACTGTAAATCACTTATTAACCATTCATATTGCACATTACTTAAACATTTGTTTAATTTGATGACTTTATTATTTCATTCCAAGTCATCATATCATCTCTATAGAGCTGCTCCCTATGCCATCTGACAAAATCACAATTTTAGTAGCTCTTCAAAGTAAATAAGGCATACTTCTATGACTGCTGAAAACCAACTATCAATCACTTGGATCATGTATTTCAGGTAGACATACTTTGCGAAGCAACTGCTTTCTATCCCTCTTGATTGCACATTCTCTGTTCTGTCAATTTCTGTGGGTCTCAGTGCTCCACACAGACCAGTCAAGTAGGTGGGCACGCAATGGATTATCGTCCGTGTAGTTAATTAACACGTTTTCTGCGCTAAACTATGTAGAATATTGGCCTGTTGAAAACTACAGCTCCGTTAATTGCTCAGCACTAGTATGTCCAGCAATGTGATTCAAATGGTTTAGCAATCTCCAAAAATTATTTTATTCACTGTTCACTTGCTATTTTCACAGCTTGTCAAAAAAAAATTTTAAACTGTGCCATGTGACACAAGTACCCTTCTGACACCTCCTCCGTTGTTGCCAGAGTCTCCCTCGATTGCTATGAAAAGGACACGCCATCATGAAGCCTCTGATAGTAACCCGAGTTACTACCCTGATGACACAGATAGCTTCATCAACAACGACAGGTAATGTCTGTTATGTGAAAAGTACTATTAAAAAAATACCTAGCTTGATAAACTAGTAAGCTAATTCCCCAGCCAAACAAATACAGCTAGTTTTCATTTTGGTTGTGAAGTGCATTAGCAAAAACCTTTGTCATTTCTTTAGAACAAAATGCAATTCGCCACTTGGCATTCAATTATATCACCCTGTCACAGGCTCTCTCAGTCAACACCACCTCATAAGATTGCCTGCTGCAGTTGTTCGAGAGCTATCTAGTTTGCCGCCAAAAATGCAGCATCGAAAAGACCAGCAAGTGGGCTGTCATCAGCATCATGCAGACATGACCTCGCCGTGAGCATTCCTATGAATGTTGACAAGTATCCGGCCAGCAACATTCACCTGTCAGCAGCAACAGCTTTCACAGGCTCATCATTTGTACAAATGCAGAAGGTAACCCACTTCATTACATTGATACGTTTGATAACCCAATTGTGAAACATAATTTATTGAAACTGACATTATTTGTTGCTTATTTTCTACTTAGATGCATATAATGTCCAGAGCATAACCTAGTGGAACCAACTTGATTGCTGTTCTATTTCACTGTACATTTTATGATAACTGAAGTGAAATAGAAAGGTGAACGCAGCAATCAGATTGTTTCCACCAGGCTATCCATAACCACCATCATTAATAATGTAATCAGTGCTGTGTGTGTGTGTGTGTGTGTGTGTCTGTGTGTGTGTGTGTGTGTGTGTGTGTGTGTGTGTGTGTGTGTGTGTGTGTGTGTGTGTGTGTGTGTGTGTGTGCGTGACCGAACAGTAACTTTGATGAGGGGCCAGGGACTGATCTACGCTGCCATGCCCATCAATGGGGTGCTGGCAAAGACCTCACCCCAGCCTCACATCTTGCCTGCTCACCAACGGGCGTCGATATGGAGAACAGACTTCAACGTAGTATATATTTGTGTGTCAGATATCACCTATCCCTAACTCACGTAGGTGATAGAACAGTGACTGTGTGTGTGTGTTCACAGATGCATGAGATGCAGAGAGATCTGGCGCTCAACACAACCACTCAACACATCCACAATAAGGTGATCACTAATAATACAATACAGCACAAATGTCTAGTAATAGCAACACCCTTTTCATTCCATGTGCCACTGAACTCTGCCTCAATTCTGCCTATTTCTACAGATGGACTGGAGATGCTTTTGCCAGACGGCAGCTTCAGGCGTTTGATCGGGAGACCATCATTGGGTAGGTTTGATCTGACCTGTTCGAACTTCAACATATTACCTGTTTGTATGTCAGATATCACCTATCCGAACTGCCATTGGTAATAGAACAGTGACTATGTGTGTATGTGTTCCCAGAAACATATATGGAGCCAGCACATGGAGACTTGCAAGATGATGTGATGAAGTCCAGACTGACAGACGGGCTTGTTACTGATGTCTCTGAATGAAGAGAGATTTGGTATAAAAATTTTATTAGACACAACTTTTACTTGTATTGTCTTTTTTCAAGTTTTTTATTGAATTGAATGGTATCAGTCAATATGGGGAGGTAGAAACCCTGTGTATTTTGCACCAGGATCAGGCAACTCCTGTTGTATACGGGACGCCACACAGGAAGGTATGACCACTCTTGACATGTTTGCCAAGGTAGCCTCATTACCACTAGACCAGATCCGTATCGGCTGGGAATGACAATGAAAGAGGTATTATGGAAAGGGTTGTTTATTCTACATGGGCCTGTTTCTACATTTGAAAGTTATTAAAACCCTGTAAAAACAACACATTTCCCTGCACCTATTTGGTGTATGTGACAATAAAACAAGGGCAAACCCAATTAACACCCACATCAAACCACACCCCTCAGCCAACTCACATTTGGCTTCCGTAATGGCTGCCAGTATTTCTTGAGGAGTATGCCAAAAAAAAGGCCAAATCAGCGGGTGCATTTCCTCTTTAAAACCAGCATAAACAAGTAATAGCAATGTAGAGAAAATCTGTGAACTCTTTTCAGCTAACCAGACGTTCCTTTGAGGCCATTGTAGGCATGCTCCCTACACACTCTGGCTTACATCTTGGTAATGAAACAATGATTGATTAGGGCTATGTTACAGGAAGAAATGTGCGTAATTTATGATTCCTAGCGCATCTCATATGCACTCCAGTCTAAGATCAGAGCATGCTGCAACTCGCCCACTCTTGGGTTCATTTGAGTGTCTGGACAGAGTATCAGTACTCACACACACACACACACACACACACACACGTGTGCCTTTCTTTTTTCTTTCTCACAAACATACATAATCACCATATTTCCCTTTCATCAGAGATCTGTTTCTCCATTAGTGCAAGTCCTGCTGCTACTATATAGAAACAAACAATTCTGTCCTCGTTTTGCTCATGTACTCTGTTCTCTTCCAAAAATGTGGGCTTAGTTATCTTGAATCTGTGGGCATTGCTTCTCTAACCATGAGAATTGGATTAGCCGTCCATGCCTAGCCTAGAATACTTGGCAGGTCTTAGTGTCTGGGTTCACTGGACCTCTCTCTATTAGACCCAATGCCCCCCCCCCCCCCCCCCCCAATTCAATTTGGGGAAATTACCAACAGCATGCTCTGCTGCTTAGGACATGGTCCTAATGCAAATCAATGGCCTTCATTTCTAAAAGTGGGTTTGACAGCGATGTGGCAGACAAATGTATTTTTCCAGAGTTTGTTTTGCAGACTGAGACAAACCTCACGCAACCTCATGTTGACTTTTAAACTAATTGGTGATTATGTTTTGTCCTGCGATGTGATTTGAGAAAGGGAGTGTTGCGATTGTAGGACCTTAAGCAAGGGAAACATCAAGGGTTCTTGCAGTGGCTCTGAGTACTCATTAAAAAAAATGTGGTTATTGAACTGTTTTCAGCTTGCTGTGGAGTTTGATAACATAGCCTTGTGGATGCATGATGCCCACTCAGCCAGCAAGTAGGGACTTAAACTCAGACTGGGTTGTGCTAATTTTGTCCACTCTACAAAAGGTGTTATTGGACGTTAGAATGTTACCTCAGGTGAAATCTTGAGAAGGTCGCTGTCAGCTACACATTTATCCTCTGACTTCACACTGAGTGGCAAAGGAAATGTGCCATAGAGAATGAACAATCATGACTGTGTCACTGTTGAAACATTTGTTTACAGTGGAGATTTAAGATTTCCTTGATCTTTTTTGACAATCCCTGAAGTGAGCCAATGACGAAAAGCAGGTCATTGCATATTCGCACAATTTGTCATGCGCTCGCTGTAATGTGAACAATGGTGGTGTACATGTACTAGCCAACAAAAGCATGTCTGTTTGGAATGTACAGATGTCGCCACAGAGGTTACCTCATTTTGTGGGTGTCATTATGCTGTATATCATTCTATGTTGGATTTTGTTTAATGTGATGTTGGCTGCCCAGCGCTTCGGTCATATTTTATTCTCACTGGGATCATTAGCCTAAGTAGAGAACAGTGTCTCCATGTCTTGTTTTGTATGCATATCCTGCCTCCAAACCACATTTCCGGGTCACCTAAATCCAAACAGTGTAATTATTATTATACATTTTTGGGGGATGGAAAAATGATTAAAGTGAAAACTAAAACAACTAAACTCAGATATAAATGTAGAAAACATAATGGACCTGTTCACTGAGTGTACAAAATATGTGCTCTATGATCCCTTATTGATGTCACTTGTTAAATCCATTTCAAACCAGTGTAGATGAAGGGGAGGAGACAGGTTACAGAAGGATTTTTAATCCTTGAGACAACTGAGACATGGATTGTGTGTGTGTGCCATTCCGAAGGTGAATGGGCAAGACAAAATATTTAAGTGCCTTTGAAAGGAGTATGGTAGTTGGTGATAGGCACACCAGTTTGTGTCAAAAACTTCAACGCTGCTTGGTTTTTCACACACAACAGTTTCCCGTGTGTATCAAGAATGGTCCACCACCCAAAGGACATCCAGCCAACTTGACACAACCGTGGGAAGCATTGGAGTCGACATGGGCCAGCATCCCTGTGGAACGCTTTCGACACCTTGTAGAGTCCATGTCCCGACGAATTGAGGCTGTTCTGAGGGTAAAAAGGGATGCAACTCAATATTATTAAGGTGTTCTTAATGTTTTGGACACTCAGTGTATATTTCTTAATAATATAATCTTTAAGAACTAACAATCACCAAAATAAAAGCTAGACTGGGAGAATTGAAATTCCAAAAACAATGAATTAAGCAGTTTTCATATATTTGTATTACACAGGAAACAAGTAGAGACTCATGGTAGCTCATACACTGCAGATGAGGAACAATGGGAAAGTGATTCTGCTTTGAAAGTTAATACACTTGTAACCCCACTTTTGAGAAAATGTGACTTGAATGTTTTGGTACGCCTACCGGAGAGCTCTTCTTTGTCTACACCCATTAAGCTTTGTTCACACCCTCTTAATTAAGCCTTAGCCCCTTTAAAGATTCACATGAGGCCATGTGCTAAACAACCAAAGATTAGAAAACTAAATGATGGTTTATACTACATCTATCTAAAAATATCATAACTGGTGTATTTTAACACCAACCAACCCATCTGTTTAAAAATTAATTTAGGGCCTCCCGTGTGGTGCAGCGGTCACTACAGATCCTGGTTCGATTCCAGGCTGTGTCGCAGCGATGGGACGATGGGACAAGACTGTAACTACCAATTTTATACCATTACATTTGGGAGAAAAAGAGGGTGAAAAAGATCTAATAAATAATGTCAATCTAGCAAACCAGGCAACTAAAAGCAACGTTCTAAACAATGTTTTGGTTCGTTTCTAGCTTGTTAGCTAACGTTAAGTTAGATGGCTAGCCAGTTCAAATAATGACCATATCATGCAAAGTTTTGAAACATATAATATCTGAAAATGTAACTAGCTAGATAGACTCTCTTACTGTCACGTGTGCTCCCTCTCCGGCTTCTAGATCACCAGGCTGCTCATTATGGCGTACACCTGTCACCAACGTTACGCGCATTATGACACTCAGCTGGACTCCATCACCTCCTTGATTACCTTCCCTATATATGTCACACCCTTTAGTTCCTTCCCCAGGCGGTATTGTTTCTGTTTCATGTCTGTGTGCTGTTCAAGTTTCTTGTTTTGTATTATGTTTAGTTTATTTATTAAAACACTGACTCCTTGAACTTGCTTCCCGACTCTCAGTGCACATCTTTAAACTACAGTCATGGCCAAAAGTTTTGAGAATGACACAAATATGAATTTTTCACAAAGTCTGCTGCCTCAGTTTGTATGATGGCAATTTGAATATACTCCAGAATGTTATGAAGAGTGATCAGATGAATAGCAATTAATTGAAAAGTCCCTCTTTTCCATGCAAATTAACTGAATCCCCCCCCAAAACATTTCCACTGCATTTCAGCCCTGCCACAAAAGGACCAGCTGACATCATGTCAGTGTTTCTCTCGTTAACACAGGTGCGAGTGTTGACGAGGACAAGGCTGGAGATCACTCGGTCATGCTGATTGAGTTTGAATAACAGACTGGAAGCTTCAAAAGAAGGGTGGTGCTTGGAATCATTGTTCTTCCTCTGTTAACCATGTTTACCTGCAAGGAAACATGTGCCGTCATCATTGCTTTGCACAAAAGGGCTTCACAGGCAAGGATATTGCTGCCAGTAAGATTGCACCTAAATCAACCATTTTCCGGATCATCCAGAACTTCAAAGAGAGCGGTTCAATTGTTGTGAAGAAGGCTTCCGGGTGCCCAAGAAAGTCCAGCAAGCGCCAGGACCGTCTCCTAAAGTTGATTCAGCTGCGGGATCGGGGCACCACCAGTACAGAGCTTGCTCAGGAATGGCAGCAGGCAGGTGTGAGTGCATCTGCACGCACAGACTTTTGGAGGATGGCCTGGTGTCAAGAAGGGCAGCAAAGAAGCCACTTCTCTCCAGGAAAAACATCAGGGACAGACTGATATTCTGCAAAAGGTACAGGGATTGGACTGCTGAGGACTGGGGTAAAGTCATTTTCTCTGATGAATCCCCTTTCTGCTTGTTTGGGGCATCCGGGAAAGAGCGCTACCATCAGTACTGTGTAATACCAACAGTAAAGCATCCTGAGACCATTCATGAGTGGGCTCACTCACAATTTTGCCTAAAAACACAGCCACGAATAAAGAATGGTACCAACACATCCTCCGAGAGCAACTTCTCCCAACCATCCAGGAACAGTTTGGTGACAAACAATGCCTTTTACAGCATGATGGAGCACCTTGCCATAAGGCAAAAGTGATAACTAATTGGCTCGGGGAACAAAACATTGATATTTTGGGTCCATGGCCAGGAAACTCCCCAGACCTTAATCCCATTGAGAACTTGTGGTCAATCCTCAAGAGGCGGGTGGACAAACAAAACCCCACAAATTCTGACAAACTCCAAGAATTGATTATGCAAGAATGGGCTGCCATCAGTCAGGATGTGGCCCAGAAGTTAATTGACAGCATGCCAGGGCGGATTGCAGAAGTCTTGAAAAAAAAGGGTCAACACTGCAAATATTGACTCTTTGCATCAACTTCATGTAAATGTCAATAAAAGCCTTTGACACTTTTGAAATGCTTGTAATTGTACGTCTGTATTCCATAGTAACATCTGACAAAAATATCTAAAGACACTGAAGCAGCAAATGTTGTAGAAAAATTAATGTGTGTCATTCTCAAAACTTTTGGCCACGACTGTACATTGATAAACACTTCTCCCTCTCTGTCACTGATGGCATGCATGGTTGCACTTAGTTTAAAGATGTAATCCAGAGGCAGGCGTTCTCTTTTTGACTCCCTCCGTGTAATGTTTGCAATCAAACGCCAGAATTTTCTCCAGCTCCTTAGCTATCATACTCCGCTTCCACTGGGCATTCCATTGATTTCATAAGTCGGTCAACTTCTTTGTTGCAGTTCTTCGTGATATCTTTAAAAATCTGCGTTAGAAAGGATTACCTATACATACTGAGCAGCTCATGTTAAAGACAGAAGCATGCTACATGGCAGAACAATCCGAACTCATCTCTCGGCATGTCCAGCCCATCCAATCCATTATCTCAGCCAATCATGCGTAGCGGGACAGTTCCAGTCTTTTTCCATGACTAAACCAACTATGCTCAGAATTTAACAATTGTATTTGTATTTACAGATGGCATACATGTTTGTTATTAAGGCACATGAAAGTTCACATGTTCCAGAAGGCATTTCTGCCAAAAAAAGGCCTTCTGATAAAACATTTATGATGAAGTAAATTTGCCTCTCCTTTAAAGTAGTGACGAGTGACATAGGCCTAGTTTCCTGAAACTACTCACAAATGTGTAGAATTGCAAGAAATTTACTTTAAAACAGCAACAAACCAAAAAAAGTTCCATGGAGAAATGTGTAGAATTGCAGAAAATTGGCTTAAAAATTCCCCCCCAAAATGATACAATGCCAAGATGAGGGAGTCTCAAATGTAGCTGCGCCAACGACTGTTGGCTGCTACGTCAACCACCTAAGACCCTTTTTGATCCAGAAAAAAAAACCTGGACTGTAGGCCTATATCATCAAGCATAGGCTACATTACACATCTACAAGCACAACATATACATGACATATTGGCTTAAACTTAATGAGTGTGTGAATAAGAGACTCAGTCACATACTCAGAACTAACTGGATTTGTTTAATGTGAAATGTATTGTATTCAGAGCATTCAGATTTCAAAGCTTGCTTGTTGTAGCTATAATGACATGTTTATGATTCATTTTAGATGTGTAATGTATGACTTATGATATACATAGTTACCGATTAAAAGATACATGTGAACTTGACCACTGGCTCAATCCTGATGGCACCTGAGAAGATAGCTGCCGTTTTATGGGCTCCTAACCAATTGTGCTATTGGGTGTGATTTTTTTGCGTTATTTGTCACTTGTAATGTACATAATATTTCTGCCGCCGTCTCTTATGACTGAAAAGAGCTTCAGTGATTACTCACCTTGTACTGGACGAATAGTTTTTCTTTCGAGTCGGACCCGAAGGATTTACTTCAGACACCTGACAAGAAACAAATCCCCGTCATTCGCATAAAGAAGACATGGAGATATCGGGGACATAGGTCGGGGTGCCTTGTAAGGATCCGACTGCGAGCGAGTAATCCCCCTCTACCAAATCAAATGTATTTAATAGCCCTTCTTACATCAGCTGATATCTCAAAGTGCTGTACAGAAACACAGCCTAAAACCCCAAACAGCAAGCATTGCAGGTGTAGAAGCACAGTGGCTAGGAAAAACTCCCTATAAAGGCCAAAACCTAGGAAGAAACCTAGAGAGGAACCAGGCTATGAGGGGTGGCCAGTCCTCTTCTGACTGCCGGGTGGAGATTATAACAGAACATGGCCAAGATGTTCAAATGTTCATAAATGACCAGCATGGTCAAATAATAATAATCACAGTAGTTGTCGAGGGTGCAACAAGTCAGCACCTCAGGATTAAATGTGAGTTGGCTTTTCATAGCCGATCATTAAGAGTATCTCTACCGCTCCTGCTGTCTCTAGAGAGTTGAAAACAGCAGGTCTGGGACAGGAAGCACGTCCGGTGAACAGGTCAGGGTTCCATAGCCGCAGGCAGAACAGTTGAAACTGGAGCAGCAGCACGGCCAGGTGGACTGGGGACAGCAGTTAGGAGTTAACATGCCAGGTAGTCCTGAGGCATGGTCCTAGGGCTCAGGTCCTCCGAGAGAGAGAAAGAAAGAGAGAATTAGAGATAGCATACTTAAATTCACACAGGACACAGGATAAGACAGGAGAAGTACTCCAGATATAGCAGACTGACCCTAGCCCCCCGACACATAAGCTACTGCAGCATAAATACTGGAGGCTGAGACAGGAAGGGTCAGGAGACACTGTGGCCCCATACCATCAGCCAACGTGCAATCATTGGATAACAAAATGGATGAGCTCTGATCAAAACTATCCTACCAACTGGACATTAAAATCTGTAATATCTTATGTTTCACCGAAATCTAATATTAAGGAAGTCTCAAGGTTTTGCTCACCCGAGGTAAAGGATCTCATGAAAAGCTGGAGACCACACTATTTACCAAGAGAATTTTCATCTATATTTTTCATAGCTGTCTATTTACCATCCCAAACCGATGCTGGCCCTAAGACCGCACTCATCGAGCTGTATAAGGCCATAAGCAAACAATAAAATGCTCATCCAAGGGTGGCACTCCTAGTGGCCGAGGGCTTTAATGAAGGGAAACTTAAATCCATTTTACCAAATTTTTCCCAGCATGTTAAATTTGCAACCAGAGGAAAAAAAACTTTATACCACCTTTAATCCACACACAGACACATACAAACCTCTCCCTCGTCCTCCATTTGTCCAATCTGACCATAACTCTATCCTGTTGATTCCCGCTTACAAGAAAAACTAAAGCCGGAAGTACCAGTGACTCGCTCAATAAGGAAGTGGTCAGATGATGCAGATACGAAGCTACAGGACTGTTTTGCTAGCACAGACTAGAATATATTCCCGGGATTCTTCCGATGGCATTGCGGAGTACACCACATCAGTCACTGGCTTCATCGATAAGTTAATCGATGACGTCGTCCCCACAGTGACCGTAAGTACATACTCCAACCAGAAGCCATGGATTACAGGCAACATCCACACTGAGCTAAAAATGGTAGAGCTTCCGCTTTCAAGGAGCGGGACTCTAACTGGGACGCTTATAAGAAATCCAGAATAATACACTACACCGGCTCCGAAGCTCGTCGGATGTGGCAGGGCTTGCAAACTATTATTGACTACAAAGGTCAAGTGTCCAGTGAAACAAGCCTACCAGATGAGCTAAATAACTTCTATGCTCGCAACACTGAAGCATGCATGAGATCATCAGCTGTTCCAGATGAATGTGTGATCACGCTCTCCGTAGCCGATGTGAGTAAGACCTTTAAACAGGTCAACATTCACAAGGCCGTAGGGCCAGACGGATTACCAGGACGTGTACTCCGAGCATGCGCTGACCAACTGGGCAAGTGTCTTCACTGACATTTTCAACCTGTCCATGAATGAGTCTGTAATACCAACATGTTTCAAGCAGACCACCATAGTCCCTCTGCCCAAGAACACCATGGTAACCTGCTTAAATGACTACCGACCCGTTTCACTGACGTCTGTAGCCATGAAGTGCTTTGAAAGGCTAGTCATGGCTCACATTAACACCATTAGCCCAGAAACCCTAGAACCACTCCAATTTGCATACCGCCCCAACAGATCCACAGATGATGCAATCTCTATTGCACTTCACACTGCCCTTTCATACCTGGACAAAAGGAACACCTATGTGAGAATGCTATTCATTGACTACAGCTCAGCATTCAACACCATATTGCACCCAAAGTTCATCACTAAGTTATGGACAAAGGAGATGATTGTGGACAATAGAAAATGGAGGACCGAGCACGCCCCCATGCTCATAGACGGGGCTGTAGTGGAGCAGGTTGAGAGCTTCAAATTCCTTGGTGTCCACATCACCAACAAACTATCATGGTCCAAACACACCAAGACAGTCATGAAGAGGGCACGACAATGCCTATTCCTCCTCAGGAGACTGAAAAGATTTGGCACGGGTCCTCAGATGCTCAAAAAGCTCAACAGCGGCACCATCGAGAGCATCCTGACTGGCTGCATCAAAACCAAATCAAATCAAATATTATTTGTCACTTGCGCCGAATGCAACAAGTGTAGTGTGTACGGCCCAGTACATTGGTCCAGGCCAAGCTTCCTGCCATCCAGGACCTCTATACCAGACGGTGTAAGTGGAAGGCCCTAAAAATTGTAATAGACTCCAGCCAGCCTAGTCATAGATGGTTTTCTCTGCTACCGCACGGAAAGCGGTCCTGGAGTGCCAAGTCTAGGTCCAAAAGACTTCTTAGCAGCTTCTACCCCCAAGCCATAAGACTCCTGAACAGCTAATCAAATGTCTACCTGGACTATTTTCATTGTCCCCATCCCACCCCCCATTTTAACGCTGCTGCTACTCTCTGTTTACTACCCATGCATAGTCACTTCACCCCTGACTCTGTACTGGTACCCCATGTATATAGCCTCCACATTGACTCTGTACTGGTACCCCATGTATATAGCCTCCACATTAACTCTGTACTGGTACCCCCTGTATATAGCCTCCACATTGACTCTGTACAGGTACCCCCTGTATATAGCCTCCACATTGACTCTGTACCGGTACCCCCTGTATATAGCCTCCACATTGACTCTGTACTGGTACCCCCTGTATATAGTCTCCACATTGACTCTGTACCGTAACACCCTGTATATAGCCTCCACATTGACTCTGTACCGGTACCCCTGTATATAGTCTCCACATTGACTCTGTACTGGTACCCCCTGTACATAGCCTCCACATTGACTCTGTACCGGTACCCCTGTATATAGCCTCCACATTGACTCTGTACCGGTACCCCTGTATATAGCCTCCACATTGACTCTGTACCGTAACACCCTGTATATAGCCTCCACATTGACTCTGTACTGGTACCCCCTGTATATAGCCTCCACATTGACTCTGTACCGGTACCCCTGTATATAGCCTCCACATTGACTCTGTACCGGTACCCCTGTATATAGCCTCCACATTGACTCTGTACCGGTACCCCTGTATATAGCCTCCACATTGACTCTGTACCGGTACCCTTGTATATAGCCTCCACATTGACTCTGTACTGGTACCCCCTGTATATAGCCTCACTGCTGTTATTTTATTGTTGCAACTTAATTATTAGTTATTTTCTATTTGTCTTATTTTATTTAAAAAATATATGGGTTTTTTTTTTCAATTTTTTTTACTTCAGTTTATTTTCGTAAATACTTGAACACTTTTTTTCTTTAAACTGCGTCGTTGATTAAGGGCTTGTATTCGGCACATGTGACAAATATTTGTATTTTATTTGTATGCCAAAACATTCAGTCACATATTTTCCACTCATGCTTACTTAATTTACGGCCACCTGGATGAGTTGTGTCACAAACATACTCAGTGCTCCCGTGTGGAGCAGCAGTCTAAGGCACTGCATCTCAGCGCAAGAGGCGTCACTACAATCCCTGGTTCGAAACAAGGCTGTGTCACATCTGGCTGTGACCAGGGTAGGCCGTCATTGTAAATAAGACTTTGTTCTTAACCGACTTGCCTAGTTAAATAAAAGTTTGTGGTTTTGGTGTGTTCTCCCTTAACTTTGTTAGTCCCAAAATGCCCTCTCAGTTAAGCATGGGGAGAGAGTGGCGTGGAGGGAATTCGCTATAATCAGATCTGCATTCCAATGGGGAGCCAAATAGTTCAATGTTTAACTTGATGTTATTGAACCATTCTGTCATTTTATAAAATAAGAGTGGGGTGTTGGATTGACAAAGCTTTTGGGACCATACTGTTTCAATCTATGTTTAGTTCATGTCAATTGAATTGCAGAAGGATATATTTATATTGCACCTTTATTAAATGAAATATACATATGATTTAGAATATGCATGGAGGTATAAATATTTTCCTTACAATGTTCAACTTGTAAGCTATTCCAGGTTGGAGTGATTTTACATGGTAATGTAAGAGGCCGATGTGTCACTTCCTAACCACAAAAACTGTCATGATAATCCTCCAGAGCTTCCGCTAAGCCCACTAAATATTCTCAGATCACTCTCCCGTTACAATTCAGGATTTTCCAAAGTTTTCTTTAAGGCATTCCCATTCCCTCGGGAAAAGGCCTACTTTATTTGAGCAAGTTTTAGTCAAATCCTAGACTTTTATTGTAGTGAATGGTACTATGGGATAGCATCACACACTACAGCATGCCAGACTTAGCATATAGGAAGGATGACATCATCGTGACTTCAAGTGCCTCAAGTGTTGACAGTTGGTGATTGGGGGAGAATCTTTGTTGCATTTCCTTGATTCGTTGCATCCTCTAATTTTAGGACGTGACTCACCTTATATTTATGGAGATTTCTATGGCGAAACAACTTACAGACAACCTTTTTTTTACTGTAGTTAATGGCCCTTTTTAAACTATCTGGAATACCCCTGTGCAAGTATTGGTTAACCTGGCCGTCCCGCCTAAAGAAACTGTGGGGGAGGTTTCTATCTCCCACTAGACCCAAAGTGGTTCAACCTTGGAGAAAGGGGCAAAGGGGGAATTTGGAGGCTGTGAGGCTTTGGCAATTCATAGGGTGTCACTATAGCAACCCGGAAGCATTCTCACTCCTTGGGATATTCTTAAGGAGGGGTGGGGGATCTAAAATGGGTCCCTTTTTTGGTAGTTACAGAGAGGGGGACTTCTCAGACCCTTTAGAAGCAGGGCATTGGGAGCTATTGTCCTTATGCAGATTTCTGTCATGCTCACACAAAGCAGTTTGTGGGACAGCAACTCGGAGGAAAGACAATCGCTGAAAGAAGGGATTTGTTTTTTTCCTCTTCGTGTCTGGGTCTCAGTCAGACCAGGATCAGACAGTGGGCATGTCAAAACAGGTGTTTCATCTAACTACCTCACATTTGCTCATATAAGCTAATTCACACCTGGCTTCAAAGGAAAAGTTCCACTTTTTCGTGGGAGATGCTGAACAGCATTGATTTTGGGGTTGGCAGTTCTATTTTATATTTGGATGGAGTTGGATGCTTTTTAAATAGCTGCCAATTTGACAGGAACATTCTGCATTTGGTTTCACTGTTCATCACAAAACTGCAATGTATTGACACCATTGATTCAGAATTTATTTTATAGGCATTGGTTTCCATTTTCAGTTGAGTTGCACCTATTGTTCCCCTTTTCCTCAGCTACCCATTTACCGAAGAGGGGCTTTATTTTCAAATCGAAAAAGGATTCTGCGAGATACAAAAGGAATTGTTGAAATCTGAGACTTAAGCATGAGTTCTATGAAGGTATTTCCTATGAGATTACACAAATACACTGTGGCCAGTAGGGCATCACCCACTGCTGGAACTAAGCTCTAATCTCTGAATTCCTCAAACAAAACATAATTGTGGGAAACAATTACAAAACATTTCAATTAAACATTTTGGTTGAGCATTTCTGACATTCCACAGTAAATGACTGAATGTTATTTTACCTCAGAGATAGACAAGAGAAAAACAAAATGCTGATGGTTAACACCCACTGACCTCTCAGCGTTTTCTGTTCAAGTTCAATTCCCTTTCAGTTGTGGAAAAACCCCATGCATTTTATTCAACTTTTGGCCATTTGTCATAACCATGTGCCAAGTTATACAGTGTACATGCTAACCTAGTCATTTGTAGTAATATGTCTGGATTCTTGACATTTGGTTAGTTAAAATGAAATTGGAGGACTGATGCACGGATGCAAATTTGAAATCCTTTCTCATTGATGCAAATTGAAATCGCATGTGGCTGTTTGCAAGTCTGGATTAATGCTGGGGTTTACACGGGCTCAACGCCCTGGGTCCAAGCCAATAGGGGGCCAGAGGCAGAGATAAAACATTTTGTAAGTAAAAATATTGTATTTTCAGCTGTTTGAAGCTGGTGTACAAAACCGAAAGTTGAAGATGCAAAAACGAAACTTAACAACGGGAAGCCTAGAAATAGCGCACAGAGAACCGATTTAGACTTGATTTCAATGAGAATAACATATCTATAACTCACATTTCTATGTGAATTTGGTCAGGTTGCCCAAAAAGTGACATATTGCAGCTTTCATTTTTATCACAAGCACATACAAGTAACTGCTAAAATAAAAGAAAACACCAACATGAAGAGTCTTAATAGGGTGTTGGGCCACCACGAGCCATCAGAACAGATCCAATACGCCAATGAGTGGACCTAAACTATGCACCCCACACCATAACATATACAGGGCCTTCAGAAAGTATTCATACCCCTTGACTTATTCCACATTATGTTGAGTTACATACAGTCTGAATTCAAAATGGATTATATCTACACACAATACCCCATAATGACGGATCATTTTTTTTTTAGACATCTTTGCTAATTTAATAAAAATGAAAATCAGAAATATCTCATTTACATAAGTATTCACACCCCTGAGTCAATACATGTTTGAATCACCTTTGGCAAACATAGTTGTGAGTCTTTTTGGGTAAGTTTCTAAGAACTTTTCACAGCTGGATTGTACAGTATTTGCACATTATTATTATTTAAATTCTTCAAGCTCTGACAGCCATTTTCAAGTCCTGCCATAGATTTTCAAGCTGAATTAAGTCAAAACTGTAACTAGGCCACTCAGGAACATTCAGTGTCATCTTGGTAAGCAACTCCAGTGTGTATTTGGCCTTGTGTTTTAGGTTATTCTCCTGCTGAAACTGGATTTTGCCTGTGCTTAGCTCTATTCTGTTTCTTTTTATCCCAAAAAAATCCCTTTCCATGACAAGCATTCCCATAACATGATGCAGCCACCACCATGCTTAAAAAAAGTAAGCGTGGTACTCAGTGATGTGTTGTGTTGGATTTTCCCCAAACATAACGCTTTGTATTACTTGCTTTGCCATATTTTTTGCAGTTTTACTTTAGTGCCTTGTTGCAAACAGGATGTATGTTTTTGAATGTTTTTTTATTATGTACAGTCTTCCTTCTTTTCACTCTGTCATTTAGGTTAGTGTTGTGGAGTGACTACAATGTAGTTGATCCATCCTATCACAGCCATTAAACTCTAACTGTTTTGAAGTCACCATTGGCCTCATGGTGAAATCCCTGAGCAGTTTCCTTCCTCTGCGTCAACTGAGTTACAGTAGGAAGGACACATGTATCTCTGTTGTGACTGAGTATATTGATACACCATCCAAAGTGTAATTAATAACTTTACCATGCTCAAAGGGATATTCCATTTCTACCTATTTACCCATCTAGGTGCCCTTCTTTGCGAGGCATTGGAAAACCTCCCTGGTCTTTGTGGTTGGATCTGTGTTTGAATTTCACTGGTTGTCTGAAGGACCTTACAGATAATTGTATGTGTAGGGTACAGAGATGAGGTAGTCATTCAAAAATCAATATTGCACACAGACTGAGTACATGGAACTTATTTTGTGACTTGTTAAGCACATTTCTACTCCTGAACGTATTTAGGCTTGCCGTATCAGAGGGGTTGAATACTTATTTACTCAAGACATTTCAGCTTTTCTTTTTTTTTATTGCTACAAACATAATTCCACTTTGACATTAAGGGGTAATGTGTGTAGGCTGCAACACAACAACATGTGGAAAAAGTCGAGGGGTGTGAATACTTTCTGAAGGCACTGCACATTGTATCCGTCATTTACTCAAGTGTTTCCTGTATTTTGAGAGTGACCGGTATGCCTACAGTCCAGAAGGCCACAATTTGGCAAGCATGCTTGACAAATGTAGAGAACAATTTGTTGCGTTGTAGCCATAGACATGTAATCTGAAGGGATTGAAACCTCGTAATGTGGCAATTTGACTGTTAAATTCATGGGTACACTAGCAATGGCTCCCAGTCCGTTGTTGAAAGGAAACGGCCATCTAGGGATTATATTTCTAAGGTTTGTTGAGGCTGTCATTTTGCCTTTCGCAAATTTCAAAATACAGTCATGGGAAAAACGTACAGTTTGGAAAGCAAATGTAGTTTATCTAGGCTATTGCCACAACGAGCGCATTGGCCATCGCCAGTGAGTAGCCTATTCGCTCCTTCTTCATCATTGGGTGAGTCAGTGTGCCACTGGGAAGTTTATTTAGTAGCCTACTGTAGCCAATTCATATGTTTCCTCTAGAGGTCGACCGATTAATCGGAATGGCCGATTAATTAGGGCCGATCTCAAGTTTTCATAACAATTGGTAATTTTCATTTTTGGACATCGATCATGGCCGATTACATTGCACTCCACGAGGAGACTGCATGGCAGGCTGACTACCTGTTATGCAGTGCTGCAAGGAGCCAAGGTAGGGTGCTAGCTGCACCAATGTGTGCCTAACCATAAACAACGCCTTTCTTAAAATCAATACACAAGTATATATTTTTAAACCTGCATATTTAGTTCACATTGCCTGCTAACATGAATTTCTTTTAACTAGGGAAATTGTGTCATTTCTCTTGCGTTCTGTGCAACAGAGTCAGGGTATATACAGCGGTTTGGGCCGCCTGGCTCATTGCAAACTGTGTGAAGACCATTTCTTCCTAACAAAGACAGCCAACTTCGCCAAACGGGGGATGATTTAACAAAAGCGCATTTGCGAAAAAAGCACAATCGGTGCACGAATGTACCTAAACATAAGCATCAATGCCTTTCTTAAAATCAATACACAGAAGTACATATTTTTAAACCTGCATATTTAGTTAAAATAAATTCAGAATAGCAGGCAATATTAAACTAGGGAAATTGTGTCACTTCTCCTGCGTTCATTGCTCGCAGAGTCAGGGTATATGCAACAGTTTGGGCGGCCTGGCTCATTGCGAACTCATTTGCCTGAATTTTACTTAATTATGACATAACATTGAAGGTTGTGCAATGTAACAGCAATATTTAGACTTATGGATGCCACCCGTTAGATAAAATACGGAACGGTTCCGTATTTCACTGAAAGAATAAACGTTTTGTTTTCGAAATGATAGTTTGACCATATTAATGACCTAAGGCTTGTATTTCTGTGTGTTATTATACTATAATTAAGTCTATGATTTGATAGAGCAGTCTGACTGAGCGGTGGTAGGCAGCAGTGGGCTCGTAAGCATTCATTCAAACAGCACAGCACTTTACTGCGTTTGCCATATCCAGAAGCTGATTAAACAGCATGATTATTACACAGGTGCACCTTATGCTGGGGACAATAAAAGGCCACTCTAAAATGTGCAGTTTTGTCACGCAACACAATGCCACAGATGTCTCAAGTTTTGAGGTAACGTGAATTTGGCAAGCTGATTGCAGGAATGTCCACCAGAGCTGTTACCAGAGAATTGAATACTCATCATAAGCTGCCTCCAATGTCGTTTTAGAGAATTTGGCAGTCATTAGGTCCAATACTGTTTTCTATCTCTACCCCTATCCACGTTATTCCATATAGGCCTATTGGTTATCCCATATAGGCCTATTGGTTTTATTCTGCAGTAGCATCTTCTTATGACAATGTTGAACAGACACGCCCATAAACTAAAATACCATGGTTAGTAGAAAGCCACCCCATGCTGTTCTCTCCTGGTGTTTTATACCTTTGCCATGATCAAAGCCTTTGACGTTCCCCACCAACGTTGTTTAGAGCCAGAAGCAGATGAGTAGAGAAAGGCTTTGGCACGCTATGTGGTGCTCAGTCTTTTCCCCTCTCTCCACCCATCTTTCTCTCCTCTCAGTCATCTCTCTTTTGTTCCTTTCTCCCTCCTCTCCTTTTAACATACGGCTCTCCAACCCTTTTCCTGGAGAGTTACCCTTCTGTAGGTTTTTACACCAACCCCAGTTGTAACTAACCAGATTCAACTTATCAACCAGCTAATTATTAGAATCAGGTGCGCTAGATTGGGGTTGGAGCAAAAACCTACAGGACGGTCGCTCTCCAGGAACAGGAGAGCCCTGCTTTAATGTGTAGCCTTCAGTTTTGACCTATTACCTTCTTATTTCCCCACCCTCCTTCTTTTCCCACTCTTTTCTCTCAGATTTGAATGAAAAGCAGTCGACTTGGACAGGTTGACTTCCAATGTGAGCTTCACCCATTCCTGAGTGCTTATCATGAGCTCCTTTCACAGGGATTTTACAGCACAATATGGACACTTTTACTGCTACAGGCTTCATTAATTAACCTAGCGGTGGCTCTCACTGCTTTTATGGCATTCTTCTGGGGTTTTGTTGCTGCGGGTATGACTGTGTAAAGTCAGTATTGAGACAATATAACTTAGCCCAAACATGTAAGGGAAAATAATGGCGTAACCACCAGTAGTGTGTCAGCAAATGAACGGAGCTACCCTAAGTTAGCCATATTCCATCAAAGCTGATAGTCCTGTTACCAGGACACGGCTAAATGCATGTTAGAGCTCTGACGAAAGCCATGGGGGCTGAAGGGTTGGCACAAAATAAGAACATACTTTATAAGCTCAGTGTGTGCAAGTTTCTTTTTATGGAACTACTGTATGTGTCAACATATCCAAAACATCTCCTGCAATCCCTAGATGTTCTTGATTTTTAGGCTTCAAGTAAGGTGTTATTACTTGTCTCCACCATGTGCTGCTGAAGAAAAGTTGCCACATTTCTCTCTGACAGGCTGGGAAAGGGCCCATGTTTGGGTGCTGCTCTACACTAAGTGAAATATGCACTTGGGGAGGCAGATTGGCACACTGACTGTTCTCTTTGCATTTACATTTTAGTAATTTAGCAGACATCTTATCCAGGGCGATTTACAGTTAGCGAATTCGTCTTTAGATAGCTAGGAGGGACAACCACGTAACACAGTCATAGTAAATACATTTTCCCTCAATAAAGTAGCTATCAGCAAAGTCAGAGCTAGTAAAGGGGGAGAAAGTCAAGTGCAAGTGTTATTTCATGAAAGTTTCTTCGGGGGGAGGGGAGGAGGTGCTGTGGGATTATTTATTATTTGAAGAGATAGGGTTTCAGATGTTTTCTGAAGATGGGCAGGGACTCTGCTGTCCTAGCTTCAAGGGGAAGCTGGTTCTACCATTAGAGTGACAGGACAGAGAAGAGCTTGGACTAGGCTAAGCAGGAGCTGCCCTCCTGTATGGGTGGTAGGACCAAAGAGACCAGAGGCGGCAGAACGGAGTGCTCGGGTTGGGTTGTAGGGTTTGAGCATAGCCTGAAGGTGGGGAGGGGCTGTTCCTCTTGCTGCTCCATAGGCAAGTACCATGGTCTTGTAGTGGATGCAAGCTTCGACTGGAAGCCAGTGGGGGTGTGCAGAGGAAGGTTGAACACCAGGCGGGCTGGATAAGTTCTGGATAAGTTCCCGGGTGAGTTGCAGTGAGTTGCAGTAGTCCAGACGGGAGATGACAAGTGCCTGGATTAGGACCTGCGCTGCTTCCTGTGTGAGGTAGGGTCATACTCTACGGATGTTGTAAGAGCGAGTCACTGCTTTTATGTTCACAGAGAACGACATGGTGTTGTTCAGGGTCACGCCAAGGTTCTTTGCAGTCTGTGAGGGGGACATCGTGGAGTTGTCAACCGTGATGATGGAGGAGCAGCTCCATCTTGTCGAGGTTGAGCTTGAGGTGGTGGGATGACATCCAAGCTGTGTCAGAAGGGGGGGGGGGGGGGGGGAGAAAAGTAGTTCAGTTTCATCCGAATAGCAATGATAGGAGAAGCCATGTCAGGATATGACGGAGCCAAGTGAATTGGTGTATAGAGAGAAAGAGGAGAGGGCCTAGAACCGAACCCTGGGGGACACCAGTAGTGAGAGTATGTGGTGCAGACGCATATCCTCTCCATGTCACCTGGTAGAAGTGGCCTGCCAGGTAGGATGTAATCCAAGAGTGTGCAGAGCCTGAGACGGCCAGCCCTGAGAGTTTGGAGAGGAGGATCTTATGGTTCTTGGTGTCGAAGGCAGCGGATAGATCTAGGAGGATGAAAACAGAGAATAGAGTTTAGCTCAAGAAGATTTTTCTGAGAGGTAGCGAGAGAGTTGGTCAGAGACGGCACACTCAAGTGTTTTGGAAAGAAAATAAAGAAGGGATATTGGTCTGTAGGTTTTGATGTCAGAGGAGTCGAGAGTTGGTTTCTTGAGGAGGGGAGTGACGGGCCATTTTGAAGTCAGAGGGGACACAGCAAATGGTCAGGGATGAGTTGATAAGGGAAATGAGGAATGAGAGAAGATCTTCAGAGATGTCTGGAGAAGGAGGTAGGGGATGGGGTCAAGCAAGCAGGTGGCCAATGGCCGGGCCTCACTAGTCGCAGGGTTTCATCTGGAGAGAGATGTCAAGGCATAGGGTAGTTCTGTGTGAGTGGGACCAGTGGACTCAATAGGCTGAGTGGAGGAAGAGCGGATGTCTTCAAACTTTTTTTCAATGTGGTTGACAAAGTTGTCTGCAGAGAGGATAATTATTTATTGAACCTTAATTTAACTAGGAAAGTCAGTTAAGAACATATTCTTATTTACAATGATGGCCTACCCCGGCCAAACCCAAGCGACGCTGGATCAATTGTGCGCGGCCCTATGTGACTCCCAATCACAGCCGCTTGTGATACAGCCTGGAAACGAACCAGGGTCTGTAGTGACACCTCTAGCACTGTGATGCAGTGGCTTAGACCGCTGCGTCACTCGGGAGCCCTTAGTTTGACCTAATCTTTACAAGAGGCTGTTTACCTACTAATCTCACTGCAACCACCCTACAGGTCTCTAAATAAACGTATTGCCTGCCTTGTATTTTACTACAGTATATACACCGGTATTGATGCAAGGACCAGTTTGAGTTTTTACTTGACCTACTATAACGGTATTTCAGTGTTTGGTTTGTTAAATGTGATACTCAACTCCAGCGTGTATAATGTCAGTTTTTACAGTTTACTCTGTTTGCTACTTGAGTCTCTTCTCTACCTTTCCATCTGCTGCTGCTTGCCACTAACCACACCTAAGCCCTGCCCGTAACTCAAGGAGAGAGCAGTTGCTCGACCATGTCACAAGCACCTTCTTGCCGTTCACTCTGCATGGTCAGATGGATGCAACATTGTAGGTGACATGCTGCTCTCCACAAGTATTCTATAATTACAGTTAGTTTGTGTATCTTATTGTCTGCAAGCTACTGTTTGCTCGTTTATTTTCTTAGCAAGGTGTTGCAAAAGCAATGTGTTAACCGCTAATACTAATCACTAGCTAGCTTTCTAAATGTACTCAAAACAAACGTATCTAGTTAGCTAATACTGCCAGGTACCAGTGCTGGTATAGGCCTAGATTAAGTATTTTTGTGCAACAGTATCTTATCAGAGAAGAATAGGTGAAGCGTGAATATGTTGGTTAGCTAGCTACATGAAGTAAGAAAACATGTCATGTAGCATCTAATTAGTCACCTGGAAACCTCACCCACACTTTGGTTCCTACACTGTCAATAATATCTCACTGGCTTATTCACTCGTTGTCATGCCAAACAATCTATTCAAGGTGCAGCCCACTATATTCTAACTATAGAATTAGAATAATCATTATATTTCCATGATTCCAACAGTTCACCAATTAGCTAGGCCTAGATTTGTTTGCCCACATGCTGTGTGGCCCAGTGTGGAAATGATAAAAAGTGCAGGAAATGCAGAAATGTATAAAAAGCAGATTTGAAAAGTACAAAAGGGAGAAAGCCCCATTGAAATCGCTTATAATTTATGTGTAGCCACCTTAGGGTCATGAGACACTCAAAAAACATATTTAGAATATTTAGTATTCAAAAACAGAAAATACTGTCAAATGTGAAAAATATTGCGATATGATATTTTGTCCATATCGCCCAGGCCTAGAGGGGACTGGGAAATTGTGAGGTCAAAAGAGGCAAGGCGATACCTAGTCAGTTGCACAACTGTATGCATTCAACCAAAATGTGTCTTCTGCATTTAACTCAACCCCTCTGAATCAGAGAGATGCGGGGGGGGGGGGGGGCTGCCTTAATCAACTACCATGTCATCAGTGCACTGGGGGAGCAATTGTTGTCGAGGGTTAACTGCCTTGCTCACAAGCAGATTTTTCCACCTTGCCGGCTCGAGGATTCGAACCAGCATCCTTTCGGTTACTGGCCCAACACTATTAAATCGCTAGGCTACCTGCCTACCTGGATAGAAATTAAGCCAAGGCAGATGTTGGGAAGTTGAAGTCACCAGGAAATGAGCTTATCAAGCTGTCGAACTCATTGAGCGAACTCTCTAAGGACACCTGGTGGGCGATAGATGACAACAACGATAAGCTTGAGTGGACAAGTGACAGTGACAGCATGGAATTCAAATGAGATAGACCGGTAAGGGAGGCAGAAAAGAGAATCTCCACTTAGGAGAAATTAGTCGCCCTGTGCCACCACCGCGACGATCAGATGCTCTCGGAATTTGAGAGAAAACGTAGTCAGATGGAGAGAGAGCCACTGGAGTAGAAGTGTTCTCTGGGTCTCTGTCAGGGCCAAAAAGTAAAGGGGCAGCATAGGCAGCTCTGAATGCTGCCAGAGACAGGAATTACACATGGGTTGTGTGCGCAGGGTAGACTAAATTAGAAGGCTTGCAGCCAAGGGATGGGGAGCATCTGTAAAACCTACAGGGAAAGGGGTGAACAGGTATAGAAAACACACACATAGTTGCCAAAGCTACAAAAGAGGAACATGAGATCATCTGAAAATAATTAGGTAAGATACTAAAGTGAGAGAGTGGTGTGGAGCCTTCCTCTTTTTCCTTCCTCGATTAACTCGAAGAATTACTTGTGTCAGCGACGAGACCACTGCTGAGAAAACAGGGGAGGCTGAAGTACTAATTCTAATTGCTAATTGCCTTGCAAAGGTGAAGAGCAGCTGGTACTAATTGCTGATTGCCTAGGAGAGGAAAAACCACTCCCCCTCCAATACAGCCACTGACTACCAAAATAACAATAGTCACAAATTGCCCTGCACCTTAATCCTGGTTGAATGAGTCAACAATTATCTGCAAGTTCTGAGCAGTCAGCAGTTCACACACCAAGTCGACTACTGGGAAGACAGGCAGCACTTAAAGTAGATGGCCTTAGCTAGCAACAAAAAAACAGTACTAGACAACAACAGATAAAGACACAAATTATACGCATCACTCCTGGAGATCAGGAGTCCTCTAGCTTCCCAGTGCTCTTTGTGCGATGACGCAAAATCTCTTGCTCCAAGCAGCAAGAGATTATTTGGGTCAGCCACCAGAAATGCTGTTGCTAATGGCTTTTTGGGAGGAGGTAAAGCATCTAGTATGCTGTGCTACTGATCCAGTGGACATCGTCTTTCCTCAAAAAGAGCGATTGACCGCAATGGGAGACACCTGGATGTGTGGAACATTGACAAAGTTATGATGGGGAGTGAATAGATATCGTTTGATTATCTCCAATCAAGATGCAGAAGGGTCCAATGCAGAGACAATCTATTAAGCTGAAAGAGGTCTTTGTCACCGTATTATTTATATCAACCGTCTTGCCTGCATGACAGACCACAGCTAAAAGCTACATGACGTAGCTAGCCTCAAGTCTCCCAAGAGTAATTCAATATTGTAGTTAGCCCCTCTGTGCAATAGCTTGTTGTTTTGGTGTAACAGTGCCCTGCCTGGCTATAACAGTGGCCCTATTCTTCCTTTCATCGCTAAAAGATGGCACGTACACTTAGGACCGCTTCCCGTATGCCTAAATGCAATGCCTAAGCCTGTGAAGGGGAGTAATGGAGTTGAGTGTCTCTTAATTTGGTTTTTAGACCCTGAGGAAAAACATACCAAATGATCAGGTTGTTGTATTTGAAAAATATTGACCTGTCTCTGGCTGTTGTAAAGACAGGCTTGATGACAAAAAAGCAAATAGGATGTCAAATACATCCAAAAATCCCTGTACCATTGAAGATGAATTGATTTGTGTTGGTGAATCAAATTCTGTTGTGTCTGATGTTTGTCATTGGAAGCAGAATAACCTTCTTCCAAAGGACATTTCTGTGTGCTAAATTCCATGTTCGCAAGGAGTAACCCTATTTGTAAGGAGGGAGGATGTCTTGTCAGAGAAGAGCTAATGGCAGTGTTCCCCCTGCCTGTGGAACTCTCTCGGGTCACTCCCCATTCCATATCTTGACCATGGGAGTATGATGACACACAATCTGTTTTAATCCTAGCTTGGGAGAAGAAAATGTCGGGCATCAATTGATCAATGTATTTCTTTATTAGCTTAACCTCCAAGACACTTGATTCTTAAAAGTCTAAGCAGTTGGGTATCAAACAAAATATTGAATTTGGCCTGTACTACTATAGCCCAGAGATACACATTGAATGTGCAAAGCTGTCATCAAGACAAAGGGTGGCTACTTTGAAGAATCTCAAATATATTTTGATTTGTTTAACACTTTATTTGGTACCTACATGATTCCATACGCTGGGTCAATTGTGCGCAGCCCTATGGGACTCCCAATCAAGGCCAGTTGTCATACAGCCTGGATTCAAACCAGGGTGTCTGCAGTGACTCCTCTAGCACTGAGATGCAGTGTCTTAGACTGCTGCGCCACTCGGGAGCTGTATATCTATTTTATTTGTATTTTTTTACACATACAGTATTTAACCCCTTCTGTGTCTAGGCACAAAACTACCTTCATCCTTCCGTTAATTATTTGAAGCCGGTACCGGTTACCTTCAGATGAGTCCCGTGACACTTGTGGGGAGAGCACCATTATGTTCGTGAGAATCTCCCCTTTCCACAGTGGGTTTACATTTATTTACCTTTATTTAACTAGACAAGTCCGTGAAGAACAAGTTCTTATTTACAATGACGGCCTACACAGGCCAAACCCGAACAGCGCTGGGCTAATTGTGCGCTGCCCTATGGGACTCCCATGTGATACAGCCTGGATACGAACCAGGGTGTCTGTAGTGCCGCCTCTAGCACTGAGATCCAGTGCCTTTAGACCGCTGAACCAGGGTGTCTGTAGTGCCGCCTCTAGCACTGAGATCCAGTGCCTTTAGACCGCTGAACCAGGGTGTCTGTAGTGCCGCCTCTAGCACTGAGATCCAGTGCCTTTAGACCGCTGAACCAGGGTGTCTGTAGTGCCGCCTCTAGCACTGAGATCCAGTGCCTTTAGATCGCTGAACCAGAGTGTCTGTAGTGCCGCCTCTAGCACTGAGATCCAGTGCCTTTAGACCGCTGAATCAGGGTGTCTGTAGTGCCGCCTCTAGCACTGAGATCCAGTGCCTTTAGACCGCTGAACCAGGGTGTCTGTAGTGCCGCCTCTAGCACTGAGATCCAGTGCCTATAGACCGCTGAACCAGGGTGTCTGTAGTGCCGCCTCTAGCACTGAGATCCAGTGCCTTTAGACCGCTGCGCCACTCGGGAGCAAATTGACGGATTTTGATGGGGATTTTTTTATTATGTTACTTAGATTGACGCACCGGTGCATCAATCGACTATAGGGGGTTAATTACGGCATTTGATAACTACCAATTAGCTTTTTCAGCGTATTATTTGAGAGAATGGTCTTGTTATCGAGGAGATTACGTGCTGATACTCTCATGCCAAGGCAAACAGGACACCCTGGTGTGTGTCTGTCGAGCACTGATATGCCTGTCGCTAGAGTTGGCAAACACAGCCATAGAGGTGCTCTTTCTGATCGGCTGCCAAGCAGAGCCGCTCTCAGAATTCATGACTTGGATTTATTGTGTCAGACTGAGATTTAAATGCACTATTTGTTACCAAAACGCAGCCTGTGTAAACGTTTAATTCTAGAGCCTGCACCGCTGCTTCCCACTAATTAGTTCTCGCAGACCAGACTATTCAGTTTAACTTAAATAATCTTGAAGGTTTGAAGGCACTGTGTGTGACTGAAGACAAATAGGGTGGTACACAACCAACAACTTGCTAATGGCAAGAAAGGGGCTGCATTCCAAACACGTGAAAGACACCCTCTCCCCTCAGCCCTCAAATTAAGCGGACACTTGGGCGAGGGAAGAATGATTGAATTTTAAATGGACCGCCCTTGCCCGCAATTTTGCCACTCGTTCGTCCCACGGTTATGTCAGTCAATTATGATTGCATTTCATATCTTGGCTAGAAGACAATGCATCCGCAGACATTAAATGCTAGCCGTCCGGCGATATCAGGTATATACAAAAATTACAATATATAAGTGTGATGTCAGGGAAAGTTGTATGCGCAAGCTAATGTTTCCAAAAGATAAACAAACAAAAACATCATTACTTTTACAATTAGGTTGATGCTGTCATGTGCAGTAGTAGCACAATTTCTAACTTATTTACATTCGATTTTACTTACACTTGTATGTTGACTCCATATTGATGTTGGTTTTGAGTTTTGGCTGAATTTTCTTTGCGGATGTACAGTCATCTTGAATTGAATTACGGGGCGTTTCAGGCCCCAGAGTGAACAGAATTGCAAACTCGATCACAAATGAGTGCTGAGGGGCTTACGTTGACAACTTCCCTTGCTTGGCTAATTGTTTGGACCGACGGCAAAGATGGCTTCGGGGATTCCCCCAAGGGCATAAGGCGAGAGTAAGTGGAAGAGGGTGTGTCTTTTATATGTTTGGAACACAGCCACTGTACATTTGGTAAGTAGTCTGCACCCTGTTCCCTGCTTTAGCATTTATTTGTGGTTAGGTGGGGTAGGAACAACAATTGATTTGGACTGAGGAAGCGTTTCCCAGATGTGAGATCCTTAATGTACACAGACACATTCATTGTAATTATGTGGTGCATATCAAGGCCATAAGCACTAGAAATCTCTCTTTTGTCTACAATCCTTTCTGTGCGTCTTGGTATCCTGCTGTCTTTGTATAACCAGCTGCTACTTGAGACCTTTCTCGCTCTTTGTGTGTGTGTGTGTGTGTGTGTGTGTGTGTGTGTGTGTGTGTGTGTGTGTGTGTGTGTGTGTGTGTGTGCGTGTGCGTGTGCACGCGTGCGTGTGTGTGTACATATTTTATACTTGCATGTATGTGCATATCAATTATGTGTGAATATATTAATGAGAAAGTGTGTGTGCGTGAGGAGGAGTGGGAGACTGTTGAGTCTTCCCCTGTGTGTCTGGCTGAGTTGACAGTATGTGAGAGGACAGTGTAACAGAGTGTAAACCTTGTCCTCTTTGTTTGGTAATTATAACACACTGCATTCACATGATAGAGGGGCCAAATGGGTAGAGCCATCAGGGGAGAGAGAGAAGAGCATACCAAACAAAGGAAAGAATGGTCTTGACCCTCTTCAACCCACTGGTTTGAGGAATAGTCCTTTATCTCTTAACAATAGGACTATGGTATATCTAGACATACCATCTGTCTGTCAGATACTCTGACAAAGAACACTACACCGTGTCATTTATTCATGCGCTGTATTGTTCAAGTGCCACAGCAGTGGACTTGACAGTGCTTCCACCTACTTTGCTATATCCTAAATCTCCAAAACTCTCTGTATTAGAGTGAGACAGTGCTTTCAGTATTAAGCGGCAGTCGAACACTGTTTGTCAGGATATTGCATCTAATTAGCATAATAAAAGATGGCCTCGGGACAAGTCTCTGAATGTCCTTGAGTGGCCCAGGCAGAGCGCGGACTCGAACCCGATCGAACGTCTCTGGAGAGACCTGAAAATAGCTGTGCTTCGACGCTCCCCATCCAACCTGACAGAGCTTGAGAGGATCTGCAGAGAAGAATGGGAGGAACTCCCCAAATACAGGTGTGCCAAGCTTGTAGCATCATACCCAAGAAGACTCTAGGCTGTAATTGCTGCCAAAGGTGCTTCAACAAAGCACTGAGTGAAGGGTCTGAATACTTATGTAAATGTATATTTTTTTTAAACCTGTTTTTGCTTTGTCATTATGGGGTATTGTGTGTAGATTGATGAGGGGGGGGGAAAAACTATGTAATACCTTTTAGAAAATAAAGCTGTAACGTAACAAAATGTGGAAAAAGTCAAAGGGTCTGAATACTTCCCGAAGGTACTGTATATGGAGACTGTTTAGTGCCAAAAATAAGAGGACAGACAAGTCAGAACAAACTTCCTTTTGTAGAACCCCCCCTCGGCTTAGACAGAGTTTAGACTCTTATGGGGTTAAATGGAGGAAACACTGTCTGCTCCAATGTTCACACATTACCTGGTGTTTAACCTTTGATTAGGGCACTGGATTATCAGGCTTCACAAATGTTCCATTACGCAACAAGTTTAACTGAACCTCAGTTTTATGTTGATGGGGAATTGGTCACAGTCGGTAGGAATCTCATTATATAAGCTAGTAATATTTTTTTCCATAGCTAAAGATACAGGAGCTTCTGCGCATGTGCAAGATTTTTATTTTACGTAGCTGCTGTCAACTCCGCAAACGCTTCCCCCTCCTTCCATATTTGTATACATAGCTGAGCTCACTCCGCTGCCAATGTAGCTGCTGCTCAGTGCTCCTCTGCCGCTTCCCCCTCCTTCCATATTTGTATGCATAGCTGAGCTCACTCCGCTGCCAATGTAGCTGCTGCTCGGTGCTCCTCTGCCTCTTCCCCCTCCTTCCATATTTGTATACATAGCTGAGCTCACTCCGCTGCCAATGTTGCTGCTGCTCAGTGCTCCTCTGCCGCTTCCCCCTCCTTCCATATTTGTATACATAGCTGAGCTCACTCCGCTGCCAATGTAGCTGCTGCTCGGTGCTCCTCTGCCTCTTCCCCCTCCTTCCATATTTGTATGCATAGCTGAGCTCACTCCGCTGCCAATGTAGCTGCTGCTCGGTGCTCCTCTGCCTCTTCCCCCTCCTTCCATATTTGTATACATAGCTGAGCTCACTCCGCTGCCAATGTAGCTGCTGCTCAGTGCTCCTCTGCCGCTTCCCCCTCCTTCCATATTTGTATACATAGCTGAGCTCACTCCGCTGCCAATGTAGCTGCTGCTCGGTGCTCCTCTGCCGCTTCCCCCTCCTTCCATATTTGTATACATAGCTGAGCTCACTCCGCTGCCAATGTAGCTGCTGCTCGGTGCTCCTCTGCCTCTTCCCCCTCCTTCCATATTTGTATACATAGCTGAGCTCACTCCGCTGCCAATGTAGCTGCTGCTCAGTGCTCCTCTGCCGCTTCCCCCTCCTTCCATATTTGTATACATAGCTGAGCTCACTCCGCTGCCAATGTAGCTGCTGCTCAGTGCTCCTCTGCCGCTTCCCCCTCCTTCCATATTTGTATACATAGCTGAGCTCACTCCGCTGCCAATGTAGCTGCTGCTCAGTGCTCCTCTGCCTCTTCCCCCTACTTGATCAGCGATGCACGCCTTTGTCAGGTGTAGTGTACAAGCTTCATGTTGTACACAAAAGACATGGTCGACATGTTCAAATTATTGCAGAAGAGTAGGCTGTTAAGCATAAGCACGATTTTGTGTTCTTTTTTTAAGGGGATGCGAAGCAAAGCAAACTTGCCCATTGTCAGACTCTGGTTACCAGTCCAGATTTGAGTCCTGCACGAGCATGAATTTTAAACCCATTTTTCAGGCCCTACCAAATGTATGTCCCGGCACTGCTAGAAACCCGAAATCAGAAATAAATGAAGAGATAAAGTAAACTATTAGCTTCTCCACTCTATCTGTCACTCTCTCCCTGCTCTCCGCTCGGTCTGCATGCGATCTGCTAATGGCAGCTCTGGGTCTGTGAGTATCCATAGCAACAGCTCCGCTTGGGCGACTTTGCTCAATGACAAGACATGAGAGAGCAGTTAGCTGTTAGCTACTTTTTGTCACTCTAAACTCAATGAACATTATTCTTTTCTGTGAAATAATCTCTCCTGTCTTGTACTCGACGAGGTTGAAGCACTTCTGATACCATGTTGTAATCTTAATCAGATAATGACTGTACTGTGCAGCAAAGAACGGGCAAATGGCACAACTTTAAAATGTTAGTGATCAATTTAGTGATACCCGAGCCCCACCCGTACCCTAGTTATTGATGAAAAAACATGCCCTACCCGTCCCTAGCCCCATGCATAATGTCGGGGCCCGTTGGGCTCGGGTCGAGTAGCAGAGCTCTAGTCCAGATAAACGCTCAACACCCTAGACGTTCGGCTGCCCAGAGGTGGAACAGCTAGGTAGCATACTCGTGCAGTACTTGCATGATCATTAAGAAGCAAAATAGCAGTTGAGGGGCCTGTATGTTGTTGAAACGCAGATTGTCTTCCGCCCCAATGCAAAACGTGAGTGGGGAGTTAGTATGCAGCTATTTAGGCAGCATGTCAAACCAACGCAAGACACAGACACGCAGTCTAATTAGCAATTTAATTAAACGTCTTCATCATCATTGCAAACATTGGCTAAGCAGGAGGCAGACAGGCAAAGTAGTGGTGTTCTTTTTTCAGGAACTGTAGCTAGTGGCTACGATATGGCAGCAACCATAAAGATTAGCCTACATCATCACACAAAATGCAGATTGTTCTAATACAACGCATCCTGCTTGCGCAACTGCAAAATCCATTACAACAGACAGAGAAGTTTGTGAGGAGAAATATGAGGCTGAGACATAGGCTACCTTATCATGGTTCAGAAGAGGGTGAGTAAAAAGAGAAACATGAAGGGGGGGGGAGTGTGAGCAGCAGCTACATAGAAAAAAAGTGTGCGTAAAATAACACATGCACAGGATGTGATACAGATGGGAAGAATAGCGCTGGAGGGGATGGCTGCTGTTTTGCGGGCTCCTAACCAATTGTGCTATTTTGTGTGTTTTTTCACATTGTTTGTAACTCATTTTGTACGTAATGTTTATGCTACCGTCTCTTATGACCGACAAGAGCTTCTGGATATCAGAACAGCGTTTACTCACCTCAAACTAGACAAAGATTTTTCTTTAATGAGTCGGGCGCAAAGGATATAATGTTGCTTCCAGACTAGGCCCAAATCCCTGTCATTCACATGAAGAAAATAAGAAAATACAGGCGACAGAGATCAGGGTGCCTTGTGAGACTTCGTCGGTGAGTGGGTAACCCACCTCTACCATCCGTTCTATTAGCCAACGTCTAATCACTGGAGAATAAACTGGATGAGCTCCGTTCGAGGCTATCCAACAAAATGGGACATTAAAAACTGTAATATCTTATGTTTCACCGAGTCGTAGCTCATGGATAATATACAGTTGGGTTTTCCATCCATCGACAGGACAGAACAGCTACGTCTGGTAAGACGAGGGATAGGGGGTGGTGTCTTTTTGTCAATAACAGCTGGTGCGTGATGTCTAATATTAAGGTAGTCTCTAGGTACAGTGCCTTGCAAAAGTATTCACCCCCCTTGGCGTTTTTTCCTATTTTGTTGCATTACAACCTGTAATTGAAATAGATTTTTTTTCTTCATGTAATGGACATACACAAAATAGTCCAAATTGGTGAAGTGAAATGAAAAATAAATAGAAAACAGAAAAGTGGTGCGTGCAGATGTATTCACCCCTTTGCTCTGAAGTCCCTAAATAAGATCTGGTGCAACCAATTACCTTCAGAAGTCACATAATGAGTTACAGTGCCTTTTGCCACATTTCAGGCTTCAAACATAAAGATATAAAACTGTATTTTTTTGTGAAGAATCAACAAGTGGGACACAATCATGAAGTGGAATGACATTTATTGGATATTTCAAACGTTTTTAACAAATCAAAAACTGAAGAATCGGGCGTGCAAAATTATTCAGCCCCCTTAAGTTAATACTTTGTAGCGCCACCTTTTGCTGCGATTACAGCTGTAAGTCGCTTGGGGTATGTCTCTATCAGTTTTGCACATCGAGAGACCGACATTTTTTCCCATTCCTCCTTGCAAAACAGCTCGAGCTCAGTGAGGTTGGATGGAGAGCATTTGTGAACAGCAGTTTTCAGTTCTTTCCACAGATTCTCGATTGGATTCAGGTCTGGACTTTGACTTGGCCATTCTAACACCTGGATATGTTTATTATTGAACCATTCCATTGTAGATTTTGCTTTATGTTTTGGATCATTGTCTTGTTGGAAGACAAATCTCCGTCCCAGTCTCAGGTCTTTTGCAGACTCCATCAGGTTTTCTTCCAGAATGGTACTGTATTTGGCTCCATCCATCTTCCCATCAATTTTAACCATCTTCCCTGTCCCTGCTGAAGAAAAGCAGGCCCAAACCATGATGCTGCCACCACCATGTTTGACAGTGGGGATGGTGTGAGCTGTGTTGCTTTTACGCCAAACATAACGTTTTGCATTGTTGCCAAAAAGTTCAATTTTGGTTTCATCTGACCAGAGCACCTTCTTCCACATGTTTGGTGTGTCTCCCAGGTGGCTTGTGGCAAACTTTAACCGACACTTTTTATGGATATCTTTAAGAAATAGCTTTCTTCTTGCCACTCTTCCATAAAGGCCAGATTTGTGCAATATACGACTGATTGTTGTCCTATGGACAGAGTCTCCCACCTCAGCTGTAGATCTCTGCAGTTCATCCAGAGTGATCATGGGCCTCTTGGCTGCATCTCTGATCAGTCTTCTCCTTGTATGAGCTGAAAGTTTAGAGGGACGGCCAGGTCTTGGTAGATTTGCAGTGGTCTGATACTCCTTCCATTTCAATATTATCGCTTGCACAGTGCTCCTTGGGATGTTTAAAGCTTGGGAAATCTTTTTGTATCCAAATCCGGCTTTAAACTTCTTCACAACAGTATCTCGGACCTGCCTGGTGTGTTCCTTGTTCTTCACGATGCTCTCTGCGCTTTTAACGGACCTCTGAGACTATCACAGTGCAGGTGCATTTATACGGAGACTTGATTACACACAGGTGGATTGTATTTATCATCATTAGTCATTTAGGTCAACATTGGATCATTCAGAGATCCTCACTGAACTTCTGGAGAGAGTTTGCTGCACTGAAAGTAAAGGGGCTGAATAATTTTGCACGCCCAATTTTTCAGTTTTTGATTTGTTAAAAAAGTTTGAAATATCCAATAAATGTCGTTCCACTTCATGATTGTGTCCCACTTGTTGTTGATTCTTCACAAAAAAATACAGTTTTATATCTTTATGTTTGAAGCCTGAAATGTGGCAAAAGGTCGCAAAGTTCAAGGGGGCCGAATACTTTCGCAAGGCACTGTAAATAAAGTCCACCTGTGTGCAATCTAAGTGTCACATGATCTCAGTAGATAGATATATATATATATATATTTTCTGAAAGGCCCCAGAGTCTGCAACACCATTAAGCAAGTGGCACCACCAAGCAAGCGGCACCATGAAGACCAAGGAGCTCTCCAAACAGGTCAGGGACAAAGTTGTGGAGAAGTACAGATCAGGGCCGGGTTCTAAAAAAATATCAGAAACTTTGAACATCCCACGGAGCCATTAAATCCATTATTCAAAAATGGAAAAAATATGTCACTACAACAAACCTGCCAAGAGAGGGCCGCCCACCAAAACTCACGGACCAGGCAAGGAGGGCATTAATCAGAGAGGCAACAAAGAGACCAAAGATAAGAAAACACGTTTGGTGTTCGCCAAAAGACATGTGGGAGACTCCCCAAACATATGGAAGAAGGTACTTTGGTCAGATGAGACTAAAATTGAGCTTTTTGGTCATCAAGGAAAATGCTATGTCTGGCGCAAACTCAACATCTCCCATCACCCTGAGAACACCACCCCCACAGTGAAGCATGGTGGTGGCAGCATCATGCTGTGGGGATGTTTTTCATCAGCTGGGACTCAAAACTGGTCAGAATTGAAGAAATTATGGATGGCAGTAAATACAAGGAAATCCTTGAGGGAAACCTTTTTCAGTCTTCCAGAGATTTGAGACTGGGATGGAGGTTCAGCTTCCAGCAGGACAATGACACTAAGAATACTGCTAAAGCAACACTCGAGTGGTTTAAGGGGAAACATTTAAATGTCTTGGAATGGCCTTGTCAAAATCCAGACCTCAATCCAATTGAGAATCTGTGGTATGACTTAAAGATTAAAGTTCACCAACTTGAAGGAGCTGAAGCAGTTTTGCCTTGAAGAATTGGCAAAAATCCCAGTGGCTAGATGTGCCAAGCTTATAGAGAGATACCCCAAAATACTTTTTGTAATTGCCGATAAAGGTGGCTCGACAAAGTATTGATTTTGGGGGGTGAGTAGTTATGCCTCCCTCAAGTTTTCTGTTTTTTTTGTCTTATTTCTTGTTCTTCTTCACAATAAAAACTATCTTCAAAGTGGTAGGCATGTTATGTAAACCAAATGATACAAACCCCACCCCAAAAATGTAATTCCAGGTTGTATGGCAGCAAAATAGGAAAAATGTCAAGGGAGGTGAATATTTTCGCAAGCCACTGTCTTGCTCACCTGAGGTAGAGTTCTTCATAATGAGCTGTAGACCACATCTCCCAAGAGTTTTCATCTATATTTTTCATAGCCGTCTAATTACCACCACAAACCGAAGCTCGCACTAAGACCTCACTCAACGTGCTGTATAAGGCCATAAGCAAACAAGAAAATGCTCATCCAGAAGCGGCGCTCCTAGTGGCCGGGGACTTTAATGCAAACTTAAATATGTTTTACCTAATTTCTACCAGCATGTCACATGTGCATCCAGAGGGGAAAAACTAGACCACCTACTGTATACTGTACACACAGAGACGCGTACAAAGCTCTCCCTCACCCTCCATTTGCAAAATCTGACCATAATTCTATCCTCCTAATTCCTGTTTACAAGCAAAAACTAAAGCAGGAAGTACCAGTGACTCGCTCAATAAGAAAGTGGTCAGATGACGCGGATGCTACGCTACAGGACTGTATACTTCCTCAGTTACCGGCTTCATCAGTAAGTGCATTGATTACATTGTCCCCACAATTACCGTATGTTCATATCCCAACCAGAAGCCATGGATTACAGGCAACATCCGCTCTGAGCTAAAGGCTATAGCTGCAGCTTTCAAGGAGGAGGACACGAATCCGGAGGCTTATAAGAAATCCAGCTATGCCCTCAGACAAACTGTCAAACAGGCAAAGCGTCAATACAGGACTAAGATTGAATCCTACTACACTGGCTCTGACACTCGTCGGATGTGTTAGACCTTGCAAACTATTACGGACTACAAAGGGAAACCCAGCCGCGAGCTTCCCAGTGACAGGAGCCTACCAGATGGGTTAAATGTATTTTATGCTTGCTTTTAGGCAAGCAACACTGAAGCATGCATGAAAGCACCAGCTGTTCTGGACGACTGTGTGATAACACTCTCCGTAGCCGATGTGAGCCAGATCTTTAAACAGGTCAACATTCACAGGGCCGCAGGGACAGACGGATTAGCAGGAAGTGCAGGAAGTGTCTTCAATTACAATTTCAACCTCTCCCTGACCAAGTCTGTAAATCAAACATGTTTCAGGCAGACCACCATAGTCCATGTGCCCAAGAAAGTGAAGGTAACCTGCCTAAATGACTACCACCCAGTAGCACTCATGTCGATAGCCACGAAGTGCTTTGAAAGGCTGGTCGTGTATCACATCAACACAATCATCTCGGAAACACAGATAATGCGATCTCGGTGGCACTCCACACTGCCCTTCCTCACCTGGACAAAAGTAAGACCTATTTGAGAATGCAGTTCATTGACTACAGCTCAGTGTTCAACACCATAGTGCCCACAAAGCTCATCACTAAGCTAAAGACCGGGGACTGAACACCTCCCTCTGCAACTGGATCCTGCACTTCCTGACGGGACGCTCCCAGGTGTTAAGGGTAGACAATAACACACTGATCCCCAACATGGGGGCCCCTCAGGGGTGAATGCTTAGTTCCCTCCTGTTCTCACCAACGACTGCGTGGCCAAGCATGAAACCAACACTATCATTAAGTTTAGTGACGACACAAAGGTGGTAGGCCTGATCACCGACAATGATGAGACAGCCTAAAGGGAGGAGGTCAGAGACCTGGCAGTGTGGTGCCAGGATAACAACCTCTCCCTCAACGTGAGCAAGACAAAGGAGATGATCGTGGACTACAGGAAAAGGAGGGCCGAACACGACCCAATTCACATCGACGGGGCTGTAGTGGAGCGGGTCGAGAGTTTCAGGTTCCTTGGTGTACACATCACCAACCAACAAACGATCATAGTACAAACACACCAAGGCAGTCGTGAAGAGGGTACAACAATGCCTTTTCCCCCTCAGGAGACTGAAAAGATTTGGCATGGGTCTTCAGATCCTCAAAAAGTTATACAACTGCACCATCAAGAGCATCACCTGGTATGGCAACTGCTCTGCATCTGACCGTAAGGTGCTACAGCGGGTAGTGTGTACAGCCCAGTACATCGCTGTGGCTAAGCTTCCTGACATCCGGGACCTATATACTAGGCGGTGTCACAGGAAGGTCCCAGAAATTGTCAAGGAGTCCAGTCACCGTCATAGACTGTTCTCTCTGCTACCACACAGGAAGTGGTACCATCGTGCCAAGTCTAGCTCCAAAAGGCTCCTTAACAGCTTCTACACCCAAGCCATAAGACTGCTAAATAATAATAAATAATTAATCAAATGTCTACCCGGACTATTTGCATTGACACCCCCCCACTCCCTTTTGATTTTACACTGCTACAACTCTCTGTTTATTATCTATGCATAGTCACTTTACCCCTACCTACATGTACAAATTACCTCGACTAACCTGTACCGCCGCACATTGACTTGGTACCGGTACCCCGTGTATATAGCCTCATTATTGTTATTTTATTGTGTTACTTTTTTACTTACATTTTTTTTACTCTAGTTTATTTAGTAAACATTTTCTTATCGCTATTTGTTTTACTGCATTGTTGGTTAAGGGCTTGTAAGTAAGCATTTCACGGTAAGGTTGTATTCGGCGTATGTGACAAATTTCATTTAATTTGGTTTGACCCTTAGCTTTGAGAAAGAGGTTTCCGGAGGGGCGGGCGGGGGTGAAAACTCCGTATTCGCTGTCACAGCCTTACTTTCAAGTGGAAGAAACCAGCAGACGTTAAAAGCAGTGCTTTGTTTCTAATTAGGTTAATGGGGTGTGTTTTTAGTGGTTAGAGCATTGGGCCAATAACCCGAAAGGTTAGTGGATCGAATCCCTCGAAGACGTGGATGTCTATTAAGGCATCTCCCCGCACCTCTCTGATTCAGAGGGGTTGGATTAAATGCGGAAGACACATTTCAGTTGAAGGCATTCAGTTGGACAACTGACTAGATATCCCCCTTTCCCTTTCCCTTTAAAATGTTGACTGACATGACCTTTGTGTCTAATGCATCTTGCAAGTGTTATTCTATTACCCTGGTTAACCCTGTTTGTCTCTGATTCCAGACGGTGTCCATCGCGTCATGGCCCTCTGCACCCTGCGTGTCACCATCATCACCGATGAGATGCTGACCAACAGCATCACAGTGCGCCTAGAGAACATGTCCCAGGAGCGCTTCCTGTCCCCGCTCCTCTCCCACTTCATGGAGGGCGTGGCGGCCGTCCTATCCACCAGCCGCACCGGTGTCTTCGTCTTCAACATCCAGAACGACACGCACGTCCAGGGGAGCATCCTCAACGTCACCTTCTCTGCCCTGCGCCCTTCTGGGGGAAACGAACTTGGGGGGTCCGGGGGCACCATCCACACTGGAAGATTTTTCCCCTCAGATGCGCTGCAGGAGCAGATTTACCTGAACCGGACTCTGCTCACCCTGGTGTCCAGCCAGCGTGTGCTGCCCTTCGACGATAACATCTGCCTCCGTGAGCCCTGTGAGAACTACATGAAGTGTGTGTCAGTGCTGAGGTTCGACAGCTCGGCACCTTTCGTGTCCTCGGATACGGTGCTGTTCAGGCCAATCGAACCGGTGACGGGGCTGCGTTGCCGATGCCCAGCAGGCTTCACTGGGGACTACTGTGAGACGGAGATTGACCTGTGCTACTCAGGGCCCTGCCAGAACAACGGCAAGTGCCGGAGCAGGGAAGGCGGGTACACTTGCGAGTGTCCAGAGGACTTCACAGGTGAGTGTTATTATATACTTTTTGGTATCTTATTTGACTCTTTCTTTCACGCCATTCTCAATCTTCTATTTTTTACTCTTTCTTCAACTTTTTTCTTTCTCCATGTCATTAGTACTTACAGTTGAAGTCGGAGGTTTACATACACCTTAGCCAAATACATTTAAACTCAGTTTTTCACAATTTCTGACATTTAACCGAAGTAAAACTTCCCTGTCTTAGGTCAGTTAGGATCACCACTTTATTTTAAGAATGTGAAATGTCAGAATAATAGTAGAGAGAATGATTTCTTTCAGATTTGATTTCTTTCATCACATTCCCAGTGGGTCAGAAGTTTACATACATTCAATTAGTATTTGGTAGCATTGCCTTTAAATTGTTTAATTTGGGTCAAACATTTCAGGTAGCCTTCCACAAGCTTCCCACAATAAGTTGGGTGAATTTTGGCCCATTCCTCCTGACAGAGCTGGTGTAACTGTGTCAGGTTTGTAGGCCTCCTTGCTCGCACACGCTTTTTCAGTTCTGCCCACAAATTTTCTATGGGATTGAGGTCGGGGCTTTGTGATGGCCACTCCAATACCGTGACTTTGTTGTCCTTAAGCCATTTTGCCACAACTTTGGAAGTATGCTTGGGGTCATTTTCCATTTAGAAGACCCATTTGCGACCAAGCTTTAACTTCCTGACTGATGTCTTGAGATGTTGCTTCAATATATCCACATAATTCTCCTACCTCATGATGCCATCTATTTTGTGAAGTGCACCAGTCTCCCCTGCAGCACCCGCACAAAATTATGCTGCCACCCCTGTGATTCACGGTTGGGATGGTGTTCTTTGGCTTGCAAGCCTCCCCCTTTTTCCTCCAAACATAACGATGGTCATTATGGCCAAACAGTTCTATTTTTGTTTCATCATTTCTCCAAAAAGTATGATCTTTGTCCCCATGTGCAGTTGCAAACCGTAGTCTGGCTTTTTTATGGCGGTTTTGGAGCAGTGGCTTCTTCCTTATTGAGCGGCCTTTCAGGATATGTCGATATAGGACTCGTTTTACAGTGGATATAGATACTTTTGTACCTGTTTCCTCCAGCATCTTCACATGGTCCTTTGCTGTTGTTCTGGGATTGATTTGCACTTTTTGCAACAATATACTTTCATCTCTAGGGGACAGAACGCGTCTCCTTCCTGAACGGTATGACAGCTGCATGGTCCCATGGTGTTTATACTTGAATACTATTGTTTGTACAGATGAACGTGGTAACTTCAGGCATTTTGAAATTGCTCCCAAGGATGAGCCAGACTTGTGGATGTCAAGCAAAGAGGCACTGAGTTTGAAGGTAGACCTTGAAATACATCCACAGGTACACCTACAATTGACTCAAATGATGTCAATTAGCCTATCAGAAGCTTCTAAAACAATGACATCATTTTCTGGAATTTTCCAAGCTGTTTAAAGGCACAGTCAACTTAGTGTATGTAAACTTCTGACCCACTGGAATTGCGATACAGTGAATTATAAGTGAAATAATCTGTCTGTAAACAATTGTTGGAAACATTCTTGTGTCCAACTTGATAAAACCAAAGTTTGTTAACAAGAAATTTGTGGAGTGGTTGAAAAACGAGTTTTAATGACTCCAACCTAAGTGTATGTAAACCTCCGACTTCAACTGTATATTATATTTGAGATTCTTCAAAGTAGCCACCCTTTGCCTTGATGAAAGCGTTGCATTCTCTTGGCATTCTCTCAACCAGCTTCCTGAGATAGAAATATGCCTACCCCCATCAGTACCTTTCATCTGCTTTCACAGACCCTATAGGGCTAAATGCTCCCACTATATTAAAGACATGGCCCACAGCCAAAACCCTGATTCTGCAGAGAGACTATTACTTGTTAATCAAACTCTAGCCGTCTATGCTTTGAAGGCTCTTGACCAGCTCCAGGTAGTCTCAAGTCATAATGGAGGTGATGATGGTTGACCTGACAGTGCTGGTCTCAGGTTTCTCACACTTTCGGGAAAAAGATCCCTCGTAATTCCCTCCAAACCGGAGATGATCTGTCTTGCAGTTGGGTCATTACCCGCTGGAATTCCTGGCGCTGTAAATCATAGGTGTTCTCTTTATCCAGATCTTGTCAGTGTCATTTGCGACACACAACACCCCACACTATGAGCTGGACATTGATATGATCGTGGCACATTCCTTTTGACCAGTGGGAAAATCATCTCTTGACTCATTCGTGTTCTCTTTCATAACATGTATGGTGGCTCTTAAAGGGTGATATAATCCCGTGCCACACTTTCCACAGACAGTTCTCTAGTCTTCCTGTCTATCTTCTCTGTCTCTTCAATAAAAAAGCCTGATCATGCAATACATTATGTGACCACACATCACCCTTTCCTTATTTTTTAATTGACAGCTTTCTTTCTGCTCAGTATGTGACCCTTAATGGTCACCCCAAGCTGTTAGGGAAAGCACCCCTGAGTTAAAATCACTACTGACATCAGCGTCCATTTGAAAGCTGTCATCACCGGAAAACGTCTCAGGTCGAGTTAACGAGACAGGACTGTATCAGGGTGGATGGCTGGTGGGTCGTGACAGGTGTCTTACAGACCACCGAGGTGGCCTGCTGCTTGGGGCAAAGACACTCCATTGTCCTGTTGTCATTATGCCACAAACCGTTTGGTTCCTTTGGAAGAGCCAGTGTCAGTGTGGGTCACAGAGCATAGCTGTTACAATCCACAGTGTTTTGCTTGTGAAAGGGGGGGGGGGGGGGGGGGGGGGGGTTGAGCCTCTGCTGCCACTCTCTCTGTCCATGCAGACTAGCTTGTAGGTTGTGTGGTAATGGATTTGAACTTGTGAGAGGGATTGTGTCCCCTGTGAACATGCCTGGTTTCAGCTTGTTCACAAAAAAAAACATATTTGGAGGGCTTCGTCCTGGACACTTTATTACATACAAATCTGAATGGAGGATTTAAAGGAGAACAGGTGCAACTGCTTTCACACCTACCCCAACTTTTGTCTTTCACCAGACAGTTTTTCCCCCCTCTCTCTCTCTCTCTCTCTCTCTCTCTCTCTCTCTCTCTCTCTCTCTCTCTCGCTCTCTCTCGCTCTCTCTCGCTCTCTCTCTCTCGGATATACCCAGCAGATATTTCTGCCCACCTGTACTGTTCTTCCCTTCCTACAGGTGAGCATTGTGAGGTGAACTCCCGATCTGGCCGATGCATCCCGGGGGTGTGTCAGAACGGGGCCAGGTGTGTGGATCTCCTGGTGGGGGGGTTTGTGTGCCAGTGCCCCCCAGGGGAGTACCAGAAGCCTTACTGTGAAATGAGCACCCGCAGCTTCCCCGGCCTGTCCTTCATCACGTTCAGAGGGCTACGACAGAGGTTCCACTTCACAGTGTCCTTCATGTGAGTACACCTATGTATCTTATAACGTCTCCATAATAACGTGTGTACACGTGACTTTTTCCGGTGGGTGTACATTTGTGTCTTCCTCTGGTTCTCTCACGAACACCTGGAGTTTTTTTTTTTTTGACATAGTACTGAGCCATCTATCCACACCCAAGTGATACACATCGAACGCCATGTCTGGATACATATACAACACCTTTGTAATAAGCAGTGATGGCTGTATCCATGGCAATACAAATAAGCAACGCCCCGTCGTCTTTGTCTCACCGGCAGGACATGTCTGAACCTGAAATCACAGAAGTGTTGAATCACAGGGCTGCTACATCAGCCATGACATTTGTGTTCTGCAACGCGAAGGAAGAGCAAGCCGTTTGATCCAGTGGTTAGATGTGGATCTGGGTTCAAAGAGTGTACATTTTCTTTCAAATACTTTGAGAGTTTGATTGCGCCTGCCTGGGGTGATGTGGGATATGTAAAGGCTGTAGTGAAACATCTCTTTCTCGTGCCCAGCTCACGTTCCCTGGCAAAGGTAAAAACAGGAAGGGATGCATGGAGCCAGAGTGACCTTTGGCTTTGTTGATCATGGTTTCCTGTCACGATGCCCTGTGCCATGTGGATTCGGACTCCTGTGCACATACCCGCTAAGTGCCATAGGGTTAATGACACATAGCAGCATGGCTCCTAGTACTTGCCCTGGTTCTATGTCTGTCCACACCAGTCCTCCTTTCCTCCGTCATTTTCCAAATCCCTTTTGCTCCTCTCATTGTCCATAGTCCAATATGATTATTCTTTCCATTTTCCCTTTTGCTCTCTTATTGTCCCTCATTTCCTAGGTTAATTTGTCTCTCAATGTCTCCCCCCTCCCCGCACACAACTGATATTGTTCTCGCGTTACCTCAAGAGACATAACCACACTTTGAGGACTAATTAAATGGCCATTAAATGGCTCCATTAAATAGCTCTCCTGTACATGTTCCCCTCCTCTTCATAGCCTTCATCTGCTGATAAAATACTGTACTGTACAATCAAAGTGACCTTTGGTCCTGAATGACCTGCAGGTTTGCCACCAGAGAGAGGAATGTCCTACTACTTTATAACGGAAGGTTTAACGAGAAGCACGACTTCATCGCCTTAGAGATCATCGAGGAACAAATCCAGCTCACCTTCTCAGCAGGTGAGGACATAAAGGGTTCCGAGAAGAGATGGCCAGACTTCAATTTCCTCTGTTCCCTTTGTTTCTCTTCGCTTCACTTCTCTCTCCTACCCCCCTCTCTGTGAAATACAAAATCTCATTAACAGGGAGGTTCTAACCAGCTGAGGGAGGGGTCAAAGTTTATGCAGCCAACCCTCAGATACCTGGGAAAATTGAGGGTAAACAGTGATCGTGCAGTTCACCTAGTGTTAGTGTGTTGAGTTTGGCAGGGAATTCATGCCATAGAGGTATTATCCTAAAAAAAACAATCATTAACCATTAAACTATAATTGTGTTCTGGATGAGTAGCATCGATATTGAAAGACCTCTTCAGAGGTCCAAAAGGTTGTGTTTTTCTTAGTCTTCCCCAGCCCAATCCCTCAGCTTTATACCAAACCAAGTGACAGGGCTGCCATTTTGTAAAACACAGACTCAGGTGTGTGACTTTAAAGAAAGAATGAGAAGTGAGAGAGAGTTCCTCTCAGGAAGTTCACTATCTATGAAAATGGCCAAACTCAGTTGGAGTGGGATTCCATGTCGATTAAACACTTTCCTGTTTCTTATATCCTATTTCCTTCCCTGTAGGAGAAGTCAAAACCACAGTATCACCCTTTGTCCTAGGTGGGGTCAGTGATGGCCAGTGGCATAGAGTACAGCTACACTACTACAACAAGGTAAGCACACTTCCTGGATATGTGGAGCCTCTCTTCAGAACGTAATAGAATGATACATGTCCCTGTCCAAAGGGTAAGTGATGAGGCGTGTGGTGGGGTAGAGTAAAGAGATAGGGAGAGGTCAATAGTTTGGGAACCAGTAGGATACTAGGGCACCAGTAGGATAAGGATATTATGAACCCAAATGAAGTGCCCTCATAAGCCTACAGGCCTCAATCTAACAGGTCAAAGGTCATTCAAGTAGGGAACCCATACTATCCCCCCCCCCCCAACTCCATACAGAGTTCAGATTTTTAAAGGATTGTCATGGGAACAGACACACTAGTCTTTGTTTGGGGCGTTTTGAAGCTCAGGGATGAGTTAAGTTGAGGCCGTCGTATTCACAAAGACAAGAGAAGGGATTATTGAGATTCTATTTGAGCATTGTACTATTGTTTTGAAAGGCAATCTGGTTTAGGCCTGTGTAATGAAACAAGAAGATCTCAACATATAATTATTTCTGGACCCAGGGCTTTTTATGCAGGGATTTCTTTTTAAAAACAACACAGTTATGTGAGAATGCACTAGGGTACCCCTACTTGTTACGTTACAGCCTTGTTCGAAAATGTATTAAATCGTTTTTGTCCCCTCATCAATCTATAAACAATAGCCCATAATGACAAAGCAAAAACAGGTTTTTATAAATGTTTGCACAATTGTTACCAATAAACAATGGAAATATGTCATTTACATAAGTATTCAGACCGTTTACTCTGTACTTTGTTGAAGCACCTTTGGCAGCGATTACAGCCTCGGGTACAACGCTACAAGCTTGGCACGCCTGTATTTGGGGAGTTTCTCCCATTCTTCTATGCTGATCCTCTCAAGCTCTGACAGGTTGGATGGGGAGCATCATGCACAGCTTTTTTCAGGTTTCTCCAGAGATGTTCGATCAGGTTCAGGTCCGGGCTCTGGCTGGGCCACTCAAGGACATTCAGAAACATGTCCCACTCCTGTGTTGTCTTGGCTGTGTGCTTAGCGTCGTCGTCTTGTTGGATGATGAACCTTCGTTCCAGTCTGAGGTCCTGAGCGCTCTGGAGCAGGTTTTCATCAAGGATCTCTCTTTACTTTGCTCAGTTCGTCTTTCCCTCGATCCTGACTATTCTCCCAGTCCCTGCAGCTGAAAAATATCACCACAGCATGATGCTGCCACCACCATGATTCACCGTAGGGATGATGCCAGGTTTCCTCCAGACGTGACCTTGGCATTCAAGCCAAAGAGTTACATTTTGGTTTCATCAGCAGAGAATCTTGCTGAATCTTTTCATGGTCTAAGAGTTGATTAGGTGCCTTTTGGCAAACTCCAAGTGGGCTGTCATGTGCCTTTTACTGAGGAGTGGCTTCCGTCTGGCCACTACCATAAAGGCCTGATTGGTGGAATGCTGCAGAGATGGTTGTCCTTCTGGAAGGTTCTCCCATCTACACAGAGGAACTCTGGAGCTCTGTCAGAGTGACCATTGGGTTATTGGTCACCTGGATGTTTATCACCAACATTTTGAATGAATTCATCATGAGAGAAGGAATTCAAAATGTTGGTGAATACATCCATTATTTTATCCTTATACACATAAACTGACATAAAATGGGGTTGACCCCAACGCAAAACAAATTGTCTTTTTTGGGGGGTACTACATGCATTTGCTTGTTCCTCAAGCGAAAGTCTTGGTGGTTCCAAACTTATTCCATTTAAGAATGATAGAGGCCACTCTGTTCTTGGGGACCTTCAATGCTGCAAACATTTTTTGGTACCCTTCCCCAGATCTGTGTTTCATCACAGTCCTGTCTAGGAGCTCTACAGACAATTCCTTCATCCTCATGGCTTTGTTTTTGCTCTGACATGCACTGTCAACTGTGGGACCTTATATAGACAGATGTGTGCCTTTCCAAATCATGTCCAATCAATTGAATTTACCACAGGTGGACTACAATCAAGTTGTCGAAACATCTCAAGGATGATCAATCGAGACAGAAAGCACCTGAGCTCAATTTTGAGTCTCATAGCAAAGGGTCTGAATACTTATGTAAATAAGTTATTTTGTTTTTTTATATAAATGAGTAAAAAATATATATGTTTTAAACTGTTTTCGCTTTGTCATTATGGGGTATTGTGTATAGACTGATGAGGGAAAAAAATTATTTAATACATTTTAGAATAAGGCTGTAATGTAACAAAATGTGGAAAAGGGAAGGGGTCTGAATACTTCCCGAATGCACTGCACATAATGTATCTGTAAGAGCATTAGCCTGAACCTAGGCAAACCCTGTGGCACAGTATCTCAGTAGGGGTTTCAATCAACTTTACAGATATATCCGAATATCTTTCTACAAACAAATGGCTCAATGTTCGAAGCAGAAGTTAAACTAGCCTAACTAGAGCAGTCTGTAGATAACTACCTGATAAAAGGCTGTTTGAGTGTGAGTTGATGTATTGAAATGATTAATTAACACCCTTCCCCCCTAGCCTGGTTTCTTTCTGTGTTATCCTGTGACAATGAGGGCAGCTGAGGGAGTACTTTACCCCTCTCCTCAATTCATATTCACCCCCCGTGGAGCCACATAAACACTGTCCGGTCCTCCCCTGTGGGGTCATTCTCCTACTGACAATTAATGGCTTGGGGTCCCACTACGACACCAGCCATCACCTATTTACTCTGTCAGACACCACCAAGTCCTGACTGGGTCAATCTACTGCTAGAACTGATATTGTCCCCTGTAGGATTTTGAAATATCATCATTGATCGGGAAAGAGGACTAAATGTGGGTTGGTTTGAAACTTCCGTTGAGCACCTTGATTCAGAGTTTTCTTTGTGACTATCCAGCAGAATGTGAAATATTTTGCCCTATACCCAACCCCCCTTCCTCTCCACATACAGTGCATTCAGAAAGTATTCAGACCCCTTCAATTTTTACAATTTTTTTTAAGTTTTACAGCCTTATTCCAAAATGGATGAATTGTTTCCCCCTCATCAATCTACACAAAATGCCCCATAATGACAAAGAGAAAACCGTTTTTTTAGAAATGATAGCAAATGTATACAAACATAAAAATGCATACCTTATTTACATAAGTATTCAGACCCTTTGCTATGAGACTCGAAACTAAGCTCAGGTGCATCCTGTTTCCAGTGATCATCCTTGAGATGATTCTAAAACTTAATTGGAGTCGGCCTTTGGTAAATTCAATTGATTGGACATGATTTGGAAAGGCACACACCTGTTGAATTGTTAGATATTACTTGTTAGATATTGCTGCAGTGTTGGATACTAGAAGCACAAGCATTTCGCTACACTCGCAGTAACATCTGCTAACCATTTGTATATGACCAATAACATTGGATTTGGTTTGATTTTGATTTGACAGTGCATGTCAAGTTAACCTTGACTTAACCTTTCACTCTTAGTACTAGAGTGGAATATAGCAGCTAGTTGTTTTGTCTAGTTCATCCTGGCCTTCACGGCCTTGGCGTGCACCATCTGCATTACCAGCACATACATGAGCGCACACATGCAGACACGCGCACGCACACACGTACATACACACGCGGTTTGGAATTTCCTTATCACCTCATTTGGCACATTTTGGAGAAGACATGGTCAAATATTTGTTTTGGACTTTGGCTTTCCTAGAGAACAGGAACTTGGAACACACTTGAATTATCCCTGTGGATTTATGAGTGTTCCGAATGTGTGGAAAAGAGAGACGGAACAAGTGTCACTGTGTTCCTGTTGTTGACCTTGATATGGTGTAACGGGGTGCGTACTGGCGGCAGAGAGGTCAGGCGCAGGAGAACGAAAACTCATTTACAACTGTGTCGTTTAATAAACACAAAAACCACCGTAAACAGAACAATCAATCAATCAATGAATGGTTCAAACAAAACCCGGTGTCCACCAGCATAACATGCACAAGCACTACAAGAAACGATTCCGGACAAGGACATGGGGGGAACAGAGGGTTAAATACACAACATGTAATTGATGGAATTGAAACCATGTGTGAGGGAAGACGAGACAAAACCAATGGAAAATGTAAATTGGATCGGCGATGGCTAGAAGGCCGGTGACGTCGACCGCCGAACGCCGCCCGAACTAGGAGGGGGACCGACTTCGGCGGAAGTCGTGACATATGGTGGCATAATGTGAATAGAATACGGCCTAAATATGGCAATATCAAGGAGTATCTCGTAATACTATTTTGGTAGTTTTTATACACACTATATACAAAAGTATGTGTATACTCCTTCAAATAAGTAGATTTGCTACTGTATATCAGCCACATCAATTGCTGACAGATGTATAAAATCAAGCACAAAGCCATGCAATCTTCATAGACAAACATTGGCAGTAGAATGGCCTTCCAGAGGAGCTCAGTGATTTTCAACTTGGCACTGTCATAGGATGCCACTTTTCCAACAAATTTCTGCCCTGCTAGAGCTGCCCCAGTCAACTGTAAGTGCTGTTATTGAAGTGGAAACGTCTAGGAGCAACAAAGGCTCACCCGTGAAGTGGTAGGCCACACAAGCTCACAGAACGGGACCGCAGAGTGCTGAAGCGCGTAGCGCATAAAAATCATCTGTCCTCGGTTGCAGCACTCACTTCCATGTTCCAAACTGCCTCTGGAAGCAATGTCAGCACAAAAACTGTTCATCGGAAGCTTCATGAAATGGGTTTCCATGGCTGAGCATGCAATACCAAGCGTCGGCTGGTGTGGTGTAAAGCTCGCGTCCATTGCTCTCTGGAGCAGTGGGAATGTGTTCTCTGGAGTTATGAATCACGCTTCACCATCTGGCAGTCCGACGGACGAATCTGGGTTCGGCGGATGCCAGGAAAACGCTACCTGCCCCAATGCATAGTGCCAACTGGAAAGTTTGGTAGAGGAGGAATAATGTTCTGGGGCTGTTTTTCATGGTTCGGGCTAGGCCCCTTAGTTCCAGTGAAGGGAAATCTTAACGCTACAGCATACAATGATATTCTAGACGATTCTGTTGGTTCCAACTTTGTGGCAACAATTCGGGGAAGACCCTTTGCTGTATCAGCATGACAATGCACCCGTGCACAAATCAAGGTCCATTCAGAAATGGTTTGTTCCACTATCTCTGCTCCCACAACGTTGTACCTCTTCCTGTTGTCACACCTGCAGTGGCATCCACTGGTCATCCTCCCATGCACTATCACATCCCCACAGGAAGGAGATCAAAGGTCCAGACACACACATTCAAACACCTATGCACACACTGACAGATACACACTCATACAGATGTATTCGCATAGGAGCCAATTCCGACCCGAGTTAAGCTGGCGTAAAATAACGTAATTCCCTTTTTTTTAATGCGCTTTCCTCTCTATGAGTATTCTGACCTTGAACTGACCTTAAACTTAAGCATGAGAATAGCATGCTATTCGCCCGCTATTAGTTTGAGCTGGAGATGGAATAAATGAATGTGTGGTGGTGTGTCTGCAAATGTGCCGTATTCTGACCTTCTGACTTCGTTCCCTAATAAATCCACCCGCTTTTATGCACGAGGAAACCATGAATAGTGGAAAAAGCTTCGACTTCATTTTTTTCTCCCCCCCCGATTAGAAATAACATCGTTCTTCATGCACTGTAATGTACAACTTGATAAGAGCTATCGATAAGAGCTAGTTAAATGAACATCCGTTTGGGTAATTAGAGTTGTAAATATACATGACACTTTTTTTTGTTGTTGATCTATTTCACCTTATAATCGCTGGAGACAAATGTGAAACCAGTCATACGGCAGCAAACTGAGCGTTTCAACTTTCCCACAGTCAAGTTTCTGAAACGCTGTGCCGTTATGCAGAATGCATATTGTACAGCCTTTTAACTTGCAGGGATGGGCACTCTCTGTTTCCTATTTCTATCACGTTAAACATTAGCCAATCAGCATCGACCGTCAGTAAGGTCTAATAACCTCACATGTTCAGCTGCCAATTTACCGTTAGTTCCCTTCAGTTGGCATAGCTTACATTATCATTCCGTTTCATAACATGGTTTAGTTGACCTTCGTTTGCTTCCTCTGTAAACGCCGTCACGGCCGGGCGGTTGTTGCTCAGGATCATTAGTGACAGTTGATAATATCGCTATGGTGCGGAGCGCAGGCCAAGCCGTAACAGTTTGAACCCGACGCATGGCTCAATACTTGGCCGTGTCATCCCACAGCTCCATGGTGAGTGCAGGCAACAGACGAGGGTATAGCCTACTATTGAACGATCTTATCGTGATTATAATTCCGTGTGCATTAATCTTCCAACATCAAATTGTGGTTGTCACATGCGCCGAATACAACAGTGAAATGCTTACTCACAAGCCCTTAACCAACAATGCAGTTTTAAGAAAAAAAATCAAGTGTTTAGAAAATATTTACTAAATCAACTGAAGTTTATTTTCTTGCTACTTACAACCTCATGCTAATCGCATTAGCCTACGTTAGCTCAACCGTCCCACGGTGGGGGGGGGCACACTGATCCTGAAGAGGTTTTAAAAGGATGGCGTAAGATACATGTACTGCAAACCCTATAGAATGTTGGCCAGCAAGTGGGAGGGTTTCAGCCATTGAATGTAGCCACACATTCAGAGCACTTTACGTGACTGAATGGGTCAGTCTAAATACCAAATACTGAGAAGTGTGTAGTAATAACGTGCGTAGGAAAGGCATAAATTCTCAAGTCGAATCGACCCCATACAGATTCTGTATCTGCACGCACAGATCCACACGGAGGGGAGAGAAGGTCACCGAACGTGACACCGTTTGGGGACAACTAGGTGGAACATGCGAATGTGGTGTTAATAGCTTGGAAAAGGGCAGAGCCGTGAGATGAGTTGCAGTGGGGTTAACACTGACAGTTGCTGACAATATCTACAATTGTTATTGCCACTTGGTGGAAACTGTGGTCCCGGGGGAGGGTTTGACACGAAATGCCGTTGTCAGTCTATGGTATCTCTTCACTCACCAGTGTCCCGCTCCCATAATTCAATTCGGCTCAGACAATCAATGGTACATCAGTTTCACTGAGCGATAGCATCCTCTTCACACTGGGTTTTAACTCACAGGTCTGCTATCCCCAGTCATGCGCTTAAAATAAATAAGAAACCTGTGTGCCTCCGTGATGCACATGAATCAAAAGGGCAGTCTATCAAACTATGACCTCCTTCATTATACATCGAGAAGCTTTTCACCTTCCAGTACATTTTTTTATTTTACCTTTATTTAACTAGGCAAGTCAGTAAGAACAAATTCTTATTTTCAATGATGGCCTAGGAACAGTGGGTTAACTGGCTTGTTCAGGGGCTGAACAACAGATTTGTACTTTGTCAGCTCGGGGGTTTGACCTTGCGGTTACAAGTCCACCGCTCTAACCACTAGGCTACGCTGCCGTATGGTACCTCAAATGTATGGCTGAAAGCCCAAATTTTCTCTCTGGATATTCGTGCCTTAGTTTAGTAGCTGCTGTCACCTTAAATGTCATGTGACCTCCCTTCTCTTTCCAGCCCAACATTGGACGCCTTGGCTTTCCTCACGGACCATCAGATGAGAAGGTGGCAGTCGTTGCCGTGGACGACTGCGACATCGCCATGGCGATTCGCTTTGGTGGCCAGATCGGCAACTACTCTTGTGCCGCTCAGGGCATGCAGACAGGACAGAAGAAGTGAGTGCAGAGTCTCAACGGGTTTATCCAGCCCCACCTGTCAAGCCAAGCTTAGCTTTTCACCCATCATGCCACCCTGCACTGCAAGTAGAAAGTTGTGACAGCAATTGCCATTTGTTTTTCCTATACAGCAGACATAAAAACCTACATCTGTATAAGTATTTTTTAAACTTGTTTAAAAACATATTTATTCTTATGCAAATGTTTTTTATTCAAATGTAAGTCTGTCCCCTGCTTTGGACAAGTTTGTATATCACAAGACTTCCCAATAGAGAGCAATTTATTATATGGCTGTGGTGCATTTTTCACAACTTGTGTTGAGTGTCAGTTACGCCAGCATAGGTCACACTAAACAGTAAAGGTTTTAATGCAAAGGGTTAAGTAGTTGTAAGTGGCTTGACCAGCCTCTCTCTCTCTCTCTCTGCGTTTGGTTTTGTGTGTTTATTTTGTGTGGCGGCATAATGTTACAATACGATGTTACAATGTTCATTTCAATGTTCTAGTGTGGCTGGTGCACTGCAGTGTCACTCAAATCCCGCTCATACCCAATGTCCTTGACTCTGGATCCAGAATCATACACAAGGTGATAGTTGTTCTATGTTGTCCATCGCTAGGTCCCTGGACCTCACCGGTCCCCTACTCCTGGGTGGCGTTCCAAACCTGCCGGAGGATTTCCCTGTCCGGAACCGAGACTTTGTGGGCTGCATGAGAGACCTAACCATAGACAGCAAGACTGTGGACATGGCCAGTTTTGTGGCAAACAACGGCACGGCCGCAGGTCTGTGCTATTCCTCACATGTGTGACATAATATTGATGTTTCAACATCTTTTTTTTCATTTTTTTTTTTTTTTTTTTGCCTTTATTGATGCCTCTGATTATTACATGCCTGTATTCAGGGTGCACAGCGAAGAAGGACTTCTGCACTGAAAGTGTGTGTCTGAACGGAGGAATGTGTGTGAACAAGTGGAGCACGTACTCCTGTGGCTGTCCCCTAGGCTACGGAGGGAAGAACTGTGAACAAGGTAATTGATTTTAGGGAAAGTGCGTGTTTTGGATATATATTGTTTTTTTGGGGGGGGGGGGGGGAATTCCCTATACGCGTGTGTATGCATGTGCCCTGTGAGTATGTGTTTTACTGTGTGTCTCATCATTAATTGAGTTCAAAATGAAATGTCGCAGCCACGCTCCACAAGGCTAGCGGTGAGGAAACAGACAGTAGAGGTCAAGGTGGCCAAGTTTCCTGTCAATCTCGACATTCCTACATTCCACACACACACTGACCCTAACACTGGCCATGTTGGAATACTGCATTCTTCTGTCCCGGCCGGCTTGAGGTAATCACAGATCTCAATTGGCCTGATTGATAGAAGTAACTATCCTCAAGGAAACAAGGATGGAAGGAAGGAAGGAAGGATGCATTTCAAATGACTGTATTTACACTTGGTCCAGGGCCACACCACATCTCATTGGTGAACTGATTATTACCCAGAAGCATATGGGGCAGTGGTACAGTTCTATTTTAGCGCCTGGCTACGCAGACACGTGCGAGCAGTGTGGGTACAGCGATTGAATAACATGTATGTATACATTTATTTTTGCAAAGCTCGCACACGCGACGAGAGCGCTCGTGGTCAGAACGTAAGGCACACTGTGAGCCAATGCTTTCCACTTTTCTGACGCAAATCCCGTTAGCAGGAAAAGGAAATCACATCTCTGATGGCTTTTAAGTTTTCGGAAAGCTTCGTTTGGCCTAATTCATAGAAGTACCTCAAAAAGGGCACAGTGGGTGTTAAACACTGTTGTAACCCGGGTTTGCCTCTATATGTCTCAGGCTTTAAAATACAGCTAATTACTGAGTGTTGGGTGTTTCTCAATCCCAACTAAATCTGTGTTCTTATGAGACTGATACTGATGATTTGCGTGTATGTACAGCATGTGTAATGAACAATAGCATGAATGTGAATCACACCCATATTAATCCCCATTTAAGCACACACACGCACACAGTATTAATCACCATTTCCTGTAGAAGCTGTGGTTGTAGGGGAAGCAATAAACAAGTACAGACTCTATCCACAACTTTTACTTCTGAGCTCATCCTCTACAAGACCAAACACACAGAATAGCTACCTGTATGGTAATGATAGCCCCCTGGATATGTTACAATGGCTTTGTGGTCAGGGTTTATCCAGATTTTTTGGAACAAGGCCTAGAACGGGCCTAGTCATTCTGGCCTCTCATGTGCTATTACCGATGTCCTTTTGTGATTTAAGTCAAAATTGTACTTGTATTCTTCTTAATCTATTTGGTTCTCCAACTGAAGTCTCCCTATCTGTTCACCCTTCCTCCAGTCATGCCCTCCCCTCAGCACTTTGACGGCCAAGCCCTGGTGTGGTGGCGCGAGCCAGAGGTAACCATCGCCGTGCCCTGGTACATGGGTCTGATGTTCAGGACCAGGCAGAGCTCTGGCACCCTGCTGCAGGCCAACGCTGGAGACTTCTCCAAGATACACATCCTGGTGAGTGGAGCGGGGCAGTACAGAGTCCATACAGTGCCTCCATGTTGTCAAAGTAAAAGGCCAAGCTAATGCCCTAGTGACGTTAAGCTAATATGCTGCCGTTAAATGACTAAACATCGTGTTCTCTCTCTCTCGTTCTCACTTTTCTGCCCTGATTTTCTCTCCTGCCATCCTGTCTCTCTCTTTCTCTCTCTCTCTCTCTCGGTTCTTTGCCTTCCATCTGTTTTTTCCCCCTCCGCCATCTCCCTCTCTCCCTGACTCCAGATCAGCGGCAAACACGTGCGTTTCCAGGTGTTCCTGGGGGTGAAGCGGGTGGCCCTGCTGGACTTCCCTCAGGTCAGGGTGAACGACGGGGAGTGGCACCACGTCCTGGTGGAGCTGAAGAGTATCAAAGACGGGAAGGACATCAAATACATGGCCCTGGTGTCACTAAACTACGGCATGTTCCAGGTACTCGCTGACTGACTGGCTGCATGGTATTTGTGTGTAGTTTCCTGTTCTGTACTCGTTTGTGAATTGAATGTGTGTATTACCAAGTGTAATATGATACACACTACACGTGGTCTCTGTGGTAGTGTTTTATGGGTGGGTGCCTTTCACAGAGGTCAGTGGAGATAGGCAACGAGCTGCCAGGCCTGAGGCTGAGGAGTCTGTTTGTGGGGGGCCTGATGAAGAAGGATGGGACGGTCCAGAACGGACTCAAGGGCTGCATGCAGGTGAGCCTCACACCATTTGTCTATGATATACTCATTTTTGGAAAGCAAAATCGTTCTACGACAATACAACCCTGATGGTCCTTCCCTCTCCTGCGTCCCTCTCCTGCGTCCCTCTCCTGCGTCCCTCTCCTGCGTCCCTCTCCTGCGTTGCCAGGGCGTTCGGATGGGCGAGACTTCCACCAACCTGGCTAATATTAACATGCGTCAGGGTCAGAAGATCCGGGTGGAGGAGGGTTGTAAGGTGGCTAACCCCTGCACCGCTAGCGCCTGCCCCGAGCACAGCCGCTGCACTGACAACTGGAGCTCACACACCTGTGTGTGCCACCCCGGTAAGCCCCCCCCCCCCCCCCCCCCCCCCCCCCCCCCCCCGGACAAGACCCTTTTCACTACCATTCAAAAATACCTTTAGAAAGCTGAGGCAAGCACACACATTTTCATCAGGAAATGTACCTATTCATGCCCCCTCCTCCCCCAGGATACTTTGGGAGTGACTGTGTGGACGCTTGCCTCCTGAACCCCTGTCAGCATGTGTCCACCTGCGTCCACCAGCCCAGCTCCCCCCATGGCTACGGTTGCCAGTGTGGCCACAATTCCTACGGGCAGTACTGCCAGAACAAGTGAGATTTGATTTTGATTTGATTTGATTACTGAGATCCCTAGAAACTGATCTAAGGCCAGTTTCGTTTTTTTTGTTTAGGGATTTTCTTAGTTTCCGTTTTTTTAACTCGCCTTGAGATGTGAATTGGTGCTGGTTCTGCTGTTTGTGCCATGTTCTTGAAGCGGTTCACATAGTTTCCAAGCTTATCGCAGTAACTCCACTTAACCCCTACTGTACCACTCAGCACCTTCCATCAACATCTGCAGTAATCTGGTTTTGTTAATTGTTGCCCCTTGGCTTTGGTATTGGTTGGTGTCAAACAGCTTTATAGAAAGTTTTGGCATTGGCTTAGCATTCCAAGTCCCTTGTGATTTGCTCACGGTTTCCATTCATCCGTCCATACTTGCTATGATAAGCTGGGTTCTAAGGGGAATAACACCTTGTTCTGTTGTTCTCCAGAGCCAACCTACCCTGTGCTCGCGGCTGGTGGGGGAACCCTATCTGTGGCCCATGTAGCTGTGATGTCAGCAAAGGGTTCTACCGAGACTGCAACAAGACCACTGGGGAGTGCCGCTGTAAGGTACTGAAAAGTGTTTAACATACTCAGTCGCTTCTGTCAAAGTCCAATTTGGGCATGTTGGCTAGCTATCCCCATTTCCTCCTGAGTTGTATGCTTAGTTTATGCTCTCTCCTGCCCTCAGGATAACTACTACCGGCCCAGGGGAAGGGACACCTGCTACCCCTGCGAGTGTTTCCAGCTCGGCGCCATGTCACGCTCCTGCCACCCCCACACGGGCCAGTGTCAGTGCAGGACGGGCGTGATCGGGCGCCAGTGCAACCGTTGTGACAACCCCTTCGCTGAGGTCACCTCCAGCGGGTGCGTGGGTAAGGCAACCTAGGACCTGGAAGCTCTTGTAGCATCTCACTAACTCATTCATTCAATTTCCGATCTAAGATAGTTTCTGCTTGGTTGTTCTCTTTTCACTAGTTGTGTATGAGGGCTGTCCCAAAGCCTTTGATGCAGGGATCTGGTGGCCAACGACCCAGTTTGGACAACCCGCTGCAATGAAGTGTCCCATGGGATCCACTGGTAAGCACAACAAGCCTTTTCAGAATGTGAAAAATGTATTGGAATTACATAGACTTCACTGGAATTTTTCCAGACTTTATAATGTTTATACTGTTGTTGTTGTTGTTGTTGATTTCCTCACCGTGTCAGCCGAGAGGCAAGAGGTCAACAGAGAATCTTCACGATCGGTCCTCTTCCTTACCCTTCTCTCCCCCCCCTTTCTTTCTCCTCCCCTCCATCCCTGTTTCACCCTCGCTCCTCCCCATTAGGCACGGCCATCCGCCACTGCAGCGACGAGAATGGCTGGCTGCCTCCCGATCTCTTCAATTGCACCTCTCTCACCTTCTCTCAGCTGAAAATAGAGGTATGCCTTGGTTTAACCTTTTATTCAAACCGGGAAGTCCCATTGAGATTAAAACCCTCCTTTACCATCGAGACACCTGTCTGACGTCTCCCTGACCTCTCACCTTCAGGACGAGGAGCTGCATCTCAACAGCTCCAGGATGGACGGAGAGAGGTCAAAGGGCATGGCCAGCAGGCTGCGGAGCGCCACCAACCGCACTGCGGCCCTCCAGGGCAACGACGTGAAGACGGCCTACAGCGTGCTGACCCGCCTGCTGCAGTACGAGAGCCAGCAGCTGGGCTTCGACATGGCCGCCACAAGAGACGTCCACTTCCATGAGGTGGGCCGCTAGAAACAGGCTTCAACTAGTGTTGAATACGCAAGTGCCATGTAGTGCACTTCCTCAACTCTCAAAATTATGTTGGAGGTGAAATAAGAAGGTAGACAGGATTAGCGATTCTTTGGCATCTCTTTTCGTTGACATCAGGAACTCATATGAACTCATAGAAATATACCCTGACATGCCTTCAAGCTCTCTGTCATACTACATCCACCCCAATTTCCTCTCACAGCACAGTTTCGGGAGACTCGCTCAGCGTTGAAAGAATGACCCACATTGTTCGTTAAATAGCTCAACTGCTTATGGATCCTGTTAGCTTTAAGTAACTAATAGATTCCCCAAATCCTGCTTATAGCTGGTACCGGTTTCCTAAGAGCCTGTTTCCCCGGTTGGATATTTCTCCCCCTATAGGGAATGTGATCCGGAGCCTATTATGTGGAAGTAATACAGTGCAATGATTAGCATGTTCTCTATGAGCTTTATTAAGGCCATGACCATGCTGGGCGCTAACGGCTAACTGTGTGCATTCTTGGCACCAGCCCCAGCGCTTTAGGGTGTGTTAGATACCAGAAGGTGCAGCTGGAACGGTTTAGGGGGTCAAGGACCAATCAGAGTGGAGTTTATTGAGTGATTGGACCAATGGGCGACTTGGGAGTAGTAGTTCCCCAGGGGTGGTTGGGCGTGGGGCCAGATTGCACAGGTGATGTTATGAGATGATGTCTGTATCGTGACCCCCCCTTCCTGTATAGGGCAGCTCGCCTTTCCTTCTTTTGTTTTCTTTCGTCCTTTCTCTCTGTTCTGTTGGCATTGATTTCACATGCTTCATTTGGGATATATGATACAGATTATGGATTATGTTTGTTGTTGATGTATGCGGGAATGATACCATACTAATCGGTATGGCACGGTATGACATTGGTGAATGCAGAGTATTGCATAGTATAGATATGCCGTAGGTGGATGACACGTGTGTAAATATTCTAGAACATGGTCCGAGCGGGCAGTGCCATCCTGGACCCTGCTAACAAGGGGCACTGGGAGCAGATCCAGCGTTTCGAAGATGGCACGGCCCTACTTCTGCATAGCTTTGAGGAGTACGCCCAAACCCTGGCCCAAAACATGAGGAAGACCTACCTGAAACCCTTCACTGTTGTCACGGAAAACATGAGTGAGTCCACCTGCAATTCAACGACACAATTATTTTCTTGCGGTAACCTGATTTGCATGGCTAATTCATGCAAAGTGATGTTACATAGCCTAAAATAGCCTACTGTACCACCAATACCCCTTGGTGTGTGACAAGCATAATTAACAACCTCTCTCTCTCTCTCTCTCTCTCTCTCTCTCTCTCTCTCTCTCTCTTTCTCTCTCTCTCTCTCTCTGTGCTCACAGTTGTTTCTGCGGATTACTTGGACTCGTCCAATCCAGAACAGGCAAACATCCCGCGTTTCCAAGAGATCCAGGCCTATCCAAAAGAGATGGAGTCCTCCGTCCGCTTCCCAGAGTTCCCAACACAGCACGAGCAGCCGGTGGGGGTTAAAGGTGGGCTTAAAGGGGTGGATACGGCATGGACTTTTTGGGTTTCACCATGCAGCCTTCATAACGTAATAGTCCATGAATTAAGTCTAAGCTGTTGCACTCCATCAACCGTTTGTCAAGTTCTTCAACCAGTCTTGGTAGTGTTTTTTTTATATGTGTGTGTGATTGATTGATTTCATTCATTCATTTTTTGTCATAATATCATTACAGCAGTCTCCACGGCACCAGCCAGAGACTCAACAGCCACAGACGACCCCATAGCAACAGCCACAGACGCCTCTCCTGTCCAGACTGAGTCCACTGACTCCTCCACTGTCGGTCACCAGGCGTCTGCCAAGAAGAAGCGTCACGCTGAGGTCCCAGGCCCTCTCCCTGTTGCCGTGGTGATCATCTATAGGACCCTGGGACAGCTCCTGCCTGAAAACTACGACATTGATCGTAGGAGCCTGAGGTACTTCTTACATTTCCTCCTCAGTCTTACCACATAAAACACGTTGGTTGTCTTTAAAATATGCTGTCTAGTGTATAATTCAAAGATCTTACACAGTGCCGTGTGTACGACATGCGACGCGCTTCGCCGCACACAGAACACATAAACAACTGTTCTCTCCTTGACAGTTCCCCTGTATAGAATGTGTGCGCGTTTGTGCAGTTGTGTGTGTGTACAAGGAGGTTCAAGTCTATCATGCTTTTAGTGCTGTTAGTCAAATCAAATCGAACTTTGTCACATGCGCCAAATACAAGTGTAGACCTTACCGTGAAAAGCTTACTTGCAAGCCCTTAACCAACAGTGCAGTTCCAAAAAATATATTTACCAAGTAGACTAAAGTAAAAAAATATATAATAATAAAAAGTAACACAATAAAATAACAATAATGAGGCTGTATACAGGGTGTACCGGTACCGAGTCAGTGTGTGTGGGTTAGTTGAGGTAATTTGTACATGTAGGTAGGGGTGAAGTGACTATGCATAGATAATAAACAGTGAGTGGCAGCAGTGTACAAAAGGGAGGGGGAGGGGGTGTTACTGTGTGTCCTTTTGTTTTGGACTAGTTTTCATTGTGGTAGATGTTTTTACTGCTGTGGTCCTGCCTCACAGTTGTAACCAGAACCTTACGGTAAGTCATTCTCGATAAGAATGTATTTTGGAATACTACAGTCAATGTAAACACACATGTCACCTGTGTGTGTGTGTGTGTGTGTGTGTGTGTGTGTGTGTGTGTGTGTGTGTGTGTGTGTGTGTGTGTGTGTGTGTGTGTGTGTGTGTGTGTGTGTGTGTGTGTGTGTGTGTGTGTTTAGACTCCCCAACCGGCCCATCATCAACACCCCAATTGTGAGCACGGTGGTTCACAGTGAGAGGGTACCCTTCACCATTCCTCATGCACAACCCATCACCCTGGAATATAGACTACTGGAGACAGAGGAGAGGACCAAACCTGTCTGTGTCTACTGGAATCATTCCATCGCGTAAGGATGAGTATACCTATCAATACTCTTATTTATAAAGTGGTTCCTCAATTAGAAGTTTTAACACTTCGAGGTCATTTGTGTAGTTTAGTATGGTACCCTGCGTTACTGCTTCATTGCTCCAGACCACCACAAGGGGGAGTTAGAGCACTGATGATGCTTTTGGGTCCCTAGGTACTAAATGTGTCTCTATCTGACAATGAACGGGCGATATAAACCTAAATAGAAAATTGTGCACGGACTTCGAAATTGAATTTCAATGAACTGAATGATGAGGATGAAGAAGGTGATTGAATTTAGAACAATGTTTTAAGAATTGCTATTCCTCTGTCCTGTAGCGCACACCCATAAAAAATACACTTGTTTTTTTGGGGGGGGTGTCAGAAGAAACTGTAGCTGGACTGTTAGCATATTCCTTACTAAAACAGTTGTTACACAAAGGTTTCTATATCTAAGAGAATTGATAATGTTCAATTATATTCCATGATATTCTTTAGATGTATGTGTTGACTCAATATAAATATACTGCTCAAAAAAATAATGGGAACACTTAAACAACACAATGTAACTCCAAATCAATCACACTTCTGTGAAATCAAACTGTCCACTTACGAAGCAACACCGATTGACAATACATTTCACATGCTGTTGTGCAAATGGAATAGACAACAGGTGGAAATTATAGGCAATTAGCAAGACACCCCCAATAAAGGAGTGGTTCTGCAGGTGGTGACCACAGACCACTTCTCAGTTCCTATCCTTCCTGGCTGATGTTTTGGTCACTTTTGAATGCTGGCGGTGCTTTCACTCTAGTGGTAGCATGAGACGGAGTCTACAACCCACACAAGTGGCTCAGGTAGTGCAGCTCATCCAGGATGGCACATCAATGCGAGCTGTGGCAAGAAGGTTTGCTGTATCTGTCAGCGTAGTGTCCAGAGCATGGAGGTGCTACCAGGAGACAGGCCAGTACATTAGGAGATGTGGAGGAGGCCGTAGGAGGGCAACAACCCAGCAGCAGGACCGCTACCTCCGCCTTTGTGCAAGGAGGAGCAGGAGGAGCACTGCCAGAGCCCTGCAAAATGACCTTCAGCAGGCCACAAATGTGCATGTGTCTGCTCAAACGGTCAGAAACAGACTCCATGAGGGTGGTATGAGGGCCCGACATCCACAGGTGGGGGTTGTGCTTACATCAAAACACAGTGCAGGACGTTTGGCATTTGCCAGAGAACACCAAGATTGGCAGATTCGCCACTGTGCTCTTCACAGATGAAAGCAGGTTGCACCACAGACTGTCCAGGAGTTGGCGGATGCTTTAGTCCAGGTCTGGGAGGAGATCCCTCAGGAGACCATCCGCCACCTCATCAGGAGCATGCCCAGGCGTTGTAGGGAGGTCATACAGGCACGTGGAAGCCACACACACTACTGAGCCTCATTTTGACTTGTTTTAAGGACATTACATCAAAGTTGGATCAGCCTGTAGTGTGGTTTTCCACTTTAATTTTGAGTGTGACTCCAAATCCAGACCTCCATGGGTTGATAAATTTGCTTTCCATTGATCATTTTTGTGTGATTTCGTTGTCGGCACATTTAACTATGTAAAGTATTTAATAAGAATATTTCATTCATTCAGATCTAGGATGTGTTATTTTAGTGTTCCCTTTGTTTTTGTTGAGCAGTGTATAAGCAAGTTATGTCTGCTAAGTAATCAAGTTGATGGCGCAGTCATATTGCGGCACCTAGATAAAACTGAGTGACTCACTCCTTCATGGCTTTGGATCAAAATAAATAAGTAGCAACAGTCTTTCTGATAGACTTTAATAAATAAATGTTTTGGTTATCCTGACCTGGATGCCATGTAGTTTATTCTCTAAAAGTACAGATATTACCATGGTCTCTTGCGCATGTCATTTTCCAGATTTGCCCTAACCTAAAATGCCCCTTAGATATTCATTTAGAATCCTCCAATCCTCTAAATGTAATTATTAGCCAAGAGCCATGTAGATTGCAAAATAGTTGGGAAGAGATTTTCGATGGCACATGGTTTATGAATTGACACGCAATTTTCCGTTCCTCCTGAAATCGCAACAGTCAAATGCGTTCTCTCCGTCGCCCACACGCACTTTAAACATTTGGATAATAAAGCGTTTGAAGGCTGACATTGGTTGTTTTTATGCATTCGTGAATTAAAGCGCTCTAGCTGACACGCTGTGGTTCGTCTGATGAAGGTGCACATGGGCCTATTTATATAATGAATATGAATTCGGAAGGCAGAAATGATTAAATATTAAAGCATTAGACCTCTCACTGAAGGTGCCAGTCATACAAAGTTAAACTTAAATCCGAACTGGTTGGAGATAAGAGTACATGGCCATAAAGCCTAGATCATTTTTCAAGTTGTTCAAACATTCATAGATGACCAGCAGGGTCAATAATATAAACAGTGGTTATAGGAGGGTGCAAACCGGTAAGCACCTTGGGAGTAAATGCCAGTTGGCTTTTCATAGCCAAGGATTGAGAGAGAGAGAGAGAGAGAGAGATCAAGTGAATTAAGCTACATTTCTTAAAATCAATCCCATATACCATGTTCTTGCAAAAAAAGGTTTTCAATTCTCTAGCACAGCCAATATTAAATACTGTTAAATGCTTCTCAAAGATGCCCCCTGGTGGTCAAACTAGCACTAACTAGCATTAATGGCAACAATGGCTGACAATGAAAGCTTGCAAGGTGTCCTGCAGTACAACGCAACTTTTACTGGAAGAACCACTGTACCATAGGTTTTACAATTGAGTTTAGCTAGATTCTGTTGAAAAATGGAGAAAAAAAATCATTATTTTGTGTCCAGGGTTCAAGGAACGGGAGGCTGGTCTGCCAAGGGGTGTGAGCTGGTGTTCAGGAACAGCACTCACATCAGCTGCCAGTGCAGTCACATGTCCAGCTCTGCTGTGCTCATGGACATCTCCAAAAGAGAGGTACTGCCCTGAGCCCTCTACCCCACACACTAGGTCAGCTTTAATGTTATTCTTTTATAACTTGGATTATTTGATCTGACCTCCTATTCTGTGTTTACCTCCTCAGCATGGGGAGGTCCTACCCCTGAAGATCATCACCTACACCACTGTGTCAGCATCGCTATTGGCCCTCCTCATCACCTTCCTCCTCCTGGCCATCCTCCGGAAGCTCCGCTCCAACCTCCACAGCATCCACAAAAACCTGGTGGTGTCCATCTTCCTCTCTGAGCTCGTCTTCCTCTTCGGAATCAACCAGACTGAGAATGTGGTGAGGGCCTAGCACGTGACCCTGAGGCACATCCCAAAAAACACTCTCTTTGTCTTATTTCTTTATTATAGACTCTCCACTTATTGATATACCTGCAGGATAAAATGTAGTCTCTACTGTAAATATATTGGTTTACAGCATTGTGTGGAGGGGAACTCCAAGAGGAAGGCTACAGAGCTAGCCTTGGGTCTCCTCTCCCCTCCACAACTTTGAAATGCATTTGTCTTTTAATGGTAGTGAGTTGTGACTGTATTGGCTGTGCCTGATCATCTTAGTGGCTTTATCTTGGATAATAATAGTTCTGTTTCTGTCTGGCAATGTGTGGAGTTGGCCTTAGCGATCGCATTGTGTTCTGTTGTTATAGATTAGAAGTTACTGAACCCGACTTATTTCACAGAGGGCCCAACAGACATTTGGCACAAATTTATTTTAAAACGGGGGCTTTAATCATCTTTCCCAACCTCTCTGTCCCTCAGTTCACGTGTACAGTGGTAGCCATCCAGCTGCACTACTCCTACATGTGTACATTTGCCTGGATGTTCGTGGAGGGACTTCACATCTACCGCATGCTGACTGAGGTCCGCAACATCAACCATGGCCACATGAGATTCTACTATGCCATTGGCTGGGGCATTCCTGCCATTATCACCAGTGAGTGAGACGCATACACTCTCTCTCTCACACACACTCCCCACCGACACACACACACACAGACAGACACACAGACACGCATGCAAACAAATACATTCCCGCTCATTTTATGCACACAAAGACAGAGGGGGACACAGATGCATGGAAAAAACATACCGAACGTAACCACACCCCTGGACTTTTCCCACATTGTTGTGTTACAGCCTGAATTTAAAAGGGGTTACATTGAGATGTTGTGTCACTGGCCTACACACAATACCCCATAACGTCAAAGTGGAATTATGTTTCATTAGACATTTTTTACAAATGAATTAAAAATGAAAGCCTGAAATGTCTTGAGAGACAATAAGTATTCAACCCCTTTGTTATGGCAAGCCTAACTTAGTTCGGGAGTAAAAATGTGCTTAACTAGTCACAGAATAAGTTGAACATGATTTTTGAATGACTACCTCATCTCTGTACTCCAGATAACAATTATATAATGTAAGGTCCCTCAGTCGAGAAGGGAATTTCAAACACAGATTCAACCACAAAGACCAGGGAGGTCTTCAAATGCCTCACAAAGGGGACCTAATGGTAGATTGAAAAAATATATATTAAAAAAACAGACATTGACATTCCCTTTTGAGCATGGTTAAGTTATTAATTACACTATCAATAAATCCAGTCACAGCAAAGATACAGGCGTCCTTCCTAACTCAGTTGCCGTAGAAGATGACAACCGCTCAGGGATGTCACCATGAGGCCAATAGTGACTTTAAAACAGTTCCAGTTTTTTTAGGATAAAAAGAAACGGAATAGAGCTAAGCACAGACCAAATCCTAGAGGAAAACCTGGTTCAGTCTGCTTTCCAACAGACACTGGGAGAGAAATTCATCTTTCAGCAGGACAATAACCTAAAACACAAGGCCAAATCTACACTGGAGTTGCTTACCAAGATGACATTGAATGTTCCTGAGTGGTCTAGTTACAGTTTTGACTTAAATCGGCTTGAAAATCTATGGCAAGACTTGAAAATGGCTGTCTAGTGTCACGAACCGGCTCAAAGCCCGTAACAAAGGGAGACAACGTGGAGATAAGGAGTAACAAAAATATATATTTATTAACTAAAGCAACTAAGGAAAATATACAATGGTGTGTGTAATCAGTAATCAGTAGTGTAAGTGAGTGTTTTGCATGCATGAATGTGATATTGCAGGGTGTTGAAAGGTGCCAAAACAAACAAACGGCCGGCCGGCCACCAAGAACCACAACACAATCTACAAAGGTGTCTGCATGGAGAGAGTCTCCCCCATGAATGTGGAAGAGGTCTATTTATCCTGGGAGACACCTGGCCCAGGTGTTTCCCATGAAGCTGACGACCCTCTCAACTCTGCCCACCGGCATCCTAATAAGGAAACAAGAACAAAGACAGAATACGGCAGAAAGAGTGGGAGGGTCGTCACACTAGCAATGATCAATTGAATAATTTTTTGTAAATATTGTACAATCCAGGTGTGGAAATCTCTTAGAGACTTACCCAGAAAGACTCCCAGCTGTAATCCTTGATGATTCTAACATTTATTGATAAATCTGCAAAAATGTATGAAAATATGTTTTCACTGTCTTTGTGGGGTATTGTGTGTAAAATCTATAACACAACAAAATGTGGAATAAGTCAAGGGGTATGAATACTTTCTGAAGGCACTGTACTCTTCAAGCCAGGGATGGGGTCAATTCCCCCCAAAATTCCTGTCAATTCGGGAAACTAAACCAAATTCGAATCCCACATTTTCCTAATTGAAAAGCATTGAAGGGAATTGGAATTTCAGTGTAGTTCCTGAATTGACAGGAATTCAAAAGGAATTGACTAACTGTGTGTGGTTTCCTCTCTTGTAGGCCTGGCAGTAGGGTTGGATCCTCAGGGTTATGGTAACCCAGACTTCTGTTGGCTCTCTGTCCACGACACACTCATCTGGAGCATCGCTGGGCCCATCGCTATCATAGTACTGGTGAGTGTGTGTTTCTGCCACTCTTTATTTGTTGTACTATACTGTATTGGTTATGGCTGTTATTCATCTCCATCTCATGTATCTCCCTTAGGTCAACATTACTTTATTCTTCCTGGCCGCCAAGGCCTCGTGCGGAAAAAGACAGTGGACATTTGAGAAGTCTGGAGCAATGTGAGTACTTCGAAACAGGATAGGGAAAAGGGAAATAGTTGGCACAACGTGTCGGCTGGATTCCATTAAAAAATAACACCCTCTCCTCTCCAGCTGTTCTCTACGCATAGCCTTCGTCCTCCTGTTGCTCATCAGTGCTACCTGGCTCCTGGGCCTCATGGCAGTCAATAGTGATGTACTCTCCTTCCACTACCTCTTTGCCATCTTCAGCTGCCTCCAGGTATTTGTCTTTTTGCCTTGTCATAAAAAAGTACTTCAAAATCCCTGAAATACATTGGCTCTGTTTATCTGACATGCAATTCTCTCGCTCTTGCGCTCTCTTTTGCGCTCTCTCTCTCTCTTGCGCTCTCTCTCGCGCTCTCGCTCTCTCTCTCTCTCTCTCTCTCTCTCTCTCTCTCTCTCTCGCGCTCTCTCTCTCTCTCTCTCTTGCGCTCTCTCTCTCTCTCTCTCTCTCTCTCTCAGGGTGTGTGCATCTTCTTCTTCCTCTGTATTTTCAACAAGGAGGTGAGGATCAACCTGAAGAACGTCCTGACAGGGAAAAAGTCCATCGTGGAAGATTCTACTGCCACCCGCACCACTTTACTCACGGTATGTACACATCAGTCAATATCTAAGTGTACTAAACCTGTCTACATTCAAATCCCCTAGAGTCGATAATTGAATTAGCATAATACAAATTTCCCTAATACCGAAAGGTGAGACTTCCATGAAAACAGACCGGTCGGTTGTTTTTCTCTAGGACGCCCACAAGCCTCACAAGACTCGTCTGAAGGTAGCCCAGTATCAGTTTGAAAAATGATTGGAAGCATACACTGAGTGTACAAAACATTAAGAAAACCTGATCTTGCCATGACATAGAAATGATCAGGTGAATCCAATTTGAAGCTATGGTCCCTTATTGATGTCACTTTCAATCAGTGTAGATGAAGGGTAGCACGTTAAAGAAGGATTTTTATGCCTTGGGACAATTGAGAAATGGATTGTGAATGTGTGCCTTTCAGAGGGTGAATGGTCAAGACAAGATTTAAGTGCCTTTTGAATGGGGTATGTTACAGGAGTAGGTGTCAGGCGCACCGGTTTGTTTCAAGAACTGCAACCCTGGTGTGTTTTTCACACTCAACAACAGTTTCCTGTGTGTCTCAAGAATGGTCCACCACCCAATGGACATCCAGCCAACTTGACAGAACTGTGGGAAGAATTGGAGTCAACATGGGCCAGCATCCCTGTGGAACGCTTTCGAACACCTTGTATGGTCCTTCCCCCGATGAATTGAGGCTTTTCTCAGGGCAACCATTTTTTTGATGATCATTCTTTCATACTTACAGGGGTCCTACATTTCTAAATGGTATGACCTTGGTGTGACCTTCTTAAAACAATGCCATATGTTAGCTCAGTAGAAACCCAGCCACGGACCCTTTGATCTTATGGGGATAAATACTAGATATTCAACATAAAGGGGATCACATAAACATTACCTGATGCTGCTGATGGTGACGATTCAACCCACATTCTACCTCTTTGATGCCCCCAGCGTTCTTTAAACGGTAAGTACTCGTTCACGGAGGAGGACGGTTTGTACCGCACGGCCATTGGAGAGTCCACTGCCTCCCTGGAAAGCACGGTCAGATCAGCCCACAGCCTCAGCAGCAGCCAGGCCAGGTAACTCACTGGGTGGCAGTTGGGTTGTACTGAAACTGGGTTTTAATTAGGGTTGCAAAACTCCAGTAACCTTCCCATATTCCCAGCTTTCTAAGAAAGCCCTATTGGAGGATTCTGGATTTCCTGCTTATTCCCCCCTGATTCCAGGAATGTTCCAACCAGTATTTCGGGAAAACCTGGGAATTTTGGGAAGGTTACCAGAATGTTGCAACCCTAGTTCGACTGGAACAAAATTGTTGTTCATGTTCAAATTATTATTTCTGTACTCATCATGTTTCTTTCTTCCTACAGGAATGGCTCGGAGCAAAAGCATACTACATCCTCCCGCTCAGCCAAAAAGAGTTACAGTGGGGAGGGAGACTCCTCCATCTTCATCCGCAAGCGTTCCAAGAAAGATAGTACGAGTCTTATGCACAAACTGCATGTCATCTGTTTTTAGTCTGATCCCGATACTTGTCATGCCATTGGCTGCTTGGGCCTACATTTCAGATGTCCGATAGTAAGTAATAGCTTGTGTGTTTCCATGGTGACAGATTCGGACTCGGACAGCGAGCTCTCGGTGGATGAGCACAGTAGCTCCTACGCCTCGTCCCACTCCTCAGACAGTGATAATGACAGAGGGAGCCGCAAACATAGGTGGAACAACGAGAGACCGCCCCAGCACAGTACACCCAAAGGTAACGGGACTCAAGTTCAAACACACGCACGCACGCACACACACACACACACACACACACACACACACACACACACACACACACACACACAAATGGATTTCAATATGACATAAAATCTCAGATTCATTTTTAGGCGAATCTCATATAAACTGTTTATTTTGATACTTTTGTAGTGGATACGTCGGCCAATCACATGAAACCTCACCGGCCAGTTGAGCCGCCGACAGTCAGTGAGAGCGAGGAGCCCTGCGGGTTGGAGACGCTGCATATGGAGACCAAGGTCAACGTGAAGCTCCACCAGGACAGAAAAGGCAATGGGGAGTCACCCTCCCAGAACGGTAGCGCCCCTCCCAGCTCACCTGACAGCAACCAGACAGAGAAGAGAAGGGGTGAGAGAGAGAGAGACAGACTCCGATCTGACCATTCAGGCCCTTTATAATTGACCTTTTTCAAGAATGTTCCAAATCAAATGAATTGTGCGACTGAATCCCCATGTCAACGTTCTGTGTTGTGTTTTGCTATCCAAATAAGTTGTGTGTGTGTGTGTGCCTCTGTGTGTGTTTACTTGCATGACTGACTGTGGTCTGTACACTCACCCTTTGTGTGCGCGTGTTTGCATCCTCTGTCAGGCATTCTGAAAAACAAGATCACTTACCCTCCCCCGCTGACTGACAAGAACATGAAGAATCGCCTGCGGGAGAAATTGAGCGACTACAACCCCCCCACCATCTCCCCCAGAACTACCCCAGTCCCTATCCCCCCATCTCCCGTCTCCCCCCGTCTTTGCGCTGTGACCGGGGGAAACCGGGTCCTCATCAAACCCCCACCTCGCCCACCCGTGCCTCCATGCCCTCCGTTGTCTCCACAGGACCTGCGCAACGGGTTTGTCATGACAACGGCGAGGACGACAATGTCGCCATTGGTCAATGGTGTCAACGGGGTTCAATACGCCCAAGACTCAGACTCAGAGTGAGTGGTCACGAGATACTGGCAGCCATGTTGCATGTCTATCAGATATGTTGGATAATATGTCAATCACTTTCTGACTTTAAAAACTCTCTCTGTCTCTCTCAACAGTGGTAGCAACGAAACCTCAATCTGACCTGAAAGGAATTCCAGGTAGACAACCAAGGAAGAAGGGCTACTGCGCTAATACCATATGTGGGATTCAAGGGTCACTATGACCCATTCCAGTAGGCCACATGACCCCTAAACTCATATGAAGATCAGTTGCCTGCCCGCAGACAGTTGCCTGCCCAAGGGAAAAAGGGAAGAAAGTGTTGGACTAAATCCCACAGGACAGCGTGAAACTACATGTCCCAGCATGCAGCAGTGAGTTGGAAAAACAAAACGATGCACTTCACAGCACGGCCACCAAGTGGCACTGTCTGTAGTTATTCAGTGCAGGCGGCATCAGACAGCAGGTTGGGATTGAAGACTTTTCTATCACCAGATGTGCCACGATGTGACGCTGACCTCATGAATCAGTAAGACTAAGTGCCCAGCTGTGTTTGCCCACAGAGGCAGAAACATCAAAAAAAACAAATCAATGCCTTTGGTCTGTGTTATTATCTTGTAGATATTTTTTCTTCTTCTTCTTTGCTACTTGTTTATAGGACAGGAAGAACTAATTTGTACATTGTAAGTGCTATTATTGTAATATGATATTTTTGGGACATCGTGTGTAAGATATGACACTCAACAAGTTTTTTTTACAGATGTTTTATGAATTTGCCACCTTTTAAGGAAGGTGCCCCCAGTTTGAAAATACTCTGCTGATTAATAATGTGATTTTTAAAGTATTCAAACACTCACATAGTAAGTGCAGCTGAACTAAAGCCATCTTAAAGTAGTAATTGTAACATAGCGTTCATCTCTGCATTAGAGTGTAAGGTCTTGTCCATTCCAATGGTATCTAAAATCAAGTTCTGGTCGATGAATGACTTTGAATGAGAACAATGCACTGAAACCTTAATACTTGCATTGCAAGCTCCAGTCAATATCAGAGTAATATGTAGAAATAAATTGCTACTCTAGAACGGTTAGTAGAAGCACTAAAGGTGTGCGCCTTCTGAGTGTTAACTTGGCATGTTGTGTCACTGCAACCCTTCTTTATATTCCCTATCGTTTTATCTTTCCATGTGCGCATCTCCGGAGGTCCTCAAGCCGTGGAGCATTGTGAAAAGGTCAGCCAGTAGCATGTCGGTATTCTGATTTTCAACTCATTAGAAGAGCAAGTTACAGTATTATTTCCAAGAGAACAGTAGTCCTTTTAAGTATCAACAGCGTGCCTTTCTCCCTGCCAGCGCAGAGCATAGTGTCTAAATGCAAGATAACCTCTACGGTCTACTGCAATGATACTTTCATCCCTCAGATCTCCTTCCGCTATTTCACGTTTTATACAGATGAGTCTCTATAAATCTGTTCTCTTTCGAGTACTTGTTTTCCCGATGAATCACACGTGGGGATTCGCTGGAGGTGGAAGAAGAACCAATCACACAACGTCTGTCGGACACAGGTGTGAGCCCTCCCCTCCTTCATAAGGCGCAACTCGCTGGCCACCGGTCAATCTGGTGTCTGAAGGATGCCGACGAGACGCCCGGTGTAAGAACGAGAAGAAGAAAGAGAGGGGACAGGAAATGCGGAGAAGATGGTGGAAACGGAGGTTTTGTTTGAAACTGCTAGTGAGTCGGGTGAAGCTAATAGCACAGAAAGTGAGAATGAGTGGGTGACTGTGGCGAAGAAGATGAGAAGCAAGAGATGTAAAAGTTGTGTAAAATAGGAAATGCCTAGACTAGTTTTTTGTCCGATTGAGGGTTTTAGGTCACCGCTACTTGGGAAATCCTTGTAACGTCTCGAGGAAAATCTGGAATGTGTTAGAGGAACGTGTGGCGTTGGTGAGAGTCACAGGGAGTGGTTGTATTTCGATTTTCTTTGTGTGCCCACGGAACGTGTTTTAAGACTAAAACAGATAGTGGATTTTTGGTAGCAGGGCGCCTACCAAGGGGGTTCTTTCTGCGGTGGAGCAAGAAATAAAGGCAGAGGATATTACCGACGACATCGATGGAGTGGTTGGTGCCCGTCGACTGACCTGTACGGTGGACGGAGAAAAGACATTCACTTCCTCCAGGCTACTGTTCTTTGATGATGAGTCTCTCTCTTCTCATATAAAGTTAGGATTAATGAGATACCTTGTTGTGTCATAAATGTAAACGATTTGGTCACGTGTCAAGTGTGTGCAGAAGGGAAGAGTACCGTATGCCAGGTGAAGTGAAATGCGGCAACTGTGGAGGTGAACATGAGCCCCCGGATTCCTGGAATGCCCCGTTAGGGTGAGGGAGAATGAGGTGTCCAGAGTAAGGAGTGTCCAGCGTGTCTCCTATCTTGAGGATGTGAGAAGAGTGGAAGGAGTGAGTGTCGGGGAAGAAACAGTCGAGCCACCGCCACCAGTGAAGGCTTCTCATCAACCGAGGGATCGTGAAATGTTACATGTTAAAAAGGTGGACTTTGTATTATTTATTGCAATGGTCATAAACGGTACAGCACAAGGCGGAGAAGAAGTCTAGGGAAATTGGAATCATTGTGAATGCAGCTGAACGTTCTTGGGGGTCTTCGGGAAATCCGTCCCACCTTCGCAGGCCCCAGAGCCTGTGCAGGGTTGTATTTTGGAGTGGACTGTTTTTGAAGAAGTGGGATGGGTTTTTGTTAGTTGGCGTGTTTCATTTTGTATTTTGTATGGTGTCGTTTTCCCCCTTTCCCGCAATGTTTTTTTCTAGTTTCTTATTCAATACCCCATCCAGCAGGTGGCGGTAATGCACCATTAACAATTGGTGCCAACCGCCGTTAAACCCCATCGAATAAGAACAACACTGGTCATTCTCACCTCTCTTCCTTGCAGAAGAATTACTACGGGCTCCTGAAGCTCTCCCTCAGCACAACTAGAATCCTGTCTTTCTACCTAATCGTTCTCGCGACGTCACCGCTGCTGAACATAGTGCCTCAGCTCCTGTCGATCGTGTTTTTGTTTTTTTTCCTGACTCCATTTCTGCCTCTGTTTTTCCCTGCCTCCCTTTGGATAGTGGAGGCTTTTATATTTACTGATAATAGCAAGTGGGGTTACAGCCCACTGAGGGCTGATTTTTACCACAGAGAGGTATTGGCTACCTCTTGGGAACTTTTCACAGACATCTCATTTTGTAGGAGATCTGCAATGCGACATGTCGGGCCGCCCCTCATATGTTTATGAGGTTTTACTGAATGGAATCGCTGCACCTTCGTTAGCGCATTCTATCCTCAGTGTCGGAGCCTCTGCGGGGTAATGCAGTTGGGATTACCCTGGGTTCTGGGAGAGCCTCTCTGAGATATGGGAGTTGGCAAAGATTCCCCACATGTGATACGTCAACATCAGTATTTGAAAGAGAACTTAAGGTTACTTTTGTAACCACGGGTTCTCTGATAATGAGTGAGACATATCACCGCATTTCTCTGCTCGCGAGGAATCGAGGCATGCTTGAGATTGACCAGAGGGCGGGGGCGAGTAGCGCCTTAAAAGGAGGGAGGGCTCATCTCATTCGCCACTTGACCTGTCTGCCTCCTGTGATTAGTTCTTCATAGTGAACCGCCTTCAGCGAATCCCCATATGTGATACGTCTCACTCATATAATCAGAGAACCGAGGTAACGAAAGTGACCTTTAAGATATTGTTTCACAGACACTGGAATCATTATTGTAATATGCATTTTTTTGTGTGTGTGAAAAGACACTGGAAATTAGACTTTAGGAACAGTAAAATAAACCACATTTGGATTTTTGTATTATTGTTTAGTGTTTTATGTATTCCTTGGGTCAATAAGAATGGTTAGGTTTATGACATATTTGCATGTTTTCAGTATGGCCTGTCAAGGGGTTTGGCTAAAGGGTAAAATAGATATATGCAAGAGTTTTTTTTATTTTTATATATATTTTATTCAATAGCTTCTCTTCTTTACATTAGTAACGCAATATCTAGTAACAGGACTCATTGATACGCCTCATGCTCATGGACCTCATGCCCATAGAGCCCATGCTCATCTGATTGAAGTTTCTGTACTCTCCAGGCCTCATGTACATCATCCTGCCTCTGTACTGGGGCTGCTCGTACATGAGCCAGTGGCCGTCCATCACGTTGCAGGACATGCAGTTGTTCATGCGGTACCGACCCATGATGTCGTCACAGTCGTCCATCATCTCGTGCATCTGACCTCCGAAGTTCTCCCTCTCGTAGATCCTCATCCTGTAAGATCCTCTGTGCTGTAACGTGACGAAACGACATGTTTTACTGAGAAATCTGCTCAGGAACTTCCCGACAGAAATGGGTAACGCAGCGTCGTAGATTGTAGACGTATCGAGGGAATGGACACAGGTGTACGTTTCTCTGAAATCAACGGCATAAAATGCTACAAACAAAATGTTATTGGGTTTACCATGGGGATCATGCGGCAGGACCTGATGTCGTTCATTCCCATCATGCGCTGGTAGTCAGAGTACTCTCCCCTCTTCATGAACCACTGGCTTCCCATGTAGTTGGGGCGGTCGTAGACCATGAAGCAGCCGCTCTCAACCCTGCAGGACTGGCAGCGGCTCAGGTTAGGAGGACATGTCAGGGCAGTCGCTCATGCACTCATAGGAACGACCCTGGAAGTTCCTGTCCTCGTAGAAGGTGATCTGAAAATAAGCAGGAATCCTTTTTATGAACCATTCAAACGTACAAAAAAAAAAGCATTTGCTACGTTCTGGGCCCTGCCCAATCCCGCTAGTAATCAGGTTTCTGCAATTATGGTTGCCTTGTGCTCTGACACTAGAGTACAAGACAGCTCTTAGTCTAACAATCTAGGAAAATGTATATTTATATATGCACGAAAATATACTTTGCTGTTCATGTTCATGCCGGTGGAGGTCATTTTGTCTCTCTGTGCTGCTGCTGCTGCTGCTGCTCTTGATGTGGAACTGATATCCTACCTGTTTAAAACCTTTCTTTTTATACCTGTGGCCACATTGTACTAACCCCTGACTCGGCAACATGGCCTAGAGGCCCCCAGAGCACTGAGGTTTGTCTAGGGACATGGCTCCATCAAAATAACTTTAAAAAGCTGTTTCTCTCTGAACAAAGTAACAATGACCCTTTGTGAAAGGCTCAACAATAAACAGTCCTCCCCTCATCCCGTTTTCAGCCGACGATCATGAGGCATTTGCAAAATGATAACTTTCTAGTGCTTACCTCAAAGAATTCAACGCAGACTAACTACCGTGTTTGCCAAATGATACAGTTTGTTGCTCGTTTTCAATGAACCTTTAACTGAAGTATTTGACCCCAGTTAGTGTGGCCTAATTGAACAAAAGCTTGGGCCGTTGTCTCAGTCAACGCCATGGACATGGTGGGCATATGGTGGAACAGAGAAGCTGACACTTGTAGAGAGAAAAGAGTGCAACATCTTTAATCCCAGGATGGACAGACGGAAGGATACAAATAGAACCCCTCAACCTTTTCGTCCTCTGCATTGTACCAGCGAGCGTCACATAGTGTATCACACCGTAATTGTAACACAATTCCTACACCACTCCATAAAACGTCCTAAAACTCTGAGGAAGAGTATTTGCGGAGTCAGCCATGTGCATTGTGGCACAAAGACAGTACAACAGTATCAGGAGAGTGTCTTTAAATTCAACCACAGCGGATCTGTAAATCTATGACCTATATCCAGAAACATCCCTTATTCCCAAGCCATTCATAGATATTTGTGTCGTTTTGACCAGAAGAATCCACCAAGCATATCACTATCGGAAAAGCTAGGTAGAGCCACTACCATGTTGCTTTTACCAATCCAATTCTTTCTGATCTAGGGAGTAGAGGTTGTTTCTGGACAGGGCCCATGAATTCATGTGTATATATATAACCACATATTTCCAAAAAGTGCAAATTGCCTCATGGAAAACTGCCGCCCCAATGACTGCAAACCTTCTCCTGCTCCTATGATAGAAACATCACCAATAGACATTAAGCAAAGCATTACACGAGCCCCTTTCTATAGAACATACAGTAGGTCAACAACAAGCAGTAGGGGAGCATTTCATAATGCGTATCCCATGAGTCTTTGAGGGTGAGAGATGAGCTGAGTTTACAGACTGAAGTTTTGTGAATGGTGATTTCGTATTTGAATGGTGATTTCGTATTGCACAAAGTGGGTTTCAACAGTCAGGAGGGCCACAGGCTCCCACAGTGGTTTCTCAATCACTTCTCATGATCACCTCAAGAATATGTAGACCAGCCTTAGACAGCTATAGGAGAATTTAAAAAGCTACAGTGTAAAAACGTAAATGCATCCAGTGCTTTACGCAGAACAGCGTTTAAAAACACAAAAGGTTCTCACGAAACTCCTCGTTTTAAACTCGTTGAGATATCCAAATTCTCTGGAGTGAAAGTGTAACATTTGACTTCACGTATCTAATACTAAATCATATTTGTATAGGCCTATTGCCAGGAGTAGTTCTCTTCTCCTCCTCTAAAACAGTGTATTGTGCTTGTCCAGACATTGTACATAAAGAAAAATATAATTGCACCACCTAGTGGAAACTCTTGGGAGAGCACGTCAAGGCTCAGAAGAGAGGAGAGTTTATTTTTTTTTTAAATGGTTGTATAATTGTTATGTTGGGTGCTAATCCCTACCTAAAGATGGAGATATCTGGCAAACACAACATTGGGCCCATTTAACAATACACAGGATCTGCATTTAATTTGATATTAATATACATATATATATCTTTGTATTCATTTACATCTCACACAGTATAACCACACATCCTTTCACATATATTACCTGAGCAAGTATTCTTAACATATTGGCAATACTACAACAATCACAATAAGAGAGCAAGCAGACATTCAAAGTATCAGCAATATAAAAAATATGGAAATATAAGAATGACATCTCTAAAATATAATTGTACACATTCCATTGTTGGTCTTTGGATGAAAATTGTGCGTCTGTTCCTCTGAACAGTTACCTCCCTTGTTATTGTTCCTACTTCCACAACGTGTTTACCAAATAAATACTACGAAAAAACTAGATCAATAAATACAGTGTGTCTATGAAAAAAACGGTCCCTTTTCTAAGCTCGTCTCTACAGGCCTGTCTGGCTGATACTGGAGGAGGGGAGTGGAGGACGACTGGGGAGGAATAGAGAGAGGAACGAGTGGACCAGAGGCCTACGCGTGGTGGTAGCCATTCTTTGATGTATCCTTCCTGGGTTCTACGTTCTCGTAGATGGTGAGCGCAGCCGTGTTCTGGTAGATTAAATCCACGTTGGTTCCAGTTCTGGATCGGATGATGTCCATGGCACACTGGTTTAGAAACACATACTGCTCCTGTAAGACAATAACACAATGTACTACAATTAGGATGAAGCCAACTTGACCGTTCAGATGTCAATACATTTTTCACCTAGTGACCACATAAGCAGGCGGAGCATAACTTCCACTTTTAACCACAGTGACGTATTGTACAGTGGGCCTGTATTAAACCCAGAAACATGCTGAAATGTAGACCGGTGTGGGCAGTGACTGACCTCTGTCTGCACCATGAGGGGCCGGTGCATGCGCAGGTCGTGGATGGTGCCGTACACGTCCACCATACTCTCCCTCTCTATCTGGAAGATCAGCCGGTCGATGGCTATGAAGGTGCCTGTCCGTCCCACACCCGCGCTGAGTGGAGAGAGAGAGAGAGAGAGAGAGGAGAGAGAGCGAGCAAGAGGGAGAGAGAGGAGAGAGCGCAAGAGGGAGGAGAGAGAGAGAACGCAAGAGGGAGAGAGAGGAGAGAGCGCAAGAGGGAGAGAGAGGAGAGAGCGCAAGAGTGAGGAGAGAGAGAAGGAGAGAGAGAGAGCAAGCGAAAAGGAGAGAGAGGAGAGAGAGAGAGAGAGAGAGCGGAGAGAGAACTAATGTTAATTTACTTTTTAAACCAATAACGCTTCTTTAGGTTAACTAAGATAAACAGTGTGTGTGTGTGTACGTACCTGCAGTGGACGACGGTGGGGGAGTGGCGTGAGTACTGGTCCATGTGTTCTCGGACCAGGTGTCTGAAGTTGATGAGCAGCTCGGTGGTCTCGGGGACGCCGTGGTCCGGCCAGGCTGTGAAGTGGAAGTGACGTACTGAGCGTGTCTCAACCGTCTTCACCTGTCAGCCAATCACAAATACAGGGACACTTACCGATAAGCACTAAGGAATGCATGACATGTAATGAATGACCCCTTCCAGGATCTGATTAACAGAGTAGTAGTTGAATCAGAAAACATCTGCTAAAATTCATTTTTTTGTATTTTTTAAATGTAACTAGGCAAGTCAGTTATATACAATGACGATCTACACCGGCCAGACCTGGACGACGCTGGGCCAATTGTGCGCCGCCCTATGGGACTCGCAATTACGTCTGGATGTGATACAGCCTGGAAATCGAACCAGGGACTGTAGTGACACCTCTAGCACTGAGATGCAGTGCCTTAGACTGCTGCGCCACTCGCCATATGTTTGATGTGTTTGATACCGTTCCATTTATTCCATTCCAGCCATAACAAGGAGCCTGTCCTCCTATAGCTCTTCGCACCAGCCTCCTCTGTTATCACAGCAACTTACATTTTTTACGTCAAAGTCCCTGATGGTCCAGTCTTCTAGGGGGATCTCAGAGGTGGTTGTCACAGTGATATTCTCAAAGTGCTTGGTCTCAGATGGATAGTATTCCTCACATTTGACCTTAGCGGAGAGAGGTGGGTGGGTGAGAGACAGGTGTGCTGTTATGAATTGTGGTAGCTTAGTGTGAGGACATGTGGGTCAGGACTTATTTCCATAGAGTTAGATAGAGGACTGATCTTTGTATCTGTGCCATTAAGGCATCTGTGACAGCATGGGCAGTGCCATTGAGGCTATCCCCATGTTAAAGTAGTACATTTTCTTATTTTTTTGTGTTTGAAAAAAGCGCAACACTAATATTGGTGATTTACCTCTTCCTGCGAGTCCTAAACCAAATTGTGTGTGTCATTAATTTATTGTGGTCACTAGATGATAGTGATATTTTGCTTAAAGCCATTTACTAACCAAAGGCAACCCAATTTTGAAGAAAACAACAATGCTCTCTGTTTTTTCATCTAGTTGTTCAGTACAGTTCCACACATATTTTTTTTTCGTACTGAAAGCAGCCCTTGATAATTGATGATTGCACAGGTGTGTGGGTTTGGCACTTAGTGAAAGAGAGGTGGACAGGTTAGCCTTTCGGACTGGTGGCCTGCCAGTGTTTGTTAGTGTAAATACTCTTGTTTGGGCATGCCTTTTGCCATTTCTGTGTAAATATTTTCATTTTGGTCACCGATCCGGCCCTGAATCGGGTAGTGTGCTGTTGTGTGTGTGTGTGTGTGTGTTAGAATTGTTTTTATTCAACCAGGAAATTCCCATTGAGACACCATACCTGTCCGAGAAGGCAACAGCAGTCAGTACAACATTACAAAGTATAAAACGTACAGTACAATCAACACAGCAACACGTCATCAAGCCGATCTGAGCCCGATTTCCCAAAAGCATCTCAAGGCTCTGTTCATCATTAGAACCATAGGTTGTATATGAACACATGCAGTACCAATATAGTTGTCTGCACATGTAAAGCAAGGTCCAGCCCACCATTTGATACAAGGTGCAATGGTGGGTGAGCGACTTGGCATTTGTGACAAAGCGCAAAGATGCGTGCTAGACTGAGTCTCTGTAGCAACGAGGAGACTGCATGCATGTACACCATAATCAATTACTGAAAGAAACATGGCTTAAACAAGCTTCTGTCTGGCCTCAAAACGGAAAACAAGCCCTGTTGTAATATATATATATATATATAAAACAAGCCCTGTTGTCAAATATATATATAAATAAAACAAGCCCTGTTGTCAAATATATATATATATATATATATATATAATTCAGCTAAAGCTTCCTCACAAGATTATCCTTGTGAACTTTGTAGACAGCTTCTGGTACCAATGTATTTGTAGGGTGACACCTTTTAAATGGAGGTGCCCCCAGACGTGAAAGGGCTAACCTTCTCTGGCTGAGATCCGGCTACGGTGGAATTCCTACATTTCATTGTTGGTGCATTCAAGACTAGCTCGACACCATATAGAGAGGTCTGCAGTGACTCAAAGGCAGCCTGGAGCGCTTCAACAACCTCAACCAGAGAAGGAGCATTGGAGTAGATGACTATATATTCTGCATACAGACGCAGCATGGCTGGTTTTACATCCCCTTTCCAACACACTAAATGTGTGTGCATGTGCACGCGTACGTGTGCGTGTGTGTGTGTGTGTGTACTCACTCGTCCCTGTTCGTTACAGCGTGTCAACATGACCAGAGTCTGGACGTTCTTCTCCCAGATCATCCTCCAGAACTCGTTGACAGTGCCGGGCAAAGGACCCTGGGCCGCAATAAACTCCTTCCTGGAGTTGTAACCCTGGCAGTGGGGACATATTGACCCAGAACATAAGCATCTACAACAAGCACTATCGAACGTTCGTACATATTTTAATTCCGACTCTGTACATCCTGGTAATGTGAGACGGATGTGATATAAGAGATGAAATACTTCTATAACCTGAAAATAAAGACTTATATCTGAGTGTTAATATAAGTTACAGTGCCATGCAAAAGTATTCATCCACCTTGGCATTTTCCCTATTTTGTTGCATTACAACCTGTATTTTAAATTGATTTCTATTTGGATTTCATGTAATGGACAAACACAAAATAGGCCCAATTGGTGAAGTGATTTTTTTTATTTTTTTTATTAAAAAAATATATTTGTAAAAAAAAATAAAATGGAAAAGTGGTGCGTGCGTATATATTCATCCCCTTTGCTATGAAGCCCCTCAATAAGATCTGATGCAACCAATTACCTTCAGAAGTCACATAATTAGTTAAATAAAGTCCATCTGTGTGCAATCTAAGTGTCACATGATCTCAGTTTATTTACACCAGTTCTGAACGGCCCCAGAGCTGCAAAGCTCCACAGCGGAGATTGGAGTATCTGTCCATTGGACCACTTTAAGCTGTACACTCCACAGAGTTGGGCTTTACGGAAGAGTGGCCAGAAAAAAAGTCATTGCTTAAAGAAAAAAATAAGCAAACACGTTTGGTGTTCACCAAAAAGCATGTGGGAGACTCCCCAAACATATGGAAGAAGGTACTCTGGTCAGATGAGACTAAAATTGAGCTTTTTGGCCATCAAGAAAAACGCTATGTCTGGTGCAAATCCAACACTGCTCATCACCCCGAGAACATCATCCCCACAGTGAAGCATGGTGGTGGCAGCATCATGATGTGGTGATGTTTTTCATCGGCAGGGACTGGGAAACTGGTCCGAATTTAAGGAATGATGGATGGAGCTAAATACAGGGAAATTCTTGAGGCAAACCTGTTTCACTCTTCCTGGGATTTGAGACTGGGACGGAGGTTCACCTTCCAGCAGGACAATGACCCGAAGCATACTGCTAAAGCAACACTCGAGTGGTTTAAGCGGAAACATTTAAATGTCTTGGAATGGTCTAGTCAAAGCCCAGACCTGAATCCAATTGAGAACCGATTGCTGTACAGCAGGGGAACCCATCCAACTTGAAGGAGCTGAAGCAGTTTTTCCTTTAAGAATGGGCAAAAATCCCAGTGGCTAGATGTGCCAAGCTTATAGAGACATACCCCAAGAGACTTGCAGCTGTAATTGCTGCAAAAGGTGGCTCGACAAAGTATTGACTTTGGGGGGGTTTGAATACTTATGCACGCTCAAGTTTTCTGTTTTTTTGTGTTATTTCTTGTTTGTTTCACAATAAAACATATTTTGCATCTTAAAGGTGGTAGGAATGTTGTGTAAATCAAATGATACAAACCCCCCCAAAAATATATTTAAATTCCAGGTTGTAAGGCAACAAAAATAGGAAAAATGCCTAGGGGGGTGAATACTTTTGCAAGCCACTGTATCTAGCTATATCGATCATGCTTTGTGAAATAAGCAGAGCTGAATCAAAGCGGGTCAGAGAAAGCTGATTATGATAGCGGTGATGATGATGGGTCAGTACGCACCGGGATGTAGTTAGAATTTATGTAGTCGTCAAATGGACTTCCATGGATGGACAGTTTCACTCTAGAGGAATCATCTGGGATGTGGGAAAGAGGAGCAATGAGGATTGATAGAACTGAAAGAGAATTCCTGTCACTCTGCCCAGAGACAAAGCATCATGCTCTCAACCACTCTAGTGTAAAGGCTTGCTTGAATAAACAGCTAAGCTATTGATTAAACAAAGGAGTTAGTCTGTATGGAAATGAGGATGGAGGATTAGATATGATAAGCTATGGTAGCTATGGTAAGCAGTGGCAGGGGGACAGGGGTTGTTGTCATGGAGACAGGGGTCATGGTTGACTCACAGGGAAGCACATTGTTGTAGCGGTTCTTAGACTTGTTCTCCATGGCCAAAGCGCTGGTTTTTGCTTGGGCTGTTCCCACTAGCTTTAGGTCCTAGAGGGATAGGGAGACATTAGGAAACCAGGCATATTTACAGAATACAGAACATCAACTGATGCCCGATGGAACATCAAAAATATGAGTATGAACGAATAAATAGATTTCGATTTTACCTCAAACTCCTCAGCGAAACCACAGTTGGAGTCTGCTCTCTGCTTCTTGTAATAAGCCTCATAGTCCTCCACCCTCACAACAACGGTTCTGCTAATAGAGACGCGGGAGACAAGCATTAACACAAACACGAGTGACACCCAGAAACGGTGTGCAACTCTACCTGTTGATTCATTCAATGTGTCAAGTTGTTAAGATGGCGCCGAAGAAGATGGCTGACATTTTACATCCTCGCAACCAATTGTGCTATTTCGTTTGTTTTTTTTTGCGTTGTTTGTAACTTATTTTTTTCACTTAATTTGCAGATAACGTTGCTGCTACCATCTCCTATGACGGAAAATAACTTCTGGACATCAGAAATGAGATTACTCGCCACGAACTGTAAGAAGCTTTTTCGAGAAAGATGTACTGCTCTCCCGGGAACAGGCCCAGATCCCCGTCATTTGCGTGAGGAAAAGAGGCCGCAGATGGGCTGCCTTTTGAGAATCCGTAGGCGAGCAAGTAAACTCCCACTGCCATCAATTCTACTTGCTAACATGCAATCATAGGAAAATAACGATTACACTACCAACAGCACATTAAGAATGAGTCGTGGCTGAACAACGACATGGATAATATAGAGCTGGAGAGATTTTCCATGCACCGGCAGAACAGAGAAGCCATGTCTGGTAAGACGAGGGGTGGGGGTGTGTGTCTTTTTGTTTTAACAGCTGGTGCGCAATATCTAATATTATAGAAGTCTTGAGTTATTATTCTCCTGAGGTAGAGTACCTTATGATAAACTTTAGACCACACAATCTACCAAGAGAGTTCTCATCTATATTATTCATAGCCGTCTATTTACCACCACAGACCGATGCTGGCATTAAGACCGCACTCAACCAACTCTATAAGGCCATAAGCAAATAAGAAAATGCTCACCCAGAAGTGGCGCTCCTAGTGGCAGGAAACATTAATGCAGGCAAACTTAAATCAGTTTTACCATATTTTTACCAGCATGTTACATGTGCAACCAGAGGAAAGACAAACTCTATACCACCTTTACTCCACACACAGAGATGCATACAAAGCTCTCCCCCACCCTCCATTTGGCAAATCTGACCATAATTCTATCCTCCTGATTCCTGTTTGCAAGCAAAAACTAAAGCAGGAAGTACCAGTGACTCGCTCAATACGGAAGTGGTCAGATGACGCAGATGCTACGCTACAGGACTGTTTTGCTAGAACAGACTGGAATATGTTCCGGGACTCATCCAATTGAATTGAGTATACCACCTCAGTCATCGGCTTCACCAATAAGTGCATCGACGACGTCGTCCCAACAGTGTCTGTACATACATATCCCAACCAGAAGCCATGGATTACAGGCAACATCCGCATCGAGCTAAAGGCTAGAGCTGCCACTTTCAAGAAGTGGGACACGAATCAGGATGCCTATAAGAAATCCCGCTATTCCCTCAGACAAACCATCAAACAAGCAAAGCGTCAATACAGGATTCAAATGGAATCCTACTACACCGACTCTGACGCTCGTCGGATGTGGCAGGACTATTACAGACTACAAAGGGATACCCAGACGCGGGCTGCCCAGTGACGCGAGCCTACCAGATGAGCTAAATGCCTTTTATGCTCGCTTCAAGGCAAGCAACACTGAAGCATGCACGAGAGCACCAGCTGTTCTGGATGACAGTGTTTGATAATGCTCTCGGTAGCTGATGAGAGCAAGACCTTTAAACAGGTCAACATTCACAAAGGCGCGGGGCCAGATGGATTACCAGGTCGTGTACTCAAAGCATGCGTGGATCAACTGGCCTGTGTCTTCACCAACATGTTCAACCTCTCCCTGACTGAGTCTGTAATAACTACATGTTTCAAGCAGACCACCATAGCCTCTGATCCCAAGGAAGGGAAGGTAACCTGCCTAAATGATTACAGCGCCGTATCACTCACGTCCGTAGCCATTGAGTGCTTTGAAAGGCTGGTCATGGGTCACATCAACAGCATCCTCCCGGATACCCTAGACCCACTCCAATTCGCATACTGCCCCAACAGATCCACAGATGACGCAATCTCAATCGCACTCCACACTGCCCTTTCCCACCTGGACAAAAGGAACACCTATGTGAGAATGCTGTTCATTGACTACAGCTCAGCGTTCAACACCATAGTGCCCACGAAGCTCATCACTAAGCTAAGGACCCTGGTACTAAACACATCCCTCTGCAACTGGATCCTGGACTTCCTGATGGGCCGCCCCCAGATGGTAAGGGTAGGCAACAACACATCTGCCACGCTGATCCTCAACACTGGGTCCCCTCAGGGGTGTGTACCTGTCCTGTACTGCGTGGCCAAACACGACTCCAACACCATCATTAAGTTTGCTGACAACACTACAGTGGTAGACCTGATCACCGACAACGAGACAGCCTATAGGGACAACAACCTCTCCCTCAATGTGAGTAAGACAAAGGAGCTGATCGTGGACAACAGGAAAAGGCGGGTCGAACATGCCCCCCAATAACATCAACGGGGCTGTAGTGGAGCAGGTCGAGAGGTTCAAGTTCTTTGGTGTTCACATCACCAAGGATCTATCATGGTCCAAACACACCAAGACAGTCGTAAAGAGGGCACAACAAAACCTATTCCCCCTCAGGAGACTGAAAATACTTGGCATGGGTCCCCAGATCCTCAAAATGTTCTACAGCTGCACCATCGAGAGCATCCAGACCGGTTGCATCACCTCCTGGTATGGCAACTGCTCGGCATCTGACCATAAGGCGCTACAGAGGATGGTGCGTACGAGCCAGTACATTACTGGGGCCAAGCTTCCTGCCATCCAGGACCTATATAAGAGGCGGTGTCAGAGGAAAGCCCATAACATTGTCAGAGACTCCAGTCACCCAAGTCATAGATTGTTTTCTCTGCTACCGCATGGCAAGCGGTACTGGAGCGCCAAGTCTAGGACCAAAAGGCTCCTTAACAGCTTCTATCCCCAAGCCATAAGACTGCAGAACAATTAATCAAATGGCCACCGGACTACTACATTGACACCCCCCCCCTCCTTTTGTTTTGTACACTGCTGCTACTCGCTGCTATTATCTATGCATAGTCACTTCACCCCTACCTACAAATGACAAATAACCTATAACCTGTACCCCCGCACACTACCCCTGTATTAGCCTCATTATTGTTATGTCTTTGTGTTCCTATTTATTTATTTTTTTTACATTTGTTTATTTGGTAAATATTTTCTTCACTCTTCTTGAACTGCACTGTTGGTTAAGGGCTTGTAAAGTAAGCATTTACACGATAAGGTCTACACTTGTTGCAATCGGCGCATGTGACAAATACTGATTTGAAGTCTCCTAATAGGTTACCATAAGAGTCGATACTCACACTTTAGCCCTGGGGGGGGGGGAATGCATTCAATTTCAAAGTGAGATGGATCAGAAACAAGTGAAGGATCATCATAAAAACCTCATCGAGTGAATCTGGATGTCTGAAGAGTCCTTCTTGTTTTGTCTGTGAAAACAAAGGCATACAGAAATCATATGGCCATCCAAGAACGTTTCAAAAACTCATCTAAATTATCGAGTGATGATGGCGATCTCTCACCTCCTCCAGTAGATGATGAAGCCGGCAGTAATGATGGAGAGGAGGACAAAAACTCCAAGCGTTACCCCGACAACCACACTGGTGACCCCTACATGAGAATGACCGAAGAGAACGCCGTGTGAACGCCATATATTACGAAGACATCCATCGTGCCTTTCATCATTGTAAGACTTGCTAGAAGTAGTCGCAACAGCTCATAGCTGTGGTGTAAACAGTTAACACAGAGTAAAGGTGCAATAGCTACCTGGGTCCTGAGGGAGGTACAATGAATTTGAGTTAAACAGCGTTATCATGACGAGCGACGAACCGACGTTCAGAAGCCCATTCTGCTCTACCACCATTTCAGTGAATAAAACAATGGCATAACTGTGAAGACAAAATAAAAAATTGCAAAACATTTGACATTTTAGTTCATAGTTTACATCAGTAGTTGATTAGTGCAGGCTGAATTGTAAGTTCCATCCCTTCCACTCATCACACATGCTGCCTGTGTTGTGTTCATACCTGTACTCTCGTTTGGCCATGAGTTGGCCATTGGTATAGCCCTTCCATGAGGTTTTGTCCCCTATGTAAATGTCAATGTTCCCTGCACGTTTCCTCCTCCGGCTGTTGTTAGTGTTGTCTTTGACCGTAGCCAGGTATGCAGAAGTAGAGCCTGCTTCCCAGTCCTGGTAAGTCTTCACTAAGTACTGCGATGAGTTAGACTGATCTACATCTGCAAGTAAAACACCGCACTCACGAGTACGGTAAAGATCACCGATTACGAAAATATAGTCAAATTGTTTGGACCAAGACACAACATATTTTGAGATAAATCATCTTGAATATGTTGACTCAGAATTCTCGCAGTTAAATTAACCCAAGTGTATACTTTGCATGTCTTTTTTTATACCCAAAACCAAAACTGGCCAATCTACAAATCAATCATAAACCAATCTTAACCAATACGAGAATAAAGGGGACCCACTGTTGATGTCTGAGGTCACCAACACGCCATAGTGTTTGATTGGTCCATTGGTGCTGTCCAGGAGGCTGGGGGTCAGCTGCACAGAGAAGGAGTTGTGATCCTTCGCTGTGACACTGACTAGGGACTCGAAGTCGGCTGGGATAGGAGGGACTGGAGAAATGGAAGAGAGGAGGAAGAAAATGGGACATCAATTCTTACAGTGTTTCTAGTTACATCTTGAAAGGATTGTGTTTACGAGCTTACATATTACTTCAATACATATGTAGGATCTTCATTTGATCACCCTCTCGCCGGGAGAACTTTCCTGCAATGCAGAACATTTGAAACTTGAAGTATACACTGAGTATACAAAACGTGCTCTTTCCATGACATAGACTGACCAGGTGAATCCAGGGGAAAGCTATGACCCCTGATTGATGTCACTTGTTAAATCCACTTTAATCCGTGTAGATGAAGCAGACGAGACAGGTTAAATAAGGATTTCTAAGCCTTGAGACAAATGAGACATGGATTGTGTGTGTGTTCCATTCAGAGGGTGAATAGGCAAGGCAAAAGATTGAAGTGCCTTTGAACGGAGTATGGTAGTAGGTGCCATGCGCAGCAGTTTGTGTCAAGAACTGCAATGCTGCTGGGTTTTTCACACGCAACAGTTTCCCGTGTGGGTCAAGAATGGTCCATGGACATCCAGTCGACTTGACAACTGTGGGAAGCATTAGAGTCCACATGGGCCAGCATCCCTGTGGAACACTTTGGATACCTTGTAGAGTCCATTCCCTGACAAATTTAGGCAGTTCTGAGGGCAAAAAAAGGCTTCTGAAGTATTACATTTCCCTTTAAAATCTGATTTTCCATTACAAATAAATATATCAACCCCTACAAAAATGTCCATTAATTATAATTCACACAATTCACATTTCCTGTTGCTGCAGGACTATTTTCCTGCCGTAAGAAAACTGGCTCAAATTTAAGACCCGACATCTGTACATGGGCAACACATACTGTACAGGTAAAGAGCAGGTAAAGAGCACATAACATTGTAATTGTACAATGTAATTGTATGAGAAGCATACTGTACATTTTCAAATTGTGAGGGTAATTAAGTTGTTCCATCATATTCCACCCAATGTGCGCCTACATTGCAATTGAACTATGTCTCTGTCACATACCAGTAATGCCAGTCTTGCAGGTGAGGCTTTGGACGGTGCTGGTTTTCCCACAGCCCAGAGTGGTCACGGTCAGGGTGTAGTCTGTATAGTGCTTCAGGTCAGGGACTGTGTGACCACAGGCTGGGTTACAGTCACCAATTGTCTTATTGTGTACCTAAACCAATCGATCAGCCAGTCAGTCAATCAATAATTGTTTTGTTTCCGTGAACAATATTTACTGTAATGTTTGAGAAATGCATTGTGTAGCAATTGAGAAATACATTGCACCTGGCCCTGAGGGAGTTGGATGGTTTCCTTAGCAGTGATCTGAAAGCCCTGGTGCAGTCCTTTGGGTTTGGTCCAGGACAGACTCAGCTTGGCGTTGGGGTCATTAGGAGAGGCACACTTCAAGTTGGACACAGGGCTGGCGTCTACGGCACAGTGAGGGAGAGAAAGAGGTTTTCAGATTTCAGTTATGATTTTATTACCAGAAAAGAAAATGTGCAGACCATGGCTGAAAAATACAATTTACAAGAGATCAAAACTCAGTTCAAAAATGTCATATAACATATATAAAACAGTCTGTAGATGCTAGTAACGGTAGTACATCCTTTATAAATCCCTATATGCATTCTTAACGCATCTCACACCGGTGGTACAGTATGGTAGTCTACAGGTGAAAACGTGCTATGATCTTACTGGTGCAGCTGGAGGTTGAGACTGGAGCTCCTTCTGTGCCGTCATCTGTCTGTGTCGTTACGGTGAAGTTATACGGACTACCGGGGACCAATCCATTGACGGGCAGGTTTTCCACGGCTGTGGTTCTATTACTGATGATTAACCCAGTGGAGTTTGTCCAGGTCACTCTGTAGCTGTAGCCTGGCTTGTGACCTACAGGCGTTGACCAGGTCAATATTAGGTTCACCTCGGCTGTCACTGCACGCAGGGACTGGACACTCTCTGGTCCTTGGGGGAATCCAATCAAAGATGACATAGAGGAGGTTAGCAGAACGATAATTATGAATACAGAAAGCAAACGTCTCGGGGGGGTTGTGTTTGGGTGTATGCGTTCGGAAATGATTGAGCGTGTGAATGTACGCGTGCGTGTTGACACTCACTGGTTGTGACCGAACTGCTCCAGACCTCCTCACTGTGGAAGCCTAGAACTCCCACTGAAACCACAGACACATTGTAGGGTGTTCCAGAGGACAGGCTGGGCAGTGTTTGACTTGTGTTTGTAGTCGTGACCGTCTTGCTGTCTCGCTGCGTTGACAGGTACTTCACCAGGTAACTGAAGGTGGTGTTGGCCATCAGAGGAGCTTCGCCCCACTCCACAGTGATGGAACTAGTCGTCTTCTCCAAGATCCCGATGGGCCCAGGCGGGTTGGGTTCTGAGAGAGACAATTGACAGCAATTTATATTGAGTTGTAAAAAAACATCTGTGAATTGAATGCCCTTGCACAAAGTATCTTGAAAGCTAACTCTGGACTGGTGCAAAATTAAAGTATTTGTCTTAGACTAAACAGTTACAACAAATGAATGACCTCGGACAGACAGAGGAGGCATGCTACTGTAAGAACTCCCGGCTCCTCCCTTATACTCACGAGTTGCTGTAGTTACAGGTCCTGATGTTTCATTGAAGGGCCCACTGATAGTGGTCACCACGGCTGTGTACTCTCTCCCAGCAGACAGGTAAATGAAGGTGTGTGTCTGCTGGTTGGAGTTCAGCCATACGGGGGTAAAGACTTGGTCAGTGCTGTTCAGATGGACCACATACTGCCCCACATTCCCTGGGGGTGCCGCCCAGCTCACCACCATGGTATTGGTGCTACCGTTGTTGGAGATGGATGGCTGGACAGACTCAGGCTCTGGTAGAGAGGAACAGAGATGGGGGTGAGGTTAGAAAGGAGGAGGGGGAGGGGAGAACGAGGGAAGATACAAAGGGATCTCAATTCTAGAAAAACTTAACATTATGACTGTAACTACTGCTCCCTGAAAGAAGGAAACGAGATACAACACAACTATGGGGAGTCTGACAAGGCCAATGAAAACTGCGCCTTGCTGGAGGCCCCACCTTCCACAGGTGATAACCCTGAGGCCCGGATTCATTCCTTCAATTCAGTACCTCACTTTACCTAGCCGAGAACTGTTTCCCTCTTTTAGGGAACAGTAGTTATAGTGAAAACGGTACAACATAACTACGGAGAACTAAAATCCCGCCCCAAGCCGCCTTCAACGGATGCCACCCCGCAAGATGCGGTAGTCTGGGTATTGTGCGCTGCCTAATTACCCTCTCTTGTCCCAGCTGTAAGCACCCTGTAGACATCCAAGCAATAAAACCTCACAAAAGTGTGTGGAGATGCCCAACTAGCCACAGCACAAATATCCACTACAGTCAACCCTTTAAATAACACCCAAGACAGTGCCAGACGAGTGGTGGAGTGGGCGCGTGCACCGCTAGGTAACCCTTGCACCTTGCTACTATATGCCAGTGAGATAGCTTCCACAATTGAGTGGGAGAGATGCTGTTTAGAAACTGCCCTGCCGCGAGCTGGATTAGCAAAACAGACAAAAAGTTGGTCACCGGAAATCCTGGGTCCGCCCAAGGTACATATGTAAAACTCATACGGGAAAGAGGGCATGTAACCTCTGTTGCTCTTCCGAAGCCAAAGCAGGAGGCGGAAAGGGAAATACCTCGAAAGTAAGGACATAACCATGACTCTCGGGGCAAAGGCCGCATTCAGACGTAACGTCACCTTTGAGTTGCCAGGGGTGAAATGAGAACAGGAAGGGTGTATGTGTAATGTGTGGAGAACCCCAACGCGTTTAGCCGAGGCCAAAGCCACGAGCAAGGATGTCTTGTAGGAGAAGGTCTTCAGATCCACAGACTCCAGTGGGTCAAAGGGGGACTAACACAGAGCATCCACAACAAAAGCAAAATCCCAAGTGGGCGCAATAGGTTTAGAGACCTGCTGGAACTGCACCGCCAGGGGATGAGCCTCTGGACCGGCGCCATCAATTCCCACATGACCTGCTGAAATAGCCGCCATGTACGCTTTCAAAGTGGAGAATGAAGCTCCCTGCTCAAAAAGCTCCTGCAGGAACAATAAAAAGGCCCTCCAGAGAACTCTGAAAAGGAACAATTATTTTATTTTGGCACCAAAGCTCAAACACCTGTCACTTATATACACATACAGCCCTCTCGTGGACAGCACCCTTGTGGACTGAACAGTAGCAATCAAGTTCAGAGGTAAACCTCTAGCCGTCAGATTGGACCTCTCTGGGGCCAAGCCCAGAGGTATAGCCTACACTCCTGGGTGTAGCCTCCACTCCTGAGAGAGAGGGCCCCACCTGGATAAAAGATCTGCACCAGAGTTGATTCAACCGGGGTTATGTATCGCTCAATACGACAGCATGTGCCTGACAAAAGCAGGGGAGAGCGCCTGAGCACCAGATACACCGTTAGGAGCTCCAGGGAACGGATATGCATTGCGCTCCGCACCACTGTCCAAACCCCCGAATCGAGTTGCCTTCATACAGCTTTTGCGGGCTACAACTCAGCCCATGGGAGCCCCCTAACAATAGCAGAGGGTCCCACCACTGGGCCAGGGCCAATAGGCCTGACAGGGGCGCCCGCATCCAGGCGATTGGCTAGCAGTCAGCGCTGGAAGGGCCGCATCGACAATAGCCCCAGGAGAATGACTTCCATCCCAGAAGCCATTGTCTCCAGTAAGCATAGGCACTGCCGAAAATGCACTGTGTGACACAGCCGAAATTTGGCTCAGCAGAGCTGGAGCCCGAACACCTTAAGTGGGGACAGCTAGTTAAAGACCTATAAACGGAATGAGCTGAGATGGAGTGAGACAGCTGTTTTTGTCTGGTTTCTTATGAAGCCTAGAATACGGGACAGTAGCATGGATGTGTGTAACACTGCTTGCTCCCTAGACTCTGCTGCCACCAGCCAATCGGCTCTGGGAAACAGTTGACGTGAGGATGGAGCAGAAGCGTGAGGGATGCACGACAAATTGTACCCCCGACGTCACTGTTCGATTGATCCAGGGCGACATCGCGCATGAGCGCCATTACTCTACCGACCAGCCATAGGTACTGGCAAAAAAGCACCTTGTAACCTAGCTGGGAATGGGACAGGCTGCTCTGAAAAACGGGCCCCTTCTGTGGCAACAGACATGGGCGATTCGTATATTGAATCTAATTCCCAGGAATGAAAAGCGTTTAGCTGGAGACAGACCGCTCATTTCGGGGTTCATACGAACCAGATAATAGCATGGTCGTGTCCAACCCTTCTTGTTCCCTCGACTCCGCTACCAACTACTACTTACGGGCACAGGGGGCTCCGGCAATGGCTGAAGGGGCACTGTTGTCACAGTAATGTTTTTGTGGAGGGGCTACTTTTTTTTTAAGTAATAAAAAATATTTCTAAGATAGTTGTCGAAATTATTGGCACCCCTGTTTTCAATAGTCTGGCACCCTCCCCTTGTGAGGATAACATCACTGAGCATATTTCTAAAATGTTTAATGAGATTGGAGAACACATTGGGAGGAATCTTAGACCGTTCCTCCATACAGAATCTTTACAGATCCTTGATATTCTTCGGTTCAATTCAAACCACAGGTTTTCAATGGGGTTCAAGTCTGGAAACTGCAAAATGTTAATTTTGTTGTCAATTAACCATTTCTTTGTGGATTTTGATGTGGGCTTGGGGTTATTGTCTTGCTGAAATATCCACTTACGGCCAAGTTTCAGTTTTCTGGCAAAGGCAACCAGGTATTTAGCTAAAATGTTCTGTTACTTGGTAGAGTATGTGATGCCGTTGACCTTAACAAGGGCCCCAGGACCAGTGGAAGCAAAACCTGCCAATAACATCAAAGATCCAGCACCATATTTTACAGTAGGTATGTGGTTACTTTTTGTATATACAAATCCTCCTTTCGAGGACAAACCCACCACTGGTGTGCATGGCCAAAGAGCTCTTTTTTTCATCTCCTCTGACCATAGCACCGGTTCCAATCCAAGTGCCAATGCCGTTTACATTTGTTGATTGCTCTTTTGTCTGGCAACCCTTCCAAATAGCCTTTTATAATGGAGGTGGTAGATTTGGAGATTGTAGATTTGGAGACCTGGTGACCCAAAGATGTGACCAAGTTCTGTAATTCTCCAACTTTGGCCCTTGGATTTTTCTTTGCCTTAAACGAATTAATTGTTGCCCTAATAGTGGTAAGTGGTACATATATTTTTTATTTTTGCGATTTTCTTGTACCCATTGCCTGATTCATGAAGGTGAACAACCATTTGTCCTTTTCATTTGTGAGCCGTTTGCCTTTTCCTGTGGATGACAAAGGGATTTTACATGCGTATTACCTCATTTTTATACCCCAGTGAAACAGGAAGCCATGCAGATTTAATGTAGTTTGATTTGATTTATTAGAATATAATATAATAATAGAATTTCTATTTCCCTCGCATCTCTTTGAACATACAATATAGCTCAGCATTATTATTTATTTGATACTTTTTTGCTCATCTTTATCAAGGGCGCCAATTATTTTTGACCTGACTGTAGGTGAAGAGAAAGCAGGTCTCACCTGTGTACTGAAAGATTGAGACGGTGCCTCCCTCTATACCGCCCTGTGCCTTGACGGAAACACGGAAAGTGCAATTGGTTCCTGGTGTGAGCTCTGGAATGACAGCCTCCTCTCCTGTCACTGTGTGGTTTGTGGGAGTAGACACGCATCCCTCGGTCTGGATGCGGTATGTGTAACCACTCTGGTACTGAGGTGGCTTGGTCCAGGTCAGACGTACACCAGTTGTGTTTACTGTAGGCGCCAACAACCCACTAATGGGATATGGTCCTGGAAACAAAGGGTCTTAGGTTTGACTTGAGTCATAAAAAGAGGGGGAATACTGTTCAACATATGCTGGTCCCAAATATGTACTCTTATTAACACCAAATTAGAAAGATAAATAACTCTTAAAATGAAAATGAGAATTGTTATTGCCAATGGGAACATACTTGTGTAATAGGACACTTTCACAGGGGTTGCCATGGTGCCGTCCTCTGTGAGCGTTGTCACGGTAAAGGTGTAGTTGCTCCCCGACTGTAGTCCGGTGACAATTATTTTGGTGTTGTTGACAGTGACGCCGATTAAAAGGGACCCGTTGGGGTAGGTTACCTCCACCTTGAAGGAGTAGCCAGCTTTGTTCTCCGGCTGATCCCAGACTAGAGTCACATCGGTAGGGGTGATTCCTGCCTCTGTCAGCCTACTCACAGAGCGGGGCCCTGGAACAAACGAACAACAAAGATCATTTGTGTGTGCGTACATGCGAGTTTGTGTAACAGACATCACGCTGCTCGCTTAGCGAGTTCCACTTCCTCCTGATTCGGCTCACATAAGTCTCTAACCCTGGACATCTGCTTTGCTAGCACATGTGACCGCCCTCCTGAAGCGTCTTACCAAAAAGCTAGCTATTTGGCGGCGCAAGTGGGGACACTTTAGGCTGAGGAGTGCGTTTCACACATCCCCATGTGCTGCAGGTGCATGCGTGTGTAGATGCAGTGTAAATGTGTGTGTTCAGTAGTCACTCACTGGTATAGTTGGCTGTCGTCACCGCTGTGCTCTGGTAGTCCAACGGCCCTACGGTTACCACAGTGATGTTGTAGAGTGTTCCAGACTGGAGGTTCTCCAGGAGGATCCAGTTGTGTTCCGTCAGGTTATGCTGGCCCAGGTAGAACACAGAGAACCGGTACTGACCCAGGTCCATGTCCAGGGGCCGGGCCCAGCTGATGTTGATGGAACCAGTGGTCTGGGCCTCCACCTTCTGGGTTCCGGGAGGGTTGGGATCTGGGAACAAACCAGGGAGACTTTAGTTATGCAGGATATTGCAGGTGGAGTGACTCAGGCATGTGATGACATTAGAGAACAATCCATCCTAGATTATGAGCATGTCTCTGTAATTGTACATGCTCTTCAGACCAATATGTAATTATCTTTACAGCAGCAACGAAACAAATGGAGTACAGCTGGAAAGTTGGACTTTTTTAAAACATTGACTAACTTACACGTTGCATTTGTAACATTCAGTGATGCCTCAGTGAGCGGTCCACTGTTGGTGACCACTCTGACAACATAGACTTTCCCTGGTTTCAGGTTTTGGAACACTAATTCTAGAGAGTCATTGGAGACGGTGTGGCTGTTTTCCATCACGTTGTCGTTGTGTAATGTGACGGTGTAGGAGTCCACCTGTCCCACAGGGGCATCCCAGGTCACATTCATTGTGGTGGTTGTTCCTGTTGTGGCGATGTTTGTCACCACCCCAGGTTCTAAATGGTATATACAACAAAGAAATTACATTAAAGGGCTAGTGCAGTCAAAACAATTATTTCCACACTAAGGTTGGAATAATACTGTGATATTGTGAAAATTATGATAATGCCTTTTTTGTGTAAGAGCTGTTTGAAAAATCTGCCTGTTTTGGTGAGATGGAGTTTTGGCCTACCTGGTGACATCACCAGGTGGTAAATTAGTTAATAGACCAATAAGAAAGACAGTTCCAAACCTCTGTTTTCCCCTCCCCACTCAGACCACTCCCAGATAGTCCTAGCAAAATTCTTGCTTGAGAACTTGCTCTTTGCTTAGAAGCCATTTTTGTTAATTTTTGACCATTAGGTAGTTAATTGTTACCCAGAAATGATTTGATATTGAGATAAAAACAGCTGCATTGGACCTTTAACATTTCACATTTTAGACTAGAGATATATAGATCTTAAAAGTGTGGTAAATGTTTATTATGTAAATGAGTCTAATGTGGTTTAGGTGTGAAATACGCATCGTCAGCCGTCTTAGATTAAATCAACTTTGCTATGTAAAGAAGGGAAGGTGAGTGAGAAAGAGATGGGGGGGGGGTCTTTTGAACCGTACTTGTGTAGCTAGACGTCTCTACTGAGTCAGACTTAACCCCCTGGACGACCGTGACCACAGAGAAGGTGTAACTGTCCCCAGGCTGAAGATGGGTGAAGGTGTAGCTCTCGATCGTGGTTGACACGTTCGCAACCATAGAACCCTTCTTGGAGACGGTCACCAGATAGGAGTAGGTGGGTTGGTGGTCGTCCTGTTGGGACCAGGAAAGCTTGATAGCGGTTGTGTTCAGATCCTTGACCACGAGGTTACTGACCGCCTTGGGCTCTGAACGGCAAAGAGGGCAGATATTGTATTAATATGATCCATAACACAGGATCATTTAGCAGACGGTGTTATACACCTCTTAACTACACAAGAGTAACTGCAGCTTGCATTACTTGGATTACTCTACAAATACCTTTGGAAGTTAGGAATATTAGCTTACGTGTGTAGCTGAACGTGAGTTCTGGAATTCCGTCGCTTCCCGCTGCTGCTACTGTTGTAACAGTGAAGGTGTAGCCAGTCCCAGGTTCTAGGCCAGGGACGTCCGCGAAGCTTGTATTGACTGTTTTCTCTCCGACAGGGCCTGTAGCGTTGCTGTACTGGATTCTGTAGGAGTAGTAGGACTTAACACCCACAGGGTCAGTCCACTGTAGCTTCACTGAGGAGGTGGACAACGGGCTCGCTATGAGGCTCACCACTGGTTTTGGCACTAGGAGAAAAAAAATCAACCTTAAATCGATGATCTTACTAGGATATGAAATTTGCTACGTAGCCGCATTTAACCTGATGTATTTCAAAAAATATATCATATAAATAATAGCCATTACGCAGATGCTTTTATCCAAAGCGCCTTACAGTCGTGCGTGCATATATTTTATGTATGGGTGGCTCCGGGAATCTAACCCACAACGCTAGCAGTGCAAGCGCCATGCTCTACCAACTGATCCATACAGGACCATGCATCAACTGTGCATAGTATTAGAAAGAATTCAGAAGACTTCTGCAACATTTTCACATTGTCAAAAATGGCACCCCAAGCACACTATATAGTTGTTACAAGTGTACGTACATGTGTATCCAGATGTATTAACAGGGGCGCTTCCCAGATCCTGTGGTCCCACGGTTATCACTGTGATGGTGTAGAACGTTCCAGAGGACAAAGAGAGCAGGTTATAAATGAGACTAGCGGTAGACTGGCTGCTTGCTCCAGTCCCAGTAGAATAGTAGCTAATGTTATAGGAGATGCCCGGAACACCAGTCATTAGACCAGGGGTTTTCCATTGGACAGCGAGGGAGCTGGTTGTCCTCTCTGTGATGTTGAGGGGTCCAGGTGGGTTGGGTACTGTCAATGGAGAAATAAGAGAGACGTTAGGAAAGTTGCATACCCAAATTCACATTCACACAAAACACACACACACACATTTGCTTTTCTTTCAGGACAAACACAGAGAGAACCTCCTCACACTCTCTCATTCAAACTCTCAGAAACTACAAAACTACTACGAAGCCTTCAGAACCTCTACAGTAAATGCATAGTATAGCCACCACTGGCCATGACTTACCAGTGGCTAACTGGCCCGTCGCAGACTGGTTCCTGAAGTGTCCAGCTACAGCAGTCACTGTGACCTCATAGACCCTCCCTGACTGTAGCCCAGTGAAGCTGGCCATTGTGGTCTGTGTGGTTTGGCTGGACGCATAGCTTAAAGCAGCATTAGAGATGTTCACATTGTATTGGTCCACCCTCCCTCCAGGCAAGGTCCAGGTCACATTCAGCTGACTGGTCCCTGGTCCAGTAGCCACAATGTTCACAGGTTGTTTAGGGTCTGTCATGACACAATCGAAAAGGTTTAATTTCAATGACGGAAATATAGACAGAATAGAAAAGACAAAAAGGTCACAGCCAGCCCAAGACTGTACTCTTAAGGAGTGTCAGCGAGCTTGCCGTTACTCCTTAACATCCAAGGGGCCTCATTTACAAAAACGGGAATTCGTCCAAAATATACACCGAAATGTGCGTGCACCAGTTTTCATGCAAAAGTTGTCATTCATACAAATGTCGCTTCACGTGAGAATGTGCTCACCTCCCTGCAAACTTTAGACCATGCATACGCACATTTGCGAGTTGTTGAAATATTGTATTGCAAACTGGCAAGTAAGTATTTTGTGCAAATGGGGTATGATGAAAAGCATATAAACAAGAATTCAGCCAGTTGTCGTTAGTGAGAAGAGCGAAAATCTATGTGTTTAATTTTTCGAATATAAAATAACTAGACATAGGAATCTTTTTCCGATTTTATTTTCAGAACCATTGCAGAATAAATTCCGGTTTCTGGCCATGATGGGTTCATATTCCCAAAGTTTTATTTTTGTTTTTATTTCACCTTTTTTGGTGAAACAGAATGTATTTAGAATTTGTGAGAATACATTTTTCCAGAAATAGTTTAACCGGCTCTGTGTATTCTCAAGTCAAATTCGAAAAAAAGTGAGGGAGTACCACTCCTCGCACTACAACGCTGCATCTGATACTGATACAGCCAAGTGTCTTCCTCTATTAAGACTGCCGATTCAAGTACTCTGGACCTGCAGTTAACTTCTTTAAAATAACTGCAATACTAATGAGAGTGCAACCTATAATCCTACTGTACACGTGGTAATGCTCATCCTCGAGTCAAATAACATGTTGCAAAGTGGATGATTGTCAAAATGCATATAAAACATTTAGGTGTACACGTCCACGTAATATTTATTTATGTGATTTATTTCACCTTTATTTAACCAGGTAGGCTAGTTGAGAACAAGTTCTCATTTGCAACTGCGACCTGGCCAAGATAAAGCAAAGCAGTTCGACACAGACAACAACACAGAGTTACACATGGAGTATACAATAAACAAGCCAATAACACAAACAAGTCAATGACACAGTAGAAAAAATAAAGTCTATATACAGTGTGTGCAAAAGGCATGAGGAGGTAGGCAATAAATAGGCCATAGGAGCGAATAGTTACAATTTAGCAGATTAACACTGGAGTGATAAATGAGCAGATGATGATGCGCAAGTAGATACTGGTGTGCAAAAGAGCAGAAAAGTAAATACAATAAAAACAGTATGGGGATGAGGTAGATAGATTGGGTGGGCTATTTACAGATGAACTATGTACAGCTGCAGCGATCGGTTAGCTGCTCAGATAGTTGATATTTAAAGTTGGTGAGGGAAATAAAAGTCTCCAGCTTCAGTGATTTTTGCAATTCGTTCCAGTCACTGGCAGCAGAGAACTGGAAGGAAAGGCAGCCAAATTAGGTGTTGGCTTTGGGGATGATCAGTGAGATATACATGCTGGAACGTGTGCTACGGGTGGGTGTTGTTATCGTGACCAGTGAACTGAGATAAGGCGGAGCTTTACCTAGCATAGACTTACAGATGACCTGGAGCCAGTGAGTCTGGCGACGAATATGTAGCGAGGGCCAGCCGATTTGAGCATACAGATTGCAGTGGTGGGTGCTATAAGGTGAGGAAGGAAGTAGCTATACAACAAAGTACCATGAGCATCTCTCATTTAATTGGGCCTAGTAGTCTAGTAAATAGATAGGCAATATGCATTTCAAATTTTGCAATCCCATAGGCTGCATAGTTTAAAATATAGAGTCACATTTTACAGGTGAACAGTTTATATTTTACATTGAAGAAGGCCTGTGTACAGTGCATTTGGAAAGTATTTAGACCCCTTGACTTTTTCCACATTTTGTTACGTTACAGCCTTATTCTGAAATGGATTAAATTGTTTTTCCCCCTCAATCAATCTACACACAATAGCCCATAATGACAAAGTGAAAACAGGTTGAGAGTTTCTCCCATTGTTCTCTGCAGATCCACTCAAGCTCTGTCAGGGAGCGTTGCTGCACAGCTATGTTCAGGTCTCTCCAGTAATGTTCGATCGAGTTCAAGTCTGGACTCTGGCTGGGCCACTCAAGGACATTCAGACAGTTGTCCCGAAGCCACTTCTGCGTTGTCTTGTCTGTGTGCTTAGGGTCGTTGTCCTATTGAAAGGTGAACCTTCGCCCCCAGTCTGAGGTCCTGAGCGCTCTGGAGTAGGTTTTCATCAAGGATCTCTGTACTTTGCTCCGTTCATCTTTCCATCCACCCGGTCTATTCTCCCAGTCCCTGATGCTGAAAAACATCCCACATTCTACCTGGTTTCTCCAACTCCTGTTTACCACCCCCACAACACACTTAAGAGTTTGGAAGGGGCCAATGTTCCACTGGGGAGCCTTCTACAGCTAAACCAGTCAGTCGTCAGGTTCCAGCAGCAGCCACACAGCTACAGCAGCCTCATGGCGAACACGGCATCAACATGCAGTGACAGAAATGCTTGTCATTTTATGACGTTTATGTTATGGTGGAGGAGTGTAAATGTTTCAAGAACTTCTAGAAATCAAATGTCCTGTTCTGAGTAAGAAGTGTGAGTCTCTGACTGAACTGTTCTCTGGCAAACTCACCGATGTGAAGCTGGTGGATGGGGTTCCTCAGCGGCGACCTAATGGAGCCCGTGGGTACTACATGCAGGTGCAAATAGGCATGTTCTGCATAGGATTCGAGAGATGCAAACTGCTTGTCTGGGCTCCATCCGAGCAGGTTGTTATTGATGTGCCTTTTGATGTGAAGTTCTGTGCTGTTATCACTGAACTGAAGGGATTCTATTTCACACTTATGCTGCCAAGGATAGTAGATGACTCCAGTCAGGCAGACTAACTCTGCTCCAAATATGTTAATCTGTGGTATATAGGGTCCTAATACGTCTGTGTTTTTAAATTGTTCCTATATTTTGTGCCTTGTAAAGCTCTGTCAGCTCTACCTTATTATCTAAGCATAAGTCTTTGTGTTTTTTTTTGTCTTGCACACTTCTCTTCATATGTACATTTACCTGATTATATTTGCATAATTCTTGGTGACTTTTTTTATATCCCGCCTTGTACAGCTCTCATCCTACATGCCTACGGATAACTAGGAATATTGTTTATCGTACCTTGTATAGCTCTTTTCATATGTCACTTCATTAACTTATCTAATCATACCATAATTCATCTTGCATTTGGCAAATTGTGGTGTTAATAAAAACACTATGAAATTCTACTCTGACATTTTCTTTGATACTTAACATTTTGAAATGAAGGACAAGGAGGCATGTCTTGAGGGTTTCAAATGTGTTTTCAGTTTGATTCTGGGTTTGGTTTTCAAGGGCACAAATGAAGAAATCAAGTGTGGCACTTGGTAAACAGTTGTCTTCCCTCTTGGTCTGTTAGACCTTCTGGTGTCTATTTTTAAATAGATTGAAGAAGGCATGATAAGAGCACCTATTGAATGCCTGTAATTATCAGGAACAGGCAAAGTGTAGGATCATGATTCAGATGAAATAGGAAACTATATATACACAGAGTACCTCATGTGGATAAAATGATAGTGCATATAGAGTTACATTTCATATGCATGAACATTCTCACTGCTCACTCAGCATCCTCATGGATGATCTCGCCTTGCATGTTAACAAGTGCTGCACATATTCTTAAGAACTTTGTCCATTTTGTGCGTCAGGTTGATGGGAACAGTCTGGGAGAGGATTTTGAACACCCTTGAGTCGTCTGATAACTCTCTCAACATGTATTGATAGGTACATTAGCTATTCTTCTCGTGCTTGTGACATCCTCGTCAGACAGCTGGTCTCCTTTCTGAGTGAAGGCTGGTATGGCAAAGTTTACCTTCCTCTCATACAGCAGATCTAGGATGGTGAAGCCCCTGGCTGCGTTTCAAACTCAAAAGACACGCCCTCGTCCACTTACCCTCGGCTTATACCCTTGGGGGAATACCCGCAGCCATTTTTGTCGTCGGTCCGAATTATTAGCCAAGCAAGGGAAGTTTGCAACGTAAGCCCCTCAGCCATCATTTTTAATGGAGTTTGCGAGTGTACAATTATGTTCCCTTAGGGGCCTGAAACGCCCCATAATTCAATTTGCGATGATTGTACATCCGCTAAGAAAAGTCAGCCAAAACTTAAAACCTCAACGTCACTATGGAGTCAACATACAAATGTAAGTAAAAACATGCAAGTGTAAATAAGTTAGAAATTGTGCTACTAATGCACAAACACATCTCGTAAAAGTAATGATGTTTTCGTCTGGTTAGCTTTTGGAAATTGTAGAAATAAAACATTTTCCTTCTTCGGAAGTTCCAGCTAGGCAGGCTAACGTTAGTTAGCTAATTAATTTGCTAGCTATCATACAGTAGGCGTGTGTGAATAATTCTATAGTTAATATAATAGACATGCAATCCTAACTGACTGTAGCGCATATAAAGCACCCACATGCTACCGTGACTGAAAACACAATCGTCGCGGGACGAACGAGTGGCGAATTTCCGGGCAAGGGCGGTCTATTTAAAAATCATTCCTTTTGGTCCATTCAACAACAGAGCGATACGAACCTTGTTTCAGCAGGATGTTGTATCTGTATCTGTACCTTATGTCATGCCTTATTGGAATGGATTTATTGATAATATCTCTTGGGAAAAAGTTTGGATGTTGCCACACACATACTTGTTCATCTTGATACTCTCCATCCCGGATCCGGGAGCGTAATCATCGACTGACACTAATTAGCATAACGCAACGGACATAAATATAAAATATTCCTATTCATGAAAATCACACGGGTTTGTTCTTCACGTTTGGTTTAGAAATCGACCGGAAATTACGGTTACGAAAATGCAGAGAAATATTCCAAATTAGCTCCATAATATCGACAGAAACATGTCAAACGTGGTTTATAATCAATCTTCAAGGTGTTTTTCAAATATCTATTCGATAATATATCCACCGGGACAATTGGTTTTTCAGTAGGACCGATTGGAAAAATGGCTACCTCTGTATTTTAAGTGAGAGTCACTCTGAGAGCCATCAGGTGACCACTTACACAATGTAGCCGCTTACGGGTATTCTTCAACATAAATGCGCAAAACTATGTCACAATGCTGTAGACACCTTGGGGAATACGTAGAAAAAGGAATCTGGTTGATAGCCCATTCACTGCTCAATAGGGACGCATTGGAACGCAGAGCTTTCAAAACACGAGGCACTTCCGGATTGGATTTTTCTCAGGCTTTCGCCTGCAATATCAGTTCTGTTATGCTCACAGACAATATTTTTACATTTTTGGAAACTTTAGAGTGTTTTCTATCCTAAGCTGTCAAATATATGCATATTCTAGCATCTTGTCCTAACAAAATATCCCGTTTACTTTGGGTACGTTATTTTTCCAAAAATGAAAATACTGCCCCCTAGTCACAACAGGATTTATTAACAAAATTAAGGATGTTTCCTTTAAAATTATTCATAAATATTATCCTGCCAACCACTATATGAAGACGTTTAACGAAAACATCAACTCAAATTGCTCCTTTTGTAATGACCACACAGAAACAGTGTTGCATCTTTTTTGCCATTGTATGCATGTAAGAAAACTGTGGCAAGACATCAGTAGGTTTATAATTGAACACATTTATGAAGATTTTACACTATTGTGGAAAGATGTACTGTTTGGATTCTTTACATACAATAGAAATAAGCTGAAACATTTTTATGTAATTAATTTCATTATTCTTTTGGCCAAATTTCATATACACAAATGTAAATTTACAAACAGAAAACCACATTTTCTTCCCTACAAAAAGAAATTGAACTATATTTTAAGACGGTTAAATGCTCTACTAACAAAAAAGCTGTTAGAATTGTAAGTATATGTATGGTCCTTGTGTAATTGTAATGTGATATTGTACCCCCTAGCTCGATTGTCCATTGTTTGTAATCTATGTATGCTTGTGTTCCCTCATGTGCATTATGTAAGGATTTGTTGTTAACAAAAATACATTTAAAAAAATGTAAAAATCATTCCTTCCTCCCTGCAAGTGTAAACTCATCAGACGTCATGATACATCATCAGAGATGGGCTCAAATCAAAAGGTGCCTCACAACTGCACTCGCTCCGCAACAAAAAGTTAGGTGGTCAAAACACTCCAGCACCATGAACAGCTTCCGTTTCTGCTAGTTATTGTGGCATCCCCTTAAACCGAACATAAAATGCCCGTTTTGCGTGAATCCATGTTCGGAAAGTTGTGAGAAGCGATACTAAGTTAGTTGGCTAGCAAGCTGCGAACTATTGGCTGAAAGTGCTTAACCGGAAGTCCCCCACACAAAACAAACGGCCATATTTCCGTAGAAAATTAGGTGAATACTAAGGCAGGACATAGAAACCCAATAAACTACTATTGAACAACAATTTAGTATTTTGCATCGAAGTGTGGGCTGTAGCATTTAAATTGTTTTGAATATACAATCAATCTTGCAAAATGTGTGGACAGGCAGTTACTGTAGTTAGAAAAAGTCACTGCAAAATATCGAAACAGTCTGCTCACACCTCTACAGAAATGTGATCAAAATTGCCATTGCTCTTTCTTTAAGAAACTGTCGTTGTCGAATGTCAAGTTTCAAATTATACAGCAAAGAAAGGACATTGTCACCACAAAAGGCGAATGGGGGGTGTTTTCCAGGCAGAGTTTTAATGCTCGATCACGCAGTTTTACAACGGGTCTGGTTTATAACGGGAAATATGTGTATGAATGGCGTGTGCCAAGTTTATAAATCTCTATATTTTTGTAAGTGAGCAGACATTTTCTGAAATGGCGCACACAGACATTTAGTGTGAAATGTACGGCTATATAAATGAGGCCCAAGGATGTTTAGAGGGAAACTGGTGCTGGCAGGCAAAACAGCCAAATACTCTTTCTAAACATGAATCAATTCTCAATTGCATTACAGTTCTAGAAACATAAAGAGCTTTACTTTCATATCACATCAAAATAATTTCACAAGCGCAAAATAGATACTGTTTTAACCAGGTTTAACACCATTGCAGCCAACAGTATTTTCTGTTACAACACTTTTTTGGCATCCTTCCATCCGTTACGCAAAGGTGTTCGCAGCAGTCTGTCTTCCGTAAACAAGGAAATATGGCCGTCTAGGAACATTTACCCTATAAAGATGTGTGTAGTAATTGAACATTTTATTATTTATCGCTAATCTGAAAAATGAGGTCCTTATGTTTCCAAACCCGTACCGCAAGCGATGCGTGTTTAGTTCAGACTGAGCGTTGGAGCTTTTAATAAAACCCCTCCGGATGGAAGATACCTAATTGAATTAGACGCTAACGTTAGTTACCGTCTATGGATAGGCTAGTCAACAACCAATTCTTTGTTTAGCCATTTTCGCCAATTACATATTCTCCTTACCTGTGTATCCAAATCTTTGAGTCATACCACACCAAACTTGAAAGAGGACTTACTTGTGAAAGTGGCTGTTGTATTGCCTTCTCCTACAGTTGTTTTATCTCCAGCCACTGTAGTGACTGTGAAGTTGTACTGCACTCCAGCAGTCAGCCCAGAGATGGTAGTGGAGGTTTCTGTGGTATTCATACTGACACCAGTCCCCTCTACTCTATAGAATGAACTGTTTCCCTTTGGTTGAGTCCAGCTCAGATACACAGACGATGTTGTGGTTCCAATCACATTGAGGTTGCCGACAACTCCGGGCTCTGTAGAGCAAAATGGAGGAAAAGGGGTGAGAAAAAAAAACATTTTGCTCTACTTATTAACAAGAAATTAAAGAAAAATACACTGAGTGTACAAAAAATGAGAAACACCATCCTAATATTGAGTTGCAACCCCTTTTGCCCTCAGAACAGCCTTAATTCATCGGCATGGACTCGACAAGGTGTCAAGCGTTCCACAAGGTTGCTGGCCAATGTTGACTCCAGTGCTTTCCACAGTTGTGTCAAGTTGGCTGTAAGTCCTTGTGGTGGTGGACCATTATTGATACACGCTGGAAACTGTTGAGAATGAAAAACCAGTGCGCCTAGCACCTACTACCATACCTTGGTCAAAGGCACTTTAATATTTTGTGTTGCCCATTCACCCTTTGAATTGCACACATACACAATCCATGTCTCAATGCTTAAAAATAATTATTTAACCTCTCTCCTCCACTTCATCTATACTGATTGAAGTGGATTTAACAAGTGACATCAATAAGGGATGATATCTTTCACCTGGATTCACCTGGCCAACCTATGTCATGGAAAGAGCATGTTTTATACACTCAGTGTATTTGGTATTTAGTGTACTGTATATAGTATGTTTATATTCAATATATACAGTGCCTTGCGAAAGTATTCGGCCCCCTTGAACTTTGCGACCTTTTGCCACATTTCAGGCTTCAAACATAAAGATATAAAACTGTATTTTTTTGTGAAGAATCAACAACAAGTGGGACACAATCATGAAGTGGAACGACATTTATTGGATATTTCAAACTTTTTTAACAAATCAAAAACGGAAAAATTGGGCGTGCAAAATTATTCAGCCCCCTTAAGTTAATACTTTGCAGCGCCACCTTTTGCTGCGATTACAGCTGCAAGTCGCTTGGGGTATGTCTCTATCAGTTTTGCACATCGAGAGACTGAAATTTTTTCCCATTCCTCCTTGCAAAACAGCTCGAGCTCAGTGAGGTTGGATGGAGAGCATTTGTGAACAGCAGTTTTCAGTTCTTTCCACAGATTCTCGATTGGATTCAGGTCTGGACTTTGACTTGGCCATTCTAACACCTGGATATGTTTATTTTTGAACCATTCCATTGTAGATTTTGCTTTATGTTTTGGATCATTGTCTTGTTGGAAGACAAATCTCCGTCCCAGTCTCAGGTCTTTTGCAGACTCCATCAGGTTTTCTTCCAGAATGGTACTGTATTTGGCTCCATCCATCTTCCCATCAATTTTAACCATCTTCCCTGTCCCTGCTGAAGAAAAGCAGGCCCAAACCATGATGCTGCCACCACCATGTTTGACAGTGGGGATGGTGTGTTCAGCTGTGTTGCTTTTACGCCAAACATAACGTTTTGCATTGTTGCCAAAAAGTTCAATTTTGGTTTCATCTGACCAGAGCACCTTCTTCCACATGTTTGGTGTGTCTCCCAGGTGGCTTGTGGCAAACTTTAAACAACACTTTTTATGGATATCTTTAAGAAATGGCTTTCTTCTTGCCACTCTTCCATAAAGGCCAGATTTGTGCAATATACGACTGATTGTTGTCCTATGGACAGAGTCTCCCACCTCAGATGTAGATCTCTGCAGTTCATCCAGAGTGATCATGGGCCTCTTGGCTGCATCTCTGATCAGTCTTCTCCTTGTATGAGCTGAAAGTTTAGAGGGACGGCCAGGTCTTGGTAGATTTGCAGTGGTCTGATACTCCTTCCATTTCAATATTATCGCTTGCACAGTGCTCCTTGGGATGTTTAAAGCTTGGGAAATCTTTTTGTATCCAAATCCGGCTTTAAACTTCTTCACAACAGTATCTCGGACCTGCCTGGTGTGTTCCTTGTTCTTCATGATGCTCTCTGCGCTTTTGACGGACCTCTGAGACTATCACAGTGTAGGTGCATTTATACGGAGACTTGATTACACACAGGTGGATTGTATTTATCATCATTAGTCATTTAGGTCAACATTGGATCATTCAGAGATCCTCACTGAACTTCTGGAGAGAGTTTGCTGCACTGAAAGTAAAGGGGCTGAATAATTTTGCACGCCCAATTTTTCCGTTTTTGATTTGTTAAAAAAGTTTGAAATATCCAATAAATGTCGTTCCACTTCATGATTGTGTCCCACTTGTTGTTGATTCTTCACAAAAAATACAGTTTTATATCTTTATGTTTGAAGCCTGAAATGTGGCAAAAGGTCGCAAAGTTCAAGGGGGCCGAATACTTTCGCAAGGCACTGTATATCATTGGGCTTTAGTCGTACTTGTGTATACGTATACGGTGCGAGGGTCGCCTTCTGTTATCTTGTCCTGGGCGATGGCAAAGACCTGGAGTGTGTACTGGGTCCCTTGGGTCAGGCTCACTATGATGGCAGAGGTGGTGGATGTAAGTTGGTCCTTCACTGTTCCTCCGTTATGAAACTCCACCCTGTAGCCTGCTGCCTCTCCTGTAGGCTTGGTCCAGCTCAGAGAGAGAGACGTGGTGGTCTGAATGACAGTAGGGGTTGCGATGACGGCAGGTTCTGTTTGTGAAAGAGGAGTAGAGGGGGAGAGAAAGAGAGAAAGAAAAGAGCGAAAGAGAAGGTTGTCGGTGAAGAGAACAACCGAGAAAGGGATGAACGCCAGAGAAGAGTCATCTGATGTTTGAGGTTAGTTTCCAGCTCAGTTTGAGGCAAACAAATCTGCATTAAGCAACTTTCAGTGAGACTTACTTGTGGCTTGATTTGTTACATAAGCAACTCCTTCCGTCATGTTATCTCCAGCCACTGCAGTGACTCTGAATGTGTACCAAACTCCAGCAGTCAGTTCATTGATGTTGAAGGCTGTCCCATGTGTAGTTCTATTCATAGTTTTACTGCCATCAGTCCACTCTACTCTATAGAAGGAGCTATTTCCCTCTGGTTCAGTCCAGCTCAGAGACATAGATGATGTTGTGATTTCAGAGACAGTAGGGTTCCTGATGATTGCAGGCTCTGTGCGTGCAAGAGAGGGGCATTTTGGTAAAAGATCACAGGAATCATATTTATTTATTGAATTCCTCATTAATCAGAGACAGTAGGGTTCCTGGTGATTGCGGGCTCTGTGCGTGCAAGAGAGGGGCATTTTGGTAAAAGATCACAGGAATCATAATTATTTATTGAATTCCTCATTAATCAGAGACAGTAGGGTTCCTGGTGATTGCGGGCTCTGTGCGTGCAAGAGAGGGACATTTTGGTAAAAGATCACAGGAATCATAATTATTTATTGAATTCCTCATAAAATGAGGAGAAGCCTGCTACTTTTACACTTCTACTGAAATGTAAGGTAAGGTAGGGTGCAAAAGTCATTCCTCTAAAAGCATAATGTAAAGATTGATAGCATGATCAATTTAATGAAACGTTTTGGGGCAAAAATGTGTTTTTTACAGTATCTTATGGATATACTGGTAGAAAAGTATGGGTAATCCTACAGTAATCTTATCAGCAATGACTGCAGAGACCATTAATCTGTACTGTACTCCAGCAGTCAGCTCAGTGATGTCAACGTTTGTCCCACTGGTAGTTGTATTCACAGTTTTACTGCTATCAGTCCGCTCTGCTCTATCGAAGGAGCTGTTTCCCTCTGGTTCAGTCCAGCTCAGAGACACTGATAATGTTGAAAGGAAATAAACTCTAGATGACCTTTACTCCACACACAGAGATGCATACAAAGCTCTCCCTCGCCCTCCATTTGGCAAATCTGACCATAATTCGATCCACCTTATTCCTGCTTACAAGCAAAAACTAAACCATGAAGTACCAGTGACTCGCTCAATATGGGAGTGGTCAGATGACGCGAATGCTACACTTCAGGACTGTTTTGCTAGCACAGACTGGAATACATTCCGGGATTAATACAATGGCATTGAGGAGTATACCAGCCTCAGTCATCAGCTTCATCAAGAAGTGCATCGACGACATCGTCCCCACAGTGACCGTACGTACATATCCCAACCAGAAGCGGTGGATTACAGGCAACATCCAGATCGAGCTAAAGACTAGAGCTGCCGCTTTCAAGGAGCGGGACACTAATCCGGGCGCTTATAAGAAATCGCGCTATGCCCTCAGATGAACCAACAAACTGGCAAAGCGTCAATACAGGATTAAGATTGAATGCTATTACACTGGCTCTGACACTCGTCGGATGTGGCAGAGCTTGAAAATGATTACGCACTACAAAGGGAAATACGGCCGTGAGCTGCCCAGTGACGAGAGCCTACCAGATGAGATAAATGCCTTTTATGCTCACTTTGAGGCAAGAAACACTGAAGCATGCATGAGAGCACCAGCTGTTCCGGATGACTGTGTGATAACGCTCTCAGTAGCCGATGTGAACAAGACCTTTAAACAGGTCAAAATTCACAAAGCCGCGGGGCCAGACGGATTACCAGGACGTGTACTCAAAGCATGCGCTGACCAATTGGCAAGTGTCTTCACTGACATTTTCAACCTGACCGAGTCTGTGATACCTACATGTTTCAAGCAGACCACCATAGTCCTTGTGTCCAAGGAAACTAAGGTAACCTGCCTAAATGATTACCGCCCCGTAACAATCACGTTGGTAGACATGAAGTGCTTTGAAAGGCTGATCATGGCTCACATCAACAGCATCCTCACAGATACCATAGACCCACTCCAATTTGCATACCGCCCCAACAGATCCACAGATGAAGCAATCTCAATCGTACTCCACACGGCCCTTTCCCACTTGGACAAAAGGAACACCTATGTGAGAATGCTGTTCATTGACTACAGCTCAGCGTTAAACACCATAGTGCCCACAAAGCTCATCACTAAGCTAAAGACCCTGGAACTAAACACCTCCCTCTGCTACTTGATCCTGGACTTCCTGACGAGCCGCCCCCAGGAGGTAAGGGTAGGCAACAACACGTCTGCCACGCTGATCCTCAACACTGGGGCCCCTCAGGGGTGTGAGCTTAGTCCCCTCCTGTACTCCCTGTTCACCCATGACTGCGTGGCCAAACACGACTCCAACACCATCATTAAGTTTGCTGATGACACAACAGTGGTAGGCCTGATCACCGACAACGAGACAGCCAATAGGGAGGAGGTCAGAGACCTGGCAGTGTGGTGCCAGGACAACAACCTCACCCTCAATGTGAGCAAGAAAAAGGAGCTGATCGCGGACTACAGGAAAAGGCGGGCCGAACAGGCCCCCATTAACATCAACAGGGCTGTAGTGGAGCGGGTTGTGAGTTTCAAGTTCCTTGGTGTCTACATCACCAACAAACTAACATGGTCCAAACACAGCAAGATAGTCGTGAAGACAGCATGACAACACCTTTTCCCCCTCAGGAGATTTGTCATGGATCCCCAGATTCTCAAAAAGTTCTACAGCTGCACCATCGAGATCATCCTGACTTTTTGCATCACCACCTGATATGGCAACTGCTCGGCATCTGACCGTAAGGAACTGCAGAGGATAGTGCGTCCGGACCAGTAAATCACTGGGGCCAAGCTTCCTGCCATCCTGGACCTTTATACTAGGTGGTGTCAGAGGAAAGCCCAAATAATTGTCAGACTCCAGTCACCCAAGTCATAGACTGTTCTCTCTGCTACCGCACGGCAAGTGGTACCGGAGCGCCAAGTCTAGGACCTAAAGGATCCTTAACAGCTTCTACCCCCAAGCCATAAGACTGCTGAACAATTAATCAAATATTTACATTGACATTCCCCGCCGCCGCTGCTGCTACTCGCTGTGTATTATCTATGCATAGTCACTTTACCGCTACCTACATATACAAATCACCTCGACTAACCTGTACCCCCGCACATTGACTCCGTACCGGCACCACCTTTATATATTCTCATTATTGTTACTTTTTATAATATTTTACTGTAGTTTATTTGGTAAATATTTATTGAACTGCATTTCACAGTAAGGTTTACACCTGTTGTATTTGGTGCATGTGGCAAGTAAAGTAATCTCATTTCCAGACACTGCAGTGACCCTGAATGTGTACTGCCCTCCAGCAGTCCGCTCAGTTACACTTAAGGCTGTCTCATTGGTAGCTTCATTCATATCTCTACTGCCATCAGTTCACTCTGCTCTATAGAAGGAGCTGTTTCCCTCTGGTTCATTCATGTAATTGCATGATCTTCTCCCAAAATGTACATTTCTTGAGACACAGATCAGAGACACAGATGATCGTGTAATTTCAGTGACAGGTAAGTTTCTTGATGACTTCAGGCTCTGAACGTGCAAGAAATGTACATTTTGGGAGAAGATCATGCAATTAGATGAATTACTATCTACTCTATCCATCTCTTTTACTTAGAGTAATAAAAAATACTAAACAATGTTTCTTTCGTAACCCTGGTTATCGCATGTCTCACAAAGTGAGATGTCTCACATTAGGATTTGATGGTGGCTCACTACTAGGAAGAACCAATAACACAACGTGTTGTCAGAGACAGTCAGGTCAAGTGGCGACTCACCCACCGGTTATTCTCAAGCATTTCTCTCTTCCTTGAACTCTGCGAGCAGGGAAATGCGGTGAGATGGCTTGTTCTATTATCAGAGAACCGGAGTTACGAAAGTAACTAAACCCTTGTGTAGTCTTAACATTCTGTATACTCCCCTTGTCCTAAGGGTAAAAAATGACCCGCCTTCACTAAACCCCTAAAATAGAGCAGCTTAATTGAGTTTTAAACCCCAAATCTATTTTGCATGAAGAAACAACCTGTCATTCATCACAAACTTTGTGAATATCTGGGTTTTCCCCCTTCACAATGCAGAATGACTGCATTTAATCAGTGGACAACACTCATTTTTATTATAAAACACCTGTCATAATTGTTTTACAGTCCTTTTATGGGGAGCAGAATTGGCATCTCCTCCTCTTGCCTGCCCTAGCTGCAGCCTCAGGTGGATCAGGACAAGATTCGGCCCCCTGAACAGCTTTCACAAGCGCTGCAGAGGCTGCTGGGAGGGGAGGCACTCCCTTCTTTGAATGTGTGGGGTTACAAGTGCCTTACCCAGCTTCTCCAGGAACACCCTCTTCTTGTTCCGCTTATCAGGCATCCAGTTAGGCTTGATCTTGTTCCATATCACAAAGGCATTGTATGAGGACACATCAATAATGTTGTGGAAGATGACCAGGGGCCAGCGGGCAGTCATCCTCCTGCAGCTGTAAGTTCATATCACCTTGTCCAGGTTGTCCACGCCTCCATTGTTGTGGTTGTAGTCCAGGATGATGGCTGGCTTTCTGTCCTCACGATCACTGACCTCAGCCGTTTTGTGCAGTGTGTTCAGGAGGACCACATTCTTGTTCCTCTTTTGGAGGTAAGAAACTAGAGTGGTGGTGGGGGTGAATGCCTTTCTCTCCCTTGTTGCGAGGAGTGCAGGGGGGAGCTCAGGCTTGTTCTTTCTTACTTTGCCAACCATGGTGATCTTCCTCTTCAGGAGCTGCTGGCTGAGTTCACTCAGTAGCAGACATATTCTCAATTTCTCATTGTGTGTGTGTGTCTTTGTGGTTTTTGTGGTGTGTAAAATATTTTATAACTGCCGGGTGAAAATGACCACAAGACAATCTTTGTACCCTGGTGGTGTACAGCTTTCATGGAAATATGAACAAAGGCAATGTTTCACTTTTTCTAATTTTGGGGTCACTCTAGGAAAAGTAATACAATTTCAAGTCGAAAAAATGTCATTTAGGGGGTTCTCTCTGCTGTTAAACATAGTGGTGGGATATTTTTGAACCTTAAGACATCACAAGGGTTCATTTCTCTTAAAAAATTGTTTGGGGTCTCACATTGGGCAAACTCAAGTATTGCAGACATGCTCTGCGAAACCAAGGTAGTCACAACAGTACCCCCCTCAGAGGCTCAGAGGAGAGTATGTGCCAACAAAGGTGCAGTGACATCCAGTCTGTAAAACCTCACAAATGTACAGTGCCTTCGGAAAGTATTCAGACCCCTTGACTTTTTGCACATTTTGTTATGTTACTGCCTTATTCTAAAATGTATTAAATATTTTAAAAATCCTCAGCAATCTACACACAAAACCCCAGAATGACAAAGTGAATAGTTAAAAAAAAAAGTAGGCTAATTTATATTTTAAAAAAGCATCCTGTTTCCATCAATCGTCCTTAAGATGTTATACAACTGATTTGAGTCCACCTGTGGTAAATTCAATTGATTGGACATGATTTGGAAAGGGACACACATGTCCATATAAGGTCCTACAGTTGACAGTGCATGTCAGAGCAAAAACCAAGCCATGAGGTCGAAGGAATTGTCTGTAGAGCTCCGAGACAGGATTGTGTCGAGGCACAGATCTGGGGAAGGATACCAAAACATTTCTGCAGCATTAAAGGCCCCCAAGAACACAGTGGCCTCCATCATTCTTAAGTGGAAGAAGTTTGGAACCACCAAGAGTCTCTAGAGCTGGCTGCCCGGCCAAAATGAACAATCGGAGGAGAAGGGCCCTGGTCAGGGAGGTGACCAAGAACCCAATGGTCACTGACAGAGCTCCTCTGTGGAGATGGGAGAAACTTCCAGAAGGACAACCGTCTATGCAGCACTCCACCAATCAGACCTTTATGGTAGAGTGGCCAGACAGAAGCCACTCCTCTTTAAAAGGCACATAACAGACCGCTTGGAGTTTGGCAAAAGGCACCTAAAGACTCTCAGACCATGAGAAACAAGATTCTCTGGTCTGATGAAACCAAGATTGAACTCTTTGGCCTGAATGCCAAGCCTCACATCTGGAGGAAACCTGGCACCATTCCTACGGTGAAGCATGGTGGTGGCAGTATCATGCTGTGGGGGTGTTTTTCAGCGACAGGGACTGGAAGACTAGTCAGGATCGAGAGAAAGATGAACGGAGCAAATTACAGATAGATTTTTGATGAAAACCTGCTCCAGAGCGCACAGGATCTCAGACTGGGCCAAAGTTTCACTTTCCAACAAGACAACCACTCGCACAGCAAAGACAACGAAGACTGGCTTCGGGACAAGTCACATTGTCCTTGAATGGCCCAGCCAGATCGAACATCTCTGGCGAGACCTGAACCCGATCGAACATCTCTGGCGAGACCTAAAAATAGCTGTGCAGCAACACTCCCCATCCAACCTGACAGAGCTTGAGAGGATCTGCAGAGAAGAATGGGAGAAACTCCCCAAATACAGGTGTGCCAAGCTTGTAGCTTGGAAGCTTGTGGGAGGAGCTATAGGAGGTTGGGCTCATTGTAATGGCTGGAATGGAATAAATGGAATGGAGTTGAACATGTGGTTTCCATGTGTGTGATGTGTTTGACCGAGCGCCACCTGTGGAACAGGGAGAGGCACTGTCGGAAGGAAGTGATGCGGCCGTCCGATAGTGTTGCCTGATAAAAGAGAGAGTCCAGCATTACGCTTAGCTATCTATTCAGCTCTTGGTTGATCTTGAACCCTAACTCATTGAGGTGGGTGACAAGGGAAGCTGTGTCTTGTACTGCTTGCTCCTGTGAAGGGGGGGCAAAGCAGGTAATCATCTATGTAGGTGGAGACTCTTAGTCCCCTGACACTAACGGGGATTAGAGCTGCCCTACACATTTGCTGAACGTCTGGGGAGCTAGTGCTGGCTCCAGGGGCACAGCGAGGTATTCAAATATAAATTGTATTTGTCACATACTCTGAAAACGAACAGTGAAATGCGTATTTACGGGTCTTTCCCAACAATGCAGAGAGAAAAATAGAAAAAGTCATAAAGATAATTACACAAGGAATAAATACACAATGAGCAATGATAACTTGGCTATATACACAGGGTGCCAGTACCGAGTCGATGTGCAGGGGTTTGAGGTAATTGAGGTAGATACACTACATCAAATGCGCCGAATACAACAGGTGTAGACCTTACAGTGAAATGCTTACTTACAGGCTCTAACCAATAGTGCAAAAAAAGGTATTAGGTGAACAATAGGTAGGTAAAGAAATAAAACAGTAAAAAGACAGTGAAAAATAACAGTAGCGAGGCTATATACAGTAGCGAGGCTATATACAAACACTGGTAAGTCAGGTTGATTGAGGTAGTATGTACATGTAGATATGGTTAAAGTGACTATGCATATATGATAGCCTGGTTAGCCAATGTGCGAGAGCACTGGTTGGTCGGGCCAATTGAGGTAGTATGTACATGAATGTATAGTTAAAGTGACTATGCATATATGATAAACAGAGAGTAGCAGCAATGTAAAAAGAGGGTTTGGGGGGGCACACAATGCAAATAGTCTGGGTAGCCATTTGATTACCTGTTCATGAGACTTATGGCTTGGGGGTAAAAACTGTTGAGAAGCCTTTTTGTCCTAGACGTGGCACTCTGGTACCGCTTGCCATGCGGTAGCAGAGAGAACAGTCTATGACTGGGGTGGCTGGGGTCTTTGAAAAATTTTAGGACCTTCCTCTGACACCGCCTGGTGTAGTCCTGGATGGCAGGCAGCTTAGCCCCAGCGATGTACTGGGCCGTACGCACTACCCTCTGTAGTGCCTTGCAGACGGAGGCCGAGCAATTGCCGTACCAGGCAGTGATGCAACCAGTCAGGATGCTCTCGATATTGCAGCTGTAGAACCTTTTGAGCATCTCAGGACCCATGCCAAATCTTTTTAGTTTCCTGAGGGGGAATAGGATTTGTCGTGCCCTCTTCACGAATGTCTTGGTGTGTTTGGACCATTCTAGTTTGTTGTTAATGTGGACACCAAGGAACTTGAAGCGCTCAATCTGCTCAATCTGCTCCATTCCATTCTCGATGAGAATGGGGGCGTGCTCGGTCCTCCATTTCCTGTAGTCCACACTCATCTCCTTACTCTTGGTTACGTTGAGGGATAGGCTGCTATTCTGGCACCACCTGGCCAGGTCTCTGATCTCCTCCCTATAGTCTGTCTCACCATTGTCGGTGTCTCACCATTGTCACCTGTTGTGTCGTCTGCAAACTTAATGATGCTGTTGGAGTCGTGCCTGGCCATGCAGTCGTGGGTGACCAGGGAGTACAGGAGGAAACTGAGCACGCACCCCATGGAAGCTCCAGTGTTGAGGATCAGCGTGGCAGATGTGTTGCTACCTACCCTCATCACCTGGGGGCGGCCCGTCAAGAAGTCCAGGATCCAGTTGCAGAGGGCGGTGGTCCGTCCCAGGGTCCTGAGCTTGGGGATGAGCTTGGAGGGGACTATAGTGTTGAATGCTGAGCTGTAGTCAATGAACAACATTCTTACGTAGGTATTACTTTTGTCCAGGTTGGTGAGGGCAGTGTGGAGTCCAATAGAGATTTGCGTCATCAGTGGATCTGTTGGGGCGGTGTAACGCTTGTCTTCGTCCTCAGACGAGGACTAAGAAATGTCAGACCAATGCGCAGCGTGGTAGGTGTCCATATTGTATTTAATACGAATACTGAACACTTCAACAAACAAAAAAACTATAAAACGACAAAACGAACAGTCCTGAACGGTGAAGCAAAACACAGAACAGAAAATAATCACCCACAACTCAAAGGTGAAACCAGGCTACCTAAGTATGGTTCTCAATCAGGGACAACGATTGACAGCTGCCTCTGATTGAGAACCATACCAGGCAAAACACAGAAATCCCAAATTAAAGAAAAAATAACATAGACTGCCCACCCCAACTCACGCCCTGACCATACTAAAACAAAGACAAAACAAATGAACTAAGGTCAGAATGTGACAGGCAGTATGCGAATTGGAGTGGGTCAAGGCTGTCTTGAATGATGGTGTTGATGTGAGCCATGACCTGCCTTTCAAAGCATTTCATGGCCATAGATGTGAGCTCTACCAGGCGATGGTCATTTAGGCAGGTTATCTTGGCGTTCTTGGGCACAGTGATTGAGGTGCTCAGCTTGAAACAAGTTGGTGTTAGACTGAGTCAGGGATAGATTGAAAATGTCAGTTAAGACACTTGCCGATGGTCAGCGCATGCTCTGTGTACGCGTCCTGGTATTCTGTCTGGCCTCGCAGCCCTGTGAATGTTAACCTGTACAAAGGTCTTACTCACGTTAGCTACGGAGAAAAAGATCACACAGTTGTATGGAACAGCTGGTGCTCTCATGCATGGTTCAGTGCTGCCTCAAAGTGAGCATAGAAGGCATTTAGCTCATCTGGTAGGCTGTAGTTACACAGGTGACATGTTGGTGAAAATGATGTAAAACAGATTTCAGTGTACCTGCTTTAAAATCACGGGCCACTAGAAACGCCGCCTCTGAATGTGCATTTTCTTATTTGTGTAACAGTATAGCTTCCGTCAGTCTCCTTGCCCCTACCTGGGCTCGAACCACACACGTCTACAACTGACACCCATGAAGCATCGTTACTCATCGCTCCACAAAAGCCGAGGCCCTTGCAGAGCAAGGGGAACAACTACTTCAACGTCTCAAACAACTACTTCAAGGTCACCCCGCTAACCATTTCACACCGGTTACACTCACCCCCCTTTTGACCTCCTCCTTTTCCGCAGCAACCAGTGATCCAGGTCAACAGCATCAATGTAACAGTATAGCTTCCGTCCCTCTCCTCGCCCCTACCTGGGCTCGAACCAGAGACCCTCTGCACACATCGACAACAGCCACCCTCGAATCATCATTACCCATCGCTCCACAAAAGCCGTGGCCCTTGCAGAGCAAGGGGAACAACTACTTCAAGGTCTCAGAGCGAGTGACGTCACCAATTGAAACGCTATTAGCGCGCACTTCGCTAACTAGCTAGCTATTTCACACCGGTTACATTTGCTATGGCACTAAACAGCTCGTTGAGTGTGGTCTTACAGCCAGCATCGGTTTGTGGTGGTCAGTAGACGGCTACAAAAAATATAGATGAAAACTCTGTTGGTAAATTGTGTGGTCTGCAGCTTATCATGAGGTATTCTAGCTCAGGTGAGCAAAAACACGAGACTTCCTTAACATTACAGATTGCGCACCAGCTGCTGTTAACAAAGTCTGGACAGAGTCTGGACAATGCATAGAAAAGCCAGCGAGATGTACGATGCCATCAGAAAGTATTCATACCCCTTGGCTTATTCCACATTTGGTTGTGTTACAGCCTGAATTCAAAATGGATTAAATAAATAAAAATGCTCACCCATCTACACACAGTACAACATAATGACAAAGGGAAAATCTATTTTTTAGAAATGTTTGCATATTTATTGAAAATGAAATAGACATATCTGTGATTCTTTCTGGGTATGTATCTATAAGCTTTACACACCTGGATTTTATAATATGTGCACATTATTATTTTTAAATTCTTCAAGCTCTGTCAAGTTGGTTGTTGATCATTGCTAGACAGCCATTTTAAAGTATTGCCATAGATTTCCAAGCCAATTTAAGTAAAAACTATAACTCGGCCTATCAGGAATATTCAATGACGTCTTGGTAAGCAACTCCAGTGTATATTTGGCCTTCTTTAGGTTATTGTCCTGCGGAAAGGTTTTCCTGCTGAATTTGTCTCCCATTGTCTGTTGGAAATGAGACTGAACCAGGTTTTCCTCTAGGATTTTGCCTGTGCTTTGCTCTATTCTGATAATTTTATCCTAAAAACCAAACTCCCTAGTCCTTGCCGATGACAAGCATACCCATAACATGATGCAGCCACCACCATGCTTGAATATATGAAGAGTGGTACTCAGGGATGTGTTGTGGATTTGCCACAAACATAACACCTTATTTTGTGCTCTTGAGTGGTGCAGCAGTCTAAGACACTGCATCTCAGTGCTAGAGTATCATCACTACAGACACCCTGGTTTGAGTCCAGGCTGTCTCACAACCGGACGTGATTGTGTGCCGCCCTATGGGACCCACAATTGGCCCAGCGTCATCCGGGTTTGGCTGGTGTGGGCCGTCATTGTAATAAAAAAATTGAAAACAAATTTATTCAACTAGGAAAGTCAGTTAAGAACAAATTTTTATTTACAATAGCGGCCTAGGAACATTGGGTTAACTGCCTTGTTCAGGGGCAGAACGACAGATTTTTAACTTGTCAGATTGGGGATTCGATCGGCAAATCTTAACTGACTTGCCTAGTTAAATAAAGGTTCAAAAAAATTATATTAAGGACATAACGGTTTTTTTGCAGTTTTACTTTTGTGCCTTATTACAAACAGGATGCGTGTTTTTGAATATTTTATTTTGTACAAGCTTCCTTCTTTTCACTGTCATTGTTAGTATTGGGAGTAACTACAATGTTGTTGAGCCGTCCTCAGTTTTCTCCTATCACAGCCATTAAAAGTTGTAACTGTTTTAAAGTCACCATTGGCCTCATGGTGAAATCTATGAGCGGTTTCCTTTCTCTCCGTCAACTGAGTTTGGAAGGACGCCTGTAATTAATAACTTCACCATGCTCAAAGGGATATTCAATGTCTGCTTTTTTATTTTTACCAATCTACCAATAGGTGCCCTTCTTTGCAAGGCATTGGAAAACCACCCTAGTCTTTGTGGTTGAATCTGTGTCTGAAAGTCACTGCTCGTAGTCATTCAAAAATCATGTTAAACACTTATTGCACACAGAGTGAGCCAATGCAACTTATTATGGGACTTGTTAACCACATTTTTACTCCTGAACTTATCTAAGCTTGTCATACATAACAAAAGGATTGAATACTTATTGAGAGACATTTCACATTTTCGTTTGTAATTAATTTGTAAAAACATAATGCGCAAATATTGTACAATCCAGGTGTGCAAAGCTCTTAGAGAAATACCCAGACAGACTCACAGCTGTAATCGCTGCCAAATGTGATTCTAACATGTATTAAATCAAGGGGTTGAATACTTATGTAAATTAGATATTTCATTTTCAATAAATGTGCAAATATTCATAAAAACATGTTTTAACTTTCTCATTAAGGGGTATTGCGCGTAGATGAGTGAAGAAAAACAAATATTTGATCAATTTCGAATTCAGGCTGTAACACCAAAAGACTTGCAATAAGGGGTATGAAAACTTTCTGAAAGAATTGTATATCTAAGAAAAATGTCAAAAACCACTCAACAAAGATGCTTACTTGTAAAAGTGGTTGTTTCACTGCCTTCTCCTACAGTTGTATTATCTCCAGCCACTGCAGTGACTCTGAATGTGTACCCCACTCCAGCAGGCAGCCCAGTGATGGTAGTGGAGGTTCTTGTGGTATTCTTACTGCCAATGTCACTGCCATCAGTCCACACTATTATATAGAAGGAGCTGTTTCCCTCTGGTTCAGTCCAGCTCAGAGACACAGAGGATGTTCTGATTTCAGACACAGTAAGTTTCCTGACGATTGCAGGCTCTGTGCGTGCAAGAGAGAGGGACATTTGGGAAAAGATACAGAATTTCAACTGAATCAAGTCCAATATTATCAAGTGAGCCTAAGTGAGAGCCATTTACTGTGAAATGCATGAAAGCATTGTGTTTCTTAATGCAACAGACGATGGCAACTTATCACATGTTCTTGGATGTGAACAAGTAATATATCAACGAATGTATAAATGGTGCCTGTGGCATTGACACAATCCGACATCAAAGTACCTGAGTTACTCACTTGTATATTTCAAAACGGTTTTGTTTCGTCCTTCACTTTTGTTATCTCCAGCCACTGCAGTGACTGTGAAGAGGTACTGCGCTCCAGCAGTGAGAGCAGTAACATTTACAGAAGTTCCTGTGGTATTCTGACTGTCATTGATACTGCCATCAGTCCACTCTACTTTATAGAAGGAGCTACCCTCTGGTTTAGTCCAGCTCAGAGACACCGATGATGTTGTGATTTTGGTGACAGTGAGGATTGTGATGGTTTCAGGCTCTGTGCGTGCAAGAAAGGTGGGTGGGGGGTGGGGGGTGGGGGGGGGGGAGAACAAGTATGTCTGGAATTTACTACAGAAGTAGACATTGTGAGCCGCAAATATACAGCCGAAGCACATTGCAGAGTCGAGAGAAAACGTTGATGTTCTCAGTAAATAAGATAGGCGTTTTAAGGAGAGCTTGTCAGGATCAACACAAAGTTATTTTCAGTCCAGGACCAGGCTTGATCTGGGTCAAAACCAGCCCTTAGAGTGAGATACTTACTTGTTGTGAAGTTATTGCAGCAGTCGACTTGTTGGATATCGTTACACAGGACATGCACACGGTGGGTGGACCCAGGAGCCAGTCCAGACAGGGTGGCCATAGTTGAGATGGAGAACACAGAAGTACTGCCAGTGCTCACGGTGCAGTTGGCGTGTACCTGAATATTAATCTCTGTTGCTGTTGTGCTGGCTTTGAAATTCGTACAGAGAGCGCCTAAAATGGTAGGAGAGTTTTGGATTGAGGGAAACCAAATCAGAACTTGTTTGCACATGTGTATACTGTACCTGTTTGAATAACGATTAGGACCTTGATTGTGTTTCTGAAACTTTGAAATGAAGTGTACTTCCTATCATTCATCGTCATCTACTTAGGTCAGATTTATCTTTCATAAATTATTGAAGTGGAAATGGCTGTACTTACATTGAGCTTGTGAGCCCTGTAAGGAAGATGAAAAGGACAGTTAGTAATCATACCAGTAGAGGTCAGCATTGACTCAGAACAGTGATCAAATTGTTGCCTCCACATGTCCTGGCCTATTCTAGCAATCTTACCATCTAGGGCAGGCCTGGGCAATTATTTTCCATGGAGGGCCACATTAGAATATATTTTTACCATCACGGGCCAGAATCAACAATAACAATGCCGCAAAGCCAGATGGATTACCAGGACATGTACTCCGAGCATGCGCTGACCAACTGGCAAGTGTCTTCACTGACATTTTCAACCTGTCTATGACCAAGTCTGTAATACCAACATCTTTCAAGTAGACCACCATAGTCCCTGTCCCCAAGAACACAAAGGTAAGCTGCCTAAATGACTACTGACCCGTAACACTCTGTAGCCATGAAACGCATTGAAAGGCTGGTCATGGGTCTCATCAACACCATTATCCCAGAAACCCACTCCAATTTGCATACCGCCCCAACAGATCCACACCGCCCTTTCCCACCTGGACAAAAGGAACACCTACATGAGAATGCTATTCATTGACTACAGCTCAATGTTCAATACCATAGTGCCTTAAAAACTCATCACTAAGCTCTACAGAGGGTAGTTGCGTATGGCCCAGTACATCACTGGGGCCAAGCTTCCTGTCATCCAGGACCTCTATACCAGACGGTGTCAGAGGAAGGCCCAAAGAATTGCCAAGGACTCCAGCCACCCTAGTCATAGACTGTTCTCTCTGCTACCGCACGGCATGCAGTACCAAATCTAGGTCCAAAAGGCTTCTTAATAGCTTCTACCCCCAAGCCATAAGACTCTTGAACAGTTAATCAAATGGCTACCCGGACTATTTGCATTGTCCCCACCCCCATTTTTAAGCTGCTGCTACTCTCTGTTTATTATCCATGCATAGTCACTTTACCTCTACCTACATGTTCTTGTTGAAATCAAATCAAATTGTATTTGTCACATGTGACGAATACAACACCTTACAGTGAAATGCTTACTTACGAGCCCCTAACCAACAGTGCAGTTTAAAAAAAAATACAGATAAGAGATAAAAGTAACAAGTAATTAAAGAGGAGCAGTAAAAAAAAAATATATATATATATATATATATATATACAGGGGAGTGCCGGTAGAGAGTCAATGTGCGGGGCCACCGGTTAGTTGAGGTAGTATGTACATGTAGGTACAGTTAATTTAAGTGACAATGCATAGATGACAACAGGAAGTGGCAGTGGTGTGGAGAGGGGAGGGGAGGGGGGGGGGAATGTGAATAGTCTGGGTAGCCATTTGACTAGATGTTCAGGAGTCTTATGGCTTGGGGGTAGAAGCTGTTCAGAAGCATCTTGGACCTAGACTTGGTGCTCCGGTATCGCTTGCCATGTGGTAGCAGAGAGAACAGGCTATGACTAGGGTGTTACCTCAATTACCTCGACTAATCGATGCCCCCCCGCACATTGACTTTGTACCAGAACCCCATGTATATAGCCTCGCTACTGTTATTTTATTGTTGCTCCTTAATTATTTGTTATATTTAAAAATAAATATTGACTGCATTGTTGGTTAAGGGCTTGTAAGTTAGCATTTCACTGTAAAGTGCATGTGACAAATACAATTTGATTTGATTTGAGAGTGTGGCTCCACATTTCTGGCTCCTACAGATGCCGCAACTTGGATAAAGTCATTCTACAGTCACATCCAAAATGATTGGCACCCTTGATAAAGATGAACAAAAAAGACTAAAATAAATAATACAAACACTGAGCTATATTGTATGTTCAAAACATTTCGAAAAGTATTTTATTTTATGCAATTGCTCAGAGAAAGAGATTTTGTTTAACAAGTTTTTAAAAAATCTAAAAAAGTGATTTTTCGCAAAATGATTGACACCCCTAAATATTGTTATAACTAAAATCAAACTAAATTTAATCTGCATTATCATTCTACTTTAAATTCATCTCACTTTAAGTAACTGTATTGTAGCCTTCTGTGGCTTCCTGTTTCACTGGGGTATAAAAATGAGGTAACACGCATGTAAAATCCCTTTGTTATCCATCACCATGGGGAAAGGCAAAGAAATCACAAATGTAAAGAGAGAAATGGTTGTTGACTTTCATAAATCAGGGAATGGGTAAAACAAAAATACTGAAAAACAATTACACTTACCGCTATTAGGGCAACAATTAAGAAGTTTAAAATCCCTGGAGCAGTGGTAAACCTGCCTGCTAGAGGACCTGAGTATATCTTGTCCCCACGCACAGTGAGAAAGGCAAAGAAAAAGTCCAAGGGCGAAAGTTTGAAAATGATAGAACTTTGCATCTTAGGGTCACCAAGTCTCTAAATCTCCAATTAGACGCCTCCTCCATGCCAATAGGCTATTTGGAAGGGTTACCATAAAAATACCTTATTGATATCAACCAATAAATGTAAATGTCTGTAGTTTGCTAAACAGAGATGAGACAGAAATAGAGCTCTTTGATCACATACGCCAGTGGTGGGTTTGTACTTTGAAAGAAGAATGTAAATACAAAAAGTAACCACATTCCTACTGTAAAATATGGTGGTGGATCTTTGATGTTATGGGGTTGTTTTGCTTCCACTGGTCCTGGGGCCCTTGTTAAGGTCAACGGCATCGTGAACTTTACTAAGTACCGGGACATTTTAGCTAAGAACCTGGTTTCCTGGGCCAGGAGTCCCCAAGTGGATCTTCCAGCAAGACAACCCCAAGCACACATCAACATCCACAACGAAATGGTTAATTGACCACAAAATGTAGAATTTTGCAATGGCCATCTCAGTCTCTGGACTTTGAAAACCTGTGGTTTGAATTGAAGAGGGAAGTCCCTCAGCGCAGAGCGAAGGATGTCAAGGATCAGGAAAGATTCTGTATGGAGGAATGTCCTCTGATCATCCCAATGTATTCTTCAATTTCATAAAACATTTTAGAAAAAGACTCCAAAGGGAACAGGTACCAATACATTTGACGCCAACCGTTTTTTGTTGTTTTCTTTCAGTACTTTTTTATAAAAAATATTTTGCTCTGAGAAATTGTATTAGTATAAAATAATATCAATATAATTTCTTGGAGCATACAATATACAGTAGCTCTTGTATTTGTATTGTTTATTTTATACAGTCTTTTATGCGCATCTTTATCAAGGGTGCCAATCATTCTGGACTTGTCTGTGTCCCCTTTGGGCCAGATGGGTCATGACACAGGCCATCTGAAGTCTCCAAGCACATTACCTACCAGTGGAATAACCTATGTACGGCTCATAATAATGGCTGGAATGGAGCCAAAGGAATGGTATCAGACACATCAAACATGGGGGTTTTCATGTGGGGGTTTTCATGTGGTTGATACCACTGCATTGACTCCATTCCAGTCTTTGCTATGAGCTGTTCTCCCCTCAGCATCCTCCACTGATGTACAACCTCTACAACCTCAGGCGGCTGAAGAAATTCTGCATGGCCCACGAAGACCCTCACGAATTTCTACAGATGCACCATTGAGAGCATTCTGTCAGGCTGCATCACCGCCTGGTACGGCAACTGCACATGGCTCTCCAGAGGGTGGTGTGGTCAGCCCAACGCATCACTGGGGGACACGCTGCCTGCCCTCCAGGAAATGTACAGCACTCGGTGTCAAAGGAAGGCCAAGATGATCATCTAGGACCTCAGCCACCCGAGTCACAGTCTGTTCACTCTGCTACCTTCTGGCAGGCAGACACTGAAAAACAGCTTCTATCTCCTGGCCATCAGACTGTTGAACAGCCAATACTAGCCGGCTACCTGCCCAGTTCTCAGCCCTGCACCTTGAGACTAATGCCCCATGAATATAGAGTCATTGAACGCTGGCCACCTCATATTCTGTTTATAAACTGTTGTTTACTCACTGTGTATATTCTGTGTTCTCGACATAACCCATCCTAATATTCCTACTACTGTACATACCATTTTCTTTCCAAATTATACTGAACAAAAATATAAACACAAACATTTTAAAGATTTTACTGAGTTACAGTTCATATAAGGAAATCATTCAATTAAAATGCATTCATTAGGCCCTAATCTATGGATTTCAAATGACTGGGCAGCTAGGCCCATCCACTTGGCAGCCAGTCCCACCCACTGAGGAGCCAGGTCCAGCCAATCAGCATGAGTTTTTCCACACAAAATGGGCTTTATTACAGACAGAAATACTCCTCATCACCCCCCCCCCCCCCCCCCCCCCCTCATACGATCCTGCTGGTGAAGAAACCGGATGGGCTGGGGTGGTTACACGTGGTCTGTGTTTGTGAGGCCGGTTGGACGTACTGCCAAATTCTCTAAAACGATGTCGGAGGCAGCTTATGGTACAAAAATTAACGTAAAATTCCCTGGCAACAACTCTGGTGGACATTCCTGCAGTCTGCATGCCAATGGTGGACATTCCTCAAAACTTGAGACACCTGTGGCATTGTGTTGTACTGTATAACAAAACTGCACATTTTAGAGTGGCCTTTTATTGCTCCCAGCACAAGGTGCACTCGTGTAATGGTCATGCTGTTTAATCAGCTTCTTGATATGCCACACCTGTCAGGTGGATGGAGTCTCCTTGGCAAAGGAGAAATCCTCACTAATAGGGATGTTCACAAATGTGTGCACAAAATTGGAGAGAAATAAGCTTTTTGTGCGTATGGAAAATGTTTGGGATTTTTATTTCAGCTCATGAAAAGTTTCGGAGGGACACTTTGCATGTTGTGTGTATATTTTTGTTCAGTGTATATACTGTCTGTACACCCCACATACAGTGTTTATATTCTGGATTCTGACACATGCTCAATAATATATCGACTCTAGATTATTAATTGGACCCATTCTGTCTCCGGATTTCTTGTTTAGATTTTTTAAAATGATTTGTGTATTGGTATTGTATTTGCGAAACATACACTGTTGGAGCTAGAATCATAAGCATTTCACTGCACCTGCTATAACACCTACAAATCTGTGTACACGACCAATAAACTTTGATTCAGTGTTTTGTATGATGGCAACTTGCCAGTTTCCTAGTCCAGTCCACCACAACTTTTGATAAGTCAAAAGTAAACCTTCCACCAATGCAAACCGCAGGCCTTAGCTGATGTCCTGCGGTCCACTCTGTTTACCAGACGACTAAACATCACACCCACATTATCCCGTTCCCACTAGTGAGTCCCCTATACAAACCCGGTCCTCGCCAAGACAGCCTCGGCTATACAGTCCAGCAGATGAAGAGATGCATTAACTCCACTTAACATACTGGGCGTGGTCTGGTTAGAAAAGTCATATCCTTCATTACATTAGCCACAGTTGGGCACACTTGACAACTCGCGGGACGACATTGACGAGGACGTTGACTGAAATGGTGTAATAAAAAGCCAGGCCTAGACTCAGACCAACATCCAGACCCAGATGTAGAGCTTTCAGATCCAGACCTCCAGGTAGCAGCCCATCCGTTGGGACAGGAAGATATCCTCTGGGCCTACGGTCACCACTGCCTCCCCTGGTACTCCCCGGAGACCCCTCTCCCCGTCCTTACCCTTGCCATCACTATTGATATCACCAACCCTGCCCCCCCCCCCCCCCCCCCCTGCCTGCCACCCCTCCCAACTTCCCTCTTCGCTCAATCCCCTTTGTTCTGCTATTCTTCCTAAAGGCTAGGGGGACAGCACAGGGTGTGGGCTTGGGAGGTTGGGTTCTTTGATGCAGTTCTGGCAGTGCTAGCGTTGTGAGAAAGTGAGGAGACAGACTTGCCGGCGACTTGAAATACAGCTACTGACGTTGTTCATTAACTGACATGAACATGACCCAACAGTCTATGTTCCCCTGAAAGTCTTTCATTCTGATAAACATTCTGATAAGCGAATTTAGAGGCTACAGTAGTCCAAATGGGACTTGAACCCACAACTTTGTGATTGTCAGTCAAACACCTAAGACATGACGTCAAGAGGTCTAAACATCTTCATGGGGTTGTTGATGTTATACTATGAATGTTATATGTTCCATACACCAGATACTTGTGCATCTTGAGACATACTGTAGGAGGAAGTCATTCACTGTAGTTCTGCTCGCTCTCACCCCCCCCCTCCCCCCCCCCTCCCCAGGGGCCTTTGTAGATGACACAGGGGTCTTTGTAATGACACAAAAGGCCCCTAACCAACACATCGCCCAATCAGGAAGACATCTTTCGTAGGCCAAGCTCAATAAATCTGGCCTTGGATGTCCTCTCTGTTTGTGTGTGTCCATGAATTCTTGTGTGCATTTCACACAATATATATATATATATATATACAGTTCCTTGAGACAGGGAAAAAAATCACCTAATATTTTCAAGTATTTTGTGGATACATTTTAGTATAACTTGGCTGATATTGATTGATGGAGTCCCTGCAAAACACCGGGCTAAGACAGTCTTTGGGGGTTTGCCAGCTGAAAGTGTGTGTGTGTGTGTGTGTGTGTGTGTGTGTGTGTGTGTGTGTGTGTGTGTGTGTGTGTGTGTGTGTGTGTGTGTGTACACGTGAAGGAGTGGACAGAGCATGGGGAGCCAGTCTGATGGTTTTGAAGCTGAAGTTCTACATTCTACACTGAGGGTGGAAATCCTAGAAACAGGATACATACCCTCAGAACAGCCTCAACTTGTCAGGGTATGGACTATACAAGGTCTCGAACGCGTTCCACAGGGATGCTGGCCCATGGTGACTCCAGTGCTTACCACAGTTGTGTCAAGTTGGCTGGATGGCCAAAACAATTCTTCTTTAACCTGTCTCCTCCCCTTCATCTACACTGATTGAAGTGGATTCAACGAGTGACATAGATTTTACCTGGTCAGTCTGTGTCGCAAAGCACTATCTGTGAACTAGCTAATTGCTTGAAATGCTTTTCACGACCTCATGAAATTCTGGCTGGTCATGGAACCAGCATCACCCAGGTATACCCATGCTATAGAAAACCTTAAACAAATCATTTTGTTTTCACAAAACTCATTCAGAAATATGTTTGACCCAATGCAGTCATGGGAAAAATGCAGTTCCCTTTCAAAGAGGCACTATGTGTGTCTATGATGTGTGAAGTTCGTGACAAATGTCATTCTGACTTTGTAGATATTGCAAAAAAAAAAAGTAGTTTTTTTCACAAGAAGTATCTTTCATTACGTGTACCGCTTCACTGTGAAGCCAAAGGCACATTTCCACATGCATTGTGTGGACTTCTCCCAGCCAGCCAGCCAGTCGGTCTCTCTCCTGAGTGACCTAGTCATTGTTTTTAAGCTGAAACAACATGGCACCAAGTAGCCCACCATGGCCTGGCCTGCGACACACCCTGATAACAGCATGGGATGTACAGGTAACTGACAAAATAAAGGAAACACTTGAGTAAATGAGGGATACAAACAATATTGAAAACAGGTGCTTCCACACAGGTGTGCTTCTCAGTTAATTAAGCAATTGACATCCAATCATGCTTAGGGTCATGTATAAAAATGCCCAGTTGCCCATTATTTTGGCTACCATGGCTAGAAGAGATCTCAGTGACGTTAAAATAGGGGTCTCAATGGAGCATAGGGGGTTTAATGTGTGTGTGTGCGTGCGTCAGTCACCAGATCTCAATCCAATCGAACACTTATGGTAGATTCTGGAGACAACATTTCCTCTACCACCATCAACAAAAAAAACGAATGATGGGAATTCTCATGGAAGAATGGTGTTGCACACCTCCAATAGAGTACCAGACACTTGTAGAACCTATGCCAAGGCACAATTAAGATGTTCCGGTGGCCCAACGGCCTATTAAGACCCTTTTATGTTGATGTTTCCTCTATATTGGCAGTCACCTTTGACCTCCACCTCAAACAAAGGAAGAGAAGTGCCACCCGACATGGTCTAACAAACCAACGTTCGGACTCCTTCGTCTGGTTGAGGTGATGACACCGCTGCTAGGCGGTGCGCCTCCGGGAGACGCTCCTTTGAACGACAAGTTAGACCGGAACAATTGGAGTGTAATCAATTACTACGCCACGGTGAACGTCTGTGGTGTTTCTATCAAACGAGTGTGTGGACATTCTCTCACCACGGATGGTCTCTGTCCCTGATCCAGACATCCAGTCGTGGCATCAGCCATGTCCGCTTCTCTCTGTGGGCTGTAACTGTTCATTAACCGGTAGCCAGACATAAATGGCTAATTGGAGTGAGCGACGAGGAAGTACAAACTGCAGCTAAAACGGTAACTAACCATGCAGGGAAATTTGGGATGATATCTCCCATCCAAAGCCATGATAAGATGTACACGAGATAGCCTCTGTCTGTATTATACAGGACTTGAGCTTACAGGTTTTATTAACAGTCTCACCGTATGCCAGTCTGTTTCTGCCAGCGCTTTAGCGGGCGTTCAGGCTGACATTTTGTATCTGCCAAAAATGAATCGCACCCATTGTTATGCTATGCTAGTCATACGTTGAAGGATGATAGAGACGACACATTAAGTGATAGCATACCCATCTAGCACAAGCGCACCGCAACAGCAATCACATTTGAACCATTTTACAACCCCCAAAAACCATTTTATAATGGCCTTTCTATGATCACATTTACAACCTGTACGAGCATCATCGAACACCACGGTACTGACTGAAGCGTTCTGAATCAATCATTTTGTCTGTGGACTGTAACTGTGTAGCAGATAAGATAAGGGTTTTAGGAGAAAAGCCAGTTGTGTCACACCACGTCCCCCAGAGAGAGTTCAATGTCTGTTTGATGGCAGCCATTTTCGGATACATTTGCCTCTGGATTTGTTTGCTGAGTTTCCTGGAGTCAGTGGCTGGCAGATGTGACAGAGAGATTGTTTTCCAGTTACTGTTTAGCCAGTCACTACTTTGGCCCAAAGTAGTCAATAAAAAGGAAAATCCCTTATTGGTAATTTAATTGAAGTTTTGAAAAGAAAAGACAAGTATCTTCAGTGGATTAGCTAGTTGTTATCTAGGCTTATCTTCTGTGTCTCTTTTTTTTGGGGTCATTTTTTTGGGGGGGGTCATTTGTGTGTGTGTGTGTGTGTGTGCGTGCATGCAGCCCTTTGTGCGTCTGTGTACGTGCGTGGTTGTGCATGTACCTGTGCTTTTTCATCCCATCCTACCTCCCACTCTAGTGTCCCACACCACCTACTGTATCGTGGCTCTGATCGGGATCTATGGAAATCAGGTGAGTGGTATTTGGCGTCCCAGGCCGGCGGTGCTATAGTGTGCTTTGCTGTGTGGAGATGCCTATCTGGCCTTATTGTATAACAATCGGCACCACTTCTCCCTGCTCAGGTTACTGCCCTAGCTGCAGCCGCACTCACGCAAAAACGCTAGACAGGCAGCCCAGCAAACAGTGGACAACAGGGTGTGTGTGTGTGTGTGTGTGTGTGTGTGTGTGTGTGTGTGTGTGTGTGTGTGTGTGTGTGTGTGTGTGTGTGTCGATACGGTCAGCAGTTGTGCACCACAGCACAATACCTATGAGAGCAAACCACCACAGACCCACAGCGGCATAGTGCATGAAGCACGCAAATGGGACTGAAATACTGGGCAATTTTCCTTCTTTCATTGTAAAACAGTGAAGCCAATCGGTGGTTCACAAAGATCTTGGATACTGAGAGCTATGTTTATCCACAGCTGAAGTGTCAATTTTATCATACCAACCATACACTAAATCCCAGTTCAGGGGAAACGATGTAACCCACCAACTTGTCGACTCTTTCGCTGTGCTAAACTCTCTCTTTATTTTTCTCTCTCTCTTTCTCTCTCTCTCCAAAGTTTAAACAAGTTCTCTGTTAAGTTAGACCCCCCCCCCCCACACACTCTCTCTCTCTCTCTCTCTCTCTCTCTCTCTCTCTCTCTCTCTCTCTCTCTCTCTCTCTCTCTCTCTCTCTCTCTCTCTCTCTCTCTCTCTCTCTCTCTCTCTCTCTCTCTCTCTCTCTCTCTCTCTCTCTCTCTCTCTCTCTCTCTCTCTCTCTCCTGGCAAAGCGCCAGTTTCCTCATCCTTAAAGGAGAACTTATCCTGACCTTTCCAGTTCAGCCCCTCCCCGTCCACCCAGCCCAAAAAAAGAAAACGGCTTTTACATTGCGCATCCCAACGTCCGGGCCGTAGCTCCTTCATAGGCCACCAGTGATAGAGGGAGCGATTAGGCATCTGCTGACAATAAGAGCTTTGAATCAGTCAGTCAGTCAGAGAAGCTGGTCTCTCATTCACATGGGGCTGTAGCCCTGGGTCTCTTTGTCAGGCGTTATAGACATGCAGAGGAGTCAGAGGCCTGTTCAGAAGGCAACATGTTTGGGGCTGTTAATTTGGAAGTGGCCTGTCTGGATTCTGATAGGGGATAGAGGGAGTGGGCTGTGCAGCATTCCATTAAAGCACACTTGATATGACCAGTTGTGTGACAGCCGTACTTTTGACCCGCGATGGACACAGGCGCCTCTATGCTGTTTGAGATCAGGCTTAATAAGTCCTGATTTCCAAAAGGTAAAGGATAAGATGTCAGTTCTATATGTTGTAAAATATGGTGAGTAGTTGACTCAAAGAGAGAGCGAGACAATAATTGAAAAGTTTTCAACAAATGTATTTCTTCAAAAATGAAGGAGAAGCAAGAGAGAGATTTAGTCATTTTTTTCACTTTCAGTTTCACTTACTTAGCTAGCAAATGCAGCTGATTAGTTGAGTTACTCAAACACTCTGCTCAAACAGAGGGATGCTATGTTAGCTAGCTGGCTATGACTAACCAACACAACACTGGAACTCTTCCAAGTCAAGTTAAGCTTTTGCTTTTATTAATTTATTGCCACCTGGGCGTGCCAGTGTAACTGCTTACTGACTATACAAATTAACGTTACTGCATGATTGTAGTAGGTTTAGTAACGCATTAGTTCTATTAGTTATGTTGACTAGGATTTTACTTTAACTAATATGGGGACAATGATGTAGGTTGTGTGTAGCGGTTATGACATGGTTTGGCTTGGAAAGTTTTTTTTGCCTGGTCACATACAGCTGATGTGTTGTTCATTGAAGGGAAAAGGTTCAAACAAAGGGAAAATGTGAGAGGGAAAACGACGTGGCTGCTATGAAAGTGAACTGTGTTTATGCGTGCTCAGGGGTGTATTCAATCCACCGATTCTGTTGAAAGAAGTTTGTTAAACGAAAGCAAACGAAATGGGGATAAAAATACCTGAATTTGTCCAATAGAAACTCTCGTTTGCAACTGTTGGACTAATGATTAGATAAGCTAGATGCAGGCAAGAGTGTGCAAGACGGTATTGAATGTGTCACTGTCTGTCCATGTGTCACGGTCTGTCATCTCAATTTTTTTCTCTCGACCTGTGTGCACCTAAGTTGTAAACTTTCATTCACAGGCTAGGTTGTAGCAACCTCATGATGATTATAGGGAACATTAGAGTATCATGTAGTAGCCTAAACCTATCAATGTTACATTGAACTGGGTAAATGGAATATGAATGATAGTCATCCAACATGCTGTAACAGAAATAAGGCCATGCTCATGAAAAAAATAATTGTCTTCCCTCATCATAAACGGCACTGACCACCACCAATGTTGCCTGGCACCAAACACGACTTCAAAGTGCTGTGATTGTGTTAGTGTAAATGGAAAGAGGAATTCAACAGAGGTATTGTGTCACAATTTTGATTAGGGAACAAAGTACAGTAAAGCCTTTACTCAAAAGTCTTCTGTCCCCATCTAACCCGTGTGTGTGTGTGTGTGTGTGTGTGTGTGTGTGTGTGTGTCCATGCTTTTTATTCCAGGAAAACACCCCTAAATGTAGATGTGACTGCAACTTGTACACAGCTGCGTACGTAACTATAAAAGGGGACGGGAGAAAAGGACTCGCTTCCTTGTTCCCGAGATGGACCCACTGATAGCAACGTCACAATTTTCCCATCAAAAATGAGTTCACGGGCAGAGAAGTCATTTCACACACACAGACGAGAGTAATCATTCCATGATAAAGTCATGCAAAGCAATGTACTTTTCCTGGGTCTTTAATTGCCGGGTCTCGCTCTCCGAACTGTAGCTGCTATCTCACCACCCACACTGTAGTTAACAGGGCTATTTGATCTCAGAGGCCATGTCGATGCTGCCGTCTGAAAATCCTTTCATGTGTACAAATCACATACAAATTTCCCTGTTACGAAATAAATAGGGATGTGACAGTCTATTGTGATGGTGTCTTTTTGCTTGTGTGGGTGCTGGAGGTGGCATTCAATGCAAATAAACGCATTTGGAAGATTGACTGTCGATACTTGTACGGTGAACAAAATTTAGCTCCCTGTTTTTATGTCAACTTCTCGTCTGCTTTTAGTACACACACTGAGTATACGAAACATGAAGAACTTGTCAGGGTACGGACTCTACAAGGTGTCGAAAGTGTTCCACAGGGATGCTGACCCATGTTGACTCCAATGCTTCCCACAGTTGTGGCAAGTTGGCTCGATGTCCTTTTGGGCGGTGGACCATTGTGGATACACACAGGAAACAGTTGAGCATGAAAAACCTCTCCTCCTCCTTCATCTACACTGATTGAAGTCGATGTAACAAGTGACATCAATAAGGGATCATGGCTTTCACCTGGTTAGTCTGTCATGGAAAGAGCGGGTGTTCTTAATGTTTTGTAAACTCAGAATTCTGCATTTCAATACGAAAACAGTCTCTCCCGCTCATCTATTATTATTAAACACAAAACACAAAACCCAAAGACCCTATGGGCCAATGGGGAAACGGGATGATCTTCAGATCCAATGTTAACCTATCAGTTCCATCACTCGCTCAGATTTTTACGTGTCCTTCCATTGGACACCTAGAGGGCTCCCGACCCATGCTCCCCATACAACCTGACAGAGCTTGAGAGAATCGGCAGAGAAGAATATGAGAAGCTCCCCAAATACAGGCGTGGCAAGCTTGTAGCATCATACCCAAGAAGACTCGAGGCTGTAATCACTGCCAAAGGTGCTTCAACAAAGTACTGAATAAAGGGTCTGAATACTTATGTAAATGTGATATTTCCGTTTTTTTTTTTATAAATGTGCAAAAAATGTGAACAACCTGTTTTTGTATTGTCATTATGGGGTATTGTGTGTAGATTGATGAGGGGGGGAGGTATTTAATACATTTTAAAATAAGGCTGTAATGTTACAAAATGTGGTAAAAGTCAATGGGTCTGAATACTTTCATCCTTGGGAAACAGTAGATGAGAAGGGGCACAGAGAAGGAAGAGGAAGGGGAAGGATGAGAAAGCGGGGAAGAGAAGTGGGAGTGATGTAGTGATGGGAGGGGAGCATTACATACATAGTTGGCGAGAAAGAGAGTAAGAGAAAAGGCAAAAGAACAAAAAAAATTGCCAGCAAGAACAATAACAGGAACGAGATTATGTAAAATACTTTCAAGTGCCTTTTCCCTATTGACCTTTCGACCCCTGGGTCCTTTGAGCTGTGAAACACAAAGGTGCCCTCCTCTGAAATGGGTCTTATCTTATCGGTCCCCTACCCACCATCATCATCACCATAATCTCTCCCTTTGGTGGCACTGCCAGCCACTGTTCAATCATGCACGCACACATTCTCACAACCCATGGTTATCAGTACCCGAGAGCTATCAATAGGAACTCGCTCTCAACCACATACAAATCCTAATCTCAAAGCCTTCCACAGTCCCCCAGGGGCCAGCCTAGCACAAACTGAGGGTTATTCGAAAAATGGCTGCAATGGTAGCGTCTATTTCTCACAGCTTTTCTCTATTTCAAACAATGTTCCTTATTGACCGTAAAAGATCGGTAGAGCAAAACGTGGAGATTTATGAAGTAATATCAGTGAAGAATTCTGTTAAATATTTTGTATTTTTGAAATAAAGGTTTAATTTTCTCTAAATCCAATATGGCCAATCCTTCTTCCCACTATCCACTTCAGAGGACGACTTTGATATTCGAACATGGGATCATTATATGGTTTTACTTAAATATTTCCACCCAGTGCTAGGTCACCCTTCTCAGCCCTCCCATTTCCCAATTTTTCTGCTGATTTGGTTATATATGAATTCAACTAATTAGCAAAAAATCTCTGAAGCTGGAGACTCATATCTCCCTCACTAGCTTTAAGCACCAGCTGTCAGAGCAGCTCACAGATCACTGCACCTGTACATAACCCTTCTATCTACCTACCTCATCCCCATACAGTATTTATTTATTTATCTTGCTCCTTTGCACCCCAGTATCTCTACTTGCACATTCATCTTCTGCACATCTACCATTCCAGTGTTTAATTGCTATATTGTAATTACTTCGCCACCATGGCCTATTTTTTGCCTTAACTCCCTTATCTTACCTCATTTGCACTCACTGTATATATACTTTTTGTTTCCTTTTGTTCTACTGTATTATTGACTATGCTTTGTTTATTCATGTGTAACACACATGTGTAACTCTGTGTTGTTGTATGTGTCGAATTGCTACGCTGTATCTTGGCCAGGTCACAGTTGCAAATGAGAACTTGTTCTCAACTAGCCTACCTGATTAAATAGAGGTGAAATAAAATAAAATTAGCATAATGCTTCAATTGAACAACAGATTCTGCTAACTTCCCTTGTGATATTTACCCTTTAACTATAGTGCAGTTCACCTCAGAGGCCGGACTGTCTCTTCTACCTGTGTTATATTAACAGGATTAAAAATCAGTTTTGCATATGTACCATGACCTCTTCTCATCACGATCACTGTGTGTACTCTTCATAGAAGTTGGCAAGGTGATAAGGCATCGCCTTACCACACCACCAAATCACCACTTCCTCATCACCCTTAAATTACCCCGTTTAAAATGTTTTAATTTGAAATGTAACCTTTATTTAACTAGGCAAGTCCGTTAAGAACAGATTCTTATGTACAATGACGGCCTACTCCGGCCAAACCCGGACGATGCTGGGCCAATCGGGCGCCGCCCTATGGGACTCCCGATCACATCTGGTTGTGATACAGCCTGGATTCGAAACAGGGTGCCTGTAGTGACGCCTCAAGTACTGAGACGCAGTGCCTTAGACCGCTGCGCCACTCGGGAAGCCCTTAGGCTGGGTGGACACGCCAAACCAAAGCTTCTCACTGTTTGGGGCACTTTTCAAAAGCACAGCTCTTCCAGCAAAACCCTTCAAATCTACTACCAGTGGAACTACCATTGGAATAACATACAGTATGTTTTTAACTTGTAACAAGCAAGTCAGCACATGCCGTTTGTGGAATACTTTTGATTCACTTTTCAATATTATGTTATATTATTCGATAAATAATTTAGTAAATTTAAGATTACGGATGTAAAGCGTTGCCCTGAGCTCTCTCTCTCTCAGCCTGAAGTCTTACTCCTGTAGCCTACACGTTATACATAGGGGCAATAAAGTATTTAGTCAGCCACCAATTGTGCAAGTTATCCCACTTAAAAAGATGAGAGAGGCCTGTAATTTTCATTATAGGTACACTTCAACTATGACAGACAAAATGAGAAGAAAAAAATCCAGAAAATCACATTGTAGGATTTTTTATGAATTTATTTGCAAATTATGGTGGAAAATAAGTATTTGGTCAATAACAAAAGTTTATCTCAATACTTTGTTATATACCCTTTGTTGGCAATGACAGAGGTCAAACGTTTTCTGTAAGTCTTCACAAGGTTTTCACACACTGTTGCTGGTATTTTGGCCCATTCCTCCATGCAGATCTCCTCTAGAGCAATGATGTTTTGGAGCTGCTGCTGGGCAACACGGACTTTCAACTTCCTCCAAAGATTTTCTATGGGTTTGAGATCTGGAGACTGGCTAGGCCACTCCAGGACCTTGAAATGCTTCTTACGAAGCCACTCCTTCGTTGCCCGGGCGGTGTTTTTGGGATCATTGTCATGCTGAAAGACCCAGCCACGTTTCATCTTCCATGCCCTTCCTGATGGTAGGCTTTGTTACTTTGGTCCCAGCTCTCCTGCCTGGTGCAGGTCTACAATTTTGTTTCTGGTGTCCTTTGACAGCTCTTTGGTCTTGGCCATAGTGGAGTTTGGAGTGTGACTGTTTGAGGTTGTGGACAGGTGTCTTTTATACTGATAACAAGTTCAGACAGGTGCCATTAATACAGGTAACGAGTGGAGGACAGAGGAGCCTCTTAAAGAAGACGTTACAGGTCTGTGAGAGACAGAAATCTTGCTTGTTTGTAGGTGACCAAATACTTATTTTCCACCATAATTTGCAAATAAATTCATTAAAAATCCTACAATGTGATTTTCTAGATTTTTTTTTCTAATTTTGTCTGTCATAGTTGAAGTGTACCCATGATGAAAATTACAGGCCTATCATCTTTTTAAGTGGGAGAACTTGCACAATTGGTGGCTGAGTAAATACTTTTTTGCCCCACTGTATATGAGGACCCACATCCAAAACAGCATGATCATGTCAGGATACAAGCACAGCCCTCTCAAGTACTCACTCACACACACACACACACACACACACACACACACAAACACAGTCCTCATTCAATTCCTGACCCCTTTGTGTGGGACTCACACACCTTCACATGCCATTCTCACTCACCCTCTCCAGAAAGATCAGTTGGAGAGCGGTGGACCTAGTTTATAGTCAAATAGTGATAGGATAGGCACAGGTTAAATGGCTAATGGGCTCCAGCAACTACAGTGCCTTGCAAAAGTATTCCTTGGATTTCTTCACAATGTATTGTTACAACGTGGGATTAATTGAATTGTCGTTTTTTTGTCAACAATCTACACAAAATACTCTGTCAAAGTGGAAGAAAAATTATATATATTTTTAAAGATTCATAGAAATTCAAAAACAAAAATATTGTCATTGCATAAGTATTCAACTCCCCAAGTCAATACATGTTTAAAAACACCTTTTGCATCGATTACAGCTATGAGTTTTGGGTAAGTCTATAAAAGAGCTATGCACACCTGGATTGTGCAATATTTCCCCATTATGATTTTCAAAATTCTTCAAGCCCTGTCAAGATGTTGGGGGTCATGGCAAGACAAGTTCAAGTTCAAGTCTTGCCATAGATTTTCAAGCAGATTTAGGTCTAAACTATACTTGGCCATTCACTCACTGTCTTATTGGTAAGCAAGTTTTCCTCCAGGATTTTGCCTGTTCTTAGCTCCATCCTGTTTCTTTTTATCCTGGAAAAAATCCCCAGTATTTGCTGATGTCAAGTATACCCATACCATGATGCAGCCACCACCAAGCTTGAAAATAAGGAGGTAGTTACTCTGTGATGTGTTGTGTTGGATTTCCCCCAAAAAATAAGGCTTTACATTCAGGCTCAAAAAGTATTATTTTGCTGTGTTTTTTGTTGTTGTTGCAGTATTAATTTAGTGCCTTGTTGCATGTTTTGGAATATTTGTATTCTGTATGTTTGTATTCTTCTTTTCACTCTGTCATTTAGGTCATTATTATTATTATTGTGGGGTCACTACAATGTTGTTGATCCATCCTCAATTTTCTCCCATCGCAGCAATTGAACCTTGTAGCTGTTTTTTAAAATGATTTTTCTTTATTACGGATGTCCTCAATGGTAACATCCCTGAGCAGTTTTATTCCGGTCCTGCAGCTCAGTTCAGAAGAATAACTATCTTTGAAGTGTCTGGGTGGTTTAATGTATACATAATCCACAGCATAATTATTAACTTGACCATACTTAGAGATATTTAAGGTCAGATTTGTTATTGTTACCCATCCACCAATCACTGCCCTTCATTATGAGGCTTTCGAAACGATCCCTGGTCTTTGTAGTTGAATTAAAAATATACATATATATTTCACCTTTATTTAACCAGGTAGGCCAGTTGAGAACAAGTTCTCATTTACAACTGAAACCTGGCCAAGATAAAGCAAAGCAGTGTGACAAAAAAAAAACACAGAGTTACACATGGAATAAACAAACGTACAGTCAATAACACAATAGAAAAACTATATACAGTGTGTGCAAATAAAGTAAGGAGGTAAGGCAATAAATAGGCCATAGTAGCGAAGTAATTACAATTTAGCAAATTAAAACTGAAGTGATAGATGTGCAGATGATGATGTGCAAGTAGAAATACTGGTGTGCAAAAGAGCAAGTAAATAAAAACAATATGGGGATGAGGTAGGTAGTTGGGTGGGCTATTTACAGATGGGTGCTTGAAATTCAATACTTACAGATGTATGTATGGGGAACAGAGGAAGGGTCAGTCATTCAAAAATCATGTCAACCCCTATTATTCCACACTTAGTGAGTCCATGTAACTTATTATGTGATTTTGTAGAGCAACATTTGATTCCTGACCTAATTTAGGGTTGCCTAAACAAAGTGGTTGAATACTTATGCAACAACTATATTCTAATATGATTATTTTGTAGTACTTTGTGTAGATTCTTGACCATTTTTTGTAAACAATTATAACAATTTAAATCCCGCTTTGAAACCCAATAAAACGTGAAGAAATACAAGGGGTCTGACAACTTTTGCAAGCACTGTTTGTGCAAAGCATGTTTAATGTTGTGTTTGTGTATATTGTGCCCTATTCCTTGCGAATTAAGTTTCTGTTGATATTGTTGGTGTTTGTATGAATATGACGTTCTACTATTACAGATGGGTCTGTAGTACCTAATCTAGTAGCTGGTAATACGCTTGTTGTGTAGCCTATTGTATATGTTGAGTTCATTAAAATACCCTTTAACAAAAGACATATGAATAAATATCAAATAGCCTAAAGAGAACAATAAGAATCACACCCATATTATGCCTAAATATAAAATACTGAATCCCAGAGTGGCATTTTTGCATTTACTGTATGAAATAATTGTCAAAAAATGTGAGGGTATTGGAGAGAGGTTAACACATTCTCTCACATCCAACTGAATGCAGACAATCCTGGGCCCCCATGCGAATAAATAGCTTAATATTGTTGAAACGTAAAGGTCAATGTATTAATTACTTAGTGACATGAATTGATTACAGTCCTAATTCCAACAAGACCGTATTCATTGCACAATGGAAGCACTGTCATAAACGGAATACATTCTGTAACCTTTCAAATTGAATGGATTTGACAGAGAAAAAAAAATCGAAAAATAAGATGTTCCATTATTATTATTATTCAATGACTTTACAAACTCATGTTTACAGACTCTTTATACAGACTGATAGTGATAGGCCTAAGTCTTACATGCTGCAGCCGCTTGCTGGCAAAAGAACAGAACAGGTGCAATGTTCAGCATCGTCATTTATTACACAATATTGTGGCTTTTCTATAGAAACAACAAGACCGTAAAACCTCTCCAAGTTGTGTTTATGTTGTCAAATATAAATCAATCACTTACTTTGAGAAACAGATATAGGACGACAGACGTCCTGAGAAGAACACCGAAGCAGAACATTCGGCTCATGGCGCCAAGCATCTGGGAGAAACTTCACAAGCGTTTCTTGCTGGTGTGCGCTTGCAATTCCAAACGTTACTTTTTTTTCTCGAAAACTATCTCCTCGACTTTTGATTTTATAGACGCGTACAGTTTAGCCTTGTCGCTGGTGTGGTCTTGTAAACTGTTGCGTTGGCTCGGGTCGCCAAATGAGTGGTGGTGTTTATAGGAAGAAGTTACTTTTCTGTGTCCCCTTTTGCGGGGTGGAGCGGTGGCCTCTGGTGTCACTTTCAGAAGTTATAGCTCTGTGCATGCCTGTACAGTCAGCTTGGCTATGCGCCTCCTCCTCTCCTTCACTTTCTGGCAATGGTCTCTGTGGTCATTTAATCAATGCTGTTGCTAAAGTTACCGGGTCCTCTTCCTCCGCGAGGACTTCGGGGAGGAAGTCTTTTCATTCCGAAATGTAGCCATCCCACATTCTTGCCATAACTCCGCGAAACAGTGTTAGGGGTTCCTCAACAATTCCAAGCACAGCCAAGGCAAATGTTTATGGAAACTAAAATCACAGCTTTCGGTAAGTATGTTCTAAAACATGTGTACATGACCAATAACATTTGATTTGAAGTCTTATCTCCACACCTAAATCATTTTAATATTATTTATATTGTGTGTATTGATACTGGTTGTTTACAATGGGCCTATGTCCCTTATTTGCATACACCAGACCTGAGTCATATACCAAATATATTGAAATGGCTTGATTTTGTTGGTCCGGTATTTGAAGGAAAACATGGAGTAGTCCCAAAAGTGCAATCCCTTAAATCAAGTGTAGCTTAAATGCTAGACCCAATCCACAAGATACATACGTGTTTTTCATACAGTAAATTCGAGAAGTATTCAGACCCCTTGACCTTTTCCACATTGTTACTTTACAGCCTTATTCTAAATTGATTAAATACATTTTAAAAATCCTCATCAATCTACACACAATATCCCATAATGACAAACTGAAACAAGTTTTGTAGAAATCTCAGCTAATTTATCAAATAAAAAAAAAATCTTATTTGCATAAGTTTTCCGACTCTTTGCTATGAGACTTGAAATTTAGCTCAGGTTCATCCTGTTTCCATTGATCATCCTTGATGTTTCTACAACTTGACTGGAGACCACCTGTGGTAAATTCAATTGATTGGACATGATTTGGAAAGGCACACACCTGTCTATATAAGGTCCTACAGTTGACAGTGCACGTCAGAGCAAAAAACAAGCCATGAGATCGAAGAAATTGTCCGTAGAGCTCCGAGACAGGATTGTGTCGAAGTACAGATCTGGGGAAGGGTGACAATAAATGTCTGCAGCATTGAAGATCTCCAAGACCATAATGGCCTCCATCATTCTTGAATGGACGAAGTTTGGAACCCCCAAAAGTCTTCATAGAGCTGGCCACCTGGCCAAACTGAGGAATCAGGGGAGAAGGGCCTTGGTCAGAGAGGTGACCAAGAACCCGATGGTCAATCTGACAGAGCCTCAGAGTTCCTCTGTGAAGATGGGAGAACCTTCCAGAAAGACAACCATCTCTGCAGCACTGCACCAAGCAGGCCTTTATGGTATTGGCCAGATGGAAGCCACTCCTCAGTAAAAAGCACATGACAGCCCGCTTGGAGTTTGTCAAAAGGCACCTAAAGGACTCTCAGACCATGAGAAACAAGATTGGACTCTTTGGCCTGAATGCTAAGCGTCACATCTGGAAGAAACCTGGCACTGTCCCTACGGTGAAGAATGGTGGGATGTTTTTCAGTGGCAGGGACTGGGAGACTAGTCAGGATCGAGGGAAAGATGAACGGAGCAAAGTACAGAGAGATCCTTGCTGAAAACCTGCTCCAGAGCGCTCAGGACCTCAGACTGGGGCAAAGGTTCACCTTCTAACAGGACAACGACCCTGAGCACACAGCCAAGACAACGCAGAAGTGACTTCAGGACAAGTCTCTGAATGTCCCTTAGTGGCCCAGCCAGAGCCCGGACTTGAATCCGATTGAACGTTCTGGAGAGACCTGAATATAGCTTTGCAGCGATGCTCCTCATCCATCCAACCTGACAGAGCTTGAGAGGATCTGCAGAGAAGAATGAGAGAAACTCCCCAAATACAGGTGTGCCAAGCTTGTAGCGTCATACCCAAGAAGACTCGAGGCTGTAATCGCTGCCAAAGATTCTTCAACAAAGTACTGAGTAAAGGGTCTGAATACTTCTGTAAATGTAATATTTCCGTTTTTTATCGGTTTGTCATTATGAGGTAGTGTGTGTAGATTGATGAGGGGAAAAAACAATTCAATACATTTTTGAATAAGGCTGTGACGTAACAAAATGTGGAAAAAGTAAAGGTGTCTGAATACTTTCCGAATACACTGTATGTTTCGTTGCGAACACGTTACTATTGATGTTCCTGACCAGATTTCACTTGTTTTCCCAAATGAAGCTCTGGGTAGCTACAGGAACACACTCTAAAAAGTTGGGGTTCAACAAGGGTTCTTCTAAGATTCTCAAAGTTCTTCGAAAGAACCTTAAGGTTCTTGGCACCGAAAATGGCCCCCAAAAGGTTCTTCCTCTCAAGCTCTGTTCATCGAGTTACCTCCTTATGTCACGCCCTGACCTTAAAGAGTCTCTTTTTGGTTTGGTCAGGGTGTGATTTAGGCGGGCATTCTATGTCCTTTATTTCTATGATTTGTGTTTCTATGTGTTGGCCGGGTATGGTTCTCAATCAGGGACAGCTGTCTATCGTTGTCTCTGATTGGGAATCATACTTAGGTAGCCCTTTTTCCCTCCTTTCAGTATGGGTAGTTAACTTTGTTTGTGGCACTATAGCCCTGTAAGCTTCACGGTTGTTTCTGTCGTTTGTTGTTTTGTTGGCGACATTGACTAAAATAAAATAAAATTAACGCTCACAACGCTGCACTTTGGTCTACTTCGAACGACACCCGTGACACCTTAGTTGGTGGGGGTTCTTTTGGGAACCTCACTGCCCAACTGAAACATTTAAATTTGATTCTGAAAGGACAGCAGGTTTAGGCACTTCACTGAAAAATGTAGAAATCTCCTAAATTTAAGGTTTGTCCCCTGTATAATATAAATTGATATTGTTTTCTGATCATTCCATCTATCCATTCATATTGATTCACATTTTTCTAAAACACAATGTACACAATTTAATGGATATCAATAAACAAATACCAAATAAGGAGGTTCCTCGATGAACCCCCCCCCCCCCCCCTCCCTAAGGTTCTTCAAAGAACTTTGAGGATCTTAGAAGAACCCTTGTTGAACTCCTCATTTTTAGAGTGTAAGGTTTGTATCATTCACAACTAAAGTTGCTAAATAACTCTAAATCTAGCATATAGGACCTGTTTCAAATGATCACTTTTATGCTCAACATAGCCACTTCATATGAGCAGTCGCTCTGTAATGGGGAAATATCATTTCTATTTTATTCAGCTATGTCCATTTACACTTTTCTTACTATAAAACCATATAAAATAAAATAGCACAAGGCGTGCATATCTTGTCAGCTAAATTAACTAGCCTAAAGCCTATGGCATGGTGCATAGCCAGATAAATAGACGACAGCAGGCCAACTCATATTCTGTTATTCTGAAATACATTTTCTTCATATCATAATGTTTCTTTAGACCTGACTAAAAATAAATCATGAATTTATTCTGATGGTGTTTATTAAATTGACTTATTAGACTTTTTAAAATGTTGACGTTCCAAAGGTGTTCATCACTGGCTTGTATGCGTGGAGGCCTGGAGATGCTAAACATGTTAATGTTAATTAGCGGTCAATTACCACGGGACCAGCATTTTTTTGCATGACAATAACCGTCTGACAAAAACCCTCCCCTAACCTGGATGAAGCTGGGGCACCGCCCTATGGGACTCCCGATCACGGCCGGTTGTGCCTTAGACCTCTGCGCCACTCGGGAGGCCTAGACCTTAAATGAGTGGTTCCACTAGACCTTATTAGCCATTAAAATTAACCTCTTTCTGACAATACATTACATGCTGTATATCATAAGGCCTTTCTTTGAGGGCATAGTTATCATAGAATTGAGCATTAGAATACTAGAATGGAAATGAACCTTATGACGGTCTAAAGGTCAGCCACCATGGGTGTTGCAAATTCCTACTTAAACAAACACTTTATTAGAGCTGATGCTGTTACACTTTCTCAGTGTTAGATAATTGACTCCTGTGTTGTTACCCAACTCGTTTTGGGGTGTTGTTCTAACACTAGGGAATAGCCTTATTTGCATATTTATTTCCCAGGGTGCCTTTTGAGTACATTTTTTTAGGTACATAAAAGGTTTGCCCTCCTTCAAAAGAAGAATGGAGGAAAGGAAACAAAAGCACTCAGGTTTCAGCCAGAGCAAATACTGAACACAATGGACTTTCCTAATTAAGGAAAAGGGGTTATATATACTGGCTGCTGGCCACACGTGTCCCAAGGTGTCTTCAAGGGGCTTTAGGCTGCATTATAATCCAAAAACCTTGCTCCCTCCTTTCTACCCTTGTTGACTCCCTTCCTTCTACCCTCGTTGATTCCCTTCCTTTTAGATATGCGAGAATTGGGTGTTTTTTTTCCACAAGTAGGTCAGCTCATCAGGTAGGCTAAGACAAGTCGAGTTTCAACCGATACTGTAAGAGTACGGGTGGGTGCAGGTTTTGAACTGTAAAACTCCTGGGTATGCAAAAGTTTGTTACAGCTCTAACAAACCTGATTCTACTAATGAGCTACCAATCAGGACATTCATTAGCTGGGTCAGATGTGTTAGATTACGGCTGGAGCAAAAACCTGGAAGCAAAGGAGGTCTCCAGGAGGAGGGCCACTTTGCTCCAAGACGTAGAGAGGTTGAGTCTGTCTCCAACAGGGCGAATGAAAGTTGAGCATGTGTCAACAATGGAGGTTGAGCCTGTCTGCATCACACCTTTTACACCGGATGGGCAGACACATTCCCCCCCCCCCAACGATTCCACTGGAGTTTCATTAAAATAAATATAAGATAATTATGGGAGGATGTTTTTAAAACGGTCAGATCCAAATGGGCCTCGCCTTTCCTCTGTCACATACTCTAGCAAACTAAGACTGTTCCCTCTGCACCCTCCACTGCTCTCGGGCCTCTCTGGTTTGGAGAGAAAAACGTTATGAAAACAAATGTTTGTGATGCTTGTGTCAGCATTTCATGTTAGATATTCCCCAAGGAGCCCCATGAAGGAAATACGCATTTAAGTCACATTGGGACCCAATGTAAACTGGGAATGTTTCTTATTCACTTCCTGGAATATCAACTGTGCTTGTGAGTTTAACCATGTCTTACTCCCGGAAACTCCACATAATGACCTTCCTAGGAATAGATGGACGGGGCCACTCAGTGTCTGCAGAAAGTGTAGTTTAAGCTTATACAGAGTTCAGGGTAGCCGGGTTGTCTGATATGGCAACCAGGGCAGGCAGGCTAAGTTCAGGGAGGAAGGTGAGGAGAGGAGAAAGTGATTACTGTATATGAATGGACAAAGCCATCGATCACGTGACATCATTCATTCCTATGTGAAGACTCAATGATGCATTGAAGCCAAATGATGTCGATTAAGATGGCATCTCATGGATTCATAATATGCACAGTTTGAGCTACTCCAGGATATGACTTTGCAAGAGTACTAGAGGCTGCCATTAGCAACTTAATTATCTGTATAACTTCTTCTGTAATAATCGGTTCAAGGACACACATCTGGTGTATTAGAAGCAATCATTGGGACCATGACTGTTTTGTAAACATGTTTTTGTTTACACGAAGATTGACATTTTCCCATTCACTATAATGGAGGATCCTGTTTTCTGTTAAAAATACATTCTTTAGGCGGGGGAGGGGGGGATAAGTCCTCTTCAGTCAGGATCAGAGTCCCTCTGTTGTATTGGACTGTACTGGTCTGTACTCAATAAAATGTATTTATAATGCCATTTTCTACATCAGCCGATGTCACAAAGTGCTATACAGAAACCCAGCCTAAAACCCCAAACAGCAAGCAATGCAGATGTAGAAGCACAGTGGCTAGGAAAAACTCCCTAGAAAGGCAGGAACATAGGAAGAAACCAAGAGAGGAACCAGGCTCTGAGGGCTGGCCAGTCCTCTTCTGGCTGTGCCGAGTGGAGATTATAACAGTACCAGACCAAGATGTTCAAACATTCATAGATGACCAGCAGAGTCAAATAATAATAATCACAGTGGTTGTAACAGGTCAGAACCTCAGGAGTGAATGCCAGTTGGCTTTTCATAGCCGATCATTCAGAGATTAGAAACAGCAGGTGCGATAAAGCGAGTCGAAAACAGCAGGTCCAGGAGAAGGTAGTACGTCCGGGGGAACAGGTCAGGGTTCCATAGCAGCAGGCAGAACAGTTGAAACTGGAGCAGCAGCACGACCAGGTCGACTGGGGACACAAGGAGTCATCAGGCCAGGTCGTCCTGAGGTCCTCAAAGAGAAGAGAAGAGAGAATCCTTAAATTCACACAGGACACTATTCTGTACTCAATATCCAAACGCTTGGCTAAAAGGGAGAGTACTTTTTAATATCTTTTTACATTTGAAATCTCTGTCCCAACCATCCATTAAAGGGCATAGAGTTCCATTTAAGTCTGTATGAAACTGTCATTTTCCACTATGTACCCCCCTGAGAATTCTCTCTTTCTCTCTCTGCCTCCCTCTCTCCCTCATTTGTCAAACTGTTATTCCCATCATGACCAGTGACTGTGGATGTTTACGTCTTTACTGCCAAAACCATGTTCCAGTTCATATCTACCTTGTTTAGTTTGGACACTCTTAATATGCAGGGCTCACAATCTCTCTGTACAGATAATTATGTTATCAGACCCACTCCAGTATATCTTGTGGATAAATTCCTAAAAATAATGTTTATGAAAATGTCTATTATTTTAATATCACGTACATGCCCTTATATATCAGTTATATGCCCTTATATCAGTCATCAGTCAAAAAGAGGGTGTCTTGTCCTGCTCCTGAAGTCTGCTCCTGCATTCATCCCAGTCATCAACAACAGATCATTGGGGTAGGTGCATATCTGACATCAATGTGTGCGCGATAACAATGGTAATTTAATATGGTAAATACAATTTTAAAAATGCTATAACATAAACATACTGTTGCCATGTAGGCTATGGTGTAATGGAATGTTTTGCCTTGTGTAGTAGTTTTTGACGCTCTTATGTAGGTCTTATAACCAGCCATAAAATAACTTCTGTTGGTAGGTTTTGTGGGTTTTACACTCTTATGTAGGTGTCATAACCAGCCATAATATAACGCAGTATATATCATAACAGGTCTAAATTTGTGTCATGACAGTGTTATGACATGGTTATGACCATGCTGGGTGTCAAGTAAAGTGTTACCCATTATTAGCATACTAAAGATGATATTAGGACTGTGGCCTTGTGTGGTGCGGGGGGGGGGGGGGGGGGGGGATCACTCTGTCAGAGGACCCAGGGAGAGGGTGGGGCCCCTTGGGAAGAACATGATCTTCACTCCATTAAAGACTAGTTCCTTGCAGAGCAGAGAGAGGCTTGTATAAACACACACACAGAGACATGCAATGATACACACACACACACACACGCACGCACTGATACATACACACACATTGATACATACACACAAACAAAGATATATACACACAAACAAAGATATATACACAAACACACATAATGATACATACACACACAGATAAACAAACACACACACACACTCAGTGGCAGTAGAGCTTGGCGTAAACAGAGAAGATTGTAGCACAAACAGACACATAGGGGTCATACTTGCAAACGTAAGCAACCATGTGTATAATGGCACCAGAGAGGATGGCTGTCGTTTTATTGGTTCTTCACCAACCAAGCTATTTTGCTTGTTTGTAACTTATTTTGTAAATTATGTTGCTGCTACCGTCGCTTATGACCGAAAAGCGCCTCTGGACATCAGAACAGTGATTACTCACCTTGGATTGGACAAAGAAGTTCTCTTTATTGAGTTTGAACAAAAGGGATTTACTCCAGACACCCGAACAACCCTTCATGTAACAGCTCTCGTTGGTAGAAGGAGACCAAGGCGTATCGTGGTAGGCGTACATCATACCTTTATTGATGACACCAAACAAAATAACAAAGTTGTCACGCTCGTCGTATTGAGGAGACCAAGGCGCAGCGCGATATGAATACATGTTCTATATTTAATGAAGAAATAACACTAAAACAATCCTACAAAACGTGACGCTATATATAAACAGTGCAGACACAGGCAACTAGACATAGACAATAACCCACGAAATACCCAAAGAAGATGGCTGCCTAAATATGGTTCCCAATCAGAGACCACGATAAACACCTGCCTCTAATTGAGAACCAATCTAGGCAACCATAGACATATAAACACCTAGATGGTAAACAACCCCATAAACCTACAAAACCCCTAGACAGTACAAAAAACACATACATCACCCATGTCACACCCTGACCTAACCAAAACAATAAAGAAAACAAAGAATACTCAGGTCAGGGCGTGACAAAAGTAAAAAAACACAGTTCTGTCAAGCTACAGAAACTAAACAGAAAACAAGATCCCACAACCTAATGGTGGGAAAAAGGGCTGCCTAAGTATGATCCCCAATCAGAGACAACGATAGACAGCTGCTTCGGATTGGGAACCACACTCGGCCAAAAACAAAGAAACAGAAGACATAGAATTTCCCACCCGAGTCACACCCTGACCTAACCAAACATAGAGAATAATAAGGTCAGGGCGTGACATCCCCGTCATTTGCAGGAGAAAGAGACTGAGATTTCGCGGAAGGAGATCGGGGTGCCTTGTGAGGATCAGGCGACGAGTGGCTAATATGCCTTTGCCATCCGTACTCTTAGCCAACTTACAATTGCTGGAAAATAAATGGGATGAACTAAAAGTGCGTATATCCTACCAACGGGACATTAAAAACTGTAATATCTTATGTTTCACCGAGTTGTGGCTGAATAACAACATGAATAACTGTAATATTTATGTTTCACCTAGTCAAGGCTGAACGACGACATGAATAACATACAGCTTGCGGGTTATACATTATCGGAGGAATAGAACAGCAGCCTCTGGTAAGACAAGGGGTGTCGGTCTATGTATATTTGTAAACAACAGCTGGTGCACAATGTCTAAGGAAGTCTTGAGGTTTTGCTCGCCTAAGGTAGAGTATCTCATGATAAGCTATAGACCACACTATCTACCTAGAGAGTTTATCTGTATTCGTAGCTGTCTACATACCATCACAGACCGATGCTGGGATCAAGAGGCGGCGCTCCTAGTGGCCAGGGACTTTAATGCAGGGAAACTTAAATCTGTTTTCCATCATTTCTATCAGCATATTAAATGTGCAACCAGAGGGAAAAAAACTGTAGACTACCTTTACTGGACAAATAGAGACGTCTACAAAGCTCTCCCTCGCCCTCCATTTGGCAAATCTGATCATAATTCTATCCTCCTGATTCCTGCATACAAGCTAAAATTAAACCAGGAACAACCAGTGACTGTCAATACAAAAGGTGATCAGATGAAGCAGATGCTAAACTACAGGACTGTTTTGCTAGCACAGACTGGAATATGTTCCAGGATTCTTCCAATGGCATTGAGGATATTACCACATCAGTCACCGGCTTCATCAATAAATGCATCAATGACGTCGTCCCCACAGTGACTGTATGTACATACTCCAACCAGAAGCCATGGATTACAGGCAACATCCGCACTGAGCTAAAGGGTAGAGCTGTCGCTTTCAAGGAGCGGGACTCTAACTCGGAAGCTTAAAAGAAATCCCGCTATGCCCTCCGACAAACCATCAAACAGGCAAAGAGTCAATACAGGACTAAGATTTAATCATACAACACAGTCTCTGATGCTCGTCGGATGTGGCAGGGCTTGCAAACTGTTACAGACTACAAGGGGACGCACAACCGAGAGCTGCCCAGTGACACAAGCCTACCAGACGATCTAAATAACTTCTATGCTCGCTTCGCATGAGAGCATCAGCTGTCCCGGATGACTGTTTGATCACGCTCTCTGCAACCGATGTGACCAACATTCACAAGGTCGCAGGGCAAGACGGATTACCAGGACGTGTACTCTGAGCATGCGCTGACCAACTGGCAAGTGTCTTCACTGACATTTTCAAACTCTCCCTGCCTGAGTCTGTAATACCAACATGTTTCAATCAGACAACCATAGCCCCTGTGGTCCCTGTGTCCAAGAACACTAAGGTAACCTGCCTAAATGACAACCAACCCTTAGCACTCACGTCTGTAGCCATGAAAGGCTGGTTATGGCTCACATCAACACCATTATGCCAGAAACCTTAGACCCTCTTCAATTTGCATACCTCCCCAACAGATCCACAGATGATGCAATCTCTATTGCACTCCGCACTGCCCTTTCACATCTGGACAAAAGGAACACCTATGTGAGAATGCTATTCATTGACTACAGCTCAGTGTTCAACACCATAGTGCCCTCAAACCTCATCACTAAGCTAAAGACCCTGGGAATGAACACCTACCTCTGCAACTGGATCCTGGACTTCCTGACGGGCCGCCCCCAGGTGGTAAGGGTAGGTAACAATACATTTGCCACGCTGATCCTCAACACGGGGGCCGCTCAGGGGTGCTTCCTCAGTCCCCTCCTGTACTCCCTGTTCACTCACGCCTGCACGGCCAGGCATGACTGCAACACCATCAATAAGTTTACTGTTGACAACAGAGGTAGGCCTGATCACCGACAATGACGAGATCCTATAGGGAGGAGGTCAGAGACCTGACCGTGTGGCGCAAGGACAACAACCTCTCCCTCAAAGTGATCAAGACAAAGGAGATGATTGTGGACTACAGGGTTAGGAGGATCGAGCACACCAACATTCTCATCGGCGGGGCTGTAGTGGAACAGGTTGAGAGCTTCAAGTTCCTTGATGTCCACATCATCAACAAACCAACATGGTCCAAGCACACCAAGACATTCATGAAGAGGGCACAACAAAACCTATTTCCCCTCTGGAGACTGAAAAGATTTGGCATGGGTCCTCAGATCCTCAAAAGGTTCTACATCTGCACCATCGAGAACATCCAGACCGGTTGCATCACTGCCTGGTATGGCAATTGCTCGGCCTCCAACCACAAGTCACTACAGAGCGTAGTGTGTACAGCCCGGTACATCTTTGGGGCCAAGCTTCCTACCATCCAGGACCTCTATACCAGACGGTGTCAGAGGAAGGCCCTAAAAATTGTCAAAGACTCCAGCCACCCTAGTCATAGATTGGTCTCTCTGCTACCGCAAGGCAAGCGGTACAGGATCGCCAAGTCTAGGTCCAAGAGGTTTCTAAACAGCTTCTAACCCCAAGCCATAAGACTCCTGAACATCTAATCAAATGAAGATGATGTCCAGAGGAAGTCCGTGAAGGTGGAAAACATGCTGAATGACTAGCTGACTAGCTCCCCCATTGGCCACCAAAACCTCCTCCTCAGAAACTCTAGCATTCGCTGCCCTCCGGATGAGAGGTGAGACGCGATGAGTGAGCGCACTGAAGTACCTTGGACCGTGCCCCAAGAGGGACAAAAAGTATGTTAGGTGGGCAGCCGTCAGGAACTGCCTCCCTACCTTGCGCCTCACTACAGTCTCTATACCCCAGGACATCGGGGGATGTTGGATCCAAGCAGCTGATCCTCACTGGAGCTGGGGAACTGGCGAGAAAGAGCATCCGGCTTCACATTCTTAGACCCCGGACGGTAAGATAACGTGGATCTGACCGAGGGAAAATAAGGAAAAGATGGAATTCTGTACGGAAGAAAAATATTCCAAAACATGTGTCCTGTTTGCAGTAAGGCACTAAAGTAAAACTTTAAAAAATGTGGCAAAGAAATTACATTTATGTCCTAAATACAAATGGTTGTGTTTCGGGCAAATCCAACACAGCACGTCACTGAGTACCATTCTTCATATTCTCAAGCATGGTGGTGGCTGCATCATGTTATGGGTATGCTTCTCCTATTGCAAGGACTAGGGAGTTTTTTAGGATAAAAATAAACGGAAGCTAAGCACAGGCAAATTCCTAGAGGAAAACCTGGTTCATTCTGCTTTCCAACAGACACTGAGAGACAAATTCACCTTTCAGCAGGGCAATAACCTAAATCACAAGTCCAAATATACACTGGAATTGCTTACCAAGACAACATTGATTGTTCCTGAGTGGCTTAGTTACAGTTTGGACTTAAATCGACTTGTAAATCTATAACAAGACTTGAATATGGCTGTCTAGCAATGATCAACAACCAACTTGACAGAACTTGAAATGTTTTAATATTGTACAATCCAGGTGTGCGAAGCTCTTAGAGAGACACACAGCTGTAATCACTGCCAAAGGTTATTCTAACATGTATTGACGAGTCTCAACGTCAAAAGTGAAGAGTACCTCTGTCCAGTGTCTGTGGTCTTTTGCCCATCTTAATCTTTTATTTTTATTGGCCAGTCTGAGATATTGATTTTTCTTTGCAACTCTGTCTAGAAGGCCAGCATCCTGCAGTCGCTACTTCACTGTTGATGTTGAGACTGGTGTTTTGCGGGTACTATTTAATCAAGCTGCCAATTGAGGACTTGTGAGGAGTCTGTTTCTCAAACTAGACACTCTAATGTACTTGTCCTCTTGCTCAGTTGTGCACCGGGGCCTCCCACTTCTCTTTCTATTCTGGTAAGAGCCAGTTTGCGCTGTTCTGTGAAGGGAGTAGTACACAGCATTGTACCAGATCTTCAGTTTCTTGGCAATTTCTCAATTTCTCACATGGAATAGCCTTCATTTCTCAGAACAAGCATAGACTGACGAGTTTCAGAAGAAAGTGCTTTGTTTCTGGCCATTTTGAGTCTGTAATCAAACCCACAAATGCTGATGCTCCAGATATTCAACTAGTCAAAAGAAGGCCAGTTTTATTGTTTCTTTAATCAGGACAAAAGTTTTCAGCTGTGCTAACATAATTGCAAAGGGGTCTTCTAATGATCAATTAGCCTTTAAAAATGATAAACTTGGATTAGCTAACACACCGTTCCATTGGAACACAGGAGTGATGGTTGCTGATAATGGGCCTCTGTACAGCTATGTAGATATTCCATTAAAAATCAGCCATTTCCAGCTACAATAGTCATTTACAACATTAACAATGTCTCCACTGTATTTCTGATCAATTTGATGTTATTTTAATGGACCAAAAATGTACTTTTCTTTAAAAAACAAGGACATTTCTAAGTGACCCCAAATTTTGAACGTTAGTGTACCTGTGTTAGCTAATTTGAACGTTGAACACCCTAAGGTTACTAGCTAGCAGGCAAAAAAAAACACAACCCAACACTTACTTAACGTTACCAGCCAATGAACTCTTCCAGCTTTCAAATTAATTCCAATGTTTATGCGGTTCCATGATTGGTCATGACCAGTCTTTTATCGCTTCTTTTTCTCTTTTGGGGTCGAGTTGATTCAGATCTAAGAACTTGTTGCTTGTTGACTTCGTCTGCTCTGTTTGTTTCTGGTGGCTTTAACATTAGGTTGCAAGTGACTTTCACTTACTCTCCATCTCCGGGACTGCAGGGTCATTAGAATAGGTGGGATTAACACAAAGACACACCATGCCCAGAAGGCCAGCCCAAGGTGGCTCAGGGCTCAAACCCCTTGTTTTAGTTCGAAGTGAAAACACTACACAAGAAGTGGGGCGGCATATAGTCACCCACGACCTGCTGATTGCTGCTTTAACATACCTCAGTTCAACAGCACATTCTGATCATCAAAGCAACAATCACTTATGTTTGACTGACTGGTCAAATTGCTCTCTGTGTAAAGTGCCTAGTCCACGTAATTGTTGCAGATAGTGGAAAGGGTTCGAATCTCACATGAGTCGCCCCCCCCCCCCCCCCCATTTTTGAAATGTAGATTTACATAGTGTGTTGAAAAGGGACATAGCCCACAGCTAACAGCTTTAACATTAAGATTAAGAATGAAACTAATGAGGAGCTAACTTTTTCAGCCTTGCACACAAACACACTGCTCTTGCATAGCCTATATTATACATAAATGATGTCGCTCTTGCTGCTGGTGAGTCTCTGATCCACCTCTACGCAGACGACACCATTCTGTATACTTCTGGCCCTTCTTTGGACACTGTTAACAACCCTCCAGGCAAGCTTCAATGCCATACAACTCTGCTTTCGTGGCCTCCAATTGCTCTTAAATACGAGTAAAACTAACTGCATGCTCTTCAACCGATCGCTGCCTGCACTTGCCCGCCTGTCCAACATCACTACTCTGGACGGCTCTGACTTAGAATACGTGGACAACTACAAATACCTAGGTGTCTGGTTAGACTGTAAACTCTCCTTCCAGACCCACATCAAACATCTCCAATCCAAAGTTAAATCTAGAATTGGCTTCCTATTTCGCAACAAAGCATCCTTCACTCATGCTGCCAAACATACCCTTGTAAAACTGACCATCCTACCAATACTCGACCTCGGCGATGTCATTTACAAAATTAGCCTCCAATACCATAGACTGCATCCAATTTGTTGAGTATCACAGTGCCATCCGTTTTTTCACCAAAGCCCCATATACTACCCACCATTACGACCTATACGCTCTCGTTGGCTGGCCCTCGCTTCATACTCGTCGCCAAACCCACTGGCTCCATGTCCTCTACAAGACCCTGCTAGGTAAAGTCCCCCCTTATCTCACCTCGCTGGTCACCATAGCATCACTCACCTGTAGCACGCGCTCCAGCAGGTATATCTCTCTGGTCACCCCCAAAGCCAATTCTTTCTTTGGCCACCTCTCCTTCCAGTTTTCTGCTGCCAATGACTGGAATGAACTACAAAAATCTCTGAAACTGGAAACACTTATCTCCCTCACTAGCTTTAAGCACCAGCTGTCAGAGCAGCTCACAGATTACTGCACCTGTACATAGCCCACCTATAATTTAGCCCAAACAACTACCTCTTTCCCTACTGTATTTATTTTATTTATTTATTTAGCTCCTTTGCACCCCATTATTTGTATTTCTACTTTGCACATTCTTCCACTGCAAATCTACCATTCCAGTGTTTTACATGCTATATTGTATTTACTTTGCCACCATGGCCTTTTTTTTGCCTGTACCGCCCTTTGCTCACATCGTATATAGACTTGTTTATACTGACTGTATGTTTGTTTTACTCCATGTGTAACTCTGTGTCATTGCATGTGTCGAACTGCTTTGCTTTATCTTGGCCAGGTCGCAATTGTAAATGAGAACTTGTTCTCAACTAGCCTACCTGGTTAAATAAAGGTGAAATAAATCAAATAAATAAATATTACGTGGACGTGTACACCTAAATGTTTTACGTGCATTTTGACAATCATCCACTTTGCAACATGTTATTTGACTCGAGGATGAGCATTACCACGTGTATAGTGGGATTATAGGTTGCACTCTCATTAGTATTGCAGTTATTTTAAAGAAGTTTACTGCAGGTCCAGAGTACTTGAATCGGCAATCTTAATAGAGGAAGACACTTGGCTGTATCAGTATCAGATGCAGCGTTGTAGTGCGAGGAGTGGTACTCCCTCACTTTTTTTCGAATTTGACTTGAGAATACACAGAGCCGGTTAAACTATTTCTGGAAAAATGTATTCTCACAAATTCTAAATGCATTCTGTTTAATTACCCCGCGCCCCCCCCCCCCCAAAAAAAGAAATCCACGAAAAACTATAGAATGACAACAACAGCAAAAATGTATAGAAACCTGGAGGTAGATAAATGGTGGTTACTACCCTGTCTTTTCTCTGGCGGTGACGCGAATGATGAACTATTAGGGAGAGATCGAGACGTAAAACGGTCATCCCACTCGGAGTTCAACGTCGGAAACTCAGGCGTCTTTCTATTCACAACAGTGGAGGCTGCTGAGGGGACGACGACTCATAGTAATGTCCGGAACGGAGCAAATGGAATGGCATCAAACATGTATTTTATACCATTCCACTGATTCCGCTCCAGCCATTACCACAAGCTCTTCCTCTCCAATTAAGGTGCCTCCTATGCTTCACAATAACTGAAGGGTTTCTTTACAATCTGTGTCCGCTGAAGAGATTCTTGAAAATGTCATGTGCAAGTTCATGTCACGTGCTAGTAAATCGACAATTTGAATTGGCTGAGCCAGAGAAACGGTTTGAATTTGAATGGTTGCTTATGTACGCAACTATGGCCCCATAGTCATTAAAGGTAAACTCAGCGATATAATGTAGGTGCACAAAGTAAATAGCATAGTGGGTCAATATCCGCAACCTCTAAGAGCGTTGAAGCGTGACGCTAACTGTTTTGGTCCCGTACCTACAGTACCAAGCTCTAACAGCGTGAAGCGAACCAATGCACGTAGATACTGTGTGGAAGCGAGGTCTTGCATCTTGCTTATCGCAATATCTGCGGTGCTGCTCGTGGCAACTTCATTACACTGAGTCTACCTTTTATCCCATCAGTTCACGCACATCCCACTGGGCAGACACTGGTTGAATCAATGTTGTTTCAATGGAATTTTTCCACGTATTGTGACGTCGAATCAATGTGGATAATACATTGGATTTGAAAAGTCCATTGATTTCTGACTGAGCAGTGACTCCTACTGGTATATGAAGGGTAATGCACTTCAGTAAGAACTAGTCTACCATCCAGATGCCTACCTCTTTGTACCCTGTTTAGCTTTGGAATCAAGCTGCATTCAATTAACTGAGCTATCAGGTCAACACATTTAGACATTGATCAGCTTCCATACCGATTTGTGTAAACTATCTATAGTTGAAAGTAACTTCTCTAACTTTTCTTACACAATGTGTAAGATGAGGTTGAGTTTTTTGTAAGCTACATTGACATCGGATTTGCCCAAAGGACACCATCAATTCAATGTGAAGCCGGAATACTATCATTCGTCCATGGTTGATTGGATCTTAGGAATTTTAGAAGTAGTTACCATTAGTCACCTCCTCAGTCCGTTTCCTCAGACTTTCATCTCACTCTGCTCATAACAGGCCAAATCTGAACTGTAAATATCCATGTTATTCCTACATTTTTTGCAATGATTGATAATTGATATTAATGCATTTATAAACTTTTTCACTAAGTTCGTTACCAACTGAATATACATTTAGGGGTGGTGTTTCCAGAGCCAGAATAAGCCTAGTCCTGAACTAAATAGCATATTTAATAGAGAATCTCCATAGAATACACTTTTTAGTTCAGGACTAGGCTAAACTATAGGTCAGAGAAGCAGGCCATACAGCATAGTCAAGTCGTGGACTATAGTGGCAGAATGTAGTTCAAAACAACTGATCGTCCATTGAAGAAGTGAGATGATCTCTACAGTAGTGAGATGAAGGCTTCACCCGGCACAGCCAGAAGAGGACTGGCCACCCCTCATAGCCTGGTTCCTCTCTAGGTTTCTTCCTAGGTTTTGGCCTTTCAAGAGAGTTTTTCCTAGCCACCGTGCTTCTACACCTGCATTGCATGCTGTTTTTGGGGTTTTAGGCTGCGTTTCTGTACAGCACTTTGTGACACCAGCTGATGTACGAAGGGCTATATAAATCGATTTGATTTGATTCGCCCGCAGCCTAATGCAAATCCACCAGTAGATATGTTAGCATCCCTGGCCGTCAGCCACGTGTTTTATGGCATAGACACTGATAGACAGGGAGGCTGTTTGATAGAGGTCAACTTCACATCTGACGACGGAGTACAGGGTTGTCTACCGGGCTGCAGGGAGACAATGTATGGTTCAGTTTTTTTTGTTCCTGTTACATTGTGCGTTTACCATTGGAGGATACCGACCATGTTAATGAACATGCAATTACTGACCCAATAAGGTTCTGGATATTCCGCTGGATACAATCAATCAATAGTGATGGTATGGTAAAGGCCTGTGTTTACAGTCGTCTACAAATGATGCTTCTGCAATGACAGATATTTACCACTAGATGTCCTACATTTTCACTAGAGGAACACCTCACCACGTTCTGTTTTGACCAGGAAATATTCATACATTAGAGTAGACTGTTGCACAGTATTGGCGCCTACATTACTTCCACTTTTACCCCCACGGCAATTTGAAATACATATTGGCTTGGAAATCGGATAGAGAGCAGTGCACTGTTTGATTGTTCAAGGCTTGTCATTTCTAAATGTCCGGCTATGTTATTGGCGAGGAATTTAAATGGACATGATAACATCTCCGTGATGTAAGAATTCCAACATGGTGACCATGGAGCCTGTCAACTCAAGGCTGCTGGGTATCAGGCCTTTTTCGGTATCTTTAACCTGTCGTCCGGTTTGCCCTACCCCCGGTGTGCATATGACCGCCCGCTATAAAAAAAAAAAACAGTTACGTGCGTCACAATACCGCAGTATCCCGCTGAGCTAAAGCCTGCTTAGAGAGAGCATGTTCTTCACTGTTATTGTTATTCAACTGTTTTGGTGTTAATGTGATTGGGGGGGGGGGGGGGGACACATACACAGAGACAGAGGGAGTGCATGTCTTGTAGTGTATTTGTGTTGATGGCTTGTGGACTCCTGGTCAGTTCAGAGGGCTGCCAAAGAAAAGCTACCATGTGTATTCCATCACATATAGCTGGAGAGAGATGGGAAGGAATATAGAGAGATATATCTGAAGAGAGAGAGAGAGAGAGAGAGAGAGGGAAAGAGAGAGATAGTGAGCGTAGGAGAACGCGAGGGGATGACATAAAGAGACGGAGAGAGGAGGGGGGGAAAAAGGATGAGCAACAGAGAGAGAGAGGGAAAAGACAGGGAAAGGGAGAGGTGGGTGGCAAAGCCTACAGCTTGGTATGAGAGGGGACAGTGGGGGTGCTCACTGCTCAGCGATGTGTTATGATTCTTCCCTCCTCCCTACTCCCTCTCTCTATCCCTCCCTCTCCCTCGTTCTGGCTCTGTTGCCAAGGCTACCATATAGCCTCTTGCTGCATATACCTAGACGAGGCTGTCGCTTGTGGATCTTTCGCTCTCCTCCAGGAAACAAACAAAAGAAAACCCGTCACATACACTCTCTCTCACACACACACACACACACACACACACATACACACACACACACACACTGATAAAGGAAACAAGTATTTTCAGATTGCGTTGTGTCAAAGGGTTGAGTTGAGAGGGAGGAAGGATGGTAATGTGAAGAGAAACACACCCAGGTAAGAAAGCTCTTCCAGACTGGACCATACGACTGGGTAATGCCTAGAGCTGCCACTACTCTCTCTCTCTCTCTCTCTCTCTCTCTCTCTCCCTCTCTCTCTCTCTTCCTTCTCTTTGCGAGACAACATGGAGTGAATATCAATGTTTACAGCTGGCAGCTGCGCTACTGACCGTAAAAGGTAGGGAGGGAGTCATGTTGTGTGCGAGTGTGTTTTCCTTCAACACTTATGCTTTGTTGCCTTCCAATCTAAGCATTGAATCTAGTACTGGTTTCATTGTATAATCTAGTGTGTTTGTCTCAGTAACTGTATTGTTTGGGTAAGTGCATATCTTTTCCTAAACGAAAATATGCGAGTTACTGTAGAGAGATGCAACAGCTCCCATCCCCGTGGGAATCATTACGGATGTTTTCATGCAGTGCTCTCTCTGTGCAGTTTGATCTCTCTGGCTCACTGTAGCGCTGTACGTGATATGAATGGTGTTTTGTCTCAGTATGAACGACTACCAAAGAATGAAAATATTCTGTATACTTTGTAGTTAGATGTAGGCCTAATGTGGATGCAATCTTTCCTCATTGAGGAAGTGAGAGGTTGTAGATAAGGATGCTTTATTTACTGAGATGGCAGTGTTGATTATCTCCGCAGTGTTAATTATCTCCGCAGTGTTGATTATTATATTTTGTTTACCAACTAACCATCCTTGGAGGAATTCATTTTATGTTTATTTATTGATCCATTTTTTTACCGCACTGTTGTTGAATGGAATCCAGTGTGTGTGTGTCTGTGTGCGTGTGCGTGCGTGAAGGATTTAAGCTGCTGAGGGAGGCATGTCTCTGTCTCTCATGACCATGTCTCCTGTTACTGTCCTATCATCACTTTCAGTAAGAGCTTCCTGCTCCTGCCTGTCATGTGAGCATTAACACAACACTGTCCGATACCTCCCGACCTCTAACCCCCTCACCCACTGTCTCAGCTGGAAGAAAACACCAAAGTGATAGGCAATTTCCTCATTTTCTATTTTATTTTCTCAGAAATTCCTTTCAAATATAGTTTTGTTCTTCTCTTGCATGCCATCTGCTGTTTTCACTAGTTCAGATGTTGGCACCTCCGCCCCCAGAATTCAATTGAGTTAGCTAGCTGGTGCACATAAGATTTGGTTCCGGGTGGTGCAATTATCCTTCTCCTAAACTCAATTTTACCTTTAGTTCTGACCTTGCACGCCGTAGTGTCTTTTAAAAAGAACAGGTGCAAAACTTTCCCAAGTGTGTGAGAGGCTTAGTTCATCTGGTCCTTGGAGAGCTCTTGGGCCTGTACTCACAAGGCGTCTCATGCCTTATTCATACTAGTGCCAACCGGAACCATACTCAGCTGGTTTGGATATTTTCTTTTCACAGTGTCCTTTCCAGCACGGTTCCAGCATCTATGGTGGATGCATAACCAGGCATGCCCAGTACAGCTCAGCTTGGCTCGGTTTGGACCTGTAGTGCGAATCAGGCATCAGAGTACGAGTGCTGAACTAGCATCAGGTCCCCCCCCCCCCTGGCCATATCATCTTATTCACTATGATTGTAAAAGGGCAAAACTGATCTTAGATCAGCACTCCTACTCTGTGCCGATTTGTGAATACAGGCCCCTGGTCTTCTCTCCTGGCACAAGGACGGTGTGAAGTCTCATACGGTGACTGGTCTTTTATGCGAGAGGCTCACGGAGGGCTGTCTTTGATATCTGTCTCTGTTTCTCATAATCACACGTTATTAGGCGTATTGTATTATGTGATAGACAAGACCAGGAAGCCCGCGCAGCACGCATTCTAAAACATTATTTTGATGAACGTCCTGCGAAAACACATTAGTCCAGAAGCGTCGTTGGGGGGGTCATTTTCAACCATCTGAATTGTGATCGCAGAACGCTTAGCCGTAATGGCCGTCACTTTCCGCTGGGTTTTTTTTATCCTACTCAACGCCAAATTATCTCCACTCAAATTTGTTTGTTTGTTCCAGTGTTTTCGGGCTCAGAATGCATTAACTGAGAGATGATCAACTGTTTATCGAGCACACTAACCTGCCATATTCTAAAAGATGGTCAGACCTTCCGTCGCTGTCCTCCGCCGCTGTCGGTCTATTTTATAGAAGGATCTCAATCGGAAAAGTTTGATTCCCAGCCCCCCCCAAAAAAGAGCCCATTCAAAAGTTACCTGGGTGCTTCATGACTGAGGGTCTTTTACCTGCTTACCGAAACCAAACGGCAAGAGGAACATGTCCCACTTATCGGCAGGAATCGCACAGCATATCCTTGGCCTTGTAGAGTAGATACCCAGTGCTGTTGCTACACATGGCTTGCTTACTGGGGTGTGGACTACTGATGGTAGCCTGGGTCTCTTGCCAAATAGAGAAACAAGCAACATTGTTTGAAGCAGCAACCATTATGTTACCAGGCTATACTGGGGCTCTTGTGCTTAGTGCTACATACTCTACTTTCTGATCAACACAATGTACTGTAGTCTTGAACTGGGATGAATGACTGAGCGAGTGCTGCCTTCAGGGCCAAAAGAGGAGGGTGGTCTCACTGTTAGGACCAACATTAACACCAAACAGAAATATCAACGCAACATGCAGTAATTTCAAAGACTTTAATGAGCTACAGTTCATATAAGGAAATCAGTACATTTAAATACATTCATTAGACCCTAATCTATGTATTTCACATGACTGGGAAAACAGATATGCATCTGTTGGTTACAGATAGCTTAAAAAAAAGTAGGGGCCTGGATCAGAAATCCAGTCAGTGTCTGGTGTGACCACCATTTGCCTCATGCAGCGCGACACATCTCCTTCACATAGAGTTGATCAGGCTGTTGATGGTGGCCTGTGGAATATTGTCCCACTCCTCTTCAATGGCTGTGAGAAGTTGCTGGATATTGGCGGGAACTGGAACACGCTGTCGAAACACGTTGATCCAGAGCATCCCAAACATGCTCAATGGGGGACATGTCTGGTGAGTATGCAGTCCATTGAAGAACTGAGCTTCCAGGAATTGTGTAGAGATCCTTGCAACATGGGGCCGTGCGTTATCACGCTGAAACATGAGGTTATGGCAGCGGATGAACGGCACGACAATAGGCCTCAGGAACCGTCACGGTATCTCTGTGCATTCATATTGCCATTGATTAAAATGCAATTGTGTTCGTTGTCCGTAGCTTATGCCTGCCCATACCATAACCCCACAGCCACCATGGGGCACTCTGTTCACAACATTGACATCAGTCTGTCATCTTCCCGGTACAGTTGAAACCGGGATTTATCCGTGAAGAGCACAACTTTTCCAGTATGCCAGAGGTCATTGAAGGTGAGCATTTGCCCACTGAAGTCAGTTACAACACCAAACAGCAGTCAGGTCAAGACCCTGGTGAGGACGACGAGCACACTGATGAGCTTCCCTGAGACGGTTTCTGACAGTTTGTGCAGAAATTATTCGGTTTCATAAGCTGTCCAGGTGGCTGGTTTCAGACGATCCCGCAGGTGAAGAAGACGGATGTGGAGGTCCTGGGCTGGCATGGTTACACGTGGTCTGCGGTTGTGAGGCCGGTTGGACGTACTGCCAAATTCTCTAAAAAGACGTTGGACATGGGTTATGGTAGAGAAATTAACATTCAATTCTCTGATAACAGCTCTGGTGGACATTCCTGCAGTCAGCATGCCAATTGCAAGCTCCCTCAAAACATTAGACACCTGTGGCATGGTGTTTTGTGACAAAACTGCACATTTTAGAGTGGCCTTTTATTGTCCCCAACTCAAGGTGCACCTGTGTAATGATCATGCTGTTTAATCATCTTCTTGATATGCCACACCTTATCAGGTGGATGGATTATCTTGGCAAAGGATAAATGCTCACTAACAGAAATGTAATCAAATTTGTGCACAGATATTGAGAGAAAAACTTTATCTGAGATATTTTATTTCAGCTCATGAAACATGGGACCGATAATTTACATGTTGCGTTTATATTTTTGTGCAGTATACATACTATTAGTGCAGTATACTATTGTCTCAGTGGCACACCATATACTGTACCTCGCGCTAAGCTTTTATACGGGTGTGTGTGTGTGCTGTATGCTCGTCGTTACCATGGTTACTGAAACTCCAGCTTTAAAGTGTTAGCGCTTCAAACAACCTTCACACAAAATAGTGCTGCTAGCCTCCTATTCATCCATCCACTCGTCTGTCCATCCACTCGTCTGTCCATCCACTCGTCTGCCCATCCACTCATCTGTCCTTCCATCGACTCGTCCGTCCATCCACTCGTCTGTCCATCCACTCGTCTGTCCATCCACTCGTCTGTCCCCATCCACTCATCTGTTCATCCACTCGTCTGTCCATCCACTCATCAGCCCATCCACTCATCTGTCCCATCTACTCGTCTGTCCTTCCACTCGTCTGTCCATCCACTCGTCTGTCCCCATCCACTCGTCTGTCCTTCCACTCACCTGTCCATCCACTCGTCTGTCCATCCACTGATCTGTCCATCCACTGATCTGTCCATCCACTGATCTGTCCTTCCACTCGTCTGTCCTTCCACCCATCTGTCCATCCACTGATCTGTCCATCCACTGATCTGCCCATCCACTCGTCTGTCCTTCCACCCGTCTGTCCAGCCACTGATCTGTCCATCCACTGATCTGTCCATCCACTGATCTGTCCATCCACTGATCTGTCCATCCACTGATCTGCCCATCCACTGATCTGTCCTTCCACTCGTCTGTCCTTCCACTGATCTGTCCATCCACTGGTCTGCCCATCCACTGATCTGTCCTTCCACTCGTCTGTCCTTCCACTCGTCTGTCCTTCCACCCATCTGTCCATCCACTGATCTGTCCATCCACTGATCTGCCCCTCCACTGATCTGTCCTTCCACTCGTCTGTCCTTCCACCCATCTGTCCATCCACTGATCTGTCCATCGACTCGTCTGTCCTTCCACTCACCTGTCCATCCACTCGCCTGTCCATCCACTCGTCCGTCCATCCACTCGTCCGTCCTTCCCCACGTCCGTCCATCCACTCGTCTGTCCTTCCACTCGTCCGTCCATCCACTCGTCCGTCCATCCACTCGTCCGTCCTTCCACTCGTCTGTCCATCCACTCGTTTATCCTTCCACTCGTCCGTCCATCCACTCGTCCGTCCTTCCACTCGTCCGTCCATCCACTAGTCTGTCCATCCACAAAGGACCTTTGTGAACTTAAACCATCACTTTTGATACAAAACCCTCAATGCTGCAACACGTGTGTGTGTGTGTGTGTGTGTGTGTGTGTGTGAGGTGTGTACGTACGTTGCCATGGCTACTGGCCAGCCCGACTGGCGTCATCACTTCAAACCCACCTTCGCATCGAGCGGAGAGAGAAAAGGACTGAAGAAAAGGACTGAAAGCAGCATCCCTCTGTTCAACACTCGCGCTCACACACACACACACACACATGGTGTGGTCTCATATTCCACTGAGTTCACCACATTCATTCAGCAGTGCAGTAGAGGAGGAGGGAAAGGAGAAGAGGAATAAAGAGAGCTAAACTGAAGCACGCGGAGCCTACAGATTGGGCTGGGCCCGTCTGACTGTTTGATAGTCGGTCGGACTGTTTTGCTATGTCTGACTGTTTTCATGTGTCTAACTATTTTGTCTGTGACTGACTGACTGGGTCTGGGCCTGGTTGGCGTGGTGAATGAGAGAACGAGAGAGAGATTTAGTTTAGTGGTTCACAGTTCACCTTCCATCTCCATCCTCCTCTAATCACATCCCAGCTGGTGACTGGCCAGAATGATACTCTGGTACATCTAGAGCTTACACTGGATTACTAATATCCTCTTCAAAAGGACCACTTTATTTTACTGCCTGTTATATATTTGTGCGGATGGTTTTTGGATTCGACTCATACACAGATTCGAAATATCTGTGTAACTGAGTAAAACCTTTTCTCTTCTTCCAGGACTGATTCATACAGCATGGCCAACAACTGGTGGTTGCCACAGGATACAGAATTTGACTTGATCATGTGATCTGTCCTCCTTCCTGTACCCTTAGACCTTCCAGAGGTAAGTCACCTGACCTCCTCAGACTTCCTCATTGGCTGGATGGACTCGGGCGATTCAATAAAACAGCTGAAAAGTAAACAATGACCAAACTGTAAAGAGAACATGTTAAACAGCAGAATGGTTGAATTCGTGTCGGTAAGTATCTGAAGTGAAATAGATTACAACTGGAAATCGACCTGGATTGAGACATTCTCGAACCTGGTTTAATGCTACTGTACATGTTGTGAGAATCTTAGTTTCGACGAGGAATCTTTTGTTCGACAGAAGAACAGAACGTACCGTACGGAGAGGTCCTATTGAATCGCGAGTTCTAATTTGTCATTCTGTGGCACCCTAGACATCCAGTCAGAGAGGACACTGTGTGAGGACAGCATGGCTCTGACTACCAACGTTGCTCCATATGATAGGGAATATTGTTATTTAGAGCGTTGATATTAAGCTCTGCGAGGGGTGTAAATGTGCCACAGACACACACAGCACAAACCACACACAGGCACATACGCACACACACACACATATGGAGGGTTGGCTGACGTGTGTGTGTGTGTGTGTGTGTGTGTGTGTGTGTGTGTGTGTGTGTGTGTGTGTGTGTGTGTGTGTGTGTGTGTGTGTGTGTGTCAGGCAATCAGGCGAATGAGCGGCACCCTTACTAATGGGGAAAGACAGATGAGTGGTACAGAAAAGGACTCTGAATAGACTGCTGATTGAAAGAAAGAAATAGATGAATAGTGTACATGTGTGTGTGTTTATGTGTTGTCAGTGGATGATTATGCCTGGGAAGGATGAGAGGCACTCTGTTGCCATGAAGATGGATGGAGCTGTAAACTCCTCCCCTGATACATCCCTCCCTCTGCAATAGAGCTCACACACACATACACACACACACACGCACACACGCACACACACACACACATGCACACACGAACACAATCCCAGTAAGACAAGAGGATTCAGAGATGCAAGCCACTCACACCTGAATAGGCCAGCAGAATAGACCGACACACACACACACCAAGCACTTCAGGCTTAATGCGAGTAAAACACACACACCAAGCACTTCAGGCTTAATGCGAGTAACTCACAAACACCACATTATTGAACTGCAACAGGCTCATTTCCTGGATGGAGGTTTCGCCGAGAGGATTCATCTGCATTTGTGCAGATCATGGCACCCATCACATTACTGTATTGTTGACCTACCTGCTCCCCTCCTGTATTGTTGACCTACCTGTCTCCCCTCCTGTATTGTTGACCTACCTGTCTCCCCTCCTGTATTGTTGACCTACCTGCTCCCCTCCTGTATTGTTGACCTACCTGCTCCCCTCCTGTATTGTTGACCTACCTGCTCCCCTCCTGTATTGTTGACCTACCTGTCTCTCCTCCTGTATTGTTGACCTACCTGTCTCTCCTCCTGTATTGTTGACCTGCCTGTCTCCCCTCCTGTATTGTTGACCTACCCGCTCCCCTCCTTGTCTCAGGGGCATCATGACCAGACGACTGAGCAGCTCGACTCGTTCCCAGACGGAGGACTCCGTCTTCCTAAAGCCAGACGAAGACCCCATATGGCTCGATGACCCTCCAACGACAGACGGCGACCCCTCTCAACCAGGAGATGGCCCCCCAGGCCTTGATGAACCCCCAGGACCAGGGACAGGTCCCCCAGGGCCCCAGAGACACCCAGAGGAACTGTGGAGGGACAAGTTTTACACCATCGTCATGGGGATGCACTGGTGTGCCGTGTTCTGCACAATTTCCCAAATCACGGTGGGTCAGCTGAGATGCTCCCGACATTATTAACAACAGGGCACTAGGATGTTGTAGAAAAATGGTTCATAAATGCCAATAGACGTGCAGTGCAACCACAGTTCGAAAAGGCCTAGCTGTGAAAGTAGCTGTTCTTGTCAGAAACAAAAAAAATTCTATTCAACTTCATCGGGGTGGCAGGTAGCCTAGTGGTTAGAGCGTTGGGCCAGTAACTGAAAGGTTGCTGGATCGAATTCCCGAGCTGACAAGGTAAAAACCTGTCGTTCTGAACAAGGCAGTTAACCCACTGTTCCCCGGTAGGATGTTATTTTCAATAAGAATTTGTTCTTATCAGACTTGCCTAGTTAAATAAAGGTTATCTACTGGTTTGCTACGTGTAGGAGCAGATCAACGTTCCTTCTGATGCAATATTGCCCGTCTTGTTTCCTAAGTGAATGAACAAGAAAATATCCAGGCCTTTTTTTGTAGGATACTGTCTGTTTATGATGTGGTCATGCTGGGGAAAAAGACAGGTGTGAAATTAGCACTTATGCAAAAGTCTAGGTGAATGAGGGCCTTATTATGATATACTGAAGTTCACCACTCTACATATTCGTTATGTTATTAAGACCTCGTGTGTGTCTGCTCCTTAAAATTGCACTTAGCCTACTTTGCTTGTAAATATCCCTTTATATCTGTTGTTTTTAAGTATGTGATTTCATTTGTATGTATTGTGGTTGCTGCAAAATGGCCTCATTGAGAACAGTCTGAATCCAATCCTGCCCGCAGGGTTATTGGGCCTTCTTCCTGGTGGATGGTAATGGGCTTTTCTCAGCCTTCTACAAATCCCTGCAGCTCCTAGACTTCTACCTGGGCGTCCTCCTATCATTCAACCCTGTGTTTGGAGTGGACGTGAGTAATTGGACCCACCGGTATACTGACATTGCAACACAACACAAGCCTATAAAGTGGTGGCATGCAGAGGAAAGTTTGATAAAGACTTCAACTGAAGTTGACATTACACAAAGTGTTGTTTTTTGGGGGGACTTGCTAGTTCATAGTGTTTGGAGAGAAAAAAAATCCTGGCCAGATTACAAAGTTAGGACATACCATTCACTCATTTCCACATGTAAAGCAGAGACCCTATGATTGATTGCAAACTCTAATGCTTGACCAGTGGAGGCTGCTGAGGGAAGGATGGCTCACAATAATGGCTGGAATGGGGCGAATGGAATGGCATCAAACACATGGCAACCATGTGTTCAATGTATTTGATAACATTCCACCTACTCTGCTCCAGCTGTCACCACAAGCCCGTCCTACCAAATGAAGGTGCCGCGAACCTGCCCCGGGCAACATATTGCTCTCTGGTGTTTTTCTGGCTTCGGTGACTTTGTGTTGTGTACATGTCCGTTACTGACGTGCTGCTTACTGTATTCATATAATTTTAGTCTGGTTGAAGTCATGTGACTTGTTTTGTCTGATACTGATGTGTTGATGCTTCTGTCTTGGTCCAGGTCTCTCTTTGAAAAATAAAAAAATAAAAAAATATATATATCCCAATGAGACTAAAGGTTAAATAAATAAAAGATATGAAAATAAATGTTACCGGTATGCATGTCCCACATCCTCTCTCTGTGTGTCTGTTAAACAGTCCCTGTGCGTGATGGCGGAGGTGGAGAAAACCAATCACTACTGGGTCCTCCAGGCCACCGAAGGCATTGGCATGGCTATCATTGTCTTCATGGTAGGTACCTCTCACACACACCCTGATGAACGCTGCGGTGTGCTTTGCACAGAGCCGGGTGGCCCTGTACGCTAAAGCAGGTTGCATAGGGTCCCGCAAATTACGCAAGGGCCCCGCCTCCCCCTCGTGTCAAAGCGGGTGTCAATGTTTACAACGCGGATGAGAGGGTGAAGCGTAACTATCCTTCTGGTCACGAAAGGAGAAGAAGAAAAAACACCACGAGAGTGAATTGCGGGAACAGCGATCAGGTAAACTTGTGTTCTCTCCTCTCCAAGTTTGATGTCCGCAAATAACAGTAACGTTAAAGTTGATGTGCTAGGTTGCAGTGCATCTCTCTCTCTTGTCTGTCTGTCTCGCTAACCTAGCTAGGCAGTGCATCTCTTGGTCTGTCTGTGTCTTGCTTGCTAGCCAGCCACTTCCAGGGCTTTGTTCTGTGACTTTGTGCCAGACGAAAGTGAGAGTGAAACACAACTATTTATTACGTTTGATAAACGCCGACAGGCAACGGTGTTTATAAAGTGCAGCTCGGAAAAGAAAACCGCGTCGCGCGTGAACATGCGTTCATACCCTTTGCGCCGGCTCGAAATGAAACTCACGCTTTCCAACAGCAACCTCTGTGTGGGACCAGTCCAGACAATATATGGGTGTGATTGCACATAATTTTAAAACAAGACAATGATTATCTAGTCTCTCAGTCAAGGTTTAGTTACAACTCTGGACTAATGCAAGATGGAAAGCAATGAATTGATACTGACTATTGATTTATATATTGAATTTAAAATGTTGATTAGCTGGACATACTGGGCATTACAGATCTCTCAGTAAATAATAACCATCAAGTATTATGCCAAGCCATAGTATAAATAGTATTTTATATTTGAAAATGTATAAAAGGAAATCTGGGGGAGCCAGTTTGAATGGGCCTGATGCAGCTGATAAAATTAATAATAGTAATGTTATCCATAATTTACAGGTGCTATGCTTATGTTTGTCAGTAGAGGAGATACTGGATCATCATCCAGTACAAGCACAAGCTCAGTTGATCCACATCCAGCCTCAGACAGTACTAACTCAGACCCAATACAGCCAGCTTCAGCAAATACTAACACAGACCCAGTACTGGCAGCTTCAGCAAGTACTAACACAGACCCAATACAGCCGTCTTCAGCAAGTACTAACACAGACCCAATACAGCCGTCTTCAGCAAGTACTAACACAGACCCAGGTGAAGTACAGGCAGCCTCAGCCAGTACTAGCACAACCAGAGGTGTTCAGCCAGCATCAGATACAAGCAGCTCAGACCCGACTAGAACAGTTGCATCTCCACCAAATAACCCAGCAGATTGGCCCCCCAGTCTCAACAGACTTTATGACGACTGAGTCAGTGCGCATTCAAACCAGGACTGGATGTATTTATTTTTTTACCCTAAACACAATTCTAGAAGAGGTTTCCATTAAGGCGTATTACAGAGACAGCTGTCAAATGGGGAAAAGATTACCAGGAGCTGGCTTTTTTGTTGTTGTTGTTGCTGTAAGCTATTTTCTATCAAAGACTACAACATAATCAAGGAAGGTGTGAATGACTGGTCAAATATCAATATTCTGAAACACCATGAGTGTAGTCCTGAACACACAGATAATATGATTAAGTGGAGAGAACTTGATCGGCGCCTAAGACGGAGACAGACTCTCGACCAGATACAAATGACAATTTTGGAGGCTGAAAGAAAGAGATGGTGGGATGTCCTTACACATTTAATAAGTATAACCCAGTCTCTGGCTGAAAGAAGCCTAGCATTCAGGGGTTCATCAGAAAAAACTCTTCCAACCAGGTAATGGAAACTTCCTAAAAGAGGTTGAATTACTGGGCAATATTTGACCCCGTTATGGAAAATCATCTCAGCAAAATGAAAGATGGCGAGACGCATGCTCATTACCCTGGGAAGCGCACACAGAATGAGCTGATACAGATTGTGAGTGACACGATTCTGGAAGCAATAGTGACTCAAGTAAGAGACTCCAAGTACTTCTCCATTATCTTGGACTGTACACCTGACATTAGTCGCCAGGAGCAAATGTCCATTATTCTGAGAAGCGTGGCTTTTAAGGGAAAGCCAGAGATCAAGGAGCACTTCCTCGGCTTTGTGAACGTTGAGGTTACACTGTCATCGTAGATGAGCTGAACGAGCAGAAGATTCCATTTGAAGATGGCAGAGGGCAAGCTTATGATAATGGGGCCAACATGAAGACCAAGCACCAAGGAGTACAAGCCAGACTGCAACAAAAAAATCCCAGAGCCGTGTTGGTCTCATGTGGAGCACATACTCTAAACCTTGTCATCGCAGATGCTGCCAAATCTTTAAAAGATGCAGTTGGGTTTTTTGGGGGCACACAAAGATGGGAGTGTTTTGATGAAACTCGTGAACATAACCGTGAAGTCAAGGTGGGACACACGATGGGAGAGTAGGCTCCAAAGTGTTCATGCGATCAGGTATCAGGCTTCAACAATCCTGTGGCCAAAGTGGACGCACAAGAACTTGCAGAGGGAGTTGGGTCCTACCGCTTCTTGATTTGCTGTGTCGTATGGCGTGAGATACATACAATGACAAACGAGGTGAACAACTCCTCCAATCCGCCTCAATGCAGTTGGATATCGCAGTGAATTTCATCTCAAATGCAAAGGCCTCCCTCACTACATACCAGGAAACTGGATTCTCTGAGGCCCAGACAACAGCCAAAAGCATTTGTGAAGAAATGGATGTGGAAGCTGTTCTGAACGAGAAGAGACTGAGAAACAGCAAGAGGCATTTCAGCTATGAGGCTCCGGATGAACCAGTGACTGATGCATTGAAAAACCTTGACGTCAACTACTTCAACATGGTGGCCGACTCTTTCAACCAGGTAAAACCGAATATGGAGTGCTGCTGAACTTCAGCACTGCCTCTCAGATGTCCAGTGAATCTTTAAAGGCTCACTGCATGGAAGTTGAAAACACTTTATCCTTCAGAGATACACAAGATTCAGGATTGACCTGATCTGCCATCAGATAAGATGACTGCCTTTGAGCTGCTTTCCTTTCTCTCTGTGAGGAAAAAGCTGGAGGAACTCTTTCCTAACCTCTGGACGGCCCTAAGAACTGCAGTCACCCTACCAGTAACAGTAGCATCGGCAGAGAGGAGCTTCTCAAAATGAAAGCTCATCAAAAGCTACCCGAGGTCTTTTGTGTCACAGGAACGTTTGAGTGGTCTGGCCGTCATGACCATAAATCATGACGCGGGGAAACACGTGTCCTGTGATGACATCATTGATGATTCTGCCTCAAGAATGTACAGGAGAGGATTTTTTTTGATGGTAAGATTTTAAGTCAAACATTCAAATGTTTACACACTTAGTAACACTTAAGATTGTGTGGCAAAGAAGTGCGTTTGTGTAAATGACTGCTTAACTAACTATGTGACATACTTTCTCATTTTCCTCCAGACAGTCCAGATAGACTGGTGCCCATGCTGATGCTGAAAATGCCCAGGCTGTAGAGGGAGCCAAAATTAATCACACAGCTGTATAGGTTTTAACTTACTATTTTGAGACGGCAGGGTAGCCCAGTGGTTAGTGTTGGACTAGTAACAGGAAGGTTGCAAGTTCAAACCCCTGAGCTGACAAGTTACAAATCTGTCGTTCTGCCCCTGAACACTGTTCCTAGGCTGTCATTGAAAATAAGAATTTGTTCTTAACTGACTTGCCTAGTTAAATAAAGGTTAATAAATAAATAGCTGCACCCATTGCTTATAGGCTTATCTTTACATTGTATAGCTAAAGCTAATTGTATAATATTGTGAGGACTGGACTAATTACCAGGCAGCAGAGCCAAAGCTCAGTGTTATATTTCATTATTTTCTACATTTTATATTTTCTACAATTTCTCATTTATTTCATGTTAATATTCACTTATCTTAAGATTCTATAGAAAATGTTCTATTTAATAAATATTGTCTGTTTATACCTCATTCTGTTCTGTATAGGTCCAATTATTCTTAGACCGAAAGATGGAGCAAACTGTTTTAAAGGAGGGAGGATTGTAGTGGGCGCACTGGGGTGCCGGTTGTGACTGTGTGGCAACGACAAATGATTTACATGGCTCACGGGGTCAAGTAGTAGGGCCCCTTAGCAGAATTTTTACTTAGGGCCTGAGGGAGGTCAGGACCGGCTCTGGCTTTTGCAAGTGTTCATTTTTACATTTACAGTTTGGTCATTTAGCAGATGCTCTTGTCCAGAGCGACCTACAGTCATTGCATTAAACTAAGGTTGGTTTCTAAAAGAAAACCAGGTCACAGCCAGTCAAACGTTTCTGTCACCGTTACTGAGAATGTTGTTGTAGTTAAGGATAGTTAAGTTAAGGAGGTCTTCAATGGATTTCGTATTTGTATCAAGATACCTTTTGATGTATCTTTGCCGAATTCTGGCAAATTCCAAGTACTTTTACTGTAATATTCACAGTAACTTACCACCAGCTTCCTATAAATTACTGTCATATCAGAGCAACGATACAGTACAATACTGTAAAATGTGCCTACTATACTGTAAGAGAGTAAATGCTACTGTAATCATAATATTGGTATTTTACAGTATTTTACTGTAATTACATGGGATTGGTGCAAGCAGGTTGGCTATTAGGTATTTTTATATTACAGAATGTTTATGAATATTTGGTGTTTTATATCACTTGCACTTCTAGAGGCCTAAACAAAGGCTTCCAAACCAAAAGGTCTTGGCAAAGCACTCAACCAGTAAAGGTTTAAAGGTCCTGAACAGTCATTCTGAAAAGTACTTTTTCTCTCATGTCTAACTACCAGAAAGTTTGAAAAGACAGGCTGAGTGGGCGGGGAGCTTATATTCAGGAGCTCGCCTTGACTGACAGCTCTTTGAAACGCCAAGCAACTTGGATTCAGTGAGCGGTGTTGCAGTAAAATTATCTCAAGCTAATTGAGTGATACACAAAGCAACTCAAACAACATTGAAATTGCATCTATGATATCAAAAAAATGTTTTTATACAACTCCTGTTTGGCATGTCTCTTGTGATACGGTTCACAGCAGCACTTACTGTTGACACCAGACGAGGATGAAAGGGGTAACATATGTATCTTTGCCATAAATTAATAGTGTAAACTTTTAATTATATTTGCTGACACCTTACACTCACATTTTGGCACTAGTAAAGTAGCTATCTAGCTATATAAACCACGGTCCTCTGCAAAAACACCTTCTCCGATGTTGGTTACAAGACACTACTTATTTAAATTAGGTAAGAGAATATTGGTGTATGAAAGTTAAGGTGATGTCACCTTGTCCCTTAATAATGAATCAAAGTGTTTGACATGGGGGAGGGGACCAGTAACTTTCAGATCAAACTTGATCAATGTAGAAGCAACAGTCATTTTTCAAACTTTGGTCATCCTACTTTGATCTGGTTTCCTTCAAATATCATCGTATTTCATGACAACATGATTTTGACTGTTCGTGAGCTTTAAGACTTGCTGCCACTGATCTGTCTCGAATCATGATTCTCGAGTCAGTAGAAAGAGTAGTTAAAAAATAAGGAATCGTTCGCTAACTGAACATCACCTATCATCACATCTACACGCTCTCCTACTCTCACATTTTAACAGCTGTTTGTGACCAGACTAAAAAAATCTCTCCAAGCCAAACCTTCATACCATAACCGCTAACCGCTACACACAGCCCTTTATCGTTGTCACCGTATTAGCTAACATCATAGTCAACATAGCTACTATAACTAATAGGTTAGTAAACCCACAACTCCAATCCATGTGTACAGCAAGCAGGTTAGCAGTTACACTGGCAATAAATGACTATAACCGAAAGCTTACATCGACTTGGAAGAATTGGAGTGTTAGCCAGCTAGCTAACATAAATGGCATTCCTCTCTGAGTCAGGTTGTTGATTAGGCTAAATTAGCTGCATTAGCTAAATGAAAGGGAAAAAATACAACTAAATATGGCTCTCTCTTTTTTAAGAAATGTATTTGTTCAAAACTCAACCATTTTATTTTTCTCTCTTTGAGTCACTTCATTTTATGCACTGCAGTGCTAGCTAGCTGTAGCTTATCCTTTCAGTACTAGATTAATTCTCTGATCCTTTGATTGGTTGGACAACATGTCAGGTCATGCAGCAATGGCTCTGATAGGGTTGGAAGACGTCCTCTGGAAGTCGTCATAATTACTGTGTAAGTCTATAGAAGAGGGTGAGAACCACGAGCCCCCTAGGTTTTGTATTGAAGTCAATGTACTCAGAGGAGGACTGCTCTTTCAATGGCATAGACTGACCAGGTGAAAGCTATGATCCCTTATTGATATCAATTGAGACATGGATTGTTGTTGTATGTGTGCCATTCAGAGGGTGAATGGGCAAGAAAAAGATTGAAGTGTCTTTGAACAGGGTATGGTAGTAGGTGCCAGGCGCACCAGAATTAAGGCTGTTCTGAGGGGAAAAGGGGGTGCAACTCAATATTAGGAAGGTGTTCCTAATGTTTTGTACACTCAAATTATTTAGTATAGTTTTATCTAAAAATGATTTTAAAAATTGACATTTTGCTGAAATTCACTGAGTTGAATGATCCTCCTCTGAGGAACCTCCACTGCTATACAGATCGTTCCTATCTTCACTTGCTATAACAAATAGCTGTTTAGGGGGCAGGGTTGTTATGGCTGAGCTCACTGCAAATTCAATAATGGTCAGATCCTTATCCTCACTCGGATCAATGGCATGTAAGTACTTGGTACCATCAGGACCTACATGTATATCATCTTTCCCCTAACCGCCTGCTAATACGCTTCTCATATCAAAGTCAGTTGGCCAGGTCATGCTCTTGACCGCTTGGGCATTTTAAACCTTTTGCATTTATAATTTTCAAAGATAAGGATACAAATGGTTTAATTCGAAACAACACATTTTGACAAAAAAGCTTATTTTGAAAATCTATATAAATCCGAATTCAACAACAGTTGGACTGATACTACAGCCTTCTTAGACTCAGTAACCCTGAATCAACTATCAGCAGACAAAAAAAACGAACCACTAAAAATAGAAATCACCTCAAAAAGAAACATTAGACATTGTTAAAACGTTAGCGCGGAGAAAAGCACCAGGTATGGACAGCTGTCCCATAGATTTTTATTTGACATTCAGGGACAAAGTAGCGCCCCATTTACTCAAATGACTACACACACGTCACTCAATTCGGTGCTTCTGAATTCCATGTGTCAAACAGTTCTTTAAGTTATATTAAAACTAGGGAAACTAGAGAGAATACCCCGCATATTATAGACCCATAAGTTTAATAAAATTACGACAAGAAAATAACAACAAAACTCATAAGCAACAGAATGGCAAAAGTCTTACCAGACTTGATACACATGAATCAAACAGGGTTGATTAAAAATAGAGACAAACAAACACAAGAACATGTTTCAATATAATGTAATACGCTAAAAAACAAGATGTAGATTTATCAATAATGGCTGTTGATGCCAAAAAGGCTTTAGACCGTCTTGAATGGCCTTTTCTAAGAAAAACATGTGAAAGCCTTCGATTTTCCAGCTTAAATAATACATGACATAACTTTCTGGAATTTTCCAAGCTGCTTAAAGGCACAGTCAACTTAGTGTATGTAAACTTCTGACCCACTGAAATTGTGAGACAATGAATTATAAGTGAAATAATCTGTCTGTTAACAATTGTTGGAAAAATGACTTGTGTCATGCACAAAGTAGAAGTCCTAACCGACTTGCCAAAACTACAGTTTGTTAACAAGACATTTTTGGAGTGGTTGAGAAACAAGTTTTAATGACTCCAACCTAAGTGTATGTAAACTTCCGACTTCAACTCTAAATATGTTTTTGTGTTGTTCTAAAAATTACTAAAACATCATAAACAAATAAACAACATACCCTTTTCATTAACTGAACTGAGATGCTGTGATTGTTGGTTATCTGTTTACCGAAACCATAAAAAACAGATACCTTATTTACATAAGTATTCAGACCCTTTGCTATGGGACTCGAAATTGAGCTCAGGTGCATCCTGTTTGCATTGAACTTCCTTGATATTTCTACAACTTTATTTGAGTCAACCTGTGGTAAATTCAATTTTGGAAAGGCACTCATCTGTCTATATAAGGTCCCACAGTTGACAGTGCATGTCAGAGCAAAAACCAAGCTATGAGGTCGAAGGAATTGTCCGTAGATCTCCGAGACAGGATTGTGTCGGGGCACAGATCTGGGGAAGAGTACCAACAAATGTCTGCAGTATTGAAGGTCCCCAAGAACACAGTGGCCTCCATCATTCTAAAATGTAAGAAATTTGGAACAACCCAAGACTCTTCCTAGAGCTGGCCGCCCAGCCAAACTAAGCAATCGGGGGAGATGGGCCTTGATCAGGGAGGTGGACAAGAACCCAATGGTCACTCGGAGCTCTAGAGTTCCTCTGCGGAGATGGGAGAACATCCAGAAGGACAACCATCTCTGCAACACTCCACCAATCAGGCCTTTATGGTAGAGTGGTCAGACTGTAGCCACTCATCAGTAAAAGGCACATGACAGCCCGCATGGAGTTTGCCAAAAGGCACCTAAAGGAATCTCAGACCATGAGAAACAAGATACTCTGATCTGATGAAACCAAGATTGAACTCTTTGGCCTGAAAGCCAAGTGTCACTTCTGGAGGAAACCTGGCACCATCCCTACGTTGAAGCATGGTGGTGGCAACATCATGCTGTGGAGATGTTTTTCAGTGGCAGGGACTAGGAGACTAGTCAGGATCGAGGAAAAGATGTAAAGTACAGAGAGATCCTTGATGGAAACATGCTCCAGAGCACTCAGGCCCTCAGACTGGGGCAAAGGTCCACCTTCCAACAGGAAAACAACCCTAAGCACACGGCCAAGACAACACAGGAGTGGCTTTATGGACAAGTCTCAATGTCCTTGAGTGGCCCAGCCAGAGCCCGGACTTGAATCAGATCTAACATCTCTGGAGAGACCTGAAAATAGCTATGCAGCGACACACCCATCCAACCCTTACAGAGCTTGGGAGGATTTGCAGAGAAGAATGGGAGAAACTCCCCAAACACAGGTGTGCCCAGCTTACCCAAGAGGACTCAAGGCGGTTATTGCTGCCAAATGTGCTTCAACAAAGGACTGAGTAAAGGGTCTGAATACTTATGTAAATGTGACATTTCAGTTTTTATTTTGAATACATTTGCAAATATAAAAAATAAAAAAAATAAACGTTTTTTGCTTTGTCATTATGGGATATTGTATGTAAATTGATGGGGGGGGAGAAGGAAAAAGTCAAAGGGTCTCTATACTTTCCGAATGCACTGTTACATAGCTCAGAGAATCTGGCCCCAGTTTCAATCTCTATTGTTTTCCTCTCTGCCTTGGTCTTCGCTTTTGTCCACCTACTTCCTTGCATTTTGTGAACTTCATTCTGACGTTGCAGTACATGGTTGTCCGTCCAGTGCACGGCGGCGTAATTGGCTCTTTTCACCCCCCATTTGTTGCAACCTGTGGGTGCTTGACCTGGATCTGTGTTGTTGAACAGATGACAAGATGGTGGTGAAATTCCAAGTAGGCCAAATGAGTTAAAGGCATGACACGAACAAAAAAACTTCTCTAATAAACGTTTCTGGTAGAATGACATTGAAAATCAACACGGGGCCTGAAAAGCCTGGCAATAAAGTCAACTTATAGCTATGATATATTATCGATGTGCACTTAGTTGTAAGTTGGAGAAAATGCTAGACAAGATGATGAATGCTTTTGCAGAGGAGACATAAGCAACTCTGTAATCATAAACACGCACGTACCATGTTCATCCTGACAAAGTAACTTCTTGGTCTGTTCTTGCTGCAATGGCAATTCCTCTGGGAAAGGTTGCTGTGTCTTGTCGTTCGACTGTCCACCGATGAGCTCATTTATCATAGAACTTTGTGTTCATAGTATGCCTTTCCCAAACGTCTATGGCAGTGGCCATACTTGTGGGCCAAGTCCTGGGTTTGAGATCATCTGCATTGCGCTTTGACATGATGGCGACACTAAATCTGTTCTTACAGCCAATCGTCAATAAATAAGACAGATGTAGAATTACTGATATAAAGGCTTGTGGATCTGTGCCAAAGTCAAAGATGGTGGATAAATGAAGATGTCTTACTCAGGCCGTTTACTCTTGAAAAAAAGGATCACAGTTCTAGTTTACTTAATAAAGGGTGGCTCTCCCATGTCCCCCTATGTCAATTAGTTAATAGACCAATAGGTTCTAAACCTTTCTGCCAGTAACAGATCGTTTTCAGTGGTCCCCTCCCCATTCAGATGACTCCTAGACAGTCTATGAAAATTCTTGCTTGAGAAATTGCTCTTTGCTTAACAGCTTTATTTGTTTTTTTTTAAACAATCACAGTAAAGTACTTAATTGTTACCCAGAAATGATTTGATATTGAGACAAACGACGGCATTGGACACAGTTCTGAAATGTGCGTTTTGATGCTGCGTCTCCAGATCATCCGCACTGTGTGTAAGTTGGAGTACGGTGATGCGTGGTGGTCAGCGGCGACGGTGGCTGACCATGGGGACAGACGTCAGTCGGTGAGTCGCCAGCCTTCCTTCACCCTGTCGGAGTGGACAGACGCCCAGGAGGACCTGATGGACCTGGAAGCTGAACCCCAGACCCCCATCTTTGACCTGGGCCTGGACACCAGGACAGAGGGGGACATCACCACCCTCTCTGTTACACCTGTGGGCCTACAGGAGAGGTCAGTGGGGGGGGTGGAAGTGTGGTGGAGAGGTGTTCTAGGGGGAATGTCTGTGTGTGTGTATGCGTTCATGCCTTTTTCTCGCGTGTGGGGGTTGTTGTGCTTCTGCGTGTGCGTGCGCACAATTATGGCACAACGTTCTTCTTGTATGTGTCTGTACGTTTGCTCTTCTTGTATGTGTCGGTGCCGTCCTGTGTGTGTCTGTGTGTGTGTGTGTGTGTGTGTGTGTGTGTGTGTGTGTGTGTGTTAGGAGAGGCTCCAACGTGTCTCTGACCCTGGACATGTGTTCTCCTGGCTGTACGGAGCCCTATGGCTACGGAGCCCAGCTCTCCCCCAGAGACCAGACTGCCAAGGAGTACCTGAGGGAGGGAACAAACACTCTCACCCCTAGCCAGCTCCACACACGCGCTATAGACGACCAGGCCCTACAGGCTGAGTTCTATGTGAGTAAAACACACACGCCAAGGAGCGCTGTACATCCAGAGGCTACTCGAAACAGTTGGTGGGTGAGATGTGGACACAGTGAAATGCATTAGCATACCCAGCTCCATAGAGGATTCGTTACATGTTTAGACTGAGATTCTCTCTGTCTCTCTCTCTCTGTCTCTCTCTCTCTGTCTCTCTCTCTGTCTCTCTCCCTGTCTCTCTCTCTGTCTCTCTCTCTGTCTCTCTCTCTGTCTCTCTCTGTCTCTCTCGGTCTCTCTCTCAGACCAAGGTACTGTGGGTCTACACACACAATTGCATGAAGCAGGACTGTTGTACACAATCCCACTCAAGGTAGAGGGGACAATAAAGTCAGTAAAGTAGAGGTGCACACTCACAATTAGTACACAGTAAATCAAGGACAGTTGAAATGTCAGAGTAATTTTGTTGTTGTTGTTGAATTGACTCTCCTGGAGTTATCATAACCCTCAACCGAGTGATACGCTCCCTGGAGTTAGTAATGATAACTGGAGTTGATTGGGAGTTAGAACTATGGAGTAGCCACAGATGTGGGAGGGAGCGTCATTGTCATATTTCCCAGCATGCTCTCTTGCAGGTAGATTATTAGAATTGTTTGTTTCAATATCTCTGTTTTTGCATGTTTGATTTTATGCTACACAATATGTAACATACATTTTCCTAAACAAATCTGATCTGTAAGTGGTTGGATTTATTGCAATTTACTGAGAAGGCAGTTGGAGTTTAGATAATCTAGGTAGTCTCTAACAAAAGTACTGTCTTCCCTGACATGCAGAGTCATGGCTGATGTAGGACATCCTTCCTCTTAAATGGATACCAATCGAGATTGGATGTCACATTCTAAGCCTCCATAATATGGCACATTAAGAAATATGTGAATGAGACTTTACACCCTCCACCTCAAATGGCACCGTTTAAACACCAAAATATTGCTGAGTTTGAGTCCGTAGGAGTTGAATGAACTCTTGCGATTATGTTGTGAGTAAACATTACTCTAAATAATTTACTCTAGAATACTGAACAACACTGCAGAGAGTTATTTTCAGTTAATCCTGTCCTGAGTGAAATGCAGAGTTAAATATCAACACTAAATTGATCATACACAACTCTGAAAAAACAACCTTCTTTCCAGAGTATGTTTTACTCTTTTTAGAGCGGGACCAAATGTTATCTGTGGCAGAGTTACATTTTCTTCAATTAGAGTGAATTGACTTTTGTGTATAATCTAAACTCATCAAAAAAAGAAATGTCCTCTCACTGTCAACTGCGTTTATTTTCAGCAAACTTAATATTTGTATGAACATAAGATTCAATAACTGAGACATAAACTGAACAAGTTCCACAGACACGTGACTTACAGAAATTGAATAATGTGTCCCTGAACAAAGGAAGGGGGTCAAAATCAAAAATAACAGTCAGTATCTGGTGTGGCCACCAGCTGCATTAAGTACTGCAGTGCATCTCCTACTCATGGACTGCACCAGATGTGCCAGTTATTACTGTGAGATGTTACCCCCACTTTTCCACCAAGGCACTTGCAAATTCCCTGACATTTCTGGGGGGAATGGCCCTAGCCCTCAACCTCCGATCCAACAGGTCCCAGATGTGCGCAATGAGATTGAGATCCTGGCTCTTCACTGGCCATAGCAGAACACTGACATTCCTGTCTTGTAGGAAATCACGCACAGAACGAGCAGTTTGGCAGGTGGCATTATCATGGTGGAGGGTCATGTCAGGATGAGCCTGCAGGAAGGGTACCACATGAGGGAGGAGGATCTCTTCCCTGTAATGCACAGCATTGAGGTTGCCTGCAATGACAACAAGCTCAGTCTGATGATGCTGTGACACACCGCCCCAGACCATGACGGACACTCCACCTCCAAATCGATCCCACTCCAGAGTACAGGCCTCGGTGTAACGCTCATTCCTTCGACGATAAACGAGAATCCGACCATCACCCCTGGTGAGACAAAACCGCGAGTCTTCAGTGAAGAGCACTTTTTGCCAGTACTGTCTGGTCCAGCGATGGTGGGTTTGTGCCCATAGGCGACGCTGTTGCCAGGGATGTCTGGTGAGGACCTGCCTTACAACAGGCCTACAAGCCCTCAGTCCAGCCTCTCTCAGCGTATTGCGGACAGTCTGAGCACTGATGGAGAGATTGTGCGTTCCTGGTGTAACTCGGGCAGTTGTTGTTGCCATCCTGTACCTGTCCCGCAGGTGTGATGTTCGGATGTACCGATCCTGTGCAGGTGTTGTTACACATGGTCTGCCCTGTAGCACTGTCTTGGGCGTCTCACAGTACAGACATTGCCATTTATTGCCCTGGCCACATCTGTAGTCCTCATGCCTACTTGCATGAGTTTTTCAGAGTCAGTAGAAAGGCCTCTTTTAGTGTCCTAAGTTTTCATAACTGTGACCTTAATTGTCCACAGTCTCTGTAAGCTGTTAGTGTCTTAACGACCGTTCCACAGGTGCATGTTCATTAATTATGTATGGTTCATTGAACAAGCATGGGAAACAGTGTTTAAACCCTTTACAATGAAGATCTGTGAAGTTATTTAGGATTTTTAGGAATTATCTTTGAAAGACACGGTCCTGAAAAAGGGCTGTTTCTTTTTTTTTGTTGCTGAGATTATTCGTTTACAACACACACAAACAATGACACTCACACAATCATGCCCATTGCACACACAATTCAGTAGGGTCCTCACTTCCTCTAAACAGCCATACATCGCTAAGCCACATCCATTGTTCTGTTGCCATTGACAGGAAACTCCCATGAACTTTGTGGACCCAAAGGAGTATAACTACCCGGGCCTGGTGAGGAAGAACCGCTACAAGACCATCCTCCCCAGTGAGTAGAGACACTACAAACGGCAGCCATTTTGAATCCGTCTCTGAACCTCTGTCACAAATTGGTATGTAGAGGTGAGCGACAACGCTGGACACACACCTTGTAACGGTATCCGTTTATTTTCCAGACGCACACAGCCGAGTGATACTCCGGACAGCAGATGAAGAGGAGTTCCTCAGTACCTACATCAACGCTAACTACCTACAGGTACGTCTTTGTCTGCCTACTGCTCCCTCTCAGCTACTTCCTGTACAAGCAGTGCCAGCCCAGCCAATAAGAAACATACGGCAAGTGGCCGCTTCGGGCCCAGCGGCCGCTAGGGCAAAAACACTAGCATGGGTAAAACCCTAACGTGTTTGTTTTTGGGGGCAAGAGGCTTGGGTCGGCCCTGTGTACAAGTTGTTCCCATCAAGGGTCCTGTGAGACCTTCTACGTGCTCTCACTTGAACTACTGTGTTGCCTTCCTCAGGGTTATGGGGGTGAGGAGCGGGCGTACATCGCTACCCAGGGTCCTACAGTGAACACAGTGGGAGACTTCTGGAGGATGGTGTGGCAGGAGCGCTGTCCCATCATCGTCATGATCACGAACCTAGAGGAGAAGAATGAGGTGAGGAGGGAGAAGAGGGAGGGATAGGGGAGGATGGTGTGGTAGGAGCCCACTCTTCCCAGTAAATGTCCAATGTGAAACCCTGGCTATGTGTTGCCGCCTTACCAGAAATGTGCAGAGTACTGGCCTGAGGACTCTGTGACCCACGAGGGCATCGAGATCAAGGTTGTCACGGTAACCCAGGAGGACGACTACAGCCTGAGGGTCTTCACTCTGAAGGTGAGACTGATAGCAGACAGACACATACAGTATACAACCTGTACATCACTGCCATGGACATGTATAAATGATTATATAAAATGACAATGAGAAAAAGCAGTTTGAGTTATTACATTGACCCTTTTGGATTATGGACTCACTTCTCATCCACTAAGCACTGGCCTCTGAATGAAGAGAGATAGAAAAGCTGCCACAAGTACAGCCGTTGGCTAATAATATGCTTATGAAATCACACAATGAAAAACAACACCATTTGTAAAAAAATATATATATATATTTTAAAAAGTCACTCTGCGTTCCTGACACAGTCTGGCTCTGCAATCGTTGTTGTCGTAGCAACTAACACCTAGGTAACAGTTTGTATGTACATGCAGAGGATGAGGCTGAAAAAATGTCTCTGTGTCTCTGTTTGTCTCTGCGTGTGCCCATGCATGTGTGTGCCTATGCATGTGCATGTATGTGTTAATGTGTGCGCGTGTGTGTCAGTTTGATGGAGAGGAGCGCAGCCTCAGGCAGTACTGGTACACCTCCTGGCCTGACCAGAAGACCCCAGACAAAGCCCCGCCCCTCCTGGAGCTGGTAGAGGAAGTGGAGCAGGCCAGAGCGGAAGCTCCGCCCACCAGCGGCCCTGTCATCGTCCACTGCAGGTAGAGTTGGAGGATTAGTCTGTACCATAGAGGTAGAATTAGGGCTCTAGATGGATATAACCCATTCTAGCATGGACATTGCCATTGAGGGATTCCACCATTTCAAAGTAGTCAACTGGGTGGGGATTCCTATGGGTTGGGAGCGAACAGACAATGTTCAGAGCATTGCCTTCTTCTTCAAATAGGGTAGCCTATGGTTTGTAAATGATTTAATGCCATATCCGCCATCTAGTGGCCACAATAAATGAATGACACACAAGATTTGGTTCAGGACTTCAGCACTGCAGGTGGCTGTAAATCACCAATATTAGCTTTACGCTTTTAATAAACACAAGAAGAAGAAAATGGACTGCTTTGAAATGGAGATAGCCACAATGGCTCTGTCCGTGCTGTCACAGACGCCATAATGGCACAGATACAGAGATGAGTCCTCTTTCAATCTCTGGTCAGTACCATAAATGGGGCGGGTGTCTCAGTGGAATCTTTGGAAGGTCTATGCCCCTAAAGACGGACGACTTGGCAGCTCTCATGGCTTTCGGTGCATTAGTAGTTAGTCAGGTCAGAAATACAGGTGTACTACATTCATGGTTCCTCTTCCTTCCTGCAGTGCTGGGATAGGTCGGACAGGCTGTTTCATCGCCACCTCCATCCTGTGTAAACAGCTGAGGAGTGAGGGCGTGGTCGACATCCTGAGGACCACCTGCCAGCTCCGCCTCGACAGGTGAGTCTCCAGTCTGTTTTGGGCTCTCTTGCTTCACACCTGTCTGTCTTCGTCTTTTTCCTGACACCGGTCTGTTCTTTCTCTCCCATCTGACCCCTGCGTGTGTGTGTGTGTGTGTGTGTGTGTGTGTGTGTGTGTGTGTGTGTTGCAGAGGCGGGATGATCCAGACGGGTGAGCAGTACCAGTTTGTTCACCACGTCCTCAGCCTCTACGAGAAGCAGCTGTCCCACATTGTAGAGGAGTAGAGACACACCACTGTATTGTACACTGTACCTACTATACCTACTGTACTGTACCTACTGTATTGTACACTGTACCTACTGTACTGTACACTGTACCTACTGTATTGTACAATGTACCTACTGTACCTACTGTACTGTACCTACTGTATTGTACACTGTACCTACTGTACTGTACACTGTACCTACTGTATTGTACAATGTACCTACTGTACCTACTGTACTGTACAATGAACCTACTGTACTGTACCTACTGTATTGTACAATGTACCTACTGTACACAGTACCTACTGTATTGTACACTGTACTGTACACTGTACCTACTGTACTGTACACTGTACCTACTGTATTGTACAATGTACCTACTGTACTGTACACTGTACTGTACACTGTACCTACTGTACTGTACACGGTGCCTACTGTACTGTGCACTGTACCTACAGTACCTACTGTACTGTACACTGTACATACTCTATTGTACATTGTACCTACTCTATTGTACACTGTACCTACTGTACTGTACCTACTGTACTGTACCTACTGTATTGTACACTGATAGCTACTGTACACGGTACCTACAGTACTGTACACGGTACCTACTGTACTGTACACCCATCTCAATGTCACCCTTTAGCACACACAACCACAAAAACAATAACAGACTATGTCAGCCTCATCCAGCCCCCTTCCATTTCAGAGGCCCACGTACGAGAAGCCCAATCCTGACGTAAATTCCTTAATTCGGCAAGAATTTGACTGATTTGATTTGCAGACCATGCTCTAAGAGTAGCAATGACTACATGTCTGTCTGGCCCCACTTCTAACGCAGACATTTGTTGTCACACTTGACAGAGGTCTGTCCAGTAGGATATTTGATAAGATATGTCCCGTCGAGTGCCATGTTAGATTATTCAGACTTCTCCAGATAAGAAAAAGTCCTGCCTATATTCACGGTGTTGTAAAACAGTCTCACAGTGAGGGACCACCAGTTCGTCTGAAACGTAAACCGCCAACTAGCTTTTCTCTCCTGTTACAACAAAACCATCTCCATACGAGCAAAAGATGTAGAAAATGTCAATGCTCAAAGTCTTGTGCTCACTTGGCCTCTTCAAATAAACACAGTACAGCAGGCCTTTCGAAACTCCTGGTGCTTCTCAGGAGCCACCTCATCTTCAGGTTTCATGGTGCTCCTTGTTCATTACCACTGACTGAGGCATGTGCCATAGATCTCTATGGAAACACCGAGGAATGTAACCGTTGGGTAACTAGGCATTGTGTGCAGTCTCTTCAGTATTACAGTACCGTGCGTATGTGCAGTCAGTCAGTCAGTCAGTCATCATGATCTCCATGGTAAATCATCAGACATCATAGCCTCATAGACTTCCACCAGCGTTGTCAGGTGACCACCGAGACTTGGGGGGGGGGGGGGGGGGGGGGGGGGGGGGGGGGGCGCGTGTGCATGTCTCAACTTCTGAGTTCACACATGAGAAGTAATGGCTGGCACATACAGTAGCATAGGAATCCAGAGACGGAGGTGCAGATCTACTAGTGAAACGTGCACCTGTTACTTTTTTTCCCCCTCACGGAAGTCAAATAGCCTGGGTGCCAGTCTGTTTCGGCTCGCTTGCCAAACTCCTTATGGTATTGTCATGTTTTGTCAATTCAAATATAGTCTGCAAAAGCAACAACAACAAAACAGATCTGGGACCAGGCTAGAAGATCAACATGAAAGTGCAAAAGGGTACAAATGTAAAAAGGTTGCAAGAGGAAACAAAACCTCTAAACTGGACTTTAATGGTTTAGCTTTCCTTTAAACGTTATTATTCCCCTCTTAACAAAGGATCCAGGTGTTAATGATGATGGGTAAACCTGACCCTCCTGACCCTGCCCATCAGCGCCCTCTCTGTGGGGTTGGGATGATGATAACCTCTGCTGACAACAGTACCCTGAACACGTGCGTGACGTTAGCAGCCCATGATTGTTGTATAGACCGGCCAAGCCTACTCCGTATAAAGCACAATAGACCAACTATGGTTGTCTCTCTGATGTTCAGCTGTAAAATGTTCATTTCTCTGTGTCGTGTTTTGACTGTGTTGACTTAAATGGATTGCATGTGCTGTATGGGACTCTCATATGTCCGTAATCAAAGCGAAAGTGATTGGTTGTCCAGCTTTCTGTTGTAATAAGGGTTCTCCGATTATCTTGCTTGCTCTCTGCCAATGCTTTTGATACAGTTTGCTTTTGTGAAACCAACCAGAGATATTTTTAGAACCGTTTTTTATACAATCCTTTCGAGTAGATGCCTTGTGTATATTTTCCATTTACACCACAATGGAATGTAGCTCATACTGTGGTCAAACCATTGGTTTATATCGCAAGATTTGACAGAAACAAATGTGACAACTACCCAAGTTACCTTACAACAAAAAACCATTGATTGTTTTGTCTTCAGTATGACTTTGATGCCTCTAGGCTTTGCTTCAATATGCTTTGCTTTGTGTGTCCTTGAGGTTTTTTATCTCGTTTTCTTTTCGAGTTTTACCCCAGACCCAGTTTTTACACAGTCCTCACACATTCCCCATCTGTGGTTTCAATTGAATTCAATCGCATATAAAGGAAAACCACACTATGGGTTAACTCTAAATGTTTATGCCAATGACGAACAGCTTCCGGGCCAGGATTTGAATGTGGTTGACACCTCCGATACTTAACATTGACCGACTGCATGGTTTCCCCTTGGCGCGTAATTGATTACATTGTGGCCTGTGAACTCCAGGCCAGACTGACCTCACATCGACATGAGAAATATCAACTACGCGTAGGACAGCTAAAACAATGGGATTAAGAGTTGTATGGAAGAAACCTCTAACGACTCTCATCTTGATTGAATGCAACTGGTCCATTACAGCGAACACCCAGCAGGAGACAATGTCACTGGTTTGTTTTAAATGGGCATCTCACAAAGTAAAATCCTCTGATTGAAACGGCCGTGACATGTTGAGTTTTGCAGATGGAAAAAGAGCTGAAGTGGAACCGCTAGGAACTTGGAGAAGTTGGAATTCAACTATGAAATCCTTTCCTGATAACGCTCATTGCAATTGATCCAACCGCTTTATTTTGAGTGCTTGTTGTCTGTGCTGCCAGGTCTTATTCTGGTGATCATAGTGAGGGAGAAGATAATTGAAATAGCCAACCCAGTGAACAAAATTGGTTGAAAATATGTCTTCTCAAACAGTTTTGCTCACTGGGGAAACTATCAGACATACTCCAACCAACCAGCAAACAGCCTACTCTTCTCTGCTACTACAGTATTGCTTTTAAATTGTGAGTTTTTGCATCCAAATAAAAGTAGATTTTCATGAATCTGTGTTGTCATTTCTCTTTAGAATGCCTGCTGTAGCAGTTGTCAGTACACAACTATAACCACTAGATGCCAGACTATACAATGTAATACAGTGCCATACAACGACTACAACCAGAGAGAAAGAGGCGAAGCGAGAGGGTTTACTCGACCCAAAATCTGTCCACGGAATTTTTGTATGGAGGTCAATGAGAGAGAGTCGAATTTAGGCAACTTAAAATGTCATTCCTCATTTGCTACGCCCGGCTAATTTGTTTGAATAGAAGTTTCGTAATGGTTATGTTGTTACGAATGCACTGATATAAGTGGACACCTGGCATTTCGGCAACTTAAAAAAAAACGTCATATCGGAGTTGTGACTGTTGTATCTGCCCTTTCATTGGCTGGAAGGATCTCACCTCCCTCTGCCTGCCTTCCATCGTTGAGGACATTAATTTCCATTGTTAGAGCGGTCACTTGTTAATATATCATCTGTGCTATGACACATAAAGACCATCCCATTTTATTATGAGAGCAAAATAACTCACAATGAGCATTGACCACCACTACAATTGTAGGATTTTATGCCTATAAATATTCATATGGATCTAGTGTTGATGCTGTTACTGTATTTCTTGGGTAGGCCTTTTATTAGACTGTATTATATGTTTTGGTTCTCTCGGGTATATGCAATTTTTTTCCTTTTTGTTCCTTTTTTGGTTAACTGGCTATTCTTTATTTTCATTCACCCTGTATTGAGCCCTATTAGAGTTAGTATTTGACTTGGCTCTATATAAAAATAAAATTGATCCAATTTTGTGGCTCTTGACATTCTCATGAGATGCGTCTTTATTTCACTAATGTCAAAGTAACCCGAAAAAAATCCTAAATTCTTTACAATTCAAAATGGTGGTTAGAGAGTTGATTTTTTTCATTCATTCCGTGGTCTTACAGACAAGGGGGAGATGAAGAGGGACATCACACAGACCAAACCTAGACGTGTCCTGGGATCACAGGCAGCCGGCCAGCTGGTGGCACCTTAATTAGGACGGCTCCATTCCATTCACTCCATTCCAGCCATTATTACGAGCCGTCCTCCCCTCAGCAGCCTCCTGGGCCCAGGATTCTGCACACCCATCCACCAACCTTTAAATCGCGGTTGCACAAAATAGCCTTTTCCTTTCTAAGCGACAGTGCATGACCCCTACGGTCCCTGAAGCGTGTGAGCTCTTGACAGCATGTTGCGCCGCACGCGAGATCAAGGAATAGTCGTGCACGTCTCCTTTAAAACCAGTGTCCCTTTAATCCACGGCTCAGAAGGCTGACGTCAACTAACCCCTAAGCCGCGGACTCCGATTGGCTGAAAATGACGTCAACCTGATTTTTTTTTCTCTCTCCCTTCTGAACCATGACCTCATCCTTAGTTCATTTTAGTGCTAAAGGCACCTTCTGTTTTCCAGGGACGTTAATGCCTAGTAAATGCAGATTGCTTATCTGTAATTGCGGCCACACTGCATGACCTATATACAAGCGAAACAATTGTAGTGCTTTAATGTGTTAATTTCCTTTACATTCCCAGCGCTGTCAACTTTGCGCTGTGACCACAGTGGCTCTGCTGTCGCACAGTGTTTCATTACCCTCGACCCATGACAAGTAAACAGTGACCAAAGTTAAAGCGCTTTGAAGAGGGCTGCCGTGACACACTGTTCCTTCACACATGGAGGTTAGCTGATCACAAATCACCAAGCCGGGGACACAGAGGTGAGTATTTGTGGAGCCACCCCCCCCCCCCCCCCCCCCCCCCCCCCCCTCTTGTGCAGCGTGTGATCAATCACTTCAATATAAGGTGATTTTCCCTAACCCTTACCCTTTTCCTAAACTTAACCCCAGTCTCCTAACCTGCTACGTTAATTATCATAACATGCTATGTAAGTTATCCTAACATACTACGAAAAAGTCACTTCGGTTTTAAAGTGGCGTGAAAATAGTTTTCCCCGTTTGTTTTCCAGTGATCGGTCAGCTATTTGTCAAATAATTCCTCCCCTTGCCTATTACGTTAGCAGGGGGCTAACGTTAGTTGGCTTGCTACAGTAGTGCGGCGTAGTTACGTCCCCCTGCCGTCTGTTAGTGCGCAGCCCCGTATAATGGAAAATAATCAAACCTGGGCTTATTTCTTCTTTATTTTTACAAATACCTGGTATCTTCGCATTTTTTCTTTTCATTTTACGGTAGGTGGAATGCAGTTATTTTTCTGTTTTTATTTTGGGGCTATTAATCATGTGCGCGATGAAAGGGTGGTCGTTTCGCATGTAGATATCCACACGTCACAACAGAACAGTAAATCTACTGCACCGCACTATCATTCTCAATTGACGCGCCCGCGCCTGTAGCCTATAATGTAGTCTAATTTTCCCCCCAAAATATACTACTAAACATTTGACCACAAATATGTCTATTCCATATCTGGTCTTTATTGTGGCAATATCTCCATTGGGTGTATTGCGGTGCGTTATTTTTGTGTTGCGGCTCGGTTTTATTGTCGCGTCTCTATTTATACTGGATCGTGGGGGAGCGGGTATTGTCACCAGGCCAGAACACCCCGTGGTTTTCATCGTGCTCAAAACCAGAAATACATCGACATAGGCTATATGTCTTAACATTTTATTTGTGGATATTTTTTCCCCCCTTCTATTATTTCCCTGCCTTTTATTGTTATGATCATGTTATTGACCTGTGATTTTATAACAACGTGAGGTAATAACACTATAGGCTACTGCTAATGTTGTCTTCGTTACGTGATTGTTTAAGTTGAGATATGAATGCTAGTGTCGCTGAGATACAGCTGTATTGGTCACGGAGAGCAGCCCTGTGTGACGTTATCTCCTGACGATGCTGTCCCTTCATAGCCACAGGGAGTAGGGGTGCTGCAGGGTGTGCTGAAGATCCCCCCCCCCCCCCCCCCCCCCCTAAAAACAAAACAAAAAAACAATCGCACCACCCTCAAACTACTTCTCGAGGCAATGTGTCCCTTACCCTGTTTATCAAAGCATTCGGAGTTGGCCTACCTCCTGCACTATCGGTACCTGGAGACAGCCCTAATAACGTTGATAGAACAGATACTCCCGTTCTAACCAGTGCTATCATGTTGTATGCTAAGCAGATAAAGCTGTAGGCGCTGTTGACAGCATTCATGCGTTGAACCAGATCTACGACCTTCGCTTGTAGGTTCACCTGAAAAGTAGACCGAGTGGGCTATGTAAGACTAGTGGAGATGATGAGGAGATGATGAACATCATTGCATACTGTTTGTGCGTGTCCTGTGTGTCACGGCAGGTGCAGCTACAGCACTGAGGGTGGTGATGCAATGTCTGTACGGTCTGCTTTCCCCTCTGAGAAGGTGCTGTAATAACAGCCGGTCATTACAGTATATGGTTATTGTGCTGTTTGAGTTCCGAGGGAGCGCTACACTGAACACGATGTGTGTGCGGGCGTTTCTGAGTGTGTGTGTGTGTAAACATTAAACAGCAACTGTGTACCGTGTACTTTACCTGTCCCTCAGATGTGTGGCCCTGTGCCTCACTGGATCCTAGGCGGTCCATTGGTAGCAGCACTGAATAAGTCCTGTGTGATGGTGGTCTCCTGTGGCTCAGTTGGTAGAGCATGTTGCTTACAATGTAAGTTGCTTTGGATAGACGTTTCTGCTAAATTGCATATGTTATTATTCTACTATGATGGCCCAGGGACAGGGGGGTAGATGTAAGTGCCGACACACGCACACACACACACACACACACAGTGGGGTTGAGAGATCAACTGGAGTTCTACATGTCTCTGTATCTGTCAGCTCAGCTCACTGACCCTGTTGTCATACCCCTGTCATTAGTATCCACACCCACACAATGGGCATGGAGTCTAGAGTCAGATTGAATCCTGCAAGGAAGTTCTCTAATCAACACGCTTAACAGTATTGCCTGAATACGTGTACGCTGTCAGTGAAACTATATTCGTTCATAAGGAAGGGTAGCTAGTATTTATTTACATTTTGGGTATTTTCTATTGGAAATCATTGTGGGTTTGGGTTAAGGAAATGAGAGCTTGGGATTGTAGGTTAACCACACATGAGATATGGCATTATTTATAGAAACATGATCGCCTCATGATCAATGGCCATAGTGTTCAATGAAGATTGTGTTCTTTGTTGAGCCGGGGTTGGATCTTGCTGTGGTCACCACTGTGGCATTTGTCGGAGCAAAATAGTCTTGTCAGATGTTACACTGGTTATGTTACACTGGTGTCCATATTGAACTGATTATCACAGCAGGAGCACTAGCCTTAGGCCCCAGGCCTGGAGGAGACCTGCCTGGGCTACATCTGTCTGCAGTGCCTTCCTTTCCTCCTCCCTTCATCGCCACTCAGGCCCTTATCTATAGTTTTTCCACATCCGTGCAGATGAAGAAAAGGAGTCAAGGGGAGGACTATTGAGATGCACCCATGTTTTGGTGGAGTTGTCATATAGGTGAAGGGAAAGAGGAGACGGCTCTGAAGTCATATGTGTATTGTGCTCTACAGATTCCCATGTTTTGGTTGAGTTGTTATAGGTGACTGCTGGTCAGTACAATAAAAGGGAAAGAGGACATGGCATGGGATGAATCAACTGTTTGTGTTACACAGATTCCTATGAGGTCTGTGGATGACGTTATTGGGAGTTGATGATTAACCCGGATGAAGTTACCTCGTCGTTGGGTGTCCTCCAGTTGATCTCTTTGTTTAACCACAGGGTTATGTGTAATTATTGGCCTTAAGAAGACAGCCAGCATTGAGTTGTTTATTTGAAATGTATTGAATAGAAATGACTTTATTACTAAATGTAATAACTAAAATCATTTACTCAGTTTGAGAGTGTTGGTTATTTTTTAATTCATGTTTCGTTACTCCTGGGCTACTACAGGACCTGAAGTTGCATATTTTTGTTAGCCTCGTCCTGACAATATATGAACCTGTTCCGATGCACTAGTAATTGGTTAGTTGTGTTGGGGCCAGCCTAAGTGGTGGTACCTTACCCTACCAGTACCCACTAAACAGCATCCTCCCTCCCTCTGTTCTCCCCATGCCCCCTGCTCTACCCTATACGGCTGTTTCTATGGCAACCCGAGAATCTGCTCCAGTCAGTTCCACCTGTTCCACTCTTCTGTTTCCAACTTCTCTTCTGTACATCCAAGATTTAAAAATAAAAACAGACTCCCGTTGGCTATTTTAGATAGTTAATTTTTTTCCTTCTAAATCTCTGAGTTTTTTTTTTGATGGTTTCTAAATACAAGATGGAGGAGACTTGTTATGCAGGAGAGGGAATGAAGTTGCCCTGTTCAATAAGGATACTGCGTTGCCATGTTGGATGGTGGAGGAAGCTGAGGTTGGGGCCTCCCCCTTCTCTGCTCTCTTACCTCCCTCTCAATCTAGACAAACAGAAGGCAATGAGAGGCAAGCTGTGGTGCAACAATGGCGTGATAGCTGGTACCTCTCTCCTCCCTGTTACAGATGTAACCTGCACACCCCTCCCCTCCCTGCCGTCCTTGTTGTCTGCATAAGAAAACGAGAGAGTGAGGGAGGGAGGGAGATGGGAGGGCGGGCTCTGGTGCCATTAGACATAAGCAGCGTCCGTGTGTGTGGTGCTCAGCCTGTTCTTTAGTACACTGCACTGTCTGTCTGTCTGTCTGAACGACTCAACTGCCATAGACATGCTATGCAATGTGATGTTATAAAGCGTCGTAAGGATGGCATAGGGATGCTAACATCCTTGGTGCAGTGAGGCTACACTAGCTGCTAGCTCAGGTGAGGAAACCAAATAGTTTTTTTTGTATTTGTGTGGGGGGGGGGGGGGGGGGGGGGACGGCGCATGTCTGGATTTTTGTTGACATGCATTGCATGTGATGTCTTTTGTTGGCCTTCTATGGGTTAGTCACATGTTATCACCCGGTACTCTACGCTGCACCTTAGAGACTGCTGCCCCAAATACATTGAACACTGGTCACTTTAATAAGGTTTACATACTGTTTTACCCACCTCATATGTAGACTGAGTGTACAAAGTGTACAAGTGTACAAAACATGAAGAACACCTGCTCTTCCCATGACATAGGCTGACCAGGTGAATCCAGGGGAACGCTGTGATCCGTTATTGAATGTCACTTGTTAAATCCACGTCAATCCGTGTAGATGAAATAGAAGAGACAAAGGATTTTTAAGTCTTGAGACAAGTGAGACATGGATTGTGTGTGTGTGTGCCATTCAGAGGCTGAATGGGCAAGGCAAAATATTTAAGTGCCTTTGAACGGGGTATGGTAGTAGGTGCCAGGCGCACTGGTTTGTGTCAAGAACTGCAACGCTGCTGGGTTTTTCATGCTCAACAGTTTCCCGCGTGTATCAAGAATGGTCCACCACCCAAAGGTCATCCAGCCAACTTGACACGACTGTGGGAAGCATTGGAGTCAACATGGGCCAGCATCCCTGTGGAAAGATTTCGACACCTTGTTGAGTCCATGCCCTGACGAATTGAGGCTGTTCTGAGGGCAAAAGAGGTGGGGGTTGCAACTCAATATTAGGAAGGTGTTCCTAGTGTTCAGTGTCATCTTATATAACTGCTGCTGTACACATCTTTTCTATTCATATACTGTCCATACTGTGTAAACCCACTATCATATACATATATATATTTGTATTCCAGACTCTGACATTGCTCATTGTGATGTTTGTTAATTTTTTTTTTTGGGGGGGGGGGCATAAGCATTTTGCTGCACCTGCAATAATAATTGCAAAATACAATATGTGTACGCAACCAATAAGATTTTATTTGTTGTTGCGTGTGCTTTAGATTTGTAACCATGCATATTGTGTATACGTGTGTCTACTCTTTCACGTCAAGACACGGTAAAGTAGAGCAGGGAATAGCGAGCACAAGACGTTGAAAAAGACATTACAAGATGTTGAAAAAGACGTCTTTTCAACCCCCAAAAAATATGTACTTCCAACGCCTTCAAAATATTTTGCTCATAGTAGTCCCAGTGACTTTGGGTTATGCTGGAGGAGTCCGTTAGCTCTACGTATAGTTAGTTAGTTCTTCCGTGGTCGAGATGCCGTGCTAGCACTGGGAGCGTTGCCAAGCAACCTCCTATCGTCTATATATCTCTTTTCTATCTCTCCTCTCTTCTATTTGCCCTCTCTTCTATCTTCCTCTCGCTCTCTCTCTCTTCAATCTCTCCTCTATGCTCCATCTGCACGGCTCTCTACCCCTCCCCAAGCCTGGAGCTAGCTGTGTTGCTAGGCTGAGAGGTCCTTGTGGAATAACAATCCCTCCTTTCCCCTCTTCTCCTACCCTCCCTGTGCGGGGGCGATATGTCATAGTAGGGGTTAAAGGTTGTTGAGTAGATCATGGCCCCCGTCCACGGACACTGCTGACTGACTGGCTGCTGACCAGAGCGCTCTCTTTCTATTTTGTCTGTCTCTCTTTCTGTCACCCACCAAGTCCCCACTATTCTACTGGACAGGACTGAATGTTTCTTGTTTCTCTCGCTCTCTGTCTCTCTCACGCACGCTTTTTCTCTCTCCCACCTCTCTCTCACACATACACACACAAATTCTTTCTCTTTCTCTCTCGCATAGTCTTTCATCCCCTCTCCCACTCCTTACACACATGCTGCCTTTCTTTCTCTCTGTCTCCATCTCTTCCCCCTCTCTCTTCCTCCCTTCCTCTCTGTGTTGTACATGGTTGTCAGTGTGTGTGTATGGTGAATGGTGCGCTCCGCAAAAAAAATGCTGGGTTGTTTGGTTGACCCAACTGCTGGGTTGCAGACGTTGGGTCACTTAGTTGGGTTGTTTTCTTTAAAAACTGCTGGGTTATTGATGCTGTGTGCTGAGTTATTGACTGCTGGGTTATTGATGCTGGGTGCTGAGTGATTGACTGCTGGGTTATTGCGATAAGATCCAGCGGGTCAGCTCAGAAGACCGGAGGTATGGCTTAGTATGAGCGTTGCTTTCAGATAGTTATTTTTGGCCACCCGTGAGACAATGTCATTCCGGTTCATTTGCTCTGTTGTATTGTTATCACATGTTAAGGTTGAACGCTGACACTTTTGATGCTTTGATAAGGCTTACACGAGTGTATGACTTCTCCAAAAACCTATGCATATCTCAATGTTGGAATATGTAAATACTAATGTTATACATTTCATATTAGAACATTTAATGTGCAAAAATATGAAAGTAAAATTCAAATTTTCAGTGTAAAAACTTAACATGATGAAATGGAATGACATTTACGGGTGGCCAAAAATTATTATTGGTATTTTTTATTAGGATCACGATTATATGTTGCGAAAGCCGCAGCTACTCTTCCATTCGGTCCACACAAAATATGAAACATGACATAATACAGAACATTAACTGGCATGAATAGTTCAAGGACAGAACTACATACATTTAAAACATCACACATAGCCTGCATATTAGTAAAAATGTTCCGGATCCCTCCGGTACCGTTGCTCGTTCCGTGTACCAGTTTCGGAAGGTCTACGTCATCGGCCTCTAGGCACTGAACTGTGTCATTACGCACACCTGGTTCCAATTCCTCACTGACTGTATTTGTATAAATGTGCCCTTTGTTTCACCATTGGGCTGCCGATTATTGTTCCAATGTCCTTTGGTTGTGTGAGTACCTTTGCCTTGTTGTTTTGGCTTTCGTGCCGCTTGTATTGTGCAGACGATTACGGGTCTCGTCCCGTGTATTTATTCAAGGTACTCCTCACTCTTTTGTTTGGGTTTCAACCCTGTGTTTTGTGTACGTGTTTGTTTGGTCTTCGTCCCCATGCCTTTACACGGCACACTGTAATTTGGGTCAACAAAAAACCCTATTACGCATTCCTGCGCCTGTCTCCTGATCCCTTTATACCAACGTGACAAAATACACACAAAATATCTAGGTCAAATAGGGAACAGGGGTTGTGTCGTGAGGTGTTGCTTTAAATGTTGTTGTTTTTTAAACAAAAATTGCTGTTCACTTGAGAAATCTGAGATGGGAGTTCCGTGCAATCATGGCTCTATTTAATACTGTACATCTTCTTGAATTTGGCGACTGTGAAAAGACCCTGGTGGCATGTCTGGTGGGGTAAGTGTGTGTGTCAGAGCTGTGCGTAAGTGGACTATGCAAACAATTTGGAATTTTCAACACCTTAATGTTTCTTATAAAAATAAGTGATGCAGTTAGTCTCTCCTCTACTTTTGGCCAAGAGAGACTGGCAGGCATAGTATTAATATTAGACCTGTGATTACAGTGACGATCAAGACATGCCGCTCTGTTCTGGGCCAATTTGAGCTTTTCGAGGTCCTTCTTTGCAGCACCTGGCCATATGACTGGGCAATAATCAAGATAAGACTAGAGCCTGCAGGACTTGCACTTCTGGAGTGTGGCATCAAAAAAGTCGAGCATCTCTTTATCACGGACAGACCTCTCCCAATCTTTACAACCATTGAATCAATATGTTTTGACCATGACAGTTTACAATACAAGGTAACACCAAGTAATTTAGTCTCAACTTGCTTCAGCTGAGGTCTAGAATAATTTGTACCAAATACAATGGTCTTAGTTTAAGAGATGTTCAGGACTAGTTTATTACTAGCCACCCATTCCAAAACTGACTGCAACTCTTTGTTTAGGAATGCAGTGATTCCACTATCTGTGGTTGCTGACGCATATAGGGTTGAATCATCAGCATACATAGACAGACGGGCTTTGTTTAATGCCAGGGACAGGTCATTAGTAAAAAATAAAATAGAGAAGAGTAAAGGGCGTGGACTTACAGTTTGTAATATTTCTGAAAGTCTCTTTTAGGACATCCACCCCATCTTGGGGGAATAGTAAACGGTTCTTAAGTTCTTAAGGTCCTGGACCTCTCTGGTCAAGTCCATCAGTATTTGGACAAAGCTCTTGGAAGCTATTTTCAACTGCTTATAGCAACTGCTTATAGCAACTGCTTATAGCAACTGCTTGTAGAACCCTCTTTGTTTGTTTAAAATGTCCTTCACTTGTGATAGAGAAACACTGTCCTCAATGTTATTCGGTGGCAATTTAGGCTAACGCTGGTACTCCACGCAGACAGGGCAGGTTGCAGGGCAGATGGAAACGGCAACAAACAGCAGAGATTTAGACAGCCACAAGGCTTTGTTCAAGCGTTCAGGAAACCTTTGCTAGCTTGATAGCTAGTTAGCAGCTAGGATAGCTGCTACGCCAAGCAGCTCTTCAGACTTTTGGTTGGCCTCGTCATGGGATCCAAATTCAAAAGGTAGCTGGTAATCAAACTTTTTTTTTTAAATAACACTTCTTCAGAGACTTTCAAAACAACAAACCGAGCTCTCCTTCGTTCAGCGTTCTGCACGCGTCACCTCTAATTAAGGTGATGTAACAGGGTGGATCAGTCAGAAAGCCGTGCCCCTAATAGGCCACACCTCCTGAAAATAACTTATAGTCCCAGTCTGTATTAGATAGAATGTCGCGGCCCTGCCTGCCAGGGGGGAAAACAACCCGTGGTTACTTAGGTCGCCTTTTTCAAACGCAATTTCCTTGTCGTGTGCTTGTTTTAATCAATTACGAAACTACATTTAAGAAAAGTACAACATGTCTAAAGATGACTTTTTCAACATTGCCTGCTCCCGAGCGTTCTCACTGCTTTGAAAAACGTAATATTGTAGTGCTCCCTTTTTGCCCCTTTTCATGACGGTGCTATCAACCATGTGACTGCTAGTTAGCTAGCCAAGACCAACGACACAAACGGACTCTAGCCACAGCTACAAGTAGCGAGTGGAGTTGCAAACTGACTATACTCGTCAAGTTAAATGTCTTCCCTGTAATGAAATGTTTTCCACACCCATCCAGTAGCTAGGTGTAGCCTACTTGGACACCGGGCCCCCACATTTCCCACTCTCCCATGCCTAATAGCCTGAAGCCACAGGGCTCTTCTCTCAGGCTTCATTTCCCCACGTGGAAGCATTGCAAACCGTAACTCGTAGGTCGGGATTTTTGACCTGCGTGCCTTTTTAAAAATGAAGACAGCAGCTTTATCGGCATGTTTTGTATGACTAAAAGTTGACGACGAAGTTGGCTTTTTTACAATGGGGGTCAATAGGACAGAATGTTTTCCCCAATTTGTGGGCGTGGTGGAGGGGAATTCCTTATTATTACGTGAATAGGGACTTGGAGTATGGATTAAATTTTTTTTTAAAGACTCAGCTACTGGGTCAACCTAACTGGGCCTCCCGAGTGGCGCAGCGGTCTAAGGCACTGCATCGCTGTGCTAGAGGCATCACTACAGACCTGGGTTCCGCAACCAGGAGACCCATGAGGCGGCGCACAATTGGCCCAGCGCTGTCCAGGTTAGGGGTTTGGCCCGGCTAAGATGTCCTTGTCCCATTGCGCTCTAGCGACTCCTTGTAGCGAGCCGGGCGCATGCACGCTGACATCGGTCGCCAGCTGGACGGCGTTTTCTCCGACACGTTGGTGCGACTGGCTTCCGGGTTAAAGCGAGCAGTGTGTGAAGAAGCAGCGCGGCTTGACGGGGTTATGTTTCGGAGGACGCACGGCTCTCAATCAAATACAATTTGATTTCATTTTGATTTGACAAGATTGTAATTACCAATTGGATATCACGAAATTAGGGAGAAAGAGGGGTAGAATTTTATATTTTTTTTATTAAAATGAAACATCAACAACCAATGGTTAAATTAACCCATGTTTGGGTAATCTAAACCACCCAACATGCTGGGTTATTCACGCAACCCAACTGGCAGGTACTGCAGTGTGTATGTTCACATGTGTATGCATGAAGTGTGTGTGTGTGTGTGTGTGTCAGCTGACAGTCTTGACAGTTGCGGGGGTGGTGGTGGGAGTAAAAGTGATTATGTGTGATAGATGAGAGGAGGCAGCCCATCAAGTTTGTAGAGGGTTCTCTGTGATAAATGACACACACACAGGGACACACACACACACACAGGCTGTTCATCTGTGCCCAGACCTGCTCTGTGAATTCTCTTCTCCCCCCCCCCCCCTCTCCTGGCTTAATTTATCTCAGCCCCTCAGTTTCCTGTTTCACGAGCTGCCACACAAGAGACCCTGCACCCACCACAACAAACACACACTGTTTCAATTATACCATGCGTACTAGTCCGTATATAAAGCGCCTGTCTATTGTTGTGATCTCACCTGCTAGTCTTGACGATAGCTCCCTCAGATCTCAGGACAGATTGAGCCCAGTGGATGATCCAGAGCCCTTGTGAAGTCTTAAAATAACATTTTATATCCATGTTTAGTACTCCAGTTATATTTAAATGTGAGGTGAGCGAAGTCTGCACATAAGACTGTAAATGCAAAAAATACTGCGCACACTTGACATTGAGATAATGGGACTGATGGCTGATGTGGTTTGTTTTATGTTGCTCTGATAGCAGCCCAGAGTCTGGTATACGTGATGGAAACATGGGGGACAATATGTTACTGTGTGGTGTCAATCATCACCAAGTCATGTTTCCAAACTTCTCAGGATGAATGTTTCAGTTCACCTTAAATCTGTCTTGTAATCCTTACACCCATGTGTTTCAAAACTCCAGCAAAGTTTAAAAAAATCTTCTACTTCATATTCATCATCTCCAGCACCACCCCAGCATCAACGTATGTGAAAATTGCTCGTTTCTATATTTTGTTGTGAAAAAAAAGATAGAGGAAGATATGTGTTTCCAATGACATCATCGGTGTGCATCGTGATTTTTTTTAAACAATTATAATTGGTTGATGATGTCATTGGAAACACTTTTCTTCTATATATTTTTACTACAAAAATTGTGACATTTTCCCTTTAAGGTTTCATCTCCTGAAAGTTAGTGGCAGCTCAGTTGCCACTAGTTTAGTGTTACAAAGCACTTCATTTATAGCCATCCACATGAAAAGGGACTCTATTGACCTTCTTCTCTCGCTTTTTTCCCCTCTTTGCTTCTCTCCTCAGACACCATGGATCTCCTGAGGCCTGCTCCAGTGGCAGTGGCTGCTCTCCTCCATTGACCTCCTCTCCTCTCGTCTCCTCTTCCTCCACCGATACTCCCTCTCTCCACTCATCCACCCCTCCCCCTCTCAACGCCACCCCTCCCCCGTCCATCCACCCATCCTCTTGCGACCCCTCGTTGTGGCATCATGGCGGGGGAGAAGGGACCAGCCAGGCGGAGCGCCATGGACATAAAGCGCCTGGCAGGGTTGATCCAGAGGGGGGCGGGGCGCCTGCTGGTGATTGACAGCAGGACCTTCTCGGAGTACAACGCGTCCCACATACAGGGGGCGGTCAACGTGTGCTGCTCCAAGCTGGTGAAGCGGCGACTGCAGCAAGACAAGGTGTCCGTCACCGAGCTACTGCAGCCCAATGGCAAGGTCAAGGTAGGTCAAGGGGTCAGGGGTTAGAGGTCTGAGGGTGGATGTGAGTCCCCATTTATTGTCCTTGAAGAAGAAATTTGTTCAACAGTTCACCAGGGATGATGGTCATGCTGGCCAAGGGTCTGCCCACGTCGTATCACTTTATGTCTATGTTCTAGGACAGTGTTTCCCAACCCTGGTCCTCAAGTACCCCCAACACTACACATTTTTACTGTAACCCTGGACAAGCACACCTGAATCAACTTGTCAACTAATCATCAGGCCCTCAATGAGCTGAATGAGGTGCGTTTTGTCCAGGGCTACAATGAAAATGTGTACTGTTGGAGATAGTCGAGGACCAGGAAACACTGTTCTAGGAGTCCAGTACCAGACATCCATTAATGTTCTCCGATGCTGCTCCGGTAGGAGTCTGTTACGTGCTGTTCTGTGTTGTGTGGTTAGTCTGGATCGCTCTGGCGAGCGTCTTCTCTGCCCTGGATCTCTGGGTGCTATATTTGGCTGGCAGGCAGTTGTACTGTAGGTTTTTATTGCTTATTAGTGGCCCTGAAACTGGATCCTCCCTTTTTCCATGACTTCTGCTCCCAATACGACAGCCTTTTTTCCCCCGTAGCACGGCCATGGCATGCGACATAACTCCTGTATTTTTAGTCACTGTGTGAAACTGGAGAAACTCAGCGGGGAATCCCAAGTGTGTATGATGTGTGTCTGCCTGTTTGTGCGTGCGTGTGTGTGTGCTCTATCCAGGGGTTTTACCTGACACATAAAATACAATTTGTCACATACTTAGGAAACAAAAGGTAGACTAACAGTGAAACGCAATACGCACTGGCCCTTCCCAACAATGCACAGGGAAAAAATGAAAAGATTTGGAGAAAAAAAGGAATCCATCACAACAGAGCTGTGGAAATTCCATCCTCCTTCCTACAGCGGCACCAAGACAGACACAGTGCTGTAGTGGCATAGTTTGAACGTAATCCAACCAAAAATGCCAAAGAACACGGCCAGAGCATTGCTTCTGCGATGCTATCGGAGCCAGATGACACATTGCCCTTTAGTGTCATGAAGACGGAAACATTTGGTGGGATTTCCTTTTTAGGTGTGACACAGGCAGTTTGAGTGGTAGCTCATAAAAACCAGTGGTCTACTTCCTGATGTGAACCACCTGACCCTGGATGCCTGACCTACCATGTATGAGTGTGTCTCGTGCTCCCTCTCGTTCTCTCTTTCCCTTCCTTAGCAGGTTATATTAATGCTTTAATCACCTGGAGTCACTCTCTCCAACGCATTCTGTAAATGTAAATTAACTGTGAAAATTAGAGGTGTCTGACATGAGTGGAAGCAGCATCGCCTTAGACCGCCAGTCAACTTAATTAAAATATGCTTTATTTTCAATACTTCTGGATGTCATTGTTCCCTGGGATTGGAAGACACCCTTAGCTTGACATGCTCACTCTCTCGCCTCCTCTCTTCGTCTATATTTCCCCCCCCCCCCACACTCTCTCTCTCTCTCTCTCTCTCTCTCTCTCACCCTCTTTCTTTCTCTCTCTCACCCTCTTTCTTTCTTTCTCTCTCTCACCCTCTTTCTTTCTCTCTCTCTCTCTCTCTCACTCATTCTCAGATTCAAATATGCTTCATTGGCATACTGCCAATTCTCAGGCTTACAACCCGGTTAGGTTAGAGCCATTATTATCCTGAGCAGGATGTTGTTGCGCAACCCTTCTTTTAATAGACCAATGGCTAAGGTCCTCCAGTCAGTGTGTAGAGACCTTGGTCTGGTTGGGATGCTAGAAGTTGTAAACATAGTCATTTAATCTGTCAAAGCCTCTTATAGAACTATTTTGTTATTGACAGCGACGATACACTGAGTATACCAAATATTAGGAACACTTTCCTAATATTGAGTGGCACCCCCCCCCCCCCTTTGTCTTGCCCATTCACCCCTTTGAATGGCACACATACAAAATCCATGTCAAAATCCTTCTTTAACCCATCTCCTCCCCTTCATCTATACTGATTGATGTAGATTTCACAAGTGACATCCGTAAGAGATCATAGCGTTCACCTGGATTCACCTTATCAAATCAAATTTTATTAGTCACATGCGCCGAATTCAACAGGTGTAGACCTTAAAGTGAAATGCTTACTTACGAGCCCCTAACCAACAGTGCAGTTTTAAAAAATATGGATAAGAATAAGAGATAAAAGTAACAAGTAATTAAAGAGCAGAAGTAAATAACAATATATACCAGGGGGTGCCGGTACAGAGTCATTGTGCGGGGGCACCGGTTAGTTGAGGTTGTATGTACATGTAGGTAGAGTTAATTAAAGTGACTATGCATAGATGACAACATAGAGTGGCAGTGGTGTGGAGAGGGGGGGGGGGGGGGGCAATGCAAATAGTCTGGGTAGCCATTTGACTAGATGTTCAGAAGTCTTATGGCTTGGGGGTAGAATCTGTTTAGAAGCCTCTTGGACCATTGACAATTTTTAGGGCCTTCCTCTGGATGGCAGGAGGCTTGGCCCCAGGGATGTACTATCCTCTGTAGCGCCTTGCGGTCAGAGGCCGAGCAGTTTGCCATACCTGGCGGTGATACAAACAGTCAGGAAGCTCTCGATGGTGCAGCTGTAGAACCTTTTGAGGATCTGAGGACCCATGACAAATCTTTTCAGTCTCCTGAGGGGGAATAGGCTTTGCCGTGCCCTCTTCACAACTGTCTTGGTGTGCTTAGACCATGTTAGTTTTAGGTGACGTGGACACCAAGGAACTTGAAGCTCTCAACCTGCTTCACTACAGCCCCGTCGATGAGAATGGGGGCGTACTCGGTCCTCTTTTTCCTGGCACCACACGGTTCCTTTTTCAGTCCTCTTCATCTCCTTTGTCTTGATCACGTTGAGGGAGAGGTTGTTGTCCTGGCACCTCACGGCCAGGTCTCTGACCTCCTCCCTATAGGCTGTCTCGTTGTTGTCGGTGATCAGGCCTACCACTGTTGTGTCATCTGCAAATGTAATGATGGTGTTGGAGTCGTGCCTTGCCGTGCAGTCATGAGTAAATAGGGAGTACAGGAGGGGGCTGAGCACGCACCCATGAGGGGCCCCTGTGTTAAGGATCAGCGTGGCGGATGTGTTGTTACCTACCCTTACCACCTGGGGGTGGCCCGTCAGGAAGTCCAGGATGATGCCTATGTCATGGGAAGAACAGGTGCTCTTAATGTTTTGTATACTCAGTGTACATATGAAGTGGGTAAAACAGTATGTAAACATGCGTCTGTAACTTTCCCACTCCATCATTATTCACTATTCATTCAGGGTTATCCGTAATCATGGTAGCATCCACATTAATGTAGAAGTGTTTAGAAACGTATTCTATTCTTATCTACAATAAAAGGGACTCCAAAATGTCACAATAATACATGATGAATCATTCATTTCTAATGGGGCTGAGAGGCTGACAGGTCTCACAGTGGTAAGGCACCCTGTGGGGTGTCCCTCTTTCCTTCCCTCTCTCTCTCTCCATCTTCCTCACACGCTATCTGTTTTATTTCATCCTTTCTCTTTCTCTGTTTATCTTTTCACTGCACTGCTCTCTCACACACTCTGTCTCTCAGTCCTGGTGCCCCCCCGCCTCTATTTCATCATCTCTCTATCAACATCCCACTTTCCGCTCTTTCTCTGTTCCTCTTTTCTCTCTTTCTTCCCAGCATTGCCCTGTGGCTGGCTAGCTGTTGTTATTACCCCCCCCCCCCCCCCCCACAGTAAAGAAGATAATGCTGCCGATTTAATGGTAGGCTGGATAAAGCTGGAACTAGCCGGGTGAGAGGGAAGGTCCACACGGCCCCAGAGAGTCCTTTGTTATTGGCTAAGCATGACATCATCCCCCTTTGTGTGGCCACTGGCAGGCCGCGAGTTGGGCACGTGCAGACCGGCTGTGTGGTGTTAATGCAGGCTCCCGCCCAACCCACCACAAACACCCCCACACAGCCTGCCAAGGAAGCAAAGGACACCATAGTGGGTCTTTGTGGGATTGAATGTAGGAAGCTGAAGGGGGAGGGAGCGAGAGAGGTTGTAGTCATGGGTGGGCTACCTCCTGCCTGCATCCCATTGAGTGAAAATGGCAGGCGTCCCCCAAGGCTCTATGCTCGGCCCTTTCAGATTTCATCATCACAGGGTTAGGTTCAGTGAACTATGTGTATGGACTGGAATCAAAATGGTGTCTCCCCTCCCTCCCTACATAACCCCCATGTAGTTCACTGGCAGGCTCTAGTAAACTAGGTCAGTTAAATACAGTAGGCTGTGTGTGACCGTATTTGTGTGTGGTGTGTGGGTGAACCTTGAGCTCCACAGCATCATGGCTCCCTAGTCAAAGACTGTTTTATGGTCAGGCTGGGTGGTTTCTTGGCTTAAGCGACGCTAATCCCTCCACACTGCTCAATGTTGCTGAATGTGGTGTAAGAGTGAGCCTGGACCAGGGCAAGGCCTAACAGATGGCGTGGAGATTGACTAGCTCCAGTCAGGGCCATGGAGACACTTATACCCGCTGAATGTGGTGTAAGAGTGAGCCTGGACCAGGGCAAGGCCTAACAGATGGCGTGGAGATTGACTAGCTCCAGTCAGGGCCATGGAGACACTTAGACCCGCCCTTTAGGGAAGCCACCATACTCTCCTGTTCTCTACTGTAGTACTATATTGTACTATGTAGACTGACAGACACAGTGTAGCTCAGACAAAAAACTAAAGTCGCACATGCTCGTTTTTTGCCCCTCTCTCTCCAGTTCATCAGCAGTTGTTTCAGTCTCTACTGACGACCCTTTACTGAGGTTCAATTGTCACCGGTTAGTCTTTGATGGTAATTGGTCCATTTGGCCGAAGACTGGGTTCCGGCAGCACGTGTCCCATAAAGCCGTTTACTAAATAAGGATCTCCGTAACTTCTACTTAAGGTCCACCATATGCCACCTCCCAGCTAAGGATCCTGGGTAATGACTTAATGTAGTGCAATGCTTCGTGGGTCACCCAGAAGACACATGCGTTGTCGTGCCCTTACTAGACATGACAAATATCTTCCATAATTTGTCTTGAATATGGATGAGACATTAAAAAAAATGGATACATTTACATGATGCGTATGATAAGTACCATATCCCGAACCATAGATGTGTGTAATTTGCATTCACTCTAGGTAGTAGTGACTGAAAGTGGATTGTCAGTTCACCGTATCATTCTCATTTCAACCCGAGACTCCAGTATACAATAGGTTGCACAGGTGTCATATTCTGACCCGTTGATATGTTATTTCCAGGTAGTGGTGGTGACGGAGTAAACGTACCAGAGGATAGTGTCGTACTGAAGTCCATCCAGGTACAGCAGTGTAGACATAGTTTTTAGGTCCATTTCCAGTTCTAATTAGGTTTACAGTAACATGCCTATTGCACCACTCAGGGTAACCCAGTGTGTGTCACAGCCATGTTGACCGTAAGGAGGGCACAGCAGGGTTTTGGGGGATTTCCTTTAGGGCAGACGATTTAGTCAACCTTACATTTTAGCCCAGCCGTGACCAACGCTGTGTTTTCATTCCCACAAGTGATGTCATCAAGTGGTGAGTCACGTGTCATACGGTGTGTGGTTTGTCACACGGTGAACCTGACCTGACCTGACTGACGAGAAACAGGATGTGTTGATGCTGGTAAAGCCTGGTTAAGACACACAACAACAGGGAGAGACTAAAGGGTCACTCCAGAACCAGAAGAGCTGGGAAGAAAATGCACTCAGATGGCCAGTTTATTAGGTACACCCATCTACTACCGGGTCAGAACCCCATTTGCCTCCAGAACAGCCTGAGTTCTTTGGGGCATGAAAACGTTGCTCAATTTGTATCCAGGAAAACATTCCCCACACCATTACACCACCGCCACCAGCCTGTACCGTTGACACCAGGCAGGATGGGGCCATGGACTCATGCTGCTTATGCCAAATCCTGACTCTGCAATCGACATTACGCAACAGGAACCGGGATTTGTCGGACCGGCAATATTTTTCCACTCCTCAATTGTCCAGTGTTGGTGATTGCGTGCCCACTGGAGTTGCTTCTTCTTGTTTTTAGCTGATAGGAGTGGAACCCGGTGTGGTCGTCTGCTGCGATAGCCCATCCATGACAAGGACTGCCGAGTTGCTCGTTCCCGAGATGCCGTTCTGCACACCACTGTTGTACTGCGCTGTTATTTGTCTGTTTGTGGCCCGCCTGTTAGCTTGCACCATTCTTTCCATTCTCCTTTTCACCCACGGGACTGCTGCTGATTGGATGTTTTTTTGTTTGTTGCACCATTCTTGGTCAACCTTACATACTGTTGGTGCGTTGAAAAGTCCAGGAGGCCGCTCAAAGTCGCTCAGGTCACTTGTTTTGCCCAGCATTCAATCAAACAGTAACTGATTGCCTTGATGTCTGTCTGCCCACTTCATATAGCACGCCACGGTCACATTTTACATTGTCTGTAGGGGCGAACCATTTTCTTGAACGAGGCCAACCGGTGTTTATGCCATGTTTTCTCACTTTTCGGTTTAAAAGTGGCCTGAGCGAGACGCACACAGTGAACGGCAGCGAAGGGAAAGGGGGGGGGGGTATGGAGAAGAAGGTAGAGAATGACAGAGAAGGAGTGTGGGAGAGATGTGTTGTCCTGTGATGTGAAACATGGCCATGCCGGTGTGACAAGGTTGGCCCATGTGACACATTACCTCTTGAACTACAAGATGCACGTGCCCCTTTTTATTGGACAGGTGTGTGTGTGTGTGTGTGTGTGTGTGTGTGTGTGTGTGTGTGTGAGAGAGATTGTGGGTGAGGGGCAGTGGGAAAGTCCCTTTATGGTGCCCATTCGTGGTGTACGGTCATCATCGGTCATTGGAGTGATTCGGGTCACTCGATCTGTCACACCCTCTAGCAGCAAATGATAGAGGGGACCTTTGCCCAAACACGTCTGAGCGCACGCACACACACACACACACACACACACACACACACACACACACACACACACACACACACACACACACACACACACACACAGCAGTGCCAGCTGCCAGTGCCAATCAATGACATCATATCACCATTGAGTGTTATCTTTACTGACGGGCTGTATGTATCACACCCTGCTAGTGGACTCTGCTAGTGGACTCTGCTAGTGGACCCTGCTAGTGGACCCTGCTAGTGGACCCTGCTAGTGGACTCTGCTAGTGGACTCTGCTAGTGGACTCTGCTAGTGGACCCTGCTAGTGGACCCTGCTAGTGGACTCTGCTACAGCGCTTTGATGGTTAGAACCGTCACCCACCTGCAACAATCTACTGGGAATCACATGGACAGATAATAACTGCCTGTGGGGACTGGGAGGCAACAGATCACTGAACTTGTTCCATGAATTCCTGACCTCTGAGGTTTTCATGTCTGATAGTAGCACTGTGGTGATGTTGGGTGACCAACACACACACACACTCAGCTCTGCATTACCCTTGTGACCAATGACCCAGTGTGTGTGTGTGTGTGTGTGTGTGTGTGTGTGTGTGTGTGTGTGTGTGTGTGTGTGTGTGTGTGTGTGTGTGTGTGTGTGTGTGTGTGTGTGTGTGCATCTGCGTTTGGCATTCCAAGGTCCTTTCTGCAGCACCTAATCTCACGTTTCTCCTGTCCGTCTTCTCTGCAACAATACACCTGTTTCTGCTCTATAGCACTCCCGTCTTCTCTGCAACAATACACCTGTTTCTGCTCTATAGCACTCCCGTCTTCTCTGCAACAATACACCTGTTTCTGCTCTATAGCACTCCCGTCTTCTCTGCAACAATACACCTGTTTCTGCTCTATAGCACTCCCGTCTTCTCTGCAACAATACACCTGTTTCTGCTCTATAGCACTCCCGTCTTCTCTGCAACAATACACCTGTTTCTGCTCTATAGCACTCCCGTCTTCTCTGCAACAATACACCTGTTTCTGCTCTATAGCACTCCCGTCTTCTCTGCAACAATACACCTGTTTCTGCTCTATAGCACTCCCGTCTTCTCTGCAACAATACACCTGTTTCTGCTCTATAGCACTCCCGTCTTCTCTGCAACAATACACCTGTTTCTGCTCTATAGCACTCCCGTCTTCTCTGCAACAATACACCTGTTTCTGCTCTATAGCACTCCCGTCTTCTCTGCAACAATACACCTGTTTCTGCTCTATAGCACTCCCGTCTTCTCTGCAACAATACACCTGTTTCTGCTCTATAGCACTCCCGTCTTCTCTGCAACAATACACCTGTTTCTGCTCTATAGCACTCCCGTCTTCTCTGCAACAATACACCTGTTTCTGCTCTATAGCACTCCCGTCTTCTCTGCAACAATACACCTGTTTCTGCTCTATAGCACTCCCGTCTTCTCTGCAACAATACACCTGTTTCTGCTCTATAGCACTCCCGTCTTCTCTGCAACAATACACCTGTTTCTGCTCTATAGCACTCCCGTCTTCTCTGCAACAATACACCTGTTTCTGCTCTATAGCACTCCCGTCTTCTCTGCAACAATACACCTGTTTCTGCTCTATAGCACTCCCGTCTTCTCTGCAACAATACACCTGTTTCTGCTCTATAGCACTCCCGTCTTCTCTGCAACAATACACCTGTTTCTGCTCTATAGCACTCCCGTCTTCTCTGCAACAATACACCTGTTTCTGCTCTATAGCACTCCCGTCTTCTCTGCAACAATACACCTGTTTCTGCTCTATAGCACTCCCGTCTTCTCTGCAACAATACACCTGTTTCTGCTCTATAGCACTCCCGTCTTCTCTGCAACAATACACCTGTTTCTGCTCTATAGCACTCCCGTCTTCTCTGCAACAATACACCTGTTTCTGCTCTATAGCACTCCCGTCTTCTCTGCAACAATACACCTGTTTCTGCTCTATAGCACTCCCGTCTTCTCTGCAACAATACACCTGTTTCTGCTCTATAGCACTCCCGTCTTCTCTGCAACAATACACCTGTTTCTGCTCTATAGCACTCCCGTCTTCTCTGCAACAATACACCTGTTTCTGCTCTATAGCACTCCCGTCTTCTCTGCAGTAGCAGTTGAAACCATTGCGTTTCTACCCAGAACATTTCAAGCTCTCACTGCATGCCATTTCCCCCTACTTGCCTGTGTCATGTTTGTTGCTCATACAGTTATATTTGAAGCCAGACATCTCGCTGTTGTACACAGAGAGTACTTCAGCTGAGAGGGTGAGGTCTTAGAGTCACAGAGGGAAAAGGTTTTTTATCTTCTGTCGTACATTTTTTATATTGCTCATTTCCCAGGCAATGTGAGGATACAGTCCTCTCTATTTCTCTGCTTCTCTCGTTCCCCCTCCCTCCTTATCTCTGCGGAGGTGGGAATGCAGACGACATGATGAGCCACTTTTCTCTATTTACATCCTGCTGTGATGCCAGCTCACTGTTGGCATTTTGACTTCCACGCTCTATCGTTTTTTTGCCCCTCTCTCTCTCTCTCTCTCTCACGCTGTTTCTCTCTCTCTCTCTCTCTCTCTCTCTCTCTCTCTCTCTCTTTTCTCTCTCTCTCTCTCGCGCGCTGTTTCTCTCTCTCTCTCTCTCTCTCTCTATCTGTTTCTCTCTCTCTCTCTCTCTGTTTCTCTCTCTCTCTCTCTCTGTCACGCCCAGACCTTAGAGATCCTTTTTATGTCTCTACTTGGTTTGGTCGGGGTGTGATTTGGGGTGGGTATTCTATGTTCTGTTATTTGTATTTCTATGTCTGGCCGGGTAGCGTTCTCCGGGTAGGGTTCTCAATCAGGGACAGCTGTCTATCGTTTTGTTCGGGCGTCTTTTCTAATAAAAAGAAAATGTACGCTCACCACGCTGCGCCTTGGTCCTCTTCTTTCAACGGCCGTGACACTCTCTCTCCCCCTCTCTTTCCCTCCTTTTATCTGTCTCTCCTTCTCTGTTATTCCTATGTAACACCTGCAGTGTTAGTGGTAGAACAGCAGTATAGTAGTGTAGTGCTGCAGCCTGCAGGCTGGTGAAGGTGAGGGACTGAGCTGGTTCGTATGCTGTAGTAGGTCGACTCCAGAGGTTATTAACCTCTAACAATGCAGTAATCATGCAGATACTGTAGTACTGTCTCTGTACCAGGGTTGGGCTCAAATCAGAATTTTGGAATTGACTCCCATTCAACTCATGGCTTGAAATTCTAATTGAATTGGCCACACCCCACAGGATGTAGAATTGGAATTTGAGTGACAGGAAGTAGAATTTCAGTGCAATTCAAAGAAATTCCACTCAGTCATAGAACATCAGTTTCATTGAATCTGACAGGTCGCACTTCCAGATACCAAAGGATATATCACTTTTAACCTTCATGCTTAGATTAGCCAATTATATTTCCACCAACCATTTCATTTGTTTGGCTTCTTTTAGAAGACCTCAGAGTCAACTTGACGGTTCAACTAATGCATTCTGGGAAATGTTGTATTTTTCCAATATTGAACAAAATGTAAGTGATTAATTAAATATAATAATTTAGTATATTTGCATACAGGTTTTGTTTTCCTTAATAATTAATTTTAAGATTTTGTCCTGAAAATTAATTGTTTCAACATTTTATATTCATGTATATAACGACATGTTTTATGTACAATATGAATATTTATATAGACTACACCTAATATGGAATAGAATAGGCATTTGAATTTCAGTGAATTAAATTAAATTTCCTTTCATTCAAATTCGAATTACAATTCTGTATTCTGCTTACTACTTCAATTCAAATTCAATTCAATTGAAGAATTGAATTGGAATGTGAGGCATTCTCAGAAGAAGGAAGGTGGTCTAAGGGTGAAAGTGAAGATTTATATCTTCTTGAATTAGGAATATTGTACAATTGTCTGAACCCCCGTACAGCAACGATGCATCTTGGGATACCTGTGCAGGTGAATGTGATAATTTGGGAAAGGAAACTTCCTCCTGGGGACATCACCTTAAGGATTAAAGGACAGCCTTTAACAGTGACCCATTTACACTTATGTACAGTAGACGTGTGTGTGTGGGGGGGGTCAGAGTGAGAAGCTGTTCTGTAATCCTCAGGTGGTGATTTCACCCTCTAGCTGTAGCTCTGATCCCATTAGGATGGAACACCTTGTGCAGGGGGGGGGGGGGGTGATATCAGGGGTGAGAGGAGGGGGAGATGGGAGTGTCTCAGTAGGGGTTAGGGTGGAGGCCCTGTTGACCTTTAACACACACACACCCCACACACACACACAAACGTATCCTGTAGAGTATCAGGCTGGGCTTCAGATAGAATCAGTGGACTGAATGGTTCAGGTGACCGCTTTATTGGAGGTTGTGTTGAAACACAGAGTAGACGCTCAGGTTGAGATGCTATCGCCGCTCTCTTGGCTCACTGAACACGCACGAGGAAAAAGACTGGTGACAACAGTGTAAAAGAGGTGTCATGCATGTTTTGTAGATGTGTTATAAACATGTCACAGGGGTTTTTTTTAAAAAGGGATACTTCGGGATTTTTTGGCAGCAATGCCCTTTATTTCCTTCCCCAGAGTCAGGTAAACTCGTGGATACCATTCTTATGTCTCTGTGTCCAGTATGAAGGAAGTTAGAGGTAGTTTCGAGAGCCAATGCTAACTAGCGTTAGCGCTAGCGCTAGTTAGCAACTTCCTTCAAACAGCACACAGAGTTCTTGAAATGTTCCGTATTGACTGACCTTCATGTCTTAAAGTAATGATGGACTGTCGTTTCTCTTCTTATTTGAGCTTTTCTTGCCATAATATGGACTTGGTCTTTTACCAAATAGGGCCATCTTCTGTATACCACCCCTACCATGTCACAACACAACTGATTGGCTCAAACACATTAAGAAGGATAGAAATTGCACACATGAACTTTTAACAAGGCGCACCTGTTAATTTAAATGAATTCCATGTGACTACTTCTGAAGCTGGTTGAGAGAATGCCAAGAGTGTGCAAAGCTGTCGTCACAGCAAAGGATGGCTACTTTGAAGAATCTCAAATATAAAATATATTTTGATTTGTTTAACACTTTTTTTGGTTCCTACATGATTCCATCTGTGTTATTTCATAGTTTTGATGTCTTCACTATTATTCTACAATGTAGAACATAGTACAAATAAAGAATAACGCTTGACTGAGTAGGTGTGTCCAAACCTTTGACTTGTACTGTATATATATATATATTTACACACACAGTATATATGGCTCAGTCTGGCTGTACCCATACCAGCCGTCTGTGTGTCTGTCTGACCTTGGCCTGCCTCAGTCACGTGTGTGGTTGTTGGCCCATACATTCTGAGAAGGCTAATGTGTAACGGTAAGCACAAACACACACTGTCACACACTGAGGCACGCACACAAACACACAATATTGCAGAGTAATACACTGTCAAATACACACACTCGTCCACTGCATTGCTAGAACTGTGTACCGTCCACAGTATCAGCATGTGTGGGTACCATGCCCCCTAACACTGTGAGGCTCAGTGAACAGTGTTCCTGTGCAGTTTTTCCCAGCATCTACAGTATAGTGCCGCCTTTATCTGAAGGATGGAGGGAGTGCATGAAAACAACAAGAAGAAAAGGGTTATTCTAGTCTCTCTCTCTCTCGCTTCTCTCTCTCTCTCGCTTCCATCTCTTTCTCCTTGGCTCACTCTTTTCTCAGCCATCTTCACCTCCCGTTTCTTCTCTCCTCCTTCTTCTTTCTCTCTCTCTCCTGTCTGCCTCCCCTCTCTCTCCTGTCTGCCTCCCCTCTCTCTCCCGGTGCTGTCAAGCGGTTGTTTAGTGATGCGGTGTTTCCGAGCCGCAGTAGGCTAGGCGCTGGCTGCTGGTCATGTGACCCAAACTTGCCTGACAACATGGAGAAGGAGCCTGGCTGGCGTGTCTCGCACACACAACCACACGTACACACAAGCGCGTGGACAAAAACACAGGCGCATGCTCGCCCTCTCCTCCTCTCTGACAAACACATTGTGACAAAGCATATACAGCAATTCATGGTTATCAATGCGAAAACACAGCATGTTAATATGTATACAACATGTATAATATTTTTCTATGTTCGCACATTTTGTTCCAGTAACCCTACCACCCGCCCAATTTTTTTTCCTCATCAATTTACATGCAATAGCCCATAATGACAAAGCCAAAAAAGTTTGTTCTAAATGTTTGGAAATTAATCAAATAACAAAAACAGAAGTATAAATATTCAGACCCTTTGCTATGAGACTCGAAATTGAGCCTTTCATCGATCATCCTTCCGATGTTTCTACAACTTGATTGGAGTCAACCTGTAGTAAAATAAATTGATTGGACGTGATTTGGAAAGGCACACACCTGTCTATATAAGGTCCCACAGTTGACGGCGCATGTCAGAGCAAAGACCAAGCCATGAGGTCGAAGGAATTGTCCGTAGAGCTTCAAGACAGGATTGTGTCGAGGCACAGATCTGGGGAAGGGTACCAAAACAATTATGCAGTATTGAAGGTCCCCAAGAACACAGTGGCCTCTATCAATCTTAAATGGAAGAAGTTTGGAACCACCAAGACTCTTCCTAGAGCTGGCTGCCCGGCCAAACAGAGAAATCGAGAGAGAAAGGCCTTGGTCAGAGAGGTGACCAAGAACCCGATGGCCACTCTTACAGAGCTCCAGAGTTCTTCTGCGGAGATGAGAGAACCTTCCAGAAGGACAACCATCTCTGCAGCACTCCACCAATCAGGCCTTTATGGTAGAGTGGTCAGACAGTAGCCACTCCTCCTCAGTAAAAGGCACATGACAGCCCACTTGGAGTTTGCCAAAAGGCACCTAAAGGACTCAGACCATGAGAAACAAGATTATCTGGTCTGATGAAACCAAGATTGAACTCTTTGGCCTGAAAACCAAGTTTCACGTCTCGAGGAAACCTGGCACCATCCCTACGGTGAAGCATGGTGGTGGAAGCATCATGCTGTGGGGATGTTTTTCACCGGCAGGGACTGGGAGACTAGTCAGGATTGAGAGAAAGATGAACAGGGTAAAGTACAGATCCTTGATGAAAACCTGCTCCAGAGCGCTCAGGACCTCAGACTGGGGCGAAGGTTCACCTTCCAACAGGACCATGACCCTAAGCACACAGCCAAGACAACACAGGAGTGGCAAGGTTCTGAATGTCCTTGAGTGGCCCACCCCGGGCCTGGACTGGAGACCGATCTGACATCTCTGGAGAGACCTAAAAATAGCTTTGCAGCGACGCTCCCCATCCAACCTGATAGAGTTTGAAATGATCCCCAAAGAAGAATGGAGAAACTCCCCAAATACAGGTGTGCTTGTAGCATCATACCCAAGAAGACTCTGGGCTGTAATCGCTGCCAAAGGTGCTTCAACAAAGTACTCAGTAAAGGGTCTGAATACTTATGTAAATGTCGTACTTCAGGTTTTTTATAAATATATTTACCAAAATTGATTAAAAAAACTGTTTTTGCTTTGTCATAATGGGGTATTATTGTGTGGAGATTGATGGGGGGGAAAACAATTGTAATTTTAGAATAAGACTGTAACGTCACAAAATGTGGAAAAAGTAAAGGGGTCTGAATACTTTCGGAATGCTCTGTAAATGTATAGGTACGTTTGTTAGGGGCATTTTTCCCTCCAGATGAACAAAAGCAGTAAGCCTCTGTCTTTGAAAGTACAGATGTAGGATCTTAATTTGATCACATTTTTGGTGCTGAAAATGTTCCTGCATAGTAGGAAATACAAATGTTGTAGTGTATTCAAGGTTTAAAAGGTTTCCAAAGTTTTGTAATTTCCACTTTTAAATGTCAGACTTGGTTAGCCCTAACGAGAAATGTATCAACCCGTACAAAAAAATGAACATAAATGTATGCTTTACTGCAAACAGCATTTCTGTGGTCTTTTTTTTATCTGTGCAACATAGCCATGTTTTACTCATTCGTTTACGAGACCTTCATACCTGCGTCCATTGATACTGCCATACCTCCATTGATCTCTGAGGTCTTCTTCCTCATTCGTGTTTCTGCAGGTTGAGATGGGCAGGAAACAGGAAGTGGTGATGTACGACCAGAGTTCCAAAGAGGCGGGGCAACTATCCAAAGACTGCTTTGTCCACATCCTACTGGGCAAGCTGGAGGGCACCTTCCACCGAGTCTCCCTGCTCACCGGTAGGCACTTACTCTGTGTGTGTGTGTGTGAGTGTGAGTGTGTGTGTGTGATAATAGAAACCACCATCCTGGAGTTAGTGTTTACGAGCAAATGACTCCATGGTGTTTCACAACAGATCTTCACAGCTGATCCCAAGTCAATTCCTGTGTGTATGTTAAGATGTGGCCTGCATTGAACAAGTAGGTATTTCACTGTTGGGATCAGCTATTGCTTTCTCAAAAGAGAAAAGCATGCAAACATTTAAGAACTGTGTGCTACTTATCCTGTCATCTATAAAATGTATTGCGCAACCAAATTAGTTTGTAACACTTTACAAAGTTATTTTGCAATTTTACCCCTGTAAAAGTAATTTGCCTGATGACGCACAGTGGAGGACTGTCTGATTTAAAAAAAATCGCATTTCCGTTCACGTTCCCTCACCTCGCCGCCTCTCCTCATTTACCTTTGACCTTTTTCAAAAGGAGTCGAGAGAGGACGGAGGAGAGAGGACAGCAGTTGAGCAAATCCAATTGAGAGAAGGCCTAGATCTCTGCAGCTGCTTTGAGTGGAGCAGAGTGCCATGTGTCTATTTGGGCAGCAGGTGTCACTAGTGAACATCATCTGTAATAGTGTCCATCATCCATCATGATCCACAAACATACTTTTTCACTCTTAAGGAGGAAGTGAGGGAGGAAGGAAGGAATTAGGAAAGGAAGAATGAAGAAAAGAAGCAATACCGAGTAATTGTGGACACCGATGAGTTTTGTGGTACAGGCCTCTCCAAAGAACCCCCCCCCCCCCCCAACCCCACGTCCACACTACACACACCAAACACTTCTCTCTCCTAGCCCTTTAAAATTGGGGATTAAGCTTAAGTTAAACTAATACCTGTCTATCAAATCAGCCAGGGGGGGGGGGGGTAGCCATTCTTATCAACCAGTCTTATTTACCATACTTAACAGCTTGTCATATTGGTTGCTAAGCACCCTCAAAGTTAGATTGGAGGCCTGACATGTGTATTAGCTGGCTCTGCAGAGACTTAATAACTTCTCAGTATGGGACTGCAGCGCTGCGGAGAGACAGTGGCAGTAAGCACACAGAGGCTTATGCGCGCACACACACACACATGGATACACATACGCACAAACACACATAGACACACACAGGGAGGCTTAGGACCCTGGCTCAAATGTGTCAAATGAATAATCTCCCTCACTCAGGCTTGGGAGAGAGACCGTGTGTGTGTGTGTGTGTGTGTAAAGATGTGTCCTACTCCTATAAATCTCCAATAGCATAGTCAGATTACACTTTCCATGAGTCATTCATAGAGGTTCACTCTACCTTAATGTACTTAAGATCCCCAATTTGTCACAGACACACACACACACACACACACACACACACACACACACACACACACACATGTACCATGTAAGCTTGAAGAAGAAAGATCCCACTGTCAGCGGTTCTCTCTCTCTCACAATTCTTCCATTTCTGTCCCCTTCTCTGCTGTTTCCACGACAACAGCGGAAGAGAATATCCTGGGGGATATGATTCAGCCAATGAGAATGACTGTTGCTGTGTAGTGTCGGTGTCAGTGGTGTTAAGTCATAGCAGAATAACGTGTGTGTGTGTGTGTTCAAGTTTTAATGTCACGTGTACAAGTACAGTGAAATGCCTTTCTTGCAAGCTCTAAACCCAACAATGCGGTAATCAATATAGCTCTAAAAACAACATTAAGGTAAAACAAAAACACACAAGAAATCAAAATAAGAAATGTGTGTCTGTATGTATGTGTGTGTGTGTGTGTGTGTGTGTGTGTGTGTATATCGGGGTCATGGGCAATAACAGTGGTCTCTGTCCCCAGCTGAGCTTCACTGGGTCATAAACAGGGCTAGTTGTCTGAGCCCGTCCACCACCTGTAATGATGTCACTTCCTGTTTAGAGTACCGCTTGTGTGCATGTATGCGCCTGTGTGTGTGTGTGAGAGAGAGAGAGAGAGAGAGAGAGACGGCGCACACAAAACAGAGTGACAATGTGGGGGAGAAAGAGAGAGTGAGAGGTGCCGACAAAGCGAGAGAGAGATGCGAGCTCCCCTGCTGTTCTGAGGTCGGCAGCGCCGGCCTGTTGGCAGCCAGTCGTCATGGCAGCACAGCAGGGCGGCAGGATGTGCCCGGGTCAAAAGTCAATCTGGTCACACGTCTTATGGCATTGGCTCGAGCATCTGGTCACGCGTGTGTTTCTGCCCGTTTTCCACTTCATTCTGTTTCTTCAGACCTTCAGTTAACAAAGTTCATGTATTTTCTCCGTCCACCGTCCCGATTCCCCGGATTAATTTAGCACTTCTTGAAGTTTAATTGGCTCAGAATACCCGGGGAATCACCCCTCCTCAACCCCATTTCTTTCCCTTTTTTTCCTCACTTCCCTGCTCCCATACACTTCCCTGCTCCCCCCGTCATTAACAGCGCCGATGACCTCATGATCTAAGCCGACTGCTTGGTGTGGCCCTCTCGACTCACACACATGCACGCACAGCTCTGCACAAGTGCTCCGAGCATCAAGAGGAGAGGAGGGAGGGAGGGAGGGAGGGAGGAGGGGAGGCTAGGATAGAGGGATGAAAAGAAGCCTTAAATGGGATAGACAGAGTGAATACAGGAATAATTACAGCAGCTTGGTCTCGCTGTCTGGGGGAGAGAGGATTTACTGCCTAAACGGTTATGTACACACAGGCATGCTAAATGAAGGATTAGAACACACACGCGTGCTGCTAAACACACACACACACACAGAGATACGCAAAACCCATACACACACGCATCCAGAAGTAGCCTGTATATAGTGTTGATGCCGCCAAAACACCAAATGGTAATGCTCTTTTAATACATTCTGAGGCCCTACTCAGGCTTGTCATAACAGAATAGTTCATAACAGCTTGGGACTTTATGGAGCCCATAGGAGGTGGTGTTTGGGAGGGCGAGAAACCGCGAATGGTGCTTTAAGTGCAGACGTAGAAGTCAAATCAATCAATGGATCTACTCTATGCTGTAAGTGCTTCCTTCCCTATGTTGCGGATGATGTCACGAGTGTCATGTGAGGTCCAGTCCCCATAGGGTTGTTTTTTACTCACTAAGAAGATTACGTGTATGGCCAGATGACTCTTCACAGTATTTGTGTTTCAAATATGTGTGTGTGTGTGTGTGTGTGTGTGTGTGTGTGTGTGTGTGTGTGTGTGTGTGTGTGTGCGCGTGCGTGCGTGCTCTCGTGTGTGTGAGAACCATGCTTGAGAGAGGAAAGCTTAGCATCAGTAGAACGCAGGCAGTGCCAGACACACATACACAGCCCAGCCAGAGCCAGTCCCCAGTGGGTTGAGGTCCCCAGCTTGTTTGTTTCTCACGTTGGCTATACTGAGAACAGAGTGCACTGGAGCATAGCTCTTATCCTGATGTTGTTATGAGAGAGAGGGGGGGGGGGGGGGGGTTTGTATGCGCAACGAGAGATTAAACGATCGAGGAAAGAGAAAGGTAGAGATGCAAGTGTTGAGAAATGCACCCTCTGGAGATGAGAGTGTGTGAAGAGAGAGCGAGAACAGGAGAGAATGGCGAGAGAACGAGGCAGAGGTCCAGCTGTCAGGTGTGCAAGCTCTGCAGATGTGGAGAGTGGGTAAGGAAGGGAGAGGACGGAGAGAGAGAGAGGCAGACATATAGGTACGGAGAGAGAGAAAGGTAGAGAGAGGTGTGTGTGTGTGTGTGTGTGTGTGTGTGTGTGTGTGTGTGTGTGTGTGTGTGTGTGTGTGTTTGTGTGTGTGGTCTACAGATGTGCAGTGACTGTTCCTAATCTCTCCTAGTGCCATCTGCCAGTGTTTTTTCCCCCCAGGATTACTAAAGCTACATACCATTGGGGCGCGCACACACACAGACACAGAGACCGACCGAGAGAGAGAGATCAGTAAAGCGAGTGAGAGAGAGCAGGTGCCTAGATGCCGTACACTGGCGACGAGGATGGAATGGAAAAGAGATTGTGATCATCAAATCTGTGTGCTGCATGCCAGATCCATCCAAAGCGCTTTACATTGTGTGTGATCATTACTCCACATCCACCAATGTGTATCACCAGAGAGGAAGTGGCGAAACGAGAGGCTTTACTCTGCCCAAAATCTGGCCACGAATATAAGCCCACGAACTGTATGGAGGTCAACTAGTGTCGAATTTGGTCCCCAATATATATTTTTGCTTATTTACTTCGTGAGGCTTATTTGAACTAATATACATTTTCGCATTGGTTTCGTGAGTTGGTTTGAATGCACTGATACAAGTGGACTCAATATGGCATTTCTACAACTTTGGAAAAGTTGGGAGCAAGCATCCAATGAAGAAGTAGAAAATTGACTACTTTAAAATGGTTGCACAGATGCTATAACGGCACAGATACAAAGATAAGTATTCTATATATCTCTATGCCCTGTTGTTCAGCTGTGTATCTGCCCTCTCATTGGCTAGAGTGGTCCCATCTGCCTTCCATTGTTAGAGCGGTCTCTTGACTATCTTGTCAATATAATAGAGAATCTTTGGTAGCACCGACATCAGGGATACACAGCAGCCATTTTGTGCCAGATATTAGGTAATGAAAGATACCGCTTACACACACAGAAGCAGTGTGAGGGCCTCTAGGCTTTGATGAGATCAGGTTTGGGTGTAACTGCACAGTCTACAGTACAAAGGTCAATCCAGTTGTGCTGTTATACAACTGGGCGGCGGCCCCTGCGCGTGTGTGTGTGTGTGTGAGAGAGAGAGACGCTGAGGAAGTGAGGTAATCGTGGGAGGCAGACTCTCACAATGCAGCCGTTCAGAGACATTCCAATGCACTACATAAGGAGGTCTGTGTGTGTGCATGTATGTGTTGGTTAGACAGACCTATTGAGGAGGTGAGGTAATTCACCTCCTTCCATCCTGATGAATGACGGTCTGTGTGTAGACGTCATTTTTAATGTCGGACTGTAGCATGACCTGCCTGAGCCCTCTCAGAATGAAGGCTTTATGTTTCTCTTTCGTTCCCAGTACTGGGTGGTAATCTCTGTGGCTATGCACGGCCTGAGGAGCAGAATAATGTGGCCAAATTTGAGCATTTCTATTCAGCACATGGCTTATGTGGGATTTGAACCCACGAACCTGGTATTCCACGGGCAGTGCTCTAACCCACTGAGCCAATCGGAAACAATAGCCAAATAATAATCCCAGACCATTTTACTAGCATCCACTGCTCATACTCTGAGTAGAAAGTATTTTTAATGTGGAAAGCCACTCTTAGCTCCCCTGTAATACATTGAGCATATTTCCATTTGGCGCATAATTTGCTATTGAATTGCGTAGACATTTTAAATGTTCTCTAACAAATTCACTACATTATGGAGTACCAAGCTGAACAGCGATTGGATGTGTGTGTGGCCTGAAATGGTCGTATGGGATTGGATTGTTATGTTATGTTATGTTCACCGCTGTATTTTGATTGGTCACAGTTGAGGTCATTGAGGTCACAGTGATCTGATTTGATTTGATTTGATTTGATCTGATGGTTGGCTGCCAGGGGTCATGGTCCTGCCCTTTTTTTCTCTCTCTCTTTCTCTCTTTCCCTCACCCCTCTCATCCAGCTCTCCTTCCCCTTCTCCCCATTCACCACCTCCACCCTCCCTCGCTTCCTATCTGCTCCGTATCCATTACCTACCGGGGACTCTTGGCAGATCAATGATTTCATTGAGAAGGAGCCAGTGGTGCCATTAAGAGGTGAGCTCACCTTCCCCGAGGGAGGTCTGGCACATTATACTCAATGACCTTCTCCCTCTCCCCTGATCCCTCTCTTCCCTCCCCCTTTCTCTGTCTCTCTGTGTCTTTCCCTCTCCTCCTCTCTTAGCTCCCCTTTTCCTCTCCTCTAATGATCCCCTCCTCTTATACCTCTCCTACCCGCTCCCTCTCCTCCACCTCCCCTTTCCTCCCTTCCTCTCTTACCTTCATCCGCTCCTCCTTCCAATATTTCTCTTCAGACTCCTGCGGTCGTCACATCTGGCGCCAGTGGCCTGTGTACTCTCACCCCTGGCCCGTAGACACACACACACACACACACACACACACACACACACACACACACACACACACACACACAGACACACCTGACCCCGCCCCAGTCAGCCCCTGCCCGAGGAGCAGAAAGGTCAAACCGATGACCTGTAAGAATGCCAATGACATCACCTCTCTTGAATACGTACACAATAGCACACTTGCGTACATGAGTTGCATACTCTATGGCTACAAACAGTCACAAAGACAGACACAATAGTTGACACACAATGCAAGGGCACAAATACTCGCCTGTGTGTGCGCACACACACCCCAGAGGTCCTGGTTTTCCCAACCGTACCCTGTACGTTTTATGTAACAGTGTTGTGTTTCTGCCAGTGTTCTCATCATCCCCCGTCTTCCTGGCCCCACATGATGAGCTTGATGTCATCTTCCCTTTTCCCCCCTCAAAACTGCAGCACGAAAACATGCAGGCCAGCGTGTGTGTGTCTGCTGCTGCCAAATGTTTCCAGCGTGATGTGGTCTAGCTGTGTTCCTGCTCTCCCTCTTCCCCCTCTTCCTCACACCCCCACTGGCTTAAAGGGGCCACGCACAGGGAGACACACGTAGACACATTCACTTAGAGAAACGGGCAGTAGGCACGCATGCTTTACATTAGATGCATACACATGAACAAACACGGCGGTCACACACTTGGACACAAGTCTTCGCGCTTTGCTTCAACGGCCACGTGACAATGTGATTTAGACATGCCACTGTTGAACAGACTGCTATACACTCTAAAACATGGACAGTGGTCTAGGCCAGGCGATGTTCACGTCGGGGTTGGCGTGCATTTTCAGTGGAAAATAACAGTAGCAGAATGAGGCTAGATGAACATCTAGCCCTGTTCTACCTTGGCCTGGCCATTAGATTCCATTCATTCTCTACCACTTTAGTCGCGACTGCGTCATTCCATAGAACAATGGCAGATTCCTGTTTGCCCTCATGCCTGACTTTGATCCACTTTATCGCTGGCATGCCACCAAAACCCCTTCCTTGTTTACTTGGGTGGTTGCCATGGTGTTTATGCAGTAGCCAGCGGATCGTTTTGGTCCCATCTGGAACACACTTCATCCATGGTGGGGATGATTTCAGGCTTGTCTTCCCAGAACTGGTGCATGCCAGAGTGAGTCAGAGTAGCGGCATACTGTACGAGAGAGCATATGGATTTACACCATACGGAGATGAGTGTCTTGGCCAAAAAAGATGTGGGACATGTAGAAAGGATTGTAACTCACTAGTTCATTCATAGAGTACTGTAAGTGTATAACACACACATACATACATACACACACACACACACACACCGAGGAACTGGTATTGTAAATACATGTTAAATACACACACTGCCGTTGACCCTCATGGAATTCGGTTTCCTGATAAAGGCGGGAGATTTTCCATCACCGCGGAAACAGTAGGCTAATTTTGGAGTTCCTGTCAAGCCCAATGACCCTGGTGAGGAATGCTGCAGTTCGTCATCATTCCTCATATCCCTCCTCCTTTCTCTCTGTCTCTCTCACACACACACACACACACACACACAAATGAACACACACAGTAGACATAACCATACCCAAACTCACATATTGGGGCGGCAGGGTAGCCTAGTGGTTAGAGCATTGGACTAGTAACCGGAAGGTTGCGAGTTCAAACCCCCGAGCTGACAAGGTACAAATCTGTCGTTCTGCCCCTGAACAGGCAGTTAACCCACTGTTCCCAGGCCGTCATTGAAAATAACAATTTGTTCTTAACTGACTTGCCTGGCTAAAAAAAAATAAAAAACACACACACTCTTTACGTATTGATCAATGGAGATGATTTGTTTGGCAACCAAGCCCAAAACTTTGGCGGTGATATCATTTCATTAAACTTTTTTTTTATTTTTTTTTTTTATAACTTTTTATTTCACGTAAATATTAACATTCTGTCATAAATGTTCAGAAATGTTACATTTCATGATAAGCATGTTTTCCAATCTCAAGAGAAAAAAAAATACAACAGTAAGTGCCTCTTCACCTAAAATCATATTGTAATGAAATGGTGACTGATAACAATGGAGTATTACTTGTACTACCAGTACCAGTCAAAAGTTTAGACACACCAACGCATTCCAGTTTTTAAAAAGTTTTTTAAAACTATTTTCTACATTGTAGATTAATAGTGAAGACATAGAAAACTATGAAATAACACATATGGAATCATGTAGTAACCAACCAGCTTCGTGAGGTAGTCACCTGGAATGCATTTAAATTAACAGGGTTGCCTTGTTAATTTGTGGAATTTATTTCCTTCTTAATGCATTTGAGCCAATCAGTTGTGTTGTGACATGGTAGGGGTGGTATACAGAAGATAACCCTATTTGGTAAAAGACCAAGTCCTTATTATGGCAAGAACAGCTCAAATAAGCAAAGAGAAATGACAGTCCATCATTACTTTAAGACATGAAAGTCAGTCAATCCGGAAAATGTCAAGAACTTTGAATGTTTCTTTAAGTGCAGTCGCAAAAACTGTCAAGCACTATGATGGAACTGGCTCTCATGAGGACCACCACAGGAAAGGACAACCCAGAGTTACCTCTGCTGCAGAGGATAAATCCATTAGAGTTAACTGCACCTGAGATTGCAACCCAAATAAATGCTTCACAGAGTTCAAGTGACAGACACATCTCAACATCAACGGTTCAGAGGAGACTGCGTGAATCAGGCCTTCATGATCAAATTGTTGCAAAGAAACCAGAACCAAAAGATACCAATGATCCAAAACACACCTCCAGGCTGAGTAATGGCTATTTGACCAAAAAGGAGAGTGATGGAGTGCTACATCAGATGACCTGGCCTCCACAATCACCTTACCACCCAATTGAGATGGTTTGGGATGGTTTGGGAGTTGGACCGCGGAGTGAAGGAAGAGGAGTGCTTAGCATATGTGGGAACTCCTTCAAGACTGTTGGAAAAGCATTCCTCATGAAGCTGGTTAAGAGAATGCAAAGCTGTCATTTAAAAAAATATATATATTTTACCTTTATTTAACTAGGCAAGTCAGTTAAGAAGAAATTCTTATTTACAATGACGGCCTAGGAACAGTGGGTTAACTGCCTGTTCAGGGGCAGAACGACAGATTTGTACCTTGTCAGCTCGGGGATTTGAACTTGCAACCTTCCAGTTACTAGTCCAACACTCTAACCACTAGGCTACCCTGCCGCCCCATCAAGGCAAAGGGTGGTTACTTTCAAGAATCTCATATGATATATATTTTTATTTGTTTGTTTAACTTTTTGGTTACTACATAATTCCATATGTGTTATTTCATAGGTTTGATGTCTTCACTATTATTCTACAATGTAGAAAAACGTAGAAATATAGAAAAACCCTTGAATGAGTAGGTGTGTCCAAACTTTTGACTGGTACTGTATGGCAGTCTCATTAACACTACTGAACTGGCAGTGTTCAAGCTTAACCTTTATAAGCAGAGTACAACGTAACAAATGAATTGGCATGACACCTGTTCCCAGATGCTGAGACCAGGTTTTACATTGTCATGTAATCAGATATTTCTTACAATTACAATCAAATGTAATATACTGCATTTCACTAGACATTTACAAATACATTTGAAAATATATGAACCAGATATATTGATAAATACATTTTAAAATACATTATGTATTTCAGAATGTATTTTGAAACACATTAAATACATCTTCCAATGCATTTAGCATAAATTGTGATATACATTTTACATATACTGTGTGTGTGTGTGTGTGTGTGTGTGTGTGTGTGTGTGTGTGTGTGTGTGTGTGTGTGTGTGTGTGTGTGTATATATACAGTGTATATATATTTGAGTATATATACACACTAACCGTTCAAAAGTTTGGGGTCACTTAGAAATGTCCTTGTTTTTGAAAGAAAAGCAATTTTTTCTTTCCATTAAAATAACATCAAATTGATCAGAAATACAGTGTAGACATTGTTAATGTTGTAAATGACTATTGTAGCTGGAAACGGCTGATTTATTTAATGGAATATCTACATAGGCATACAGAGGCCCATTATCAGCAACCATCACTCCTGTGTTCCAATGGCACATTGTGTTAGCTCATCCAAGTTTATCATTTTAGTTGGCAACCTTCTTTAGACTAGTTGAGTATCTGGAGCATCAGCATTTGTGGGTTCATTTACAGGCTCAGAATGTCCAGAAACAAAGAACTTTCTTCTGAAACTCTTCAGGCTATGCTTGTTCTGAGAAATGAAGGCTATTCCATGCGAGAAATTGCCAAGAAACTGAAGATTTCGTACAACGCTGTGTACTGCTCCCTTCACAGAACAGCGCAAACTGGCTCTAACCAGAATAGAAAGAGGAGTGGGAGGCCCTGGTGCACAACTGAGCAAGAGGATAAGTACATTCGTGTCTAGTTTGAGAAACAGACGCCTCACAAGTCTCTATGGGGGTGCCACAGGGTTCAACCCTCGGGCTGACTCTTTTCTCTGTATACATCAATGATGTCGCTCTTGCTGCTGGTGATTCTCTGGTCCACCTCTACGCAGACGACACCATTCTGTATACTTCTGGCCCTTCTTTGGACACGGTGTTAACTAACCTCCAGACGAGCTTCGAAGCCATACAACTCTCATTCCGTGGCCTCCAACTGCTCTTAAATACAAGTAAAACTAAATGCATGCTCTTCAACTGCTGCCTACTCTGGACGGTTCTTACTCAGAATATGTGGACAACTACAAATTACTAGGTGTCTGGTTAGACTGTAAACTCTCCTTCCAGACTCACATTAAGCATCTCCAATCCAAAATTAAATCTAATATCGGCTTCCTATTTCGCAACAAAGCCTCCTTCCCTCATGCTGCCAAACATACCCTTGTAAAACTGACTATCCTACCGATCCTTCACTTCGGCGATGTCATTTACAAAATAGCCTCCAACACTCTACTCAGCAAATTGGATGCAGTCTATCACAGTGCCATCCGTTTTGTCACCCACCACTGCGACCTGCATGCTCTCGTTGGCTGGCCTTTAGTTCATTTTCGCCACCAAACCCACTGGCTCCAGGTCATCTATACGTCTTTGCTAGGTAAAGCCACGCCTTTCTCAGAATAGCAGCACTACCCGTAGCACGCGCTCCAGCAGGTATATTTCACTGGTCACCCCCAAAGCCAATTCCTCCTTTTGGCCACCTTTCCTTCCAGTTCTCTGCTGCCAATGACTGGAGACTCATATCTCCCTCACTAACTTTAAGCACCAGCTGTCAGAGCAGCTCACAGATCACTGCACTTGTACATAGCCCATCTGTAAATAGCCTATCCAACTACCTCTTCCCCATACTATTATTTATTTTATTTATTTTGCTCCTTTGCACCCCAGTATCTGAACTTGCACACTCATCTTCTGCACATCTATCACTCCAGTGTTTAATTGCTATACTGTAAGTATTTCGCCACTATGGCCTATTTATTGCCTCACCTCTCTTATCCTACCTCATTTGCACACACTGTATATAGACTTTTTCTATTGTATCATTGACTGTATGTTTGTTTATTCCATGTGTTGTTGTTTGTGTTGCACTGCTTTGCTTTATCTTGACCAGGTCGCAGTTGTAAATGAGAACTTGTTCTCAACTAGCCTACCTGGTTAAATAAAGGTGAAATAAAATTTTAAAAAACAAGTCCTCAACTGGCAGCTTCATTAAATAGTACTGGCAAAACACCAGTCTCAACATCAACAGTGAAGAGGCGACTTCGGGATGCTGGCCTTCCAGGCAGAGTTCCGCTGTCCAGTGTCTGTGTTCTTTTGCCCATCTTAATCTTTTATTTTTATTGGCCAGTCGGAGATATGGCTTTTTCTTTGCAACTCTGCCGAGAAGAGACATTTTCGCAGATATTTTCCATAAGCACAAAAGCTAAGATGTTGTGCACAAATTTGTTCAGATCCCTGTTAATGAGCATTTCTCCTTTGCCAATGTAATCCATCCACCTGACAGGTGTGGCATATCAAGAAGCTGATTAAACAGCATGATCATTACACAGGTTCACCGTGTGCTGGGGACAATAAACGGCCAGTCTTAAATATGCAGTTTTTTAACACAACACAATGCCATAGTTTTGACATAGAGTGCAATTGACATGCTGACTGCAGGAATGTCTACCAGAGTTGTTACCAGAGATCTGAATGTTCATTTCTCTACCATAAGCCACCTCCAACTTAATTTTGGAGAATTTGGCAGTACGTCCAACCGGTCTCACATGCAGACACGTGTACCCACGCCAGCCCAGGACCTTCACATCTGGCTTCTTCACCTGCAGCATCATCTGAGACCAGCCACCCAGACAGCTGATGAAACTGTGGGTTTGCACAACTGAAAAATGTCTGCACAAACGGTCAGAAACCATCTCAGGGAAGCTCATCTGCGTGCTCGTCATCCTCACCAGGGTCTTGACCTGACCTCAGTTCACAGTCATAACTGACTTCAGTGGGCAAATGCTCACCTTCAATGGCCACTGGTACGCTGGAGAAGTGTGCTCTTCACGGATTAATCCTGGTTTCAATTGTACCGGGCAGATGGCAGACGGCGTATATGGAGTTGTGTAGGCGAGCGTAGGGCTGGGCGGTATACCATCTTTTACGATATACCGTTATTGATGCACGTACCAGTTTGGCTTTTTACTTTAACTTCTATACCGGTATTTGAATGTTTGGTTTGTTAAATGTGATACGCTGTGTCTAACGTCCATTTTTAGAGTTTACTCCGCTACTTGAGTCATCTCTCTCTGCTCTCTCTCCATGCCGCTTTCCACACTGACCTAGCCCCGCCACCTGTCACTCAAGGAGCACATTGGTTTTTCCTCGACCACGAGACACTTGCATTCAGTCTGCATGGTCAATGCAGCACATGCAACAATGTTGATGACAGCGATGTTGTTGTCGCTTCTTAATGTAAATCCACTAGCGTTCTATAATTACACTATTAGTTTGGGTTTCTTACATCTGCAAACGGCTAGTGTGTCTTGTGTTAACAAGTTGGGCCTATATCGTGTTATCCGCTATTGCTAATCGCTAGTTAGCTGAGTCAGAGCAAACTAGCTAAGCAGCCTAATAATGTAGTTTGTGCAATCAGTTTGCAGATGTCAGTGTTGTGAACAGAGTGCCCAATGGTGGCAGTGGGGTTATGATATGGGCAGGCATAAGCTACGGACAACGAGCACAATTGCGTTTTCTTCACGGCAATTTTAATGCACAGAGATACTGTGTCGATATCCTGAGGCCCATTATTGAGCCATTCATCCACCACCATCACCTCATGTTTCAGCATGATAATGCATGGCCCCATTTTGCAAGAATCTGTAATTCGTGGAAGCTGAAAATGTCCCCGTTTTTCCATGGCCTGCATTCTCAATCAGACACCCCGTTGAGCATGTTTGGGATGCTCTGGATCAACGTGTACGACAGCTTGTTCCAGTTCCCGCCAATATACAGCAAGAGGAGTGGGACAACATTCCACAGGCCACAAACAAACTGCCTTTATTTTGCTGGACCCCAGGGAGATTAGCTACTACCTTGGCAGCAGCTAATGGGGACCATAATAAATACAAATACAAGAAACAGCCTGACCAACTCTATGTGAAGGAGATGTGTTGCGCTGCATGAGGCAAATGGTGGTCACACCAGATACTGACTGGTTTTCTGATCCACATCCATATCTTTTTTTTAAGGATCTGTGAGCAACAGATGCATATCTGTTTTCCTAGTCATGCAAAATCCATAGAGTAGGGCCTAATGAATTTATTTCAATTGACTGATTTCCTTTATATGAGCTGTTACTGCATGTAGCGTTTATATTTTTGTTCAGTGAACATTTATTTGGCTAATTTTAAATATTTCACGTGTCCTATTTGTTTTTAAATCTAAAAATAGATTTTAAATGTATTTCTTTCCGTAAGGGTTGTGCAACCACTTCCTGTTTCAGATGTGGCGAAGTGATATTAGGGTCCCCCACAGTGGGAGAGGCCGTGTGTGTGTGTGTGTGTGTGTGTGTGTGTGTGTGTGTGTGTGTGTGTGTGTGTGTGTGTGTGTGTGTGTGTGTGTGTGTGTGTGTGTGTGTGTGTGTCAGGGCCATAGAGGTCCGACTCCTGAGAGACACTCTATGTAGATGTATTGATGTCTATGTGGACAGCATGGCTGGTTCCTCTGAGCCTTGCGTCACCTCTGGCTCCATTGTTCTCTGTCAGGGCACTCTGCTAATAATGTCACTCACTGCTGGGTGGATGTGACCGGAGTATTAGAACAACCAGAGCCAAATGCCGTTCTGTCTCTATAGGGGCTGCCATGACAGGAAAGCACACCCTAACCCAGGGCACAGGGATGGCCACTGTCTTCATCTCCACCCAAAACACAGCCCTCCTGGGGATACATGTTTATACTGTATATAGATGTTTCTATGACATGACTTTATCCAGAAATATATCTTAGTGCATATTGTGTCAGTTGGAAGGATTCGGAAAGGACTCAAATGGTTTGCATATTCTTAAACCTTTTTCAGACAAAACTTGCTAGGAAAATAGCAACATTTAGTTGGCAAGTTTTAGGAATTACTACCAGCATAAATTGGCTACAATTTGAGGTTCAATGTATTCCAATGTATTCAATGTTTTGTGATCAATTCATTCAGTGTTTTTCTGTCAGTTCGTTCCTTTATCTAAAGGGACTGGGTGTGCTGTGACATAATTTCCTGATCAGGAAATGATGTGGAGGGAGAGAGGGTGGGAGGGGAGAGGGTGGGTGGGGGGAGGGGAAAGGGTGGGTGGGGGGAGGAGAGAGGGTGGGGGGTAAGGAAAAAGAGAAACAGGTAGAAAAACAGAGAAGATGAGAGGAAAATAAGGAGAGAGAGAGAGAGAGAGAGAGAGAGAGAGAGAGAGAGAGAGAGAGAGAGAGAGAGAGAGAGAGAGAGAGAGAGAGAGAGAGAGAGAGAGAGAGAGAGAGAGAGAGAGAGAGAGAGAGAGAGAGAGAGAGAGAGAGAGAGAGAGAGAGAGAGAGAGAGAGAGAGAGAGAGAGAGAGCCTATTGAGTAGGGTTTTCATGATAGATTATCTAACTAACTAACTAGAGGAGCAGAAGGGCCTGTGTGGCCTGTAGCACAGTAAGTTCTGTTCTGGGACCTCTTTGTCTGTCAGCTGCCTGCAGCGTTGATAGGAGCTAATTAACACTAGTCTGACCTGGCTTCAGCCCAAGTCTATCCCGACCATGTCAGCACACTCATTGGTGTGTGTGTGTGTGCAGACATCCCTCCATCTGGCATAGTCAGCGAGGTCGTAAACTTAAAGAACACTGTCAGAGAAAGACGGAAAGAGAAAAGCATAAAGAAAGAGTCTTATTTCCATGCGGACCACAACCGTTAAGCCGTATTTCCATAATCCGTTGAATCAATATTTGCCATCGTAGAAGTGCCAATTAATATTTACATTAGATCAACCTCTGCCTCTCTCCCCTAGTGACCAGTGTGTTACAGCTTCCTATGAGCATTATAATGAATAAACCATATCCGTTATGCTAGAGCACACCCACCCTGATAGACAGTCTCCTCTAGGGAAATCAGACCTGAGCCACACACACACACACACACACAGCGACGTAACCATTTAACCACAACAAGTTCTCACAGTCTCACGTCAGAATGAGACGTTCATCCTTGTTTCTCAGACGTCAAATTTTTGGCACGAGAGATTTGGGTTACGTTTAGGCATTATCTCAGAAATGTTAAGGTTAGGTGTAAACTCCGAATGGTTAAGGTTTGGGAAAGTATTCAAACAAAATTCTATAATAACAACTTTCTATGGCTGGATTTGAACATGGAACCTTTGGTTATGCACATCTGCCATCCCTGAAACCTACTTGAAGGTAACAGAGCTCACTGTTGCCCCTAGTGGCCGGGTTCCACGTCATCTCCCGATGTCCTCAGACATGGATGAACGTCGAATACTGACTTGTATCACGGGTGATCTGGCCGTTAACCCATCCCCAATTATCATATGGTAAGCATACAGACATACATACACACACACACACACAAACCTTCCCCCATCCACAAATTCTAATGGGGATAAACACAAAATGCAAACATACGGCACATACACAGTGAACACCTCACACTGGGATTTTGAAGGAGCTCATCTGGCTGATGAAAGGCAGTATGGTCCTGACTGGCCCCCAACAGAGTGTGTGATGGCTTTCCCTACCCCCTGTGTGTGTGTGTGTGTGTGTGTGTGTGTGTGTGTGTGTGTGGTGTGTGTGATTCATCCTCCCTTGCCCATGGTTGATGGAGTTTACGTCTGTATATTTGTGCAGTCTGCTTCTCCCAATGGGGGGTAGATTAGATGGGGAGAGGGTCTAGCATCAATCAAGCAGACGCATCCTAGAACACAACTTAACCACCAGAGTGCATCCCAACACCCCAGGGTTACTGTCTTAGTATTGCACACACAGAGACACACACACACGGATTACTGTCCTACTACCCTCCAGTATACCGACCCCCTCTATGGAGGACTACCTCACCAACCCTCCCCCTCTCCCCCCTCTATCTCTCCCTTATCCTCATGGTACCTCACCATCTCTCCTCCCCCCCATATATCCCTCTCCCTCCTCCCCCTCTATCTCCCCCAGTGACTACCTCACCCCCCAGGCATGGCAGCTGTGTTCTGTTCTCCTGTTTGGCATTACGTCACTGATGGAGCAGCCCTATTACTGATCCCCTGACAACCAGCCCTATCAACACACACACACACACACACACACACTTCATTAACCTTCATTAACCTAAACCCCCCCCCCCCTCCTGTTCTGTAGTCTACCCTGAGGCGATGGTGCTTTCCCCTGATATCTGCACACACACACCTCCTGTTGTGGACGCCTGCCTCCTGTTGTGTAGTCTGGCCTGGGGGTGATGTCTCTTTCCGCTGGTATCCTGACAGATTATCCTGTGGAGAGACAGGAGAGAGAGACAGGAGAGAGAGACAGGAGAGAGAGAGAGAGAGAGAGAGAGAGCACATAATAGTAAACAGGCACACTATATTCACGTTCACAGAACTTGCACGTCGGCTATAGGTCATGTATTTTGACTGTTGAACTTGTTGCTGTAAGTTACGCATCGTGTTTTGCCACTGCGTGCTTTCTCATAGAAAGCGTATCCTTTCAGACTTTCAACCCTGTTCAAACATACTTTTAGGAGCGTTAGAAGTTGCAACTTTTGAGAGAGAGATTTGTGTGTCCTTCATGCACAATTTGATCTGTCTCTGTCTGTACGAGCCCTAAATGTACTGTACTCTATTGCCCCTCCCTCCCTGCCTTCCCTGTCAAGTGTGTGGGCTGTGGGTGTGAGACAGGCAGGCAGGTGGTGCAGCTCATTAGCCGGCAATCTATCCTAGCCCTGCTGTGCTAACACAACCTAACAAACTTCATGGCATGAGGAACAGGTCATAGCTCTGCTCTCCTCTCTCTGCTCACTAAGGCCTAACTAGAAGAGGAAGGAAACCCTCACTCAGCCAATAACAAACAGAGGGAAATATACCTTTGCATTGCATTGGTGGAAATACTGTAGCAGGGTGTTGTGGGTTATGCAGTCTCCTGTGATCCACTAAAGGAACAACACCATGTTTGTTACAACTGGCAGGAGATTTTTCTTTATCAGTCCCTGGTTATGTTCACTCAACCACCAAGAAACAATATCCCTATGAGCCCAAGGCATGGAAAAGATGTTGAAAACGCCATTTGTTTTGGTTCAACAGACATTCTCAACGCATTGGTGGAAGTAACACGCTTTCAAAACCGCTCCTGACGTTTATTTGTAAGTTATTGGTCTCTGTGTTCCCATAAGGCCTTTACTCCTCTTCTATCTATTTATCTCATCTCCATCGCGCTCTCTCTCTCTCTGTGTGTATAAACTTTGTGGTGTTGTCCCAGTAACAGGCCCTCTCCCATAAAAGCCCAGTCTTAGCTGGACAGAGTGACCAGCACACCTATTTATGGCCAGGCAGGCACACACACAAATAAAAGCAATTCCCTGGCGTTTTTAGCACCCTGCCTGCAATCCCCTAATTAAACACCTGCTATTCTGGGTCTTGTTACCCTGCTGGGGGGAGCAGAGGAGGGGGGAGTGGGTAAGGGGAGGAGAAAGGGAGAGAGGACAAAACATATTTATGTTAATCTACTGAGGATCACTTAGTTTGCTGCTCAAAGAAATGTACATGAACGTAATGGACACTAAGTTGGTGGCTGGTGAGTTAGTGTTGGTGACAATAGTGACACTAGATGGCCAATAGGGAGTGCCACCTATGATACCAACTGAGTTTGATATCATTTCCAGATGGTTGGATAGATACAGTTGAAGTCGGAAGTTTACATACACTTAGGTTGGAGTCATTAAAACAACTTTTTCAACCACTCCACAAATTTCTTGTTAACATACTATAGTTTTGGCAAGTCGGTTAGGACATCTACTTTGTGCATGACACAAGTCATTTTTCCAACAATTGTTTACAGACAGATTTTTTTCACTTATAATTTACTGTATCACAATTCCAGTGGTTCAGAAGTTTACATACACTAAGTTGACTGTGGTATAATGAGCAGGGCTAGAGGCTCTACAGTGAAATAAGCCAATAAACACTAACCAGAACAGCAATGGACCAGGCATATTGACATTAAGGAGAGGCATGCTTAGTTGAGTGATCATAAGGGTCCAGTGAGTAGTGAGGTTGGTTGGGGTTCACAGCGATTCAGACAGCTAGCCGGGCCATCGGTAGCAAGCTGGCAGAGGGTGGAGGTCTGTTTTTAGCCACCTTGTGCGTTTCCGTCGGTAGATTAGTGGGGTTCCGTGTGGTAGAGGGGACCAATCCAATTGTCAAAATAGATATAGTTATAGTGACCCAAGAAAATTGTCCGATAGACCTATTCAGATAGCAGCCGGCGTTAGTTTGATCATCTAGATCAGTGGTTTTCGAACCGCTACTCTCCTCCCACAGCCGTTCCATGTATTTGATATTTCCCAGAAGTAGCATACCGGATTCAACTTGTCAATTCCTTATCAAGCCCTTGATTAGGCGAATCAGGCCATTTGAGACGTCTGGCGGTCCCCGAGGAGAGGTTTGAATTGTATGATTACGGGCAACTTTAACTTGATGATCAAGGTAATGTTTGTGATGCAAAAGTAAAGCTCTGAGATCGCTCTGACTGTGGCTTATTACTGGTGTGTGCGTGCAAACACAGGCGCTTCAGATAAGGGCCAGAGCAGGAAATGTGGAGCAATTACTCATCGCGCACGCATATACCCATTATCTCTGTCTTTGCATACAGGCAACATACTTACACAAGATGATGTAATCATACTGGAATTCAAAACACGTTAACAGGTTCTCTTTCATTTTATATTTCATACTTTTCTGTGTATTTGAGTTTTCTCAAATAATGTTTCTATTGGAAGTATTTGGAAGTTTTTTCAAATACTAGACATAACCCACTGTTTTAAAATATTTGCAGAAGTCTTTTTCCAAATACATTATTACAAATACCAAACAGATCTGGTTCAAATTCATGGGAGTTTTTAATACTGTGTATTTGAGTATTTTAAAATACTTGCCAATACTTTCCAAATATATTTCCAAATACATTCCAATACTCAACTACATTGTGCTTTCAAAATACATATATATAAATACTTACTTTAAAATGTATTTGAAAGTAGTTGAAATACCATAAATAGTATTTGAATCTATGTCTGCAACACACACACATATGCATGTAAATATTCTCTGAAGCACACACACATCGTTTGATACATTCACACTCAGACTAAGCGTTTTAACACTCATACGTGATACACGACCCACACACTATCTAATTAAGGACATATACAAATTGTTCAGTGCATGCACGTTCTAAAATGCACACGGTTTAATTAACATCCCTTTTCAACACACACACTCACATGGGGAGGGGGGGGGGGGTCAAAACTCCAGCACCCTCCCTTGTGAGGATAACGCCACTCAGCCTTTTTCTAAAATGTTTTATGAGGCATCGGGAGAGATCTCTGTGTGGCCAAAGAGCTCTATTTTCATGTCATATGAACATAACACCGGTTCCAATCCAAGTGCCAATGCCGTTTAGCAAGCTCCAGGCGGTGCTATGGTCAGATGACATGAAGATCTTTGACCACGCACACCAGTTGTGGGTTTGTCGTCGAAAAACAGAAACGTATGCAGAAAAGTACCTCATACCTACTGTAAAATATGGTGGTGGATCTTTGATGTTATGGGGTTGTTTTGCTTCCACTGGTCCTGGGGCCCTTGTTAAGGTCAACGGCATCGTGAACTTTACTAAGTACCGGGACATTTTTGCCCAAAACCCGGTTGCCTCTGCTAGGAGGCTGACACTTGGCCAGAAGTGGATCTTCCAGCAAGACAACCCTAAGCACAAATCAACATCTGCAAAAAATAAGTGCTAATTGACCACAAAATCTACAATTTGCAATGGCCATCACAGTCTCCGGACTTGAACCCCATTGAAATCCTGTGCATTCAATTGAAGAGGTAAGTCCATATGTACACACAAGGGATATCAAGGATCTAGAAAGATGATGTATGGAGGAATGGTCTAAGACAGGGATGGGCAACTGGGGCCCACTTTTGTAGGTCCATGGATTAATCTAGAATAGTAGAATTCACAAGGTGCAATTTCAGAATTTGGTTGGCATCAGCAGTTTATCGCTTGTTTTTTCAGTCACTGTCTGTTACTCAATTAGCTTATGTCAGCTAACAATTTTAAGATTGGTAAATTAGTCTAGCCAGTGATCTAAACTTGTAGTAATCATGGTCAAATTACCGACCGGGCCCCCCCGTTGATTTTGTTAGTCGCTCTCACAGATATCATATTAAAAACTGTGAACGTATGGTAAAATGACTAGAATTGCATGAAATTAATTATACAATTGCAAAGCATTCTCTACACCCCATGGCAAATTGTGTAGGATTGCAGTATATGAACTCTAAAACTTCTGGGGGGCCGATAAAATGTTTTGCTTGCAAGGTGGTGGTGGGGGGGGGGGGGGGGCAACAACATTTTACTTTAGGCCCCCTAAAAGGCCAGCAACTGTGTGGGTATGGATTTGGGTACACAGACCCGCGAGCGCCCCCTCCGATTTTTTTGTGGCCCCCACCCCATCAAAGTTGCCCATCCCAAGATCCCAATGTGTTCTCCAATCTTATAAAACATTTTAGAAACAGGCTCATTGTTGTTATTCTTGCAAGGGGAGGGTGCTGGAGTATTGAAAACAAGGGTGCCAATAAGTTTTTACCTTTTTTAAATATTTGTATTTCTTTTTAAACATAATCTTTTTATCTGAGCAATTGTATTAGTATAAAATAATATAATTTCCCAAATAAATGTAGCACACAATATAGCTCAGCATTGATATTATAAAAAAATAAATAATAATCTTCGTCAAGGGTGGCAAAAATGTTGGACAAAAGTTGTAGAACACCTACTCATTTAAGGCTTTTTCTTTATTTTTTTACAATTTTCTACATTGTAGAATAATAGTGAAAACATCAAAACTATGAAATAACACATGGAATCATGTAGTAACCAAAAAAGGGTTGAACAAATGCATTTGTTTATCAGTTGTGTTGTGACAAGGTAGGGGGGTATAAAGAAGATAGCCCTATTTGGTAAAAGACCAAGTCTATATTATGGCAAGAACAGCTCAAATAACAAAGAGAAACGACAGTCCATCATTCGTTTAAGACATGTGGGTTAGTCAATCCGGAAAATTTCAGGAACTTTGAACATTTCTTCAAGTGCAATCACAAAAAGCATCAAGCTCTATGATGAAACTGGCTTTCATGAGGACCGCCACAGGAAAGGAAGACCCAGAGTTACCTCTACTGCAGAGGATAAGTTCATTAGTGTTACCAGCCTCAGAAATTGTAGCCCAAATAAATGCTTCATAGAGTTCAAGTGACAGACACATATAAACATCAACTGTTCAGAGGAGACTAGTTAGGCATTCATGGTCAAATTTCTGCAAAGAAACCACTACTAAAGGATACCAATAATAAGAAGAGACTTCCTTGGGCCAAGAAACAAGAGCAATGGACATTAGACTGGTGGAAATCTGTCTTTTGGTCTGATGAGTCCAAATTCTAGATTTTTGGTTCCAACCGCTGTGTCTTTGTGAGACACAGGGTAGGTGAACGGATGATCTCTGCATGTGTGGTTCCCACCGTGAAGCATGGAGGAGGAGGTGTGATGTTTTAGGGGTGCTTTACTGGTGACACTGTCAGTGATTTATTTAGAATTCAAGGAACACTTAACTGACATGGCTACCACGGCATTCTGCAGTGATTTGCCATTCCATCTGGTTTGGGCTTAGTGGGACTATCATTTGTTTTTCAACAGGACAATGACACAACACACCTCCAGGCTGCGTAAGGGCTATTTGACCAAGAAGGAGAGTGATGGAGTGCTGCATCAGATGACCTGGCCTCCACAATCACCCGACCTCAAACCAATTGAGATGGTTTGGGATGAGTTGGACCGCAGAGTAAAGGAAAAGCAGCCAACAAGTTCTCAGCATATGCGGGAACTCCTTCAAGACTGTTGGAAAAGCATTCCAGGTGAAGCTGGTTGAGCGAATGCCAAGAGTGTGCAAAGCTGTCAAGGCAAAGGGTAGCTACTTTCAAGATTCACCACTTTTTTTGCTTACTACATGATTCCATATGTGTTATTTCATAGTTTTGATGTCTTCACTATTATTCTACAATGTAGAAAATAGTAAAATAAAGAAAAACCCTTGGATGAGTAGGTGTGTCCAAACATTTGACTAGTACTGTATATGTATGTATATACAGTGGGGCAAAAAATTATTTAGTCAGCCACCAATTGTGCAAGTTCTCCCACTTAAAAAGATGAGAGAGGCCTGTAATTTTCATCATAGGTACACTTCAACAATGACAGACAAAATGAGGAGGAAAAATCCAGAAAATCACATTGTAGGATTTTTAATGAATATATATATACTGTACTCTATATCGTCGACTGTATCCTTATGTAATACATGTATCACTAGCCACTTTAACTATGCCACTTTGTTTACATACTCATCTCATATGTATATACTGTACTCGATACCATCTACTGTATCTTGCCTATGCTGCTCTGTACCATCACTCATTCATATATCCTTATGTACATATTCTTTATCCCCTTACACTGTGTACAAGACAGTAGTTTTGGAATTGTTAGTTAGATTACTTGTTGGTTATTACTGCATTGTCGGAACTAGAAGCACAAGCATTTCGCTACACTCGCATTAACATCTGCTAACCATGTGTATGTGACAAATAAAATTTGATTTGATTTGTTCTGAAATTGCCAAGAAACTGAAGATCTGATACAATGCTGTGTACTGCTCCCATCACAGAACAGCGCAAACTGGCTCTTACCAGAATAGAAAGAGGAGTGGGAGGCCCCGGTGCACAACTGAGCAAGAGGACAAGTCCATTAGAGTGTCTAGTTTGAGAAACAGACACCTCACAATTCCTCAACTGGCAGCTTGATTAAATAGTACCCGCAAAACACCAGTCTCAACGTCAACAGTGAAGAGGCGACTCTGGTATGCTGGCCTTCTAGGCAGAGTTGCAAAGAAAAAGCCATATCTCAGACTGGCCAATAAAAATAAAAGATTAAGATGGGCAAAATAACACAGACACTAGACAGAGGAACTGTGCCTAGAAAGCCAGCATCCCGGAGTCGCCTCTTCACTGTTGACATTGAGACTGGTATTTTGCGGGTACTATTTAATTAAGCTGTCAGTTGAGGACTTGTGAGGCTTCTGTAAAGTCTGATCAGTTTGATGTTATTTTAATGGACAATAATTGTGCTTTTCTGTCAAAAACAAGGACATTTCTAGGTGACCCCAAACTTTTGAATGTTAGTGTGTGTCTGTGTGTGTGTGTGTGTATATTTATATGTACACACACACACACACACACACACACACACACACACACACACACACACACACAGGCATTGAGTGTGTGGGTTGCTAAGGCAGATTGAGTGATGTGTTTCAGAGGGAGTGATATCTCCTACTTGTTGTATGCACACACACTGCACATTATAAATCACACACTATTTAATTAAACACACGGAGACACAGTGTATTTTGCTAAAACCCATTGAGCAGTAGTTGCTGTCTCTCTCTGCTCCAGCTCGCTAGGCCCCTGAGGTAGCCACATATTTGTCTGGTGAGTAAGGAATGTGGTTACATGCCTTAGACATTAGCTATGACAGAGCGCTGGCTCCACAAGAGAGGGAAGGAGGGAGCAAGGGAGGAGGAGGGAGGGACCATGTGAGGGAGGAGGGGAGGGGAGGGAGAGGAGGGGGTCAGAGTCTTAGCTCACGGCAAGTGAGCTCATTCACCCCCCCCTCCCCGGGCGAGCGAGAGGAAAGAGAGAACAACTACGTCATCCTCTATACAGAGGAAAGGAAGAGAGGGAGGGGGGAGGAGTGTGAGCGAATGAGAGACTGGGAGAGCGAAGCAGCACAACAATAGGGTACTGCTCTTCTGGCTGTGGGCTCTCACACACACACACACACACGGAGAGGAGGCACGGAGAGACACACTGTAGAAACTGCAGGCAATACAGCACAGGACTGACAGAGAGAGATAGAGATACATGACCACCATTTGTTTTCTCCATAGTTATATATTTAATTATTCCTCAAAATAGTGCTGGACCTCTATGGCTTTGTTAGATATTATAGGATACATCTCATTCTGGGTGGATTTTGATCTGAATGAGTTCTAGAACTGGCTTGTGGAACTTGTGGACAGTACATCTACAGATGTTTGGGAGTAGCTTGCTTTCTGTTAGCGGGTTCCGTCCATTCTCTTGAGTTCTGGGACTAAGGTTCTGCTCCTTGGACTTGGGGACCGTCTGAGTGGAGTAGACACCACCAGTGTGAGTAGTGACGACTCGGGACTTTGTGGTGTCGAGTTTTGGACCTTTTTCGGGAAGTTGTTTGTTTGTTTACCCGTTCTGCCGACTTATTCCTGGGGGACTCCCCCGGTCTGGACGTCCAGTCAGTGTACACCAGATCTGAGCACACCAGAACGCGTGTATGTTGAGCGTGTTGAGGGCGATGCCTCTGGACGTGGTCATAGCCCCGGCGGAGGACTGTTTCTGGCCTGTCCTGCAGGAGTCAGACAGGAGGCTGAAGATCAGAGTCCGCAGGACCAAAGAAGGGAGGGAGTTACGAGGTGTGTACTGACCCAGCCTGGGGGGCTTTGTGGGGGGGGGGGGGACCCTCACATGGGGGTATTGGGCAATGGGGGAGCTGGGGGCACAAGGGGTATGTTGCAGAGGTTGTGGTGTACAACTCTACAAGGTACAAGGGTAGGGGGTAAAACAGTATTGAGGTATGGGGCTATGGCTGACTTACTGGAGATCCAGGCATCCCTTGAAGTCTGGGATTCACAGAGGCTTGAAGAAAGCGAATGAAAGAGAAGATGGACAAGCAGAGTAGAGGGATTTATCGGAGGGATAGAAAGAGATGAGAGCGAGCTCAGCTCTGCAGCGTGACATAGTGCTCACTCTCTCTGCCTGTGGTCATTGACATGTAAAACTATCACAAAGGCCCCTTTCTCTGAACATTCTGCCTCTCTCTCGCTCTCTCTCTCTTTCTTTCCTCTCTTTCTCGCTCTTCTGCATTGACAGTTTTATCGATTTGTGTGTGCACTGAAGCCAGGTGTTTTATATTACACATTTCACACAGCAGGAGTAGACAATGCCGAGGTGTCACTGTGTGTGTGTGTGCGTGCGTGTGTAGTGTGTGTTGCACAGTGTGCACTGATATAATGTACAGTTTGTGTATTTCCAACATTAATTATGTGTGTGTGTGTGTGTAGCTATATATTAGATGTGCTGGAGAGTGTGTATGCTCTGCATGTGGTTCAGTGCAGTGAAATGGTTCAGTGCTGTGAGCTGGTTCAATGCAGTGAGCTGGTTCAGTGCCGCGAGCTGGTTCAGTGCCGCGAGCTGGTTCAGTGCCGCGAGCTGGTTCAGTGCCGTGAGCCCAGCACTCCACACCTGGTCCTGTTCACGCTGTGCAATGGCTTCAAGGCAGGAGCCGCCAAACTCGTTAGTCAAGATCGAGACAATTACACGTTTGTCATCCCCTGTTGAAAATGAGCGGAAGGTAGCCGAGCAGTTAGAGCGTCAGGCCAGTAAACCGAAAGGTTGCCTGTTGGAATCCCCGAGCCGACAAGGTGAAAAATCTGCCGACGTGGCCTTGAGCAAGGCACTTAAACCTAATGCTCCAGGGTCGCCGTTGATAATGGCAGACTTTGGCCGTGACCCCACTCTCCGAGGGTGTCTCAGGGAGACTGGGATATGCACAAAAAAAATGTCCAATACCAATATATTAATACACACTTGTACATGTGTGAAAAAGGACAAATATAGGCACCCACCAAATTATTATTGTTATTCAATAGAGGTGTTGTTAGTGTCATAGTGGTTATTCTCAGATTGTGTTGCGCTCAGGAAGTAAGCTGCCTGGCTGCTACAAACCACCCCCACTACTTACACTCAAACACACATAGCCACATGCTAACGCTACCATAAACATAACATAGGCACAAACGGATTGATACTGGTTGCCCTTCAATCTGCTACATTGTAATTTTGTTGTCCTTTGTGACACGCTGATCTAGTGGCTACGCTTGGCCCCCTGCTGCTTTAGCAGACTCTTTGTGGAGCAGAGTGGAGTGGGGCATGTGTGCAATGATGTCATAGTGGGGGGGGCACACACATTGAAATGCTAATGTCCCCTACAGAGCAGAGGGGACAGCTGGAGGGGCACAGAGGATGGCGTCATGTCTCCCCCCATATGAATGATAGAAGAGAGGACATGGAGGGAGGAAGGGAGGGCAGTCATTCAGACAAATCAATTCCCCCGGGGTGGAGAAGGGAGGGGGAGTGTACGTACGTGCGTGTGCATGGTGATGGACGTCAATTACAAAATACAACTACAAAACGCCCTGAAGACCAATGTATTTAAACAAAATAAGATGCTTTTGCAAAGTATTGTACCTAATTAAAATGCATGTATGGTGGATTTTAAAATACAAAAACCACTCTGGATCACTGGTATCTGGATCACTGGTATCTGGATCACTGGTATCTGGATCACTGGTATCTGGATCACTGGGTATCTGGATCACTGGGTATCTGGATCACTGGTATCTGGATCACTGGTATCTGGATCACTGGTATCTGGATCACTGGTATCTGGATCACTGGGTATCTGGATCACTGGGTATCTGGATCACTGGTATCTGGATCACTGGGTATCTGGATCACTGGGTATCTGGATCACTGGTATCTGGATCACTGGTATCTGGATCACTGGGTATCTGGATCACTGGGTATCTGGATCACTGGTATCTGGATCACTGGTATCTGGATCACTGGGTATCTGGATCACTGGGTATCTGGATCATTGGTATCTGGATCACTGGTATCTGGATCACTGGTATCTGGATCACTGGGTATCTGGATCACTGGTATCTGGATCACTGGTATCTGGATCACTGGGTATCTGGATCACTGGCGCCAATCAATAGTACCAATATAGTGTGCCTCTCTCTCTCTCTCTCTCTCTCTCTCTCTCTCTCTCTCTCTCTCTCTCTCTCTCTCTCCCTCTCTCTCTCTGTCTCTCTCCCTCTCTCTCTCTGTCTCTCTCTCTGTCTGTCTCTCTCTCTCTCTCTCTCTCTCTCTGTCTCTCTGTGTTCAGTCAATATCTCAGTGATTTCAGGCCATACAAACAGACCTTTTTATCATAACTGAGACTGTTTTGTAGTAATGGAGAATGTGATTTGTTTTTGGTGGAAAAGTGTGTGTGCTGCATTCCAAATATGGCAACACACACGCCATGTGTTCTGTGGGGGGGAAAAGGGATCCTTTGTCCCCATGAACTTGCTACAAACACAAGCTTTCCATTTCTTTCTTCAACATTGATAGATGTTATGTTACACTCATCGACACGTATTTCTCTATGAACTTCATTCATATGGGGTGGCGTCTCGATTTGTGTGCGTTACTCTACTTCTCCCTCAGAGTTCCCCGTGGAGGGATGGAAAAACAAAAGGGGAAAAAGGAGAGGGAGACCAAACAAGGGAGGGCCGGGGCGCTCCGAGAGAGGAGAGAATAAAACACATGACATGATAGAGCGGGGGGGGGGGGGGGGAGAAAGGAAGTCGACAGTGGCTGGTGAAGCTGATGGCGAGCGACACAGTGCCCTCTTTCCCCCGTGCCCAGTGAGTTGGCTACCAGACTGAAAGGTGGCTACTCAACAGCCAGGGTCAGTTTAGCTATTCAGCTGATAATGGGGAAGGTGAGACCCTGGGGGAACAGGCAACTGGTCCTAGAGCAGTTGTCTTAGCCAGAAACTAAAGTGGAACAGGAGCCCCGACCAGGACAGGCTGTTGTCTGAGGTGATATGCATCCCAAATGGCACCCTATTCCTTACGCAGTGCACTACTTTGGGCCCCGGGGAAAAGTAGTGCACTGCATAGGGAATACGGCGCCATTTGGGATGCAGACCTGGTCTGTGACTGTGTTTCTCAGCGCTTACGGACAGTTGACTTTATGATGTCATCGCATCAGACAGCTGGACCAGAGTGTGTCATGGGTTTTTTCAATGGGTTTGGATTGGAATGGAGAGATGTGTCAACTGGTACTTTTTGGGGGATGTGAGTGCATGTCTCTCTGGCACATCATCAGGTTCTCAAGAGTGTGTGTATGAGGGCACTCTGTATGTGTGTGTGTGGGCGCATGGTGAGTTTTCCCATAGTGACAGCACCCCAGGGACAATAGGCCCAACGGTCGGGCCACATCGTCCCCGTGTGATTGCCATAGCCACATTAAGTCTGAAGGTCAGGTGACCGGTGACAGTGAGTGAGTGTGTGTTATCAGTGCTGACTGAGAGCCAACGAACGCAGCACAGGCCCACGGTAAAACCTTTGGACAGCTCAGTGGTGTGTGTGTTTGATAGGTGTTGACATAACCCTGCTGAAACGTAATAGCCCTTAATAGACCCACGGGCACACAATCCTGTTGTGTTATCTCTGCTCTCTGTACCTGAGGAGGAGAGTAGGTCATTTTGCACGAAGGCAGCACTAGCTATTGAACACCCACTGTCCCATGCTGACTTGATCCTCTTAACAACTCTCTGACAAATGTCCTCTTAAATGAAAAAGGAAATGTTTCTTAACGTGACGTGGGGGTTTTCCTGTTTTTCAGGAACACACTCCTTCCTCGGTCAGAGGAGCTTAGAGAGAGTGAGAGAGCATGAGCACGACCAGGAAGATAGCCTTCAAAGAACAACCTGAAAGAGATCCTTCCTTCCCTCCTTCCTTCCACTGTTCTGTTCTATGCAGTGTGAATAAAGTGCAAATGGATGGGGGTGGCTCGGAGTGAGGAATATTCCAGAAGTTATTATATCTGTGCAGGCGTAGACTGCTGCTGAAAGGAAGTGTGCTAATTGAGGGAAGGGGGGACTCCCTTAGTCATAGTAAGAGCGTACTCTTTCTGTTCCTCTCTTTCTTCATTTGTTTTGTGGCCTTTCTCTTTCTGCCTGCCCGACTGCGTGTGGAGAGGTGATGTCATCTTTTTTGCCCGGGTTGCCATTAATAGCTGGAAACAGGCAGGCCCTCCTCCCAATCCTCTCTACTCTTAAAGAGACGGGCGCCAGATATAGCTCTATGTCTGCCTGCCTATCAGTGGGTCAGAATACACTCTGCTCACACTGACTCCGCTACGACCCATATTCAGCACAGCAGCACTTTGGTGTGTGTGCGTGTGTGTGTGTGTGGCAGTAGGCCAGATTGGGGCAGGCAGGGCTGAACCTAGATTAGGTTCTAATCCTTGGGCTGGGGCTCAGGGTTTCCTTGAAGCACTCCTCCGTCTCTCCCTCCTTCTCTTCGCTCCCTCCCACCTTTCCTTTGCTCGGCGAGGTCATTCACCCCCCTCCCCTCCCCCCTTAGCCCCGCCCAGAAGTTATACAACCGTGGTAATGCAGAGTAATGATGAGCGAGTGTGTGTTTGTTCATGTGTGTGTGAGTCAGACTTGGAAAGCGAGAGTGAGCAAGATTGTGTAAGATTGTCTTTGTGTGGTTTTGCATGTGTATGCAGGCTTCTGTACAAACGACTGTGGTGTGTGTGTGTGTGTGTGTGTGTGTGTGTCTGTGTGTTTTGTGCACTGCGCGGTTGTGTGCACGCTGGACGCGCATGTGTGTGCGTTTGTATGCTGTGTGCGTGCAAGTGTGCTTCTGTGTGCGCGTGTACTGCGCGGTCGTCGGGGGGGATGTTACTGGGCCTCTGTGCTGGCCCTGCACCTGTGGCCTCTCTCATTCCCCAGCCCTGACGCAATTCTCTGCTACAGGACATGAGCTCATGCAGGAAACAGAGCCGCACACACACACACACACAGTCTCTAACACACACTAACGCACACACAGGCCAAAAGTGGATCCGCCTGCTCTTAAAGGGCCAGCTACACACATTCCTCAGCGCCCAGCAGCCAAACTAACCCCCAGTCAAAGATGCGGCAGAGACATTTTTCCTACTGATCTGGGAGCTGAGGCACTATCTCGCATTCTAGCTCCAACTGCTGTCTACAATATGTCCACAGTTTCAAATGGTTAGGCGACGTTGTTGGAACACACGTTTGTAACATGAGGGGATTCAGTGCACCAAGAGATGCTGTGTATTGGGTCGTGAGTTCTGTATGTGCGGCTGAACCAAACGCAGTGGCGCCCAAACGTTTTGCCAATTTTGGGGGAAAGTTGTATTGTAGAGTATAACTGATATTTTTCTCCTCTGTCTCTCTTCTCCTGTAGGGGGCTTTGCTGCGTTCTCCTCCTGTTTCCCCGGGCTGTGTGAGGGCAAGCCAGCTTTGCCTATGAGCATATCCCAGCCCTGCCTGCCTGTAGCTAACGTAGGCCCCACACGCATCCTACCACACCTCTACCTGGGATCGCAGAAAGACGTCCTCAACCAGGTGAGCCCGTAGCAGAGAAGGGGGGAGTATGGACATGTGTTTATTCATCACGGCCACAGTTGTTGCTGTGTCTGTAGTGCTATTTATTGTCATATTGTTTTACATGACCATTTCCATTATGTTGTTTCACTAGTCCTGCATGTACCCTGCAATTGCACCCGCAACCCCAATACATGTGACTATTGAACACTCTGAATCGGAGTAGAGGGACTGTGAGCAGAAATATGAAGTGTTACCTTTGCTGTCAATTTTTTGGTTTGTTATTGCCTTTCCTAACAGTCCCGCCCCCCCCCCCCCCCCCCCCCGCCTGTGTCTCTCGTCGTGTCTGTCTGTAGGACCTGATGGTTCAGAATGGCATCACGTACGTGCTGAATGCCAGTAACACCTGTCCCAAGCCTGACTTCATCAGCGAGAGCCACTTCATGCGGATCCCTGTCAACGACAACTACTGCGAGAAGCTACTGCCCTGGCTGGAGAAAACCAATGAATTCATTGGTAAGTCAAGATTCCCTGTGTGCCTTTTGTATGTGCGGGAGAATATGCAACGGTAATATGCGCTAGTAGCCCGAGCGGTAGTGTATGTCCCACAACATAGTGAAACAGCCCTCATATTCAAAATATCACAGTCACAATGTACAGCACCATACAATTCTCCTTGCTTTCACAAGTGGTACTTGAACACGTACAATAAACTGCATCAATAGCGACACTCCCGAAGCCATGTTAATCGCCATGGCGACGACCCCCAGTGCTGAACAGGAAGTGGCGGATCGTTTTCAATGGGCTTTCCATTCTCTCGGGACTCTCTGTTCTGACTAACTGTTCCTGGGTTTTGTGTACAGCTGTGTGTGTTCACACGTGTTTGTTCCCCCCCCCTCCCAACAGACAAAGCCAAGGTGTCAAACTGCAGAGTCATTGTGCACTGCCTGGCTGGAATCTCACGCTCGGCAACCATCGCCATCGCATACATCATGAAGACAATGGGCCTGTCATCGGATGACGCCTACAGGTACACTCTCCCCATCTTTTAAAAAGGCGACTCAAGTGTTTGAGGAAACGCTAGACAGTCAACTCTACTCCCCAGTCGTGAGAAATGAAATTGTTATGGTTGCCAGAGGAACTGTACAAAAGTGTACAATAGGAACTAGCGGTGTTGTCTGGAGAACATAGACCTAGGATCATCTTTTCAGTTAGTTCACACCAGTTCATCTGGGGGTTAACCTGCTACTTAAAGGGATACTTCAGGATTTTGGCGATGGTACCCTTTATCTACTTCCCCGGAGTCAAATTAACCAATGGATCCCATTTTTATATCTCTGTGTGCAGTTTGAAGGAAATTGCAAACTAGCGCCAGCGCAATTAGTAACTAGCGTCAGCGCAATAACTGGAAGTCTATGGGTATCTGCTAGCTAACGCTAGTTAGCATTGGCTCGCGAAACGACCTCTAACTTCCTTCATACTGGACACCGAGACATAAAAATGGTATCCACGAGTTCACCTGACTCTGGGGAAGGAGATAGAATCACAGAGTATCCCTGCATGCAACCCAACAATCAATATTAGGTTCACACAGGAAGTAGCTTAGAGGAACTTTACAAAATATTTGTTTTGCTTTACTTTGCAACTGGATCCCCAACTCTAACTGGAACTAACATTTCGCTCACTTGTTTCCCCCCTAACCAGGTTTGTGAAGGACCGGCGGCCTTCGATATCGCCCAACTTCAACTTCCTGGGCCAGCTGCTGGAGTTCGAGAAGGGTCTGCGGCTCCTCCAAGCGCTGTCGGATGACAAGACCTCTGAGGGCAAAGGTCAATCCCAGGGTTCAGAGGTCAACGGGGTCAGCTCAGGTTCAGAGATCAACGGTCATCATGACTTTTCATTAGCAGAGCCCCCGACCCCTTCAGAACCCAAGCTCCCCTCGCCGACCTCCCTCCAGCAGGGCTTCAACGGCCTCCACCTGTCAGCCGAGCGCATCCTGGACACCAACCGGCTGAAGCGCTCTTTCTCCCTGGACATCAAGTCTGTGTACTCCCCTAGCAGCCCCCACTGCCCGCGCCTGGCAGCGCCCACACACTCCGAGGATGTGCCCAAGCTGTGTAAACTGGACAGCCCCCCTGTCAATGGCATCTGTCCCCAGTTCTCCCCCGCCCCGGACAGCCCTGGCTCAGCCGAGTCGCCCTTCCCCTCCCCGGGGTGCGGCGGTAGCATCGGAGGTCTCGGCGTCGGGGGTCCCAGTGAAGGGGGCGTTCGCTCTGGAGGTCCCTCATTGTCCAGGCCCAGGAGAAAAGCCAAGCACGGCTCTGGATCTGGTGGAGCTGGATCCACAAGCAACTCCCCGGTCCACTCCTACCTCCCACACCCCCAGTCCCTCAGCCTGGCTCTGGGACACTCCCTGCCCGTCCACAAGAGCCCCAGCCTGGACGACAGCCTGAAGGGCTCCATGCTTCTCTCCCTGCCCACCATGGGATCTGGGACCATGTGGACCAAACACAGAGACACAGTCCAGGCGACCACCCCAGTCACCCCTACCACCGACACCCCCTGGTACTTTGGGGCAGAAGAGGTAGGGGAAGGAGGGATGGAACTCGGAGGCGGCAGTGGAGGAGGGGTGGAAGTGCGATTCGGAAGCAGCTCAGCGTACGTGGCGTTCGGGTGTAGCGAAGGGGTGCGGCTACGGGAGAAAGTGCCGCGGGACAAAACGGTGTCGTCGTCAGCGTCGTCATCATCCTCGACGACCGTTGCTAACGGGACGGGCTCCAACAACAACGACAAGCAGTTCAAGCGGCGCAGCTGTCAGATGGAGTTTGAGGAGGGCATCTCCGAGACACGTTCCCGGGAGGAGCTAGGGAAGATTGGGAAGCAGTCTAGCTTCTCCGGGAGCATGGAGATCATCGAGGTATCTTGACAAACCGGACTCCGGACCACAACCTGCTCGCCCAGGGAGGGGGGCAAATGGACCTGAGGGGGGAGGACATAGGGGGGAGATTTATAATCCCTACGCAGACCGTGTTAAAGACTCAAACTCTGAGAAGACAAACAAATAGACAGAGAGTTTTTGTGACGAGACATGAGGTTCAACTGTCAATTTACTACTACTGTACATCTACAGTACTACCAAACAAAGCTCTAAAGAGAGAAACTCTGGGGAAGATGGAGGCTGTGGGGCCTGACACTGAACTATGAACTATTTCCTCTGTATGGTGTCAGCTAGACAAAAAGGGACCCTGGGGCAAGTCACAAAGGGCTCCCTATCCCCCATATAGTGCACTACTTTTGAACAAATGTCACCAAAAGTATAGCACCAGTTAGGTTATAGGGTGTCATTTGAGACGTATAGCCAAGCGGTTTCCTCCTAAAGCTTGACTTCCGCCCCAGTGAACCCCAGCATGGCTCAGTCTGCCCCACCATTCATTAAAAAGACTTTGAAAGCGCTACGTACCCCAGAAACACAGCACATCACACTGCAGTGAGATACCATTCAGTGTCTACTAAGTGACTATACCGGTGATACTGCATCAAAACAATGAAGGATCCTCCATGTTGGCGTGTCAGCCCAGCATGGTCCACGAGGACTCATAGTGACCGATAAAGACTGACAGTGTATTTTCCCCACAATCCTCTTCTGCTCCCTTGTTTCCAGTGTTAAACGGTGTGACGTGACTGAGGTTTGGGGCGGTGGGGAGGGGAGGGGTTAGGTCTAAGTTACGACCTCCCTGTAGTGGCGTTCTGTACACGCATGTCTCCCTCCACACACCCCACCCCCCTATGTATACCCCCCCACCCATGCCCCCCCTTCTCCCAGCCTCTACTGAGCATGCTCCAGAGTGGCTGGCCGACAGACAGACAAATACTATATGAATATATATAGCAATTTTAATGGACTTTTAATCAACATTTTTTTTCTCATAGTTTTTATTTATTTTATCTGTTCATTCTGGTAATGAGAAATAATCATGTTTTGTGGACTTTTTCCTTTGTTAATCTCCGTTTTTGTTGAATGGTATTTATGAAACACATACACATGCAACAACACACACACAACTACAAGCAAGCAATATGTGATGTTCATTATTTGGAGGGAGAGTGATGTATTTTGGGTTTCATCTGACATTAAAATGCACTTTTCTGTCACTCTCTTCAAAAAACAAGTATCCCATCCACTTCCTAAGGGTACCAACACGCTCTAACCCCTGGTGATATAACCAGATGCGTGGTATGGTGAAGAACAGTCATCTGAGGGGTTTCTAGCTACTTCCCTATGAGCACAACACGTTTGAAAGACATTGAAAAGACGTACAAAACATGTATTTTGGCTTGTAAAGACATTGAGAAGACGCTGAAATACATATTTTCCACGTCTTGTGCTCACTGTGTCGACTCTTCAGTTGTGTGTATTTATGACGTTATTTTTTTGGGGTGATCGTGGGCTCCTACAGTTATTAGGGTTATCTACTGGGAGACTGTTCGTGTGAGGAGACTGAAGAACCTTATTCAACCCAGTGCTCTTCTAAAGAGCAGCATTATTGTAGGAAGGACTGTTGATTTCTCGAGGGCTAAGGACAACAACTACTGGTATATGCAAGTAGATCCACACATTTGACAATATTAGAGACATCCACCTAAGAGTGCTAGACTCATTCTGTTGGTTAGTTTCCACACAGACAGACAGACACACACACACACACACACACACACACACACAGGATTACACAGTGTTGGGATGTGAGAGGAGCCCAAAGCTGAAACAAACCCCCTCCACACACACGAAGATACACCGCCACCTTTCGTTTGTTCTCAGGGGATCTTTCAGTGAGCCAAGCCCGGAGCAGGATACACAACTGCTGGCACATCAGCACAATGCATGTCCCCCTCACTCCCTCGCTCTCTCTCTATCGCGCTCACTCTTGTTTTCCAAAGGTATGATAAAAAAAACAAAATGGAAGGGATGAAACTCGAATGGATTTGTTGTGATTCAGAGGTGAATGAATGAATGCTATTGCTCTCCTGGTGCGAGATTGCCTATTTATTTATGATGTACGTATATGTGTTTCTTTTCTTTTACTTCGGTTATCTTTTCTCTATGGCGAACTTTGACCTTTGACCTATACCTTTGTGCTGCTGTAAGGTCAGACCTGGATTTCCTGTGTTCAGTTCTCTTCCTAGCCTTTCCTTCTACTCTCTCTATTTTTTAAAAGATGCTATAATTATTTTAAAACATGTTAAGAGAAGATGCAGGCTGTCCCGATTGCTATAATTGTTGGTATTGATGTATTATTATTATTATTATTATTATTATTATTATTATATAATTATTATTATGTTGTGTAAATAGCAACGTATCTAAGAACATTGATGAGTTTAGGTAAGTTTTGAAAATAAAATCCTGATACCTTAGGCTGCTTGACGCAAAATACCTCAGGTTCCATTGAAAGGCTTTTCCTTCCCCTGTACCTGTTTTGTGAAAATGAGACAAAAATGCAAACATTACAAAAATATGAACTGTTCTCTGACTCTCTTTTTTGGGGGTTTTACGTGAGTCCTTCTTGGGGTGGTGGTGCACAGCTGTAGGACAAAACAAAGCCATGACCAGACTGTCTTTATCCCTAAGGGAAATGTGTCTTCAACGTCGTAGCTGCACTATCACCACAACACATGAAATACGCATACAGAACCAGTCAAACATTGGGAAACACCTACTCATTTAAGGGTTTTTCTTTATTTTGACTATTTTCAACATTGTAGAATAATAGTGAAGACATCAAAACTATGAAATAACACATATGGAATCATGTAGTTACCAAAAAAATCAAAATATATCTTTCAAAGTAGCCACCGTTTGCCTGGACGACAGCTTTGCACACGCTTGGCATTCTCTCAACCAGCTTCAGAGGTAGTCACCTGGAACACATTTCAATTAACAGTTGTACCTGGTTAAAAGTTCATTTGTGGAATTTCTTTCCATCTTTAATAAGTTTGAGCCAGTCAGTTGTGTTGTGACAAGGTAGGGTTGGTATACAGAAGATAGCCCTATTTGATAAAAGAGTCCATATTATGGCAAGAACAGCTCAAATAACAAAGAGAAACGACAGTCCATCATTACTTTAAGACATGAAGGTCAGTCAATCCGGAAAATTTCAAGAAATTTCAAGACCGCTTCAGGAAAGGAAGACCCAGAGTTACTTCTGATTGCAGAGGATAAGTTCATTAGAGTTAACTGCACCTCTGATTGCAACCCAAATAAATGCTTCACAGAGTTCAAGTGACAGACACATCTCAGCATCAACTGTTCAGAGGAGACTACGTGATTCAGGACACCAATAATAAGAAGAGACTTGATTGGGCCAAGAAACACGAGCAATGGACATCAGACTGGTGGAAATCTGTCCTTGGTCTGATGAGTCCAAATTTGAGATTTTTGGTCCCAACCGACATGGCTTTGTGAGACACAGAGTAGTAACCAAAAAAGTGTCAAAGTAGCCACCCTTTGCCTTGATGACAGCTTTTCACACTTGGCATTCTCTCAACTAGCCTCATGAGGTAGTCACCTGGAATGCATTTAAATTAACAGGGGTGCCTTGTTAATTTGTGGAATTTCTTTCCTTCTTAATGCGTTGTGGAGCCAATCAGTTGTGATTGCAGAGGATAAGTTCATTTGAGTTCAAATCAAATCAAACTTTATTTGTCACATGCACTGAACACAGCAAGTGTAGACTTTACCGTGAAATGCTTACTTACAAGCCCTTAACTAACAGTGCAGTTCAAGAAGAAGAAAATATTTACCAAGTAGACTCAAATTAAAAGTAATAATAAAAAGTAACACAATAAGAATAGCAATAATGAGGCTATATACAGGGTGTACCGGTACCGAGTCAGTGTGCAGGGGTACAGGCTACTAGTTGAGGTAATCTGTACGTGTAGTTGGGGGCGAAGTCACTATGCAAGTAACAAACAAACAGCGAGTTGCAGCAGTGTACAAAAGGGAGGGGGGAGGGGTGTCAATGTACATTGTCCGGTGGCGATTATAGGAATTGTTCAGCAGTCTTATGGCTTGGGGGTAGAAGCTGTTGAGGAGCCTTTTGGTCCTAGACTTGGCGCTCCGGTACCACTTGCCGTGCGGTAGCAGAGAGAACAGTCTATGACTGGGGTGGCTGGGGTCTTTGACAATTTTATGGGCTTATCCTCTGACACCACCTATTATAGAGGTCCTGGGTGGCAGGAAGCTCGGCCCCAGTGATGCACTGGGACGTACGCAATACCCTCTGTAGCGCCTTACGGTCAGATAACGCCATACCAGGCGGTGATGCAACCGGTCAGGATGCTGAGCGGGAAAAGGTTTTGTCGTGCCCTGTTCACAACTGTCTCGGTGTGTTTGGACCAGG